>NC_091978.1:115413884-116714434 GCF_044704955.1 Pristiophorus japonicus | reverse complement strand
CCCTTCCCCCCCTGTCTCCCTTCCCCCCCTCCCCCCTCTGTCTCCCTTCCCCCTCCCCCCTCTGTCTCCCTCCCTCCCCCCTCTGTCTCCCTCCCCCCTCCCTCCCTGCCCCCACCGTCTCCCTCCCTCCCTGCCCCCTCCCCTGTCTCCCTCCCTCCCCCCCTGCCCCCTCCCTGTCTCCCTCCCCCCTGCCCCCCCGTCTCCCTCTCTCCCCCCCCTCTGTCTCCCTCTCTCTTCCCCCCCCTCTGTCTAATTCTCTCCCCCCCCTGTCTCCCTCTCTCCCCCCCTCTCTGTCTCCTCCCCCCTCTCTCCCCTCCTCCCCCCCTGTCTGTCTCCCTCCCCCCCACTGTCTCCCCCCCCCCTCTCTCCCTCCCTCCCCCTGTCTGTCTCCATCCCCCCCACTCCCCCCCTCTCTCCCTCCCTCCCCCCCCCTCTGTCTCCCTCCCTCCCCCACCCTGTCTCCCTCCCTCCCCCCCGTCTCCCTCTGTCTCTCCCTCCCTCTGGTGGCACATCATATGTAATAGTACAAGCAGTAAACGTGCTTGGATACATGACATCACTCTCCCCCAAGTCCTTAGTGCAAATCGCCTTCATGCATTGACTGTGCTCTGGGCTTAGCTCTATCTGGTTGACCCTTGGAGGGTCGTTTCCGTCTTGGGTGAGTGGGTGGTGTTTCGTTGGCAGTAGAGGTGCTGGTGATTTTGATTTGTGTGTCCATGGCCACTCCATTCTCTCCCCCGCCCCACATATAGGTTATGCCGGTGGCTCATTGCATTCATATACATTCAGGTTTAGAAAAAAAAAATTGCACTTATATCATTACATTTGTGGTACAGTTGTGAGGCAAGTAAATTTTGACCGATGACTTAATATATACTTGGGGTCAGTGTTGGTGTCAGCACCAGTGCGTGAGGACAAACTAGTATCAGAACTGCTGGATGGTGTCCAGGTAGTCTGGTGGCGGTGCGGTGCCCAATGCTGGCAGTGGGAACCCGGTTGGCTCAAGTTGCCTGCTCTCAGGGCCTTTGCTGTTGCTCCTAGCGTCGGGCAGGTTCACAGATGCCTGTGACCTCCCTGTCATTTCCTTGCGCCCCGGGTCGCTGCTGCTCCCTGAGGAGCTGTCGTCTAGCAGTGCGCAGGGAACTGCTGACTCGCTTGCCTGGGCATTATTTGGTTTGGGATCTTGGTTGGTCCCAGTCCCATTTGGGAGAACCGTTGTGGGTGACCCTTCGTTCCCGGGTGTAGCCTTGGTGGCAATAGGGTCTGGGGGCTGTGCATTAGCGCGATTTGCTCTTTCAGGCTCGTGGCGGTTGGTGCTATCGGGTGCCTGAGAGATGGAGCCAATCAGGGGGCAGGGTATCGATACCAGTGCCGTTGCCCTCCTGAGATCATTTGCTCTGCAGCTTGTCTATATTGGCTGCTTGTGGCCACACTCCGTGGTGCATCACTCTAGTCCCAGGGACGCAGGCTACAGCATTGGGTAGCTCGCTGGATCTGTGTGCTCCCGATGGGTGTTTGCCCACTACATTAACTGAATACAGTTGAAATCCTGCATCGCACAACGTTTCATTACTCATTGTCGATAAACTGGAGCTCCGACTTTTCTTTGCTTATTACAATTATAAAACTCTGATCATCAATTACAAGCTTTACATCTAACTCACAGTTGCTGTTACATTGATTGAGAATGTGAACCTGTCCCTTTAAGTGTGGTGGGTTGCTGGCCTCCTTTAAGAGAGCCTTGCTATCTTTACCCCAATCATCATCTTCGCTTGGTACCACGTGTTGCTCCATCAGCGCTGCACCTTGTGGTCTGGCCGCCGCCATCTTTTTCTTCGGCGCTTCACCTCGTGGTTTGGGCGCCATCTTTCTTCCATCCACGATGTCGACTGCGGTGATCCTCTTCCCCCTGGGTTCTGCCTCCGAAGCTGGGAAGTCACCTTTGGATCCGATTTTCTTCCTCCGGAGTCCTGCCACTGGAGCCTGGAAGGTGCATTTGGGTCGTCTCAGCTGGATCATCTCCACGCATGCTGAGCGGTCTGTGCCTCGGGTGCTGTGCTGGTCTGCTCTCTGGTGCCGGATCCAACATCAGGTGAGGGCTTGCTTTGCCTCTGAGCACGGCGGACGTCGATTGCTGGAGGGATGAAATCTTCCCAGCTCCAATGGATCTTCTCCATCCACCACCTTCCGAGTAGCGTTGGTCCATCACCTGCAACAATCCACAGAGGTAACTTGTGCACCACGCCATCATGGAGTACCTTTATATCCGCACTACCAACGACTGGGATAAGTTAATTGGTGTAGGTGCGCAGTTTTGCCTGAACCGGGACCAACTTGGGTCATTCAGCTTGATTGTCCCATAGCCTCTCAAAGGCTTCTTGATTCATTACTGACTGGCTCGCCTCGCCCCCCATGTCCACTTCCATGAAGACTGGAACGCCGTTTATCTCGACTTCCATCCGCAACGGGGAACATTCTGTGGTGCAGGTAAACATGCCATACACCTCATCGTGGGGCTGAGCTGCCTCTCTGACTTATCGCTTCATAATCCGCGCTGGATTCATAGTCATCTGCAGACTCTTCATCAACACAGTGAGTCATATTTCTTTTACACATTCGCTGGAGGTGGCCCTTTGTGCTGCAGCCTTTACACACACAGTCCTTAAAATGGCACTGGTGAGCCCGGTGATTTCCTCCACAACGCCAGCATGGTGCTACTCGATTAGCCCCCCTCGGCGGACTCTGAGTTAAAGGACTCAGTGGCCTGTTCTCTCTCTCCTGAGGAGATTCACGTTCTACAGTCCAGCCTCTAAAAGGCGCCATTCTGTGTACAGTATTTGCCGGGTTTGAGTCCTGAGGATGGGTCATCCACCTAGAGCCGCAGGTCGAGGTCATGAATGCCTGGCTCACGGTGATGGCCTTCTGCAGTGTAACTGTGGTATCAGCAGATAGTAGTCTGTGAAGAAGGCCCTCATGGCCGATTCCGATGACAAAGATATCCCGCAGCGCTTCGGTGAGGTGGTCGCTGAAATCACACGGTGCTGCCAGCCTCCTGAGGTCTACAGCATATTTCGCGATTTCCTGGCCTTCGGGTCGTCGGTGGGTATAAAACCGGTGTCTGGCTGTGAGGATGCTCTCTTTGGGCTTGAGTTGTTCTTGGATCAGCGTTACAAGCTCCTCGTATGTCTTGGTCATTGTCTTCGCTGGTGCCAGCAAGTCCCTGACGAGGCCATAGACGGTGGGCCTACAACTGGTTAGCAGGATAGCTCTGCGCTTGTCAGCCAGTGTGGCCGGATTATCGCCTGCCAGGTCATTTGCTGTGAAGAAATGGTCGAGCCTCTCCACAAAAGTGTCCCAATCATCACCATCGGCGAACTGCTGCAATGTACCAAGATTAGCCATTTTTGCGTGGAAGTCCGTAATCTCATCGCCAATTGTTATGTCTTTGTCTCATGGAGTCATTATCAGAGCATCCAATGTGTTGTACTTGAACTGTAGTGACCTTAGTCCATTTAATGTAACTCCAGAGTGAGGATCACACATGGTGGCCTGCCTTTTATACTAGGCCTGGCACACCTGTACAGGTAACCTACAAGTTTCCCGCTGCAGTGCCCTCTGGTGGCACACCTTGTGATAGTGCAAACAGTAAACATGTTTGGATATATGATAAGGTCCGTCCGCGCTGTCGTCAAAATCATGGGCGCAGACAGGGCCATATCCAAAAAAGACAATCTTGAGCTACGCCGGCTCAAAACGTTCCTCGCTGGATTGCTGAGGGAGTGGAGGTCATCACACGACTCTGCTCCCTCCCCCCAGTAGGTTCATTAGAGGTTGCACTATGCTCTTGTCATGAAGATAACCATAGCCAGACTCAACATCAACGGTGGCAGAGAGCTGCACCGCAGATTTAATAACATTTCGCTCCTCAGGGAGGGGAAATATGCGGTGTGTTTCCTGCAGGGAACCCACACTGTTCCGGGAGACGTGGCTCCTGGAATGGCAAGAAGAGGTCTGCGTGAGCCACCTTAGCGCCACGCCTTGTAGGGTGGCTATCTTGCTGATCCCACATTTTCAGTCGGAGATCTTGGGGGTCAAGGAGCCTGTGCCAGGCCAATTGCTCCATGTCACTGTTCGCCTGGGGGACGTGCCACTCCATTTAGTGAACGTGTACGCCCCTCAACCTGGTCCGCAGCAAGTGCGCTTCTTCGAAGAAGTGTCCACTCTTTTAGGCTCCGTCGACATCTGTGACTGCATTGTCCTCGGGAGGGGTTTTAGCTGCACCCTCGAGGCGAGGGGCCACTCTGGTACCCCACAGAGCATGACCGTGATGGATATTGTGTATGTAGGCACCTTTAGTCCCCCTCGTCGCCAGTTATTGTGTATGTAGGCACCTTTAGTAATGACTCCACAAGGCAGGATATGATACTTAAACTATGCAGAACTGTAGTCCTTTATTTGCAGTTCCTGAGTGACGACAACAAGCTGTGAGTTCCCTTTTATACTGGGTTACCTGCTGTGTGCAGGCAATCCTTAGGTCTCCAGCAACAGCACCCTCTGGTGTACAGGCAAGGTGTGTACAGTGTAAGGGTACATTCAGTGTTCCATAACAGTGTTACAGACATCACACAGTAAACAGGCATGCATACACAACAATGGAGAAGTTGAGGGACTTGTTTGGGTCCTTCGACTTGGTGGACGTCTGGTGAACTTTCCATCCCGACTCCAGCGCATTCACTAGAGTGAGGCCTGGAAGAGGATGGTCCAGAATCGACCACCTGTATATATCCTGGGCATACATCTCCTGTGTTCTGGCGGCTTCCATGCTCGGATAACCACCTTGTGTGGGCGGAGCTTGCTTCACTGTCCACGTACTGGCATTTTAACAACCTGCTGCTGGAGGACGAGCAGTTCCAGGATTCATTCCGTCAGTTCTGGGCCGACTGGAGAAGGAATCAGGGGGGCTTCCCCTCCTTGAGGTTATGGTGGGATGTGGGCAAAGCTCACATCCGTCTCTTCCGTCCGGAATATGCGAAGGGGCCGACCAAGAGGCGGGAGGCCAGGGTGGGACACCTGGAGAAAGAGGTGCTCGACCTGGAGTACCATCTCGGTCAAGTTGTTGAGGACCCGGCCCTGCGGACTGTGTATGAAGAGAAGAAGGGCGTGCTGAAGAACCTGCAGCTTGTCAAGTCGTGAGGTCGCACATCCGGTTCCTCCGGGACCTGGACCGCAGCTCCCCCTTCTTCTACTCGCTGGAAAAAAGACGGGAGGTCTCGACGCTGCTGGCTGATGACAGATCTCTGGTCTCGGATCCGGAGGGCATCAGTAATAGAGCCCGAGACTACGACGGGGCTCTGTTCTCTCCGGATCCGTCCAGCGAGGAAGCAAGCAGAGTTTTGTGGGAGGACTTGCCGAAAGTCGGCCCAGAGGGCGCAGAAAATCTGGACACTCCGCTAGGCTTGGCAGAGCTGACTGGTGCCTTTGACCAGCTCTCCAGGAGAAAGTCCCCGGGGCTGGACGGGCTGACCATGGAGTTCCATAGGATGTTTTGGGTCGTCCTGGGGGGCGACTACGCGCGGGTCCTGGAGGAAAGTCTGGCAACTGGGGAGATGCCCCTCTATTGGCGCAGGGCAGTCATCGCCCTGCTGCCTAAGGAGGGCGATCTCTGCCTACTTAAAAACTGCCGCCTGGTCTCCCTCCTCAGCACGGATTACAACATTTTTGCCAGGGCCATGTCTGCTCGCCTTGGCTGGACCACATGATCCACCCCGACCAGTCCTACACTATCCCGGGCCGGACAATCCACAACAACATCTATCTGATCCAGGACCTGGTCCAGCATTCCCAGAGGGTTGGTCAGTTGGTTGCCTTCCTTTCCCTGGATCAGGAGAAGGCATTCGAAAGGATGGATCATGAGTATCTTTTCTGGACTCTGCGCGCCTTCGGGTTCGGGATGGATTTCGTCGCCCGGATCCGACTTTTGTAAGCCGCCACGGAGTGTTTGATTAAGGTTAACGGGTCTTTGACGTCTCCCCTTTGCTTTGGGAGAGGGGTGTGCCAAGGATGCCCCATGTCCGGCCAGTTATATGCTATATGCGTAGAGCCCTTCCTGCGCCTGTTGCAGAAGAGGTTGACTGGACTGGCTGTGCAAGGACCGGGCGTGGAGATCATCCTCTTGGCTTACGCCGATGACGTGCTCCTCATGGTCGAGGATCCCCTTGACCTGCGGAGGATGCGTGAGTGCCAGAAGATTTATTCGGCTGCATCCTCCGCCAGGATCAACTGGGAGAAATGTTACGGACTCCTGGTGGGCCAGTGGCGGGTGGATTCCCTGCCGGAGGAGTTCAGGCCTTTTGCCTGGAGCACCATCCATCTCCTCTATCTGGGAATCTACCTTAGCCCTGCCAAGGAAGCCTAGCCAGCGAACTGGCAAATGCTGGAGGCCAAAGTCGCCGCTCGCCTCAGGCGCTGGACAGGACTGCTGAGTGCTGTCCTACAGGGGTTGAGCGCTAGTCATAAACCAGCTGGTACCCGCTATGCTGTGGTACCGGTTGGTCACTTTGACCCCTCTCCCTGCGTTTGTCACCAAGATATAGAAGAAGCTGGTGGACTTCTTCTGGAACAACAGGAAGCACATGGTCTCTGCTGCGGTTCTCCCACTTAGGGAGGGCGGTCAGGCATTGGTATGCGTCAGCACCCAGCATGTGACTTTCCATCTTCAGATCCTGCAGAGATACCTCTACGTCGAGCCCCCTTCAAGATGGTGTGCACTGACATATTTCTTCTGCCAGCTGTACTATCTCAATTATGACATGCAGCTCCTGTTTGTGCACCATGCGGGGACTGCCTGTCTTTTACCAGGAACTCATCGGGGTCTGGAAGAGGTACCAACGATACAGCTAAAAAACAGGATGAGGTCGTACAAGCTGAGTTTAGGGAGCTAGGAGTTAAATTTAAAAAGTAGGACCCCAAAGGTAGAAATCTCAGGATTGCTACCAGTCCCATGTGCTAGTCAGAGTAGGAATAGCAGGATAGCTCAGATGAATGCGTGGCTTGAGGAGTGGTGCAGGAGGGAGGGATTCAAATTCCTGGGACATTGGAACCAGTTCAGAGGTGGGACCAG
This sequence comes from Pristiophorus japonicus, assembly GCF_044704955.1. Classification (NCBI taxonomy): domain Eukaryota; kingdom Metazoa; phylum Chordata; class Chondrichthyes; family Pristiophoridae; genus Pristiophorus; species Pristiophorus japonicus. The sequence goes on along the minus strand of NC_091978.1, from coordinate 116,707,314 downwards.
TACAAACCGGACGATCTGCACCTGGGCAGGACCGGAACCAATATCCTAGGGGAATTGTTTGCTAGTGCTGTTGGGGAGGGGTTAAACTATATGGCAGGGGGATGGGAACCTATGCAGGGAGATAGAGGGAAGTAAAATGGGGGCAGAAGCAAAAGATAGAAAGAAGAAAAGTAAAAGTGGAGGGCAGAGAAATCGAAGGCAAAAATCAAAAAGGGCCACATTACAGCAAAATTCTAAAAGGACAAAGTGTGTTAAAAAGACAATCCTGAAGGCTCTGTGCCTCAATGCGAGGAGTATTTGTAATAAGGTGGATGAATTATCTGCGCAGGCAGCAATTAACGAATATGATATAATTGGGATTACGGCGATATGGTTCCAGGGTGACCAAGGCTGGGAACTCAACATTCAGGGGTATTCAACATTCAGGGGTATTCAACATCCAGGGGTATTCAACATTCAGGGGTATTCAACATCCAGGGGTATTCAACATCCAGGGGTATTCAACATTCAGTGGTATTCAACATCCAGGGGTATTCAACATCCAGGGGTATTCAACATCCAGGGGTATTCAACATTCAGGGGTATTCAACATCCAGGGGTATTCAACATTCAGGGGTATTCAACATCCAGGGGTATTCAACATTCAGGGAGGATAGACAGAAAGGAAAAGGAGGTGGGGTAGCACTGCTGGTTAAAGAGGAAATTAACGCAATAGTAAGGAAGGACATTACCTTGGATGATATGGAATCGTATGGGTAGAGCTGCGGAATACCAAAGGGCAGAAAACGCTAGTGGGAGTTGTGTACAGACCACCAAACAGTAGTAGTGAGGTTGGGGACAACATCAAAAAAGAAATTAGGGATGCGTGCAATAAAGGTACAGCAGTTATCATGGGCGACTTTAATTTACATATAGATTGGGCTAGCCAAACTGGTAGTAATACGGTGGAGGAGGATTTTCTGGAGTGTATTAGGGATGGTTTTCTAGACCAATATGTCGAGGAACCAACTAGAAGGCTGGCCATCCTAGACTGGGTGATGTGTAATGAGAAAGGACTAATTAGCAATCTTCTTGTGTAAGGCACCTTGGGGAAGAGTGACCATAATATGATAGAATTCTTTATTAAGATGGAGAGTGACACAGTTAATTCAGAGACTAGGGTCCTGAACTTAAGGAAAGGTAACTTCGATGGTATGAGACGAGAACTGGCTAGGATAGACTGCCAAATGATACTTAAAGGGTTGACGGTGGATAGGCAATGGCAGACATTTAAAGATCACATGGATGAACTTCAACAATTGTACATCCCTGTCTGGAGTAAAAACAAAACGGGGAAGGTGGCTCAACCGTGGCTAACAAGGGAAATTAAGGATAGTGTTAAATCTAAGGAAGAGGCATATAAATTGGACAGAAAAAGTAGCACACCTGAGGACTGGGAGAAATTTAGAATTCAGCAGAGGAGGAAATAGGGTTTAATTAGGAGGGGGGGAAATAGAGTATGAGAGGCTGCTTGCTGGCAACATAAAAACTGACTTCACATATCAATAGAAGCTTTTGCAGAGAAAAAAATTAGTGAAGACAAACGTAGGTCCCTTGCAGTCAGAATCAGGTGAATTTATAATGGGGAACAAAGAAATGGAAGACCAATTGAACAAATACTTTGGTTCTGTCTTCACGAAGAAAGACACATATAACCTTCTGGAAATACTAAGGGACCGAGGGTCGAGTGAGAAGGAGGAACTGAAGGAAATCCTTATTCATCAGGAAATTGTGTTAGAGAAATTGATGGGATTGAAGGCCGATAAATCCCCAGAGCCTGATAGTCTGCATCTCAGAGTACTTAAGGAAGTGGCCCTAGAAATAGTGGATGCATTGGTGATCATTTTCCAACAGTCTATCGACTCTGAATCAGTTCCTACGGACTGGAGGGTAGCTAATGTTACACCACTTTTTAAAAAAGGAGGGAAAGAGAAAACGGGGAATTATCGATCAGTTAGCCTGACATCAGTCGTGGGGAAATTGTTGTAATCATTTATTAAAGATGAAATAGCAACGCATTTGGAAAGCAATGACAGGATCGGTCCAAGTCAGCATGGATTTATGAAAGGGAAATCATGCTTGACAAATTTTTTGAGGATGTAACTAGTAGCGTGGACAAGGGAGAACCAGTGGATGTGGTGTACTTGGACTTTCAAAAGGCTTTTGACAAGGTCCCACACAAGAGATTAGTGTGCAAAATTAAAGCACATGATATTGGGAGTAATGTATTGACGTGGATAGAGAACTGGTTGGCAGACAGGAAGCAGAGAGTAGGGATAAACGGGTCCTTCTCAATGGCAGGCAGTGACTAGTGGGGTGCCGCAGGGCTCAGTGCTGGGACCCTAGCTATTTACAGTATATATCACTAATTTAGATGAAGGAATTGAGTCTAATATTTCCAAGTTTGCAGATGACACTTAACTGGGTGGCGGTGTGAGCTGTGAGGAGGATGCTAAGAGGCTGCTGCAGGGTGACTTGGACAGGTTAGGTGAGTGGGCAAATGCATGGCAGATGCAGTATAATGTGGATAACTGTGAGGTTATCCACTTTGGTGGCAAAAACATGAAGGCAGAATATTATCTGAATGGCGGCAGATTAGGAAAAGTGGAAGTGCAGCGAGACCTGGGTGTCGTGGTACATCAGTCATTGAAAGTTGGCATGCAGGTACAGCAGACGGTGAAGAAGGCAAATGGTATGTTGGCCTTCATAGCTAGAGGATTTGAGTATCGGGGCAGGGAGGTTTTAATGCAGTTGTACAGGGCCTTGGTGAGGTCTCACCTGGAATATTGTGTTCAGTTTTGGTCTCCTAATCTGAGGAAGGACGTTCTTGCTATTGAGGGAGTACAGCGAAGGTTCACCAGACTGATTCCTGGGATAGTGGGACTGACATATGAGGAGAGACTGGATCAACTGGGCCTGTATTCACTGGAGTTTAGAAGAATGAGAGGGGATCTCATAGAAACATTAAAAATTCTGATAGGACTGGACAGGTTAGATGTAGGAAGAATGTTCCCGATGTTGGGGAAGTCCAGAACCTGGGGTCACAGTCTAAGGATAAAGGGAAAGCCATTTAGGACCAAGATGAGGAGAAACTTCTTTGCTCCGAGAGTTGTTAACCAATGGAATTCTCTACCGTAGAGAGTTGTTGATGTCAGTTCGCTAGATATATTCAAGAGAGAATTAGATATGGCCCTTACGGCTAAAGGGATCAAGGGGTATGGAGAGAAACCAGGAAAGGGGTACTGAGGTGAATGATCAGCCATGATCTTATTGAATGGTGGTGCAGGCTCGACGGGCCGAATGGCCTACTCCTGCACCTATTTTCTATGTTTCTATGGAATAGAGTTGCCAGCAAATGCAGTTCTCCCCCGTCTGGCGTGGCGGCTGTCCTTCGGGAGCTGCTGCTCAGGAATCCGTACCTCTACGAGCGCAGTTTTAGGTCGAAGGCAGCGAGTCGGCTGTGTTTGGCAAGGTGACCAGGATCAGGGACCTACTCATGGCGGAGGAGCAGGCTACATGGCGCCAGAGGAGATGGCACGGCGCCTATCCTGGGCCATGTCCGGGGCGCGGCCGATGCCATCGAGTCGCTAAAAACAGGACTGGGCCCTGACTCCATTAGATGTGTCGAGGATGCTCAAGCACGTGGGGCAATCCCGTCCGAACTGACCCTCGTCCGGATGGAATTTCTTATCGGCGCCAAGCCCCGAAACCTCCCTTTGGAACCAGCGCCTCACAACTTGAGCCTCTTCCGGGAAATCCCCTCCGTGCCTTTCAGTTCTGCGCGGAGGGCATTTCTTTACAGGCTGCTCTTGCACACTCTACACTTTGCCATCCTTGTCTGCTGTCCAGTCACGCCATGGTGCACCATCTTGCCGTCTGGAGGAGGTGGGGGTCCCCAATGGAGTGCTCTCTACACAGGAGTCCTCCCTTTATTTATTGGGGACTTGGCCTGGAGGGTGTTGCATGGAGCAGTCCCATGCAATAGGTTTTTAAGTTGGTTCACGGACTCCCAGGCCACCTGCAATTTCTGCAGTCTGGAGGAGTCCGTGTTCCACGTCTATGTTGTATGTGTGAGGTTGCAGCCCCTCTTCCAATATTTGAAGGAGTTGCTCCCCAAACTCTGGTTGCACTTCAGTCCCACGCTCCTGATCTTTGGGCACCCTGTGCGGTGGGGAGCGGACAGGTCGGAAGGCCTTCTCGTAGGACTGCTCCTGGGCATGGCCAAGGTGGCGTCAACCGGTCCAGGCAGCGGGCGGTCGAGGGGCTCGTTCAGCCCGAATGTCTGCCTCTCTTCCGCGGTTATATTTGAGCAAGGATGTCCCTGGAGATGGAGCATGTGGTGTCCACCGGCACGCTCGCGGCCTTCCGCGAGAGGTGGGCGCCAGAGGGACTGGAGTGCATCATCACCCCTGGCAACCAAATTTTAATTTGACCGTTTAAAGTTTAATTTGTTTAAATTGTCAGTTTTAGTGCCCCTTTAATAAGGGGGCACTTGATTATTGTTTCAACTGAAATAGTTGTGGAGCTGTTGAGAGGGCTTTCTATGCAGGAGTCCTCCTTTTTATTTATTGGGGACTTGGCCTGGAGGGTGTTGCACGAGGCAGTCCCATGCAATAAGTTTTTAAGTCAGTTCACGGACTACCAGGCCACCTGTAATTTCTGTGATCTGGAGGAGTCCGTGTTCCATGTGTATGTTCAGTGTGTGAGGTTGCAGCCCCTCTTCCATTATTTGAAGGGGCTGCTCCTCATTTTCGAGCTGCACTTCAGTTAGATTAGATTAGACACTTCAGTCTAGTTAGATTGTTAAACCTTTGCTAATAAACCAATTAGTTCTTAAGCAAAGAACCCATGAAGCAAATCCATTACAATATAAATGCCAGTTTCTGTTGTTTCAAAAGGAATTTGATCAAGTTTCACATGAAAGGCTATTATTTGAGCGTAAAGTTGTGCAGATTCAGAATGTATCTTGGGAATGGATAAGAAATTCACTCGGGTACAAACCAATGGATTCATTTTGCAAAAGTTCATTCTTGGAATGTGGTGTCGATGGCAAGGTTGGCATTTGTTGCCTATCCAAGTTACCCGGAGAAAGTGGTGGTGGGCCTTCTTGAACTGCTGCAGTCCGTTTGCTCCCACAATGCGGTTAAATAGGGAGTTCCAGGATTTTGACGAAGCGATGATGAAGGAACGAGAATAACTGTCGAGGTCAGATTGATGTGGCTTGGAGGGGAACTTGGAGGTGAAAGTGTTCTCATGCACCCATTGGAGCAGTTGGTTAGAGGAGTTAGTTAGTTATAGTATAAAGGAAAGCAATGGATAATGCTGATAGGGTTAGATAAAGAGGGGTGGAGGAAGCTCATGTGGAGCATAAATACTGACATCGACCAGTTCGGCCAAATGGCCTGTTTCAGTGCTGTAGATTCTATGGTCCCAATTTTGCCCAAGCAGAAATAAAGGCGTACGCTGACTTGCACATTTCATTGTGGACCATCTGTGCTGGAAAAAAAAATCCCAAGTTTCTGGTAAACATAAACATCCTGTTGCGCCGGTGTTACCTGAGTCGATCTCGGGGGGCAGTGCTTAGAGTGTGCGCCTAAGACGCACAGCGCATGTGCTCAAAAAAAACAACCAACTCATTGCGCGTGGAAGAAAAAAAAATGAAAAAGAACTGCGCATGTGCAAAACAAAAACAAAAAATCAGCATGTACGTATGGGGACTGTGTGGATCGGCCGGGGGTGGCAGCGGGTCCAGTCGGCTGTGTGGGGGATTGGGAGAAGGCTGCCTTTGATGTTTTTGGGTTGAAGACTCTTATTCATTTGGTGATTTTGCCTGCCGTGTGGATTTAGAAGGCTTCCTTGGACTTCAGGAACACCTTTGAAAATTTTGGGCCACTTGGGACATTGATGGAGAAGGTGGTGAAGATTTATGTTTTATTTGAATGCTTACAGTTCTATCATCGAAGGAGTACCATTAATGGTAAGTTTTCTTTTATCTGTTTTATTTTTAAAGTTCCATCAAGTTTATGTAAAATAGCCAGGGACTCCCTTCGGCCGGGGATAGGAGCAGGCCAGCGCGGATTTCTTTAACTGCAGGTAAGGTTTTTTCCAATGGTGTTTCTAGTGTCTGTGCGCCGATTTAAAAAATATTGTTAATGAGGAAAGTTGACCGTTTATGGCCCGAAGTGGCACTTGCCATTCTGGCGCTGGTAGTTGACACCAGTGCCCCAACATTGTGGAATCTTTAAACTAAGCTCCATTACGAAAAAATAGCTGGGCGCCAAAAAAATGGCGCTCAGTGCTGGACAAAATTGTGACCTATGTAATTCTATGTCATAAGGTAGGGGAAGGATTCGTGTTGTGATCACTAATTTGCATAGGTGGCTTGGACTCAGAACCGAATACAAATTGCAAATGATATCAAGCTAGAAAGATCGGTGGAATTGGAGGGGGATCTTAGAAATTATAAGAACATAAGAAATATGAGCAGGAATAGGCCAATTGGCCGCTCTAGCCTGCTCCACGATTTAATAAGATCATGGCTGATCTGATCTTGGGCTCAGCTCCAATTCCCTGCCCGCTCCCCATAACATAGAAACATAGAAACATAGAAAATAGGTGCAGGAGTAGGCCATTCGGCCCTTCGAGCCTGCACCGCCATTCAATGAGTTCATGGCTGAACATGCAACTTCAGTACCCCATTCCTGCTTTCTCACCATACCCCTTGATTCCCCTAGTAGTAAGGACTTCATCTAACTCCTTTTTGAATATATTTAGTGAATTGGCCTCAACAACTTTCTGTGGTAGAGAATTCCACAGGTTCACCACTCTCTGGGTGAAGAAATTCCTCCTCATCTCAGTCCTAAATGGCTTCCCCCTTATCCTTAGACTGCGTCCCCTGGTTCTGGACTTCCCCAACATTGGGAACATTCTTCCTGCATCTAACCTGTCTAACCCCGTCAGAATTTTAAACGTTTCTATGAGGTCCCCTCTCATTCTTCTGAACTCCAGTGAATACAAGCCCAGTTGATCCAGTCTTTCTTGATAGGTCAGTCCCGCCATCCCGGGAATCAGTCTGGTGAACCTTCGCTGCACTCCCTCAATAGCAAGAATGTCCTTCCTCAGGTTAGGAGACCAAAACTGTACACAATACTCCAGGTGTGGCCTCACCAAGGCCCTGTACAATTGTAGCAACACCTCCCTGCCCCTGTACTCAAATCCCCTCGCTATGAAGGCCAACATGCCATTTGCTTTCTTAACCGCCTGCTGTACCTGCATGCCAGCCTTCAATGACTGATGTACCATGACACCCAGGTCTCTTTGCACCTCCCCTTTTCCTAATCTGTCACCATTCAGATAATAGTCTGTCTCTCTGTTTTTACCACCAAAGTGGATAACCTCACATTTATCCACATTATACTTCATCTGCCATGCATTTGCCCACTCACCTAACCTATCCAAGTCGCTCTGCAGCCTCATAGCATCCTCCTCGCAGCTCACACTGTCACCCAACTTAGTGTCATCCGCAAATTTGGAGATACTACATTTAATCCCCTCGTCTAAATCATTAATGTACAGTGTAAACAGCTGGGGCCCCAGCACAGAACCTTGCGGTACCCCACTAGTCACTGCCTGCCATTCTGAAAAGTCCCCATTTACTCCTTCACTCCGTTATTGTTCAAAAATCTGTCTATTTCCACCTTAAATATATTCAATGACCCAGCCTCCACGGCTCTCTGGGGTAGAGAATTCCACAGATTTACGACCCTCTGAGAGATGAAATTCCTCCTCAATCCAGTTCTAAATAGGTGACCACTTATTCTAAAACTAAGCCCCCGAGTTCTAGATTCCCCCACGAGTGGAAACATCCTCTCTGCATGTAACTTGTCGAGCCCCCATAGTATCTTATATGTTTCAATAACATCACCTCTCATTCTTCTAAACTCCAATGAGTATAGGCCCAATCTGTTCAACCTTTCCTCATAAGTGAACCCCTTCATCTCAGGAATCAACCGAGCAAACCTTCTCTGAACTGCCTCCAATGCAAGTATTAAATAAGGAGATGAAAACTGTACGCAGTACTCTAGGTGTGGCCTCACCAATACCCAATGCACAAGGACTCTCAGGCCCCTCTGTACTCCAGCATTTTGTAATCTCTCGCCATTTAAAAAATAATTTGCTTTTTTATTTTTCCTGCTAAAGTGGATAACCTCACACTTTCCCACATACTACTCCATCTGCCAAATGTTTGCCCACTCACTTAGCCTGTCTATATCCCTTTGCAGATTCGTTGTGTCCTCCTCACAACTTGTTTTCCCACCCATCTTTGTATATCCTCACAACTTGTTTTCCCACCCATCTTTGTATCATCAGCAAACTTGACTACATTACACTCGGTCCTTTCATCCAAGTCATTTAATATAGATTGTAAATAGTTGAGGCCCCAGCACCGATCCCTGTGGCACCCCACTAGTTATTGTTTGCCAACCGGAAAATGACCCATTTATTCCGACTCTCTATTTTCTGTTAGTTAGCCAATCCTCTATCCATGCTAATATTACCCCCAACCCCGTGAACTCTTATCTTGTGCAGTAACCTTTTATGTGGCACCTTACTGAATGCCTTCTGGAAATCCAAATACACCACATCCACTGGTTCCCTCTTATCCACCATGCTCGTTACATCCTCAAAGAACTCCAGCAAATTTGTCAAATATGCTTTCTCTTTCATAAAACCATACTGACTCTGCTTGACTGCATTATGATTTTCTAAATGTCCTGCTACTGCACCCTTAATAATGGACTCCAGCATTTTCCCAACAACAGATGTTAGGCTCACTGGTCTCTAGTTTCCTGCTTTCTGTCTGCCTCCTTTTTTAAATAGGGGCGTTACATTTGCAGTTTTCCAACCTGCTGGGACCTCTCAAGATTCCAGGGAATTTTGGTAGATTGCAACCAATGCATCCATTATCTCTGCAGCCACTTCTTTTAAGACCCTAGGATGCAGGCCATCAGGTTGAGGGGACTTGTCCACCTTTAGTCTCATTATTTTACCGAGTACTTTTTCTTTAGAGATTTCGATTGTTTTAAATTCTCCCCTCACTATAGCCCCTTTACTATCTATTATTGGGATGTTTTTAGTGTCTTCTACCGTGAAGACCTATACAAAATATTTGTTCAAAGTCTCTGCCATTTCTCTGTTCCCCATTATTAATTCCCCAGTCTCATCCTCTAATTCACTTTAGCTACTCTCAAGCTCTTACTATCTGTTTTTATATTTCTTGCTAGTTTACTCTCATAATCCATCTTCTCTCTCTCTCATTTTTTTAGTCATCCTTTGCTAGTTTTTAAAAATGTCCCAATCCTCTGGCCTCCCACTCATCTTGGCAACATTGTATGCCACTGTTTACAATTTGATACCATCCTTTACTTCTTTAGTTAACCACGGATGGTTCTCCCATCTCTTAAAGTTTTTCCTTCTCTGTGGAATATATTTTTGTTGAGAGTTATGAAATGTCTCCTTAAATGCCTGTCACTGCTAATCAACCATTTTACACTTGAATTTATTTTCCCAGTCTATTTTAGCCAACTCTGCCTTCATACCTTTGTAATCGCCTTTATTTAGGATCAGGACACTGGTTTGAGACCCAACTTTCTCACCCTCCAACTGAATTTGAAATTCAACCATGCTATGATCACTCTTTCCTGGAGGATCCTTTACTATGAGATCATTTATTAATCCTGTCTTATTACACAGTACTAGATCTAAGATAGCCTGCTCCCAGTTGGTTCCACAACGTACTGTTCAAGGAAACCATTCCGGATACATTCTATAAACTCTTCCTCAAGGTTACCATGGCCAATTTGATTTGTCCATTCAATATGACGATTAAAATTGCCCATGATTATTGCCGTACCTTTCTTATAAGCCTCCATTATTTCTTGATTTATACTCTGTCCGACAGTGTGGCTACTGTTAGGGAGCCTATAGACTACACCCGCCCAGTAACTTCTTCCCCTTATTATTTCTTATCTCCACCCACACTGATTCTACATCTTGATCTTCTGAGCCAATATCATTTCTCACTACTGCACTGATCTCCTTTATTAACAGAGCTACCCCACCTCCTTTTCCTTTCTGTCTATCCTTCCGAATTGTCAAATACCCTTGAATATTCAGTTCCCGGCCTTGGTCAACTTGCAACCACATCTCTGTAATGTCTATCAGATCATCCCCATTTATATCTATTTGTGCCATCAACTCATCTATCTAGTTACAAATGCTGTGTGCATTCAGATAAAGAGCTTTTAATTTTGTCTTTTTACCATTTTTCCCTACTCTGACCCCACTCTTATTTTTATACATTCTGTCCTTTCCTGTCACACTTTGATTTTCATTTCCCCCATCGCTACTCTGCTCTATTGCCTTCTCCTTGCTCTTTGACTTTTAAAATTTCCGCTCAACTGGACCCTCCCCCCCCCCCCCACTATTTAGTTTAAAACCCTCTCTACAGCCCTAGTTATTCGATTCGCCAGGTCACTGGTCCCAACATGGTTCAAGTGAAGCCCGTCCCAGCGAAACAGCTCCCTCTTACCCCAGTACTGGTGCCAGTGCAGCAGGAATTGAAACCCATTTCTCCCACTCCAGTCTTCGAGCCATGCATTCATCTCTCTGATCTTATTTACCTTATGCCAATTTGCTCATGGCTCAGCTAGTAATCCAGGGATTATTAACTTTGCGGTTCTGCTTTTTAATTTAGCCCCTACCTGCTCATTACTCCATCAACAGAACCTCTTTCTTTGTCCTATCTATGTCATTTGTACCTATGTGGACCACGACAACTGGATCTTCCCCCTTCCATTCCAAGTTCCTCTCCAGCCCAGAGGAGATGTCCTTTACCCTGGCACCGGGCAGGCAAACACAGCCTTCGGGACTCAGGCATTCGGCTGCAGAGAACAGTATCTATCCCCCTTAGTATACTGTCACCTACCACTACAACTTTTCTTTTTACTCCCTCCACTTGAATGGCCCCCTGTACCATGATGCTGTGGTCAGTTTGCTCATCCTCCCTGTAGTCCCTGCTCTCATCCACACATGGAGTAAGAACCTTGTACCTGTTGGACAAGAACAAGTACTATGGCTCCTCCATCATGACCTCCTGGGTCCCCCGTACCTGCCTCGCTCGTAGTCACATGCACCTGTCCCTGACCACGGACCAAATTTGAATTATTTAACCTAAGGGGTGTGACTACCTCCTGGAACACAGTGTATAGGTAACTCTCCCCCTCCCTGATGCATCGCAGTGTTTGAAGCTCAGACTCCAGCTCATCAATGAGGAGCCGAAGTTCCTCGAGCAGCCAACACTTACTATAGATGTGGTCGCTGTGGACTTCAATGGGGTCCACCAGGTCCCACATGCTGCAGCAGTAACACATCGTCTCCCTTGCCATCTCTAATGTATTTTATTTAATTAGTTAAGTTTTGAATGTTTAGATTTTAATCCCGGCTGTTAACTTAAATCAATGCCCAAGAAAAAGAGAGAAATACTGATCAACCAATCTCTTCCCTGCTTTTCTGTGATGTCAAACTTTGATTTATTTTTACTTCTCTCACTCACAGGTTGGTTGGTGCTGTTCCACCTAGCTCATTTTATCTGGTGGTGTGCTCTCGTGCTGGTTTCGGGCTCCTTTTATATCCCACTTCGATCTCCCGTTGGTGGTGATTGGTTATAGAATGAGTTTGAAAAAATATGTAAATTGTCAGAACAATGGCAGATGAAATTTAATACAGTACAAACAAAATTTAATTACTGTACATAATTAGGAAAAATAAGCAACACTAACCTAGAATGGAGGTGTCTGAGAAGTGATCTTATAGCGGTAATCATGACTGTAAATAGCATGGAAAAGTAAAATTCAGAAAATCAAATTAAATTGTCTATCTGGGGCAAGGGAGCACAGATTCAATCTACTAAAAGACACATTTAGAAGTAATATCAAGAAATTCTTCATACAGCATGATAAACACATGGCTACAAGTCCACGCCATCACGATGACTGCCTTTTTCCACCTCTGGAACATTGCCTGATTCTGCCTCTGCCTCAGCTCATCTGCTACTGAAATCCTCATCTATGCATTCGTTAGCTCTAGAGTTGACTGTTCCAATGCACTCCTGGCTAATTTCCCACAATCTATCCTCCATGAACTTGAGGTCATTCAAAACTCTGCTGCCAGTGCCTTAACTCGCACCAAGTCCCATTAGAAATCAGGGATGCCTAAAAATGTATAAAACTGATATGAATGTTGTGTTTAAATCGTTGTTTTGAACTGGAGATGAATTGTCTATTCAAGATGCTTAGAAATGCTAATGTCTTGGTACCCTGCTAAGATGTTAGTGTTTTGCACTATGACAACCATTATCTGTGGTTTTCAAGTTAAAGCTTTCATTTTGTTTATGTATCTTTAAGACAATTTGTTTTGGAAAGGATGGAAGTTGAGAGAGTTAACATAAATATGTTGCTACGTCGTAAATGAGGTAACGACTCTGGGGCAAGCAGTTTTCAGGTTTGGCTTTATGGGATAAAAGGAAAGGATAGGGATGAGAAAGATTTCCACAGGAAGAAACCCTGGGTTAGTATAAACAGAGAAAACATGGTCAAAATCGTAAGACACCTTTAGGGCGGGCTTTGTTTCGAGAATTGAGACAAAGAACTAGAAGCCTTATTGGATATTAAGTTTTATGGGGAAACTCTATAGGTCAGAATGTCTTGTCAATATCCAGGATCAGGCCCACCATTATGGAATAACGGTAGTATTATGTATGTAACTATGTAATACTTGCCACCAGAGGGCGCGACTATTGGAGTCCTAATGGTCACCTGCACACACTAGCAGGGCTAGTATAAAAGGTTGGCTGCCATGTTGTTTAGGCACTCTGGAGTTGTAATAAAGAAGACGAAGGTCACACTAAGTTTAGCTCACAGTACCCAGCCTCGTGGAGTTCTTCTATACACAACAGGTAGCCTCCTCAAGGTTGCTCTCATAGACGGTGTTAGGGGAGGGTGAAACAGAAGTTGAGCTGGTCAAACACTTTTTGAGTGATCCCATGCTTTACCGAAGGAAGCTCCAGACAGAGAAAGAGACTGCAACCCAGAGAACTGCTCATGTGCAGCAGCCATTTGTCCGATCGGCATGGGTATTAACTATGTGTTATGGTTGTATGTTTTTGCTATATAACTAGTGTGTTATATAACTAATGTGTTATATTCCATCTTAAACTCTGATTAAACACAACATATCCACCAGATTGTTTTTACAGTCGATCCTGATTATTAAAGTAACCTGAGAAAGCCATAAACTTGGCTATTTCTAACATCGCCTGTGCTCATTGACCTACATTGGCTCTCGGTTAAACAACATCTCGATTTTAAAATTCTCATCCTTGTTTTCAAATCCCTCTATGGCTTTGCCCCTCCCTATCTCTGTAATCTCCCCCAGCCCTGCAACCATTCGAGATATTTGTGTTCCTCCAATTCCGGCCTATTGAGCATCCCCAATTTTCATCACTCCATCATTGGCGGCCATGTCTTCAGCTGCGAAGGCCCCAAGCTCTGGAATTTCCTTCCTAATCTCTCTGCCTCTCTATCTTTCTTCAAGATGTTCCTTCAAACCTACTTCTTTTGATGATCTGTCCTAATATCTCCTTATATGGCTCAATGTCAATTTTTGTTTAATAACGCTCCCGTAAAGTGCCTTGGAATACAAGTTGTTGTTGTTGTTGGAATAGCTGCCAGATAGTATGGCGGGGGCATTGGAAAAAGTGCAAAAAAGATTGACATGGATGATACCAGAACTAAAAGGTTATAACTATTGGGAATGATTGAACTGGTTGGGACACTTTTCTCCAGGAGAGGGCCGAGAGCTGACTTAATCAAGGTCTTTAAAATTATAAAGGGGTTTGATTGGGCAAATGTATAAGAACATAAGAAATAGAAGCAGGAGTAGGCCATTTTGGTCCTTGAGCCTGCTCTGCCATTCAATAAGATCATGGTTGATCTGATCTTGGCCTCAACTCCACTTCCTTGCCCGTTCCCCATAACCCCATATTCCCTTATCATTCAAAAATCTGTCTATCTCCACCTTCAAATATATTCAATGACTCAGCCTCCACAGTTTTCTGGGGAAGAGAATTCTAAAGATTCACGACCCTCTGAGAGAACAAATTCCTCCTCATTTTCATTTTAACTGGGCGATCCTTTATTTTGAAATTATGCCCCCTAGTTCTGGATTCCCCCACAATGGGAAACATCCTCTCTGCATCTACCCTGTCAAGCCCCTTTAGAATCTTATATGTTTCAATAAGATCCCCTCTCATTCTTCTAAGCATAGAAACATAGAAATCTACAGTGTAGAAGGAGGCCATTTCTGCCCATCGTGTCCGCGCCAGCCGACAAAGAGCACAAGGCCCTTGGTCAGCAGCCCTGAAGGTTACATATAAACCTCTGAACAATGAATGGTGGAAAAGTAAAGAGCATCCGGCCCAACCAATCTGCCCTACAAAACTGTGACACCCTTTGCACCGCAACATTCTACACTCCACCCCAACGGGAGCCATGCAATCTCCTGGGAGAGGCAAAAAAACAGATAAAAATCTGTCATGTATTCTACTGTCATTGTAATCCATGTATAAACTGACCTAAGTTGTACACTGTGAGAACACTGACCACTAGATGGTGAACTTGTGGGAGACACTCCTAACCTGGACTTTCAGGTATAAAAGGGGAAGTTCCACCCATCTTCTCCACTTCAGTGCTGGCAAATAAAGGTTACTGGTCACAGAGTGACCTTCTCTCTAGTATGGGCCTCGTGCATTTGTACTGTGTAGTAAGGACATATTAAAACCCAGGCCAATTGGGGAAAAAATCTGGGAAATTTCCTCTCCGATCCATCCAGGCGATCGAAACTAATCCAGGAGATCACCCTGGCTGTATTCGATTTCCTGCAGTATTTACCATCGTATCTGCGCCAGCCAACAAGAGGTTATCCAGTCTAATCCCACTTACCAGCTCTAGGTCCGTAACCCTGCAAGTTACGGCACTTCAAGTGCCCATCCAAGCAGCTTTTAAATGTGGTGAGGGTTTCTGCATCCACCACCCTTCCAGGCAGTGAGTTCCAGACGCCCATAACCCTCTGCATGAAGAAGTTCCCCTGAAATCCCCTCTGAACCTTCCACCAACCACTTTAAAATTATGCCCCCTCGTAATTGACTCCTCCACCAAGGGAAATAGGTCCTTACTATCCACTATATTCAGGCCCCTCAATGTTATACACATCAATGAGGTCTCCTCTCAGCATTCTCTCTTCCAATGAGAACAAACCCAGCCTATCCAATCTATCCTCATAGCTAAGATTCTCCATTCCAGGCACCATTCTAGTAAATCTCCTCTGCACCCTCTCTAGTGCAATCACGTCCTTCCTATAATACGGGCGACTAGAACTGCACGCAGTATTCCAGCTGTGGCCTAAATTATACAATTTCAGCATAACCTCCCTGCTCTTATATTCTATGCCTCGGCCAATAAAGGCAAACATTCCGTATGCCTTCTTAACCACCTTATCCACCTGGCCTGCTACTTACAGGGATCTGTGGACAAGCACTGCAAGGTCCCTTTGTTCATTTACACTTCTATGTGGCCTATCGTTTAATGTGTATACCCTTTCCTTATTAGCCCTCCCCAAGTGCATTACCTCACACTTCTCCGAATGAAATTCTATTTGCCACTGCTCTGCCCACCTGACCAGTAGATTGATATCCTCCTGCAGTCCATGACTTTCCTCTTCATTATCAACCACACAACCAATTTTAGTGCCATCTGCAAACTTCTTAATCATAATCCCTATATTCAAATATACCACAAAAAGCAAGGGACGCAGTACTGAGCCCTGTGGAACGGCACTGGAAACATCCTTCCAGTCACAAAAACATCCATCAACCATAACCCTTAGTTGCCTACCTCTAAGCCAATTTTGGATCCAACTTGCCCTGGATCCCATGGGTTTTAACCTTCGTGACCAGTCTACCATGTGGGATCTTATCAAAAGCTTTGCTAAAGTCCATATACACTACATCGTTCGCACTACCCTCATTGACCCTCCTGGTTACCACCTCAAAATTTCAACCGGGTTAGTCAAACACGATCTTCCCTTAAATCTCTGCTGATTGTCCCTAATTAATCTATTTCTTTCTAAATGTAGATTTACCCTGTCTTTCAGAATTTTTTCTAATAAATTTCTCACCAGAGGTTAGGCTGTCATGCCTGTAATTACTCGGCCTATCCCTTTCTCCCTTCTTAAACAAAGGTACTACATTAGCAGTCCGCCAGTCCTCTGGCACCATGCCCAAATCCAAAGAGGACTGGAAAATGATGGTCAAGGCCTCTGCTATTTCCTCTTTTGCTTCGCTCAACAGCCTGGGATGCATTTCATCCGGGCGTGGGGACTTATCTACTTTCAAAGCTGCTAAACCCCTTTAGACCTCCTCTCTCACTGTTTATATCATCCAGAATTTCACATTCCTCCTCGAAAGCAGTATCTGCATTGCCCCTTTCCTTTGTGAAAACAGATGCAAAGTATTCATTAAGAACCATACCAACATCTTCCGCCTCCACACAGAGATTCCCCTCATGGTCTCTAATCGGCCCTGCTCGTTCTTTAGTTATCCTCTTGCTCTTAATATATTTATAGAACATCTTTGGGTTTTCCTTAATTTTATTTGCCAAGAATTATTTATGCTCTCTCTTAGCATTCCTAATATTGTTTTTAATTTTACCTCTGAACTTTCTATATTCCTCCAAAGATTCTACAGTATTTAGCCGTCGGTATGTGACATAAGCTTCCCTTTTTTTCTTTATACTCCCCTGTAAGTCCCTAGACATCCAGAGGACTCTAGAATTGTTATTCTCACTCTTTTTTTTCTTTAAGGGCACATGTTTGGCCTGAGCCCACTGGATCTCCTCCTTGAATGCCTCCCAATGTTCCGACACTGATTTTCCTTCAAGTAGCTGTTTCCAGTCCACTATGGCCAAATCACTTCTCAACTTAGCAAAGTTAGCTTTTCCCCAATTTAGGACTTTTGGGCCCAAATTTCCCCTACAGTTACCCAGTTTTTTTTTTGGAATAAGTAGCTTTTTTTGGAGTAACTTAAAAATCGCAAATTTCCCCATTTAACTTGCTCCAATGTAAGTCAGTTAGTTAGACTTTTTTTTAGTTTAATTTGTTCTCTCCAAAAGGGGGCGTGACAAGCCACTTACACCTCTTCTGGCCATAGAAGCAAATTTGGCCAGCTGAGAGTTAATCCAAACTAATTTAGGCCAGTGTATGTGGCCATTTTTGTAGCCACAGAAAAACCTTACCGACATTTAAGAAATCAGCGCAGGTAGCCATGGCGGGGAGGGGGCAGGGCAGGGTGGGGGGGGGGGGGGGGGAAGGTGAGTTAGAGGATTCCAAAGCTCTAAAGACCTTCACAACATCAGCACAACATTACAACATCTTCAGCACAACATCACCACAAATAAATGAAAGATAAATCAGCTACAGAAAATAGAGCAGTCCTACCTTGCCGACTGCAAAATGCACCGGCTAGCCCTCCCACCAGGGCTAGGGGCAGCAGGCACGTATGACTGTAGGGGTGAGGGATTTTTACTTTTTACAGTTGACCCTAAATGTTGCAGGTCCTAATGAAGGATGATTCAGTTTTGATGCAAAATATCTTTTATTGTGAATTTTACAGTGCACTTCAACGATACCAACAACAACAACAACAACAGCCACAACAGGAAAGAAAGTTTGCACCCATCCCTCACCCACATCTCAGGGAAAGTGCACTTCCTTATAGGGTTGGTGATGGTGGTGGGGGGGGGCGTTGGGGGCCTGGCTTGCATCTGACCGATGGCTGGTGCGTGGAGTGAAGTGGGAGTGACATTTGAGTCTCCAGCCTTTGTGCCCTTATTGCAGAAGCCAGCTCCCTCATGGCATCTGCCATCATCTGCACACCCTCTGAAATGCCCGCCCTGACTTCCCGTCTTAGTGCAGAGATTTCACTCGATAGTGTGGCGACCTCATCACGCACCCAACTGACGGCCACCACAAGTGATTTTGTGAGGGCATTGGTCTCCTCACCCAATGAAAAAAACCTGATTAACTTCTGCTGAGGGCTGCCTCTCAGGAGAGACTGGTCGGCTTTTCCTTCCCCATGCCCTGGGTCTACTAGTGGCATCCCTCCAGTACAAGGCGCAGGCTGGGACAGTGGGGGACTGGGTGTCCCAAGATGCATTTCCCGACCGCCACTCGGACCCGCGACCTCGGAAGGTGTGAACCCATGGAAGGTTGCCGAGGAGCTAATGGAGGGTTCTGGCTGTGTGATGCCCTGTGATATGTCCTGATCGATATTGCGGTCAGCATTCTCCTGAGCACACATTTCCATGGACCCCTCCTCCCTCCACCCGTCTTGGTCTGGAGCGCACGCATCTGGATCCTCAGGATCTTGAGGAGTGTCTTGTTCTTCTGCAAAAGACAACACAACAGTCAAATGGTTAGCAGCACAGGAGGGGGCAGGGTGGGTGGCATGCGTAGTCTCACGCGTAGCAGGCCAGTCAGCAGGTTGATTTGAAGGGCCACTATGCATTTTAATGACTCACCCTCACCCTCGCGTGTGGGTCCAGCTTGTGCAGAGCTTATTCTTTTTCTGCCAGTGCGAGTCAGCAAAGCAGCAACCCTCTGTTCCAGGGGTGTTAGTTGGTGCAGATTTGGTGGACCTCCTCCTGTTCTAGTTCTCTCCCTCTTGTTGTGGGCCAATTTCCTCTGCAAAGATGAAAATATTAATTGTCAGACATGGTGCAGTTCTGATGGGTGGGACACATACAGATGGTCACATTTTCCACTGCAATTCAATTTAAAGATGAAGATATTACTTACACTCACTACTTGACCAATGTCCTGCCATTTCTTCTTGCACTGGCTTCTAGATCTTGCGCTGTTGACCCCAGCGGAGAATTCTTCAGCAACGAGTTTCCATCTTTTTCTCATTTCCTTGGGGAGACCTTTGATGGACCACTCTTGCTGATATCCAGCTCCAGCCATTTCTCCTCAATAACTCACTAATTCACCACTTCCTCATGGAGGAAATTCTTGGGGTTTTTTGCACGCTCTTGCGCCATTCGTCCATTGGACTCAAACGCAGGTAATGTTTAAAGATCGCAGTTACACCTCTCTTACACCTATCCAGCACTCCTTTCCACTCCCTCAGCCACACAAAAATCAATATTCAGACCTCACCTTTATATATGCTCCATAGCCACTTATTCTGAGGATGCTCTCCCTTTAATTGGCCGACTGTCAAGCTTCCTGTTACACTGCGTATGTGCGTAGACTGAACCGCCCAGTGCGCTGCACACTCAAGCAGTCATGCGTGCCCCTGCCGACGCTGCATGACACGCTGGGCCAAAGGCCTGCCCCCCCTGCCGGCCGCGCTGTGCGACGCCGATGGATCCAGACGACAAGGGAGCAGCCAAATTCAGAGGTAGATTTTTGGCGCTTTTTTTCCTCCAGGAAGTCGGCACACCACATCGAGATACGTCACTCTAAGCAGCTGGGGAAATTTGGGGCCATAATTCCTGGTCTATCCTTCTCCTTATTCATAACTATCTTGAATCTGATTAAATTATGGTCACTCGCATCCAAGTGCTCTCCCACTAATACCCCTTCCACCTGCCCAGTTTCATTCCCCAAAACTAAATCCAAAACTGCCCCCTCTCGTGTTGGGCTTGTTATTTCCTGACTAAAAAAAGTTCTCTTGAATGCATTTTAAGAAATCCGCACCCTCTACACCCTTCACACTATATTTGTCCCAATCAATATTAAGATAGTTGAAATCCCCTACTATTACTGCCGTATGGTTTTTGGACTTCACAGAAATTTGCCTACATATTTGCTCTTCTATCTCCCTCCCACTGTTTGGGGGTCTATAATACATGCCCAGCAGCGTGAACACCCCTTTTTTATTTTTCAATTCAACCCATATGGCTTCATTTGATGATTCCTCTAACATATCATCCCTCCTCACAGCTATAATAGTTTCTTTAATTAATACCGCGACCCCCCCCCGCTTTTTACCCCCCTCTCTGTCTTGTCTAAAAATCCTGTAACCAGGAATATTGAACTGCCAAACGTGCCCCTCTTTCAGCCATGTCTCTGTAATGGCTATAATGTCATACTCCCAAGTGTCTACCCGTGCTCTTAGCTCATCTGCCTTATTCGCTATACCCCTTGCATTAAAGTATATACCATTTAGCACAGGAAGACCTCTTTGATTACTACTTACTAACCCTTGTTTCCTCTGTCTTACAGATTCACTTTCTACATTCTTGCTGTCAAATTTCAGCTTTACTTCCTTCCCTATTGAATTTGTTCTCAGGTTCCCTTCCCCTGCCAAGCTAGTTTAAACTGTCCCCAACAGCACTAGCAGAAATCCCCGCACGGATATTGGTCCTGGCGCTGTTGAGATGCAACCCATCCGGTTTGTACAGGCCCCATCTCCCCAGAAGTGGTCCCAATGCCTCAGGAATTTAAAGCTCTCTCTCTTACACCAACTCTCCAGCCATGCGTTCATCCTCTCTATCCTTCTATTCTTGTACTCATTAGCACATGGCACCGGTAGTAATCCAGAGATCTCATCCCTCTTTCTACCCGATATGGACCATGGTCTCTAGCTGTTTACCCTCTCCCTCCAGAATGCCCTGCAAGCGCTCTGTGACATCCTTGATCCTGGCACCAGGGAGGCATCATACCATCCTGGAGTTACATCTACGGCTGCAGAAATGCCTCTCCGTTCCCCTAACAATTGAATCCCCTATCACTACAGCTCTTTTATTCTTTGTCCCTACCCCCTGTGCAGCTGAGCCACCCATGGTGCCTTGGACTTGGCTCTGGCTGCACTCCCCAGAGGTACCATTGCCTTCACAGGTACTCAAAGGAGAATATCGGTTGGAAAGCGAGATGGACTCACAGGGGGAACTTGTGCACTACCTGCCGCGCGTTCTTCATCCATCTGGTGGTCACCACTTCCCCTCTGCCTGCATGCTTTTAAGCTGCGGAGTGACCACCTGAAACGTGCTATCCACGTAGCTCTCAGCCTTGTGGATGCACCGTAGTGACTCCACCCGCTGCTCAAGCTCTGAATTGCGGAGCTCGAGTAGTTGAAGCTGGAGACACCTGTTGCACACATGGTTGTCTAGGCCGCGCGAAGCATCCAGGACTGCCCACATGCCGCAGGACATGCATACCACAGGTCTGAGCTCCCCTGCCACCCCTCTATTTAGACTTATCTGGTTAAAAAGAGAAAGAGATACTTGCCAATCAAACAGCTAATCACTTACCTGCCCAGCCGAGGGCTGTGAGCTCCTCACCATAAGTGAACTCTTCGCCGACCTCCAGATCTCCTGCTCCTCGAATTCCTGACCTCCTGAAGTCACAGGGTCTCCCGAGTCCCCGACCTCCCGACCTGCCGAACTCACAGGGTCTCCCAACTCGCCGAAATCCCGATTCCAATTAATATAGGCCCAACCTGCTCAACCTTTCTTCATAAGCCAACCCCTTCATCTCAGGAATCAAGCTCGTGAACCTTCTCTGAACTGCCTCCAATGCAAGTATATCCCTCCTTTAAATAAGGAGATCAAAACTGTACACAGTACTCCAGGTATGGTCTCACCAATGCCCTGTACAGTTGTTCATCTCTTCCCAAGAGGATCCTTTCCTGTGAGATCATTAATTAATCCAGATATCAATATGGAAGATCTTTCCACTTGTGTGGAGTCCAAAACTAGGGATCATAAATATACAAACATCATTAATGGCTGCGGTAGCATTGTGGTTATGTTACTAGATTAGTAATCCAGAGATCTAGTCTCATAATTTGGAGATATGAGTTCAAATCCCACCATGGCAGCTGGGGAATTTTAATTTAGTTAATTAAATAAATCTGGGATACAAAAAAAAACATGAAACTACTGGATGGTCATAAAAACCCATCTGGTTTGTTAATATCCTCCAATAGCCATTAGGAAAGGAAAGCTGCCATTCTTACCCGGTCTGGCCTAAATGTGACTCACATTCTGTGAATGAATAAATAACAATCCAATAATGAATTCAGTTGAAATGTCTTTACTCGGAGAAAGGTTAGACTGTGGAACTTCTTACCACAAGTAGTAGTTGAGGGAGGTGAATAGCCTCACAGGGAAGCTAGATAAGTACATGAGGGAGAAATAAATAGGATATGTTTATAGGTTTCGATGAAGGTGGGAGGAGGCTCGTGGGGAGCATAAACACTGGCATAGATTTGTGGGCTGAATGGCCTGTTTCTATGCTGTAAATAGTATGTAAGACTATGGGGCAGAAATTCTGAGGAGGAGGGCTTCCCATGGGTAAATTCAGAAAAAAATAGAAATAAAATGCGCACTTACCTGAAGCTGTTGTGCTTGCTGGAACTTCCGATCCACAGGCCTCCTCTCCCTGCGATGCGCAGTGTATGCACGTTGGGATGTTCGCAGAAGTCACGTGTGCCTGGACACCCAATCACAGGTAAGTATTTTCTCATTCATTGTATTAGGATTTTCGGTTATGAAACATCTATTACAATGAATGAGAAAAAGCCCAAAACGTACAAACACTACATAAAACATTTTAAAAAACACCTCACACAATAAACTAAATGAAATAAAAAATGTTACACGTTTCTTAAAGAAAATTCCTGATTTTAACAAAAAAGTTAAGGTTGGGGTTTAAAATAACATTATCTGAGTGGGCAGGGTTTTAACATAAATGTGTTTTTTAAATTTTTATTTTAATCATGTATTTTCTATGTATTTAAACTCTTACACCTGTAAAAGTAGGCTATGCGCCTGCTTTTTCAAGCGCAAGAGTTTTGAGGACATTTGTCGTGCAAGGTATGGGTAAATAGCCTGAACTTCCAGGTACAAACATCCACGTTCCCGATCTGCGGATCATCAGCTTGACAGATCGGAAAAGCCAGTTTTCAGCGGATGCTCATTGCGTGTTGAAAGCCGGCTTTTTCGATGCCTTCCATAGAAACTTTGTATGAAACCAGGACGTCGGAATTTCTGTGCCAATGTACGTATTGCACATTGGCCAATTAGGCCGGCACTTCCGGGGAATCCCCCTTATGTTTACCACTTTCCTTCCCAGTGCTCAGATTCAGGTTTACAGTGTCAGCTGTGGCTCAGTGGGTAGCACACTTGCCTCTGAGTCAGAAAGTTGTGGGTTCAAGTCCCACTCCAGCAACTTGAATACATAAATCTAGGCTGATATTGCAATGTAGTGCTGAAGGAGTGCTACACTGTTGGAGGTGCTGTCTTTTGGATGAGACTAACTGAGGCCCCATCTGCTCTCTCAGGTAGACACAATTTTGAAGAAGAGCAAGGGGAGTTATCCCTGGTGTCCTAGCCAATATTTATCCCTCAATCAACATCTAAAAAACAGTTTATTTGGTCATTACCACATTGCTGTTTGTGGGAGCGTGGTGTGTGCAAATTGGCTGCAGCGTTTCCCATATTACAACAGTGACTACACTCCAAAATTGGCTATGAAGTACTTTGAGACGTCTGGTGGTTGTGAAAGGCGCTATATAAATGCAAGCCTTGCTTCACACGCCATCATTGGAGCGTCATTTCCTGCAGATTGACCTATAACCCCGGTGTCGGAGCATGCGTGCAGCGGTTTAACGCGTGGAGTGCTTCGCTGCCTGTTTGTGCGTTTCATGAAGCGCGCGTGCGGCTGCAAGTAACTGCAGGGAACTGCTCGAGACTGATGGGGGGGAAGAAGAAGAAGCGAGCCGAGGCTGCGGCGGCGACGACAGCTGTGCTGGCGGCCCGACTTCAGCGCCCAGATGGAGCCCAGCTTGCGACTGATGGGAAAAATCAGAGCCTGCGGCCAACCGCAGCCAAACCGGGCACGAAGGAGAATAAAGCCAAAGCAGGTGGTGTACTGGAGCGTGTCAGTGCGGGCGGGCGGTGCTTTAATTGTCGGTAGTTTCTTGAATGAACGCGTTAATATTACAGGCCGTTGTAGCCTCGGTTCGCAGGTTCCAGCATATCGGCGCGCTCTCCAGGGGACAGAATCCCTGACCAAACCCGGTGGGGAGATTTTTACTTTGTTAGTGGGATGTGGGCGACGCTGGCAGAGACGCCTCGATTGAGAAGTTGTGTGGCGGGCCATCTCCTTGACCGCCTGTAGTGACTGGGGGGTGTTTGTGCTGGCTGGAGGATTCCAGGATGTTAATCCAGTGACTATGAAAAAAGGCCACATATATCTAATGGGGTGTGCCTCTGTCACCGGACAACATCACCATGGAGTATTGTGCACAGTTTTGGTCTCCTAACTTGAGGAAGGACATTCTTGCTATTGAGGGAGTGCAGCGAAGGTTCACCAGACTGATTCCCGGGATGGTGGGACTGACATATCAAGAAAGACTGGATCAACTAGGCTTGTATTCACTGAAGTTCAGCAGAATGAGAGGGGATCTCATAGAAATGTTTAAAGTCTGATGGGTTTAGACAGGTTAGATGCTGGAAGAATGTTCCCAATGTTGGGGAATTCCAGAACCAGAAGTCACAGCCTAAGGATAAGGGGTAAGCCATTTAGGACTGAGATCAGGAGAAACTTCTTCACCCAGAGTGTGGTGAACCTGTGGAATTCTCTACCACAGAAAGTTGTTGAGGCCAATTCACTAAATATATTCAAAAAGGAGTTAGATGAAGTCCTTACTACTAGGGGGATCAAGGGGTATGGTAAGAAAGCAGGAATGGGGTACTGAAGTTGCATGTTCAGCCATGAACTCATTGAATGGTGGTGCAGGCTCAAAGGGCTGAATGGCCTACTCATGCACCTATTTTCTATGTCTATGTTTCTATGTTTATGAAGGGAGTGGTGGCAGGAATAGGAGGCATGTTGAAGCAACCTTGGTGAGTTGCTGCCGACTAAAGCCACAGTACACCGGCAGTGGATATTGAGCCTGGTAACAGGCACGAATCAAGCAAACTGCCTTGTCCTGGATCATGTTAAATTTCGTGGGAGTTGTTGTGACTGCATTGAAGCAGGCGAGTGATGAGTATTCGGTTTCATTTTTGACTGTCATATTTTTGAATTGATTGTAGATGGTGGTAAGAATTTGAGGGGTCAGGAAGTGAATCATTTGTCTGAGTACCCAGACTCTAATCTTGTTGCCATAGTGCTGTGGTGAGCCCTATAAGCCACTGCTCAGTGGCCCCAAGAGAATGATGGGGGACTGTGATGGTAGTGCCTTTGAAGATCAGGGGAGATGGTTAGACTTTTTCTAGTCAAAGAGAAACAATGTGGTCTGAATGTTGCTTTCTAAGCCTGGCTATCATCTACTTTCTGCTGTAGGCTGGCATGGGCTGCTTCATTATCTGAGTTGTTGTGAGTATATGATTAGACAGTCAACATGGTTTAATGAAAGGGAAATTGTGTTTGACATATTGGAGTTTCTTGAGGATGTAACTAGCAAGGTAGATAAAGGTGAGCCAGTGGAAGTAGTATATTTGGATTTCCGAAAGGCATTCAATAAGGTGCCACATAAAAGGTTGTAAAACAAAAGATAACAGCTTATGGGGTTGGGGGGTAAGGTATTAGCATAGATATTAAGGATTGATTAACAGTAGAGATAAATGGGTTATTGTTAGATTGGCAGCCTATAACTAGTGAGGATCAGTGCTTGCTTGGGCCTCAGCTATTTACAATCTATATTAATGACTTAGATAACTGGACTGAATCTAAGGTATCCAAGTTTGTTGACTATACAAAGCTAGGTGGGAAAGTAAGATGTTAGGAGGATGCAAAGAGCCTTCAAAGTGATATAGACAGGTTAAGTGGCAGATGGAGTATAATGTGAGGTCATTCACTTTGGTACGAAGAATAGAAAAACAGAATATTTTTAAATGGAGAAAAACTATTAAATGTTGGTGTTCAGAGTGTGGATGTTCTAGTTCAAGAAACAGAGTTAGCATGCAGGTACAGCAAGTATGTCTTTGGCCAGGCCAACATCCCCAGCATAGCAGCACTGACCACACTTGATCAGCTCCGCTGGGCAGGCTACATTGTTTGCATGCCTGACACAAGACTCCCAAAGCAAGCGCTCTACTCTGAATTCCTTCACGGCAAACGAGCCAAAGGTGGGCAGAGGAAACGTTACAAGGACACCCGCAAAGTCTCCCTGATAAAGTGCAACATCCCCACTGACACCTGGGAGTCCCTGGCCAGAGACTGCCTGTAGTGGAGGAAGTGCATCGGGGAGGGTGCTGAACACCTCGAGTCTCATCGCCGAGAGGATGCAGAAAACAAGCGCAGGCAGTGGAAAGAGCGGGCGGCAACCAGTCCCACCCACCCCTTCCATCAATGACTATCTGCCCTGCTTGTGACAGTCTGTGGCTCTTGTATTGGACTGTTCAGCCACCTAAGAACTCATGTTAAGAGTGGAAGCAAGTCTTGCTCGATTCTGAGGGACTGCCTATGATGATGATGACAGCAAGCAATTAGGAAGGCAAATGGCATGTTGGTCTTTATTGCTAAGCGGGTTGGAGGACAAGAGGAAGGAAGTCTTGCTACAATTGTACAGGGCTTTGGTGGGACCACACCTGCAGTATTGTGTGCAGCATTGGTCTCCTTATTTAAGGAAGGATGTCAATGCCTTGGAGGCAGTGCAACAAAGGTTCACTAGATTGATCCCTGGGATGAGAGGGTTGTCCTATGAGGAGAGATTGAGTAGATTGGGCCTATATTCTTGAGTTTAAAAGAATGAGGAGATCTCATTGAAGCATATACGATTCTGAGGGGGATGGATGGGGTAGATGCTGAGAGCTTCTGGCTGGAGAGTCTTGAACTAGGGGGTGTCTCAGGGTAAGGAGTCGGCTATTTAAGACTGAGATGAGGAGGAAATTCTTCTCTGAGGGTTGTGAATCTTTTGACTTCTTGACCACAAAGTGCTGTGGATGCTCAGTTATATTCAAGGCTGAGATGGATCGATTTTTGGACTCGAATAATAAAGGGATATGTGGATAGGGTGGGGAAGTTGAGGTTGAAGATCAGCCATGATCTTATTGAATGGCGGAGCAGGCTCGAGAGGCCGTATGGCCTACTCCTGTTCCTAATTCTTAGGTTATTGTGAATGAGCGGGACATTTGAATCGTCAGCATGCAGGCACACTCCTGACTAGCTGGGTGTCATTGACTGGTGAAGTTATGCAATGATGAAATTTGTGTTTGTAAGCATAAGTATCTTGTATTTTTTTTTCATTATGGTAATGTCCTTTATTGATACTATGACTATGATGGGCTACACTGAATTTATTGTTTCATTGAAAGTCAGCGATTAAGTATATGTTTTGTCACAGAACAAAGCAAATTCTCAAGACAGGAGATTTGCTTGAAGGATTGAAGAGGAGGAAAGTATAAATTGGGTAAAACTACCACAGAGTTTATCTATCTTGTCCTAAGCACGGACTACTTGGTTTCTGCAGCTTCATACACAAATCACATACTTGGTTACAGCGGTAAAGCAAGACAGTTTGGCTGTGACGGTTGTGCACAATATGCAGTGGGATAAAGCTGTATATATTATTTACTGGGTCTGAAATAAACAGAGTGAAGTTTATTTGCTCTGAGTGCCAAAAGAAAACTGGGTAAACGTCTTTGCAACATTAAGGCATCACGAAGGCAGTTCAGTTGTGTCACAGTAGTTAAACTGTAACTGTGTCCTGATTTATAAATTGAAAGTTGATATCAGTGTCTGAGATGGATATAAATTGGTGAGCTTAATTTAGTAGATTCCTTAGGTGACAGGGTAAGAGCATTAAATAGCCAGTTTTAAGGAATGAATAGAATAAAGTCTGTATACCTTTAGTTAGCAATGTTTACAAAACTATGCAATATCGTTCTTATCAGTAAGAAACCTTTGGCATAGTTGCCAAATTAAATTAATTTAAGGGTTAAGTCGTGGCAGGAAAGCCCAGACCTGTCTCATGCTCCTCCTGTGCTATGTGGGAAGTCAGGGATGCTCCCAGTGTCCCTGACAACTACACGTGCAGGAAGTGTATCCAGCTGCAGCTCCTGACAGATCGCATTGCGGCACTGGAGCTGTGCATGGATTCACTCTGGAGCATCCGCGATGCTGAGGATGTCGTGAATAGCACGTTTGAGTTGGGCACACTGCAGGTAAAGGTTACTCAGGCAGATAGGGAATGGGTGACCATCAGTCAGTGCATTGGAAGGATGCTAGTGCAGGGGTCCCCTGCGGTCATCCCCCTCCAAAACAGATACACCGCCTTGGGTGCTATTGGGGGGGATGACTCATCAAGGGAAGGCAGCAGCAGCCGCCAAGTTCATGGCACCATGGGTGGCTCTGCTGCATAGGAGAATAGGAAAAAGAGTGGGAGAGGTATAGTGGTAGGGGTTCCTGTTGTAAGGGGAATAGATAGACGTTTCTGCGGCCGCAGTCGAGACTCCAGGATGGTATATTGCCTCCCTGGTGCAGGGGTTAAGGATGTCTCGGAGTGGCTGCAGGACATTTTGGAGGGGGAGGGTGAACAGCCAATTGTCGTGGTGCATATAGGTACCAACGGGATGAGGTCCTACAAGCTGAATTTAGGGAGCTAGGAGTTAAATTAAAAAGCAGGACCTCAAAAGTAGTAATCTCAGGATTGCTATCAGTGCCACGTGCTCATCATAGGCAGTCCCTCGGAATCGAGGAAGACTTGCTTCCACTCCGAAAGTGAGTTCTTTGATGGCTGAACAATCCGATACGAGAGCCATAGACCCTGTTACAGGTGGGACAGACATTCGTCGAGGGAAGGGGTGGGTGGGGCTGGTTTGCCACGCGCTCCTTCCGCTGCCTGCGCTTGGCCTCTTCTTGCTCTTTGCTTTGAGACACGGAGAGCTCAACGTCTTCCCGGATGGACTTTCTCCACCTCGGGCAGTCTGTGGCCAAGGTCTCCCAGGTGTTAGTGGTGATGTCGCACTTTACCAGGGAGGCTTTCAGGGTGTCCTTATAACGTTTCCACTGTCTTCCTTTGGCTTGTTTACCACGAAGGAGCTCCGCATAAAGCATTTGCTTAGGGAGTCTCGTATCTGGCATGCGTACTACGTGGCCTGCCCAGCGAAGCTGATCGAGTGCAGTCAGTGCTTCAATACTGGTGATGTTAGCCTGGTCGAGGACACTGATGTCGGTGCGCCTGTCCTCCCAGGGGATTTGCAGGATCTTGCGGAGACATCGTTGGTGATATATCTCCAGCGACTTGAGGTGCCTTCTATACATCGTCTATGTCTCAGATCCATACAGGAGGGCGGGTATTACTAGAGCTCTGTAGACCATGAGTTTGGTGGTAGATTTGAGGGCCTGTTCTTCAAATACTCTTTTCCTCAGACGGCCGAAGGCTGCGCTGGCGCACTGGAGGCTGTGCTGAATCTCCGCATCAATGTCTGCCCTTGTTGACGAGGCTTCTGAGATATGGGAATGGTCTACGTTGTCCATGGCCACGCCATGCATCTTGATGACTGGAGGGTAGTGCTATGTGGCGGTGACAGGTTGGTGGAGGACCTTTGTCTTATGGATGTTAAGCGTAAGGCCCATGCTTTCATATGCTTCAGTGAATACATTGACTATATTCTGGAGTTCAGCCTCTGAATGTGCACAGACGCAGGCGTTGTGCGCATACTGCAGCTCAACGACAGAGGTTGGGGTGATCTTGGACCTGGCCTGGAGACGGCGTAGATTAAACAGCTTCCCATGGGTTCTGTAGTTCCACTCCAGCAGGGAGCTTGTTGATTGTGAGGTGAAGCATGGTGGCGAGGAAGATTGAGAAGAGGGTTGGAGCGATAATGCAGCCATATTTGACCCCGGTCCAGACGTGGATCGGGTCTGTAATGGATCCATTGGTAAGGATCACGGCCTGCATGTCATCGTGCAGCAGGCGAAGGATGTTGACAAACTTTTGGGGGCATCTGAAATGGAGGAGGACGCTCCATAGACCCTCACGGTTGACCGTGTCAAAGGCCTTTGTAAGATCGAAAAAGACTATTTCTAGTCAGAGTAGAAATAACAAGATAGTTAAGATGAATATGTGGCTTGAGGAGTGGTGCAGCAGGGAGGGATTCAAATTCCTGCAACATTGGAACCGATTCTGGGGGAGGTGGGACCAGTACAAACCGGACGGGCTGCACCTGGGCAGGACCAGAACCAATGTCTGAAGGGGAGTGTTTGCTAGTGCTGTTAGGGAGGGGTTAAACTAATATGGCAGGGGGATGGGAATTGATGCAGGGAGACAGAAGGAAGTAGAATGGGGGCAGAAGCAAAAGATAGAAAGAAGAAAAGTAAAAGTGGAGAGCAGAGAAACCCAAGGCAACAATCAAAAAGGGCCACATTACAGCAAAACTCTAAAGGGACAAAAATGTGTTAAAAAGACAAGCTTGGAGGCTCTGCCTCAATGCGAGTAGTATTTGTAATAAGGTGGACGAATTAACTGCGCAGGCAAATATTAACGAATATGATATAATTGGGATTACAGAGACATGGCTCCAGGGTGACCAAGGCTGGGAACTCAACATCCAGGGGTATTCAACATTTCAGGAAGGATAGACAGAAAGGAGTTGGGGTAGTGTTGCTGGTTAAAGAGGAGATTACGCAATACTAAGGAAGGACATTAGCTTGGATGATGTGGAATTTGTATGGGTAGAGCTGCGGAATACCAAAGGACAGAAAACGCGAGTGAGGGTTGTGTGCAGACCACCAAATGGTAGTAGTGAGGTTGGGGACAGCATCAAACAAGAAATTAGGGATGCATGCAATAAAGGTACAGCAGTTATCATGGGCGACTTTAATCTACATATAGATTGGGCTTACCAAACTGGTAGCAATATGGTCGAGGAGGATTTCCTGGAGTGTATTAGGGATGGTTTTCTAGACCAAGATGTCGAGGAACCAACTAGAGGGCTGGCCATCCTAGACTGGGTGATGTGTAATGAGAAAGGACTAATTGGCAATCTTGTTGTGCGAGGCCCCTTGGGGAAGAGTGACCATAATATGGTAGAATTCTTCATTGAATTAACTGTGTCACTCTCCATTTTAGAGACTAGGGTCCTAAACTTAAGGAAAGGTAACTTCGATGGTATGAGACGTGAATTGGCAAGAATAGACTGGCGAATAATATGTAAAGGGTTGACAGTGGATAGGCAATGGCAAACATTTAAAGATCACATGGATGAACTTCAACAATTGTACATCCCTGTCTGGAGTAAAAAATAAAACTGGGAAGGTGGCTCAACCATGGCTAACAAGGGAAATTAAGGATAGTGTTAAATCCAAGGAAGAGGCATATAAATTGGCCAGAAAAAGCAGCAAACCTGAGGACTGGGAGAAATTTAGAATTCAGCAGAGAAGGGCAAAGGATTTAATTAGGAGGGGGAAAATAGAGTATGAGAGGAAGCTTGCTGGGAACATAAAAACTGACTGCAAAAGCTTCTATAGATATGTGAAGACAAACATAGGTCCCTTGCAGTCAGAATCAGGTAAATTTATAATGGGGAGCAAAGAAATGGCAAACCAATTGAACAAATACTTTGTTTCTGTCTTCACGAAGGAAGACACAAATAATCTTACGGAAATACTAGGGGACCGAGGATCTAGCGAGAAGGAGGAACTGAAGGAAATCCTTAGTAGTTAGGAAATTGCGTTGGGGAAATAAATCCCCAGGGCCTGATAGTCTGCATCTCAGAGTACTTAAGGAAGTGGCCCTAGAAATAGTAGATGCATTGGTGATCATTTTCCAACATTCCATGGACTCTGGTTCAGTTCCTATGGATTGTAGGGTAGCTATTGTAAGCCCACTTTTTAAAAAAGGAGGGAGAGAGAAAACTGAATTATAGGCCGGTTAGCCTGACATCGGTGGTTGGGAAAATGCTGGAATCAATTATTAAAGATGTAATAGCAGCGCATTTGGAAAGCTGTGACAGGGTCAGTCCAAGTCAGCATGGATTTATGAAAGGGAAATCATGCTTGACAAATCTAGAGTTTTTTGTGGTTATAACTCTGAGTGGATAAGGGAGAACCAGTGGATGTGATGTATTTGGACTTTCAAAAGGCTTTTGACAAGGTCCCACGCAAGAGATTGGTGTGCAAAATTAAAGCACATGGTAACGGAGGTAATGTATTGATATGGATAGAGAACTGGTTGGCAGACAGGAAGCAGAGAGTCGGGATAAACGGGTCCTTTTCAGAATGGCAGGCAGTGACTAGTGGGGTGCAGCAGGGCTCTGTGCTGGGACCCCAGCTATTTACAATATACATCAATGATTTTAAATGAAGGAATTGAGTGTAATATCTCCAAGTTTGCAGATGACACTAAGCTGGGTGGTGGTGTGAGCTGTGAGGGGGATGCCAAGAGGCTGCAGGGTGACTTGGACAGGTTAGGTGAGTGGCCAACTGCATGGCAGATGCGGTATAATGTGGATAAATGTGAGGTTATCCACTTTGGTGTCAAAAACATGAAGGCAGAATATTATCTGAATGGTGGCAGATTAGGAAAAGTGGAGGTGCAACGAGACCTGGGTGTCATGGTACATCAGTCATTGAAAGTTGGCATGCAGGTACAGCAGGTGGGGAAGAAGGCAAATGGCCTTCATAGCTAGGAGATTTGAGTATAGGAGCAGGGAGGTCTTACTGCAGTTGTGCAGGGCCTTGGTGAGGCCTCACCTGGAATATTATGTTCAGTTTTGATCTCCTAATCTGAGGAAGGACGTTCTTGCTATTGAGTGTGTGCAGCGAAGGTTCACCAGACTGATTCCCGGGATGACAGGACTGACATATGAGGAGAGACTGGATCGACTGGGCCTGTATTCACTGGAGTTTAGAAGAATGAGAGGGGATCTCACAGAAACATAAAATTCTGACAGGACTGGACAGGTTAGATGCAGGAAGAATGTTCCTGATGTTGGGGAAGTCCAGAGCAGTCTTAGGATAAGGGGTAAGCCATTTAGGACCCAGATGAGGAGAAACATCTTCACTCAGAGTTGTGAACCTGTGGAATTCTCTGCTGCAGAGAATTGTTGATGCCAGTTTGTTAGATATATTCAAGAGGGAGATATGGCCCTTACGGCTAAAGGAATCAAGGGGTATGGAGAGAAAGCAAGAAAGAGGTACTGAGGTGAATGATCAGCCATGATATTGAATGGTGGTGCAGGCTCGAAGTACCGACTGGCCTACTCCTGCACCTATTTTCTGCGTTTCTATGAAATGAATGCCCTGGCTTCCTCTGGGAGGAAGATGTTAACATTCTGAAGCATTATTGATGAACCTCTGTCTGAAGAGATGCCATCCATAACTCCTGGATCCTTTGATCTAAGGTTTAAATTCACTTTCCACACTAGTATCTCGACGAGCTGATTTAAATCTTACCTCCCTTGATCTCTGGGAACTTAGTACACACTTGTGGTTGATATTGTTGTAGATTCTACAATCTTACTCTTGGTGGAGATGAACTTTCTGAATTTGCACAACTCATCCATACATAGCCGAGACAAAGTACTACTAAAGACCGGGACGGAAGTGTCAACACAATGGGCTCCATTGTACCCAAGCCCGTTTTCTGGAGTATTGCCAGAGTTACGCCAGTTATTTAGGTCCATAAATCCACCAGAACAACATGTCCAAACTTTCCCCGGTGTTTATATTGTAATCCGGAGCCGCGCAGCGTGGTCAGTCGCCTCGGGGGTGGGGTGGGTGGAGCCTGCTATCTGCGCCGAAAAACGCAGCCGGGCCTTCTGCGCATGCGCGGATGATAAACTTACGTTCTTTACGTCGCTGAAGTGGCTTCGCATGCCCGGTACAGCTGAGTTGACAATCGGCCATTTTTAAAGAGCCAGTTGTGTGTATGCCAGAAGAAGTGCTGTGTGTGTGTTGGAACATTGAAAAATTGCAGCTGCATGCAGAAGGAGTGCTGTGTGTGTCCGAGAGCAGCTGCAGCAATGCAAGATGCAACATGGACCAAGGACCAAGAATTTCATGCTGGAACTGGAGACACTAGTTACTGTGATTTGAGAACAGATGGCAGGAGCTGGATACCAGCAGAGATCACAAAAGTTCCACCAAAAGAACTGAAGAAATGCTGGAACCAAGTTGCAGAAGATTACTGTGCAATGGTGACCATCACAAGACCTGGAAGCCAGTGTAAAAAGAAATGGCAGGATCTTGGTCAAATAGTTAGTGTAAGTAATATTTTCATTTATTCAATGCAACTGTAAATGTGACCAGCTGTATATGTCCCACCCAGTAGAAAGACACCCTCTCTAAAAAGCTGCATTTTCATTTTTACAGATGAAGGTGGCACATAATAAAAGGGAAAGAACTCGAACAGGAGGGCCCAGAAAATGTGCACCCACTGACCCCCTTGGAAGAGAGGGTCGCTGCTTTGCTTTTCTCCAGGCAGGACCCATCAATCAGTACTGCGCAAGCTGGGCCCACATTCAAGGGAGGGGGCAAGTCCTGCAAATTCATCGTGGCCCTTCAAATCAGTCTGCTGCCTGGCTGGCTATATGTGAGCCTACTCTTGCCACCCATCCTGCCCCCTCCTCTGCTGCTAACCATTTGACCATTCTGTTATATTTTGCAGAACTTGAGGCCAATCCTGAAGATGCAGAAGATGATTCAGAAGCGGATGAACCTGGAGAACATCTTCCAGTCCCACCCTCCAGAGCGCGAGGGAGGGGGAGGGGATGGAGCTGGATGAAGCTCCCACTGTTGGATTGACTTTGGAGGGGTGCCGCTCATGGAGTTGGCAGCCCCTTCCGTGACTCGTGGTTTGAGTGTTGATGGGACTTTCCATGGTTTCGCACCTTCCGAGGCTGCGGGTCCCAGTAGTGGGGTGTAGCAAGGCACACCCAGGGCCCCACCGTCCCAGGCTATGGGTTCCATTGTGGGGTGCAGCGAAGCAGACCCAGGGTGAGGGGAAGGAGAGCTTCGCCACGCTCTCCTGAGATGCAGGATATAACAGATGTGGTTCAGATGATGTCATTGAGTGCGGAGAGCATTGACCTTGCCCGATCACTCCTGGACACCATCAGTGGGATGAGTGATGAGGTAGCGGGACTGTCGGGAGAAGTAACAACACTCGCTGGGACTATCAGTGAAGGAATAGTGTCCACGAGGGAGGGAATGTCAGAGGTAGTGCCAAGCACGACACTGGCCATGATGGAGGGAATGTCAGAGGTAGTGCAAACCACGACACTGGCAATGAGTGAGGGAATGTTAGGGATAGTACTGGCCATTAGGGAGGGAATGTTGCAGTCTGCTGAGACACTGTCAGCGTGCATGAGGGAAGGCATGTGTGTTAGCTGCTGCAGTAAGGGAACACGCCCAGACTCTGCGCCCATTGACAGAATCAACTGCCACTCCCACTGCAATCCCCACACCAGTCTCTGAAGAGCCCCAAGCCGGGACCTCCAACTTACTGCCTGACGCTGACGCCCTCCACCATCAAGAGGTGCTCAGTACCCGAAATGTTAGAAGAAATAAGCATGCTACCAAGCCCAAAATCACTGCACCACGGCCTGCGGGCAGGGGTGGTGGAGAGTCCAAGACCGAGCGCTGTGGGCGTTCAGTCTTACACTGAGGGGGATGAGAGATAGGTACAGCCTTTCTTTGCTGCTACTGTTGTTATTATTGTTGTTACTGTTGTAACTGTTCTCAAATTACAAGTTTTTTGTAAGTTATGTAAATTTACAAGTTTATAACTGCTCTTAAAGTCAAGTTTGATACAAGAATAATTTTATTAAAGTTAAGTACATTGTAAAGTTTTGAATAAAATATATTTTACATTAAAACTGAATCATGTTCCATCAACACAACATTACGGAACAGCTCTAAACAGTAAACATGTCCATGTGGAATAGTTGTCACAGAGCCCTCCGGCATCAGTAAAGCGCTCACTGATGAGCTGCTGGCGTGGGGCATGATGGCCCGCCCTCCTCCGCTGTCATGCTCCGGCCTCAGGCACTTGCATAGCTTCCTCGTCGTCATCCTCCTCCTGCTCGTCACCTGCATCTTCTACATCATTATCATCAGCCACTCTCACCGCAGGTGGGTCTTCCACTACCAGGTGCTGCTGCCTCATGATGGCTAAGTGATGCAGGATGCAGCACACAATAATGAACTGACTGACAGTCTCCGGGGAGTGCAGCAAGTAGCCTCCGCAACGGTGCAGGTATCGGAAATGCTGTTTCAATATGCCAATGGTCCTCTCAATGATGCTGCGCGTCGCAATGTGTGACATGTATTGACAGTCAGTTTCCGTCCGGATTATGCATAGTGGTGTCATGAGTTAGGTGGCGAGGCCGTACTCTTTGTCTCCCAGTAGCCAGCTCTGCCCTTCTGACTGCTGCTCAAACATGGCAGATATAACGCTGTCGAGTAGGATGAACGCATCATGGCTGCTACCAGGGTATCTTGCATCGATTGATGCATGTCGTCACACATGAGCTGCACATTAATGGAATGGAAGCCTTTTCTATTCCTGTACATCTCTGAATCATCCAAAGGTGCTCGCAAGATGATGTGGGTACAATTAATGCAGCCTTGTACATTTTGGGAAGGATTGCTTGGGTCGTCATGGGGAACTTGAAGTCATTCCTCTGCGCAAATAGTGCAGTTGTGACCTGGCGAATGGAGACGTGTTGCATGTTGAAAGATGGCGCACAGATCCCCAGTTGTAACTTGAAACGATCCGGAGGCATAGAATGAAAGTGCAGCTGTAACCTTCACTTCAACTGACAAAGCAGTCCTCTTGACGCTTCTTGGCTGCAGGTCTGGTCTCACCAACTCTCAGATCTTATAGACAACAACTTTGCGGAAATGCAGCCTTCAGACACAGTCTGCATCATTTAGGTGCAGGTACGAACGCCTGTCTCGCTATACCTGATGTGGGTAATGCCTCCTGCCCAGCAGCCTACAGGCTCTGATGTTCCTGATGCGATGAGCTCTAATCAATTGTCTCCTACGTAGCACCATGATGCAGAATGCTCGCACAAGGTATGGCATTGTCAGTATTGCTCCCATACTTAGTTAAACTTTCAAAGAAGCTCAAAACAGCAGGAAAGCAGGCAGCACAAGTTCGCAGTTCTCTTGCCCCAAGCTCTATGGCTGGACCAAACCCAAAGGTCTTGTCCTCTCCTCTCTCTTTCCCCCCCTCCTTCCCCCCCCCCCCCCCCCACCACTTGAATCTTGTGACCTCTCTCTCCCTCCTCCCTCCCCTCCCCGGGCACCAAGCCTTCAGATCGGCTGTCTGCGACCCTCTCCGGTCCTCGAGTGCGTGCCGGTCTCGGTCCGCTGTGGCCCCGAGTGCGTGCCTGTCAGTGCCATCCCTACCCCGCTGACCCTCTCCGGTCACCGAGTGAGTGCCTTCCTGGTCCGTCCGCCTACCGCCCCTAGCCCAGGCCGAATGGCCTCCGATTTACTTACCTACGCCGATTTCTTTAACTCTCCGCAAGGGTTTTCTCGAGAGGCCACATATACTGGCCTAAGCAGAAATGGAGTAACTATTAACTGGCCAAAGTTCACTAAATGGCCAGAATTGACGTCGGTGGCTGGTTACGCCCCCTTTGGATGGAAAAAAAAATGTAACTTAATGTGTTACGCTGGTGAAAATTGATTGGGGAAACTGGGTTTTTGAGTTAGGCCAGAAAATGCAGCCTGCTCAAAAAAAATGGCGCAAATCACTGGGGAAAATTGAGCCCATTATTTTCTACATCCTTAATTTCCCAAGAAACGTCTGCATTTCTGTTGACGTGAGTGACGTGTATTAGAAAAATTCAGCCCTTCTGGCGTCAATCACCTCATCGCTGATTACCTCAGACTCAAAGAAGCAATAACACCTCGACAACTAGTTCACTCGTTTACTTACTAGCTTCAAGTCTTTGCTAACAAAGGACCTTACACAGGTCCAGACAAGGCAGAACCTTGTGTCCCTCTTAATGAGCCATCTCTTAGCCTGTTGTCTTAAAGGCTTTTCTGTCCAGTGAAGGAATTTTGTTTGTATAAACCTTTACGGCTAAATTAGCATCAGCCCTTTCCTTTTCGAGCATTCGCTCTGATGACTTATTTAACATTTTAGGAACACATTTAAGGAAATTCTTGGGGCATTTCTCTTCCAAGCCATTAGTTGTATTTAACTTAAAAAAAAAAAAAAAAAAAAATTTGTATTATTTAGGACAATGAATCACAACCAATTAATAATTTAGGAAGTGTTGTCATTTTGTCGGTAAACTAATTTGTACACAGTATGATTCCACAGTCATAAAATTAGATAAATGACCAGTTAATCTGTCTGTGGTGGTGTTGATTGATTGAGATGAATGTTGGCCAGGACACGAAGAGAAAACTCTGCTGTTATTTGAATAGTGCCCCGGAATCTTTTACATCTACTTGAAGAGGCAGAGAAGGCCTTGGTTTAACATCTGATCTGAAAAAAATACTATATTGAAGTGCCAGCTGAGATTCCGTGTTTTAAAAAAAAAAAAATTCTGACAGAGATTTTAACCCACAACCTTCTGACTCAAAGAACATAAGAAATAGTAGCAGGGATAGGCCATTTCGCCTCTCGAGCCTGCTCCACCATTCAAGCAAATCATGGCTGATCTGATCATGGGCTCAGCTCCACTTCCCTGACCGCTCCCCATAACTCTTATCGCTCAAAAATCTGTGTCTCTCCGCCTTATGACCCAGCCTCCACAGCTGCCTGGGGCGGAGAATTCCATAGATTTACAACATTTAGAGAAGAAATTCCTCCTCATCTCCGTTTTATTCTGAGACTATGCCCCCTAATTCTAGATTCCCCCATCAGTGGAAACCTCCTTTCTACCTGGCCGAGCCCCCACATTATCTTATGTCTCAATAAGATCACCTTTTATTCTTCTGAACTCCAATGAGTACAGGCTCAACCTATCTTAAGTCAACCCCTTCATCTCAGGAATCAAGCTCGTGAACCTTCTCTGAACTGGCTCCAATGCAACTATATCCCTCCTTAAATACGGAGACAAAAACTGTACGCAGTACTCTAGGTGTGGCCTCACCAATACCCTGTACAGTTGTAGCAGGACTTCTTTGCTTTTATACTCCATTCCCCTTGCAATAAAGGCCACCATTCCATTTGCCTTCCTGATTACTTGCTGTACCTGCATACTAACTTTTTGTGTTTCATGCACAAAGACCCCCAGGTCCCTCTGTACTGCAGCATTTTGTAATTTTTCTCCATTTAAAAAATAATTTGCTTTTTTATTTTTTCTGCCGAAGTGGATAACCTCGCACTTTCCCACATTAATACTCCATCTGCCAATTTTTGCCCACTCACTTAACCTGTCTATATCCCTTTGCAGATTTTTTTGTGTCTGCCTCACAACTTGTTTTCCCAACCATCTTTGTATTATCAGCAAACTTGGCTATATTACACTCAGTCCCTTCATCCAAATCATTAATATAGATTGTGAATAGTTGAGACCCAGCACTGACTCCTGTGGCACCCCACTAGTTACTGTTTGCCAATCGTAAAATGACCCATTTATCCCGACTCCCTGTTTTCTCTTAGTTAGCCAATCCTCCATCCATGCTAATATATTACCCCCCAACCCCATGCACTTTCATCTTGTGCAGTAACCTTTTATGTGGCACCTTATCGATTGCCTTCTGGAAATCCAAATACACCACATCCACTGGTTTCCCCCTTATCCACCCTGCTCGTTACATCCTCAGAGAACCCCAGCAAATTTGTCGAACATGATTTCCCTTTCAGACAGGAATACCTGTACTACCATTGAGACCAGCTACTAGTGTGTTATAGCTATGTATTGCAGAATGTACTCAGAACTTTGTAGAAAATTTGCAAGAGAAAAATTCTGACTCGTATTGCAGCAGATAGACAATTTACAATCTTATTTTGACAAACCAGGTGGAAGCCCAGTGCTTATCATGTAGGCATCAGATGGTAATGATTAAATGACATTCAGAGTAGTTATTTCAAGCAACAAAAGGCAACAATATGTTGATAAAATATCCATACGTGTCAATATCATTAACAGTTCAGCTGAATTTTTTTTTGACATGAATTAAATTAACTGACATTGGGACTAAGCTGCCATTATTTGACAGCAGCACTATGAAGTCAATAAAGTGGCACTATTGCCTCTGAAAGTACAGTGAATCAACTGCACATCAGAATATTGAGCATCTTCCTGGCTCAGTTAACTGATTATAGAGCCTGCCACAGGGTTCACTTGGTTCCAGATTTCCATCGGTAGGTGTGTCATCTTGAGGTCACCAAGACCATGTAGATCTCACTTACCTACCCCCAAACGGAAAAAAAACCAGTCGCTCGGTCTTTAGATAATTGAGATGTTGCGTTGTCGCTAGGGGACAACATATCAGGAGCTCCTTGTGGGCAGCATGGTAAGCGGCACAATCTATATAAAATGTGTGAATGTCTTTCCACCATCTTGAACGTGGAAATGTACCATATCCCATTGAACAGTGGTCAACATTGAACCTTGGATGTATACATGTATGTTCTCACACATGGCTTCCAGGTAATACCTTCCGACAGATGTTCCCCCAAGTCTCAGCAGCTGAATGATGCACATCTCGCCAGTAGGTTTTGCTCAGATATCACACTCTGTATAGGCTCACAGATGAAAATGGACAAGTTACTGGGGAGCATTAGTACCTAGAACTCATGGGACCATACTGCAGTATGTGTTGGTGCTTTTGGGATAGGAGGGGAGAACTTCAAGGGCTAGATTTTCGTTGCCTTTGCGACCATTTTAGCACTTGGGGGAAGCGCTAAAGCTGGAAAAAAAAGTTAGTGCCGGGGCAGAACTCTCGGCATTGTTTTTGTGCTTGCCGTCGTGACGTATTGAACATTTGGATGATGTCAGTCGTAGCGCAACGTCACGCTAGCGTCCCGGGTGGAACTTTCGAACATAACGCCCGATTTAGCATCTGCCCGTGAACCCGCCAGCAAAAAGCAGTCGGATGTAGGTCGGACCCAATGCTAACGGCGCCATCTTGAAAACTGAGGCTAAGTTTAATGGTGTTTGGTAATGATATAAAATTATTTAATTTAATAAAAATGCATAAGTTTACTACAGTGCTGATCATTTATTCTCTGACTGAAAACCTGAGTATATCTTTGGCATTTGGAAGGAATAGACAATGTAACTTTTTACCTTGCTTTAGTGACTAATGAAATGTTGTTACATGTTCTGTTCTGAGCAAACTTTTTTTTTGTGTTTATGGATCATTCTGTCAAACAGATGTTGCTCACTTCATTGGCATTGCTGGGCTATTTTATTTTCTTGAAAGCCAATAATGGCTCACCACTACTGGCCAAGATCAGCAAACTTTGCACAGGCAAGTGGGTTAAGCCTGAGACCTTTATGATCTGCAGACCTGTTTAGATAAAAAAAATCAGTGAAAGTGAGTGTAGGGACGGGGAAATGCAGCCTCATCTCACTGATTATCCATACGTGTGCAATTTCTAGAATGTTCACTAAACCATCTGTCATTGTCTTGGGATATAAGCCAATTATATGTTGGCCATTGCTGTCTTGACTAATTCAGTATCGA
Organism: Pristiophorus japonicus; assembly: GCF_044704955.1. Lineage (NCBI taxonomy): Eukaryota > Metazoa > Chordata > Chondrichthyes > Pristiophoridae > Pristiophorus > Pristiophorus japonicus. The sequence continues at coordinate 116,665,539 of NC_091978.1, read as the reverse complement.
AAAAGATTTGGAAAAGAAGGCTGCATTTATCATAGTGAAGTTAATAGTTTATAGTTTACAATTGTCAGTTTATAGTTAGTTGTAAAGAACGTTTTAAAAGGTGGGGGCGATAGATTGTCAGCCATTATTCGTGGCTGCTATATTTACATGCAATACTCCCCTCGGCAGGTCTGAGTTTATGGCCATCAGGAGGGGACAGGAATTGCCAATGGGGATTGCAGAACCACTTGAGAGAGGGGGTGGAGGAAGAGGAGGAGGGTGAGAAAGAGGAGCCTGGCGAGGAACCCATGCCACCACCACTACAAGCACAGGGGAGGCATCGTGAAAATTTTGCCGCTGCAAAAAAATAGAAAATAGGTGCAGGAGTAGACCATTCAGCCCTTCAAGCCTGCACCACCATTCAATGTGATCATGGCTGATCATACAACTTCAGTACCCCATTCCTGCTTTCTCTCTATACCCCTTGATCCCTTTCGCTGTAAGGGCCATATCTAACTCCCTTTTGACTATATCTAATGAACTGGCCTCAACAACTTTCTGTGGTCGAGAATTCCACAGGTTCACAACTCTCTGAGTGAAGACGTTTCTCCTCATCTCGATCCTGAATGGCTTACCTCTTATCATTAGACTCTGATCCCTGGTTCTGGACTTCCCCCAAGGGGAACATTCTTCCTGCACCTAACCTGTCCAATCCCGTCAGAATTTTATATGTTTCTATGAGATCCCCTCTCATTCTTCTTTTAAATTCCAGTGAATATAAGCCTAGTCGATCCAGTCTTTCTTCAAATGTCAGTCCTGCCATCCCGGGAATCAGTCTGGTGAACCATCGCTGCACTCCCTCAATAGCAAGAATGTTCTTCCTCAGATTAGGAGACCAAATCTGTACACAATATTCAAAGTGTGACCTCACCAATGCCCTGTACAACTGCAGTAAGACCTCCCTGCTCCTATACTCAAATCCTCTCGCTATGAAGACCAACATGCCATTTGCCTTTACCGCCTGCTGTACCTGTATGCCAACTTTCAATGACTGATGTACCATGACACCCAGGTCTCGTTGCACCTCCCCTTTTCCTAATCTGTCACCATTCAGATAATATCCTGCCTTCCTGTTTTTGCCACCAAAGTGGATAACCTCACATTTATCTACATTTATACTGCATCTGCCTTGCATCAGCAGCTGATAATTGAAGGCTATTCAAACACGTTCACTATTCCCCCTCTAATTCTGCAAATGAGACACGACACACGAATGGTTGAGGTAAAGACCAGATTTTGTGAAAAATGTAAAGTTGTCCAGCTTTACAAACTAAAACAAACTTTAATAAACACTGTAAACTTTTAAAATTTAACAGTAAGATAATTGGAAAACTTTAAAAACTTTCAGAAAACAACAGCAACAAGAACAACACAACAACCCCTATCCCAACGTCTTTTTACACCGGGTGCTTCCCTCCCCTCCTCCTCGCTCTTTCACACCCCCCCCCCCTTCCCCATGCCCTTGCATCTCGCCCCCTCCCTCATCAGCTCCCCATCCCCAAAGTAGCACTAGTTCATGCAGCAAGGTGACCAGAGTCCTGCTGCATTCAGGAGAACGACCTTGGAGATGCCACGTGTGGATGAACTGGAGAAGCTCGGGGTATGGAAGGCCTGGCTTCTGACTGGCAAGCCTGCTGCTTGGTGTTGCCAGTCATGGGTGGTGTGGGTCTGGTGGAGGTCAACAATTGCGCATGCGCATTGACAGCCTCGCAGGTTTCCTGGCTTGCATGGACAATCTGCGACCAGACCTCTGTGATGGTCACAGTGAGTGTCGCGATGCTCGCGGGAATACTACCCAGGACCTCCAGGAGCTGTCGGGTGAGCTGGATGCTCTCCCTGCAAAGTGACACCATGTCCGGTTGGACGTCTGCCTGTCTGTCAGCAGACCTACTTTGCCGACTCGCTCTCTGGAGAGACGGCAGATAGGATTTCAGACGTGCATTGCTGCACGCCATTAGTAGTCCCTGGAGCCTCTATGTCAAAGCCCGGGAATGTATGGTCATCCCTGGACGACATGTTACCCGGTGCAAAAAGAGGTGTGGAGTGTTTCCTTCCCCCCACCCCCCAGCAGTCCTCTATCTCCTTCCCCCCCCTCCCCCCACACACACACACATGATCCCTGATGTGGAGGGTTCATCGGAGGCATGAGGCGCATGTGACTCTTCATCTAAGTAGAAAGCAACAGACCAGTGGTTAACAGCAGGTGAGGGGACAGGGTGACGAGAGGAAGGTCACAGTACACAGGCTCGTTTGAAGGATTGGTACTACCCCATTATATGTAGTCCACAGACACTGCACCACATTGCCCCAACCCTAGTCCATAGACACTGCATCACATTGCTCCAACCCTAGTCCACAGACGCTGCATCTCACTGCCCCAACCCTAGTCCACAGACACTGCATCTCATTGCCCCAACCCTCGGTCCACAGACACTGCATCTCACTGCCCCAACCTTAGTCCACAGACACTGCATCACATTGTCCCAACCCTAGTCCACAGATACTGCATCACATTGCCCCAACCGTAGTCCACAGACACTGCATCACATTGCCCCAACCCTCGTCCACAGACACTGCATCACATTGCCCCAACCGTAGTCCACAGACACTGCATCACATTGCCCCAACCCTCGTCCACAGACACTGCATCACATTGCCCCAACCCTCGTCCACAGACACTGCATCACATTGCCCCAATCCTAGTCCACAAACGCTGCATCTCATTGCCCCAATCGTAGTCCACAAACACTGCATCACATTGCCCCAACCCAGCCTAGGGCGTGTGCAGGACTTGCCCTCAGTTTCCAGGTGGGGGTCAGCACCCCCACGGGCAGTTGCCTGACGGTCGGGGCCGATGAGAGCCGCCACACTCTCCTTCATCCGTTAGTGGGAGGATTTGAGGCGGACCCCAGCCTGTCCGCAGCTGCTCGCCATGATTATGCGCCCCTTTTTGCCTATCGATGAAAATGGGAATGTTTACCAGAGGGTCCATCTGCTCTTTTGGCACACAGATAGCCACCGAAGCACTTATACCATACTGTGGTAATGTAATACAGTCCTGTGTTTAATTGCCTTGGAAGTTGCATGTGGTTCATCAGGAGGACATCGAAGTGTGGAAACATCTTATGAGATCTCAGAAAGCAATCTTAATAATGTGTAAAAGATTATTCATGGCAAATTCGGTGCCAAACGAAGCCTACCTCTGTGTCATGCATTTTAGGAGGCAACCCACACACAGCTGAGACCTAGCAACGGCATCAGAACAAATAATCTGTCAGATTAATAATTTCAGTAATGAAGGGGTGCATGAATCAAAATGGTACTCTGACGATTCTTGTCAGATCGATGAACTATTTTGCGGCACTGATCTGCCATCCTTGCCACATTGCCCGAAGCAGACACCTCTGCTATCTTCAAAAAACTACCGGGAGGGCTCTACCTCCCACCCACCTCCTGTGTAGCTGACCCCATTGGGTCCCCACTGCATTAAGCAGGACATCATTGGCCTTGATGGTAAACTGTCTGGCCCTTTGCCTTTCCTCATCAAGTTCCCCGCGATGATGCTGCATCTTGAAGACCGGAAGTAAAATGGCTGATTCAGCCTTTGGTATACTGCGCATACGCAAGACCCTCCCTGCTTGCAATCGTGTTTGTGATCGGACAGCTGACCACGAGCGTGGGAAGAAGAGAAAAAAAATCACCAAAAGGGCCAATTTTTTTTTGCCAGCGCAATTTTTGGCTCCGGTGCAAAAAATGTTTTGTGTAACACTGGAGTTAATGATCGCGCAAATATTGATTGCTGTTGGGCAAAAGTTGACAGTTCCAGCGCTAATGCTAACTCGGCGCTAAAAAAAATTTTTTCCACGATTTGCGCCCAAAAATGGCCCAAATTGCAAAAACCCAAAAATCCAGCCCCGTTTCTTGCCTGTATTTTGGAGCAGTAAGACCAGTAAGACTTGTATGACGGTTTCTTAGAATGCCCAGTATTCACCCTTGCCACTGCTACTCCAGTTTTGAATGTCCTATTAATAAATGCAAGAATTACAGTACTGTCTACATTATATTTATTTATGTATTTTGGGAATGTATATCATAACCGAGACAATGCACTTTGTATACAACAACGACTGAACTGTTACGGAATGTCGGTTGTTTTCTGATGGTTTTTCTGACCTTATGGTAATCTGGCCTCTTCCCAAAGAGAAAGAAAGACTTGGCATTTACATAGTGCCTTAAACTGTAGGACATCCCAAAGTGCTTCGCAGCCAATGAAGTACCTTTTGAAGTGTAGTCACTGTTGTAATGTAGGAAACGCGGCAGCCAATTTGCGCACAGCAAGCTCCCACAAACAGCAATGTGATAATGACCAAATATTTTGTGTCACTGATGTTGATTGAGGGATAAATATTGGCTAGAACACCATGGAGAACTCCCCCGCTCTTCAGATGGGGGCCTCAGTTTAACTTCTCTGAAAGATTGCATCTCCGACAGGGCAACATTCCCTTGCTGCTGCACTGGAGTATCGGCCTAGATTTTTGTGTCAAGTCGCTGGGTGGGACTTAAATCCACAATCCTTTATTAGTCAGGAAATTGTGTTAAGGAAATTGATGGAATTGAAGGCCGATAAATCCCCAGGGCCTGATAGTCTGCATCCCAGAGTACGTAAAGAAGCCCTAGAAATAGTGGATGCATTGGTGATCATTTTCCAACAGTCTATCGACTCTGGATCAATTTCTATGGACTGGAGGGTAGCTAATGTAACACCACTTTTTAAAAAAGGAGGGAGAGAGAAAACGGAGAATTATAGACCGGTTAGCCTGACATCAGTTGTGGGGAAAATGTTGGAATCAATTATTAAAGATGAAATAGCAGCGCATTTGGAAAGCAGTGACAGGATTGGTCCAAGTCAGCATGGATTTATGAAAGGGAAATCATGCTTGACAAATCTTCTGGAATTTTTTGAGGATGTAACTAGTAGAGTGGACAAGGGAGAACCAGTGGATGTGGTGTATTTGGACTTACAAAAGGCTTTTGACAAGGTCCCACACAAGAGATTAGTGTGCAAAATTAAAGCACATGGTATTGGGGGTAATGTATTGATGTGGATAGAGAACTGGTTGGCAGAGAGGATGCAGAGAGTAGGGATAAACGGGTCCTTCTCAGACTGGCAGACAGTGACTAGTGGGGTGCCGCAGGGCTCCGTGCTGGGACCTCAGCTATTTACAAAAAACATCAATGATTTAGATGAAGGAATTGAGTGTAATATCTCCAAGTTTGCAGGTGACACTAAGCTGGGTGGCGGTGTGAGCTGTGAGGAGGATGCTAAGAGGCTGCAGGGTGACTTCGACAGGTTAGGTGAGTGGGAAAATGCATCGCATAAATGTGAGTTTATCCACTTTGGTGGCAAAAACATGAAGGCAGAATATTATCCGAATGGTGGCAGATTAGGAAAAGGGGAGGTGCAACGAGATGGTACATCAGTCATTGAAAGTTGGCATGCAGGTGCAGCAGGCGGTGAAGAAGGAAAATGGCATGTTGGTCTTCATAGCTGGGGAATTTGAGTATAGGAGCAGGGAGGTCTTACTGCAGTTGTACAGGGCCTTGGTGAGGCCTCACCTGGAATATTGTGTTCAATTTTGGACTCCTAATCTGAGGAAGGACGTTCTTGCTATTGAGGGAGTGCAGCGAAGGTTCACCAGACTGATCCCCGGGATGGCAGGACTGACATGAGGAGAGACTGGATCGACTGGGCCTGTATTCACTGAAGTTTAGAAGAATGAGAGGGGATCTCGTAGAAACATATAAAATTCTGACGGGACTGGACAGGATAGACGCAGGAAGAATGTTCCCGATGTTGGGGAAGTCCAGAACCAAGGGTCACAATCTAAGGATAAGGGGTAAGCCATTTAGGACCGAGATGAGGAGAAACTTCTTCACTCAGAGTTGTTAACCTGTGGAATTCTCAACTGCAGAGAGTTGTCGATGCCAGTTCATTGGATATATTCAAGAGGGAGTTAGATATGGCCCTGACGGCTAAAGGGATCAAGGGGTACGGAGAGAAAGCAGGAAAGGGGTACTGAGGTGAATGATCAGCCATGATCTTATTGAATGGTGGTGTAGGCTCAAAAGGCCAAATGGCCTACTTCTGAACCTATTTTCTATGTTTCTATGTTTCATAATAAAACCAGATTAAAAAAACCAGGCCAGTTTGTGTGGAAAAAAATCTGGGAAATTCCTCTCCATCGATGCGATCAAAACTAGTCCAGGAGATCACTCTGGCCATGAATTGTGTAAGAGCTGATCTCCGCCCCAGCCAGAAACACGTCCAGCTCTCGCTTGAAGGAATTCAGCAAATCAGCATCCACCGTATGAGACGGAAGTCTGTTCCAGAGGTCCACTACTCTCTGGGCAAATAACCACCTCCTGGTGGTTCAAGAAGGCAACTCACCACCACCTTCTAGAGGGTAATTGGGTATGGGCAATAAATGCTGGCAGCAATGCCAACATCCCATGAATGAATGAATCAGTTAATGAGAAAAAAATTAACTTTGATCTGACCTTGTACAACTTAAATTTGTGACCCCTGTTTCTCCCTAATCTATTTAATTTGAACAAAATGTAAACTGGAACACAATCTATTCCCTTCATTATCTTAAACCTCAATCAGATCACCCAAAGTCAATTCTTCTCTAAAATGTAGAGTCCCAACTCTTTTAGCCTGTTTTAATAACTAAAATGCTTTAACCTGGAATTCATCTAGTGGTGATCTTCTGTACCCTTTCCAAAGCCTCAATATCACTGTGAGGAGACTAAAACTGGACACAATATTGCAAGTGAGACCTGACCAAGGTCTTGTACAAGAACAAAATAGTATGCCTTGTCTTGTACGCAATTGTCCTATGTATACAGCTCAACACCTTTATTTGCTCTAGCTATCACTTCATGGCATTGCCCATGTACCTTGAAAGATGTAGGCACTAGAATGCACAAATCTGTTTCTATCTCCACCACCTTTAATGCTTTTCCCTGATAGGTGTATGCATGTGGGTAGGGCAAATTCATATCACTGCACTTATCCAAGTTGTGCATCACTTGCCAGTCATGAGCCCAATCTTGCAAAGCATTAAGATCCACCGAAAGCAGACTAGCATCATCTGCAGTCCGAACACTCGCACAGATCTGAGTATCATCTGCAATATTGCAGATCATACCCCCAACGCTTACACCCAGATCCATTGATAAAAATAGTAAAGAGCAACGGTCCCAACAGCAGACCCTGCAGGAGACTACTGGTGACCAGTCTCCAAACAAATCCAAATCCATCCAGAAACATTTTCTGCCTACAACCTGCCAGCCAGTTCTCAATCCAGCTCGATATATTACCACTAATACCAGACACTTCGATCTTGTATAGAGAAGCCTCTTCTGGGTACCCTATCAGAAGCATTTTGGAAGTCTTAATGTAGGCAGTGTTTACTGGGCTTCCCTCATCCATCAACTTAGTAACTTCTTCAAAAAATACAATTAGATTTGTATTTCTATAATTATATAATTTTTTGGGGAAACACTGCTCTACAGTACAGTAACTTGAGCAGAAATGTATTGGGCCACTGGACCAGTGTTTGCAGGTTTCAGCTAATACAATTTTCTATATTTTCTTTTAGGTCCGAAGACATATAGCTTTGGAGCAACCTCTGCAAATGAACTGAGTACTACTGGAAATTTGGATAGATCCATTCTTAAGGTGATCATAAACAGTGATGTAATTCCAAGATTTTTGAAAAGACCATGACTTTTGCAGTTCATATAAAATCAATTTGCACTTCTTAAAAATTCCCTCTCTATTTTTCTTATTTCCCTCTTAAAATACTAACACAATCACCTGATCACTAAGATGGGCAGGAAACATAGTTCCAGGTGTGTTTCCATATAGCTCTGCAATGGCCATCAGTTGCTGTGCAAGATCAGTCTGACTTGCTGTACTTTTTTGGGCGTGCTTAATCTCAATTTTTCAGCTTATTTGTTAACAGCTTGGAACCGTGTATCAGCAAACTAGTGTTTTAAGAATAAGTTTTGTCAGTGCCATAGAAACATAGAAAATAGATGCAGGAGTAGGCCATTCGGCCCTTCGAGCCTGCACCACCATTCAATATGATCATGGCTGATCATGCACTTCAGTAGCCCATTCCTGCTTTCTCTCCATATCCCTTGATCCCTTTAGCCATAAGGGCTACAACTAACTCCCTTTTGAATATATCTAACAAACTGGCCTCAACAACTTTCTGTGGTAGAGAATTCCACAGGTTCACAATTCTCTCAGTGAAGAAGTTTCTCCTTATCTCGGTCCTAAATGGCTTACCCCTTATCCTTAGACTGTGACTTCCCCAACATCGGGAACATTCTTCCTGCATCTAACCTGTCCAATCCCGTCAGAATTTTATATGTTTCTATGAGATCCCCTCTCATTCTTCTAAATTCCAGTGAATATAAGCCTAGTCAATCCAGTCTTTCTTCATATATCAGTCCTGTCATCCCGGGAATCAGTCTGGTAAACCTTCGCTGCACTCCCTCAATAGCAAGAATGTCCTTCCTCAGATTAGGAGACCAAAACTGTACACAATATTCAAGGTGTGGCCTCACCAAGGCCCTGTAGTAAGACCTCCCCGCTCTTATACTCTCATCCTTTCGCTATGAAGGTCAATATGCCATTTGCCTTCTTCACCGCCTGCTGTACCTGCATGCCAACTTTCAATGACTGATGTACCATGACACCCAGGTCTCGTTGCACCTCCCCTTTTAATCTGTCACCATTCAGATAATTTACCTTCCTGTTTTTAGCACCAAAGTGGATAACCTCGCACTCATCTACATTATACCACATCTGCCATGTATTTGCCCACTCACCTTACCTGTCCAAGTCACCCTGCAGCCTCTTAGCATCCTCCTCACAGCTCACACTGCCACCCAGCTTAGTGTCATCTGCAAACTTGGAGATATTACATTCAATTCCTTCATCTAAATCATTAATGTATGTTTTTATATATATATTTGTGTTGGAATCGGACATTCCGAGTTACTGCATGGGTTACATGTAGAGTGAAGCACCCTTGGCATTCTCCAAACTTTGTTTCTTGACTTCCAATCCTGATATGTGAGTTTTTCACACCAACTATATCCTGATGGTCTCCCATTTAGACTGCCAATTTTGAGCAGAATTATGGGAATATTCATGCTGTTGACTTACATTCACAAAGAATTGGTTAAGGCTAGTCATAGTCAATCTTACTATAAATTTTGAGCCAGCATGAGTAGTCTGAGTTCTAGTTTGAGGTCTGAAGTGAAAGGACAGACTATACCCTGCTACCTTGTTCCCTCACACTGGAGAACAACTATTGATACCGAAGTTTTGCCTGTTGTAAATCACTTGTGTTCATTCCAGAATGTGTAGATATTGGAATCGTGATATGACACTATCAGACATCCATACTGAAATTGTGTTGTCATGTAGTCATTGTTCAGTGCCAACTGCTATCTCAATTGTGCAGTTTAGTCAACCTGACAAAATACTGGTCACCTTTAATTAATGGAGACCAGGTTAAAAAGTGCTTTAGATATCATAGAAAATAATAGAATTCTGGGAATGAACTATAGATATTCTTGTACCCGTTATAACTCCAAATCAATTGAATTGGATGCATACTTTCTAATTCACTTTTGCCATTTGTTATTTGACCGATTGCGTAATAACTCTGTGATAAGTTCTTTATTGATACCAGTGTCAGCAATGTAAACCACATGTAATTGTGAATCATAATGATTAAGTACCAGTGTTATTTATAAATGGTTAAAGGAGTTTTGAAGATTAGGTATTTAATTGTACATTTATGTTAGGTGGAAAAACATACTGTTGCATTGACACTTTGTTAATTTTAATTGTATTTTTTTAAAGATTAATTTAATTAATTATAATTTCTTACAGGTGGTCATTAAGCCTGAGCTGGAACAAAAAATTATAAAATTGATCAATCAATTCAAAACCCAACATAGAAAATCAGGAACTATTTCTGGAAGGCTCACCGCTAAAAAACTACAGGTAATGCCATTTACTTCCTCAATAAACATGTGTAATGGCAGGTGTGAATAACTGCAGTGACTGTACATTATGTAAACGTGACAAAGGATTTTCTCTGCACTTAGTGCAGCTAAGTACTGTGGCTACAAGAGCAGGTCAGAGGCTGTGTATTCTGCAACGAGTTTCTCCCCTCCTGACTCCCCAAAGCCTTTCCACCATCTACAAGGCACAAGTCAAGAGTGTGATGGAATACTCTTCACTTGCTTGGATGAGTGCAGCTCCTGCAACACTCGAGGAACTCGGCACCATCCAGGACAAAGTAGCCCACTTGATTGGCACCCCGTCCACCTCCTTAAACATTCACTCCCTCCACCGGCGTACTGTGGCTGCAGTGTGTACCATCTACAAAATGCACTGTAGTGACTCACCGATGCTTCTTAGACAGCAGCTCCCAAACCCGCAATCTCTAGCTTCTAGAAGGACAAGGGCAGCAGGCGAATGGGAACACCATCACCTCCAAGTTCCTCTACAAGTCACACACCATCCTGACTTGGAAATATAACACCATTCCTTCACCGTTGCTGGGTCAAAATCCTGGACTTGCTCCATAACAGCACTGTGGGAATACTTTCACCACATGGACTACAGCGGTTCAAGAAGGCGGCTCACCGCCACCTTCTCAAAAGCAATTAAGGATGGGCAATAAATGATGGCCTTGCCAGCATCGCCCACTTCCCAGAAACCAATAAAAAAAAAATTGATTCATAACTTTGCCATAGCTGGCACACCAAGGACCTTCCCCTCTTCCCCCTGTGAACACAAAAGTACTGCTATCTAACATCTAATAGTAGTAGAAAGAAAATTATATAGTTGAGTGTTATAACGCAGAATGAGTTTTATTAAAAAAGGACACACTTGTCTTGCAACATACTTTGTTAATATTTGTGAACTGTCATGCAATATAGGTTGAGCGTCCAAAATCCAGAATGTTCCGGACTCCGGGGACGATCCGTGGCAGGGTCGTCTGGAATCTGTAAAATGTTCCGGAATCCGTACCGGATGCCACTGCCCGGCCTTGGGGCCTCGACGCTGGCCGGCCTCGAGGCCTCGACGCTGGCTGGCCTCGGGGCCTCGCCTGAACACCTCCACGGCAGCAGGGCCCACCCGAACACCTCCTGGCAACTGGGCCCCGCCCAATGAGCTCCCAAACAGAGCTGTCGACCCGAACAGCTCCTCGAAGAGCAACCCCCACCCCTTTCTGACCTTCCGAAATCCGGAAATACCCAAACCTGAGCTCGGGTGTTTCCGGATTTTGGATGTCAGAAACACGTCCCGAAGTCTGGAAAAACACTAAAACCGGCTCGGCCTCGATCCGGAGGTTGCCGGATTCTGGATGCTCAACTGTACAAAGAATGATGCCAAATTATTGGGCTCAATTTTCTCTGGTCATTTGTGCCGTTTTTTTTTGGCATATTTATTTTTTTCCAAGTTGCCCCCTGCGATCTGTGTGGCGTAACTGACTTAGTTACGATTTTTCTAGGCCAGTTTTTTTTTAACGTTATGCCTGTGCCGGTTTTTTTCAATTGTTCGCAGTTTGGCCAACATTTTTTTTCTCTTAGGTTGGCGTATCTGGCCACTCCCGAAAAACCTTCTCGTGAGTTAAGAAAACCAGTGCACATTCACAAATCTGCGCTGAAAGATGCCATTGTTTTTAAATTGAAGATTTTGGATGGAGTCAAGAACACCGTCAAAATCAATAATAAAGTTCAACTTTTTTTTAACCTGTCAGCCTAGAAGTGTAAATTTGTTGGATTTCAGAAGTTTTCTCATTTTTTCTACTCACTCACACACCACCACCGAACGTCTTGAAACAGCGCTGGAGGGTTGCAGCTTTGGCCGGCAGAATCGGCATTGCGTCCGGACACAGCAGCTCGGGGTTCGGCTACAAAACAAGGCCTGTGGGGGGGGAGGGGGAGGGGGTGGTGGTGGAGAAGAGAGGGAGGGAGGGAGGGAGGTGGAGAAGAGAGGGAGGGAGGGAGGGAGGAGAAGAGAGGGAGGGAGGGAGGAGGAGGAGAAGAGAGAGAGGGAGGGAGGAGAAGAGAGGGAGGGAGGAGGAGGAGGAGGGGGGAGTGCGATGTACCGATCGGAAGGCTTGGAGCCCGGGGAGAGAGAGAGAAGTCACAAGACTCGAGTTGGGGGGGTGTGGGGGTGGGGGAGTGAGAGGAGAATTCGCAAGACCTTTGGGTGTGGTCCATCCATACAGACCTGGAGAGATACAACTGCGAACCTGTGCTGCCTGCTTTCCTGCCATTTTGAGCTTCTTTCAAAGGTTGAATTTACGTATGGGGGCAATACTGACAATGCCATATCTTGTGCGAGCCTTCTGCATCATGGTGCTACGTAGGAGACAATTGATTCGACTTCATCGCATCAGGAACATCAGAGCCTGTAGGATGCTGGGCAGGAGGCCTTACCCACCTCTGGTATATTGAGACAGGCGTTAGTACCTTCACCTGGGTGATGCAGACTGTGTCAGAAAGCTGTGTTTCCGCAAAGAAGTTGTAAGTGAGATCTGTGAGTTGGTCAAAGCAGACCTGCAACCTAAAAGCATAAGAAGGACTGCTTTGTCATTTGAAGTGAAGGTTACAGCTACACTTTTATTTATGCATCCATTTCAAGCTACAACTGAGGGATGTGTGTGCCATCTCTCAACATGCAACACATGTCTCCATTCGCCAGGTCACGGCTGCACTGGCGTGTAGCGTAGGAATGACTTCATAAAGTTCCCCATGACTGCCCAAGCAATCCATGACTGGGCTGTGGGCGTCACCAGGATTGCTGGCTTCCCAAAGGTACAGGGCTGCATTGATTGTACCCACATCGCCTTGCGAGCACTTGGAGGATTCCGAGATGTACTGGAACAGAAAAGGCTCCACTCCATTCATCTGCAGCTCGTGTGTGACGAAATGCATCATATCATGTCAGTCAATGCAAGTTACCTTGGCAGCACCCATGATGCGTTCATCCTACATGACAGCGTTATATCTGCCATGTTTGAACAACAGCCAGAAGGGCAGAGCTGGCTACTGGGAGACAAAGGGTATGGCCTCGCCACCTGACTTGTGACGCCCCTCCGCATAACCCGGAGGGAAGCTAACCGTCAATACAACATGTTGCACATTGCGACGCACAGCATCATTGAGAGGACCATTGGCATATTGAAACAGCATTTACGATGCCTGGAACATTCCGGAGGCTACTTGCTGCACTCCCCTGAGATTGTCGGTCAGTTCATTGTTGTGTGCTGCATCACTTAGCCATCATGAGGCAGCATCACCTGGTAGTGGAAGACCCACCTGAGGTGAGAATGGCTGATGATAATGATGTAGAAAATGCAGGTGACGAGCAGGAGGAAGAGGAGGATGGTGACTAGGATGAGGAAGCCATGCAAGTGCCTGAGGCCGGAGGACAACGGCGGAGGAGGGCGGGCCCTCATGCCCCTTTAACGATTGCTCGAGCCTTGCGCCAGCAGCTCATCCGTGAACGCTTTACTGATGCCTGAGGGCTCAGCGACAACTATTCCACATGGACATGTTTACTGTTTAGAGCTATTCTGTAATGTTGTGTTGTGTTAATGGAACATGATTCAGTTTTAATGTAAAATATTTAATTCAAAAGTTTACATAGAAACATAGAAACATAGAAAATAGGTGCAGGAGTAGGCCATTCGGCCCTTCTAGCCTGCACCGCCATTCAATGAGTTCATGGCTGAACATTCAACTTCAGTACCCCATTCCTGCTTTCTCGCCATACCCCTTGATCCCCCTAGCAGTAAGGACCTCATCTAACTCCTTTTTGAATATATTTAGTGAATTGGCCTCAACAACTTTCTGTGGTAGAGAATTCCACAGGTTCACCACTCTCTGGGTGAAGAAGTTCCTCCGCATCTCGGTCCTAAATGGCTTACCCCTTATCCTTAGACTGTGACCTCTGGTTCTGGACTTCCCCAACATTGGGAACATTCTTCCTGCATCTAACCTGTCTAACCCCGTCAGAATTTTAAATGTTTCTATGAGGTCCCCTCTCATTCTTCTGAACTCCAGTGAATACAAGCCCAGTTGATCCAGTCTTTCTTGATAGGTCAGTCCCGCCATCCCGGGAATCAGTCTGGTGAACCTTCGCTGCACTCCCTCAATAGCAAGAATGTCCTTCCTCAGGTTAGGAGACCAAAACTGTACACAATACTCCAGGTGTGGCCTCACCAATGCCCTGTACAACTGTAGCAACACCTCCCTGCCCCTGTACTCAAATCCCCTTGCTATGAAGGCCAACATGCCATTTGCTTTCTTAACCGCCTGCTGCACCTGCATGCCAACCTTCAATGACTGATGTACCATGACACCCAGGTCTCTTTGCACCTCCCCTTTTCCTAATCTGTCACCATTCAGATAATAGTCTGTCTCTCTGTTTTTACCACCAAAGTGGATAACCTCACATTTATCCACATTATACTTCATCTGCCATGCATTTGCCCACTCACCTAACCTATCCAAGTCGCTCTGCAGCCTCACAGCATCCTCCTCGCAGCTCACACTGCCACCCAACTTAGTGTCATCCGCAAATTTGGAGATACTACATTTAATCCCCTCATCTAAATCATTAATGTACAGTGTAAACAGCTGGGGCCCCAGCACAGAACCTTGCGGTACCCCACTAGTCACTGCCTGCCATTCTGAAAAGTACCCATTTACTCCTACTCTTTGCTTCCTGTCTGACAACCAGTTCTCAATCCATGTCAGTACACTACCCCCAATCCCATGTGCTCTAACTTTGCACATCAATCTCTTGTGTGGGACCTTGTCGAACGCCTTCTGAAAGTCCAAATATACCACATCAACTGGTTCTCCCTTATCCACTCTACTGGAAACATCCTCAAAAAATTCCAGAAGATTTGTCAAGCATGATTTCCCTTTCACAAATCCATGCTGACTTGGACCTATCATGTCACCTCTTTCCAAATGCACTGCTATGACATCCTTAATAATTGATTCCATCATTTTACCCACTACCGATGTCAGGCTGACCGGTCTATAATTCCCTGTTTTCTCTCTCCCTCCTTTTTTAAAAAGTGGGGTTACATTGGCTACCCTCCACTCCATAGGAACTGATCCAGAGTCAATGGAATGTTGGAAAATGACTGTCAACGCATCCACTATTTCCAAGGCCACCTCCTTAAGTACTCTGGGATTTATCGGCCTTCAATCCCATCAATTTCCCCAACACAATTTCCCGGCTAATAAGGATTTCCCTCAGTTCCTCCTCCTTACTAGACCCCCCGACCCCTTTTATAACCGGAAGGTTGTTCGTGTCCTCCTTCGTGAATACCGAACCAAAGTACTTGTTCAATTGGTCCGCCATTTCTTTGTTCCCCGTTATGACTTCCCCTGATTCTGACTGCAGGGGACCTACATTTGTCTTTACTAACCTTTTTCTCTTTACATATCTATAGAAACTTTTGCAATCCGTCTTAATGTTCCCTGCAAGCTTCTTCTCATACTCCATTTTCCCTGCCCTAATCAAACCCTTTGTCCTCCTCTGCTGAGTTCTAAATTTCTCCCAGTCCCCAGGTTCGCTGCTATTTCTGGCCAATTTGTATGCCACTTCCTTGGCTTTAATACTATCCCTGATTTCCCTTGATAGCCACGGTTGAGCCACCTTCCCTTTTTTATTTCTATGCCAGACAGGAATGTACAATTGTTGTAGTTCATCCATGCGGTCTCTAAATGTCTGCCATTGCCCATCCACAGTCAACCCCTTAAGTATCATTCGCCAATCCATCTCAGCCAATTCACGCCTCATACCTTCAAAGTTAGCCTTCTTTAAGTTCTGGACCATGGTCTCTGAATTAACTGTTTCATTCTCCATCCTAATGCAGAATTCCACCATATTATGGTCACTCTTCCCCAAGGGGCCTCGCACAACGAGATTGCTAATTAATCCTTTCTCATTACATAACACCCAGTCTAAGATGGCCTCCCCCCTAGTTGGTTCCTCGACATATTGGTCTAAAAAACCATCCCTTATGCACTCCAGAAAATCCTCCTCCACCGTATTGCTTCCAGTTTGGTTAGCCCAATCTATGTGCATATTAAAGTCACCCATTATAACTGCTGCACCTTTATTGCACGCACCCCTAATTTCCTGTTTGATGCCCTCCCCAACATCACTACAACTGTTTGGAGGTCTGTACACAACTCCCACTAACGTTTTTTGCCCTTTGGTGTTCTGCAGCTCTACCCATATAGATTCCACATCATCCAAGCTAATGTCCTTCCTAACTATTGCCTTAATCTCCTCCTTAACCAGCAATGCTACCCCACCTCCTTTTCCTTTTATTCTATCCTTCCTGAATGTACTCAACTTTAATAAAATTATTCTTGTATCAAACTTTACTTTAAGATCACTTATAAACTTGTAAATTTACATAACTTACAAAAAACTTTTAATTTGAGAACAGTTACAACAGTAACAATAATAATAACAACAACAACGGCAGCAAAGAAAGACTGCAGCCATCTCTCATTCCCCTCAGTGTAAGACCGACCTCCCGCTGCGCTTGATCTTGGACTCTCCACCACCCCTGCCCGCAGGCCGTGGCGCAGTGATTTTGGGCTTGGTACCAAGCTTATTCCTTCTAATATTTCGGGTACTGAGCACCTCTTGACGATGGGGTGCGTCAGCGTCGGGCAGCAAGTTGGAGGGCCCGGCTTGGAGCTCTTCAGAGACTGGTGTGGGGATTCGATTCGGTCAATGGACGCGAGGTCTGGGCGTGTTTCCTTATTGCAGCCGCTAACTCTAACATGCCGTCCCTCATGCGCCCTGACAGTGTCTCAACGACCTGCAACATGCCCTCCCGCATGTTGAACAAACTGTCTGAACTACCTGCAACATTCCCTCCCTCATGGTCAGTGACGTGGTTTGCACTACCTCTGACAGTCCCTCCCTCATGGCAACTATTCCCTCACTGATGGTCCCGGATATCGTTCCCATTTCTCCTGTCATTGCTGTTACTTCTGCCGACAGTCCCGCTACCTCATCATTCACCCCACTGATGGCATCTAGGAGTGACCGGGTAAGGTCAATGCTCTCCGCACTCAATGACATAGTTTGAACCACATTGTTAGATCCTGCACCTCAGGAGAGCGCGGTCAAGCTCGCCTTCCCCATGGGTGTGGCTGGGACGGTGGGGCCCTGGGTGTGCCTCGCTGCACCACACCACTGGGACCCGCAACCTCGGAAGGTGTGAAACCATGGAATGTCCCAACAACATTCGAACCACTAGTCACAGAAGGGGCTGTTAACTCCATGAGCGGCATCTCCTCCAAAGTCAGTACAACAGCTCTGTCCCCTCCCCCTCTCCCTCACCCCCATGTTCTTGGTCTGGAGGATTCTCCCCTTCAGGCTCATTCTTGTCTGAATCTTCTTCTGCATTGTCAGGGTTGGCCTCAAGTTCTGCAAAAGATAGAACAGTCAAATGGTTAGCAGCAGAGGAGGGGGCAGGGTGGATGGCATGAGTAGGCTTACGCGTCGCAAGCCAGGCAGCAGGCTGATTTGAAGGACCATGATGAATTTGCAGGACTTGCCCCCTCCCTCGAGTGTGGGCCCAGCTTGCGCAGTACTGATTGCTTTTTTCCAGGCAGGACCCATCAAAGCAGTGACCCTCTCTTCCAAGGGGGTCAGTGGGTGCAGATTTGCCGGGCCTCCTCCTGTTCCAGTTCTTTCCCTTTTATTATGTGCCACCTTCATCTGCAAAGATGAAAATGCAGCTTTTTAGAGAGGGTGTCTTTCTGCTGGCTGGGGCATATACAGCTGGTTACATTTACAATTGCAATTCCATTGACTTACACTAACTACTTGACCAAGGTCTTGCCATTTCTTTTTACACTGGCCTCCAGATCTCGTGATGGTCACCACTGTGCAGTAATCTTCTGCAACTTGGTTCCAGCATTTCTTAATTTCTTTGGATGAAACTTTTGTGTGACCTCTGCTGGTATCCAGCTCCTGCCATCTGTTCTCAATTACAGTAACTAGTGCCTCCACTTCTTCCTGCAAGAAATTCTTGGTCCTTGCACTGCGTTACATCTTGTATTGCTGCAGCTGCGATTTTCCCAATGCTCTCACAGCACCCCTTCTCACACACACAACTGGCTCTTCAGAAATGGCCGATTGCCAAATCCGAGCTGTACTGAGCATGCGCGCCCATTGGAATGACATCAGAAAAGTAAAGTTTTTTTCCTGCGCATGCGCAGAAGGTGCGGCTTAGTTATTCGGCGCAGACAGCAGGCTCCACCCCCTGAGATGACTGGACATGCTGCGCGACACCAAATTCGAATTATACATCAGGGAAACTTTGGCAAAATATTTCTGGCACATTTCTGGCCCAGAAAAATGGGCGTAACTCTGGCAATATGTCAGAAAACGGCTTGGGGAAAATTAAGCCCATTGTTTGTTAAATGAAATAAGGAAGCTACAATGAAACTTAAGATAGACTTCTGGAACATGGAAGTTTTGTCATTGGAAAGCACAAAAGCAAATTTCAGGTTTATTTAATTATAAAGCTCTGCCTCTTCGATACACCCATGGTGAGTTTTTATGGAATATTGATAGTGGGTGCTTCGAGAAAATGGCTATGCATATTGTGGGCAACAGATGATTACGGTAAAGGGTGCAGGTAAGTTTGTATCAATAACAGAAGATTCAAACTCTTAATAGTGTAGTGGTGGTTGGGAAAATGAACAGCTTTTGGTATGCTTAAGGCAGTAAAACACTCTTGGGATTTACATGAGGTTAGCTTCTGTAGTTTATGATGCTATCTAACAATACTGGCATTATCTGCTACCTCGAAATATTCCCACAGGATTATGAACATTTTCAAGAAAGAAATTTTAAGATTGGAAATTTCATTTGATATTTTAATGCTGATTGAAAATGTAAGGAATAGTAAGTTGAAGTAGGCATTAATAACCGTGTTGTCTGTGTAGGACCTATATGAAGCTTTGCAAGAATTTTCATTTCGGCCAGAGGACATTGAAGAAGCCATGAAAAATACTGTTATTTATGGTGGGGACCTTCATTCTGCTTTGGACTGGTTGTGTTTAAATCTTCCTGATGGTAAGTTGTTTGAATAGCAATAGCTAATTAATTTATCTGTGATAAGAATGAAATAGTACTTAGATACAACGTTCGTCTTCAGAAATTACTGCTCCCTCTTCAGCAGTGTTTTACCTCTGCTGTCAATATTTTTCCCCATAGTTTGCTGACAGTTTCTTTTCAAGGACAATTATGGTTCAACATTACTTTATCTTTATTATTGTGTGGCATACCAATCCGACTGATTCATTTCAGAATACTGTTGAACTACAAGTTAATGGGCTATATTGCCTTGAAAAATTCTGCTCCTGTATTTCTGTGATCAAGATATAGGATGCGCAAGTATATTTTAAAATACAGTTTGCGATACAACACCCCTGTGCTTACAAAACACAAAAAGTTAGTATGCAGGTACAGCAAGTAATTTGGAAGGCAAATGGAATGTTGTCCTTTATTGCAAGGGGGATGGAGTATAAAAGTAGGGAAGTCCTGCTACAACTGTACAGGGCGTTGGTGAGACTACAC
Source organism: Pristiophorus japonicus (assembly GCF_044704955.1). Lineage (NCBI taxonomy): Eukaryota > Metazoa > Chordata > Chondrichthyes > Pristiophoridae > Pristiophorus > Pristiophorus japonicus. The sequence goes on along the minus strand of NC_091978.1, from coordinate 116,645,753 downwards.
CTGGAGTATTGCGTACAGTTTTGGTCTCATTTAAGGAGGGATATACTTGCATTGGAGGCAGTTCAGAGAAGGTTCACGAGGTTGATTCCTGAGATGAAGGGGTTGTCTTATGAAGAAAGGTTGAGTAGGTTGGGCCTATACTCATTGGAGTTTAGAAGAATGAGAGGTGATCTTATTGAAACATACAAGATACTGAGGGAGCTTGACAGGGTAGATACAGAGAGGATGTTTGCCCTCCTGGGGGAATCTAGAACTAGGGGGCATAGTTTCAGAATAAGAGGTCGCCATGTAAAGCGTAGATGAGCAGGAATTATTTCTTCTCAGCGAGTTGTAAATTTGTGGAATTCTCTGCCCCAGAGAGTTGTGGCGGCTGGGCCATTCAATATATTTAAGGTGGAGATAGACAGATTTTTGAATGATAAGCGGGTATGGGGTTATGGGGAACAGGCAGGGAAGTGGAGTTGAGGCCAAGATCTGATCAGCCATGATCTTATTGAATGGCGGAGCAGACTCGAGGGGCCAAATGGCCTACTCCTGCTATTTTTTATGTTGTTATATTCTTATTATCATAGAAACATAGAAAATAGGTGCAGGAGCAGCCCATTCAGCCCTTCGAGCCTGCACCATCATTCAATATGATCATGGCTGATCATGCAACCTCAGTACCCCACCCCTGCCTTCTCTCCATACCCCCTGATCCCTTTATCCGTAAGGGCCACATCTAACTCCCTTTTGAATATGTGCAATGAACTGGACTCAACAGCTTTCTGTGGCAGAGGATTCCACAGGTTCACAACTCTCTGGGTGAAAAAGTTTCTCCTCATCTCAGTCCTATATGGCTTACCCCTTATCATTAGACTGTGACCCCTGGTTCTGGACTTCCCCAACATCGGGAACATTCTACCTGCATCTAACTTGTCCAGTCCCATCAGAATTTTATAAGTTTCTATGAGATCCCCTCTCATTCTTCTAAATTCCAGTGAGTATAAGGCTAGCCGATCCAGTCTTTCCTCATATGTCAGTCCTGCCATCCTGGGAATCAGTCTGGTGAACCTTCGCTGCACTCCCTCAATAGCAAGAATGTCCTTCCTCAGATTAGCAGACCAAAACTGCACACAATACTCGAGGTGTGGTCTCACCAAGGCCCTGCACAACTGCAGTAAGACCTCCCTGCTCCTGTACTCGAATCCCCTCGTTATGAAGGCCAGCATGCCATTTGCTTTCTTTACTGCCTGCTGTACCCGCATGCCTACTTTCAATGACTGATGTACCATGACACCCAGGTCTCTTTGCAACTCCCCTTTTACTCATTGCACTTGCAATAAGCTCCACCATAGAAAATCTGCTAATATTAGTAAAAACAATACATTGATGCATTTCCTTGGCCATCACTTGACACTTTCTGTGAAAATAATCATGGGCAAAATCCTAATCAATTCTTTTGTTTCACATTGGTAGTTTAGCTCAATAGGAACATATTTTTACGTGACTAAAACAGCAGGGCATCATAACAATTGGAAAGTAAATAGTATATTATAAACTGTAAGCAGCCAATAATGAAAGTGAAGATTCGATAAAGTAATGTACATTGTTCAAATGCTTTACAGTTACAGTGACCAGTGCAGTTTTAATTATAAACCTCTGCATTTTCTTTACATTCTACCCTACGTAAACTAGAGGTGCTTCAAAATTCGGCTGCCCATGTCCTAACTTGCACCAAGTCCCGCTCACCCATCACCCCAATATTTTTGCCCATTATTCAAATGGTATTCAGTTACATTGGCTTTGATTATTGTAAAATTGCTGAACTAAACTAAATGATTGTTTTGTTACAATTCCGCCATTATGCTTTTTATAGCCTTCTATGTCAATGCTCTCTATTCACTGAGATTGCAATCTTTAACTTTTGACAACTGCTCTTGTGAAAAGGTGCCTTCTGCAGTACAGGTATCAAGACGGTAGACAGCAGCATGCTTCTAGACTCTGCCACTCTTTAACTGGATAATAGGAGGCAAAGAAAAACACCTTGTGGAGAAGAATAGACTATGCTCAGCACGTCCCTTCATAGATTAGCTGAATTCAGGACCTTTGCAAGTGGGGAATTGTAAATGTAAACCTACGTCCTAATGCTGTGGCACAGCATGTGTACTACCAAGATGCCTTGTCAGTTATATTTATTCTGCAGATATCCAAATTTCCATGAAGTATAAAAGAAATGTCGGTTATTAATTACAGTAATTTAAATTGGGATAATTTCTCATTGAACAAAGGACAGAAATTAATTTAGAATAACTTGTAACATTTCTTCAAGATTCGTTACCCGATGGATTCAGTCAGAAACTGCAGGAGGAAGAGACGAAAACTAAGCCCAAATTTGAGATGCCCGTAAACCCTGTGGCAAAATATGAAGTATCTGAGGGCAAAAAGAGTGATGACAAATCTCAGATCAAGGTGAGAATATTAAGCTTTTGTCTGGTTTAATTTTTTAGAAAAAGGAAAAAAATGGAGGTGCGCCTGCTGGTGATTCAGTGTTGCCTTTTTTCCCTTTCCCCACCAACCCAAAGTCTCAGCTTTTGTTTCATGGGCACTTCACAGTGGAGAATTCCAAGAAGTGATAAGACAAATATGTAGGCAAATTTCTGAGAATTGCAAAAGCAATAGGGCAATCATAATAGGGGATTTCAACTACTCTAACATTAAGTGGATAGAATCAGTGTAAAAGGTATAGAGGGGGCAGAATTCTTAAAATGCATTCAGGAAAATTTTTATAGCCAGTATGTAACAAGTCCAACAAGAGAGGGGGTAGATGTGGACTTAGTTTTAAGGAAACATAGAAACAAAGAAAATAGGTGCAGGAGCAGGCCATTCGGCACTTTGAATCTGCACCACCATTCGATACGATCATGGCTGATCATGCAACTTCAGTATCCTACTCCTGCCTTCTCTCCTTACCCCTGATCCCTTTAGCTGTAAGGGCCATATCAAACTCCCTTTTGAATATATCCAATGAACTGGACTCAACAACTTTCTGTGGTAGAGAATTCCATAGGTTCACAATTCTCTGGGTGAAAAAGTTTCTCCTCATCTCGGTCCTATATGGCTAACCCCTTATTCTTAGACTGTGACCCCTGGTTCTGGACTTCCCCAACTTCGGGAACATTCTTCCTGCATCTAACCTGTCCAATCCCATCAGAATTTTATATGCTTCCATGAGATCCCCTTTCATTCTTCTAAATTCCAGTGAATATAAGCCTAGTCGATCCAGTCTTTCTTCATATGTCAGTCTGCCATTCCAGGAATCAATCTATTGAACCATCAGCTGCACTCCCTCAATAGCAAGAATGTCCTTCCTCAGATTAGGAGACCAAAACTGCACACAATACTCAAGGTGTGGTCTCACAAGGCCTTGTACAAGTGCAGCAAGTCCTCCCTGCTCCTATATTCAAATCCTCTCGCTATGAAGGCCAACATGCCATTTGCTTTCTTTACTGCCTGCTGTATGTGCATGTCTACTTTCAATGACTGATGTACCATGACACCTTGGTCTCGTTGCACCTCCCCTTTTACTAATCTGTCACCATTCAGATAATCTACTTTCCTGTTTTTGCCATCAAAGTGAATAACCTCACACTTATCCACATTATGCTGCATCTGCCATGCATTTGCCCTCTCACCTAACCTGTCCAAGTCACCCTGCAGCCTCTTAGCATCCTCCTCACAGCTCACACTGCCACCCAGCTTAGTGTCATCTGCAAACTTGGAGATATTACATTCAATTCCTTCGACTAAATCATTAATATATATTGTAAATAGCTGGGGCCCCAGCACGGAACCTTGCGGTACCCCACTAGTCACTGCCTGCCATTCTGAAAAGGACCCGTTTATTCCCACTCTTTGTTTCCTGTCTCCCAACCAGTTCTCTATCCACGTCAATACATTACCCCCAATCCCATGTGCCTTAATTTTACACACTAATCTCTTGTTTGGGACCTTGTCAAAAGCCTTTCAAAAGTCCAAATACATCACATCCACTGGTTCTCCCTTATCCACTCTACTAGTTACATCCTGAGAAAATTCTAGAAGGTTTGTCAAGCATGATTTCCCTTTCATAAATCCATGCTAACTTGGACCAATCCTGTCACTGCTTTCCAAATGCGCTGCTATTTCATCTTTAATAATTGATTCCAGCATTTTCCCCACTACTGATGTCAGGCTAACTGGTCTATAATTCCCTGTTTTCCTTTTTTTTAAAGTGGGGCTACATTAGCTACTCTCCAATCCATAGGAACTGATCCATAGTTCATGGAATGTTGGACAATGACCACCAATTACATCTACTATTTCTAGGGCCACTTCCTTAAGTACTCTGGGATACAGACTATCAGGCCCTATCGGCCTTCAATCCCATCAATGTCCCGAACACCATTCCCTGACTAAAAAGGAATTCCCTCAGTTCCTCCTTCTTGCTAGACCCTCGGTCCCCTAGTATTTTCGGGAGGTTATTTGTGTCTTCCTTAGTGAAGACAGAACCAAAGTATTCAGTTGCCATTTCCTTGTTCCCCATTATGAATTCACCTGATTCTGACTGCAAGGGACCTACATTAGTCTTCACTAATCTTTTTCTCTTCACATATCCATAGAAGCTTTTGCAGTCCGTTGTTATGTTCCCTGCAAGCTTCCTCTCATACTCTATTCTCCCCCTCCTAATTAAACCCTTTGTCCTCCTCTGCTGAATTCTAAATTTCTCCCAGTTCTCAGGTTTGCTGCTTTTTCTGGCCAATCTTTCTTGGATTTAGCACTATCCCTAATTTCCCTTGATAGTCATGGTTGAACCACCTTCCCTGTTTTATTTTTTACGCCTGACAGGGATGTACAATTGTTGTAGTTCATTCATGTAATCTTTAAACGTCTGCCATTGTCTATCTACCGTCAACCCTTTAAGTATCATTCGCCAGTCTATCCTAGCCAATTCACGTCTCCTACCATCGAAGTTACCTTTCTTGAAGTTCAGGACCCTAGTCTCTGAATTAACTCTGTCACTCTCCATCTTAATGAAGCATTCTACCATATTATGGTCAGTCTTTCCCACGGGGCCTCGCACGACAACATTGCTAATTAATCCTCTCTCATTACACAAGACCCTGTCTTGGATGGCCTGCTCTCCAGTTGGTCCCTCGACATATTGGTCTAGAAAACCATCCATTATACATTCCAGGAAATCCTCCTCCACAGTATTGCTACCAGTTTGGGTATCCCAATCTATATGTAGATTAAAGTCACCCATGATAACTGCTGTACCTTTATTGCACGCATCCCTAATTTCCTGTTTGATGCCATCCCCAACCTCACTAGTACTTTTCGGTGGTCTGTGCACAACTCCCACTGACGTTTTCTGCCCTTTGGTGTTTTGCAGCTCTACCCATATAGATTCCACATCATCCAAGCTAATGTCCTTCATAACTATTGTGTTAATCTCTTTAACCAGTAACGCTACCCCACCTCCTTTTCCTTTCTGTCTATCCTTCCTGAATATTGAATACCCCTGGATGTTGAGTTCCCAGCCTTAGTCACCCTGGAGCCATGTCTCCGTAATCCCAATTACATCATATCTGTTAACAGTTATCTGCGCAGTTAATTCATCCACCTTATTACAAATGCTCCTCGTATTGACTCTGAGAGCCTTCAGGCTTGTTTTTTTTAGCACTCTTTGTCCTTTTAGAATTATGTTGTAATGTGGCCCTTTTTGATTTTTGCACTTGATTTCTCTGCCTCCACTTACTTTTCTCCTTCCTACCTTTCGCTTCTGCCCCCTTTTTACTTCCCTCTGCCTCCCTGCATAGATTCCCATCCCCCTCCCCAATAGCATGAGCAAACACTCCGCCGAGGGCATCGGTTCTGGTCCTGCCCAGGTGCAGACCATCCGGTTTGCACTGGTCCCACCTCCCCCAGTATTTTGAATTCCTCCCCCTTGCATCATTCCTCAAGTCACGTATTCATCTGAACTATCCTGCTATTCCTACTCTGAATAGCACGTGACACTGGTAGCAATCCTGAGACTACTACCTTTTGAGGTCCTACTTTTTAATTTAACTCCTAGCTCCCTAAATTCAGCTTGTAGAACCTCATCCTGTTTTTTTTACCTATATCGTTGGTTCCTAGGGGTATCAGTGGGAGAGCATTTTAGTGGTTGTGATCATAATTCAGTTAGATTTAGCGTAGTTATAGAAAAGGACACCGCTGGACCAGGAGTAAAAATTCTTGATTGGGGAAAGGCCAATTTTACTGAGCTGAAATCTGATTCAGCAAAAGTGGACTGGAAACATGTACTTGAAGGTAAAGCAGTGGGAGGCATTCAGAGAGCAGATAGTGAGGGTTCAGAGCAAATATGTTTCCACAAAGGAAAATGGTGGAACTCCCAAATCTGGAGCACCCCTGGATGTCAAAAAGCATACAGGGTAGGATAAGGCAAAAGAGGGATGCAGAGAGCTAAATACTGCAGAAAGCCTATAGAAAGTGCAAGGGTGAAATTAAAAAGGAAATTAGGAAAAAAAAGAGAAGGCATGAAAAAATGATTGGCAAGTAAAATCAAGGAAAACCCAAAGATGTTTTATAAATACATAAAGAAAGACTTGCATTTATAGAGCGCCTTTCATGACCACCGGCCAATGAAGTACTTTTGAAGTGTAGTCACTGTTGTAATGACCAAGAGGATAACTAAGGAAAGGGTAGCGCTTATTAGAGAGTAACAAGGAAGCTTGTATGTGTGGAGGTGGCAGACGTGCATATGGTTCTCAATGAATACTTTTCGGTTGTGTCCACAAAAGAGAGGGATGATGCAGACATGGTCGTTGAGGAGGAATGTGAAATATTCGATGAGGTAAACATCGTGAGAGAGCAAATGTTGGGCCCAAGTTTTCCCCCAGGGTTGGAATGGCGCATCTCCATGTGTTGTGCCGACTTTTTAGAATAGAAACGGCACCTATTATTTACCTTTGTATTCTCCCCTCCGTCTGGTCGATCCAGGCCCTTTGCGCAGCACAGCAGAATATGTGGAGGGTGGAGCCAGGTCCCGGCGCTGAAAACATTGCCGGGACCTCTGCACATGCGCGCTAGAGTGTGCACGCATGTGCAGCAGCTCCAGGCCCCCGAGACTGTGTGGGAGCGGCCCGAAGCACGCCGCCCCGAACCCTGGCTGAATGGCTGCCAGGGCGAAGATCGGACTCGAGCCTCCTTCCCTCCCTCCCGTTTAGCTCCTGCTTTCCCCCCCCCCCCCCTTCCCGTTTAGCTTCCGCTCGCCCCCCGCGCCCTCCCCCCCCCCCCCCCCCCCATCTCCATGTTGTCGTCGGCAGGGCCCGCCCGGCATCTTCGGCGGCCCGGCCCAGCTTCTACGTCCTCGGTGGGGCATGCCCGCCCCGCCCGAAGACTTCAGCGCGGCCCGTTCAGCCTCCCTCTTCCCTCTCTTCCCCTCCTGTCCCTCCCCCTCTCCTCTCCCTCCATCCTCCCCCCCCCTCCCTCCCTCCATCCTCCTCCTCCTCTCCCTCCCTCCATCCTCCTCCTCTCCCTCCCTCCCTCCATCCATCCTCCTCCTCTCCCTCCCTCCCTACATCCTCCTCCTCTCCCTCCCTCCCTCCATCCTCCTCTCCCTCCCTCCATCCTCCTCCTCTCCCTCCCTCCATTCTCCTCCTCTCCCTCCCTCCTTTTCTCCCTCCCTCCATCCTCCTCCTCTCCCTTCCTCCATCCTCCTCCTCTCCCTCCATCCTCCTCTCCCTCCCTCCATCCTCCTCCTCTCCCTCCCTCCATCCTCCTTCTCTCCCTCCCTCCATCCTCCTCCCCTCCCTCCATCCTCCTCCCTCCGCTCGCTCCCTCCCTCCTCTCCCACCCTCCTTGCCTCCTTCCCTCCTCCTTCCCTCCCTCCTCCTTCCCTCCCTCCCTCACTCCTCCCTCCTCTCCCTCCCTCCCCCCTCCCACCCCCTCCTCTCCCTCCCTCCCCTCCCCTCCTCTCCTCTCCTCTCTCTCCCCTCCTTCACTCTCTCCCCTCCTTCACTCCCTCCTCTCCTTCCCTCCCTCTCTCCTCTCCTTCCCTCCCTCTCTCCTCTCCTTCCCTCTTTACTCCTCTCCGCCCTCCTTCCTCCCTCCGCTCCCTCCCTCCCCCTCCTCTCCCTCCCTTCCTCCATCCTCCTCCTCTCCCACCTCCATCCTCCTCCTCTCCCTCCTCCCTCCATCCTCCTCCTCTCCCTCCTCCCTCCATCCTCCTCTCCCTCCATCCTCCTCCTCTCCTCTTCCTCCCTCCCTCCCCCTCCTCTCCCTCCCTCCCCCTCCTCTCCCTCCCTCCCTCTCCCTCCCTCCCCCCTCCTCTCCCTCCCTCCCTCCCCCCTCCTCTCCTTCCTTCCCCCCTCCCCTCCCTCCCTCCCCCCTCCTCTCCCTCCCTCCCCCCTCCTCTCCCTCCCTCCCCCTCCTCTCCCTCCCTCCCCCCTCCCCCCTCCTCTCCCTCCCTCCTCTCCCTCCCTCCTCTCCTCTCCCTCCCTCCTCTCCTTCCCCATCCTCTCCCTCCCTCCTCTCCTTCCCCATCCTCTCCCTCCCTCCATCCTCCTCCTAAACCTCCTTCTCTCCATCCTCCTCCTCTCCCTCCTCCTCTCCCTCCTCCTCTCCTTCCTCCTCCTCCTCCTCCTCCTCTCTCTCCCTCCTCCTCCTCCTCCTCTCTCTCCCTCCTCCTTCTCCTCTCCCTCCCTCCTCTTCCTCCTCCTCTCCTCCTTCCCTCCTCCTCCTCTCCTCTCCCTCCTCCTCCTCCTCCTCCTCCTCCTCCTCCTCCTCCTCCTCTCCCTCCCTCCTCCTCTCCCTCCCCATCCTCTCCCTCCCTCCATCCTCCTCCTAAACCTCCCTCCCTCCTCCTCCTCTTCCTCCTCCTCCTTCTCTCCATCCTCCTCCTCCTCTCCCTCCTCCTCCTTCTCTCCCTCCTCCTCCTTCTCTCCATCCTCCTCCTCCTCCTGCTCCTCCTCCTCTCTCTCCCTCCTCCCCCTCCCTCCTCCTCCTCCTCCTCTCCTCCTTCTCCTCCTCCTCCTCTCTCCCTCATCCTCTCTCCCTCATCCTCATCCTCCTCTCTCCCTCCTCTCTCTCCTCCTCCCCTCCCTCCTCCTCTCCTCCTCCTCCTCCTCCTCCTCCTCCCCCTCCTCCCCCTCCTCCCCCTCCTCCTCCTCCCCTTCCTCCTCCCCCTCCTCCTCCTCCCCTCCTCCTCTCCCTCTCCCTCCTCCTCTCCCTCCTCCTCCTCCTCCTCCTCCTCCACTCTCTCCCTCCTCCTCCTCCCCCTCCCTCCCCCTCCCTTCCCCTCCTCCTCCTCCTCTCCTCCTTCCCCCCTCCTCCTCCTTCCCCCCTCCTCCTCCTCTCTCCCTCCTCCTCCTCCTCTCTCCCTCCTCCTCCTCCTCTCTCCCTCCTCCTCCTCCTCTCTCCCTCCTCCTCCCCTCCCTCCCTCCTCCTCCCCTCCCTCCCTCCCTCCCTCCCTCCCTCCTCCTCTCCCCCCCTCCTCCTCCCCTCCCCTCCCTCCTCCTCCCCCCTCTCCCCCTCGCTGTCAGAAACACAGAGACATTGGGGAGGCCCCGTCCCAGCCCTGTTGGAGGGCTCCCGATGCTGCAGTCGGTGAGTAGAAACTTAATTTTTTATTTATTGATTGATATTTAAACAAAAATTTAAATTAATTATTTTTTTTTTTATTTTATTGGTTGATTTATTGATTGATTTATCATTTATTATTGATGATGGCTCTTTATTTGTAAAAGTGAAGTGTTTAACGTTTGTATACGCCCCATCCCCCCACCCCCCCCCCCCCAATCTCTCGTTCCCTACACCTGATTTATAAGTGTAGGCAAGGTTTTTCTGAGCGTACAAAAATCTACACTTACTCCATTCTAAGTTAGTTTGGAGTAAGTTTTTGCTGCCTAAACTTGCAAAACAGGCATCAGTGGCTGGACATGCCCTCTTTTGGGGAAAAAAAATCTGTTCTGCAATGAAACTATTCTAACTCACTCGAACTGGAGCAAACTAAATGCAGAGAATTGCAATTTCTAAGATGCTCCATTCTAAACTAGTTGCTCCAAAAAAATAGGAGCAACTCAGGCCAAAATTTGAGCCCTTTAAGAGGTTTAGCATCTTTGAAAGTTTAAAAATCACCAGGCCCGGATGAGCTGCATCCCAGGCTGTTGGGTGAAGCAAGGGAGGAATTAGCAGAGGCACTGACCATCATTTCCAATCCTCTCTGGCTACAGGTGTGGTGCCGGAGGACTGCAGGGCTGCTAATTTGTACTGTTGTTTAAAAAGGGAGAAAGAGATAGACCGAATAATTACAGGCCAGTCGGCCTAAACTGTTGAGTTGGAAAAATTCTGAGGGACAATATTAATCATAATTTAGAAAGGCATGGATTAATCAAGGAAAGTGAACATGTACTTGTTAAGGGACGGTCACGTCTGACTAATGTGATTTAATTTTTTGAGGCGGTAAGCAGGAGGGCTGATGACGACGATAGAACATTTGATGTAGTCTACGTGGATTTAAGCAAGGCTTTTGACAAGGTTCCAAATGGCAGACTGGTCAGACAAGTAAAAACCAATGGGATCCAAGGGAACGTGGATCTAAAATTGGCTAAGTGACAGAAAGCAAAGAGTAATGGTCGACTGATGGTTTTTGTGACTGGAAAGCTGTTTTCAGCGAGGTTCCGCAGGGCTCAGTAGTAGGTCCCTTGCTTTTTTGGTATATATCAATGATTTAGACTTCAATGTAGGGGGCATGATTAAGAAATTTGCAGATGATACAAAAATTGGCCATGTTGATAGTGAGGAAGAAAGCTGTAGACTGCAGGAAGCTATCAATGGACTGGTCAGGTGGACAAAAAAGTGGTAAATGGAATTCACTCCTGAAAAGTGTGAGGATAATATATTTGGGGAAGGCTAACAAGGCAAGGGTAATACACATTAAATGGTAGGACACTGAGAAATGTAGAGTAACAGAGGGACCTTGGAGTGCATATCCACAGATCCCTGAAGGTATCAGGACATAGAAACATAGAAAATAGGTGCAGGAGTAGGCCATTCGGCCCTTTGAGCCTGCACCACCATTCAATATGATCATGGCTGATCATGCAACTTCAGTACCCCATTCCTGCTTTCTCTCCCTACCCCTTGATCCCTTTAACCGTAAAGGCCACATTTAACTCCCTTTTGAATATATCTAACGAACTGGCCTCAACAGTTTTCTGTGGTAGAGAATTCCACAGGTTCACAATTCTCTGAGTGAAGAAGTTTCTGCTCAGCTCGTTCCTAAATGGCTTACCCCTTTTCCTTAGACGGTGACCCCTGGTTTTGGACTTCCCCAACGTCGGGAACATTCTTCCTCCAGCTAACCTGTCCCATCCCGTCAGATTTTTATGTTTCTATGAGATCCCCTCTCATTCTTCTAAATTCCAGTGAATATAAGCCTAGTCTATCCCGTCTTTCTTCATATGTCAGTCCTGCCATCTCAAGAATCAGTCTGATGAACCTTCGCTGCAGTCCCTCAATAGCAAGAATGTCCTTCCTCAGATTAGGAGACCAAAACTGCACACAATATTCAAGGTGTGGTCTCACCAAGACCCTGTACAACTGCAGTAAGACATTCCTCTCGCTATGAAGGCCAACATGCCATTTGCCGCCTTCACTGCCTGTTGTACCTGCATGCCAACTTTTAATGACTGATGTACCATGACACTCAGGTCTCGTTGCATCTTCCCTTTTCCTAATCTGTCACCATTCAGATAATATTCTGCCTTCCTGTTTTTGCCACCAAAGTGGATAACCTCACATTTATCTACATTATACTGCATCTGCCATGCATTTGCCCACTCACCTAACCTGTCCAAGTCACCCCGCAGCCTCTTAGCATCCTCCTCACAGCTCACACCGCCACCCAGCTTAGTGTCATCTGCAAACTTGGAGATATTACACTCAATTCCTTCATCAAAATCATTGATGTATATTGTAAATAGCTGGGGTCCCAGCACTGAACCCTGCGGCACCCCACGAGTCACTGCCTGCCATTCTGAGAAGGACCCGTTTATCCCTACTCTCTGCTTCCTGTCTGCCAACTAGTTCTCTATCCACGTCAATACATTACCCCCAATACCATGTGCTTTAATTTTGCACACTAATCTCTTGTGTGGGACCTTGTCAAAAACCTTTTGATAGTCCAAATACACCACATCCACTGGTTCTCCCTTGTCCACTCTACGAGTTACATCCTCAAAAAATTCTAGAAGATTTGTCAAGCATGATTTCCGTTTCATAAATCCATGCTGACTTGGACCGATCCTGTCATTGCTTTCCAAATGCGTTGCTATTTCATCTTTAATAAATGATTCCAACATTTTCCCCACGACTGATGTCAGGCTAACCGATCTATAATTCCCCATTTTCTCTCTCCCTCCTTTTTTAAAAAAAAGTGTTGTTACATTAGCTACCCTCCAGTCCATAGGAACTGATTCAGAGTCGATAGACTGTTGGAAAATGATCACCAATGCATCCACTATTTCTAGGGCCACTTCCTTAAGTACTCTGGGATGCAGACTATCAGGCCCTGGGGATTTATCAGCCTTCAATCCCATCAATTTCCCAAACACAATTTCCTGACTAATAAGGATATCCTTCAGTTCCTCCTTCTCACTAGTCCCTCGGTCCCCTTGTATTTCCGGAAGGTTATTTGTGTCTTCCTTCGTGAAGCCAGAACCAAAGTATTTGTTCAACTGGTCTGCCATTTCTTTATTCCCCATTATAAATTCACCTAATTCTGACTGCAAGGGACCTATGTTTGTCTTCACTAATCTTTTTCTCCACATATCTATAGAAGCTTTTGCAGTCAGTTTTTATGTTCCTCGCAAGCTGCCTCTCATACTCTATTTTTCCTCTCCTAATTAAACCCTTTGTCCTCCCCTGCTGAATTCTAAATTTCTCCCAGTCCTCAGGTTTGCTGCTTTTTCTGGCCAATTTATATGCCTCTTCCTTGGATTTAACACTGTCCCTAAATTCCCTTGTTAGCCACGGCTGAGCCACCTTCCCAGTTTTATTTTTACTCTAGACAGGGATATACAATTGTTGAAGTTCATCCATATGATCTTTAAATGTTTGCCATTGCCTATCCACCGTCAACCCTTTAAGTATCATTTGCCAGTCTATTCTAGCCAATTCACGTCTCATACCATCGAAGTTACCTTTCCTTAAGTCCAGGACCCTAGTCTCTGAATTAACTGTGTCACTCTCCATCCTAATGAAGAATTCTACCATATTGTTGTCACTCTTCCCCAAGGGCCTCGCATAACAAGATTGCTAATTAGTCCTTTCTCATTACACATCACCCAGTCTAGGATGGCCAGCCCTCTAGTTGGTTCCTCGACATATTGGTCTAGAAAACCATCCCTAACACACTCCAAGAATTTTTCCTCCACCGTATTGCTACCAGTTTGGTTAGCCTAATCTATATGTAGATTAAAATCGCCCATGATAACTGCTGTACCTTTATTGCACGCATCCCTAATTTCTTGTTTGATGCTGTCCCCAACCTCACTACTACTGTTTGGTGATCTGTACACAACTTCTACTAGTGTTTTCTTCCCTTTGGTATTCCGCAGCTCCACCCATACAGATTTCACATCATCCAAGCTAATGTCCTTCCTTACTATTGCGTTAATTTCCTCTTTAACCAGCAACACTACCCCACCTCCTTTTTCCTTTCTGTCTATCCTTCCTAGAGTACAAGGCGTTTCTCTAAATATATGGCAAATATTTGAAATATAATCAATACTAAATATCAGCAAAACAATGCAGCTTTTAATTGTTACCCATTTTTGTTTTCTTAAATGTGTGAAAATAGCTTTTAAACTAAAACATTATTGGGATAAGTTAACTTTGTTTTGAATTTAAAGTGTGATATTTAATGTTTTACATATAATTACATAGAATATACAGCACAGAAACGGGCCATGCCGACATTTATGTTGCACTCAAGCCTCCTCCCATCCTCATCTAACTCAATCAGCATAACCCTCTATTGCCTTCACCTTCATATGTTTATCTAGCCTCCCCTTAAATGCAGCTATACTGTTCGCCTCATCCACTACCTGTGGTAGTGATTGAGTTCCACATTCTCACCACTCTATGGGTAAAGAATTCGCTGTTTGTTTTCTTAATGACGATCTTCTATTGATGGCCTGTAGTTTTGCTCTTCCCTAGAAGTGGAAACAGTCTCTCCATGTCTACTCTGTCAAACCTTTCATAATTTTAAGACCTCTGTTATGTGCTCAACCTTTTCTTTTTCAAGAGAAAAGAGACCCAGCCTTTCCTGATTGGTATAACCCTGCAGTTCTAGTATTTGTACAGTTAAAGGCAGATGTCTGATTCCTAAATATATTTGGAACAGACAAAGATTGACATATTTTTGAATTGAATGGTAAGGATTTTGAGTTGTAATATTCTCTTGCTGATAGGCAGTTGGAGGTCAAAGCACAGAAGTTAGCATGAAGGAATGGATTTTACGATACGCTGAAGAAGCAAGTAGTGGTGATGATGATGATGATCAGGATAATGAAGTACCTGAAGAGAACACTGAAAAGGAAGAACACTTTGATCCAGTGAGTATGATAATTATTTTGAACTGAGTGAAGGACCAAAATTGGTACAATTTATTTGTGTCTGAAAATAACTTTCATTTGAGTGGAACATGAAATTCTTTACATGAAGTGTGATTTTTTTTTTTCTTTTCCATAGTACTCAGAGAGCTTTTTCAGCCAGTATGTAGAAAGCCCAACAAGAGAGGGAGCGGTTCTGGACTCCGTTTCAGGGAATGAAGCTGGGCAGGTGGAAGTGGTGTTTTAGGGAATAAAGCTGGGCAGGTGAAAGGGGTATCAGTGGGTGAGCATTTTGGTGATAGTGATCATACTTCAGTTAGATTTAGTGTAGTTATGAAAAATGACAAAGATAGACTGGAGTAAAAGTTCTCAATTGGGAAATTTTACTGAGCTGAAATGTAATTTTGTGGAACTGGACTGGAAACGGCTACTCGAGTATCTCAGTATCAGTATCTCTGCAGTGGGAGTCATCTAAGAAGGAGATGGTGAGGGTTCAGTGCAAATATGTTGGGCGGCCTCGCCGCCGAGGAGGAACTGTTCGGGCGGGGCCCGCCGCCGAGGAGGAACTGTTCGGGTGGGGCCCGCCGCCGAGGAGGAACTGTTCGGGCGGGCCTCGCCGCCGAGGAGGAACTGTTCGGGCGGGCCTCGCCGCCGAGGAGGAACTGTTCGGGCGGGGCCCGCCGCCGAGGAGCAAGTGTTCGGGTGGGGCCCCGCTTTGGAGGCCCCGAGGTAAGGGCGGCAAGGCCCGAGGTCGGGCAACGACGGCAAGGCGAGGCCCGAGGTTGGCTGGTCCGGATTCCGGAACATTTTATGGATTCCAGACGACCCTGCCGGTCCGGATTCCGGAACTCCGGATTTTGGATGCTGCACCTGTACCACGAAAAGCAAGGGACCTACTACTGAGCCCTGCGGAACCCCGCTGCAAACAGCTTTCCAGTCACAAAAACACCTGTCGATCATTACACTTTGCTTCCTGACACTGGATCTTGATCTTGGAACTGCCTTTGTTTTTTCTTTCTCATCAATTTTCTTCCCTCTTTTGAAGATACTGACCCCATGATGGGTTACAGTTCTGTCGATGTCAAGTACCCACTGGCACCTCACACAATACCATTATTGATGTGAGCTTCAAGTGAGTCAGCAGGCTATTTGACCATAGGAAACATCAAAGTTGAGCTAAATACTGCCTCAATGAACAGTTTTTATTTTTTTTTTACTTTCTCCAACTCAGGGCCATTGAACCCAATTGTAATGGTCTTAACGCTGCACTGGCTGAAATCAATAAACTCTGAATAGATCAGGAAATCATGTTCCTCAGGAGAACAAATCAATTTCAGAGGGCTCAGTTGGAAGAGTTGGACTTGGTGCCATTTTTTCTTCCTTACTCATTATAACTGCTTATGTTTAGCATAAAATATTGCAGTTACTAGCATAGGACCTGAAGGTTAAGATCTTGTGATGGAAATTCAATTGGATTTTTCACTTGTTTATTGAACAGAATGATCTTTACTTGGAACTGACAGCAAAACTACTTGATACCAAAGAGCGGGCTCTGTCCTTTAAGCAGAATAATAACAAACATGCTCACCGAGAAGCAGGCGATAGAATAAAGATACTCCAACAGGGTAAGGACAAAGTTCCTCTGTTTCTCAGATGCTATAATGTTGCAGGGGATCTTTTTGAAGTAGTTTTCAAAGTTAATTGTTGTGACCTTAAAGTGATCATGGGTTGGGAAGGCCGGAATGAGGATAATATCCGACTAAAAATTGTTTTTCTGATTACTTATCCTTGCATTAAAGATTGTGACTATCTTTAAATGGTAAACATGAAGGTCATGTCTACTTACAACACCAGCTTTCAGATTGGTCTATTTGGAGGACAAAACCAGCTTTCTGATTGGTCCCCTTGGAGGACAAGGCACACCCAGCTGTTTATCTGGAATGTGTAATTATATCCTGCCTGCCTAAGTAATCAAGTACTTCACAATGCGTAATTCGAGCCATTCATTCTGACTGCCAGGCTCCAGAAAGCTCTTAAAGAACAGACAGGGCTCAACCTTGCAGGTTAGGATCTTCTCTTCTCCACCCTACCCCCAACAAGTTCCGAACCATCCACCCAACACCTGAATTTCTGACTGTTCCCTCCCCAACAAGTTCCTGACCTTTTACCTCTGCCCAAGTTCCTGACCTTCTTCCCCTGCCCAAGTTCTTGACCTTTCCCATCACCACCACCATTGATGCAGCATTGTGTGTGGGTCATGGATTTTAACAATTTATTGGGTATGACGAGAATAGTGACAGTGTCATGATTTCGTCCAGTCCAATAGTGTCACGTGAAATACATGCACCAAGCTTTCTGAGAAATCAACAGGTCTAGTGCGAGGAGAGGGAGAGCGTGGTGTGGGTGTAAACACCATCCCCACAATGCTCTCTGTGCTCGTTACCCACCCCCGAGTTCCTGATCTTCCCTCCCTCGAGCTCCCCCCCCCCCTCCTCACCTGCCCTCCAAGTACCTGAGCTTCCCCCCCCCCCCCCACCCCCCCGAGTATCTGGCCTTCACCCCCCCCAGTACCTGACCGTACCTCTCCCCCCCCTTTCCCCCACCCCCCCGGATACCTGAGCTTTTCCTCCCCTCTCCCCAAGTACCTGGCCTTCACTATCTCCCCCGTAAGTACCTGGCCTCCACTACCTCCCTCCCTCCCCCCTGAGTACCTCCCCCACCCCCCCACCCCCCCCCCCCGAGTACTTGACCTTCACTCCCTCCCTCCGAGTACTGACCTTCTCCCCCCCCCCCCCCCCTCCCCCAGTACCTGACTGTACCTACATAAGAGATAGGAGTAGGCCATTCAGCCTCTCGAGCCTGCTCCACCATTCAATATCATGGCTGATCTGATCATAGACTCGGCTCCACCTCCCTGCCCGCTCCCCATAACCCTTTACTCCCTTATCGCTCAAAAATCTATCTATCTCCGCCTTAAATATATTCAATCATCCAGCCTCCACAGCTCTCTGGGGCAGAGAATTCCATGGATTTACAACAGAGAGAAGAAATTTCTCCTCATCTCAGTTTTAAATGGGCGGTCCCCTAGTTTTAGTTACCCCTATGAGTGGAAATATCCTCTCTGTATCCACCTTGTCGAGCCCCCTCATTATCTTATATGTTTCGATAAGATCACCTCTCATTCTTCTAAACTCCAATGTGTATAGGCCCAACCTACTCAACCTGTCTTCATAAGTCAACCCCCTCATCTCCGGAATCAATCTAGTCAACCTTCTCTGAACTGTCTCCAATGCAAGTATATCCTTCCTTAAATATGGAGACTAAAACTGCACGCAGTACTCCAGGTGTGGCCTCACCAATACTCTGTACAGTTGTAGCAGGACTTCTCTGCTTTTATGCTCTCTCCCCTTGCAATAAAGGCCAACATTCCATTTGCCTTCCTGATTACCTGCTTTCTAACTTTTTGTGTTTCATGAACAAGGACCCCCAGGTAGCTCTGTACTGCTGCATTTTGCAATTTTTCTCCATTTAAATTATAATTTGCTTTTCTATTATTGCTGCCAAAGTGGATAACCTCACATTTTCGCACATTATACTCCATTGGCCAGATTTTTGCCCACTCACTTAGCCTGTCTGTATTCCTTTGCAGATTTTTTGTGTCCTCCTCACAATTTGCTTTCCCACCCATCTTTGTATCATCAGCAAACTTGGCTACATTACACTCGGTCCCTTCATCCAAGTCATTAATATAGATTGTAAATAATTGAGGCCCCAGCACCGATCCCTGCGGCACCCTACTAGTCACTGTTTGCCAACTGGAAAATGACCCATTTATCCCTACTCTCTGTTTTCTGTTCGTTAGCCAATCCTCTATTCATGCTAGTATATTGCCCCCAAGCCCATGAACTTTTATCTTGTGCAGCAATCTTTTATGTGGCACCTTGTGAAATGCCTTCAGGAAATCCAAATACACCACATCCACTGGTTCCACTTTATCCACTCTGTTCGTTACATCCTCAAAGAATTCCAGCAAATTTGTCAAACATGACTTCCCCTTCATAAATTCATGCTGACTCTGCCTGACTGAATTATGCTTTTCCAAATGTCCTGCTACTGCTTTTAAAAATATGATACCTGACCTTCACTCCCTCTCACCCCCCACCCCCCCCCCCCGAGTACCTGACCTTCTCCCTCTCCCTCCCTCCGAGTACCTGACCTTCACTCCCTCTTTTCCTCCCTCCCCCCCTGAGTACCTGACCTTCACTCTCAGCCACCGCCCCCCCCCCCAGTACCTGACCTCCACTCCTGCCCCCCCCGAGTACATGACCTTCCCTTTCTCCGCCCCCCCCCCCCCCCCCCCAAGTTCCTGACCGTCCCCCTCTCCCTCCCTCCGAGTACCTGACCTTCCGTCCTAAGGAGTAATTAGGGCAGATGACCAAAAGCTGCTCAAAGAGGTAGGTTTTAAGGAGCATCTTAAATGAGGATAGAGAGGTTTTGGAAGGGAGTTCCAGAGCTTAGGGCCGAGGCCGCTGAAGGCACAGCCACCAATGGTTGAGCGATAATAATCTTATGATATATTTAGGAAAAGATAGGCTTTCCCCATCATGGAGTGTCTCAGTGGCTTTTAGTGTCTGTTTACGTCCTCATTCCGAGGTGCAGCAGTAGATTTAAATTGGTTATGCAATTAGCTATGGAAAAATACATTTAACCCTAGTAAACTATAAGGTGTTACACTGGGGTTGAAAAATATGGAGAGTGCCGCATAAGCATAGAGTAAATAAAGTTGAATTAATGTAGACATACTTGAAGCAAATTTGGATGGAATAATTGACATGTTGCTTTTGAAGTCTTGACAATGTACCAAAGCAGTGTGCGTGTGTCTATAAATATATATAAAATGCACACGCAAATAGTCTGGCTACAGACATTATGCTGAGGTTTTACAATGCACATGTCAGCCTTATTTTGTTTGGTGATTTGTTCCTGCTGAAATACTGGGGGACCGAGGGTCTAGTGAGAAGGAGGGACTGAAGGCAATCCTTATTAGGCAGGAAATTGTGTTCGGGAAATTGATGGGATTGAAGGCCGATAAATCCCCGGGGCCTGATAATCTGCATCCCAGAATACTTAAGGAAGTGGCCCGAGAAATAGTGGATTCATTGGTGATCATTTTCCAACAGTCTATCAACTCTGGATCAGTTCCTATGGATTGAAGGGTAGCTAATGTAACACCACTTTTTAAGAAAGGAGGCAGAGAGAAAACGGGTAATTATAGGCTGGTTAGCCTGACATCGGTAGTGGGGAAAATGTTGGAATCAATTATTAAGGATGAAATAGCAGCGCATTTGGAAAGCAGTGACCGGATCGGTCCAAGTCAGCATGGATTTATGAAAGGGAAATCATGCTTGACAAATCTTCTGGAATATTTTGAGGATGTAACTAGTAGAGCGGACAAGGGAGAACCAGTGGATGTGGTGTATTTGGACTTTCAAAAGACAAGGTCCCACACAAGAGATTGCTGGGCAAAATTAAAGCGCATGGTATTGGGGGTAATGTACTGACGTGGATAGAGAACTGGTTGGCAGACAGGAAGCAGAAAGTAGGGATAAACAGGTCCTTTTCAGAATGGCAGGCAGTGATAGTGGGGTGCCGCAGGGTTCAGTGCTGGGACCCCTGCTATTTACAATATACATCAATGATTTAGATGAAGGAATTAAGTGTAATATCTCCAAGTTTGCAGATGACACTAAGCTGGGTGGCGGTGTGAGCTGTGAGGAGGACGCTAAGAGGCTGCAGGGTGACTTGGACAGGTTAGGTGAGTGGGCAAACGCATGGCAGATGCTGTATAATGTGGATAAATGTGAGGTTATCCACTTTGGTGGCAAAAACACGAAGGCAGAATATTATCTGAATGGTGACAGATTAGGAAAAGGGGAGGTGCAACGAGACCTGGGTGTCATGGTACATCAGTCATTGAAAGTTGGCATGCAGGTACAGCAGGCGGTGAAGAAAGCAAATGGAATGTTGGCCTTCATAGCTAGGGGATTTGAGTATAGGAGCAGGAGGTCTTATTGCAGTTGTACAGAGCCTTAGTGAGACCTCACCTGGAATATTGTGTTCAGTTTTGGTCCTTAATCTGAGGAAGGACGTTCTTGCTATTGAGGGAGTGCAGTGCAGGTTCACCAGACTGATTCCCAGCTGGCAGGACTGACATATGAGGAGAGACTGGATCGACTGGGCCTGTATTCACTGGAGTTTAGAAGGATGAGAGGGGATCTCATAGAAACATATAAAATTCTGACGGGACTGGACAGGTTAGATGTAGGAAGAATGTTCCCGATGTTGGGAAAGTCCAGAACCAGGGGACATAGAAACATAGAAACATAGAAAATAGGTGCAGGAGCAGGCCATTCAGCCCTTCTAGCCTGCACCGCCATTCAATGAGTTCATGGCTGAACATGAAACTTCAGTACCCCCTTCCTGCTTTCTCGCCATAACCCTTGATCCCCCGAGTAGTAAGGACTTCATCTAACTCCCTTTTGAATATATTTAGTGAATTGGCCTCAACTACTTTCTGTGGTAGAGAATTCCACAGGTTCACCACTCTCTGGGTGAAGAAGTTTCTCCTCATCTCGGTCCTAAATGGCTTACCCCTTATCCTCAGACTGTGACCCCTGGTTCTGGACTTCCCCAACATTGGGAACATTCTTTCTGCATCTAACCTGTCTAAACCCGTCAGAATTTTAAACGTTTCTATGAGGTCCCCTCTCATTCTTCTGAACTCCAGTGAATACAAGCCCAATTGATCCAATCTTTCTTGATAGGTCAGTCCCGCCATCCCGGGAATCAGTCTGGTGAACCTTCGCTGCACTCCCTCAATAGCAAGAATGTCCTTCCTCAAGTTAGGAGACCAAAACTGTACACAATACTCCAGGTGTGGCCTCACCAAGGCCCTGTACAACTGTAGCAACACCTCCCTGCCCCTGTATTCAAATCCCCTCGCTATGAAGGCCAACATGCCATTTGCTTTCTTAACCGCCTGCTGTACCTGCATGCCAACCTTCAATGACTGATGTACCATGACACCCAGGTCTCGTTGCACCTTCCCTTTTCCTAATCTGTCACCATTCAGATAATAGTCTGTCTCTCTGTTTTTACCACCAAAGTGGATAACCTCACATTTATCCACATTATACTTCATCTGCCATGCATTTGCCCACTCACCTAACCTATCCAAGTCACTCTGCAGCCTAATAGCATCCTCCTCGCAGCTCACACTGCCACCCAACTTAGTATCATCCGCAAATTTGGAGATACTGCATTTAATCCCCTCGTCTAAATCATTAATGTACAATGTAAACAGCTGGGGCCCCAGCACAGAACCTTGCGGCACTCCACTAGTCACTGCCTGCCATTCTGAAAAGTACCCGTTTACTCCTACTCTTTGCTTCCTGTCTGACAACCAGTTCTCAATCCACGTCAGCACACTACCCCCAATCCCATGTGCTTTAACTTTGCACATTAATCTCTTGTGTGGGACCTTGTCGAAAGCCTTCTGAAAGTCCAAATATACCACATCAACTGGTTCTCCTTTGTCCACTTTACTGGAAACATCCTCAAAAAATTCCAGAAGATTTGTCAAGCATGATTTCCCTTTCACAAATCCATGCTGACTTGGACCTATCATGTCACCATTTTCCAGATGCACTGCTATGACATCCTTAATAATTGATTCCATCATTTTACCCACTACTGAGGTCAGGCTGACCGGTCTATAATTCCCTGTTTTCTCTCTCCCTCCTTTTTTAAAAAGTGGGGTTACATTGGCTACCCTCCACTCCATAGGAACTGATCCAGAGTCAATGGAATGTTGGAAAATGACTGTCAATGCATCCGCTATTTCCAAGGCCACCTCCTTAAGTACTCTAGGATGCAGGCCATCAGGCCCTGGGGATTTATCTGCCTTCAATCCCATCAATTTCCCCAACACAATTTCCCGACTAATAAAGATTTCCCTCAGTTCCTCTTCCTTACTAGACCCTCTGACCCCTTTTATATCCGGAAGGTTGTTTGTATCCTCCTTAGTGAATACCGAACCAAAGTACTTGTTCAATTGAAACGCCATTTCTTTGTTCCCCGTTATGACTTCCCCTGATTCTGACTGCAGGGGACCTACGTTTGTCTTCACCAACCTTTTTCTCTTTACATACCTATAGAAACTTTTGCAATCCGCCTTAATGTTCCCTGCAAGCTTCTTCTCGTACTCCATTTTCCCTGTCCTAATCAAACCCTTTGTCCTCCTCTGCTGAGTTCTAAATTTCTCCCAGTCCCCAGGTTCGCTGCTATTTCTGGCCAATTTGTATGCCACTTCCTTGGCTTTAATACTATCCCTGATTTCCCTAGATAGCCACGGTTGAGCCACCTTCCCCTTTTTATTTTTACGCCAGACAGGAATGTACAATTGTTGTACTTCATCCATGCGGTCTCTAAATGTCTGCCATTGCCCATCCACAGTCAACCCCCTAAGTATCATTCGCCAATCTATCCTAGCCAATTCACGCCTCATACCTTCAAAGTTAACCTTCTTTAAGTTCTGGACCATGGTCTCTGAAATTACTGTTTCATTCTCCATCCTAATGCAGAATTCCACCATATTATGGTCACTCTTCCCCAAGGGGCCTCGCACAATGAGATTGCTAATTAATCCTCTCTCATTACACAACACCCAGTCTAAGATGGCCTCCCCCCTAGTTGGTTCCTCAACATATTGGTCTAGAAAACCATCCCTTATGCACTCCAGGAAATCCTCCTCCACCGTATTGCTTCCAGTTTGGCTAGCCCAATCTATGTGCATATTAAAGTCACCCATTATAACTGCTACACCTTTATTGCATGCACCCCTAATTTCCTGTTTGATGCCCTCCCCAACATCCCTATTACTGTTTGGAGGTCTGTACACAACTCCTACTAACGTTTTTTGCCCTTTGGTGTTCTGCAGCTCTACCCATATAGATTCCACATCATCCAAGCTAATGTCTTTCCTAACTATTGCATTAATCTCCTCTTTAACCAGCAATGCTACCCCACCTCCTTTTCCTTTTATTCTATCCTTCCTGAATGTTGAATACCCCTGAATGTTGAGTTCCCAGCCCTGATCATCCTGGAGCCACGTCTCCGTAATCCCAATCACATCATATTTGTTAACATCTATTTGCACAATTAATTCATCCACCTTATTGCGGATACTCCTTGCATTAAGACACAAAGCCTTCAGGCTTGTTTTATTAACACCCTTTGTCCTTTTAGAATTTTGCTGTACAGTGGCCCTTTTTGTTCTTTGCCTTGGGTTTCTCTGCCCT
Organism: Pristiophorus japonicus; assembly: GCF_044704955.1. Classification (NCBI taxonomy): domain Eukaryota; kingdom Metazoa; phylum Chordata; class Chondrichthyes; family Pristiophoridae; genus Pristiophorus; species Pristiophorus japonicus. Next base: position 116,621,755 of record NC_091978.1, on the reverse strand, counting down.
ACACTTTTCCTCATCTCCTTTCTGTCTTTTGCTTTTGGCTCCTTTTTGTTTCCCTCTGTCTCCCTGCATTGGTTCCCATCCCCCTGCCATATTAGTTTAAATCCTCCCCAACAGCACTAGCAAACACTCCCCCTAGGACATTGGTTCCAGTCCTGCCCAGGTGCAGACCGTCCGGTTTGTACTGGTCCCACCTCCCCCAGAACCGGTCCCAATGCCCCAGGAATTTGAATCCCTCCCTGCTGCACCACTGCTCAAGCCACGTATTCATCTGCGCTATCCTGCGATTCCTACTCTGACTATCACGTGGCACTGGTAGCAATCCCGAGATTACTACTTTTGAGGTCCTACTTTTTAATTTAGCTCCTAGCTCCTTAAATTCGTTTCGTAGGACCTCATCCCTTTTTTTGCCTATGTCGTTGGTACCAATGTGCACCACGACAACTGGCTGTTCTCCCTCCCATTTCAGAATGTCCTGCACCCGCTCCGAGACATCCTTGACCCTTGCACCAGGGAGGCAACATACCATCCTGGAGTCTCGGTTGCGGCCGCAGAAACGCCTATCTATTCCCCTCACAATTGAATCCCCTATCACTATCGCTCTCCCACTCTTTTTCTTGCCCTCCTGTGCAGCAGAGCCAGCCACGGTGCCATGAACTTGGCTGCTGCTGCCCTCCCCTGATGAGTCATTCCCCTCAACAGTACCCAAAGCGGTGTATCTGTTTTGCAGGGGGATGACCGCAGGGGACCCCTGCACTACCTTCCTTGCTCTACTCTTCCTGCTGGTCTTCCATTCCCTATCTGGCTGTGGACCCTTTCCCTGCGGTAAGACCAACTCACTACACGTGATACTCACGTCATTCTCAGCATCGTGGATGCTCCAGAGTAAATCCACCCTCAGCTCCAATTCCGTAACGCGGACCGTCAGGAGCTGGAGGCGGATACACTTCCCGCACACATAGTCGTCAGGGACACCGGAAGCGTCCCTGAGTTCCCACATGGTACAGGAGGAGCATAACACCCGACCGAGCTCTCCTGCCATGTCTTAACCCTTAGATACACTTAAACTGGTAATAACAATGTTAAAAGTTACTGACCAATATAAGAAGAAAAAGAAAAACTACTCACCAATCACCAGCCAATCACTTACCCCCTAGGCTGTGACGTCACCTTTGTTTTTTTTGCCTTCTCCCTGTAGCTGCACCGGCACGCCTCTCGCCGACCCCGGACTCGCGCTGCTCCGAGCTCCCGCCTCCTCGACTGACTGCTCGACTCCCGCTGGCCTTTATAGGCCTCTCGCCGACCCCGGACTCGCGCTGCTCCGAGCTCCCGCCTCCTCGACTGACTGCTCGACTCCCGCTGGCCTTTATAGGCCTCTCGCCGACCCCGGACTCGCGCTGCTCCGAGCTCCCGCCTCCTCGACTGACTGCTCGAACTGCTCGACTCCCGCTGGCCTTTATAGGCCTCTCGCCGACCCCGGACTCGCGCTGCTCCAAGCTCCCGCCTCCTCGACTGACTGCTCGAAGGATAAGGGCTAAGCCATTTAAGACTGAGATGAGGAGAAACTTCTTCACTCAGGGTTGTTGACCTGTGGAATTCCCTACCGCAGAGAGTTGTTGATGCCAGTTCATTGGATATATTCAAGAGGGAGTTGGATATGGCCCTTACGGCTAAAGGGATCAAAGGGTATGGAGAGAAAGCCGGAAAGGGGTACTGAGGTGAATAATCAACCATGATCTTATTGAATGGTGGTGCAGGCTCGAAGGGCCGAATGGCCTATTCCTGCACCTATTTTCTATGTTTCTAATTCTGTTACGTTTTAATGAAGCTGAATTCTATAAATTACTCTGCTGGCTGGAGTTTGGCAGTTTGTCATGAATTAGCATTAAAATATATCTGGATTTATGAAGGTGTCCTTGAACAATGCATTTTGGATAAAATGGTATTTTTATTTTTTGGTGTAGAGATTAAACAGTTGGAGAAACATCCTGCTTTTGATCCTTCAATAAAGATGGCAGACCTAAAGAAGAATGACAAAAGTGCTACCCCACCTCCTGATAAGCATGAAGCTGTCCTGAACTTAAATTTGTTGGAAGAATCTGCAACAAAATTAAAAGAGAAAAGTAAGAAATTGAATAATATCAGACCTGTGATTGGATAATATATTTGTAGCATTTATCTTTTTCTACAATACTATGGATTTCTTATTATTATTATGATCTTTTGATCATTGTAGCAAAAAATGAGCCAAAGGATATACGGAACTTTGACTACACTTCGCGAAGTTGGACAGGCAAATCTCCCAAGCAGTTTCTGATTGATTGGTGCCGGAAAAACCTCCCGACTAGTCCAGCTCCTAGCTATCGCAAAATCTCTGTGGGTAGATTCTGGAAGTGTAGGTTTGTGTGTTTTGTTGTACTTTGACAAAAATCTTAAACTGTAATATCTTGTCAAAATGTAATCTTAAAATAACCAGGGGTCAAGCTCTCAGCCAACCCATTTCTGTTTGTTTTCAGCTCATGCACTTTGATGTTGAAAAATTTATTACAGTAATCTATTCAAATATCAGGAATAGTTTTATTTATAAGAAAACCCTTTCCTTGTTTTCTCTATCCTTAATAGTTTTTTTTTATTCTTAGCCTTTTTTCTTCAAGTTTAATATGTTTTGTGTATCTTTCTTTTTCTCCTTCCCTGCTCCCAAAATCTATTTTGGAGATGGGAATTTTTGTGAACACACAATTTTCTGCCAACAATACCAAGTTAGGAAGCTAATGAAAAGCCTAAATTTGATCTGATCATTTATTTCGGTGGTGAAATGCAAGTTTGTTAACTGATTCCTTAAGAATTCCAGCAAATTTGTCAAACATAACTTCCCCATCATAAATCCATGCTGACTCTGCCTGACTGAATTATGTTTTTCCAAATGTCCTGCTACTGCTTCTTTAATAATGAACTCCAACATCTTCCCAATCACAGATGTTAGGTTAACTGGTCTATAGTTTCCTTCTTTTTGTCTGCCTCCTTTTTTTAAATAGGGGTGTTACATTTGCAGTTTTCCACTCTGCTGAGACATCCCCAGAATCCAGGGAATTTCAGTAAATTACAACCAATGCATCCACTATCCCTGTCGCTACTTCGCTTAAGATCCTAGGATACAAGCTATCAGGACTAGGGGATTTATCCGCCTTTAATCCCATTATCTTACTGAGTACCACCTCCTTAGTGATTGAGATTCCTCCCCCCTTATAGCCCCTTGACTATCCACTGTTGGGATATCTTTAGCGTCCTCTACCGTAAAGACTGATACAAAATATTTGTTCAGAGTTTCTGCCATCTCCATATTCCCCATCACTAATTCACCGGTCTCCTCCTCTCAGGGACCAACATTTACTTTAGCTACTCTTTTCCTTTTTATATACCCGTAGAAACTCTTGCTATCTGTTTTTATATTTCGTGCTAGTTTACTTTCATAGTCAATCTTTTCTTTCTTAATCCTTTTTAGTCGTTCTTTGCTAGCTTGTATAAGCTTCCCAATCTTCTGTCCGCCCACTAGTTTTGACCACTTTGTATTCTCATGTGGATAGCTCCATTTTGGAACAGTTGTGTTTTTTTCCTTCAAATTCATACTTGGTTCAGAAAAACAGTGTCAAATCTAGAAGTGTTATTTACTTCAAAAGTACTTCAGTCTCTTACTTTCTGTAAAGTTTATGGTATACAGGTGCAGTATCCAGAATCTGGAACCCTCGGACCGTTCCGGATTCCGCGTTTTTCTGGAATTTGGAATGTCTTTCTGACGTCTCAAATCCGGAAACACCCGAGCCCAGGTTTGGGTATTCCCGGATTTCGGAACGTCGAAGTTTGTGGGGTGGGGGGGGGAGGGTGTGCTCCTCGAGGAGCTGTTCGGGCCGCTGGCCCTGTCGATGAGGTCGTCAGGAGGGGCCCAGCCGCCAAGGAGTTGTTTGGGCCGGACTGCCGAAGAGGAGATGTTTGGGCGGGACCCCGCCAAAGAGGAGGTGTTCGGGCGGGCCCAGTTGCCGAGGAGGCCCCGAGGTAAGGGCAGCAGCAGCGAGGCCAGAGGTCAGGATTCCAGAACATTTTACGGATTCTGGACAACCCTGCCACCAATTGGTCTGGATTTTGGACGCTGCAGCTGTATCAAGTTTTTCCATTTCAGACTTTTATATTGATGAAGAGTTTTAAGCTGTGTCTAACTTGAGAATCTAGTTATTAACATATTGGTATAGTTTGTTTAGGAAGTGGAATTTTTGATGCAGAATGGCAGAAATGTTACTTTGAGATTCCCATCAGTATGCAGTATGCTGGTGTGGTGTCATTATTTAAATGGAGAGAGACTACAGAATACTGCGGCACAGCAGGATCTGGGTGTCCTCGTACATGAAACCCAAAAACTTAGCATGCCGGTACAGAAAGTAATTAGGAAGGCAAATGGATTGTTGGTCTTTATTGCAAGGTGGCTGGAATATAAAGTAGAGAAGTCTTACTACAACTGTACAGGTCGTTGGTGAGACCGCACCTAGCGTTCTGCGTACAGTTTTGGTCTCCTTATTTAAGGAGGGATGTACTTGCATTGGAGGCAGTTCAGAGAAGGTACACTCGGTTGACCTCGTCCTGTTCCTATTTCTTATGTTCTTACCTGTTCTGCTACCTTCAGGGATCTGTGGACCTGTCCGCCAAGGTTTCTCAGTTCTTTACATTTCTCAGTATCCACCATTTATTGTGTATTTCCTTGCCTTGTTAGCCCTCCCCAAATGCATTACCTCACACTCCTGAGGATTGAATTCCATTTGCCACTTTTCTGCCCACCTGTCCAGTTCATTGATATCTTCCTGCAGTCTATAGCTATCTTACACACTAGCGAATTTTTGTATCATCTGCAAACTTCTTAACTATGCCCCCACATTGAAGTCTGTATCATTGATATATACCACAAAAAGCAAGGGACCTACTACTGAGCCTTGTGGAACACCACTAGAAAGAGATTTTCAGAAAACAGAGTAGTGGCTAAAGTTGCTACTTGGACTGGTAAATGGTGATAGTGATGTTCCACAAGGATGGGTGCTGGGACCACTCTTGTTCATCATTTACATTAAGGATTCGGACTCTGCAATTGGATGTACAGTTTCAAAATTTGCAGATGACACCAAATTGCAGGGTATAGTTAATACAGTTGAGGTTTGCGACAAAATACAAGAAGATATTAATAATCATCATAGACAGTCCCTTGAAATTGACTTGCTTCCACTCTAAAAGTGAGTTCTCAGGTGACTGTATGGGAATTACAGTCTCTGTCACAGGTGGGACAGACAGTCGTTGAAGAAAAGGGTGGGTGGGGAGTCTGGTTTGCCGCATGCTCCTTCCGCTGTCTGCGCTTGGTTTCTGCATGCTCTCAGTGACGAGACTTGAGGTACTCAGAACCCTCCTGGATGCTCTTCCCCCACTTAGGGCGGTCTTGGGCTAGGGATTCCCAGGTGCTGGTGGAGATGTTGTACTTTATCAAGGAGGCTTTGAGGGTGTCCTTGAAATGTTTCCTCTGCCCACCTGGGCTCATTTGTCGTGTAGGAGTTCCGAGTAGATCGCTTGCTTTGGGAGTCTCGTGTCGGGTATGAGGACGATGTGGCCCATCCAACGGAGCTGGTCGAGTGTGTCAGTGCTTCGATGCTGGCCTGATCGAGATACTGACATTGGTGCTTCTATCCACCTGATCGAGATACTGACATTGGTGCTTCTATCCACCCAGGGGATTTGCAGGATCTTGCGGAGGCGGCGCTGGTGGTTTTTCTCCAGCGCTTTGAGGAGTCTACTGTATATGGTCCATGTCTCTGAGCCATATAGGAGGGCGGGTATCACTACTGCCCTGTAGACCATAAGCTTGGTGCCAGATTTGAGGTCCTGGTCTTCAAACACTCTCTTCCTCAGGCGACCAAAGGCTGCGCTGGCACACTGGAGACACTGGGGTTGGACCACCTTGCATAAACTTGCTTAATGGATGTGTAATTCGCAAATTAACTTCAATATAAATAAGTGCAAGGTACAGAATATATTTTGGAAGGAAGAAGGCGGCGGCTACATACTCCTTGGAAAATAAGTTTCTAAATGGGGTAGAAGAACAGGGATCTGGGGTTAGTTTAATAAAGCTGTTTATAAAAAAAAAATGTAAAACAGGCACTGGGGTTCATTTCTCGAGAGATCAAAAAGCAGAGAAGTGATAATCTTGTATAGAAGCTTGGTTAGATCACACTTGGTGTACTGTGAACTGTTTTGGTCTCCATATTATGAAAACGATATACAGGCACTGGAGAAGATGCAAAAAAGATTTACTTGACATACTAGAATTGAGAGGTTATACCTATCAGGAAAGATTGCACAGGCAAGCTGTGCATTCGTGCGACTACAGTCATCTGAAAGATCCCGTGCAGGGTGCTCATATGCTTTTACATTGTAAATATCGCACATGTGCAGAAATTTAGAGGGACCGTGCATTAAAAGCAGCAGGCCACGCAGAACAAAGTGCAGCTTACAGGGAACATTAGCTGGGGTTCTTTTCTCCAGAAAGCTCAGGTATGACCAACATTATAAAAGGGTTTGAAATGGTAGACGTAAATGGAGAAGATGTTTCCACTTGCAAGCGAGACCAGAATTGGGGGCTATTAATATAAAATAGTTATTAATAAATCCAGTGGGGAATTCAGGAGAATCTTCTTTACCCAGAAATGTGGAACTCGCTACCTATTTTCTATGTTTCTATGTTGAAATTGACGCTGTGTTTTCGGATTTGATGTTGCCAAGGGACAGCATATAGATGATAAATAGGAGGGGACGGACCCAGGATAGATCCTTGGGGGACACCAGAAGTAACGATGCGGGGATGGGAAGAGAAGCCATTGTAGGTGATTCTCTGCTGTGGTTAAATAGGTAAGAATAGAATCAGGTAAGTGCAGTTCCACCCAGCTGGACAATGGTGGAGAGGCACTGGAGAAGGATAGAGTGGTCAAGCGTGTCAAAGGCTGCAGACAAGTCAAGAAAGACGAGGAGGCGTAGTTTGCCTTTGTCACAGTCACAGAGGATATTGTTTGTGACTTTGATGAAAGCCGTTTCGGTACTGTGGCAGGCGCGGAATTGAGATTGGAGGGATTCAAACATGAAATTGCGGGAAAGCTGGGCACGGATTTGGGAGGCGACAACACGTTCAAAGACTTTGGAGAGGTAAGGGAGGTTGGCGGTGGGTGGTTGTTTGTAAGGACGGAGGGCGAGGTTTTTTTTTGAGGAGAGGGGTGATGACAGCAGATTTGAGAGAGAGGGGGCCAGTACCTGAGGGGAGAGAACATTCAACAATGTCAGCTAACATGGGAGCCAGAAAAACAATTTGGGTGGTCAGCAGTTTGGTGGGATTGGGGTCGATGGAGCAGGAAGTGGGACTCATGAACAGGATGCGTTCGGAAAGATTGTGAGGGAGGATCGGAGAGAAGCTAGAGAAAGATGTGAGTCAAGGCTAGGGCAGGGGGGATCCTTACAGGAAGTTTGGCCTGGTGAGCTAGGGGAAGGAAGGAAAGGGAAGAGTCAGAGGCAGCCAAACCGATGGTATCAATTAGAGAGACAAAGAAGTCCATGAGCTCCTCACACTTATTGTCGGAAGTGAGGGTGGAGACTGGGGATAAGGGTTTAAAAAAGCAGTTTGCAGTGGAAAAAAGAAGCCGGGGTTTATCTTTACATTCCAGAATGATTCTGGAATAGTGAGCGATTTTGGCAGACGAGAGCAGGACCCGATACTGCTTTATGTGGTCCAGCCATATCTGGCAGTGAATGGCTAAGCCAGTTGTCTGCCATATCCGTTCAAGTCTGTGTCCCTTTTACTTAAGGGAGCGAAGATCAGGGCTGTACAAGGGGGAATGGCATGGTGAGAGAGAGTAATTGTTTTAACAGGGACTAGGGCATCAAAGGTGGTGGTGAGGGTGTGATTGAGCAGATCAGTAGCTGCAGAAATGTCATGGTGAATGGAGGGCCAAAGGTGGGACAGTGGGAGTTCATATTAATGACTTGGAAGAGGGGACTGAGTGTAACGTAGCCAAGTTAGCTGACGGTACAAAGATGGGAGGAAGGGCAATGTCTGAGGAGGACATAAAGAGGCTACAGGAGGACATAGACAGGCTAAGTGAGTGGGCAAGAATTTGGCAGATGGAGTATAATGTTGGAAAGTGTGAGGTCATGCACTTTGGCAGAAAAAAAATCAAAGAGCAAGTTATTATTTAAACGGAGAAAGATTGCAAAGTGCTGCAGTACAGTGGGACCTGGGGGTCCTGGTGCATGAAACATAAAAGGATAGTATGCAGGTACAGCAAGTGATCAGGAAGGCCAATGGAATCTTGGCCTTTATTGCAAAGGGGATGGAGTATAAAAGCAGGGAAGTCTTGCTACAGCTGTACAGGGTATTGGTGAGGCCATACCTGGAGTACTGCATGCAGTTTTGGTTTCCATATTTACGAAAGGATATATTTGCTGTGGAGGAAGTTCAGAGAAGGTTCATTAGGTTGATCCCGGGTATGAGTGGGTTGACTTATGAGGAAAGGTTGAGTAGGTTGGGCCTCTACTCATTGGAATTCAGAAGAATGAGAGGTGATCTTATCGAATCGTATAAGATTATGAGGTGGTTTAACAAGGTGGATGCAGAGAGGATGTTTCCACTGGTGGGGGAAACTAGAACTAGAGGGCATGATCTTAGAATAAGGGGCCGCCCATTTAGAACTGAGATGAGGAGAAATTTCTTCTGAGGGTTGTGAATCTGTGGAATTCGCTGCCTCGGAGAGCTGTGGAAGCTGGGACATTAAATACATTTAAGACAGCTTCTTAAACAATAAGGGATTATGGGGAGCGGGCAGGGAAGTGGAGCTGAGTCCATGATCATATCAGCTATGATCTTATTGAATGGCAGAGCAGGCTCGAGGGGCCATATGGCCTACTCCTGTTCCTATTTCTTATGCTCTTATAAGTGCAGTTGTAAGAGAGTCGGGAGAGAGTTTTTTTCCAGGGGTGGACACAGAAGAAGGTAGGATTGGGGGGGTGGGGGTGGGGGTGTAGAAGGGGGATGTGGGTTGAGAGCGATATGAGGAAATGGTCAGAGATGGCCTTACCTGTGATTGACACGATGGGAGTAGCGAGGCCATGAGATGGCAAGGTCGAGGGGGTGGCCGTGAATATGGGTTGGGGAGTTTACATGGAGGGAGAGATAGGAGGCTAGTGAACTCGGAGGAGAGAGAGCATGATGAATTGAGATGGAGGTTGAAATCACCGAGGATGAGAAGTCGTTCGGTGAAGAGGTAGAGGGAGGAAAATATTGCAGAAATAACGGTAATAACATTTTTATGGTGCTTGGGTGGGCAATAGAGAATGAGAATTTTAAATGAGAGGTGAGAGGGGTGGAATAAGATGAGATGCTCAAAATGAGGAGTAAGTGACGGAGGAGTAGGGGGACAGACCAAGGTGTGATTTGCTTATGAAAGCCACGCCGCCACCTTTGATGCGGTCTGAGCGGGGCAAATGGTGGAAGGTATAGCCAGGCAGGGAGGCTTCATTTAAGGGTAAGGTGAAATCGCCCTTCAACCAGTTTTCCGTCAGGCCATGATGTCAATGCCATCATCCAAGATATGCACATGGATGGGAAGGGCCTTGTTCGCAAGAGGGAAATGCAAAGAGGGTCAGTGATGGCTGCCCCACTGCCTGCATCCACGAGGTCAGCGTTGGGGGGGATTGGTGAGTTGGACGGGGAGGAGTTTGGCAAGATTAGCTCCCAGTGAGTGCGCTGGGTGGGAAGGTCAGCGAGACAGTAAGATGGGACAGTTGGGGTTGCTGCTCAGAAGGAGGCAGCGATGAGTGTCTTGATGGGCCCTTCGTAGGATGCCAAGGCAGGCACAGAGAAAAGTTGTAGGCTTAGCTAGGAGGAAGTCCAGTCTAGGACGGCGGCAGGAGAATAAGAAGGTCGAAGAGTAATGAAGGATTTGGGAGGGCAGAGTATCCGAGAGTGATATTGGGCCCAAGTTTCCACACGATAAAAAACGGGCGCCCCTCCGAGCTGGGCGCCCGTTTTTCGCGCCGAAAACGGCGCCTAAAAAAAAACCTCGCAATTCTGGAGCGTTCTGCAGCTCCTTGTCTGCCTGGCACGGTGCCCAGGGGGGCGGAGCCTACACTCGCGCCGATTTTGTAAGTGGGAGGGGGCGAGTACTATTTAAATTAGGTTTTTTTCCTGCTGGCAACGCTGCGCGTGCGCGTTGGAGCGTTCGCGTATGCTCAGTGTGAAAAAACATTGGCACTTGGCCATTTTTGTAGTTCTTTGTAGCTGTTTAATTTTTGAACATTTTTTTAATAAAAGCACATTAGCACTTGCAGCCTTCTCACTGTCTCCTTCCCCCCTCCCCCGTGGGAACAAAACGGCTGTTCCCTTCCCCCCCTCCCCCCTCCACGGGAACGAAGCGACTGTTTAATTCCCCCCCCCTCCACGGGAACGAAGCGACTGTTTAATTCCCCCCCCCTCCACGGGAACGAAGCGACTGTTTAATTCCCCCCCTCCCCTCCACGGGAACGAAGCGACTGTTTAATTCCCCCTCCCCTCCCACGGGAACGAAGCGACTGTTTAATTCCCCCCCCCCCCCTCCACGGGAACGAAGCGACTGTTTAATTCCCCCCCCCCCCCCTCCACGGGAACGAAGCGACTGTTTAATTCCCCCCCCCCCCCTCCACGGGAACGAAGCGGCTGTTTAATTCCCCCCCCCCCCTCCACGGGAACGAAGCGGCTGTTCCCTTCCCCCCCCCCCCCCCACGGGAACGAAGCGACTGTTTAATTCCCCCCCCCCCTCCACGGGAACGAAGCGGCTGTTCCCTTCCCCCCCCCCTCCCCTCCACGGGAACGAAGCGACTGTTTAATTCCCCCCCCCCCTCCACGGGAACGAAGCGACTGTTTAATTCCCCCCCCCCCCCACGGGAACGAAGCGACTGTTTAATTCCCCCCCCCCCCCCCCCGGGAACGAAGCGACTGTTTAATTCTCCCCCCCCCCCCCTCCACGGGAACGAAGCGACTGTTTAATTCCCCCCCCCCCCCCCGGGAACGAAGCGACTGTTTAATTCTCCCCCCCCCCCCCTCCACGGGAACGAAGCGACTGTTTAATTCCCCCCCCCCCCCACGGGAACGAAGCGACTGTTTAATTCCCCCCCCCCCCCCCCGGGAACGAAGCGACTGTTTAATTCTCCCCCCCCCCCCTCCACGGGAACGAAGCGACTGTTTAATTCCCCCCCCCCCCCCCCCCCCCCCGGGAACGAAGCGACTGTTTAATTCTCCCCCCCCCCTCCACGGGAACGAAGCGACTGTTTAATTCCCCCCCCCCCCCACGGGAACGAAGCGACTGTTTAATTCTCCCCCCCCCCCCCTCCACGGGAACGAAGCGACTGTTTAATTCTCCCCCCCCCCCCTCCACGGGAACGAAGCGACTGTTTAATTCCCCCCCCCCCCCCCCGGGAACGAAGCGACTGTTTAATTCTCCCCCCCCCCCCTCCACGGGAACGAAGCGACTGTTTAATTCTCCCCCCCCCCCCCTCCACGGGAACGAAGCGACTGTTTAATTCCCCCCCCCCCCCTCCACGGGAACGAAGCGACTGTTTAATTCCCCCCCCGCGGGAACGAACGCCTGCAGAATTCTCCATGCCTGAAGCACTTTCACACAGGTAGGAAGATGGTTTATTTAATCGTTTCTTTGCTTATAAATGTTTATTCAGGTTGGATTTATTTGTATAATATTTGTAGAAGTATAAATAAGGATTTATTGTAGAATTTAATGAGTTCCCTCCCCCCCCACCTCGTTCTGGACGCCTAATTTGTAACCTGCGCCTGATTTTTTAATGTGTAGAACAGGTTTTTTCAGTTCTACAAAAATCTTCACTTGCTCCATTCTACTTTAGTTTGGAGTACGTTTTCACTGTGGAAACTTTCAAATCAGGCGTCAGTGGCCGGACACGCCCCCTTTTGAAGAAAAAATTCTGTTCCAAAGTAGAACTGTTCTACCTGACGAGAACTGCAGAAAAAAAAATGTGGAGAATTGCGATTTCTAAGATAGTCCGCTCTCCACCAGTTGCTCCTAAAAATCAGGCGCAAATCATGTGGAAACTTGGGCCCTTTAGGGGAGAACGGTCTGCGATTGGAGGGATAAAGAGAAAAGGAGACAAGTGGAAATATATTGAATGGCTCGGGTCTGGAGCGGCAGCCAAAGTGCGCACGCAAATTTACGGGAAAAGCTCAGGTTACATAGTCCTGTTTACACTTCCTGCATAATCCCTGCCCCGCTTGCAGCCGTGTCGTCACCTGGGAAAGGCACAAAACCAGAGGAAAAAAAGGCACAAGTTTGGAATGGTTACCATCTTCAATGATTTGTGCACATATACCCCCAAGTCTCTCGTCTCTCTGTTCATTCACCCCTTTTAGGATTGGACCCGTTAATTTATATTGCCTCTTCCTACCAAAATGTATCATTTCGCACTTTTCTGCATTAAATTTCATCTGTCACATGTCCGCCATTCCACCAGCCTATCCATGTCCTCTTGAAGTCTGTCACTATTCTCCTCACTGTTCACTATACTTCCAAGTTTTGTGTCACCTGCAAATTTTGAACTTGTACCCTGTACACCCAAGTCCAAGTCATCAATATCTATCAAGAAAAGCAGTGGTCCTTGTACCGACCCCTGGGGAACACAACTATGTACCTTTCTCCAGTCTGAAAAACAACCGTTCACTATTCCTCTCTGTTTCCTGTCACTTGGCCAATTTCGTATCAATGCTGCCACAGTCGCTTTTATTCTTTGGGCCTTCACTTTGCTGGCAAGCCTATTATGTGGCACTTTATCAAACACCTTATGGAAGTATATGTACGCCACATCAACCGCATTGCCCTCGTCAACCCTCTCTCTGTTGCCTCATCATAAAAACTCAATTGAGTTAGTTAAACATGATTTGACTTTAACAAATCTGTGCTGGTTTTCCTTAATTAATCCACACTTGTCCAAGTGACTTAATTTTGTCCCTGTTTATCGCTTCTAAAAGTCTCTTCACTAACTAGGTTAAACTGACTAACCTGTAGTTGTTGGGTTTATCCTTGCGTCCTTTTTTGAACAAGGGTGTAACATTTACAATTCTCCAGTCCTTTTACATCACCCCCATATCTAAGGAAGATTGGAAGATTATGGCCAGTACCTCTGCAATTTCCACCGTTGCCTCCCTCAGCATCCTAGGATGCATCCCATCTAGCCCTGGTGACTTATCTAATTTAAGTACAGCCAGCCTTTCTAGTACCTCTATCAATTTTTATCCCATCCAGTATCTCAATTACCTTTGGCAGCATCATCTTCCTTGGAAAAGACGGATGCAAAATACTCATTTAGTTTCTCAGCTATGCCCTCTGCCTCCATGTGTAGATCTCCATTTAGGCCCCTAATTGGCACCACTCCTCCTCTTACTTCCCTTTACTATTTATATGCCGATAAAAGACTTTTGGATTCCCTTTTGTGTTAGCTGCCAATCTATTCTCATACTTTCTCTGTCCCTCTTATTTCATTTTTCACTTGCTCTCTGAACTTTCTATATTCAGCCTGGTTCTCACTTATATTCTCGACTTAACAAGATCCTGCAAATCCCCTGGGAGGACAGACACACAAACATTAGCGTCCTCCCATTTGCACTCCGTCCCAGGGATGAAGTTGATATATATTTCTTAAGCGGTCCAATTGGTCCCACGTTTTTACTCCCCCTTTCTTTGGATTGGGCAATTCCTTGGACCATTTATCAATTTTCTCTGGGTCTGCCGGAGCATGAACTAAGTATACTTCGTACACCCTTCTCTTTGTTTTTTTGGTTCCGCCCTCATCCGCAGTCTCTTCTGATTTGACTACAACTCGTCTTTTTTTAAACGGGGCAAAGCGCACCCCTAATTCGTCATCCTCCTCCGACACTGTATTGTCGGAAGATTCAGAAACCGTATCTATTCCTCGGTTGTGTCTTCGAGTTTGCGCTTTTAATTTATCCAAACATGGGTACCCTGGGAATTGATCAATACATTTTTCTTTTCCTATTACTGTCTCTTGACCTAATGATTTTTTCCATTCTTTAATTTCACCTTTAAGATCTTTAACTTCCGCTTCCAGCTTTTCAAGTTCAAGCTTTTTCTGTCGCAGCTGTGCACAAACAGCTTGCAATTGATCCTTTGTACTGGTCAGTTCTCGATCATGTTGGGAACGCATTATAATTTCATTCCAGTTTCGGATCTGGCCCATAACCGCTAGGGACCATCTAGTTCGCTCTTTATTTTTCATACGGGTCGTTTTTACCCAGACCCTTTTAATCTCATCCAAGGACCATTGTCCTTTGGAGGTTCCGTTCTTAATATAGGTTTTAGATAAATTGAATTGTTGCTCTATGTATTCTTTCAACTGTTCGAGAATTAAATCTAGCGAAACTTCAGGTGTTGCCTGCCCACCTTTAACAGTTGTAGGCAATTCTTTGTTTTTATCTCCTGCTGCCATTTCTTTACTGAGTTCTTTGCTGGGGTCTCGAGTCGTAGGCCTGCTAGCCGATCAATAGGTCGGTGATTAATTAACTAACATACCGCCGAAGTTTAGACGTCTATGGGACCTCAAGCCGACTGCCAACCGGAGGGTTCGCAAACCGGAGGCTTTCGGAATCGCGTAGAAAGAGAGGCGACTTTTGACCGAGGACTTTTTTTAAAAAGAGGAGTCCTTACCTCAATATATAGGTCCGATGTCCAAAATTCAGTTTCTCTCCTCAGCGATCCTGTTCGCAGCGCCAAAATTGTTAGATCTCTTCATTTCCAATGAAATACGAACTCCGATGGTAGTTTTAACTTTTTAATCTTGGCAGAGAGCAACAAACTTCTTGGCTTCAAGCCAGGTCTTTGTTCTACTGAGACACATGGTCAAAATGGCTGTATTTATGCCTGGATCAATTTACAGAAAAGAACTCACCTTCTTTGACCTTATTGGCTGAATTGAAAGTCTTTTAACGTTTTATTGGCTTGCTACCCAAGGTCCGAAAATGTCAAGTTGATTGATGAGTTAATGCAACATGCCGAACTGCATGTAGCAGCCTTGACTTGGGGGTCTGTGAATTTTCACAGTCTGTCTAAATGAGCCTGTTTGAATTCTCTATCACCAACTTTCAATGACTGATGTAGCATGACACCCAGGTTCTCGTTGCACCTCCCCTTTTCCTAATCTGCCGCCATTCAGATAATATTCTGCCTTCATGTTTTTGCCACCAAAGTGGATAACCTCACGTTTATCCACATTATACTGCATCTGCCATGCATTTGACCACTCACCTAACCTGTCCAAGCCACTCTGCAGGCTCTTGGCATCCTCCTCACAGCGCTCACTGCCACCAAGATTAGTGTCTTATGCAAACTTAGAGATATTATTCTTAATTCCTTCATCTAAATCATTGATGTATATTGTAAATAGCAGCGGTCGCAGCACTGAGCCCTACGGCACCCCACTAGTCACTGCCTGCCATACTGAAAAGGACCCGTTTATTCCGACTCTCTGCTTCCTGTCTGCCAACCAGTTCTTATCCACTTCAAACATTACCTCCAATACCATGTGCTCCAAATTTGCACACCAATCTCTTGTGTGGGATCTTGTCAGAAGCCTTTTGAAAGTCCCAATACATCACATCCTAGCACCATACATCGTGGAACCAACCAGGGAACAGGCTATTTTAGATCTTGTATTGTTTAATGAAACGGGGTTAATTAGTAATCTCACAGTAAAGGGTCCTCTGGAGAAGAGTGATCATAATATGATAGAATTTCACTTCAGGTTTGAGAGTGAAATACTTAAGTCCAAAATGAGACCCCTAAACTTAAAGCCAATTACATATCTGAGAGGCGAGTTGGCTAAGTTAGATTGGGAAATTAGATAAAAAGGTATGACGGTCGATAAGCAGTGGCAAACATTTAAAGAAATGTTCCAAAATTCTCAACAAATACACATTCCATTGAGAAATAAAAACTTCACTTTAAAAGTGATGCATCTGTGGCTAACTAAAGAAGTTAAGGGTAGTATTAGGTTAAAAGAAGAGGTGTATACTGTTGCAAAGAGTAGTAGTAAGCCTAAGGATTGGGAGAGCTTTAGAAACCAAAAATTGATGAAAAGGAAGAAAATACAATATGGATAAATTAGCCCAAAATCTAAAATCAGATTGTAAGAGCTTCTACAAGTATGTAAAATGGAAGAGTAGCAAAAGTAAGTGTTGGTCCCTTGGACGCTGAGACAGGAGAAATTATAATGGGGAATAAAGAAATGGCAGAGACTTTAAACAAATATTTTGTATCTGTCTTCACAGTGGAAGATGCAAAAAGCATACCAAAAATAGTGGGGAACCAAGGGGCTGATGAGAGAGAGAAAGTAATTAAAATCAGTAGAGAAAAAGTACTGGAGAAACTAATGGAACTGAAAACCAACAAATCCATTGGACCCGATGGCCTACATCCTAAAAGAGGTGGCTGTAGAGATGGTGGATGCATTGGTTTTGATCTTCCAAAATTCCCTAGATTTTAGAACAGTCCCAGTGGATTGGAAGATAGCAAATAATAACTCTGCTATTCAAGAAAGGAGGGGGAGAGAGAAAACCGGGAACTAGAGGCCAGTTAGCCTGACATCAGTTGTTGGGAAAATGCTGGAATCCATTATTAAGGAAATGGTAACAAGGCCTTTCGAAAATCAGCATATAATTAGGTAGAGCCATGGAGATGACTTACCAAGGGAAGGCACCAGCAGCCAGGTTCATGGCACCATGGGTGGCTTTGCTGCACAGAAGGGTGGGAGAGTTATAGTGATAGGGGACTCTATTGTAAGGGGAATAGATAGGAGTTTCTGCGGCCGCAACCGAGACTCCAGGAAGGTATGTTGCCTCCCTGGTGCAAGGGTTAAGGATGTCTCGGAGCGGCTGCAGAGCATTCTGGAGAGGGAGGGTGAACAGCCAGTTGTCGTGGTACATGTAGGTACCAACGATATAGGTAAGAAGCGG
Source organism: Pristiophorus japonicus (assembly GCF_044704955.1). Taxonomy (NCBI): domain Eukaryota; kingdom Metazoa; phylum Chordata; class Chondrichthyes; family Pristiophoridae; genus Pristiophorus; species Pristiophorus japonicus. The sequence continues at coordinate 116,604,666 of NC_091978.1, read as the reverse complement.
GAAGAGGTCCTACAAGCTGAATTTAGGGAGCTAGTAGTTAAATTAATAAGTAGGACCTCAAAGGTAGTAATCTCTGGATTGCTACCAGTGCCACGTGCTAATCAGAGTAGAGGGAGCAGGATAATTAGAATAAATACGTGGCTTGAGCAGTGGTGCAAGAGGGAGGGATTCAAATTCCTGGGACATTGGAACCAGTTCTGGGGGAAGTGGGACTTGTACAAAAGGGACGGTCTGCACTTGGGCAGGACTGGAACTGATGTCCTCGGAGTAACATTTGCTAATGCAGTTCGGGAGTGTTTAAACTAATATGGCAGGGGGATGGGAACCTATGCAGCGAGGCAGGGCGAAATAATATGGAATCAGAAACAGATGGTAGAAAGGTAAAAAGCAATAGTGGAAGGCCGAGTAAACAAAGGCAAGAAACAAAAAGGGCCACACTACATCATAATTCTGAAAGGACAAAGGGATGTTAAAAAAACAAGCCTGAAGGCTTTGTGTCTTAATGCAAGGAGTATCCGTAATAAGGTGGATGAATTAACTGTGCAAATAGATGTTAACAGATATGATGTGATTGGGATTACAGAGACGTGGCTCCAAGATAATCAGGGCTGGGAACTCAACATCCAAGGGTATTCAACATTCAGGAAGGATAGAATAAAAGGAAAAGGAGGTGGGGTAGCATTGCTGATTAAAGAGGAGATTAATGCAATAGTTAGGAAGGACATTAGCTTGGATGATGTGGAATCTATATGGGTAGAGCTTCAGAACACCAAAGGGCAAAAAACGTTAGTGGGAGTTGTGTACAGACCTCCAAACAGTAGTAGTGATGTTGGGGAGGGCATCACACAGGAAATTAGGGGTGCATGCAATAAAGGTGCAGCAGTTATCATGGGTGACTTTAATATGCATATAGATTGGGCTAACCAAACTGGAAGTAATACGGTGGAGGAGGATTTCCTGGAATGCATAAGGGATGGTTTTCTGGACCAATATGTTGAGGAACCAACTAGGGGGGAGGCCATCTTAGACTGGGTGTTGTGTAATGAGAGAGGATTAATTAGCAATCTCATTGTGCGAGGCCCCTTGGGGAAGAGTGACCATAATATGGTGGAATTCTACATTAGGATGGAGAATGAAACAGTTAATTCAGAGACCATGGTCCAGAACTTAAAGAAGGGTAACTTTGAAAGTATGAGGTGTGAATTGTCTAGGATAGATTGATGAATGATACTTAAGGGGTTGACAGTGGATGGGCAATGGCAGACATTTAGAGACTGCATGGATGAACTACAACAATTGTACATCCCTGTCTGGCGTAAAAAGAAAAAAGGGAAGGTGGCTCAACCGTGGCTATCAAGGGAAATCAGGGATAGTATTAAAGCCAAGGAAGTGGCATACAAATTGGCCAGAAATAGCAGCAAACCCGGGGACTGGGAGAAATTTAGAACTCAGCAGAGGAGGACAAAGAGTTTGATTAGGGCAGGGAAAATAGAGTACGAGAGGAAGCTTGCAGGGAACATTAAGACGGACTGCAAAAGCTTCTATAGAGAAAAAGGTTAGTGAAGACAAACGTAGGTCCCCTGCAGTCAGAATCAGGGGAAGTCATAACTGGGAACAAAGAAATGGCAGACCAATTGAACAAGTACTTTGGTTCGGTATTCACTAAGGAGGACACAAATAACCTTCCAGATATAAAAGGGGTCAGAGGGTCTAGTAAGGAGGAGGAACTGAGGGAAATCCTTATTAGTCGGGAAATTGTGTTGGGGAAATTGATGGGATTGAAGGCCGATAAATCCCCAGGGCCTGATGGACTGCATCCCAGAGTACTTCAGGAGGTGGCCTTGGAAATAGCAGATGCATTGACAGTCATTTTCCAACATTCCATAGACTCTGGATCAATTCCTATGGAGTGAAGGGTAGACAATGTAACCCCACTTTTTAAAAAAGGAGGGAGAGAGAAAACAGGGAATTATAGACCGGTCAGCCTGACATCGGTAGTGGGTAAAATGATGGAATCAATTATTAAGGATGTCATAGCAGCACATTTGGAAAGAGGTGACATGATAGCTCCAAGTCAGCATGGATTTGTGAAAGGTAAATCATGCTTGACAAATCTTCTGGAATTTTTTGAGGATGTTTCCAGTAGACTGGACAAGGGAGAACCAGTTGATGTGGTGTATTTGGACTTTCAGAAGGCTTTCGACAAGGTCCCACACAAGAGATTAATGTGCAAAGTTAAAGCACATGGGATTGGGGGTAGTGTGCTGACATGGATTGAGAACTGGTTGGCAGACAGGAAGCAAAGAGTAGGAGTAAACGGGTACTTTTCAGAATGGCAGGCAGTGACTAGTGGGGTACCGCAAGGTTCTGTGCTGGGGCCCCAGCTGTTTACATTGTACATTAATGATTTAGACGAGGGGATTAAATGTAGTATCTCCAAATTTGCGGATGACACTAAGTTGGGTGGCAGTGTGAGCTGCGAGGAGGATGCTATGAGGCTGCAGAGTGACTTGGATAGGTTAGGTGAGTGGGCAAATGCATGGCAGATGAAGTATAATGTGGATAAATGTGAGGTTATCCACTTTGGTGGTAAAAACAGAGAGACAGACTATTATCTGAATGGTGACAGATTAGGAAAAGGGTAGGTGCAATGAGACCTGGGTGTCATGGTACATCAATCATTGAAGGTTGGCATGCAGGTACAGCAGGCGGTTAAGAAAGCAAATGGCATGTTGGCCTTCATAGCGAGGGGATTTGAGTACAGGGGCAGGGAGGTGTTACTACAGTTGTACAGGGCCTTGGTGAGGCCACACCTGGAGTATTGTGTACAGTTTTGGTCTCCTAACTTGAGGAAGGACATTCTTGCTATTGAGGGAGTGCAGAGAAGGTTCACCAGACTGATTCCCGGGATGGCGGGACTGACATAACAAGAAAGACTGGATCAACTGGGCTTGTATTCACTGGAGTTCAGAAGAATGAGAGGGGATCTTATAGAAACGTTTAAAATTCTGATGGGTTTAGACAGGTTAGATGCAAGAAGAATGTTCCCAATGTTGGGGAAGTCCAGAACCAGGGGCCACAGTCTAAGGATAAGGGGTAAGCCATTTAGGACCGAGATGAGGAGAAACTTCTTCACCCAGAGAGTGGTGAACCTGTGGAATTCTCTACCACAGGAAGTTGTTGAGGCCAATTCACTAAATATATTCAAAAAGGAGTTCGATGAAGTCCTTACTACTAGGGGGATCAAGGGGTATGGCGAGAAAGCAGGAATGGGGTACTGAACTTGCATGTTCAGCCATGAACTCATTGAATGGCGGTGCAGGCTCGAAGGGCCGAATGGCCTACTCCTGCACCTATTTTCTATGTTTCTATGTTTCTATGAAGTGAAATCATGTTTTACAAATTTATTAGAGTTTTTGAGGATATAACTAGCAGGGTAGATAAAGGAACCAGGGGATGTGGTATATTTGGATTTCCAAAATACATTCGATGAGGTGCCACATAAAAGGTTGCTAAGCATGATAAGGGCACATGGGTTTGGGAGTGAAGTATTGGCATGGATAAAGGATTGGTTAAGAGACAGAAAAGAGAGGGATAAACAGGTCATTTTCAGATTGTCAGGCTGTAACTAGTGGGTGTCGCAATGATCAGTGCATGGACCTCAGCTATTTACAATCTATATTAATGACTTAGATGAAGGGACTAAGTGCAATGTATATAAGTTTGCTGACGATTCATAGCTAGATGGGAAGGAAGCTGTGAGTAGGACACAAAGATCCTGCAAAGGGATATCGACAGGTTAAGTGAACGAAAGAAAGACTTGCATTTATACCACCGGACGTCTCAAAGCGCTTTACAGCCAATGAAGTACTTTTGGAGTGTAGTTATTGTTCAATAGAGAAAGTGAGTGGCAAGCAGACGGAGTATAATGTGGGGAAATGTGAGGTTATTCACGTTGGTAGGAAGAATAGAAAAACAGAATATTTTTTAAATGGTGAGAAACTATTAAATGTTGGTGTTCAGAGAGATTTAAGTATCTTCGTACAGGAAACAGAGTTAGCATGCAGGGTACAGCAAGCAATTAGGAAGACAAATGGCATATTAGTTTTTATTGCAAGTTGGTTGGAATACAAGAGTAAGGAAGTCTTGGCTTTGGTGAGACCACACCTGGAATACCTACACACAGTTTTGGTCTCCTTATCTGAGTAAGGATATTCTTGCCTTAGAGGCGGTGCCATGAAGGTTCATGATTGATCCCTGGGATGAGAGGGTTGTCTTATGAGGAGAGATTGAGTAGACTGGGTCTCTACTCTCTGGAGTTTAGAAGAATGAGAGGTGATCTCATTGTAACCTACAAGATTCTGAGGGGGATTGACAGGGTAGATGCTGAGAAGTTTTTTCCCTTGGCTAGATAGTCTAGAACTAGGGGGCATAGTCTCAGGATAAGGGGTCGACAATTTTAAGACGGAGATGAGGAGGAAGTTCTTCACTGAGGGTTGTGAATCTTTGGAATTCTCTACCCTAAAGGGCTGTGGATGCTGACTTGTTGAGTATATTCAAGGCTGAGATGTAGGTTTTTGGACCTCCAGGGAAACAAGGGATATGGGGATTGAGCAGGAAGGTGGAGTTGAGGTCAAAGATCAGCCATGATCTTATTGAATGGTGGAGCAGGCTTGAGTGGCCGTATGCCCTACTCCTGCTCCTAATTCTTATGGTCCAACCAAAATGAATGTAAACCTGAGCAATAGTAGTATTTTGTTCTTCTTGGCGCTCTGCAGCTCTCTGATCAAAGCTTTGACACGAACAACTTCAAACCTTTATTTCATTCCCTATCCTCCTTTATTTCTTTGCTGTTTCTTCCACATGCCTTCAGCTTTATCCCCTTTCGGTTTGGGGCTGTTTAGTTCTGATTTTGTCCCCCTTGTACCTCTTCAATGTTTGACATTTGAACTTTCACCTCATCCAGTTTAAAAAAAAATTCACAGGTAATCAATCCCCCTTAACAGTTGCAATAGTTATATCTGATTCTTGACGTTTACCCATTGTTCTCCCTTCCCCAGTGATATTGTTCAGCCTGGTATCCAGTTCTAATGATGTATTTCCATCCAAAATATTAAACTTTTTAATGTTATTGGATGCTGGCTGATGTGCTGTGTTATGTTTTTTGTTTTTTAGTTTAATTGTTTTAATCATTACAATAAACTGTTTGTAACTGTTCATGTAACATTGTGGGGAAAAAGCTGTCCTAATATTTCTCAACACAAGTTCCTTGCCTTTGTAATTCCAGTGCATCATATACTGACTTAAGCATTGAATAAATTATACCGTGTGGGGAGCTGTAGTTATTATTTAGAAAAAATAGAGGTTGGTACATTCATTTGCTATTTTCTGCGTAATGTCACACCCTTTGCCAGGAATAATGTAAGAGAAGGAATTTCAAAATGGTGCAAGTGCTTAGCTAACAGTGAAGAATATAAATGTTTTGTTTCAGTATGTGTTGGCATAAGCCTGCACTAAATATTGTATATATTTTATTCAGTGTAAGAGTAAATCGGCAGAAGGATGGAATACTGGATGTATGTCCTACAATTCTCACAGAAGATGCCATGCAAGCCCAACATCTGGCATCTACATTGGCCCTGTGGCATTTAGTAAGAGGACAGGTAAGGTAAATCATTAACCATCCATTAATTATGCATTTGCCAATTCAGTCGCCAGCATATTTTCTCTTCTATGCCGAAAGGAATGGAAAGATTTCCACTAGGAGCACGAATAGCCTGCGCACCTCCAGGCGAGGGAGTGGAAACAACCAGCCAGATTTCCCCCTCCTGATTCCTATGCAGTGATTTGTTGGAAAGTGTACATGTGTGGATGTTAGACAAAGCTAGGATCTGGCTCGGCTGTGGTGCCCACCCTCGTCCCTAAATTGTCAAATAGCCTATCTGGAATTATCTAGGTGAGTGGACGCTAGTGTGAAGTACTGAAGAGTGTCCAGCACTGTTAGAACCTTCCATTACCAGAAGATAATATTTTATGGAGAGGAGAAAGGAAACGAGGAGAAAAAAATTGGTTACCAAAAAGTACAATTGGAGTCTGCTAAATCATGATTGCACTTTACAATGCTCTGAGAGAGTTCTTTAATGAAATTGTGTGGCCTCATGTGAACATCAATTTGAGGACATATCAATTCTGACAGCAGTGAATTAACTTTGGGATGCTTTAGCACACCTGTTGGTTTGACTGTGTTTGCTAAACTTTCTCAATTTCTTGCAAGTAGTGACACTAATTAAATGTTATAAAAATCAATGGAAATAGGAAAGATCCATTTGATTTCTTCTTTGAGAAATATAATTTTAGATTGCTGGCCTACTTGCATTTGTTTAAGCATGAATATAAACATTTTAATCTTGGTAAAATAATGGGAATTAGAATTTTGCCTTCCTGCCTCCCTTGCCCTTCTTGGGATGCTGTAATGACATGAAAATTGCAGTATATCTCTGGAGTCAGATCCTGACCTAACTCCGGAGGGAATGGTGAGAGACCTCCCTGAAGGAGGCAGTCTTGCACTGCTTGGGTTTCAGACTATGTGGAGTATAACTCCAACCAGTGTTCAGTCGGGTTTACAAATGCTTGAGGGGTCTTTTGGAGTCCACAGGCATTTAATTAGCATACTGACATTATTTAAGATATGCTGAGTGTGTAGGAAATCCTGCCCATGTTCTTGATGTATTTAAAATTTAATGGCTGGTGCATAACTCTGTCCATGCATGTAAGCACACATGTACAGAGCAGCCCAAATCACAGCCAGGTCGTATAAACAAAGTACTGTTGGCAGCTAATGGAGCGTATAGCTACTGATCAGTATGTTTACACTCGCACCCTTAGGTTCAACTCCCTCCCGATTCCTTTCTACCTCTTAAAACACATCTGGAGGTATGTGGTGATGATCTTAATTGTGACACTCTCATGATGCAATCATTTATTACACAAATTTGCTATGCCACCAAGCTGTTAACATTTAATAACATGCGTGCCAAGAAACTTCAATATCTTTTATTAAAATTTTTTTATAAATTCCCCTCCCTAAAATTGATAACATAATAAGGTACTGATAACTATCATTGTCTCACCCCATGGGGCCATTCATCATGTGTGATTATCAATAGGCTGTTTGAGGGAAGTATTGCATCCAAATTTGAAAAAAATGTTCTTGGGATATGGGTGAGGCTGATCAAGCTGCAGTTATTGCCCATTAGTGGTTACTGACCCATCTGCCAATAGAAACAGTTTCTCCTTGTTTACTCTTCTCAAAACCCCTAAATTTTGAACACCTCTATTAAATCTCCCCTTAACCTTCTCTGCACATAACTGGACTGCTCTGTTCGAGGTTATATTTTTGAGTGTTATTGCCGCTGCATTTAGCCAGTACATATGTCTGAAATGAGCCTTGCAGATGGTGGAGAAGCATTGAGGGACCAGGAAATGAGCCACTTGACATAAAATATCCAGTCTTTCCCCATCTCTTGTAATCATAATGCTGATATGGCTGATCCAGTTAAGCTTCTGGTCAGTGGTGACTCCCAGAATGTTGATCATGCAGGGACTCATTGATGATGGTTCCCTTGAAGGTCAGCGGGAGGCATTTGAGTCTTAATGGAGATGGTCATTGCCGAACATTACTTGTCCGTGTCATTCCATGCTGGATGTTGTCCAGGTTCTTCTGTAGGCTGGCATGGTGTGCTTCATTATTGCAAGTGTTGTGTATGGAGAACTGGCGAATTGTGTTCTCTCAGTCTCCACAGGGTTACTTACAAACAGGGTTCACTGAGCAGCCATCAGGAGCGGGATCAGTAGCTTTGCCTTCAATTTTTTTTTAAAGATATTCGCTTCCTTCTCTTCTTCTCCTTGCTGTACTTTCTCACCTCCCACCCTAGCGCTGTGCAGTCAGTGCCTGAAGGTTTAGCGAGCGCCGCCAATTTGGTGACGAGTGTGCAGCGTCCCCGTAGTGCCAATTTGCAAATTCAGTCTTTCGCATGCTGTAGCGCCTGGCGCTGAGACCAGCAGGGAAAAGCAGTTGGCCCAGGGCGATATCGTCCGGATTGCAAGGTAAATCCTGAAAATACACTTTTTCAACTTTTATTTATTTGTTACAGTAGTGGGAAAGTGTGGGTGAGGCTTATTGAATTATAAATCATAAATCATAAAATCTTACAACACAGAAGGAGGCCATTCGGCCCATCGTGTCTGTGCCGGCTCTTTGAAAGAGCGCTCCAATTAGCCCTACTGCCCCCATTTCTTCCCTGCGGTAATTCTTTCCTTTTCAAGTGCATATCAAATTCCCTTTTGACAGTTATCATGGCAACAAATTTCAAATTGGCTCAGTAGTAGCAATCTCCCTTCTGAGTCAATTTGTGGGCTCAAGTCCCACTCCAAAATTTGAGCATATAATCTAGGCTGACATATTAGTGCAGTAGTGAGACATTAAACCAAGGTCCCATCTGTTTTGGTGGTTCAGATTTAAAGATCGCATCGTTTCATTACAATCACTGGGGCCGATTTTCAGCAGCCCACTGACCATTGCCGCCCACATTGGCGGCATACGTCTTCCATTTGCCGCCCGCCGAACTTTGAGGGACCTTCTTCATGAATACCCCGCCCAAAAAACTGTCTGGTACCTCAACGGCCATCAGCGGCAATTTGAGCAGCACTTGGGCGGGCAGAGGTCGTGCTGAAAATCTGCCCCATTAAGTTTGAAATGCTTGGGACAGGGAAAGATGCTGGATCAACACAATTCCTTCTTTTTAGATTTATAGTTAAAAATTAAGTTTGTTGTTCATTGTTAGTAACAGTGGGGTAGCAGTGGAATTATTCAACAGGAATTTTTTTTCCATCTTTAAGCGCTAAGATGCCAGCATCCTGGCGCCAATAATTGAGAAGGCCACCTGCACTATCGCTCCATTAGCGCCTGAAGAGGAATGTGGAACGCTTCTCTTCGTGCTCCATTTTCCTCTTGGAGTGATACAACTGAATATCCCACTTTGAGGCGGTAGACATCGCCTGGTACTAAAGGTAGAACCCCAGCGATGTCACCGCCTCAAAGCGGGCGATACCGAATTTGTAAAGTTTAAAAAAAACCTCTGGTTTCGTTTTGGGTGTATGGGCTGGATTTTCGGGTTTTAGCGATTTCGCCCGTTTTCAGGCGCAAATAGGGGCAAAATATTTTTTTTAGCGCCGGGTTAGCGTTGGCCAAATGAAAGTTCACGCCGGGTGTTAGCGCTAACTCCGGCATTGCACGACAGAATTTGTGCGCGGAGCTGAAAGTTCCGGCCGGAAAAAAAATACATAAAATCGGCCGCTCTGTGCCCGCGCTAATTTTTTTTTCTTTTTTTCTCGTGTTTCTGGTCTGCGGCCGCGCGCATGCACAGTGCACCCGGGGTTGAATCAGCCATTTTACTTTTTGATTTTCATGAGGGTGGAGGAGGTCACCAGGTAGCGTGCTAGGAGATTCAGCCCAGAGGCAAATGAGGCTTCAGTGGGGACTATGGAGCGTAGATGGCCTAAGTTGTACAGGAGGGGTGGATCTAGACCCCTACCATAGTATTTAAGAAGATATGGAGGCAAATTGCAGAGGAAGTCTTTGCCTCCGACACTGTGGAAAGGACTGCAACACTGTGCCGGAAAAAATTCAATGATCATTCGAGGGTCGTTAGAGTAAGTACAATTTTTGTTGATGCACTCCTTCATTACTTAAATTATAAATCTGATACACTATTTGTTCTCATGCTGTTGCTGTCTCTGAGCACTTTGTGGGTTGCCTCCTAAAATGCGTAACACAAGGCTTAGTTTGGCACCCTATTTGCCATGAATGATCTTTACACATTATTAAGATTGCTTTCTGATATCTCAAAAGATGTTTCCGCACTTCAATGTCCTCCTGATGAACCACGTGCAACGTCCAAGGCCTTTAATCAGAGGACTGTATTACATTCAGACAGTATAGCTTTGGTGACTATCTGTGTGCCACAAGAGTAGATGGACCCTCTGGTAACCATTCCCATTTTCATCTTTGCAGGCAAAGAAGTCCCACTACTGCTGGGAGTAGTGACGGACAGGCGGTGGTCCGCCTTGGACCCTGCTACTCACTGACCTGGAGGAGTGAATGGCAGGTCTCATCAGTGTCTCAGGTCGGGCAACTTCCCGTGGGGGTGCTTACCCTCTCTTGGATACTGACTGTGTCCTGCACACTCCCTGGGCTGGGTTGGGGCAGTGTCATGCAGTGTCTGTGGACTAGGGTTGGGGCAATGTAATGCAGTGTCTCTGGATTACATATAATGGAGTAACAGCGGTCCTTCAAATGACCCTGTGCTATGTGACCTTCCTCATGTCACCCTGCCTCCTCCCCTGCTGTGCTATCCACTCGCCTTTGCTTTCTACTTCCAGATGAGGAGTTGCAGGCGCCGAATCCATCATAGCAAACCTCCACCTCAGGCCGTCATGTGGGGAGGAGGAGGAGAATGAATTTGAGGAAGGGGAGCTGACTGAGCAGCTTACTCCAGGGCCGGGGGTGGGGTGGGGAGGGTGGTGTTGGGGGCAGCAAATGCACTTGACACCACTCTTGCTACCGGCGAACAATTCGTCCGAGGATGATCAAACATTCCCAAGCTTTGAGATCTCTGAGGCTCCTGGGAGGCAGGCAGACACAGAACTGGACATGGTGGCACTGTCCAGGAAGAGCATCCAGCTCACTCGTCAGCAGCTTGATGTCCTGGGGAGGATTCCCGTGAGCATCGATAGTCTGACAGAGGTAGGGCTGCAGATTGACGGTGCGAGCCGTGAAACCTGCGAGGCCATCAATGCCTATGCGAGGCTGGTGGCCTACACCAGTCACACTGCAGTCCCCAGTGTGACATCCAGACATACCCCCACACCACCTGTGACTGGCGACACCGATCAAGAGGCTCGCCAGTCAGAAGCTGGGCCTTCCATGTCTCGAACGGATCCAGTTCGTCCCCAGATGGCGTCTCCAATGTCTCTTCTCTTTCCACCCCCCCACCCCCCCAACTCATTTGGACTCTGACCACCTTGCTGCACAAACGGTGCCACTTTGGGTAGGGGGCATGAGGCGAGGGGGGAAGAGCCAGTGGTGAAAGACAGTTGGGGCAATGCAAACCGAAGCATCATTACTGTATCACTGGATACACTTTATTCCTTTTTTAATTGTAATGCTTTTGTGTTGTATTTGGTTTTTTTTTAACGGAGAACTCTGTGCAACAGATGCACGGCACCTCGTGTCAACTGGACTCTGCTGAGGACTCCATTTCAGTGAATGTAGCAGAAACCTTTGCTGCTTACTTTGCTGACAGTGGGATTGATTTTTTTATTTTATTTTATTAAAGTTTTCAAAGTTTCCCAATTCTGTTCATAAAATTATAAAAGTTCACAATGTTTAATAAATGTTATTCAGGTTTCTCAATTACGTTTACAATGTTTAATAATTTATTTTGTTCACCTTAACCATTCCTGTGTAGTGTCTCATTTGCAGAATAAGAGGGGGACTAGTCAACATGGTGGGATAGAGTGGCCAGGCAACGGCCTCACGTGCCGTTCACTCTTCAAGCAAAGCGTTGAATTATGAACTGCTGACGTAAGGCATTTGCGGCGGCAAAAGCTCCACGAGACCTCCCCTGTGGTTGAAGTGGTGGCATGGATTCCTCGCCAGGCTCCTCTTCCTCCTCTTCTTCCTCCTCCTCCTTCTCCTCTCTCCCCACCCCCCTCCCCACTTTCCCCCACCACCCCCCCTTTCCTGAGGTGCTTCTGCAATCCCCATTGGCAAATCCTGTCCCTTCATGATGGCTGCTAAGTTGTGTAGCATGCAGCACACCACAATGAACTCAGAAGTGCTGAGGGATGTACTGCAGGCAGCCTCCAGAGTGGTCCAGGCATCGGAAGCGCTACTTGAGCACTCCAATTGTCTGTTCGATGATGTTGCGTGTGGCTGCATGGCTCTCATAATAGTGATACTCGGCTTCTGTCTGAGGGTTCTGGAGGAGGGTCATGAGCCAGGTGGCGAGGCCGTGACCTTTGTCCCCCAGCATCCAGCTTTGGCCTTGTGGTTGACGCTGGAACAGGCCTGAGACAGTGCTCTCATGCAAGATGAAAGCATCATGAATGCTCCCTGGATATTGGGCATTGACTGCCATGATGCGCTGAGTATGGTCGCAGACGATCTGTACGGTTAGCGAGAGGAATCCCTTTCGGGAACCTTGGGGAAGCCAGCAAATCGTCCAAAACCTACAGCACTCTCATTCTGGGCCTCCTTGGTCATTGGGAAGTTTATGAAGTCCATCCTGCGTGCGTACAGAGCAGTAGTCACCTGGCGAATGCTGCAATGTGTAGTGTACTGCGAAATGGAGCATATGTCCCCTGCTGATGCCTGAAAGAAGTAGAAGGCAAGTGCCGCAGTCACCTTACTTAACCTCGATGGGCAGTGCAGTCCTGTTGCCGCTGGTAGGTTGTAGGTCTGCCTTTATGAGCTGGCATATTTCTGTCGGCACTTTTTGGAAGTGCAGCCTACTAATGCACTGTGCCTCAGAGAGCTGCAGGTATGAGCACGTTCCCTGTAAACTCATTGGGGATAAGGCCTCCTCCCCATGCGTCTGCGACCTCTTCGATTACGTTCAAAATGATCATCAATAAACCTTCTTGCAGCTCGACGCTGTATAAATATAGCAGCCAGGAATAATAGCTGACATAGTACAGCCCCCATCTTTTTAAATGTCCTTTAAAACAAACTATAAACTCACACATAAAACCTCAGTATGAAAAACGCAGCCTTCTTCTCCCAATCCTTTTATGCACTCAACTTCTGCTCCGTTTTCAAGATGGCGCTGGGTGTGGCCTAGGTCCAACCTGGGTGTGACTGCTTTTTGCTGGTGGATTCCTGGGCGGAAGCTAAATTGGGCGATATGCTCGAAGGTTCCGCCCAGGGCGCTTGCGCAGCGTTACCAATTGACGTCATCCAAACGGTGAAAACATCGAGCAGGCACTAAGTTTTAGCGTCGCCGCAAAACCACTGCCAAAAGTTCTGCCCGGGCGCAAAATGTTGTGCGCATCATTACGTGCCAAAAAAAAATCGTTTCTGTGCTCTGCCCAAGCGCTAAATTGGTCATAAACCGCTCGAAAATCCAGCCAAATGAGTGGAATTACCATATTACTGTATTCTTACCGAGGCAGAATAACTACTTCAATCTTTTATACCTCAAATTTTAACACTTAATTTTAAAATAAATTTCAGGCAATACATCAGCTGCTTCCGTCTACATATCGGGATGTGTGGATTGAATGGAGTGAAGCTGAAAAGAAGAAAACTGATAAAAGACAGATGGAAAGGAATAAACCACGTGAACAATTTATCACCCGACTGTTGAGCACACTAAAACAGCAACCATCCACTTGTGCTTCACTAACAGCAGAGGAACCAGAGGACTCCTGGGAGAATTTGATAACTGAGGATGACTTCAAAAGCCTATCTATTGATAGAGAAAAGGCAGATAATTTGGACTCCGCAAAGATTATTTTAAAAAGCTTGCAGAGTTCTGTAAAGTTTCAGAAACTTTTAAAAGATAGGCAAATGTTACCTGTCTTTCAACACAAAATGCAAATTCTTGAAACTCTTAGAAGACATCGAGTGGTGGTTGTGGCAGGTGAAACTGGTAGTGGGAAGAGCACTCAAATACCTCAGTTCTTGTTAGAAGATTTACTATCAAGTGAGACTACAAAGTGCAATATTATTTGTACCCAGCCTCGAAGGATTTCGGCAGTGAGTCTGGCAACAAGGGTTTGCGAGGAACTTGGTTGTGAAGAAGGTCCTGGAGGAAAAGTGAGTTTTATAAATTATTTCTGAGATTTTAAGAATTTAAAAAAAAAACCTTACTTCCGTGATCACAGTGTTTTTAATTGCAAAACCAAGATGCATGTACCACAAAGATTGAAAAAGGTAAAGAAGACTATGCAAATCGAAGTAGTGATTAAGTGCCGAAATGTTTAGGCTTAAGATGATAGGAGGAAAGAAAAGCTAAAGGAGATAAACGAGTTAGACAGTTTTAAGGGGCTGGCAAACAATAAGTTATTTTAGGAGACAGCCGTGGGTTTTGATTTCGATATAGGAATGTAGAGCGGAGGAATATGCAGGGGAGTGCATTTGGAGTTCAGTAGCAGTAAGGGGGAAAGTTCAGAACCGCATTGATTATGGTGATATTTATAAAATAGAAAGAGGTTAAAAAGGTTGAATTTTAAGTGAGAGATTGTTAGTAGAGGTGAGAGGGGTTTCAATTATCAGCTTTTTCCTGGAGAGCGAGAGCGGTGTTAAGAGCCTCTTTAGGTAAGGAGGAACATTCTAGTCTGAGACAACCTTTTGCTTTACTAAGTTGTGACTGGTTGAGGGGAAAATAACTGATTGGCAGAAACACAAGAACATAGGAAATAAGAGCAGGAGTAGGCCATTCCGCCCTTTAAGCCTGTTCGGAAGTAGGAAATCTAGCTTCTTAGAACCTTTAGCAGTGGAAGAAATGTGGGACTTTTATTTGAGGTTAGATGATAGTGAGATGACTAGGAAGGTTGCTAAGTAAGAGATGGAGGCTACGATGTCCATGTTGAGATATTGCAGCTTTTGGGTATATTTGCAAGGGATTTGAAGAAATTGGGTCTGAAATTCTGGAGGGGAGCTCTGTGGGGGTGAGATCGGGATCTGAATCTGGATCTCATTGGAAATTGTGCACCAAGGGAACATGGGTGCTTTTCAAGTCCACTCCCTTTATGCCCTTCTTTGTGGATGTTCCCAGCATTTCTGTCCAGCTTTCTGTTAAGCCCATTGAATCCCACATCTGCTGAGAGCCGCGAGGCTCTTGTTGTAGGCCCCCTGAAGGATCCAAGGACTTTGAGATACCTCAGGTAATTCATCCAGAACGCAGTCCCTTGGTTCCCTATGGGAGTTTAATAATAATTTAATCTTTGGTCCAATAAGGGTCTTGGGTTCCTCCCCTCTTTCCACCCCCGCCTCCTTTAAAGGGGCAAAGCAGCAAAGAGAGGTGGGTTCCTCTGTTGTGCCACTACAAATGCAAGGCACCTGCCCCAAATATAAATAACCCTGTCCCTGCAATTTGGGAGAGGGTGTACGACCCGGCAAAGTGCTGGATAATAGTCCCATTTCACAGGACGTAGGCCTCCTAAAGGGGGCCTGCATAATTTTTGGTACATTGCATCTTTGAAGAATTGAGAGAAAAATTATATTCATTGTCCTATTGAGGGACTGGGTAGCTTGAGCATGCAGTGACTAAGCCATTGCACTGCAAGAGGAGTGGAGATTGTGTGCATTTAAGGGCTTGTGAACAAATATAAAATGTTAGCAGCAGGGTATAATACAGTATGTAGATTTTCTGTATTCAGTTCCTCGAAACGAGGATGACTTGCTTCCACGCCCAAAAAAAGGATGAGTTCACAATGTTTCAATGAAGGACCTAATATTCCAGGTCCCGAACAACATCCTGAAGTGTGGAAGGTTCCTGTGCGTGGATTTTTTGTGTGAAATTACCTCATGCTTGTCCTACTCATCCAATTCTGTATTTGTAATAAGTTATTTAAAAAAAAGACCTTACCACTTTGTGATGTCATTAGAGAAAATAATTCAGAATAGTTTGTTATTTTTTCCAAAGTAACTATTTGTACTGCACGTTTCTTTGATAGACAGGCGTCCGTCCAGCCCCCCCCCCCGCCCCCCCTGCCCGTACTGCACTTTTTTGCCTGACAAGCTCTGCCCCTGTCAAGCTCCACCCCTCTTCCCGCACCCCCCCCCTTCCCGGGCCCCAAAGCAGGACTTGAGGTCCGAGCCTCCGCTGATTCCCTCGCCGACTTGCTCCCTCCCTGGGCCCAGAGAGCAGTGTAGGGGGTGGTGATTTGGTCAGGTTTCTCTGACTCTTTGACGTTTTCGAGGCGCCCCACACCCTGGATTCTAGACTGTGGACTGATTTGGGGGTTGTGAGAAACTGAGGCAGAGTCAGTTGGGTAGGATGCAAAACTGGTTTTATTATGTTCAAACAGAGTAAAAAGGCACGTTTTTAATAATCACAGTAATCAGGTACAAATAGGAAGAAATGGCAACTCAAATGCTCTATATTTGGGAAGAACACATAACACATATAACAGATTAAAAGAACACAGTCCTCCCACCTCCCAAAATACTTATGCACTAAACCTGGAAGGGGAAAACACACAAGAACATCAACAGGTAGGAACCGTAAGAAAAACCCAACCTCCCAGACCCACTATCTAGCTAGGTTAGAACTCTGGGGTTTCAGGGACCATGCTCACCAATTCCCTTTTGACAGTTCCAACTCCGGGGTTTGCCTTAGTTGTTCGGGTTCTATAGTCTGTACCCCGGACCTCGTTGGGGACTTCAACCTGCGATACTTCTTCAGTTGGGCTGAGTCCACTGATGCGGTAAGGTAAGATGTTGGGTGAGTATTCACTTTTCCTTGGTCAGGGTAGTCTTAAAAGTTCCGTTAGGTAATGTTTTACCCCATAGCAGCTTGTAGAGTGGAAAATTCTTCGTTATTTCTTCGGTTTTGTCGGGTTGGTTCTGGCCGAATGTTTGGTCGCAATGGTCCGAAACTTTCCGATAGTCGTTTTGAAAACCTGTTTGCTGTCGTGGTGCTGTCCTTCTGGGTTTTAGAGATTCCTTTCGCCGATGTTTCGGGGTCCCACCTTTCGAGGCTGGTGTTAAACGAGGCTGCTATCTTAATAGTGTCTCTAGAAGCACACCTAACTGCCAGAACAGGCCTTCAATTATACTAAAACAGGCTTCCTTATCTTCGCCCCAAATCAGTTCTTGGGCTTTGTTTAAACTGTTCTGTCCATTGATTTTCAAATGTCTCCTTTGTCAGTGTTTTTGATGGGCTAGTCAGCAGTAACTCGATTAGGGTGTGATAATACGCTATCACTAGTTTTGCATTGTTTTAGGATTGTCCAGTTTCCTGGCCATCTATTTGGGCCCATGATTTCCATAGTGATTGATTGGGTAATTGGCTTCTTACATATTTTGGATGAGTTCTGTAGTTTAGATAATGGCTGGTAATTTGATTATCACTTAGGGGGTGAATTGGTGCTGCAAAGTTCCCCCAGACAGTCTGGGATCCTGAATACACGAATTTGCTTCACAGAGGTTAGCCCCACCTCCTGTATTCGGTAACGCTTCTCCGCAGCCAAAATGTTGTCGAATCTTAAAATTGATATGTTCCTTCCCATAGATGTTTAGAGGATCTCAGGCTTCTGTAATTTAGGTCCATTTTGAATTCTCTTTTCAAAAAGTCCAAACACTGGGAGGGTTTCCATGAGGTTGGTCCCCTTTTGCTTTTTTTTTCCTTTTAAAACTTAGATCTCCACTTGAAAAATCCAAAGCTCATTTTTAACAGTCCAAGAGGAGCTTTTCTTTAATTTTCAGGGAGAGGGACTCATGGGCATTTTTGGGAACCCTTCAATGGCCGGCGGTCTTGAGCCCGGAGAGCGGCCGGCGCTCCGCGAGAAAGGCTGAGGGGGGGAAAGGGAAACAGTGAAAAAGGTGGGGGAGGGGTGAGAGCAAGAAAGGCTGGGGAGATGAGGGGGCGGTGGGGGTGAGCGAGAAAGGCAGGGGGGGGCGGGAGAAGGGGCGAGAGAAGAGTGTGAAAGGCTGGGGAGAGCTAGAGGGGCTGGGGGGTGGAGGGGAGCAGAGGGGCAGAGCGAGAGGGGTTGGGGGGGTGGAGAGCGAGAGTGGCTGGGGGAGCGGGGGGAAGGGACAGAGCGAGAGGCGGTGGGGGGTGGGGAGCGCGAGAATGGCTGCGGAGTGGGTGGGGGGAGTGCGAGAGTGGCTGGGGGGTGGATGGGGGGGAGCGCGAGAGTGGCTGGGGGGGGGGGGGAAGAGGCGAGCGAGAGGGGCTGGTGGGGAGGGGGAGAACGAGAGAGGCTGGGGTGGGGGGAACTCATGGAAGACAGATCCACGTTCTTCCAACCCCCTAAAAGGGACATCGTTGGAGTAGATGATATCCAGATGTCACCAGACTGTCACTGTTTACTTCATACCCAATAAATCTGTTAACAATCTGTACACAATGCCCCATCTATGGTCGGTTTGGGGGAGGGGAGAGGGATGCACTTGCGCTGGGGTATGGGACTTTGGCTGGGAGAGGCATGCACTTGGACTGGGTTAAGGCACTTCGCCTGGGGGAGGCATGCACTTGGACTGGGGTAAGGCACTTTGGCTGGCCCTTGCTGTCTTCTGGGGAGCTGGGAACTGGGAGAAATTTAGAATTCAGCAGAGGAGGACAAAGTGTTTAATTAGGAGGGGGAAAATAGAGTATGAGAGGAAGCTTGCCGGGAACATAAAAACTAACTGCAAAAACTTCTATAGATATGTGAAGAGAAAAAGATTAGTGAAGGCAAACGTAGTACCCTTGCAGTCGGACTCAGATGAATTTATAATGGGGAACAAAGAAATGGCAGACCAATTGAACAAATACTTTGGTTTTGTCTTCACAAAGGAAGACACAAATAACCTTCCGGATGTACTAGGGGACCGAGGGTCTAGTGAGAAGGAGGAACTGAGGGATATCCTTATTAGGCGGGAAATTGTGTTGGGGAAATTGATGGGATTGAAGGCCGATAAATCCTCGGGGCCTGCATTGTCTGCATCCCAGAGTATTTAAGGAAGTGGCCCTAGAAATAGTGGATGCATTGGTGATCATTTTCCAACAGTCAATCGACTCTGGATCAGTTCCTATGGACTGGAGGGTAGCTAATGTAACACTTTTTTTTTAAAAAAAGGAGGGAGAGAGAAAGCGGGTAATTATAGACCGGTTAGCCTGACATCAGTAGTAGGGAAAATGTTGGAATCAATTATTAAGGATGAAATAGCAGCGCATTTGGAAAGCAGTGACAGGATCGGTCCAAGTCAGCGTGGATTTATGAAAGGGAAATCATGCTTGACAAATCTTCTGGAATTTTTTGAGCATGTAACTAGTAGAGTGGACAAGGGAGAACCAGTGGATGTGGACTTTCAAAAGGCCTTTGACAAGGTCCCACATAAGAGATTGGTGTGCAAAATCAAAGCACATGGTATTGGTGGTAATGCACTGGCGTGGATAGAGAACTGGTTGGCAGACAGGAAGCAGAGAGTCGGGATAAACGGGTCTCTTTCGGAATGGGAGGCAGTGACTAGTGGAGTGCCGCAGGGCTCAGTGCTGGGACCCCAGCTCTTTACAATATACATTAATGATTTGGATGAAGGAATTGAGAGTAATATCTCCAAATTTGCAGATGACACTAGGCTGGGTGGTGGTGTGAGCTGTGAGGAGGATGCTAAGAGGCTGCAGGGTGATTTGGGCAGGTTAGGTGAGTGGGCAAATGCATGGCAGATGCAGTGTAATGTGGATAAATGTGAGGTTATGCACTTTGGTGGCAAAAACACAAAGGCAGAATATTATCTGAATGGCGGCAGATTAGGAAAAGGGGAGGTGTCATGGTTCATCAGTCATTGAAAGTTGGCATGCAGGTACAGCAGGCGGTAAAGAAGGCAAATGGCATGCTTGTCTTCATAGCTAGGGGATTTGAGTATAGGAGCAGGGAGGTCTTACTGCAATTGTACAGGGCCTTGGTGAGGCCTCACCTGGAATATTGTGTTCAGTTTTGGTCTCCGAATCTGAGGAAGGACGTTCTTGCTATTGAGGGAGTGCAGCGAAGGTTCACCAGACTGATTCCCGGGATGGCTGGACTGACATATGAGGAGAGACTGGATCAACTGGGCCTTTATACACTGGAGTTTAGAAGGATGAGAGGGGATCTCATAGAAACGTATAAGATTCTGACGGGATTGGACAGGTTAGATGCAGGAAGAATGTTCCTGATGTTGGGGAAGTCCAGAACCAGGGGACATAGTCTTAGGATAAGGGGTAGGCCATTTGAGATGAGGAGAAACTTCTTCACTCAGAGTTATTAACCCTGCCGCAGAGAGTTGTTGATGTCAGTTCATTGGATATATTCAAGAGGGAGTTATATATGGCCCTTACTGTTAAAGGGATCAAGGGGTATGGAGAGAAAGCAGGATAGGGGTACTGAGGGAATGATCAGCCATGATCTTATTGAATGGTGGTGCAGGCTCGAAGGGCCGAATAGCCTACCTCTGCACCTATTTTCTATGTTTCTATGAGCTCTGTCCTCTGTCGCTTCAGGAAGTCAAAGTGGATCGTATTACAATTTGTAATGTCGATGAGACCTTGGGATGGGCTGGTCCATTGAAACCTCAGGGTGTGGCTTATCCTCCAAGGGGACCAATCCGAAACAAAGGGTGGAGCATGTTGGCCATTTTGGCAGTACAAATAAGTGCATCCTATTTTTTCAGACTTCGCTCACATGACGGTCATAAAATTTACCTTCCAAGGAGCCACTGAGTTTAATTGGAGCTCAGCAATTCTTTAAATACATTTTCACACATTTTACAACCTGAAAAAAACATTTGGAATTTTCTTCTGTAGTCTATCGAGTACAGCCTGGTTGAGTTGAAAATCTAGTTTTGTATTGCTAATGCCCTTTTGTAATACTCTTGAGTTTTGCTCAATTGTTTTTGAAAAATTGGAGGGCTGATTTCAGAGTTTTATCCTGGAAGTTTTACCCGGGCTTTATTGCTTCCCTCATAAGACTATCAATTGTTTTTTAAAAATGTATTCTTGGGATGTGGGCGTCGCTGGCAAGGCCATCCCTAATTGCCCTTGAGAAGGTGGGGGTGAGCCACTGCCTTGAACCGCTAAAGTCCATGTGGTGAAGGTACTCCCATAGTGCTGTTCGGGAGGAAGTTCCAGGATTTTGACCCAATGACGATGAAGAAACGACGATACATTTCCAAGTTAGGATGGTGTGTGACTTGGAGGAAATGATGTTCCCATGCGCCTGCTGCCCTTGTCCATCTCAGTGCTCGAGGTCAAGTGTTTGAGAAGTGCTGTCGAAAGAAGCGTGACAAGTTGCTGCAGTGCATCTTGTAGATGGTACACACTGCAGCTATGGTGTGTTGATGGTGGAGGGAGTGAATGTTTAAATGGTGGATGGGGTGCCAATCAAGCGAGCTGCTTTGTCCTGGATGGTGTTGAGCTTCTTGAGTGCTGTTGGAGCTACACTCATCCAGGAGTATTCCATTACATTCCTTACTTGTACCTCGTAGATGGTGGAAAGGCTTTGGGGAATCAGGAGATGAGACACTCTTCGCAGGATACCTAGCCTCTGATCTGCTCTTGTAGCCGCAGTATTTATGTGGCTGGTACAGTTAAGTTTCTGGTCAATGATGACCCCCCCAGGATGTTGATGTTGGGGGATTCAACGATGGTAATGCCATTGAATATCAAGGGGCGGTGGTTAGACTCTATCTTGTTGGAGGTAGTCATTGCCTGGCACTTGTAAGGCTTGTGGGTGGTATCATTTAATCCATGATAGGCAAATTGTCCAATGTCTTTAGAGGAAGTGGGCTTGGTTGTCTGTATACAAACCAATTTCTCATTTCTGAGCTAGATTTGTGCTTTGATTCACTCATCATGGACACCGTCTTCTTATCTTCCCAAGAAGCATCCTTTTGTAATTTGGGTTAATGTCTCCATTTGCAGAACTCTCTTTGTGGTTATCAAATCAGACTGGAAACAAAAGTTGGAGAATCATCCAGACTTTTATACTGTACTACTGGTGTTCTTTTGCGGAAACTGCAGCAAGATGGGTTTCTTACCAGTGTCTCTCATGTCATTGTGGATGAGGTAAGAAAAGCTCCAGTGAAACTTTGCTCTACTTTGCTCCTGTGTAATAAAAATGTACATGTACTACTGTGCTGCTTGGAGCAGTTTCAGTGTCGGTTAGGTGAAAATCTTGAGTACAAACTATACAAGTAAGGGATTAAGCTTGGTACAGTGCTACACCACATAATGTTTTTATCCACTTAAACTGCTGAGGATCCATGTTCCCTGTAATCTGTGTTTTGGTATAGAAACATAGAAAATAGGTGCAGGAGTAGGCCATTCGGCCCTTTGAGCCAGCCATTCAACAAGATCATGGCTGATCACCCCCCTGACCCCCCCAGCCGCAAGGACCACATCCAACTCCCTCCCGAACACATCCAATGAACTGGCATCAACAACTTTCCGTGGCAGGGAACCCCACAGGCCAACAACTCCCCGAGTGAAAAAGACTCTCCCAATCCCAGCCCCAAACAGCCCACCCCCCATCCCAAGACCGTGCCCCCCCACCCCCACCCCCGGCTCCGGACCCGGACCCACCCAACACCGGGAACACTCCCCCCGCACCCAACCCGCCTCGTCCCGTTGGAATCCTTCCTAAATGCCGAACACCCCCAGATGTCGAGCCCCCAGCCCCCGCCACCCCGGAGCCACGCCCGCGCGACGCCAACCACACCACACCACATCCACCAACCGCTATCTGCACAGTCAACCCATCCACCCCACTCTGAACACTCCCCACACCGAGGCACAGAGCCCCCAGGCCCGCCCCTCCAACACACTTCGCCCCCCCAGATCTCTTGCTGCAATGTGGCCCCTCCCGTCCCCCGCCCTGGGTTTCTCCGCCCCCCCACCTCCACCACTCTCCCCTCCATCCCCGTCTCCCCTCCACTTCCCTCTGCCTCCTCGCACAGGCTCCCATCTTGGGGGCGGTAACCTTCTGGGGCCTGGAATTTTAGCCCCCAGCATGGAAGTCCTGCTCCTGCCGCAGAATTGGCTTACCACCTCTCAATGGAAGCGAAGTGCAATTTCCCACACTCCACTTCCTTTGGGGGCAGTTACCGGGGCACGACTGGGTGCTCCTGTGACAGTTTGAACTGGTGCTCTCCACTCTCTCTCCTGTGATGCACCACTACCTTTTTTTTTAATGTGCGGTCCCTTTAACTTTCTGCGCATGCGCATTATTTACCATGTAAAAGCCGGTGAGCGGCCTGTATGGGTTCTTGCAGTTTAGTGTGAACATTGCTGAGGATATGAATCTGCAACATGTCCAATTAGTTTGAATTTTCAATGTAGCTTGTTGCTTTGATATCTGAGCTGGGGGAGATATTTAACAATTTTGAATGAAATAATCTCACTACCTGTTCACCCATTGATTTTTGTTTTGGCACTGTTGCAAAACATTGGTATGTGTAGTTCAATTATAAGCCCTAAGTGAAAATTAGTTGTTTCAACCTGTTTTTAAAACAGATTTCCTGATTGTACCTTTATATTGTAGGTTCATGAGAGAAGTGTTCAGTCAGATTTTCTGTTAATCATCTTGAAGGAGATAATGCAAAAGCGTTCAAATCTAAACCTGGTTTTGATGAGTGCAACTGTGGACAGTGATAAGTTTGCTAATTACTTTGGATACTGTCCTGTTATCAATATCCCTGGGAGAATTTACCCAGTACAGGTAAGGTCGAAGAATGAGGACGCAATGTTTCATTTTTATATATTATACTATTTTTTTTTCCATTAAGGATTTGCATGTGTGCACAGTCGTGCCATGAATTTGTATGTAATATGGCAAACTAAGTATTCCACATTTTTAGGAATGTACTGTTTTTAGTTTTATTTACTTTGTGGACTTGCTCTGTTTTTTTCTGCACTATTATAGATACCATTTAAATTTAGTTTCACTATGTAGATCAACTATTTGTCTCTCATAAATTCCCCTCCCCCAATTATATACAGGTTTTTCATTTGGAAAATGTGGTAGAAGAGACTGGTTATGTTTTGGAAAAGGATTCTGAATACTGCCAACGATATTTGGAGGAGGAGGAAGAAATCAATCTGACGGTTACTGGAAAAGGAGGAAGAACCTTTCAGCATCAGGTTGTTCATAAGTGGTTTGTGATGTACAGTGTATATAGTATTCACTTTCAACTGAAGCAGTATTCTATATTATGTAATCAGATGTTTCAGAACAGCAGGTCATTTGGTTTTTAGCTGTTTTCATACCAATGACATGACATTTTGTGGAATTTGCTGATAGTACGAGAGTTCAACTGAATTTGAACCAATTATTCGCTTCGGATGCTTCTGTTTCAACCATGCAAACTCCGTCACATTATTGGGATTAGAAAGTTTTCTGAGTAAGTTTCCCTGGTCTTAGCTGTTACTGTTCAAACAAAAATAATTGCAGTTTCATAATTATTATAGGTTTGTATTTAGAATGGATTCTGATGGGGATATTTATGTATGTGTATTTCCATATCATAGTTGACTAATGACCACTGGTTGTGAGCAGGGCAAGGGAAAGTAAGCAGGGTCCCTTTTAGGATTGAGTTAGCATCAAGGGGACATGCTTGGTGATAGAAAGACTTGGATTTTTATTGCGCTTTTCACGACCACCGGATGTCTCAAAGTGCTTTATAGCCAATGAAGTACTTTTGGAGTGTAGTCACTGTTGTAATGTAGGAAACGTGGCAGCCAATTTGCGCACAAGCAAGCTTCCACAAACGATAATGACC
This sequence comes from Pristiophorus japonicus, assembly GCF_044704955.1. Lineage (NCBI taxonomy): Eukaryota > Metazoa > Chordata > Chondrichthyes > Pristiophoridae > Pristiophorus > Pristiophorus japonicus. The sequence continues at coordinate 116,580,140 of NC_091978.1, read as the reverse complement.
AGAAAATCTGTTTTTTTTGGTAATGTGGATTGAGGGATAAATATTGGCAAAGACTAGTGATAACTCCCAGAAGAGAGAGAGAGATAAAAGCACAGTCTTGTATCTGTGTCAACAAGATCCTCCGTATTCCAGGGTGCCGTTAACCCTCGGGTTCTGCCCTGAAATTGTTGAACTCGATGTTGAGTCCAGAAGGCTGTAAAGTGTCTAAATGAAAGATGTGGTGTTGTTCCTTGAGCTTGCATGGAGCTTCATTGGAACAGTGTTGAAGGCTGAGGACTGAGATATCAATGGGAGTGGAGTGGAGAATTAAAGTGACAGACGACCGGAAGCTCAAGGTCACGCTTACGCACTGAATGGAGTTGTTCAGCAAAGCGGTCACCCAATCTGAGTTTGGTCTCCCCAATGTAGAGGAGACCACATCATGAACCCCTAAATTGAAGGCAAATTATTTCTGACTAACCTGATTGAGGTAGCATGGGATGCATGAAACTTTGTCCAGATGTATATTGAAGATTCCTTCTCTTCAAACCTCTACACCTTAACATAATGGCCATCTTGGGTTTAACTGCTAATCAATTTAAGCTGATGTTTCTGCCTGAATTTACTAAGGAATAGGAGATGACCTGGACAATATTAGATAGTTAATGTGACGCTTACGTCTGCACACACTCAGAGGCCGAAGTCCAAGCCATCGTCAACACCTTCACCAAGGCGTACAAAAGCATGGGCCTTACACTAAACATCCGTAAGACAAAGGTCCTCCACCAAACTGACCCCGCCGCACTGCCCCCCCCCCCCCCCCCACCCCGGGTCATCAGAATCCACGGCGCGGCCTTGGACAATGTGGACTATTTTCCATACCTCGGGAACCTACTTTCAACAAGGGCAGACATCAATGACAAGGTCCAACACTGTCTCCAGTGTGCCAACGCAGCCTTTTGGACACGTGACAGAAAATTCTAACATAAGACACGTGTAATATAGTTTTTCTGAGGGCTGTGATGGAGATTAAATCAAGCCACTAATGACATTTATAAACGTAAAAAAAGCAACGAATTTCATGATTTTTAAGAGTTTGTCTGATTCTCATGATTTGAGACAGTGGGTTTCCAATATACCATTTTTGCAGTACAAATAAGCACGTCCTTAAAAATATACATACTTTTAAGGGCGTGCTTATTTGTACTGCAAAAATGGCCACCATGCTCCACCCTTTGTTTCTGATTGGTCTCCTTGGATGATAAGCCACACCCTGAAGTTTCACAGGAATGTGTAACTGGAACCGCCCATCCCAAGGTTTCACTGACTTTGCAAATTGTAACTCGATCCACTTTGACTTCCTGAAGTGACAGAGGACAGAGTTCTCCAGAAGACAGCAAGGGCCAGCCAAAGTACCTTACCCCAGTCCAAGTGCATGCCTTCCCTAGCCGAAATGCCTTACCCCAGCACAAGTGCGTGCCTTCCCCACCCCACCCCACCCCACCATAGATGGGGCAGGCGTTTTGCACAGATTGTTAACAGGTTTATTGGGTGTGAAGTGAATAGTGAGTGTGTCGCGACTTCTGGATATCATCCACTCCAATGATGTCCCTTGTAGGGGGTTGGAAGAATATGATCCGTCTTCTCCCCCTCTCTTCTCCCACCCCCCAGCCTCTGCCTCACCTCCAGCCCCTCTCCCAACCCCTTCCCCACCCCAGCCTCTCTCCTCCTCTCCACCCCCCCCCCCCCCCCCCTCCCACCCTCCCACCCCCAGCCTCTCTCCTTCCCTAGCCCACGCCAGCCGGGGGAGAGAGAGTCGAAGCCTCATGTCCTGCTTCTCAGCACCATGTGCATGGATTGATTTGGGCTGGGAGGGAGGGGGGGCGGGGCTTGTCGCCTGTCTGTAAATAAAGTGCAGTACAAATAGTTGCATCGTACTTTTAACTAGTTGTTGTTGCTGTCATTTTTGTAAAAGTTGTTGTTGTGTTTGTAAAAAATTTGCCCTCCGACAAAAAAGGTTGTGCTCAAAGGACTTCATGGGCCGCTCCATACAAAAAAATGGAGGGAACATTGTGCATAACATTGTGTTGCAAACAGTTGCTTTAGACATTGTAAAATTACAATTTTGAAAGTTGTGAATATTGAAATCCCTTCTGTTTCCCCTCTTTTCCCATAGATGAAATAAACATAGTAAGAGAGGAAGTATTAAGGGGCTTCGTAGCTTTGAAAGTGGATAAATCCCCAGGCCCAGATGAAATGTATTCCAGGCTGTTAAGACAAGCAAAAGAGGAAATAGCAGAGGCTTAGACCATCATTTTCCAATCCTCTCTGGCTACAGGTGTGGTGCCGGAGGATTGGAGGACTGCTAACATTGTACCTTTGTTTAAAAAGGGCGAAACGGATTGATCGCATAATTACAGACCAGTCAGCCTAACCTCGGTGGTGGGAAAATTATTGGAAAAAATTCTGAGGGACAAGATAAATCTACATTTAGAAAGACACGGATTAATCAAGGACAGTAAGCACGAATTTTTGAAGGGAATATCGTGTCTGACTAATTTAATGTAATTTTTTGAGAGGGTAACAAGGAGGGTTGATGACGGTAGTGCATTTGATGTAGTGTAAATGGATTTTAGCAAGGCTTTTGATAAGGTCCCATATAGCAGACTGGTCACGAAAGTAAAAGCCCATGGGATCCAGTTCAAAGTGGCAAATAGGATCCAAAATTGGCTGAGGCAGGAAGCAAAGGGTAATGGTTGATGGGTGTTTTTGTGACTGGACGGTTGTTTCCAGTGGGGTTCTGCAGGGCTCAGTACTCAGTCCCTTGTTTTTTGTGATATATATCAATGATTTAGATCTATGGGCCTCTCCGACCTGCGAGAGGACACCACCGCAGGTTGGGAGTATAAGAGCTGGAGCGCTGGGCCCCAGCAACATCGTGAGCCACCCTGACCTGCGAGAGGACACCACCGCAGGTCGGGAGTATACGAGCTGGAGCACGCCACTGCAGCTTCTAGTACGAGCTGACACAAATGTGCGACGGCTTTGAGGTGGCCGAATGGGTGACGTCATCAGGACCCAGGTTGCCGTTTGGAGCGTGGGCAGGAGCATCGGCTGGGCCCTGGTACAGCAGAGGAGCAGGAAGGTCATGGCGAACTTGCGACGAGTGATCGGGGTGGAGGAGTGGCTGAGATTTGGCGAGAGTTTGTGGTGGAGATGCAGCGAGTTTGTGGCGAAGGAGCGGCGAGAGATCGTGGCGGAGGTGCGGCGACTGAGGGTATGGGGCCCAGAAGAGCCGAGTGCCCAGGGGCAGCACGGGCCAGTCCACACTGCGATATGTGTATGCACTCGGTCGGTGCAGCAGAGCAGGTCTCCAGTCGTCCTGGTTAACCCTTGCCACTGGATAAAGACCTAGTTCTGTCAAGCCCGTGTGGTGGCTAATGTGCAACAGTCACCACACGTTAAAAAAATCCACTCACAGACATCTTCTACCCTTCAATTGGAGTTCAGGACTGGAACATCGGGTCCTTCATTGAAACATCTGTGAACCCATGTGGAAGCAAGTCATCCTCGTTCGAGGGACCGCCTATGATGATGATGATGACAATGATTTAGGCTTGAATGTAGGTGGTATGATTAAGAAGTTAGCGGATGATACTAAAATCGGCTGTGTGGTTAATAATGAAGAAGGAAGATATCAATGAATTGATCAAATGGCAGAACAGTGGTAAATGGAATTCAATTTGGAGAAGTGTGAGGTAATGCATTTAGGGAGGGCTAACAAGGCAAGGGAATACACATTAAATGGTAGGACACTGAGAAGTATAGAGGATCCCTGAAGGAAGCAGGCCAGGTAGATAAGCTGGTTAAGAAGGTATACGGAATATTTGCCTTTATTAGCCAAGGCATAGAATACAAGAGCAGGGGGTTATGCTTGAACTGTATAAAACACTGGTTAGGCCACAGCTAGAGTACTGCTTGCAGTTCTGATCACCACATTACAGGAAGGACGTGATTGCACTGGAGAGGGTACAGAGTAGATTTACGAGGACGTTGCCTGGACTGGAGAATTTTAGCTATGAGGAAAGATTGGATAGGCTGGGTTTGTTTTCTTTAGAACAGAGGAGGCTGAGGGGCGATCTTATTGAGGTGTATAACATTGAGGGGCCTAGATAGAGTGGATAGGAAGGACCTATTTCCCTTAGCAGAGGGGTCAACATCTAGGGAGCATAGATTTAAAGTAATTGGTAGAAGGTTTAGAGGGGATTTGAGGGTACATTTCTTCACCTAGAGGGTGATGGGGGTCTGAAACTCACTGCCTAAAAGGGTGGTAGAGGTTGAAACCCTCACCACATTTAAAAAGTGCTTGGATGTGCACTTAAAGTGCTGTAACCTACAAGGCTATGGACCGAGAGCTGGAAAGTGGGATTAGGCTAGCTAGCTCTTTGTTGGCCGGCGCGGACACAATGGGCCGAAATGGCCTCCTTCCATGCTGTAAATTTCTAAGATTCTATGATTCAAATACCCATATCTCTTTCTAATTGGTCACTGTTCATATCTATTTCAGGAATATTTTGTGAAAGGAACAGGACCTGGAAATAATTTGGTTCTTGACCTTGAAGAATACAGTCGTCGTACTTGTCATGCTATTCAGTACATGCATCCAACTAAAATAAATGTGGATCTTATTTTGGTGCTCATTAACTTCTTGGGTAGGTGAAAAAATATTTCCTATAGCGTTCCAATAAAAGACACAGTTGCATGATGAACTTGTCTTTTATCTTTACAAATGCTTACTGACCAGATGTGTATTTCCAACATTTCTGTTTTTATTTGATTTCCAACAGTCACAGGGTTAAATGTAGATGGAGATGATCAAATATTTTCATTATTCTTGTGCTGAAAGGGCCAAAGAAATATTGTCTGTGGGAAGAAATTGGATGGGTTTGAATAACAGGATAAATCTGGTAAATATTATAGCTTCAGTATGTAGACTATGTGCCAATAGGTAGATAGAATATTATGTGCAGACACACATGGAATGCATAGTACAGTGTGTCTGTACATGTGTCATGATTGAATTTCTGAGGAAGCTAAAGTGCATTCTATTAACCTGATTGGGATACTGAGGTGTCTTTATTTAATATGCCTCACTCAAGCTGGTTGGTTATAACAATAAATGAGCAATTGAAAAAGGACAAACAAAACAAAGTGGTCCATCTAGCCTATTTGGAGGGAAAAAAGACAGACTTGCATCTATATAGCACCTTTCACAACAACTGGACATCCCAAAGCGCTTTTACAGCCAATGAAGTACTTGATTTTTTTTGAAGTCTAGTCACTGTTGCAATGTAGCAGAGTTTTGGACAAGTTGAGGTTTGAGGATCACTGAAAGCCAGGAAGGAGAGGATTTAGAGCAACCACATGTAGAGATGACAAAGGCAAATATAAGGGTTTCAGTGGTGGAGGAGTTAAGATGTGGCTAGTGGTGAGCAGATGTTGCAGAGGTGGAAATGAGTGGTTTTGGTGATGGATAGAATGTAGGGTTTAAAGCTCAGGGTTGAGCAGGATGTCCAGGTTGTGCATGGTCTGGTTCATTCCGAGACAGTGACTGAAGTGGGGGTTGAAATCTATAGCTTTGGTCTTCTGGATGTTAACCAGAAAGAAGTTATGACTTGTTATAACTCAAATCTTGGACAAGCAGTCTGCACGATGGAGGTGATTGAGAGAGGTGATGTAGAAATATCACTGGGTGTCATCTGTGCACATGTGAAAGCTGCCTGCAGAATATGTTGTTAAGGGGCAGCATGCAGAGGAGGGGGTGAAAAATTGATCCGTGGGGAATTTTGGAGGTGACCGCAAGGAAAAAAATTTGCATGCAAATATTGATGGCCAGAACTTGCAATGGAATATAATAATTAGTTTGAGTTAATGAATTTAATTCCCTTTCAGAAAAAAGTGTCCAGTTCAGAGCGGTTGATGGTGCAGTGTTGGTATTCTTACCAGGTCTGGCTCATATTCAGCAGCTTCATGAGCTTTTAACTACGGACAAAAGGTTCCAAGACAGAAAAAGGTACAATTCCCCCCCCCTCTCCACTTTAATGTATGTTACAAACATTTGAATTGCATTACTATTTAAATTTACTTTGTGAAATGGTACAAAACAAACTATGCAAGAATTCCTTTTAAAGTGCTATCCACCTTCATGTTCCAGATGTCCAATTCCAATGCCATATACAAGGCTCACTCTACCAGCTATTTAATCCAGATCTCTTTTCCCAAAGCCACTTGCATGAGGAAAAGTAGATCTGGAATGCACACCTAAAGTATTTAGGTGGCTGACACATCGCAACCAGTCCTGCGTAGGTCCTTCTATTGTGCTGAAGGCAGATTTCTATCACACAACTGATGAGGATACTGTAGACGTGTTAACTAAAGGCTGGGTACATGAATGCAAGTTCATATATCTTGGTGCCTACCTTGAATGTATTACAAGGGGACAAGCAGTTGCAGCAGAAGCTCTGGACTGCCAACTGATGGAACCATTGTTCATTGAAATATATATATTCCAGTGAGGAGGAAAGGGTGTAAGAGAAAAGAGAGCCATCTGTGGCTAACTAAAGAAATAAAGGACGGTATCCAATTAAAAACAAGGGCATACAATGTGGCTAAAACTAGTGGGAGGACAAGATTGGGAGGCATTTAAAAGCCAGCAAAGAATGACTAAAAAAATGATTAAGAAAGGGAAGATCGACTATGAAAGTAAGCTAGCATGAAATATAAAAACAGATAGCAAGAATTTCTATAGGTATATAAAAAGGACGAGTGGCTACAGTAAATGTTGGTCGCTTAGAGGACGAGACCGGGAATTAGTAATGGAGAACATGGAGATGGCAGAAACTCTTAACAAATATTTTGTATTAGTCTTTACGGCAGAGGACACGAACAATATTTCAACAGTGGATAGTCAAGGGGCTATCAGGGGGAGGAACTTAACACAATCACAATCACTAAGGAGGTGGTACTCTAAGATAATGGGACTAAAGGCAGATAAATCCCCTGGACCTGATGGCTTGCATCCTTCGGGCTTAAGAGAAGTAGCAGCAGGGATAGTGGATGCATTGGTTGTAATTTATCAAAATTCCCTGGATTCTGGGGAGGTCCCAGCAGATTGGAAAACTGCAAATGTAACGCCCCTATTTAAAAAAGGAGGCAGACAAAAAGCAGGAAACTATGGACCAGTTAGCCTAACATCTGTGGTTGGGAAAATGTTGGAGTCCATTATTAAAGAAGCAGTAGCAGAACATTTAGAAAAGCAAGTTAACTACCAAGGGAGGTAGTTGGAAAGTGGATATTTAGTGCAACTTCAATCAGCTGTTCACACTGCGTGCATTGAGAGAAATACAGCAAGTTCTTGCATTGATGATTGACAGCTGCAGGCTTCATGCAGTTACTTAAATGAAGTTCCTTACCAGTTCCGTTCCCGTTTTCTATCATTAACAAAAGCTGAGAACACAGCAGTAAAAGCGAAAAAGTATATGAACTGCTTCAATCAGCTGTTCACACTGTTAACTATGGGAGGCAGTTGGAAAGTGGAGACATTGGACAACTAATCTGAAGAAATGAGGCAGAAGAAGGCTTGGAGTACCTTCTAATGTCTCATTTCCATGGAAATTCTAGGCCTGTGCCTGTTGTGTGGCCCAGGTTCCCCCCAGAATTCCCAGGACAATGTCAAGGGGGCAGATATGTGGTATGTTTTCATTCTCGTTTTCTTCCCATAGCACCAGGTTCTATGGAGAGGAATATCCGAGCCTTATAATTGAGAGTCTGACCATGCCTCACAGAGAAACCTGGAGCACAAATGCTGTTCCCAACTTCAGCAACACAGCCCCCTTGAACAACGGAGTGATGATACACAAGATGGCTCAACCAGTGGTATTCCCCTCCGCATAGACCAATCCACCACACCACACGCAGTGAACCAGGAGTCAAACACCCCTCTCCCAGGACTGACCCAACGATTCAATTGTTAAAGAGGGATTGGGAAATAGCCCCTAAGGTGCTGATAACCAGGGCTGTTGAACTATTATGTTATCCTTGAAGCCCTGAAGAGAAATAGACTAATGCTATTCGACCAGGAAAGCCTTCGATTTGGACAAAATGGTGGACTTGACCAAAATTTAGCCCCCATGCACACACATCCACAACATCAACTCTCTGACAAAAGAGATAAAATACAGGATGACTTGCCCTGTGGGTCTCCAACCTTCCCCTCTCGCTTTTGCCAGCACTCTAGGCAGTCTGCACCTTCCCACAAAGTAGAAACATGCCCCTCCCTCTATCCAGGAAACATCCACTGCTACACGCTGCAACTTCATGGTAAAGACGGTGATTGAGAAAGAGCAAGACAACCCTATAAGGACTGTGGAATACTTTACCTACACTCACCATGACCAAACCTAGTGCTGATGTCTGCCATCTGAGCATTCACCCACCCCACCAGGAAATAGGACAATATTCCAGGAAACTTCCAGTCACAAAAGGCTATTGGATAAAACTTTACATAAAGCTGACCAGTTGTACCTCTTGGTTGTTAAGGTGCCCTACTCTCCATTGGGACATGAGGTATTGGGGTTGATTCTTTGCTGAATCAATCTGTAAAATTGATTACACTATTGTCTGTCACCCTGGCTGTATGTCAACTGTGAGGGACTATGGAACGTCCTCCTCCGTCTTGGCTGCCCCCAAAAGTTTGTCACCATCCTCCGCCTGCTCCACGATGACCTGCAAGCCGTGATCCTGACCAACAGATCCACCACAGACTCAATCCACATCCGGCCCGGGGTCAAGCGGGGCCGCGTCATCGCACCAACGCTTTTCTCGATCGTTTTTGCTGCAATGCTTCATCTCACACTTAACAAGCTCCCCTGCTGGAGTGGAACTAAACTGTAGAACCAGTGGGAACTTGTTCAACCTTCGCCGCCTCCAGGCTAGATCCAAGGTCACCCCATCCTCTGCCATTGAACTACAGTATGCGGATGATGCTTACGTCTGCGCACACTCAGAGGCCGAACTCCATCGTCAACACCTTCACCGAGGCATAAGAAAGCATGGGCCTTACACTAAACATCCGTAAGACATGGGTCCTCCACCAACCTGACCCCACCACACAGTGCTACCCTCCGGTCATCAAAATCCACAATGCGGCCTTGGACAACGTGGACCATTTTCCATACCTTGGAAGCCGATTATCGGGGGCAAGGGCAGACATCGATGATTAGGTCCAACACCGCCTCCAGTGTACCAGCGCAGCCTTCAGTCGCCTGAGGAGAGTATTTGAAGACCAGGACCTCAAATCTGGCACCAAGCATATGGTCTACAGGGCAGTAGTGATGCCTGCCCTCCTATATAGCTCAGAGATGTGGACTATATACACCAGACATCTCAAAGCGCTGGAGAAGTACCACTAGCGCTGCCCCTGCAAGATCCTGCAAATCCACTGAGGGAATAGATGCACCAACGTCAGTGTTATTGAAGCACTGACCATGCTCGACCAGCTCCGTTGGGTGGGCCACATTGTCCGCATGCCCAACATGAGACTCCCTAAGCCAACGCTCTACTCGGAGCTCCGACATGGCAAGCGAGCCCCAGGTGGGCAGAGGAAATGTTTAAAGGACACCCTCAAAGCCTCCTCGATAAAGTGCAACAAGCGGCACCTGGGGCCCAAGACCACCCAAAGTGGAGGAAGAGCATCAGGGAGGGCGCTGAGCACCTCAAGTCTCATCGCCAAGAACATGCGGAAATCAAGCACAGAAGGAGCATGCGGCAAACCAGGCTCCCCACCCATCCTTTAACCAGGCTCCCCACCCATCCTTTCCTTCAAATACTGTTTGCCCCACCTGTGACAGAGACTGTAATTCCCGCATTGGACTGTACAGTCACCTGAGAACTCACTTTTAGAGTGGAAGCAAATCTTCCTCGATTTCAAGGGACTGCCTATGATGATGATGATGATGTGTATCTTTTTCCCAGTACAGTGTTTAAATAAGTCTGCATTCACACTATCTTTCAATGGTCATGTAGGTTATTCCTCTTGATGGTTGATTTTTAAATGGTGAGAGATTGGGAAATGTTGGTGTTCAGAGGGACCTGGGTATCCTTGTACACAAATCACAAAGTTAACATGCAGGCACAGCAAGCAATTAAGAAAGCAAATGGTATGTTGGCCTTTATTACAAGAGGATTTGAGTATAACGTCTTACTGCAATTATATAGGGCCCTGGTGAGACTGCACCTGGAGTATTGTGTACAGTTTTGGTCTCCTTACCTAAGGAACGATATACTTGCCATTGAGGGAGTGCAACAAAGGTTCACCTGTCTGATTACTGACATGGGGGGATTATCTTAGGATGAGAAATTGAGTAGACTAGGCCTGTATTCTCTAGAGTTTAAAAGAATGAGAGGTGAGCTCATTGAAACATACAAATATTTTACAGGGCTTGACAGGGTAGATGCAGGGAGGATGTTTCCTCTGGCAGAGGAGCCTAGAACCAGGGGTCACAGTCTCAGAATAAGGGGTCAGCCTTTTAGAACTGAGATGAGGAGAAACTTCTTTATTCAGAGGGTGGTGAATCTTTGGAATTCTCTACTTCAGGGCTGTGGAGGCTCAGTCTTTGATTATATTCAGGACCGAGATCGATCGATTTTTGAATATTAAGGGAATCGAGGGATATGGGGATAGTGCAGGAAAGTAGAGTTGAGATTGAAGATCAGCCATGATCTCATTGAATGGTGGAGCAGGCTCGAGGGACCGGATGGCCTACTCCTGCTTCTGATTCTTATGTTCTTATGGTGGTAGGGGAGTGGAGTTGGGCCTTGACTATTCCCACTGCTACGCCTGGTCCTGTGTGTTTGGATAGTAACTGTGCACATGTCCATCAGGGTCATTGGCAGAACATGGGGCACCCATCGACTCCAAGCCAAGATTCTGTGCATAAATAATTCCAAAACCCCAGTATTCTCCATCCAAGTTACAAGATTCCTCCCTGCCTTCTTCCTCTTTGCGCTGGACATCCCATGGCACTTCAGAGGTGTAATCACAAAAAAATAATTCCAAGCTAACAAGAGATATTCGATGGGGTGATCAAAAATGTGGTTAAAGAGGCAGGTTTTAAGCAAAGTCTTTAAACTTTGAAGTGACCGAGGAGTTTAAAGAGGGAAATCAAGATTGTTTGGCCTAGGCAGCTGAAGGCACAGCTGCTAATTGTGGGGCCAAGGGAGGGTGGTGTGGATGTGCAGGAGACTAGAATCAGTGGAATGGAGAGGCGGCAGTAGGGCTGAAGGGAGATCAGAGATCGGGAGGACCAAGTCAATGAAGCGACAAACACAACAAAAATTTTGAGTTTGAGGCACTGGATGTTGAATGGGTCACAAAGGTGTAAGGGATAGGACATGGACAGCAGAGTTTTGGATGAGCTGAAGTTTACAGAGGGTAAAAGATATGAGGCTGCCCAGGAATCTGTTGGATTATTCGAGTCTGGAGGCGATAAAAGTGTGGATGAAGGTTTCTGAGGTGGGCAATATTATGGAGGTGGAAGCAGGAAGTCTTTACAATGAAGATGATATGGGGGTCAGAAAGGGGACAATCGCGTTGTGGTTATGTTTGTAATCTAGTAACCTGGTCTAACAGTCCCGTTGGATGATTAAAGCTAAACTTCCCCAAAAGCAAGGACATGTTTCTTAATCAGAAGGTTGCCAAAATATTCACGAAATCTACCCATTTGTGTGGCTATGATCTAGCTTTAAACATCTGTATCCTGGCTTCTCTGGTCAGGCAATAAACTCTCCAAATATCTCTGCTATCTGCAGCTTGCCAAGCAGGAAGGAGGGCTCAGTCTTGCATACCTCGACACTGCTATTGGGCAGCTTAATTCCAGGGAGTTATGGCTTGGAACTGTGCTGCTCCATAACCTTGGCTGAACACTGAGATCAAGGCTTCCCATTCTCTCCCACACAGTCTGCCCTTCAAAGACACCAAAAAAAGTCTGATAAAGGCCCAGAAACATCCGGTATTAACAGCAACATTGTCTGCTTGGATGGAGGGTTTCATCTACCTTTTTCCAATCTGATACAGGTTGAGCAACCCGACCGGCAACCTCGGGACCGAGGCTTAGCCGGTTTTCGTGTTTTTCTGGATTTTGGAACATCTTTCTGACATCACGAATCTGGAAACACCCGAGCCCAGGTTCGGGTATTTCCGGATTTCGGAACGTCAGAAGGGGGGGTTGGGGGGGGGGAAGGTGAGGTGTTGTTCGCTGGGCGATGAGGTTGTCGGCCGGGGCCTCTCTGCCGGGGAAGTGCTCGGGCGGGCCCTGCTGCCGGGGAGGTGCTCGGGTGGGGCCTGCTGAAGAGCTGGTCGGGCGATCCCATCGTGGAGGTGGTGTTCGGGCGGGCTGGTGAGGAGGCCTCGAGGTAAGGGCAGTGGTGGCGAGGCTCAAGGTAAGGGCAGGGGCGGTGAGGTGAGGCCCGAGATCAGGCAGCAGCGAAGCGAGAGGCGGCGAGGCCCGAGGTCGGGCAGTGGTGAAGCGAGGCCCGAGGTCGGGCAGTGGTGAAGCGAGGCCCGAGGTCGGGCAGTGGTGAGGCGAGGCCCGAGGTCGGGCAGTGGTGAGGCGAGGCCCGAGGTCGGGCAGTGGTGAAGCGAGGCCCGAGGTCGGGCAGTGGTGAGGCGAGGCCCGAGGTCGGGCAGTGGTGAGGCGAGGCCCGAGGTCGGACAGTGGTGAAGCGAGGCCCGAGGTCGGGCAGTGGTGAGGCGAGGCCCGAGGTCGGGCAGTGGTGAGGCGAGGCCCGAGGTCGGGCAGTGGTGAAGCGAGGTCCGAGGTTGGGCAGCGGTGGGACCTTGAGGTTGGCAGGGTTGGTGGGTCCGGATTCCGGAACATTTAACTGATTCTGGAAAACCCTGCCACCAATTGGTTCGGAGTCCGGATTCTGGAACATTCTGGATTCTGGAACTCCGGATTTTAGATGCTCAACCTGTTCTTTGAAAAAGTAAAAGAACTGGGATTAATGTAATGAATCGAACATCTTTGAAACATCCCAGAGTATTTTATAACCAGTAGATTACTTTTGAAGTTGTTTATGTAGGTAAAAGGAGCACCCAATTTGCACATAACATAGCACAGAGCATACAAGATGAATGAGCAGATGATCTATTTTTGGTGATGTTGGCCAGGACACCGGGATAATTCTCTGCTCTTCAAACATTGTCTACCTGAGCAGACAGGCAGGACCTTGGGTTTAACATGTCATCTGAAAGACACCACCTAAAACAATGCAACGCTCTCAATACTGTACTAAAGTGTCAGCCTAGAATATGTACCCAAGAGTTGAACCCTCAACTTTCTGATTTTGAGGTGAATGCCAATCCCCAGAAATATATTTTCACCACATTTGCTTCTGGATCAAAAAATAACAGTCTTCAAGAAACCCAGGAGTGCGACATGGGAAGAATGGGGATCAGTATGGAAATAAGCTTTTCCCTGACCTGCAGCAGAATGTGCAATGGCCAGATCAAAATAATGGATCAAACGTACCACATCCCATTCTAGGCCCACAGATTCCTTCCTGGGCATGAATAATGGAGGGATGAGGCCGGAGGGGTGCACTGCTGCAGATACTCTGTCCTTGCTTCTCATTTATCCTTTTTGGGCAAAAATTTGTACGTCTATATCTCTCTCAATCATTGCAAATCTGAGCTCATACCTGTTGGGCTTGCCCATCAAGCACTGATTTTCTCCCCTGCACCACATAGACGAGCGCCGCTGTCGTGTCACCGCTTGCTGCATGATAATGTTTGCCTTCCCTCAGCAAAAATAGGTAATGCACCAGTGGGAACTACAGGGAAATACCAGGCAGTCGGGAACTCATTCCTTGGAACGCATGTAGCCCACGTATATATCACACAGGCCCAGATCACCCCTCGAGAAAGTCAGAGGGGGACCACAAGCTAGAAATCCCCTATAATTCCACAAAGGCCAATGTCGGAGTCCGAAAAGACCCACTGTCATAATTGCAAGAGTCTTAAAGCACAAACTCCCTGACCCAGCCAAACCCGTGACCCTTTTCAACTTTATCCCTTCCAAGCATGTTCAAAATCTGCCAGTTACCTCAGTGTGCATAATGTATATTGTGATGAACTACAGTGTCTTCATTACTATATCTATGTACTTTTGTCTTACGTATTTTAAAAAGTGAGCAGTTCAGAGGTGTGTTATACAAGAAAGAAAGCTTACATTTATATTGCGCCTTTCATGTCTTTCGAACACCCCAAAGTGCTTCACAGAAGTACTTTCCAAGGGTAGCCACTGTTGTAATGTAGGCAATGTAACATGGCAACCAATCTATGCACAGCAAAGAGGTAAATGACCTGATATGTTTTTTTACTGATGTTGGTTGTGAGACAGTTATTGGCCAGGACACTGGGAGAACTTCCCTTCTCTTTGAAAAGTGCCATGAAATCTTTTACATCCCCCTGAGAAGGAAGACGGAGTCTCCAACAATGCAGCACTCCCTCAGTAATGTACCAGTATGTATTCAGGCCACTGGAGTCAGGATTGAACCTGTGACCTTAAGAACATAAGAACAGGAGTAGGCCATTTGACCCCTCGAGCCTGCTGCGCTATTTAATAAGATCATGGCTGATCTGATCATGGATTCAGCGCCACTTCCCTGCCTGCTCCCCATAACCCTTTATTCCCTTATTGCTCAAAAATCTATCTATCTCCGCCTTAAATATATTCAATGTCCCAGCCTCCATTGCTCTCTTGGGCAGAGAATTCCACAGATTTATAACCCTCAGAGAAGAAATTCCTCCTCATCTCAGTTTTAAATGGGCGGCCCCTTAATCTGAGACTATTTCCCCTATGAGTGGAAATATCCTCTCTGCATCCATCTTGTCGAGCCCCCTCATTATCTTTCGATAAGATCACCACTCATTCTTCTGAATTCCAATGAGTATAGGCCCAAACTACTCAACCTATCTTCATAAGTCAACCCCCTAATCTCTAGAATCAACCTAGTGAACCTTCTCTGAACAACCTCCAATGCAAGTATATCCTTCCTTAAATACGGAGACCAAAACTGTACGCAGTACTTCTAGGTGTGGCCTCACCGATACCCTGTACCTTCTGACAGGCGAGGGTGCTACCACTGAGCCTAAGATTTATAGTTTTTCTCTTTGGCATGGTTACCAAAATTGTACATGATATTCTCAATGTGTTCTGAATAGTGCATTGTAAAGTATTAACCGAACCTCTGTAGGTATATTCTAATGTTCTGGCTCTATTTCCATATATATATTTGAATTGCTTTGCCACATTGGCTGGTTATATCTACTGTTACTCCAAGATTGCTTTCTAGGTTTCCCTATGCAAATTCAATTCTGTTCATTGTATCTTGTTGTCCTTCAAGTTTTTCGACCTGTATTGACCACTGGAGTTTAATTTCTCAACTTGACATTCTCTGGTCAGTTTCTGGACTCATTTTCACAAATCAGTGTATGTTCCTTCTCCACAAGTTGACTTAACACCTCGATACTTTTTAAATCGGTGTGTGACTTTTAATGTGCTGGGGAGGGTGGGTGGTGGTGTGTGGGGAGGGGGTGTTGCATTATTGGGGGAAGGAGTGGGTGTTGTATTATTGGGGGTACAGTGGGTTTATCAAGTAAATGATCTGTTCTCCTCCCTTCCCTCAGATGAACTTGATAGACTACTTCTTTTGTCAGGCTGATTTTCTTATTTTTAAATTACACCTTTGTATAAATTTGTTTTTATGTCACTAAATCTGTAGGTACAAAGTGATTGCTTTGCACTCGATTCTTTCATCACAAGATCAAGCTGCAGCCTTCACAGTCCCACCACCAGGGGTCAGGAAGGTAAGTCTTATTTTATCAGATCCCTTCTTAATGTTTTATTCCAATTACATTAGCCACAGTTTCTCCAGTCTTCATAACTGAACTGGCAGAAACAGAGGTAGTAATGGCATGTTGATATTTAGACAATTGTTGATGGCTGCATATGCTTCATTTGAAGAATTCCAGCCAGGATATGGCAGTTCTTTATAAGGGAGTGCTGGTGCAAGTTATGCAAAGGGAAAATCTATCAGCAAATAATTGAAGACAACTGATGGTTTTATCAGAGATTTACACACAAATATTAAGATTAAACTAAACAGAAAACATCATTGACCCAAGACATAGGTTTTCAAACTGACATCCCTGGATGTTGGCTACGCCTGGAAAGGATCCTGAAAAGATCCTCAGTTTTTTCATCCTTACTAGCTTGTTTCTCGTAAACTAATTTAAAAAATGCTTTGCGCAGTGTTGACACTTTTTCCTATAAGCAGCCAAAACAGTTTCAGGGATGCGTGTATCTATATTTGTCAACTGCAGCTCTAAGGAAAAGAACCACCCAATGGGCCCAAGTTTCCGCCCTTTGTAAGGTGCGCCGACTTTCTGGAATAAAAAGGGCGCTGAAAACTTACCTTGTGATTCTGCAAGCACCTCAGGACGTCTTCGTGCTCGGCGTGGTGCAGCACAAGGGGTCAGGGGCGGCGTCAGGTCCCGGCGCTGAAAACAGTGTCGGGACCTCTGCACATGTGTGCTAGAGTGTGCGCACATGTGGAGTAGCTCCAGGTCCCCGAGGCTACGTGGGAGGGGCCCGAAGCACGCCAGCCCTAGCCCTGGCCGAATGGGCTCCCCGGGCGAAGATCGGGACTCGGGCCTCCCTCCTGTTCAGCCTCCCCCCCTCCCCCCCCCGCTCCCCGTTCAGTGCCCCCTCCTCCCTCCCCCCCCCCCCCCCTTTCACGTCGGTGGCAGGGCCCACCTATCCGGCATCTTGCTGGGGGGGCGGGTCCCGCCCGGCGGGGGCGGCCCAGCTTCTTCGTTGGGGGGGCCTGTTTAGCCTCCCCACCCCCCTCCCGCTCAGCCCTTCCCACTCCTCTCTCCGCCCCTCCTCTCTCCGCCTTTCCTCTCCCCGCCCTTCCTCTCCCCGCCCTTCCTCTCCCCGCCCTTCCTCTCCCCGCCCTTCCTCTCCTCGCCGCTCCTCTCTCCGCCCCTCCTCTCCACCCCCCTCCCCCCTCTCCTCCCTCCCTCTCTCTCTCTCTCTCCCCCCCTCCTCTCTCCCCCCCCTCCCTCTCTCCTCCCACCTCTCTCCCCCCCCACCCCTCGCTAACAGAGAGAGAGAGACACTGGGGGGGTGGGGGGCCTGTCCCAGCACGCTGTTGGAGGGCTTCCAGTGCTGTAGTGAGTAGAAACTTAATTTTTTATTTATTGATTTTTAAAAAAATTACTTTTCTTATTTGTTTATTTTTTTTGATTGATTTATTGGCTAATTTATTGACTTATTTGTCATTTATTATTGATGATGACTCTATTTGTAAAAGCGAAGTGTTTAATTTTTGTAAACTGCCCCCCCGCCCCCCATCTCTCGTTCCCTACGCCTGATTTATAAGTGTAGGCAAAGTTTATCTGAGCGTACAAAAATCTACACTTGTTCCATTCTAAGTTAGTTTGGAGTAAGTTTTCGCTGCCTAAACTTGCAAAACAGACGCAAGTGGCTGGACACGCCCCCTTTTGAAAAAAAAATCTTTCTAAAATGAAACTATTTTAACTCACTAGAACTGGAGCAAACTAAATGCCGAGAATTGCAATTTCTAAGGTGCTCCATTCTAAACTAGTTGCTCCAAGCAAATAGGAGCAACTCGGGCCGAAACTTGAGCCCAATGACTCTGAAGGCTACCCTTGCTACTGCGACCACAAGGGTGAATGGCAAATCTGATCTTTTGGTCACTAATTATGTTTTCATTTACAACTTCATTCAGTGTTTTCTGTTCCTCATCTAACCTTTTGGAAGGCATTGTAATAAAAATAAATCCATTTGCTCCAAATTAGTAAACGCTTTGAAGGAAATAGTAATTTATCATGGCTTGTTAATATATCTTGTAATGTGATATGCTGGCTCACTGGAAGAGGTGAAAAGTTCAGCACGACTTTTTAAATGAATGGATTTAACATGATATAAATGACATGAACATGAATGGTCATTGAATTGGTGCAAGGTTTTGGAGTTTTATGTCCGTTATTGGTTCTGTGTTTAAAAATTGTATCTAACTTTCAGCAAGCCATAAGGTATTTTGTGGTCAAGTGAGGTTGTGTTTATCACAACTGAATGCTGCAAGATGGTGGTATAACTTGAAACTTAATGCGGGAAAAATTAGGAAATCCTTTGTAGCTGATGATTTAATTGTCTAATCCTTCACTTTTCAGATTGTTTTGGCAACAAACATTGCAGAAACGGGTATCACAATACCTGATGTTGTCTTTGTCATTGATTCTGGAAAGACTAAAGAAAACAGGTTTGTTTACAACCAGGTATTTTGTCAACATTCTTTTAAACACTGACTAGGTTATAACTACCTTTCAGATTTTGTTCAATAAAAGTACAAAGCAGTATAATTACAAACAATTCTCAATTTTTGTTAATAGTTAAGGTTAAAGTATCAAATAGTAATCTGTTCTGCAATATATATTGGGGTAGAAATTATGGTCAGAGACGTACCTCCAGAGAACGCTTCTGACCCGCGAAACAAATCTGAACCTGCATCCAGTCTCTGGCCTCCAGGCGGACGTCTGCGTAAAGGCCCACGGATCCCAGGGACGCAGGCGGTTCAGAAGCGTCTCTGGGATCATGTGGGCTTGGTCCTCCAATCACAAAGGAGGATTCCATTGCAGTCATTCACAAAGGGAATCCCCGAATTAGATACAATGGAATCCCCAAATAATTGAACAATTCACATAATTCTAATAAATATAAATGTACTGAATTTCAGTTTTATTCATAAGTCTCTCCATTACATCAACCTGAATAAAAATTAAAATTTTTGATAATTTTAAACATTAGGCCAATTTTCTCCAGTATTTGCGCCGTTTTTTTGGGAGCGGGCTGCTTTTTTTGGCCTAACTTAAAAATCCCCAGTTTCCACAATCAATTTGCACCAGTGTAACTCAGTTAGTTACAAATTTTTTAAGTCAGTTTTTTTTTGAGCCAAAGGGGGCATAACCAGCCACCTGCTCCACTTCTGGTCATTTAAGGAAGTTTGGCCAGCTGAGAGTTACTCCAGTTCTGATTAGGCCAGCGTATGTGGCCTGTCTTGAAAAACCTTTCCAAGAGTTAAGGAAATCGGCGCAGGTAGGGAAAGCGGTGCAGCAGATGGCCGGATACACACGTAATTGAAAAACACATAGCAACAACTGACTTCCAACCCCGCCCGAAGGCTGTCCGGTCCTATTTTCGGTTCCCGGTTCTCACACACAATCTGTTCCCATTCTCGGTCCCATTCTCGGAGAGAGAGAGAGAGAACTCTTCAAATATGCTAAAAAAAAATGCTTTGGGGAAAATTGAGCCCCTTAATCTGGGCCAATCTTTGCATAAGCTAACTTATTGTGTGTGTGCATAATTTTGATTTTTAAATGTTTAATTTAGGGGTACAGTAGCATAGCGGTAATGTTATTAGATTAGTAATCCAGAGGCCTGGACTAATGATCCGGAGACATGAGTTCAAATTCCACCACGGCAGCTGGGGAAAGAGAAGTTCAACCTGTACTACCAGTTATGTTTTGAATTAAATTATAAATAAAAGCTTGATAAAAGTTTTTTTTAAAGAAATATATTTAAACCCCCCAGAAAATTTTTCGCTCTCCTGTAGCTTTGCTTACGCTGGGCGGGCTTACTCTTAACGTGATCCTGGCTCAGCACACAGTCCCATTGGACCTGCCTCCCATGCCCTGGCCTGGGTTGGGCCGACGTGCCGCGACCTGGGGCCGGCCGGTTGCTCCTTCCTTCCCCGCTGCCCTCGGCACTCCCTCCGGGGTCAGGCTGGCGGGCCACATCCTCGGGCCGGCCGCTCCTCCCCTCCCCGCTGCCCTTGGTGCTCTGCCAAACAAAAAGAAAAGACCTCTTCATTACTTTGAATGTTCTAGGAGTGAGTCTTGGAGATGCACAGCTGGTATATCCTGTGGGATAAACCACGATGGGGCAGAAGGAGGCCAAGTGTCGCAGAGGCACCGAAGCTGGACCCCAAATGCTGATCTCCCCATATCCGGCAAAATCCCTTATCCAGCACAGGCCAGGTCCCGAGGGTGTCGGATAAGACAAGTCCAACCTGTATCAGTAAAGGTGACCATGAAATACTGGATTGTCGTAACAACCCATTTGGTTCACTAATGTCCTTTTGGGAAGGAAATCTGCCATCCTTACCTGGTCTGGCCTATATGTGACTCTTAACTGCCCTCTGAAATTACGGCTCACTGCCACCTTCTCGAGGGCAATTGGGGATGGGCAATAAATGCCAGGGATGCCCACATCCCAGGAACGAATAAAAAAGGTTTATATGTTTTTACCAGCTGTAAGAGTTTTGTGGGCAATTGCTGGGTAGTTCTTGGGCAAATATCCCAACTCTGTTCCAGAAATAGTGTTTCCAGTTGGTTTGGATGATCTGTCAAGGCATACCTTGACAGATTGCAAGTTCCGGATTTTACGCATGCGCCCAGAAGTTGCGGGGCCTTTGAAATGGAATACAACGGTGTACTCAGAGACTGCAAATACCAGTCCAGTGTATGCAACTGAATTACATCAATATTAAATTAACCAAGTACTGAATATTTTTCATAGCTTTTAAAATAACAGGTTACATGTTTGTATAAATATACACACATTTTAAATGTTTGTAGGTATCATGAAAGTAGCCAAATGAGCTCGTTGGTGGAGACCTTTATCAGCAAAGCCAATGCTCTTCAGAGGCAGGGTCGAGCTGGGCGTGTCCGAGAGGGATTCTGTTTCCGTTTGTACACACAAGCAAGGTGAAAATCTGTAACATTACTCATATCTAAAATGGTAATGTACTTTTTAATCTAAGATTTTAGTAGTGGGAGAGTTTTTCAATTTTTGTTTTTTGAAATTTGTAATTTTAATGAAGTAGCATGTCTCTGACAATATTGTTCCAGGGAATGTGGAACAGCTAGGTGATGAGTGGAGCACTGGAGAAAGGAAGGCTTGCATTTATATAGTGCCTTTCACGACCACTGGATGTTCCAAAGCGGTTTAAAGCCAATTAAGTACTTTAAAAAAAAAAGTGTAATGACTTTGGAATGTAGGAAACGCAGCAGCCAATTTGCACACAGCAAGCTCCCACAAACAGCAATCTGTTTTTAGTGATGTTGATTGAGAGATAAATATTGGCCAGGACACTGGGGATAACTCCCCTGCTCTTCTTCAGAATAGTGCCTTGGGATCTCTTGCATCCCCCTGAGAGAGCAGACGAGGCCTCGGTTTAACGTCTCATCCGAAAGATTTGAGCATTTAATTGGGAATGGGAGGAATACATTACAGGGGTACAGATTGGGATCTAGAGGAGGACGAGAAGCCCAAGTTCAATCAGGGATAGTACAAGTTTGGCTTCCTTTTACTTGACATTTAGGTGGTTCGAGGTGTTCCTGGGTCAGACTTCAGAAATGGAGGCTGGGATGGTGCTGTTGAGTGTCCGGGTTGGTTCTGTGCAACATATAACACACTTGCACTATTATTGCATTATTTATTACAAACTCGTGTATATAGTTACATTTGTTTTGCTCATCTTATCCGGTATTGTTCAAAACATGCTTTTCTATAAAACATGTTGATAGCTACCATCAGAAGTATTCACTTATGACCTCCTCTGGATTTTAGTACTGTTGGACTTTTTCCAAATCGAGGAATTGGGAGGACTTACAAACAGCAAGTTGGCTAGCTTGGCTATCAATCATAAATTCCAATGTTTTATTTTCTTAACATGTGTTGTATGCCTTGAGGGTTCTTTATGAAGTGCATTCATGATTTTTTTGTTTTAAGACCTGTCTTGTCCATTAGATTGAGTAGTTGGTTGCCTTGAGCCATGTTGAGTGAGTTGTAGTCAGTGGAGTGAAATCAGTACATTCTGGGTGTTATCCGCAGAGTGCTTGCCACAGAATGTCACGGATACATTTTGGGAATTGGTCATTACGTTGAGCTCTTCATTCAGGGAATCCTCAGGTACACAATATTAGCTGTGAGAATAAAGCAGCACTCGGTTCCCAACCCCAAGATAAGAACTGTTGCATGGTTTTCCAAGACGGCAAAGTCGACTGTATGGGTAAGAGTAAGTATAGTGTTTTCTTTTGTTAAATCATTAGATCTAAGAACCAAGATTGCCACTGAATTTATTGTATTTTTAAGCAGTTTTATTGGTGGTTGTTATGGAGCTTGCTGCTTGTTCTTTGTACTTCTTTTACTGCTTGGAGATTCATAATTTTGCTACTTGTATTGTCATTGCAGGAAATCAGTATTATTAAGTCAGCAGTAATTTGTTTTTAATTTAGGATTTTTTTTGCCTCACAGACACTTTGATGTGTTATTTGCACTCCAGATGAAAGGCTTTTAATTGTGCAGATAGGCTTGCTTTGATAATATTTGGAATTAGCTGTTGTGTTTTTGGTATAAAATATCCACCTATTAATGACGTTATTTTAAGTTGGGTCCCATATTTTTAAGGAGTAACATAATTTGCTTTATTCCTCCAGGTATGACAATTTCATAGATTACTCTGTCCCAGAAATCTTACGAGTTCCCTTGGAAGAGCTTTGCCTTCATATCATGGTAATATTTACTTATAAATATTTCAGACTTTTTGTAATGGCTGAGAGGACCCTTTGCTGTGCAGCCAGTGCAGCACTGTGTCTGTAATACATTTAAATAATTTGTATTTTTTTAATTCATGGAGTGTGGGTGACGCTGGCAGGGCCATGATTTATTGCCCATGGTATGGGTGGAGCTACGGAATACCAAAGGGCAGAAAACGCTAGTGGAAGTTGTGTACAGGCCACCAAATAGTAGTAGTGAGGTTGGGGACAGCATCAAACAAGAAATAAAGGATGTGTGCAATAAAGGTACAGCAGTAATCATGCGTGACTTTAATCTACATATTGATTGGGCTAACCTAACTGGTAGCAATGCGGTGGAGGAGGATTTCCTGGAGTGTATTAGGGATGGTTTTCTAGACCAATATGTCGAACCAACCAGAGAGCTGGCCATCCTAGACTGGGTGATGTGTAATGAGAAGGGACTAATTAACAATCTTGTTGTGCGAGGCCCCTTGGGGAAGAGTGACCATAATATGGTAGAATTCTTTATTAAGATGGAGAGTGACAATGTTAATTCAGAAACTAGGGTCCTGAACTTAAGAAAGGGTAACTTTGATGGTATGACGCGCGAATTGGCTAGATTAGACTGGCAAATGATACTTAAAGGGTTGACGACGTATAGGCAATGGCAAACCTTTCAAGGTCAAATGGACGAACTTCAACAATTGTACATCCCTGTCTGGAGTAAAAATAAAACGGGGAAGGTGGCTCAACTGTGGCTAACAAGGGAAATTAAGGATAGTGTTAAATCCAAGGAAGAAGCATACAAATTAGCCAGAAAAAGTAGCAAGCCGGAGGACTGGGAGAAATTTAGAATACAGCAGAGGAGGACAAAGGGTTTAATTAAGAGGGGGAAAATAGAGCACGAGAGGAAGCTTGCCGGAAACATAAAAAATGACTGCAAAAGCTTCTATAGATATGTGAAGAGAAAAAGATTAGTGAAGACAAACATTGGTCCCTTGCAGTCGGATTCGGGTGAATTTATAATGAGGAACAAAGAAATGGCAGACCAATTGAACAAGTACTTTGGTTCTGTCTTCACAAAGGAAGACACAAATAACCTTTCCGATGTACTAGGGGTCCAAAGGTCTAGTGAGAAGGAGGAACTGAAGGATATCCTTATTAGGCGGGAAATTGTGTTCAGGAAATTGACGGGATTGAAGGCCGATAAATCCCCAGGGCCTGATAGCCTGCATCCCAGAGTACTTAAGGAAGTGGCCCTAGAAATAGTGGATGCATTGGTGATAATTTTCCAACAGTCTATTGACTCTGGATCAGTTCCTATGGACTGAAGGGTTGCTAATGTAACACCACTTTTTTAAAAAGGAGGGAGCGATAAAACGGGTAATTATAGGCCAGTTAGCCTGACATCAGTAGTGGGGAAAATGTTGGAATCAATCATTAAGGATGAAATAGCAGCACATTTGGAAAGCAGTGATAGGATTGGTCCAAGTCAGCATGGATTTACGAAAGAAAAATCATGCTTGATAAATCTTCTGGAATCTTTTCAGGATGTAACTAGTAGAGTGGACGGGGGAGAACCAGTGGATGTGGTGTATTTGGACTTTCAAAATGCTTTTGACAAGGTCCCACACAAGAGATTGTTGTGCAAAATCAAAGCACATGGTATTGGGGTAATGTACTGATGTGGATAGAGAACTGGTTGGCAGACAGGAAGCAGAGAGTCGGGATTAACGGGTCCTTTTCAGAATGGCAGGCAGTGACTAGTGGAGTGCCGCAGGACTCAGTGCTGGGACCCCAGCTCTTTACAATATATATTAATGATTTGGATGAAGGAATTGAGTGTAATATCTCCAAGTTTGCAGATGACACTAAACTGGTGGCAGTGTGAGCTGTGAGGAGGACGATAAGAGGCTGCAGGGTGATTTGGACAGGTTAGGCGAGTGGGCAAATACATGGCAGATGCAGTATAATGTGGATAAATGTGAGGTTATCCACTTTGGGGGCAAAAACACGAAGGCAGAATATTATCTGAATGCTGGCAGATTAGGAAAAGGAGAGGTGCAGCGAGACCTGGGTGTCATGATTCATCAGTCATTGAAGGTTGGCTTGCAGGTACAGCAGGCGGTGAAGAAGGCAAATGGTATGTTGGCCTTCATCGCAAGGGGATTTGAGTATAGGAACAGGGAAGTCTTACTGCAGTTGTACAGGGCCTTGGTGAGGCCTCACCTGGAATATTGTGTACAGTTTTGGTCTCCTAATCTGAGGAAGGACGTACTGCTATTGAGGGAGTGCAGCAGAGGTTCACCAGACTGATTCCTGGGATGGCAGGACTGACATATGAGGAGAGACTGGATCGACTGGGCCTGTATTCACTGGAGTTTAGAAGGATGAGAGGGGATCTCATAGAAACATCTAAGACTCTGACGGGACTGGACAGGTTAGATGCGGGAAGAATGTTCCTGATGTTGGGGAAGTCCAGAACCAGGGGACATAGTCGTAGGATAAGGGGTAAGCCATTTAGGACTGAGATGAGGAGGAACTTCTTCACTCAGAGAGTTGTTAACCTATGGAATTCCCTACCGCAGAGAGTTGTTGATGCCAGTTCATTGGATATATTCAAGAGGGAGTTAGATATGACCCTTGCGGCTAAAGGAATATGGAGAGAAAGCAGGAACGATCAGCCATGGTGGTGCAGGCTCGAAGGGCCGGATGGCCTACTCCTGCACCTATTTTCTATGTTTCTATCCCTAATTGCCCTTGGGAAGGTGGTGGTGAGCCACCATTCAGAATTAAGAATCAACCACATTATTGTGGGTCTGGAGTTACATATAGACCAGACTGGGTAAGGATTGCAGATTACCTTCCCTAAAGGACATTAGTGAACCAGATGGGTTTTTACGACAACCATACTAGCTTTTTTAATTCTAGATTTTTTGATTTAATGAACTGAATTTAAATTCACCAGCTGCCATGATGGGAATTGAACTCATGTCTCAGGATCATTAGTTCAGGCCTCTGGATTACTAGTCCAGTAGTCCAGTAACATAACCACTATGCTACCATAGTCTAGCTTTGAAAAGTGATTTATTCAAACTGATCTGTAATGCTAATCTGCTCTCTCCCACTGTATCCATTTTGGCATTCGCATATGTGTTTTTTTTTTAAAAGAGGAAGGTTTCAATCATCTGTTCAAATCTAGAGCTTTAAGGAGCAGTAGTTGTCAGTGACAGGACATGAGCATGTGTCTCCTGAGCTAATTGAATTGAAGCAATGTGGGGAGAAGCTCATTAGCTGTTGGAGAACTAGTTTAGTTGCTATTATGGCACATGCAGTATTACCGGTTTGTAGGCTTTTGAATCATCATGGTAATAAGCATTGCTTTTTTTAAACTTCTCTCTTAATTCTTTCTCTTTTCTTTCCCGCACCCTCCCCATGATGTATCACACTAACCTAGCCCTCTGACAATACTAATTTCAAAGGCATATGAGTGTAGACTTTTCCTTTTGTATATCCTCATCTCAGTTCCTCTGGAAGTATGCCTCACTTCCATTTTGCACTTTCCTCGATTGAACATAAGAACATAAGAACATAAGAATTAGGAACAGGAGTAGGCCATCTAGCCCCTCGAACCTGCTCCGCCATTCAAAAAGATCATGGCTGATCTGGCCGTGGATTCAGCTCCACTTACCCGCCCGCTCCCCATACCCCTTAATTCCCTTATTGGTTAAAAATTAATCTATCTGATTTGAATACATTCAACGAGCTAGCCTCAACTGCTTCCCTGGGCAGAGAATTCCACAGATTCACAACCCTCTGGGAGAAGAAATTCCTTCTCAACTCTGTTTTAAGTTGGCTCCCCCGTATTTTGAGGCTGTGCCCCCTAGTTCTAGTCTCCCCGACTAGTGGAAACAACCTCTCTGCCTCAATCTTGTCTATCCCTTTCATTATTTTAAATATTTCTATAAGATCACCCCTCATCCTTCTGAACTCCAACGAGTAAAGACCCAGTCTACTCAATAGTTGAGTAGTTGAATAGTTCAATAATGATTGGCACAGCTATGATCAGCAACTTGCTTTTATGAGGATCTGAGGGCTTGAACCACTCAGTTTTACAGTCCCAGCATATTCTGCTGAAGAGAGATTTAAAACTTGTAAAATTAATGTTAATTTATTTGGCCGTGTTCAGCAACAGAAGTGCACATATTGGGCTAAAATGACTGACATTCTCTGGTTATGGTACATTATCCTTCCTTGTCCTCGCTGCAGCCTTCAACACGATTCTTCTCCAATGGTTCTCTCCTGTTGTCCAGTTCAGAAGAACTGCCCTCGTTTGATTCTATTCTTAACTAACCACTCATAGCCAAAGCATCTCTAATAATGGCTTCTCTTTCCACCCTATCTCTGGAATCCACTTTTGTATCTACACCTGCCTCGCCCGCTACCTCAGCCTATCTGCAGCCCATTTGGTACCTCTGGACTAGATTACTCCAACTCTCTCTTGGCCGGTCTTTCACTCTGCACGCTCCATAAACTTTACCTCATTCAAAATTCTATCCATCCTGCCCAAGCCCAACTCACCCATTACACCTGTCCTCATTGATCTATATTGGCTCCCAGTCTCCAAGTGCTGCAAATATAAAATTTCTCACCCCCTTGTTTAAATACCTCCATGGCCTTGCCCCTTCCTATCCCTGTAACTTCCTCCAGTCGTGCAACCGTCCTCCCCTGCCAAATTCTCCTTTCCTCTGACGTCAGCCTCTTGTACATTCAACCCTCCCTGTGCGCCCCCTCATTGACAGCTGTGCCTTCAGTTACCTAGGTACTTCTGCATTACAATAAATGAAAAATAAACAAGGCCAATTTTTTTCATCTGCATTACCCGTTTATTTCCATACATAATTTCCTTAAGCAGTATTGTCTTACTAAACATTTCCCATTTATTTTTTTATTTTTAGAAATGCAATCATGGATCTCCAGAAGATTTTCTCGCCAGAGCTTTAGATCCACCACAACTCCAAGTCATTAGTAATGCTATGAACCTGCTGAGGAAAATTGGAGCTTGTGAGATCAACGAACCTAAACTGACTCCATTAGGTCAGCATCTTGCTGCCCTGCCAGTAAATGTGAAAATTGGGAAAATGTTGATTTTTGGAGCCATTTTTGACTGTTTAGAACCTGTGGTAAGTGGATTTAAAGAATGTTAAGATTTCAAACCAACTGCAATTTTACATTATAAAAATCTATGAGGATCTCGAGACATATTAAGGCTTTACCAAAAGATTATTTAAAGTAGTTTGTTGAATTTTTTATCTTGGGATTGATCACCTGGTCGATTTTCCAAGTATGTGTTGGTGGTGGGGAACCTTGTTCGCCACTGTCTGTGCTGTCAAACTGCTTATCTGCGATTCAGCTTTTTTAAATTCATTCACAGAATGGGGGCGCCGCTGGCAAGCCAACATTTATTGCCCATCCCTAATAGCGCTTGAGAAGGTGGTTGTGCTTGAAACAACTGCTCTCCATGTGTGAAGGTACTCTCACAGTGCTGTTGGGTAGGGAGTTCCAGGATTTTGACCAAACAAGAACGTTGGCGGTTGGGATGCCAATCAAGCGGGCTGCTTTGTATTGGATGGAGTCGAGCTTCTTGAGTGTTGTTGGAATTCAACCCATTCAGGCAAGTGGAGAGTATTCCATCACACTCCTGACTTGAACCTTGTAGATGATGGAAAGGCTTTACCCAGTCAGGATGTGAGTCACTTGCTGCAGAATACCCAGCCTCTGACCTGTTCTTGTAGCGCTAGTATTTATGTGGCTGGTGCAGTTAAGTTTCTGATCAATGATGACCCCCCAGGATGTTGATGGTGGGGGATTCGATGATGGTAATGCCGTTGAATTTCAAGGCGAGATAGTTAGACTTTCTCTTGTTGGAGACGGTAATTGCCTGGCACTTGTGTGGTGCAAATGTTACTTGCTACTTATCAGCCCAAGCCTAAATGTTACTTGCTACTTATCAGCCCAAGCCTGAATGTTGTCCGGGTCTTGCTTCATTTTCTGAGGAGATGCGAATGGAACGGAACACTGTGCAATCATCAGTGAACATCCCAACTTCTGATCTTATGATGGAGGGAAGATCATTGATGAGGCAGCTGTAGATGGTTGGGCCAAGAACACTGCCTTGAGGAACTCCAGCAGCGATGTCCTAGGGCTAAGGTGATTGGCCTCCAACAACCACAACCATCTTCCTTTGTGCCAGCCAGTGGAGAGTTTTCCAATGATTCCCATTGACTTCAATTTTATTAAGGCTCCTTGATGTCAAGGGCAGTCATTCTCAATTCAGCTCTTTTTTCCATGTTTAGACCAAAGTTCTATTGAGGCCTGGAGCCGAGTGTTCCTGGCCAAACTGAGCATCGGTGAGCAGGTTATTGGTGAATAAGTGCTGCTTGATAGCACTGTCGACGACACTGGGTATATGTCAATGTTGTAGCTGTACTGCAACAGTTTGACTAGATCTGGAGCACAAGTCGGGATGTTGTCGGTGCCCAAAGCCTGTATCCAGTGCACTCGGCCATTTGTTATCACGTGGAGTGAATCAGATTGGCTGAAGACATGCTTCTGAGATGGTGGGAACCTCGGGGGTAGGCCGAGATGCATCATCTACTTGGCACTTCTGGTTGAAGGTGGTAGCAAATGCTAGATGCAGTCGAAGACGAGCTACAATTTCCTTCCACGTAAATATTGGGAAGACTGAAGCCGCTGTCTTCAACCTCTGCACAAATTGCATACTCTTGCCACCCCCTCCCCGGCCATTGTTTTATGCTGAATCAGACTGTTTATAACTTTGTCGGTGTGTTCTGTCCAACCCCAAGCTAAACTTCTGACCCCATATCTTCTGCATCACAAAGTGGAAGCTCCTACTTTCACTTGTGTAACATCATCTGCCTCCAACACTGCCTTTTCCACCGAAATTACCGTTTGCTGAAACCTAGTCCATTCTTTTGTCACCTTCAGACTTTATTACTCCAGTGTTGTACTGTCTGACTTCCCTTCAGACACCCTCCATAAACTTCAGCTCACCCAAACTCTGCCCATTTTTTATGCTGCATCAAGTTTCATTCACCCATCACCCTTGGCCCCTGGTCCACCAAAGCCTCAGATTTAAAATTCTCAACCTTGTGTTTAAACTCCTCCATGGCCTCACCCATCCTTATATCTATTACCTCCTTTGGCCCTAAAAGCCCTCATTCCTCTCAACAAACTTTCTGTTCTTCTGACCTCTTGTGCATCCCCTTCATGTCATGCTTTCAGCCCCCTAAGTCTCCTCCATAAAAACCTCCATCTTCCTTTCCTTCTTTAGGACCCTCCTTAAAATCAGCCTCTGAGTTTTTGATCACCCCTCCTAAACTACTTTGGCTTGGCCTCCATTTTCTCCTTAGGCTTCTGAAGGAGCGTGGGGTGTTTTTTCAGTGTTAAAGGTGCTATATAGATGTAAATTAATAAGAACAGAAGAAATAGGAACAGGAGTCGGCCATAGAGCCCCTCGAGCCTGCTCCACCATTCAATAAGATCATGGCTGATCTGATCATGGACTCTGCTCCATCTCGCTGCCTGCTCCCCATAACCCCTTATCGTTTAAGAAACTGTCTATTTCTGTCTTAAATTTATTCAATGTCCCAGCTTCCACAGCTCTCCGAGGCAGCGAATTCCACAGATTTACAACCTTCTGAGAGAAGAAATTTCTCCTCATCTCTGTTTTAAAGGGGTGGCCCCTTATTCTAAGATTATGTCCTCTAGTTCTAGTCTCCCCCATCAGTGGAAACATCCTCTCTGCATCCACCTTGTCAAGCCCCCTCATACCCTTATATGTTTCGATAAGATCACCTCTCATTCTTCTGAATTCCAATGAGTAGAGGCCCAACCTACTCAACCTTTCCTCATAAATCAACCCCCTCATCTCTGGAATCAACCAGGTGAACCTTCTCTGACCTGCCTACAAAGCAAGTATATCCTTTCATAAGTATGGAAACCAAAACTGCACATAGTATTCCAGGTGTAGCCTCACCAATACCCTATATAGCTGTAGCAAGACTTCCCTGCTTTTATACTCCATCCCCGTTGCAATAAAGGCCAAGATACCATTGACCTTCCTGATCACTTGCTGTACCTGCATACTATCCTTTTGTGTTTCGTGCACAAGTACCCCCAGGTCCCACTGTACTGTAGCACTTTACAATCTTTCTCCATTTAAATAATAACTTGCTCTTTGATTTTTTTTCTTCTGCCAAATTGCATGACCTCGCACTTTCCAACATTATACTCCATCTGCCGAATTTTTTCCCACTCACTTAGCCTGTCTATGCCCTTTTGCAGATTTTAGTGTCCTCCTCACATACTGCCTTTCCTCCCATCTATGTATCATCAGCAAACTTGACTACATTACAAAGTCCCTTCTTCCAAGTCGTTAATATCGATTGTAAATAGTTGGGGTCCCAACACTGATCCCTGCGACACCCCACTAGTTAATGATTGCCAACCAGAGAATGAACTATTTATCCCGACTCTCTGCTTTCTGTTAGGTAGCCAATCCTTTATCCATGCTAATATATTACCCCCAACCCTGTGAACTTTTATCTTGCGCAGTAACCTTTTATGTGGCACCTTGTCAAATGCTTTCTGGAAGTCCAAATACACCACATCCACTGGTTCCCCTTTACCTACCATGTTCGTTACATCCTCAAAGAATTCCAGCAAATTTGTCAAACTTGACTTTCCCTTCATAAATCCATGCTGACTCTGTTGACCGAATGTTGCTTTTCCAAATGTAGCAGTAGTACATATCAGGAAATTGTAGGCAGTGTGCAAGATTCCCCATCACCTATGCATACTTGGAAAATTACTCCTTTTATGTAATCTTATTATCATTGAAAACATTCACAACATATATCAAATACGGGCTTAAAAATGTATACTTTGTTTGCAGGCAACCATAGCTGCAGCCATGACCGAGAAATCTCCCTTTATTACTCCAATAAATGGAAAAGATGAAGCAAACCTTGCAAAGGCAGCTCTGGCAGTGACTAAATCAGATCACCTGACTGTTTACAATGCATATTTAGGGTATGTTCAACTAGCATAAAATTACCAAGAGTTATTGATGGATAAAGTGAATGGGCAAAACTGTGGCAAATGGATTTCAGTGTAGGCAAATGTGAGGTTATCTACTTTGGACCTAAAAAGGATAGAACAGAGTACTTTCTAAAAATGGTGGAGGTCCAAAGAGACTTGGGTTTCAGGTACATAGATCATTAAAATGTCATGAACAGGTACAGAAAATAATCAAAAAGGCTAATGGAATGTTGGCTTTTATATCTAGAGGACTAGAATACAAGGGGGTAGAAGTTATGCTACATCTATACAAAACCTGGTAACCGTACATGAAGTATGGCCTTTATTGCAAAGGGGATGGAGTATAAAAGCAGGGAAGTCTTGCTACAGCTATATAAGGTATTGGTGAAGCCACACCTGGAATACTGCGTGCAATTTTGGTTTCCATATTTACGAAAGGAATACTTGCTTTGCAGGCAGTTCAGAGAAGGTTCACTAGGTTGATTCCAGAGATGAGGGGGTTGACTTATGAGGAAAGGTTGAGTAGTATGGGCCTCTACTCATTGGAATTCAGAAGAATGAGAGGTGACCTTAACGAAACATATAAGATTAAGAGGGGGCTTGACAAGGTGGATGCAGAGAGGATGTTTCTGTGAAATTCGCTGCCTCACAGAGCTGTGGAAGCTGGGACATTGAATACATTTAAAACAGAAATAGACAGTTTTTGAAACGATAAGGGGTTATGGGGAACGGGCGGGGAAGTGTAGCTGGGTTCATGATCAGATCAGCCATGATCTTATTAAATGGCGGAGCAGGCTCGAGGGGCCATATAGCCTACTACTCCTCCTATTTTTTATGTTCTTACGGTTCAAGGCACCACACCTTAGGAAGGATAGATTGGTCTTTGAGGAAGTGCAGCATAGGTTTACCAGAATGATACCCGGACTCCACGGGTTAAATTACAAGGAGAGATTACACAAACTAGGGTTGTGTCCCTGGAATTTAGAAGATTAAAAGGTGATTTGATTGAGGTTTTCAAGATATTAAGGGGAACAGATAGGGTAGATAGAGAAAAATTATTTCCGCTGGTTGGAGAGTCTGGGACTAGGGGGCACAATGGATAGTAGAAGTTTGGAACTTTCTTCTGCAAACTGCAATTAATGCTAGATTAATTGTTAATTTTAAATCTGAGATTGATAGATTTTTGTTAACCAAAGATATTAATGGATATGGGGCAAAGGTGGGTATTTGGAGTTAGTCAAAGATCAGCCATGATCTCATTGAATGGCGAAACAGGCACAAGGGGTTAAATGATCTATCTACTCCTGTTCCTATGTTTCTAGTCTGGCAGTGTGCTGTGCATTATTAATTGAACATATATAGGAATATTTTAGATTTTATAGCTTGGAGTATGTATGCGTGTGTATATACTCTTCAAATAGCTGATCCTATTGTATCTAAATTTGAACCTGTATTTGCATCTTAAGATGGAAGAATGTGCGAAGTGATGGATATCGTGCTGAAATGGCTTACTGTAAGAAGCACTTCCTGAGTCGGACAGCACTTCTAACGATGGAGGTTTGTTTTTTCTTTGTATTAAACACTCTAATTTTGTCCATTTAATTCAAGACTCATAAAAACATAAGAAATAGGAGCAGGAGTCGGCCATTTGGCCCCTCGATACTGCTCCGCCATTTAATAAGATCATGGCAGATCTGATCTTGGGCTCAGCTCCACTTCCCTGCTTGCTCCCCATAATCCTTTACTCCCTTATTGTTCAAAAATCTGTCTATCTCCACCTTAAATATATTCAATGACCTAGCCTCCACAGCTCTCTGGGGCAGAGAATTCCACAGATTTATGACTCTCTGAGAGGAGAAATTCCTCCTCATCTCAGTTCTAAATGGGCGACCCCTTATTCTTAAACTATGCCCCCTAGTTCTAGATTCCCCCATGAGTGGAAACATCCTCTCTGCATCTACTTTGCCGAGCCCCCTCAGTATCTTATATGTTTCGATAAGATCATCTCTCATTCTTCTAAACTCCAATGAGTATAGGCTCAACCTTTCTTCATTAGGCAATCCCTTCATCTCAGGAATCAACCTCGTGAACCTTCTCTGAACTGCCTCCAATGCAAGTATATCCCTCCTTAAGTAAGGAGACCAAAACTGTATGCAATACTCTAGGTGTGGTCTCCCCAATACCCTGTACAGTTGTAGCAGGATTTCCCTACTTTTATACTCCAGCCCCTTGCAATCAAGGCCAACATTCCATTTGGCTTCCTGATTACTTGCTGTACCTGCATACTAACTTTTTGTGTTTCATGCACAAGGACCCCTAGGTCCTTCTGTACTGCAGCATTTTGTAATCTCTCTCCATTTAAGCAATTATTTGCTTTTTTATTTTTCTTGCCAAATTGGATGACCTCACACTTTCCCACATTATACTCCATCTGCCAAATGTTTTCCCACTCACTTAGCCTGTCTGTGACCCTTTGCAGATTCTTTGTGTCCTCCTCACAATTTGCTTTCCCACCCATCTTTGTATCATCAGCAAACTTGGCTACATTATACTCGGGTACATTATACTCAAGTCACGAATATAGACTGTAAACAGTTGGAGGCCCCAACACCGATTCCTGTGGCACCCCACTAGTTAACGTTTGAAAACTGGGAAAAGACCCATTTATCCCGACTTTCTGTTAGTTAGCCAATCCTATATTCATGCTAATATATTACCCCCAACCCTGTGAGCTCTTAATCTTGTGCAGAAACCTTTTATGTGGTACCTTATCGAATGCCTTCTGGAAATCCAAATACACCACATCCACTGGTTCCCCTTTATCCATCCTGCCTGTTACATCAAAGAACTCCAGCAAATTTATCAAAATGATTTCCCTTTCATAAAATCATGCTGACTCTGCTTGATTGTATTATGCTTTTCCAAATGTTCTGCTACTGCTTCCTTAATAATGGACTCCAGTATTTTTCCAACGGCAGATAGGACAGATAGTGGTGTTTGTTATCTTCCCAGATATTTAAGGTTATACACGTTCCTCATGATGAAAAGGGACTGGAAGTTTACAGAATGTTTGCTAATTTTGTGCTTTTAAAAAGAAATTGATTTG
The DNA here is from genome assembly GCF_044704955.1 of Pristiophorus japonicus. Lineage (NCBI taxonomy): Eukaryota > Metazoa > Chordata > Chondrichthyes > Pristiophoridae > Pristiophorus > Pristiophorus japonicus. The sequence goes on along the minus strand of NC_091978.1, from coordinate 116,545,206 downwards.
TATTTGAAGGACTAGGTTCCATATGAATTCATGATAAAATGGTAATTGGAATGTATAACCACAGACTGAATGGTGGCTAATGATGTTTTTCATGAAAAATCAACTTGCAGGATATTAAACAAGAACTCACCAAGCTGATGGAAGCAGTGGGTTTTGTGTCACCAAGAACCAGAGGAATGAAGCATCAAAGTTGCAATAAATGGTCCTTGGAAGAGTACCCTAAAAGGAGTTTTTCATATCAGGAGGTCCCCCTTCTTAAAGCTGTACTAACAGCAGGACTATATGACAATATTGGGAAGATTATTTCTACTCCATCAGTGGACATTGCTGACAAGGTGATTTGTTCCATAGAAACTGCACAAGGTAAAGCACAACCGCATCCTTCATCTGTCAATAGGGATCTGCAGACCAATGGCTGGCTTTTGTATCAGGACAAGGTAACTCATCTATAGAATCAATAAATGCAAGTCTTTCTTTTTGTTTTTATCTGTCTATTTTGTTGTACTGGAATGAACTGGGTATTGTACTGCGGGGTGTAACCAAAATGCTTCTATAAACATGAAAGTGTTGACCGTAAGTAACATAGAAGTAAGCTCCATTTGAAGTATATTGTCGCATGCTATCTTCACTATATTCTTGTTACTGTTTGTTCCCTTTCCCTTGGATTGATTATTAGTGTCTGATCTTTCAGTCAGTCGACTACTCCATCTGGATTTCTCTCCCAAAACTGCTTTTCCTAGGCACTCTCTCTTTGCTTTCAACTGTGTCCTAGGATGCATTTTCAAAGCTGCTATGTGTCTTGAGTTTAGGTTCCAGCCAGGAAGAAGGCCTGTTGACATTGATTGGCTCTTGTCTGGTTTGCCTCAGAACGTTCCAAAGTGCTTTACAGCCAATGAAGTACTTTTAAAGTGTAGTCATTGTTCTCATGTAGGAAATGTAACAGCCAATTTGCGCACAGCAAGGAGTCACAAACAGCAAAGTGTTAATGACCAGTCAATGCAAATCAATGTGATATGAGACTTGCCTTTTTGGGGAGTTACATTGTACTGTGTTCCAGACTTGGGTTGGGTTCTCGCAGTCAGTTTAATATTGAAAAGCAATTTCAGCTTTGAAACAGCACTAAACTGTCAGTGTTCTCCCAAAATACTATCTCTTTGATTGTGGCTTTGGTATCTCTCCATAATTCTTGCTTTCCTGCTTGATGTCCCCTACTCTTCCAGTAAAGCGCACTGTAAAGTTTTTTTATGAGGAGCACTATATAAATGCAAATTGTGTTAGTGTATCAATACACTAAATGTCTGATGATAATATGGAGATAAATTTGACAGAAAAGCAGTGAAAAATTCCAGGAGTTGAAAGGTTCAAACAGCATTTGGTCTTTTTTTTCTGGTGCTCTGCGGCTCTTCTGAAATATAGCTGACAAGCGGGAGAACTTCCGAAAATTCACCCCTTTCAACTTTTTCCTATAGAGCAGTGATTAATGCTGTTATTAAGATTCTGCTAAATATTTATTTTTCTATCAATGCTGACACATTAATTTTTTGAAACTGTTAATCATCACATTTGTTGGTTATAGTGGAGCAACGCAATTAATATGTTCCCTGTCCAAAGTGATTACATGTACCTGTATTACTTTGTATTTGAAATAAACTGCACAGTAGGACCACTTAATGACTATAAATAATCTATAGAAGATCAAATTAAGTTTTCTCGCTTTTTAAATATGTACTTTTTGGCAATATTCTACTTGCAATGTTATAATATCCTGTTTTTGATGTGTGTGGAGACTATGAACAACATACAACTCTGTTTAAGTGGGACATCTATATGCACAGATTGAGCACATGAGTATACAGGCTAGCCAAGTCGTCAGTCTGCTTTAAGTTACCATTTAAATATTGAAGACCTGAGTTTTTTATATTTTCGTAGTGTTGTTCTCGTATTGACAGAACTATTTAATAATGGTACGAATCCATTTTTTTTTGTTTAAATAAGGTGAAATATGGCAAGGTATATGTGCGAGAGACAACCCTGACTTCACCTTTTCCAATCTTGCTGTTTGGTGGTGATATAGAGGTGATGCACCGTGAAAGATTACTTTCAGTTGATGGCTGGATACATTTCCAGGTAAGAATACTTGTTTAATGTGCTATGCTGAATCTCACTGGAAAATCAACCTTTTTATACGCTGTTTCTAATATGCACCTTCCATAAACTCGAGCTCATCCAAATCTCTGCTGCCTGTACCCTAACTCGCACCAAATCCCATTCATCTTTCATCATCATAGGCAGTCCCTCGAAACGAGGATAACTTGCTTCCAGGCCAAAAAAAAAGGATGAGTTCACAGGTGTTTCGAATGAAGAACCCGAACAAGGGTGGAAGATGCCTGTGCGTGGATTTTTTTTAACATGTGTTGGCCGTTGCATACCAGCCACCACATGGGCTTGACAGAGCTAGGCTTTGGTCTAGTGGCAAGGATTACCCAAGACAACTGGAGACCAGCTCTCCTGCACGGACCTGGTGAGCACACATATCGCAGTGTGGGCTGGCCTGTGCTGCCCCTGGGCCCTCGCCTCTTCTGGGCCCCAAACTCTCGCCTCTCCCGGTCCCGATCACGTCCCTCTACATTCTCTCGCCCCTCCTTCGCCCCGACCTCGCTGCTCCTGCTGCATCTGCCCACGCTCCAATCACCGACCTGGAACTTGCTGACATCCCTCCGCTGCCGTTGCCCTCCTGCACCAGCTCACGCTGTACCTTGCAGTGGTCTCCACGTTGCCCATGGCCGCCGCTCGCCGCTCCTTTTATGGCCCCGACCTGCTGCTGACGGTCTCTTGCAGGTCGGGGCCTCTACGCTGATTTCACCCTTGTGCTCGCTGACCTACATTGGCTCCCGGTCCGGCAATTCCTCGATTTTTAAAAAGTCAAAGCCTTGTTTTTAAATCTTTACATGGCCTCGCCAATCCCTATATCTGTAACCTCCTCCAGCTCTACAACCCTCCGAGATCTCCGTCTCCTCCAATTCTGGCCTCTTGCGCATCCCTGATTTTCTTCGCCCTACCATTGGCGGCAGTGCCTTGAGCTGCGTAGGCCCTAAGTTCTGGAATTCCCAGCACCAGCACCGTAGGTGGAGAAAATGTACCCTGAAAGTGAGGCCCATTACCATCTCCTTTTGCCTCACTCCATTATCACTTTTGTCTTATAACCTCTCCTGCCTTCCACCCTATCACAGACCTTCCCTTTTGTTCTTTCTTCCCCTCCCCTCGTTCCCTGCCTTTTCACTTGCTTTAAATCTGTTATATCTCTAACCTTTTCCAGTTCTGTCGAAAGGTCATCGATCTGAAATATTAACTATTTCTCTCTCCACAGCTGCTGCCTGACCACCTGTTTTTATTTCAGATTTCTAGCATTTGCAGTATTTTTCTTTTGTAGGTATTTTTGAATACATGGTTTCCAATGAACTTTTGCACCAAACTCCATGTTCACCATTTACCCTAGTATAAATTAATTCTATATAAAGTGAAAATGCAGTTCAAATAATGTATTAGCTTAACAGAGCTTTCTGTGTTGTCACTGTGCTGCAGATCCCTCCTCCCCCCACCCCCGGTGTTTCCCCTTTGTGATTAAGTGTATCCTATTACTTAATCTAGTGCTTATTCCAGGCGCTAGCTTAGTGGGAGAAGGAAATGAAGTGCTTGGCTGCAGAATGGTCATGCTGGACACTGGGATGATGGTGGATCAAAACATGACCCTGTAATTGCTGTTGCCATGTCTGAAGCTGTGCAGTGCTCAGTACCTAGGCCTGCCCTCTTTATGGCTTAGCATGGGTAGTTTAGGGCAGTTGGGAGGCATGGATATTGTGTTGCTCTGTGAGACAGATCCTTCATTCCTGCCTACTCTGCCATGCTTCTACTTCTGTGTGTCATGGGACCAGGACACATGGCTACAATGAGATTGTTGAAGTCTCTTGTCTGGGTACTGGTGCAGACTGCAGCTAATTTCCCCTGCATGGTTTGTCTAGACAGGACAAATTTGCGGAATTCCTGGTATCCCTAACATCAGTTGGTATGCTCTTGAGAAAATCCAACTATGCTTAGGATCTCTGTAGCTGGTGCTGGAGGTTTACACCAGGTGCTCCAGGGTTGACTCATCTGTAAGTGGCTATCTTGTATTTATTCCCCCTTGTTCTGGGCTCACCCAAAAATGTATCCATTTCTCTGCATCCACCCTAATGAACCCTTCATAATAAAGACCTCTATCAAAACATAACAAATACAATCAAGAGTGGGCCATACGGCCCATTTGAGCCTGCTCCACTATTCAATAAGATCACGGCTGAACTTCTACATCAATTCCACTTTCCTGCCCTATCACCATATCCCTTGATTCACTTAGTGCCCAAAAATTGATCTCAGTCTTGAATATATTTATCGTCTGAGCATCCACAGCTCTCTGGATAAAAATTCCAAAGATTCACAACCCTCTGAGTGAAAGAAATTACTCCTCACCTCAGTCCTTATCCTGAGACTATGACCTCTCGTTCTAGACTCTCCAGTCAGGGGAAACAGCCTCTCAGCATCTACCCTCTCAAGCCCTCTCAGAATTTTATGCGTTTCAATGACATCACTTTTCATTCTTCTAAACCGCAGGGAATATAGGCCCATTCTACTCCAGTTCTCCTCATAGGATAGCCCTCTCATCTCAGGAATCAATCTAGTGAACCTTTGTTGCTCCACCTCTAAGGCAAGTCTATCCTTCCTTGGGAAAGATCAAAACTGTACACAGTACTTCAGGTGTGGTCTCATTAAAGCCCTATATAATTGCAGCATGATTTCTCTAGGGAATTCGACTCCACTCCAATTGAATACAGTGATATTTTATTTTAAGACTTGTAAAACTTAACACATACCAGTCCATGAGCAATAATTTACCGAACCAAGCAGAAAGTACATCATCCACCCTGTTCTGGATAGAAGTGTGCCCCTTGATGTTACACGATAGGTTTGTCTCCTTCTCTTGGATGCTTCGCCTCGCCTCGCCTCAATCCTTCTACACTACACAGCCTCGAGCTTATCCTTTACACACCAGAAAACAGTACTACACACAGGCTAATCAAATCAGCACTTAATTCTGTTGTTTTTCTTAATGTTCCTGCTCTAATTACACCATATACCTGCACCAATCAGATACCTGATCATAACACAAAAGCAAAATACTGCGGATGCTGGAAATCTGAAATAAAAACACAAAACGCTGGAAATACTCAGCAGGTCAGGCAGCATCTGTGGTGCAAGAAACAGTTAATGTTTCATGTCAATGCTTCTATCGGAAGTGGAAAAAGTTAGAGATGTAACAGATTTTTAAGCAAGGGTAGGGGATGGGGAGGAAAGAACAAAAGGGCAGGTCTACGATAGGATGGAAGACAGAAGAGATTAAGAGACAAAATCATCATCATAGGCAGTCCCTCGGAATCGAGGACTTGTTTCCCCTCTAAAAATGAGTTCTTAGGTGGCTGAACAGTCCAATATGAGAAACATAGTCCCTGTCACAGGTGGTACAGATAATCGTTGAGGATAAGGGAGGGTGCGACTGGTTTGCCGCACGATCTTTCCGCTGCCTGCGCTTGATTTCTGCATGCACTTGGCGATGAGACTCGAGGTGCTCAGCACCCTCTCAGATGCACTTCCCCACTTAGGGCGGTCTTTGGCCAGGGACTCCCAGATGTCAGTGGGGATGTTGCACTTTATTAGGGAGGCTTTGAGGGTGTCCTTGTAACGTTTCCTCTGCCCACCTTTGGCTCGTTTGCCGTGAAGGAGTTCCGAGTAGAGTGCTTGCTTTGGGAGTCTGGCATGCGAACAATGTGGCCTGCCCAGCGGAGCTGATCAAGTGTGGTCAGTGCTTCAATGTTGGCCTGGTCGAGGACGCTAACGTTGGTGCGTCTGTCCCACATGGGGATTTGCAGGATCTTGCGGAGACATCGTTAGTATTTCTCCAGCGACTTGAGGTGTCTACTGTACATGGTCCATGTCTCTGAGCCGTACAGGAGGGCGGGTTTTAATACAGCCCTGTAGACCATGAGCTTGATGGCAGATTTGAGGGTCTGGTCTTCAAACACTCTTTTCCTCAGGCGGCCGAAGACTGCACTGGTGCACTGGAGCGGTGTTGAATCTCATCGTCAATGTCTGCTCTTGTTGAAAAAGAGGCTCCTGAGGTATGGGAAATGGTCCACGTTGTCCAGGGCCGCGCCATAGATCTTGATGACTGGCTGGCAGCGCTGTGCGGCAGGGACAGGTTGGTGGAGGACCTTTGTCTTACGGATGTTTAGTGTATGGCCCATGCTTTCGTACACCTCAGTAAATACATTGACTATGACTTGGAGTTTGGCCTCTAAGTGCGCAGACGCAGGCGTCGTCCGCGTACTGCAACTCGACGACAGAGGTTGGGGTGGTCTTGGACCTGGCCTGAAGCCGATGATGGTTGAACAGGTTCCCACTGGTTCTGTAGTTTAGTTCCACTCCAGCGGGGAGCTTGTTGAGTGTGAGCTGGAGCATGGCAGCGAGGAAGATTGAGAAGAGGATTGGGGCGATGGCGCAGCCCTGTTTGACCCTGGTCCGGACATGGATTGGGTCTAGAATGGATCCGTTGGTAAGGATCACGGCCTGCATGTCGTCGTGGAGCAGGTGAAGGATGGCGATGAACTTTTCGGGGCATCCAAAACAGAGGAGGACGCTCCATAGACTCTCGTGGTTGACAGTGTCAAAGGCCTTTGTAAGGTCGAAGAAGGCCATGTAAAAGGACTGCTGCTGTTCCCTGCATTTTTCCTGCAGCTGTCATGCTGTAAAAATCATGTCCGATGTGCCCCGTATAGACGAAATCCGCACTGCAAGAGGAGCTCCTCGACCATAGGGAGGAGGAGGACTTCAGCGACAACTTTCCCAGTGGATGACAACAGGGAGATTCCTCTGTAGTTGCCGCAGTCGGACTTGTCCCCTTTTTTAAAGATGGTCACGATCACTGCATGTCTGAGATCTCCTGGCATGCTCTCCTCCCTCCAGATGATAGAGATGAGGTCATGTATTCACACCAACAGTGCCTCTCCACCATACTTCAGTGCCTCAGCGGGATTCCATCCGCTCCCGTAGCCTTGTTGTTCTTGAGCTGTCTTATGGCTTTTTCTACCTTGTGCAGTGCTGGGGTTTTACTGAGGTGATGGCGGGTACCATGCTGCGGGATGGAGTCGAGAACACTCGAGTCAAAGGCAGAGTCTCGATTGATGAGATCTTCGAAGTGCTCCTTCCAGCAGGTCCTGACTGCCTCGGTGTCCTTGATGAGTGTTTCCCCGTTCTTGGCCAGCAATGGGGTGGGACCTTGGGTGTTTGGACAGTAGGTGGCCTTGACTGCAATGAGGAATCTTTGCACATCATGGCTGTCAGCCAGCTGCTGTATCTCCTGTGCTTTCTCCATCCACCACCTGTTCTTTAGGTCCTGGGTTTTTTGTTGGACCTCAGCCTTGAGCTGCCTGTAATGTTGCTTTGCTGCTCCCGCATTGGGTTGTTGTTTAAGGCTCAGAAATCCCCTGCGCTTGCAAAAAGGGATGGTGGTGAAAGGCAAAAGGAGGTGGTAATGGGGCAAGTTAAAAAACAAAAGATGAGTCGAGATGATGTGTTAATGGAAATGGCAGAATCATCAACAGCTGCCATGGGGAAAAAAATAGGGGTAGAGGTTATGGTCTGGAATTGTTTAACTCGATGTTGAGCCCAGAAGGCTATAAAGTGCCTAAACGAAAGATACCTGATTATGTCTGGTCATCCTAACATTCTAGCTGAGCTTTGTTCTGGCTTCAATAACTGGATTCAGATTCCTGAATTTCCTGCTCTCTACACAATAGTCTATATCTCTTTTCAAACTGTTGGTGTCCTCCTCACAGCTTACTTTCCCACCTAGCTTTGTATCATCAGCTAACTTGGAATATATTACACTTGGTTCCCTCATCTAAGTTCTTGATGTAGATTGTAAGTAGCAGAGGACCAAGTACTGATCCTTATAAGACTCCACGAGTTACACCCTGCCAGCTTGAAAATAACCCATATATTTCTACTCTCTGTTTTCTGTCCATTAACCAATCTTCAATCTGTGCTAATATACTAACTCTAATCCGACGAGCCCTAATCTTGTGTAACCACCTACTGTGTGGCACCTTATTGAATTCCTTCTGAAAATCCAAATAAACTACATCCACTGGTTCCCTTTATCAACCCTGCTAGTTACAACCTCAAAAAACTCCCAATAGATTTGTCAAACACGATTTCCCTTTCATAAAACCATGCTGACTGCTGAATCATATTGTAATTTTCTAAATGCACGGTTACCACGTCCTTAATAATAGATTTTAGCATCTTCCCTACTACTGATGTTAAGCTAACTGGCCTATAGTCCCCCGTTTTCTCTCTCCCTCCTTTCTTAAACAGCAGGGTTGCATTTGCTATCTTCCAGTCCACGGAGATGATTCTAATATCTAAGTCTGCTCGACATCTCTTTTCCAGACAAAGTGACCCAGTCTGCTCAATTATTCCTCTCTCTCTTTCTCTCTCTCTCTCTCTCTTTCTCTCTCTCTCTCTCTCTCTCTCTCTCTCTCTTCCTCACCCACTCTCTCTCTCTCTCTCTCTCTCCCCACCCACTCTCTCTCTTTCCCCCCACCCACTCTCTCTCTTTCCCCCCACCCACACTCTCTCTCCCCCACCCACTCTCTCTCTCCCCCACCCACTCTCTCTCTCCCCCACCCACTCTCTCTCTCCCCCACCCACTCTCTCTCTCCCCCCACCCACTCTCTCTCTCACCCCACCCACTCTCTCTCTCACCCCACCCACTCTCTCTTTCCCCCCACCCACTCTCTCTTTCCCCCCACCCACTCTCTCTTTCCCCCCACCCACTCTCTCTTTCCCCCACCCACTCTCTCTTTCCCCCACCCACTCTCTCTTTCCCCCCACCCACTCTCTCTTTCCCCCCACCCACTCTCTCTTTCCCCCCACCCGCTCTCTCTTTCCCCCCACCCGCTCTCTCTTTCCCCCCACCCGCTCTCTCTTTCCCCCCACCCGCTCTCTCTTTCCCCCCACCCGCTCTCTCTTTCCCCCCACCCGCTCTCTCTTTCCCCCCACCCGCTCTCTCTTTCCCCCCACCCGCTCTCTCTTTCCCCCCACCCGCTCTCTCTTTCCCCCCACCCGCTCTCTCTTTCCCCCCACCCGCTCTCTCTTTCCCCCCACCCGCTCTCTCTTTCCCCCCACCCGCTCTCTCTTTCCCCCCACCCGCTCTCTCTCTTCCCCCCACCCGCTCTCTCTCTCCCCCCCACCCGCTCTCTCTCCCCCCACCCGCTCTCTCTCTTCCCCCCACCCGCTCTCTCTCTTCCCCCCACCCGCTCTCTCTCTTCCCCCCACCCGCTCTCTCTCTTCCCCCCACCCGCTCTCTCTCTTCCCCCCACCCGCTCTCTCTCTTCCCCCCACCCGCTCTCTCTCTTCCCCCCACCCGCTCTCTCTCTTCCCCCCACCCGCTCTCTCTCTTCCCCTCACCCGCTCTCTCTCTTCCCCCCACCCGCTCTCTCTCTTCCCCCCACCCGCTCTCTCTCTTCCCCCCACCCGCTCTCTCTCTTCCCCCCACCCGCTCTCTCTCTTCCCCCCCACCCGCTCTCTCTCTTCCCCCCACCCGCTCTCTCTCTTCTCCCCACCCGCTCTCTCTCTTCCCCCCACCCGCTCTCTCTCTTCCCCCACACCCGCTCTCTCTCTTCCCCCCACCCGCACTCTCTCTTCCCCCCACCCGCTCTCTCTCTTCCCCCCACCCGCACTCTCTCTTCCCCCCACCCGCTCTCAATCTCTCCCCTCACGCTCCCACCCCACTCCCCTCACGCTCCCACCCCCACTCTCTCTCTCCCTCTCGTCTCCCTCCCCCCCCCCTCTCTTCCCTGCCACCCCTCTCTCTCCCCCACCCCTCACTTCTCCTCCACCCCTCACTTCTCCTACCCCACCAGCCCTCTTTCCCTAGCATCCCCGGAATTGGTCTAATATCCCCCACCCTCTAACCTTTTTTGACTTGAATGTTCCATTTGGTCTTGATTTCCCATGTGCAATTCCATGGAAGATCAGTTAGTTACCATGGAAATAAAATGGTGAAATATGAGATTGTACCAAGCAAATTTTGTTGCAATCAGAGGCCAGATTCAAAACTTTTTGTATAAACTTATATTTGTAATCTAAATAGAATTTTCAGGGATATTTCATATTTACAAATTTCTCGTTTTTTCAGGCTCCTGTGAGGACTGGAATCATTTTTAAGGAGCTGAGAGCCTTAATTGAATCTGTTCTTCTGAAGAAACTTGAAGACCCTAAAATGTCAATTAAAGGTAATTTGAGTATATTTATCCCGGTTCTATTTGAGATGTTATGAATCCTAATTATGCAGGTTATGTGTGTGTGCACGGTGAATTTTGATTTTAGAATTATTTCTGATATGAACTCACCATTTCTGAATGGATGTGAATCTAGGCACTAAAGGTAGACTTCGAAACTGTCTCTTTTCCTACTCATGTTGTTTGTTCTGCTTTAATTTGTGCTGTCATAACCAATTCTTCAGATTACTATTCTAACAAATCAAATGCTATTTTCTACTGCTTCGCAACATGCACACGATTATGTTAGGCAAAGTACGGCAGAAATCCTGGGCGATTTTAATCTTCATATTGATTGGACAAATCAAATTGGCCATGGTAGTCTTGAGGAAGAGTTCATAGTGCATCTGGAATGGTTTCCTTGAACAGTACATTGTAGAACTAATCGGGAGCAGGCTATCTTAGATCTAGTACTGTGTAAAGAGACAGGATTAATAAATGATCTCATAGTAAAGGATCCTGTAGGAAAAAGTGATCATAGCATGGTTGAATTTCAAATTCAGTTGGAGGGTGAGAAAATTGGGTCTCAAACCAGTGTCCTGATCTTAAATGAAGACAATTACAAAGGTATGAAGGCAGAGTTGGCTGAAGTGGACAGGGAAATTAGATTAAAGTGTAAGATGGTTGATGAGCAGTGGCAGACATTTAAGGAGATATTTAATAACTCTCAACAAAGATATATCCCAGTGAGAAAGAAAATTCAAGAGATGGGAGAACCATCCGTGGCTAACTAAGGAAGTAACGGATGGTATTAAATTGAAAACAATGGCATACATTGTTGCCAAGATTAGTGGGAGGCCAGAGGATTGGAAAATTTAAAAAAACCAGCAGAGGACAACTAAAACTAAAAAAATAATAGAGAAGATAGATTATGAGAGTAAACTAGCAAGAAATATAAAAATAGATAGTAAGAGCTTCTACAGGTATATAAAAAGGAAGAGCGTAGCTAAAGCAAACATTGGTCCCTTAGAGGATGAGATTGGGGAATTAATAATGGGGAACAGGGAAATAGCAGAGACTTTGAACAAATATTTTGTTTCGGTATTCACGGTAGAAGACATTAAAAACATCCCAATAATAGATGGTCAAAGGGCTATAGGGAGGAGGGAACTTAAAACAATTATTATCACGAAAGAAAAAGTACTTGGTAAAATAATGGGACTAAAGGTGGACAAGTCCCTGGACCAGATAGCCTGCATCCTAGGGTCTTAAAAGAAATGGCTGCAGAGATAGTGGATGCATTGGTTGCAATCTACCAAAATTCCCTGGATTCTGGAGAGGTCCCAGCGGATTAGAAAACTGCCAATGTAATGCCCCTATTTAAAAAAGGAGGGAGACAGAACGCAGGAAACTACGGACCAGTTAGCCTAAGATCTGTCGTTGGGAAAATGCTGGAGTCCATTATTAAGGAAGCAGTGACAGGATATTTGGAAAATTATAATGCAGTCAAGCAGAGTCAGCATGGTTTTATGAAAGGGAAATCATATTTGACAAATTTATTGGAGTTCTTTGAGAATGTAACGAGCAGGGTGGATAAGTGAAAAACCAGTGGAAGTGTGGTGTATTTGGATTTCTAGAAGGCATTCGATAAGATGCCACATAAAAGGTTACTGCACAAGATAAGAGCTCACGGGATTGGGGGTAATATATTAGCATGGATAGAGGATTGGCTAACTAACAGAAAACAGACCGTCGGGATAAATGGGTCATTTTGTGGTTGGCAGACAGGGATCGGTGCTGGGGCCTCAACTATTTACAATCTATATTGATGACTTGGATAATGGGACCGAGTGTAATATTGCCAAGTTTGCTGATGACACAAAGATGGGTGGGAAAGCAAATTGTGAGGAGGACACAAATAATCTTCAAAGGGATATAGTCAGGCTAAGTGAGTGGGAAAATGTTTGGTAGATGGAGTATAATGTGGGAAAGTGTGAGGTTATCCACTTTGGAAGGAAAAATAAAAAAAGCTAATTATTATTTAAATGGAGAGAGATTACAAAATGCTGCAGTACAGAGGGACCTGGGGGTCCTTGTGCATAAAACAAAAAAAGTTAGTATGAAGGTACAGCAAATAGTCAGGAAGGCAAATGGAATATTGGCCTTTATTGCAAGGGGGTGGAGTATAAAAGTAGGGAAGTCCTGCTACAACTCTACAGGGTATTGGTGAGACCACACCTAGACTACTGCATACAGTTTTTGTCTTATTAAAGGAGGGATGTACTTGCATTGGAGGCAGTTCAGAGAAGGTTCACTAGGTTGATTGCTGCGATGAAGGGGTTGACTTGTGAAGAAAGGTTGAGCAGGTTTGGCCTATACTCATTGGAGTTTGGAAGAATGAGAGATGATCGTATCGAAACATATAAGATACTGAGGGGGCTCGACAAGGTAGATGCAGAGACGGTGTTTTCACTCGTGGGGTAATCTAGAACTAGGGGGCATAGTTTCAGAATAAGGGGTTGCCCATTTAGAACTGAGATGAGGAGGAATTTCTTCTGAGGGTCGTAAATCTGTGAAATTCTCTGCCCCAGAGAGCTGTGAAGGTTGGGTCATTGAATATATTTAAGGTGGAGATAGACAGATTTTTGAACGATAAGGGAGTGGATGGTTATGGGGAGCGGGCAGGGAAGTGGAGCTAAGCCCAAGATCAAATTAGCCATGATCTTGTTAAATGGCGGAGCAGGCTCGAGGGGCCAAATGACCTACTCCTGCTCCTATTTCTTATGTTCTTATGTAGTGAAGTATATTTCATCCCAGCATACATAGTAGCCTTGTGGTGAATTGCATGTAACCACTTGTGTTTAAGTTAAAATTGGCTATTAATTTACCTCAAAAGTAGTAATCTCAGGATTGTTACCAGTGTCACGTGCTAGTCAGAGTAGGAATCGCAGGATAGCTCAGATGAATACGTGGCTTGAGGAGTGGTGCAGAAGGGAGGGATTCAAATTCCTGGGACATTGGAACTGGTTCTGGGGGAGGTGGGATCAGTACAAACTGGACGGTCTGCACCTGGGCAGAACCGGAACCAATATCCTAGGGGGAGTGTTTGCTAGTGCTGCTGGGGAGGAGTTAAACTAACATGGCAGGGAGATGGGAACCTATGCAGGGAGACAAAGGGAAATAAAATGGAGGCAGAAGCAAAAGATAGAAAAGAGAATAGTAAAAGTGAGGGGGCAGAGAAACCCAAGGCAATAAACAAAAAGGGCCACATTACAGAAAAATTCTAAAGGGGCAAAGTATGTTAAAAAGACAAGCCTGAAGGCTCTGTGCCTCAATGTGAGGAGAATTCGGAATAAGGTGGACAAATTAACTGCGCAGATAGCAGTTAACGGATATGATGTAATTGGCATCACGGAGACATGGCTCCAGGCTGGGAACTCAACATCCAGGGGTATTCAACATTTAGGAAGGATAGGCAGAGAGGAAAAGGCGGCGGGGTGGCGTTACTGGCTAAAGAGGAAATTAATGCAATAGTAAGGAGGGACATTAGCCTGGATGATGTGGAATCTGTATGGGTGGAGCTGCGGAATTCCAAAGGGCAGAAAACGCAAATGGGAGTTGTGTACAGACCACCAAACAGTAGTAGTGAGGTTGGGGACAGCATCAAACCTGAAGGCTCTGTGCCTCAATGCGAGAAGTATTCAGAGTAAGGTGGACGAATTAACTGCGCAGATAGCAGTTGGGGACAGCAGGGCATCCCCCTGCAAAACAGATACACTGCTTTAGGTACTGTTGAGGGGGATGATTCATCAGGGGAGAGCAGCAGCAGCAGCCAAGTTCATGGCACCGTGGGTGGCTCTGCTGCACAAGAGGGCAGGAAAAAGAGTGGGAGAGCTGTAGTGATAGGGGATTCGATTGTAAGGGGAATAGATAGGTGTTTCTGCAGCCGCAACCGAGACTCCAGGATGGTATGTTGACACCCTGATGCAAAGATCAAGGATGTCTCAGAGCGGGTGCAGGACATTCTGAAAAGGGAGGGTGAACAGCTAGTTGTCGTGGTGCATATAGGTACCGACGATATAGGCAAAAAACGGGATGAGGTCCTACGAGACGAATTTAGGGAGCTAGGAGCTAAATTTAAAAAGTAGGACCTCAAAAGTAGTAATCTCAGATTACTACCAGTGCCACGTGCTAGTCAGAATAGGAATCGCAGGATAGCTCAGATGAATATGTGGCTTGAGGAGTGGTGCAAGAGGGAGTGGTTCAAATTCCTGGGACACTGGAACCGATTCTGGGGGAGGTGGGACCAGTACAAACTGGACGGTCTGCACATGGGCAGGACTGGAACCAATGTCCTAGGGGGAGTGTTTGCTAGTGCTGTTGGGGAGGAGTTAAACTAACATGGCAGGGGGATGGGAACCTATGCAGGGAGACAGAAGGAAATAAAATGGAGGCAGAAGCAAAAGATAGAAAGGAGAATAGTAAAAGTGGAAGGCAGAGAAACCCAAGGCAAAAAACAAAAAGGGCCACATTACAGAAAAATTCTAAAGGGGCAAAGTGTGTTAAAAAGACAAGCCTGAAGGCTCTGTGCCTCAATGCGCAGACAGCAGTTAACGGATATGATGTAATTGGCATCACGGAGACATGGCTCCAGGGTGACCAAGGCTGGGAACTCAACATCCAGGGGTATTCAACATTTAGGAAGGATAGGCAGAGAGGAAAAGGAGGCGGGGTGGCGTTGCTGGTTAAAGAGGAAATTATTGCAATAGTAAGGAGGGACATTAGCCTGGATGATGTGGAATTGGTATGGGTGGTGCTGCGGAATTCCAAAGGTCAGAAAACGCGAGTGGGAGTTGTGTACAGACCACCAAACAGTAGTAGTGAGGTTGGGGACAGCATCAAACAAGAAATAAGGGATGTGTGCAATAAAGGTACAGCAGTTATCATGGGCGACTTTAATCTACATATTGATTGGGCTAACCAAACTGGTAGCAATGCAGTGGAGGAGGATTTCCTGGAGTGTATTCGGGATGGTTTTCTGGACCAATATGTTGAGGAACCAACTAGAGAGCTGGCCATCCTCGACTGGGTGATGTGTAATGAGAAGGGACTAATTAGCAATCTTGTTGTGCGAGGCCCCTTGGGGAAGAGTGACCATAATATGGTAGAATTCTTTATTAAGATGAAGAGTGACACAGTTAATTCAGAGACTAGGGTCCTGAACTTAAGGAAAGGTAACTTCGACGGTATGAGGCGTGAATTGGCTAGAATAGACTGGCAAAGGACATTTAAAGGGTTGACGTTGGATAAGCAATGGCAAACATTTAAAGATCACATGGATGAACTTCAGCAATTGTACATCCCTGTCTGGAGTAAAAAGAAAACTGGGAAGGTGGCTCAACTGTGGCTAACAAGGGAAATTAAGGATAGTGTTAAAATCAAGGAAGAGGCATATAAATTGGCTAGAAAAAGCAACAAACCTGAGAACTGGGAGAAATTTAGAATTCAACAGAGGAGGACTAAGGATTTAATTAAGAGGGGGAAAATAGAGTACGAGAGGAAACTTGCAGGGAACATAAAAACTGACTGCAAAAGCTTCTATAAATATGTGAAGAGAAAAAGATTAGTGAAGACAAATGGAGGTCCCTTGAAGTCAGATTCAGGTGAATTTATAATGGGGAACAAAGAAATGGCAGACCAATTGAACAAATATTTCGGTTCTGTCTTCACGAATGAAGACACAAATAACCTTCCGAATGTACTAGGGGATAGTGGGTCTAGTGAGAAGGAGGAACTGAAGGATATCCTTATTAGGCAGGAAATAGTGTTAGGGAAATTGATGGGATTGAAGGCCGATAAATCCCCGGGGCCTGATAGTCTGCATCCCAGACTACTTAAGGAAGTGGCCCTAGAAATAGTGGATTCATTGGTGATCATTTTCCAACAGTCTATCGACTCTGGATCAGTTCCTATGGACTGGATGGTAGCTAATGTAACACCACTTTTTAATAAAGGAGGGAGAGAGAAAGCGGGTAATTACAGACCGGTTAGCCTGACATCAGTCGTGGGGAAAATGTTGGAATCAATCATTAATGATGAAATAGCAGCGCATTTGGAAAGCAGTGACAGAATCGGTCCAGGTCAGCATGGGTTTATGAAAGGGAAATCATGCTTGACGAATCTTGTGGAATTTTTTGAGGATGTAACTAGCAGAGTGGACAAGGGAAAACCAGTGGATGTGGTATATTTGGACGTTCAAAAGGCTTTTGACAAGGTCCCGCACAAGAGATTGGTGTGCAAAATCAAAGCACATGGTATTGGGGGTAATGTACTGACGTGGATAGAGAACTGGTTGGCAGACAGGAAGCAGAGAGTCGGGATAAACGGGTCCTTTTCAGAATGGCAGGCGGTGACTAGTGGAGTGCCGCAGGGCTCAGTGCAATATACATCAACGATTTAAATGAAGGAATTGAGTGTAATATCTCCCAAGTTTGCAGATGACACTAAACTGGGTGGCAGTGTGAGCTGTGAGGAGGACACTAAGAGGCTGCAAGGTGACTTGGGCAGGTTAGGTGAGTGGGCAAATGCATGGCAGATGCAGTATAATGTGGATAAATGTGAGGTTATCCATTTTGGGGACAAAAACACAAAGGCAGAATATTAACTGAATGGCGGCAGATTAGGAAAAGGGGAGGTACAACGAGACCTGGGTGTGATGGTTCATCAGTCATTGAAAGTTGGCATGCAGGTAAAGCAGGCGGTGAAGAAGGCAAATGGTATGTTGGCCTTCATTGCTAGGGGATTTGAGTTTCAGAGCAGGGAGTTCTTACTGCAGTTGTACAGGGCCTTGGTGAGGCCTCATCTGGAATATTGTGTTCAGTTTTGGTCTCCCAATCTGAGGAAGGACATTCTTGCTGTTGAAGGAGTGCAGCGAAGGTTCACCAGACTCATTCCAGAGATGGCCAGACTGACATATGAGGAGAGACTGGATTAACTAGTCCTTTATTCACTGCAATTTCGAAGGATGAGAGGGGATCTCATAGAAACGTATCAGATTCTGACGGGACTGGACAGGTTAGATACGGGAAGAATGTTCTTGATGTTGGGGAAGTCCAGAACCTGGGGACACAGTCTTAGGATAAGGGGTAGGCCATTTAGGACTGAGATGAGGAGAAACTTCTTCACTCAGAGAGTTGTTAACCTGTGGAATTCCCTGCCGCAGAGAGTTGCTGATGCCAGTTCATTGGATATATTCAAGAGGGAGTTAGATATGGCCCTTACGGCTAAAGAGATCAAGGGGTATGGAGAGAACGCAGGAAAGGGGTACTGAGGGAATGATCAGCCATGATCTTCTTGAATGGCAGTGCAGGTTCGAAGGGCCGAATGGCCTACTCCTGCACCTATTTTCAATGTTTCTATGTTACTAAATGAATGGAAACTTTGAATAGATTGCATATGAAATCCGAATAACTGCAGATATTGCTGGTGGTGCCTATTTGGGATTAGCTTTTGTTCCCCTTTCAGAAGTTCCTTTTTTAAAAAAAAAAATAATTCTCTGGATTAGCATGTGGCTGGCAAGACCAGCATTTCATTGCCCATCCCAAATTGCCCTTGCCGCTGCCTTGAACCACTGCAGTCCTTGTGGTGAAGGTATCACTATAATAGTGTTTGGTAGGGAGTTCCAGGATTTTCACTCCGTGACAATGAAGGAATGGATATGTTCAAGTAGAACTGATGTGTATTCATCAACAAATAGCTCCACTTTTGACCTGATGAGGAAGGGAACTCATTGATGAAGCATCAAGGGATTGTGGAGGCATTGGTTGTAATTTACTAAAATTCCCTGGATTCTGGGGAGGTCCCAGCAGATTAGAAAACTGCAAATGTAACGCCCCTATTTAAAAAAAGGAGGCAGACAAAAAGCAGGAAACTATACACCAGTTTGCTTAACATCTGTGGTTGGGAAAATGTTGGAGCCCATTATTAAAGAAGCAGTAGCACGACATTTGGAAAAGCAAAATTCGGTCAAGCAGAGTCAGCATGGATTTATGAAAGGGAAGTCAAGTTTGACAAATTTGCTGGCGTTACTTGAAGATGTAACGAACAGGGTGGATAAAGGGGAACCAGTGGATGTGGTGTATTTGGACTTCCAGAAGGCATTTGACAAGGTGCCACATAAAAGGTTGCTGCGCAAGATAAAAGGTCACAGGGTTGGGGGTAATATATTAGCATGGATAGAGAATTGGCTAACTAACAGAGAGTCGGGATAAATGGGTCATTCTCTGATTGGCAACCAGTAACTAGTGGGGTGCCGCAGAGATCAGTGCTGGAACCCCAACTATTTACAATCTACATTAATGACTTGGAAGAAGGGCCCGAGTGTAACGTAGCCAAGCTTGCTGATGATACAAAGATGGGAGGAAAAGCAATGTGTGAGGAGGATACAAAAAATCTACAAAAGGACATAGACAGGCTAAGTGAGTGGGCAAAGATTTGGCAGATGGAGTATAATGTTGGAAAGTGTGAGGTCATGCACTTTGGCAGACAAAATCAAAGAGCAAGTTATTATTTAAATGGAGAAAGATTGCAAAGTGCCGCAGTACAGCGAGACCTGGGGGTGCTTGTGCATGAAACACAAAAGGATGGTATGCAGGTACAGCAAGTGATCAGAAAGGCCAAGGTATTTTGGACTTTATTGCAAAGGGGATGGAATATTAAAGCAGGGAAGTCTTGCTACAGCTATGCAAGATATTGGTGAGGCCACACCTGGAATACTGCGTGCAGTTTTGGTTTCCATATTTACGAAAGGATAGGCAGTTCAGAGAAGGTTCACTAGGTTGATTCCAGAGATGAGGGGGATGACTTATGAGGAAAGGTTGAGTAGGTTGGGCCCCTACTCATTGGAAGGTGATTTTATCGAAATGTATAAGATTATGAGGGGGCTTGACAAGGTGGATGCAGAGAGGATATTTCCACTGATGGGGGAGACTAGAACAAGAGGGCACGATCTTAGAATAAGGGGCCGTCCATTTAAAACTGAGATGAGGAGAAATTTCTTCTCGGAAGGTTGTAAGTTTGTGGAATTCGCTGCCTCAGAGAGCTGTGGAAGCTGGGACATAGAATAAATTTAAGACAGAAATAGACAGTTTCTTAAATGATGGGATAAGGGGTTATGGGGAGGGGGCAGGGAGGTGGAGCTTGAGTCCATGATCAGATCAGCCATGATCTTATTGAATGGCGGAGCAGGTTCGAGGGACCGTATGGCCTACTTTTGTTTGTATTATGTTCTTCTTATGTTCACCCTGGTGAACTCCTGCAGCGATGTCTTAGGGCTGAGAATATTGACCTCGAATATTGACATCTTCCTTTTTGCCATCCACTGGAAGGTTTTCCTTCTGATTACCATTGACATTAGTTTTACTCGGGCTTCTTGATGCCACACTTGGTCGAATGCTGCCTTGATGTCAAGGGCAGTCACTCTCCCCATACCTCTGGAGTTTAGCTCTTATTTCCATGTTTGGGTCAAGGCTGTAATGAGATCTGGAGCCAAGTGGTCTTAGAATCCAAACAGAACTAACAAATACCTCAGTTGTAGTAATCTGTAAATTGTAATAAATCACTTCAATATGGTGAAATATCAAAACATGGGTCAGAGCTTTTACAGGTCATTGTGTCGTGTCGCTACACCGTCCCTTGGCATGCAGGTTCTGGCTGGAGAATTGAAGTCCTTTAGGTCTGCATAGCTCTGGTCAGAGATGGTATTCAAGGAGATGCTCCATTGTTTGAGATGCCTCTCCATAGTCACAGTTGCTAGAGTCAGTTTGACTGTATCCCCACTTCTGCATGAGGGCTCTGCAGCAGCCAACCTCAATCCTGAGGTAATTGAGACACAGCCAAGTAGGCCAAGTCTCACTGGCTCCTATTGGAAGAGATTCCTCTGAATCAAAAGATAGCTTGTGTGGCTGTGGCTGTAGATCCTTTGACCAAGCATTTAGCCTACTGCTGTGGGGATTACATTGTAGATTAAAGTAACAAGTATGCATTGGCAAAGTAAAACTGTACAATAATCGTTCATAAAAGTCACAAGGGTTTAATTGTTCTTTTGAATCTCTGATCAAGTGAATATGAACTGTTTTGCCTCACAAAACTTCTTAAAATACTGGAAGCGAAATATTTTTTCTGTTTTCACTCCAGTCTTTCTCGCAGATGAACTTTTTTTCCTGTAGCTAAAGATCCCATTTTTTTTTAACATACTATTTTCCTTTTCATGCAATTTCAGTCGGGCTATAATAAGCTCAACATTTATAAACACAACCAATGTGGTTGAAATTTGTCAACTTAGACCTACACCTCAAGTAATAATCCTTGATGATTTACTTCAAATCTGCCAAGAATTTCCTGTCCGAAGAACAGAGTCTATTTTAGATATCCTGTGATATAATTTCTATGATACTAGCCAAACACTAGTTGCCTGGCTCAGGTCAAGAAATATGGTTAATAATACTGCAGTACTTAATGGTTATTGAACCACATCATTGGATGCTAGGATGATTTCCCAGGGCCAGACACCGCCACAAATTTAAAGTGACTGTATTTGTTGCACTTTGCAGCAGTCATTGACTGTCATTTTTTAAATGTCGGTTTTGACCAGCATATTCATTGCACTGATGCGTTTGGCTACGATCATAGTTTCTTTCAATGTGATTACAAGCCTGTGGTGCTCTCAAATTGGCCACAAAGAGATGTTTGAGCTATGTGTAGATTAAACAAGTCAAGGGGACGAAGTTGGTAAATTTAAGATAAGTAAAAGGTAATGAAGAAAATAATGGGACTTAAGATAGCCAAAGCTCCAAAACCTGATAGTTTCCATTCCAAGGGTATTAAAATAATAGGTGAAGAATTGCAGCTGTATTAGTCATAATTCTCAATGCTCTCTAGATTCAGAAATTATGCCTTTTGGATTAAAAAAAATTTGTTTGGGGATGTGGGCATCATTGGCGAGGCCAGGATTTATTGCCCATCCCTAATTGCCCTTAAGAAGATGGTGGTGAGCCGCCGCCTTGAACCGCTGCAGTCCTTGTGGTGCAGGTACTCCCCACAATGCTGTTGGAGAGGGAGTTCCAGGATGTTGACCCAACGACGATGAAGGAATAGTGATTTATTTCTAAGTCAGTATGATGTGTAACTTGGGGAACTTGCAGGTGATGGAGCTCCCATGCGCCTGCTGCACTTCTCCTTCTACAACAACAACATGTATTTATATAGTGCCTTTAACATAATAAAATGTTCCAAGGCGCTTCACAGGAGTGTTTTAAGACAAAACAAATACATTTCTAGGTGGCAGAGGTCGCAGGTTTGGGAGGTGCTGCCGAAGAAGCCTTGATGAGTTGCTGCAGTGCATCCTATAGATGGTACACACCCTGTAGCCACGATGCGCTGGTGGTGGAGGGAATGATTGTTGAAGGTGATGGATGGGGTGCCAATAAAGCTACATTGTCCTGGATGGTGTTGAGTTTCTTGAGTGTTGTTGGAGCTGTACTCATCCAGGCAGGTGGAGAGGATTCCATCACATTCCTGACGTGCTTTGTAGATGGTGGAAAGGCTTCGGGGAGTCAGGAGGTGAGATAGTCGCTGCAGAATACCCACCCTCTGACCCGCACTTATTGCCACAGTATTTATGTGGCTGGTCCAATTAAGTTTCTGGTCAATGGCGGCCCCCAGGATGTTAATAATGGGGGATTCGGGTATGGTAATGCCATTGAATATCAATGGGAGGTGGTTAGATAATCGATTGTTGGAGATGGTCATTGCCTGGCACTTGTGTGGCACAGTTGTTACTTGCCACTTATCAGCCCAAGTTTGAATGTCGTCCTAGTCTTGCTGCAAGCAGGCATGGACTGCTTCATTTTCTGAGGAGTTGCTAATGGAACTGAACACTGAAATCATCAGCGAATATCCCCACTTCAGACCTTGCGATGGAGGGAAGATTGTTGGGCCCAGGACACTTGCAGCGATGTCCTGGGGCTGGGATGATTCACCTCCAACAACTAAAATCATCTTCCTTTGTGCTAGATATGACTAGCCAATGGAGAGTTTTCCCCCTGATTCCCATTGACTTCAATTTTACTAGGGTTCCTTGATGCCAGTCGGTCAAATGCTGCCTTAATATCCAGGGCAGTCACTCTCACCTCACCTCCGGAATTCAGCTTTTTTGTCCATGTTTGGACCAAGGCTGCAATGAGGTCTGAAGCCGAGTGGTCTTGTCGGAACCCAAACTGAGCATTGGTGAGCAGGTTAGTGGTGAGTAAGTGCTGCTTGATAGAACTGCCGACGACACCTTTCATCACTTTGCTGATGATTGAGAGTAGATTGATGGGGCAGTAATTGGCCGGATTAGATTTGTCCTTTTTGAAGATAGGACATACCTGGGCAGTTTTCCACATTGTCGGATAGATGCCAGTGTTGTAGCTGTACTGGAACAGCTTGGCTAGAGGAGCACAAGTCTTCAGCACGGGATGTTGTCGAGGCTTTGCTGTATCTAGTGCGCTCAGCCACTTCTTGATATCACGTGGAATGAATCGAATTGACTGAAGACTGGCTTCTGTGATGGTGGGGATCTCAGAAGGAGGCTAATATGGATCATCCACTCGGCACTTCTGGCTGAAGATGGTTGCAAACGCTTCAGCCTTGTCTTTTGCACTTGTGTGCTGGGCTCTGCCATCATTGAGGATGGTAATATTCATGGAGGCGCCTCCTCCCATTAGTTGTTGAATTGTCCACCACCATTCAGTACTAGATGTGGCAGGATTGCAGAGCTTTGATCTGATCCATTGATTGTGGAATTCCTTAGCTCTGTTTATAACATACTGCTTCCGCTGCTTAGCATGCATGTAGTCCTGTGTTGCAGCTTCGCTAGGTTAGTACCTCATTTTTAGCTATGCCTGGTGCTGTTCCTGATATGTTCTTCTGCATTCCTCATGGAACCAGGGTTGGTCCCCTGGTTTAATAGTAATGGTAGTGTGGGATATGCCAGGCCATGAGGTTATAGATTGTAGTGGAATACAGTTCTGCTGCTGCTGATGGCCCACAGTGCCTCATGGATGCCCAGTTTTGAGCTGCTAGATCTGTTCTGAATCTATCCCATTTAGCACGGTGGTAGTGCCATAGTGTGTGTATGTACTAGGCCCATACAGCGGAGCCTGGTCTCCAGTCGTCTTGGTCCCTCTTGCCACTGGACCAAGACCTTGCTCTGTCAAGCCCATGTGGTAGCTGGTGTGCAAAGGCCACCCCACGTTAAAAGAATTCACGTACAGGCATCTTCCACCCTTCAAAATGAAGTTCAGGACCTGTAACGTCAGGATCCTCATGGACAATCCCAACAGTGACAGACCGGAACGGCGTACTGCCATCGTTGCCCGAGAGCTCGGACGTTTCAACATCGACATCGGTGTCCTAAGCGAGACCCGGCGAGCAGGGGAAGGCCAGCTTAAGGAACAAGGTGGTGGTTACACCTTCTGGAAAGGTAAACCAGAAGAAGATCGCCGCCTCCATGGGGTTGGCTTTGCCATTAACAAAATTAACTAGTTGACTGTCTGAGACTCCCCTTGCGGGGCAAACGAACACCTCATGGCCCTTCGGATCACCCTAGCCCAGAACCAGTGCGCTACGTTCTTCAGCGCTTACGCCCCAACACTGGAAGCTACAGACAAGACCAAAGAGGAGTTCTACTCCAGCCTCGAACAATACCTATCCTGAGTACCAACGGACGACAAGCTGATCCTCCTGGATGACTTGAACGCCAGAGTTGGAAAGGACACAGACCTCCGGGGAGATATGATTGGCAGAGAGAGAGAGTAAGGAAAACCAACTCCAATGGTACCCTCTTCCTGACGAAATGCTTAGAACATGGCCTTGTCATAACCAGCGCCCTGTTCTGTCAGAGAGTATAAGGCTTCATGACAGCACGCTCGCTTCAAGCACTGGCATCTGCTAGACTACGTCATCATCCAAGCGAGGGACCTCAAGGGCGTGTGCATCACCCGCGCCATGATGGGAGCTGGCGACTGCTGGACGGACCACTGCCTAATCCGCTCTGTCATCACCATCAACGTAGCCCCAAAGCAGCGACGGGAACAGAAACAATGCCGCAGGAAAATCAACGCTGGAGCACTCCACGACCCGACTAAGAAAGCACTATTCAGCCAATGCCTTGTTGCCAACCTGGCAACTCCCAGAGATGCAGAATGTCCACAGGGTCTGGTTTGCCATCAAGGCCTCCATAATTAGCACCTGTGAAGAGACGCTGAGTCACTCGACCACGAAACACCAAGACTGGTTCAACGAGAACGACCAAGAGATCCAGGAGCTAATAAACTACAAATGCAAGGCATTCTTGGATTGGAAACAGCAACACAACTTGAGAGCAAGAATGCAGCTCTACAGAGGTCTAACAAAAAACTTGCGACCTAAAGAACAGATGGTGGGTGGAGAAAGCGCAGAAGATCCAGCAACTAGCCGACAACCACGACATGCGAGGATTCTTCAGCGCAGTCCAGACCACCTACGGCCCAAGCACCCAAGGCCCTACCCCACTGCTGGCCAAGAACGGAGAGGTACTCATCAAGGACAGAGAGGGGGTCAGTGCTCGCTGGCAGGAGCACTTCGAAGATCTCATCAACCAAGATTCCGTCTTTGACGCAAGTGTCCTCGACTCCATCCCCCACAGCATGCTACCCGCCACCATCTCCGCACAACCCCAGCCCGGCATGTGGTAGAAAAGGCCATCCGATAACTGAAAAACAACAAGGCCTCGGGAGCAGATGGAATCCCCGCCGAAGCATTAAAACATGGCGGGGAAACACTTCTGGTGTGAATATACAATCTCATTTCTCTCATCTGGAAGGAGGAGAGCATGCCAGGGGATCTCAGAGATGCGGTAATTGTGACCATGTTCAAGAAAGGTCAAGTCCGATTGCGGTAACTACTGAAGAATTTCCCTGCTGTCCGCCACAGGTAAAGTCATCGCAAAAATCCTTCTCAGTCGCCTTCTCCCTGTGGCTGAAGAACTCCTCCCAGAGTCGCAATGCGGATTCCACCCACCAAGGGGCACAATGGACATGATCTTCACCGTGCGTCAAATCCAAGAGAAATGCAGGAAACAGCACCAACCCCTATACATGGCCTTCTTTGACCTCACAAAAGCCTTCGACACTGTCAAGCATGAAGGATTATGGAGCGTCCTCAAATTCGGCTGCACCCAAAAGTATGTCACCTTCCTTTGCCTGCTTCACGACGACATGCAAGCCGTGATCCTGACCAACGGATCCACCACAGACCCAATTCACGTTCGGACCGGGGTTAAGCAAGGCTGTGTCATTGCACCAATGCTCTTCTCGATCTTTCTTGCTGCAATGCTCCATCTCACACTCAGTATGCTCCCTGCTGGAGTGGAGCTAAATTAAAGGACAAAGGGGAATTTGTTCAACCTCCGCCGCCTCCAGGCCAGATCCAAGGTCGTCCCGTCCTCTGTCATTGAATTACAGTACACAGACGATGCCTGCATCTGCGCACACTTGGGGGCCGAATTTCAAACCATCGTCAATACCTTCACTGAAACGTACGAGAGCATGGGTCTTACACAAAACATCCGTAAGACAAAGGTCCTCTACCAACTTGCCCCCGCCATGCAGCACTGCTCCCCGATTATCAAAATCCACGACGAGGCCTTGGACAACATGGACCATTTTCCATATCTTGGAAGCCTACAGTCAACAACGGCAGATGTCAATGACGAAGTCCAACACTGCCTTCAGTGTGCCAGTGCAGCCTTCGGTCGCCTGAGGAAGAGGGTGTTAGAAGACCAGGACCTCAAACCCGGCACCAAGCTCATGGTCTACAGAGCAGTAGTGATACCCGCCCTCCTATATGGCTCAGAGACATGGACTATGTATAGCAATAACCTCAAAGCACTGGAGAAGTGCC
This sequence comes from Pristiophorus japonicus, assembly GCF_044704955.1. Lineage (NCBI taxonomy): Eukaryota > Metazoa > Chordata > Chondrichthyes > Pristiophoridae > Pristiophorus > Pristiophorus japonicus. The sequence goes on along the minus strand of NC_091978.1, from coordinate 116,518,852 downwards.
ACCAATGCTGCCTCCGCAAGATCTTGCAAATTCATTGGCAGGATAGGCGCACCAACGTCGGCGTTCTCGCTCAGGCCAGCATCGAAGCACTGACCACGCTCGATCAACTCCGTTGGGCGGGCCACGTTGTCCGCATACCCGATACGAGACTCCCAAAACAAGCACTCTACTCGGAGCTCTGACATGGCGAACGACCCCCAGGTGGGCAGAGAAAACGCTTCAAGGACACCCTCAAAGCCTCCTTGGAAAAAGTGCAACATCCCCACCGACAGCTGGGAATCCCTGGCCCAAGACTGCACAAAGTGGAGGAAAAGCATCCAGGAACGCGAGTCTCTACGCTGGGAGCAAGCTGAAGTCAAACATAAACAGCGGAAGGAGCGCACGGCAACCCCACCCACCCATTCCATCAACCACCGTCTGCCCCACCAGTGACAAAGACTGTCAATCCCGCATAGGACTCATCAGTCACATGAGAACTCATTTTTAGTGTGGAAGCAAGTCATCCTCGACTCCGAGGGCCTGCCTAACAAGAAGAAGAGTGCCACACAACACAATGGTGTCTTTAGTGTGCAGAAGGGACTTCGTCTCCACAATGACTGTGCGGTAGTCACTGCTACCAATGCTGTCATGGACAGATACCTCTGCAATAGGTAGATTGGTGAGGATGAGATCTAGTAGGTTTTTCCCTCGAGTTGGTTCGCCACTTGCTGCAGGCCCAGTCTGGCAGCTGTGTCCTTCAGGACTTGGCCAGCTCGGTCAATAGTGGCGCTATCGAGCCACTCTTGATAATGGACATTGAAGTCCCCCACCCAGAGTGCATTCTGTGGCCTTGCTACCCTCAGTGCTTCTTCCAAGTGATGTTCAACATGGAGGAGTACTAATTCATCAGCTGAGGGAGGGCAGCAGGTGATAATCAGGAGGAGGTTTCTTTGCCCTTGCTTGACCTGAAGCCATGAAACTTCATGGGATCCGGAGTCAATGTTGAGGACTCTGAGGACCACTCCCTCCCGACTGTATACCCTGTGCCGCCACCTCGGGTGAGTCGGTCCTGCCGGTGGGCCGGGACATATCCAGGGATGGTGGTGGAGGCGTCTGGTACATTGGCTGAAAGGTATGATTCTGTGAATATGACTATGTCAGGCTGTTGCTTGACTAGTCTGTGGGACAGCTCTCCTAATTTTGGCACGTTCCCAGATGTTAGTGAGGAGGACTTTGCAGGGTCGACTGGGCTGGGTGTGCCGAAGTCGGTGCCGAGGTCGATGCTGGGTGGTTTGTCTGGTTTTATTCTTTGGTTTATTGAAACTGAATGGCTTGCTAGGCCATTTCAGAGGACAGTTAAGAGTTAACCACATTGCTGTGGATCTGGAGTCACATATAGGCCAGACCAGGTAAGAGCGGCAGATTTCCTTCCCTGAATTCCCAGATGTTAGTGAGGAGGACTTTGCAGGGTCGACTGGGCTGGGTGTGCCGAAGTCGGTGCCGAGGTCGATGCTGGGTGGTTTGTCTGGTTTTATTCTTTGGTTTATTGAAACTGAATGGCTTGCTAGGCCATTTCAGAGGACAGTTAAGAGTTAACCACATTGCTGTGGATCTGGAGTCACATATAGGCCAGACCAGGTAAGAGCGGCAGATTTCCTTCCCTGAAGATCAATAGTGGACCAGATGGGTTTTTACGACAATCCGGTAGTTTCATGGTCACCATTGCCGACATTAGCTTTTTTATTCCAGATTTATTTAATTAACTAAATTTAAATTCCCCAGCTGCCATGGTGGGATTTGAACTCGCGTCTCCGGATTATTAGTCCAGACCTCTGGATTACTAGTCCAATAACTTAACCAAAATTGCAAATGTCACTCCAATATGTAAGAGAGAGCTAACAACGGACCTATCAGTTTAACACCAATTGTGGGGAACTTACTGCAATCTATCATCAGAGACAGAATGACTGAGCACTTGGACATGTATCAATTGATCAAGGAGAATCAACATAGATTTGTGACTGGTAGGTCATATCTGATTAAGCTAGTTGAATTTGTTGTAGAGGTTTCAAGCATTGTGGATAGGGGAGTGTATGGATGTTGTCTGTATGGACTTCCCGAGGCATTTGATAGCATTCCGCAAAAGAGATGAACAAAATGAGAACGCACGGAATTAGAGACAACCTTGTTACATGGGTCAGTAATTCATTGAAGTAGGAGACAGAGACGATGGATAAAGGGAATATTCTCTGCTTAGCGGAATGTGACCAATGGTGTTCCCAAGAATATATAGAATTGCATAGAATATACAGCACAGAAACAGGCCATTCAGCCCAACTAGTCTTTGCTGGTGTTTACACACCACACGAGCATTATCTGATTCCATCTACCTCCATTTCAGCATATCTTTCTATTCCCTTTTCTCTTGTACTCGTCTAGTTTCCTTTTGAAAACATCTAAGCTATTTGCCTCAACCATTTCATGTGGTAACAAGTTCCACATTCTAACCACTCTGAGCAAAGACATTTCTCATTATTTCCCTATTGGGTATATTAGTAACTAGCGTGTATTTATGGCTCCCAGTTTTGGATGACTGGAGCCTCAGATTTTCACCATGTGTGTATATGTAGCAACTTGGATGAGGAGGTAGTTGAGATACTGGATGTGATAAAAAAAGGACGAGGAGCTACTAGAAAGGCTGGCTGTACTTAAAGTAGTTAAGTCACCAGGACTGCATGGAATGCATCCTAGGATGCTTAGGGAAGTAAAGGTGGAAACTGCAGAGGTACTGGCCATAATCTTCCAATCTTCATTGGATATGGGATTGGTGCCAGAGGACTGGAGAATTGAAAATGTTACAGCCTTTTTTTTAAAAAAGGGTGTAAGGATAAACCCAGCAACTACAGGCCAGTCAGTTTCACCTTGATAGTGGGGAAGCTTTTAGAAACTATAATCTGGGACAAAATTAACAGTCACTTGGACAAGTATGGATTAATTAAGGAAAGCCAGCACGGATTTGTTAACGGCAAATTATGTTTAATTAACTTGATTGAGTTTTTTGATGAGGTAACAGAAAGTTGATGAGGGCAATGCACTTGATGTGGTATACATGGGGCACTCTACTCGGAACTCGTCCACGGCAAATGAGCCAAAGGTGGGCAGCGGAAACATTACAAGGACACCCTCAAAGCCTCCCTGATAAAGTGCGATATCCCCACTGACACCTGGGAGTCCCTGGCTAAAGACCGCCCTAAGTGGAGGAAGAGCATCCGGGAGGGCGCTGAGCTCCTCGATTCTCGTCGCTGAGGGCATGCAGAAATCAAGCGCAGGCAGTGGCAGGCAGCGGAAGGAGCATGCGGCAAACCGGACTCCCCACCCACCCTTTCCTTCAACCACTGTCTGTCCCATCTGTGACAAAGACTGTGATTCTTGTATTGGACTATATACCCACCTAAGAACTCATGCTAAGAGTGGAAGCAAGTCTTCCTCAATTCCGAGGGACTGCCTATGATGATGATGATGATGATGATGGACTTCCAAAAGGTGTTTGATAAAGTGCAATATATTAGTCTTGCCAGAAAAGTTAGGAAACACTTCTACACACAAAAGATGGTAGAAGTTTGGACATCTCTTCAGCAAACGGCAATTGATGCTAGTTCAATTGTTAATGTCAAATCTGAGATTTCTAGCTTTTTGTTAACCAAAGGTATTAAGGGATATGGGCCAAAGACAGGTATATGGAGTTAGGTCGCAGATCAGCTGTGATTTAATTGCATGGTGGAATAGGCGCGAGCGGCTAACTGGCCTGTGCCTATGACTAAAAAAACATTCATCTGTTAAGGTATCACTATTTTTCCTTTCAGATGACGAGATGATACAGATAATTATGGAACTGATCAAGACTGAGAACACTGACTGAAATGAAGTATGATTCCCTAATGCTGTGGTCTATTTATGTACAGATGGCAAAAATGATATATATTTGCCTTAAAGTCTAGGTTTAAATGATAAATTGAACATTGCAGAGTTTTTTTTTAATGTTATTTTGAAATCAGTATAATGCCTGATTGTCAATAAATGTTGCACTCTGCTGCCAATGGTGTTTCTGTTGGGTGTTTTGGTTATCTTATTCATTACTGATTTACCAAGTCTGCAGATTTCAATCCCAATAATTTAGTGTACCTTTTATTAAAAAAACGGTTTTACAACTCAGGATAAAGAATTGTAACACCTTTTTACTTTGTTGCCCAATTTCAAGGTTAAATACTCTCGGGTCAAGTATAGCTCAGAGGGAGGTTGAAGCTAATCCTATTCTGCCCCTAGCGATATTTCTTATAGTAGAGTCGGGAGCAGCGTGAGTCCGTTGGTGAGGCCTATAAAAGGTCGGGAGGTGCGTCGCTGAGTCGGGAGCAGCGTGAGTCCGTTGGTGAGGCCTATAAAAGGAAGCGAGGTCGGGAGGTGCGTCGCTGAGTCGGGAGCAGCGTGAGTCCGTTGGTGAGGCCTATAAAAGGCCGCGAGGTTGGGAGGTGCATCGCTGAGTTGGGAGAAGTGTGAGTCCGTTGGTGAGGCCTATAAAAGGCTGCGAGGTTGGGAGGTGCGTCACTGAGTCGGGAGCAGCGTGAGTTGGTGAGTCCGTTGGTGAGGCGTGCTTGTGCAGCTACAGGGAGAAGGCAAAAAAGAAGTCGAAAGAAACAGAAAGGTGATGTCACAGCCAAGGGGGTAAGTGATTGGCTGGTGATTGGTGAGTAGTTTTTTTTTCTCTTCTATAACAGTGAGTAAACTTTAGCATTGTTGTTGCCAATTTAAGTGTATCTAAGGGTTAAGTCATGGCAGGAGAGCTCGGTCACGTGATATGCTCCTCCTGTACCATGTGGGAACTCAGGGACACTTGCGGTGTCCCTGACGACGACGTGTGCGGGAAGTGTATCCGCCTCCAGCTCCTGACAGTTCGCGTTGCGGAATTGGAGCTGAGGGTGGATTTACTCTGGAGCATCCATGATGCTGAGAATGACGTGGGTAGCACGTGTAGCGAGTTGGTCTTACCGCAGGTGAAGGGTCCACAGCCAGATAGGGAGTGGAAAACCAGCAGGAAGAGCAGTGCAAGGAAGGTAGTGCAGGGGTCCCCTGCGGTCATCCCCCTGCAAAACAGATACACCGCTTTGAGTACTGTTGAGGGGGATGACTCATCAGGGGAGGGCAGCAGCAGCCAAGTTCATGGCACCATGGGTGGCTCTGCTGCACAAGAGGGCAGGAAAAAGAGTGGGAGAGCTGTAGTGATAGGGGATTCGATTGTAAGGGGAATAGATAGGCATTTCTGCGGCAGCAACCGAAACTCCAGGATGGTATGTTGCCTCCCAGATGCAAGGGTCAAGGATGTCTCGGAGCGGGTGCAGGACATTCTGAAAAGGGAGAGTGAACAGCCAGTTGTCGTGGTGCACATTGGTACCAACGATATAGGTAAAAAAAAGGGATGAGGTTCTACGAGACAAATTTTAAGAGCTAAATTAAAACATAGGACCTCAAAAGTAGTAATCTCGGGATTTCTACCAGTGCCACGAGCTAGTCAGAGCAGGAATCGCAGGATAGCTCAGGTGAATACGTGGCTTGAGCAGTGGTGCAGCAGGGAGGGATTCAAATTCCTGGGGCATTGGAACCGGTTCTGGGGGAGGTGGGACCAGTACAAACCAGACGGTCTGCACCTGGGCAGGACCAGAACCAATGTCCTAGGGGAAGTGTTTGCTAGTGCTGATGGGGGTGGTGGGAGTTAAACTAATATGGCAGGGGGATGGGAACTAATGCAGGGAGACAGAGGGAAACAAAATGGAGACAAAAGCAAAAGACAGAAAGGAGATGAGTAAAAGTGGAGGGCAGAGAAACCCAAGGCAAAAAACAAAAAGGGCCACTGTACAGCAAAATTCTAAAGGGTCAAAGTGTAATAAAAAGGCAAGCATGAAGCTCGATGCCTCAATGCAAGGAGTATTCGGAACCCAGGAGAGGGCTCTGAGCTAGTTAGAGTGGGTGAGAGCTCAGATGAACAGGACCCCAAGAAAGAATGCAAAAGGCAGGAGGCAACAGAGCAGAGTAGCACTGGGGTAAGTGTAAACTACAAGATGATAGGAAGGGACAATATGTATGAATATAAAGGGGCTGCAGGAGGGGTCAAAACTAAAAATCATGATTTAAAAACTAGTATTAAAACACTACCTAAACGCACGCAGCATTCGAAATAAAATAAATGAGTTGACGGCACAAATCATTACAAATGGGTATGATTTGGTGGCCATTTCAGAAACGTGGTTGCAGGGTGGCCAAGACTGGGAATTAAACATACAGGGGTATCTGACAATTCAGAAAGATAGACAAGAAGGGAAAGGAGGTGGGGTAGCTCTGTTAATAAATGATATCAGGGCAGTTGTGAGAGACGATATTGGCTCTAACGAACAAAATGTTGAATCATTGTGGGTGGAGATTAGAGATAGTAAGGTGAAAAAGTCACTGGTGGATGTAGTTTATAGGCCCCCAAATAATAACTTCACGGTGGGGCGGGCAATAATCAAGGGAATAATGGAGGCATGTGAAAAAGGAACAGCAGTAATCATGGGGGATTTTAACCTACATATCGATTGGTCAAATCAAATCGCACGGGGTAACCTTGAGGAGGAATTCATAGAATGCATACGTGATTGTTTCTTGGAACAGTATGTTACAGAACCTACAAGGGAGCAAGCTATCTTAGATCTGGTCCTGTGTAATGAGACAGGAATAATAAACGATCTGCTAGTAAAAGATCCTCTCGGAATGAGTGATCACAGTATGGTTGAATTTGTAATACAGATTGAGGGTGAGGAAGTAGTGTCTCAAACGAGCGTACTATGCTTAAACAAAGGGGACTACAGTGGGATGAGGGCAGAGTTGGCTAAAGTAGACTGGGAACACAGACTAAACGGTAGCACAATTGAGGAACAGTGGAGGACTTTTAAGGAGCTCTTTCATAGTGCTCAACAAAAATATATTCCAGTGAAAAAGAAGGGCGGTAAGAGAAGGGATAACCAGCCGTGGATAAACAAGTAAATAAAGGAGAGTATCAAATTAAAAACCAATGCGTATAAGGTGGCCAAGGTTAGTGGGAAACAAGAAGATTGGGAAAATTTTAAATGACAGCAAAGAATGACTAAGAAAGCAATAAAGAAAGGAAAGATAGATTACGAAAGTAAACTTGCGCAAAACATAAAAACAGATAGTAAAAGCTTTTACCGATATATAAAACGGAAAAGAGTGACTAATGTAAATGTTGGTCCCTTAGAAGATGAGAAGGGGGATTTAATAATGGGAAATGTGGAAATGGCTGAGACCTTAAACAATTATTTTGCTTCGATCTTCACAGTGGAAGACACAAAAACTATGCCAAAAATTGCTGGTCACGGGAATGTGCGAAGGGAGGACCTTGAGACAATCACTATCACTAGCAGGGTAGTGCTGGACAGGCTAATGGGACTCAAGGTAGATAAGTCCCCTGGTCCGGATGAAATGCATCCCAGGGTATTAAAAGAGATGGCGGAAGTTATAGCAGATGCATTCGTTATAATCTACCAAAATTCTCTGGACTCTGGGGAGGTACCAGCGGATTGGAAAGCAGCTAATGTAATGCCTCTGTTTAAAAAAGGGGGCAGACGAAAGACAGGTAACTATAGGCCGGTTAGTTTAACATCTGTAGTGGGGAAATTGCTTGAAGCTATCATTAAGGAAGAAATAGCGGGACATCTAGATAGGAATAGTGCAATCAAGCAGACGCAACATGGATTCATGAAGGGGAAATCATGTTTAACTAATTTACTGGAATTCTTTGAGGATATAATGAGCATGGTGGATAGAGGTGTACCGATAGATGTGGTGTATTTAGATTTCCAAAAGGCATTCGATAAGATGCCACACAAAAGATTACTGCAGAAGATAAAGGTACGCGGAGTCAGAGGAAATGTATTAGCATGGATAGAGAATTGGCTGACTAACAGAAAGCAGAGAGTCGGGATAAATGGATCCTTTTCGGGTTGGAAATCGGTGGTTAGTAGTGTGCCACAGGAATCGGTGCTGGGACCACAACTGTTTACAATATACATAGATGACCTGGAAGAGGGGACTGAGTGTAGTGTAACAAAATTTGCAGATGACACAAAGATTAGTGGGAAAGCGGGTTGTGTAGAGGACACAGAGAGGCTGCGAAGAGATTTCGATAGGTTAAACGAATGGGCTAAGGTTTGGCAGATGGAATACAATGTCGGAAAATGTGAGGTCATTCACCTTGGACAAAAAAACAGTGAAAGGGAATATTATTTGAATGGGGAGAAATTACAACATGCTGCGGTGCAGAGGGACCTGGGGGTCCTTGTGCATGAAACTCTTTTTGGAGTTTATCTGCAAAACAAAACACATTAAACCGTGCCACCCGACCTGGGTGACACACCAGACATTTACAAGGCCCTTTTTTTCTTTTTTTTGGTTTTTTTGGGGGGTTTTTTTTCTTTCTTTTTTTTGGTTTTTTTTTTTGGGCACTAAAATCACAATTTTTCCCCAGTGCCCCCTATAAAAGGGAAGGGGACACTAAAAACACCGGCAATTAAAACAAATTAAACTTTAAAACGTAAAATCAAATTAAAATTTGGTTGCCGGGCGTGATGATGCACTCCAGTCCCTCCGGTGCCCACCTCTCGTCCTTGTGCATGAATCCCAAAAAGTTAGTTTGCAGGTGCAGCAGGTAATCAGGAAGGCGAATGGAATGTTGGCCTTCATTGCGAGAGGGATGGAGTACAAAAGCAGGGAGGTCCTGTTGCAACTGTATAGGGTATTGGTGAGGCCGCACCTGGAGTACTGCGTGCAGTTTTGATCACCTTACTTAAGGAAGGATATACTAGCTTTGGAGGGGGTACAGAGACGATTCACTAGGCTGATTCCGGAGATGAGAGGGTTACCTTATGATAATAGATTGAGTAGACTGGGTCTTTACTCGTTGGAGTTCAGAAGGATGAGGGGTGATCTTATAGAAACATTTAAAATAATGAAAGGGATAGACAAGATAGAGGCAGAGAGGTTGTTTCCACTGGTCGGGGAGACTAGAACTAGGGGGCACAGCCTCAAAATACGGGGGAGCCTATTTAAAACCGAGTTGAGAAGGAATTTCTTCTCCCAGAGGGTTGTGAATCTTTGGAATTCTCTGCCCAAGGAAACAGTTGAGGCTAGCTCATTGAATGTATTCAAATCACAGATAGATAGATTTTTAACCAATAAGGGAATTAAGGGTTACGGGGAGCGGGCGGGTAAGTGAAGCTGAGTCCACGGCCAGATCAGTCATGATCTTGTTGAATGGCGGAGCAGGCTCGAGGGGCTAGATGGCCTACTCCTGTTCCTAATTCTTATGTTCTTATGTTCTAACCCATTTTAGGTCATTGCCAGATTGAAGAGTTTTGATTAGATTGTTACTATAAATTAATTTGAAAACTGGTTCAGCAAAGAATGGAGTGTATCATTCTGTTAGTACACTAGCTTTTCAATTCCTAGAACTCAAATATGAAACTTACCATCCTGATGGAAAGAAATTCCCTTCCATCTGTAATGATTGCCCACAACACAGAACTGCCAATAATGCTGTACCAATTACTGTTGAAAATGAAAGTGGCATATTGGTGGTGTATTTTGAGAATGGAAACTGAGGGGCACTGTCAAAGACGTAAAAGGGCCGAAATTGTCACCCTCCATAAGCTCCATTACTGTGTCCAAGATGCGGGAATGGAGCGGAGAGGCCTTACCCTCCGGGGGCGGACGGACGGGCCAACCAGTCAGAAATTGCCCCCGGGCTGGGAGCAGCAGGAACGGTTTACCGCACCACCTGTTTTCCCGCCGTGTCGGGCACGCGCCGACCCCTTACCGACCGCGGTGACCCACTTTCCGACCCCCCGTGAGAACTTGCCCAGTGCGGAATTGCCCAGCGGAAGCACTGCTGATGCCGGTCAGTGCCACTGACGGCTTTCCCCAGCTGTCTGTGTGGCTGGGCGGCGTGCCCATCCTTAAAGGGGAGGTTGTGCTTCCGGCGACTCCCATTTTATTTTTTGTCAGCCGACTGCCAGGTTGGGCCAACAGTTATGCCCACAGATTCGGCTGGGCCAACAACATGCAGCCTAGCACCCCCTCTTGGGTGCCAGGCTGCTGGCGTGGCCGAAACCCTCCCCGGTGGCTCAGTGTTTTCCACTAAAGTTCGCAGTGGCCCTCCCCTTTAACTGAAGGGGATGGACATTGTGATGCGTCAGCGCGACGCTGATGACTTGGATCGACAGCCGTTCTGACCCGCCCTCACTTCCACCCCGCTGATGGCAGCCGCTCCGACTCACCCCCGCACTTCTGCCCCGTAACACCGCTCCGACCGAAGAAAATAAAAAATTCCAATTCCTGAATTTCTCCAGATTCTCTGCCCCATGGATTGGGGTGGAGAAACACTTTAAAAAAAAAAAAAAATGGTAGATGTGCCTCATTTGGGGCGGGGCTTAATTTCGGCCCCATAATCTCCATCCAACCTACGCAGAATGAGATTTAGTACATCAAACCTACTCCTATCATAGCACTTACAACCTGTATTGTAATTAACCCTCTCCAAACTATTTGCTGAGCAGTGGCAGAGATTTAAGGAGATATTTCATAACTTGCAACAAAAATATATCGCAATGAGAAGGATGCTGTTGGGGAAAAAAAATACATTTATAGGATGGTATGGTAACTGTTGATGAATAGGCGAGCGCTGATGAGGTTCCATAGGACTGGAAGCAGACAAATATAACTAATTTTAAAAGGACAACAAAACTGACCCAGGTCTGTTCGTCTCTCAGTGACAGCTAAAATAATGAAATCAAAACTTGAGGAATACTGTGTAAGAATAAGAAACATGGCCTTAGAAGGAAATGACAACCAATGTATTTGCTTTGAGTATGTTCCAGATAATGCAGATGGTGGATTTACCTATGACAGTTTATTTAAACTCCGAAATTATCAAAAAGTTTTGCATAATACAACATGGGTCTGGATAAAAAAAGGAAATAGAGAATACATGCAAGAGGTGTCATGTCATACTACTCTGCTTAGCATGTAGACACTTAACAGTTGTGCTCTACTTAAAATACCTGTTTTAATCATTGCTCTTTTAAGAAACAAACATCTCAGTCACTGTACAATGCCTTCATAATTTATTTATTTGTAAACTCTTCCACTCGACTGACTTCTTTATAATCCTGATGTAATTTCAGTTTTTAAAAAGAAAACTCTTCCCATTTTCCTGTGACGCAGAAACATGAAGAAAACCTCTGCAATGATACAAATGTTGGTAAATCACTAAATGTTGTTGTATAAATGTTCAAAGCTGCAACAGCTTTTGGATCATTATTTATTCCCCCTCTTTTTCTACCACCAAATATTAGATAAAATAGCTGCACAGTGGGGGCTCCATTTTAGTTACCGTCATCTTGATTTGGTTATTTTCTAGAAAGTCTAATCAGGTAACAATATCGTGTATCTTCAAATTATGTATTGTTGGAAATAATAACTGATATGATAGCATAGTGGTTATGTTACTGGACTAGTAATTCAGAGGCCTGGACTAATGATCCAGAGACGCGAGTTCAAATCCCACCACGGCAGCTGAGGAATTTAAATTCAGTAAATTAAATATTTATGGAATAAAAAGCTAATGACAGTAATGGTGACCATGAAACTACCAGATTGCTGTAAAAACCCATCTGGTTTGCTAAATTCCTTTAGAGAAGGAAATCTGCTGTGCTTACCCGATTTGGCCGATGTGTGACTCCAGACCCACGGCAATGTGGTTGAATCTTAACTGCCCTCGGAAATGGCCCAACAAGCCTCAGTTGTAACAAACTGCTACTAAAAACAATAATAATTTTAAAAACCGGACGAACTAGACCTAGACATTGGCTTCGGATACTTTTCCAGTCGACCCTGCAAAGTCCTCGTCAACATGTGGAGACTTGTGCCAAAATTGGGAGAGCTATCCCACAGACTAGTCAAGCAGAGAGCTGTCCCACAGCCTAGTCATTATGTTATACTTACAGAATCATATCTTTCAACCTCCATCACCATCCCTGGGTATGTCATGTCCTACCGGAAGCACCACTTGGTGACACCATTACTTGCCGACTCCTGAAGCACAAAACTGCCAGACTGGCCCTTCTGCAGGTGGTGAAAAAACCTACTTGACCTCGTCTTCACCAATCGACCTGTCACAGATGCATCTGTCCATGACAATATTGGTAGCAGTGACCACTGCATGGTCCTTGTGGAGTCAAAGTCCCGTCTTCACACTGAAGACACCCTCCCATCATGTTGTGTGGCACTACCACGGTGGGATAGATTTAGAGCAGAGCTGGCAGTTCAAGACTGGACATTCCTGAGGTAATGCGGGTCATCAATCGCAGCAGAATTGTATACCACCACAATTTGTAAACCCATAGCCAACATATCCCCCATTCTAGCATTGCAATCAAGCCAGGGGATCAACCTTGGTTCCATGAAGAGTGTATAGGTGCATACCGGGAGTGGCACCAGGTGTACATAAAAATAGGGTGCCAACCTGGGGATGCTGCAATGTAAGTCTACATGCATGCTAAACAGCAGAAGTAGCATGCTATAAACAGAAGTAAACAATCCCAGAACCAATGGATCACATCAAAGCTCTGCATCCCTGCCACATCCACTCGTGATGGTGGACAATTAAACAACTAATTGGAGGAGGATGCTCCATGAACATCCTCATCCTCAATGATAGCGGAGCCCAGCACACGAGAACAAATAACAAGGCTGAAGCGTTGTTCTTCAGCCAGAAGTGCCGAGTGGTTGATCATCTCGGCCTCCTCCCGAGGTCCCCACCATTTCAGAAGCCAGCCCCCAGCCAAGTCGATTTCACTCCACGTGATATCAAGAAATGGCTGAGCACGCTGGATAGAACAAAGGCTATGTGCCCTGACAAGAGCCCAGCTGTCATGCTGAAGACGTGCTCCAGAACTAGCCATGCCTCTAAAGCTGTTCCAGTACAACCATATCATTGACATCCACTGCCCAGGTATGTCCTGCCCACAAATCCAATCGGGCCAATTACCACCCCATCAGTTTCTTCTCAATCATCAGGAATGTGATGGAAGGTGTCATTGCCACTGCTATCAAGTGCCCTTATTCAACAATAATCTGCTCACCGATGCTCAGTTTGGGTTCCACAATGACCACTCGGCTCCAGACCTCATTACAGCCTTGGTCCAAACGTGGACAAGAGAGCTGAATTCCAGAAGCAAGGTGAGAGTGACAGCCCTTGACATCAAGGCAGAATTTGACCGAGTGGCATTAAGGAGTCAGAGTAAAATTGAAGTCAATGGGAATCGGCGGGGGGTGGGGGTGGGGGAACTCTCCACTGGCTGGAGTCATATCTTGCACAAACGAAGAGGATTATGTTTGTAGGAGGCCAATTATAACAGCCGCAGGACATCACTGCAGGAGTTCCTCAGGGCAGTGTCCTAAGCCCAACCATCTTCAGCTGTTTCATCCATCGTAAGGTCAGAAGGGGGGATGTTCGCTGATGATTTTACAGTATTCAGTTTTATTCACAACTCCTCAGATAATGAAGCAGTCCGTGCTTGCATGCAGCAAGACCTGGACAGTACTGAGGCTTGGGCTGATAAGTGGCAAGGAACATTCACGCCCCTCAAGTGCCAGGTAATTACTATCTTCAACAAGAGAGAGTCTCACCATTACCCCATGACATTCAACGCCATTACCGTCACCACTATCTATGTTCTAGGGGGGTCACCATTGACCGAAAACTTAACTGGACCAGCCGCATAAATACCGTGGCTACAAAAGCCAGTCAGAGGCTGGATATTCTCACCTGACTCCCCAAAGACTTTCCATCATCCACAAGGCACAAGTCAGGAGTGTGATGGAATACTCTCCACTTGCCTGGATGAGTGTATGCTACAACACTCAAGAAGCTCAACACCATCCAGGACAAAGCAGCCACTTGATTGACACCCCATCCATCACCTTAAACATTCACTCCCTCCACCACTGGTGCACCGTAGTTGCAGTGTGTACCATCTACAAGATGCATTGTAGCAACTCGCCAAGGCTTCAGCAGCACCTCTCAAACCCACGACCTCTACCATCTAGGACAGGGGCAGCAGGCACAGGGGAACAGCCATGAACTCATTGAATGGTGGTGCAGGCTAGAAGGGCCGAATGGCCTACTCTTGCACCTATTTTCTATGTTTCTGTCATCACCTCCAAGTCACACACCATCCTGACTTAGTAATATATCTCCATTCCTGGAAGTCCCTTCCAAACAGCGCTTTGGGAGTACCTTCATTACAGGGGCTGCAACAATTTAAGAAGGCGGCTCACCACCACCCTCTCAAGGGCAATTGGGGATGGGCAATAAATGCTGGCCTTGTCAGCGATGCTCACATCAAGAAACGAATAAAAACGTTTACCTACTAGGTTATTGAATGCTAAGTTTTTATGCAAATAGTAAGGCTGCTGAGAATTTTTGCTGTCACATTTTGGGTGGTCAAACATTTTTGTACGGAAGGACCTGAGTATGACATATGTTGAAGTGTTACTTTTAAATTAAGTGGAGCTCACAAGGCTTTAAAAATGCTGTCTGCAGTATGAAGCTGGGATTATTGTGGGAGATACAAGTAAAAACCAAATGGACAGTGTATGGATTGCTGTTTCTCACATACCACTCCAATCTGAAGCAGTGGAGATTGTTGCATCTTTTCTGTGAACCATCCAAGCTGGGAAACAGTTTCATGGGATTAATTGCCTATTTGCAGGTCATGTGCCATTTTCGCATGGAGATTCAAAGTGGAACACGCCACAAGATCCATGCATGGTAACTGAGTGAGAAGGGCACTTGATCTTGACATTGTTGCGACATTATTTGCTGGGGCTGCCTTTACTGGTGGTGGATTTGAGAACCGCTACAATGTGTTACTGGGACGTTTCTGTATTGAGTCACCATTTGAATCCAGTGACATCCTGTAGGATCAGAATGCCTGAGAAAGATGTTCTTTTCTGTTTTTTAATTTAATAGGGACGATCATAGGAGACTTGAGATATTGGAATTTTCATTTTATTTCACTGAAGTAGGAACTTAATTTCCTAAGTTTAAGGAAAACAGATTTAGAGGGTTGGTATAGTGGTCTGTCACAGCACGATGATTGAACCCACTGTACTTATAGGTCACATAACATGACTCTCAAAGTGCTACCTACAGATTCAATTTATATTCAATGAGAAGAAACATTCTGCATCTACCCTGTCAAGCCCTCTCAGAATCTTGTATGTTTCAATAAGATCACTTCTCATTCTTCTAAGCTCCAATGTGTATAGGCCCAACCTGCTCAGATTAAAACTCAGCAATGGTGAACAATTAATGCAGGCTAGTTTCATAACAGTAGGTGGCAGACAAACACTAGATTTCGATGCATATTGGAACTCCAAAAGATATTATGATTGGAAAAATTTGACTGTACTATCAGTTATAATATGAATAAGCAAGTTACCAAAAATAAATTTCCCATAACTTCAAAGTAATGTGAAAAGTTATCAACTGACTTGGTTTCTTAAAATTGGGAACAAATTCTCACAAATTAGATACCTAATTCATTTTAGAAAAAATGGATGCACTACATTTGAGTTGTATAACTTGAGAAACTCATCAGTGCATGAAGGCTTGCATAAAAAAGTGCCGTAGTACGATCTAAGCATTTCCTTATTAGAAATGTTGCAAATTGCCATTTAACCAAACTTATGATCTATTATGAGCTTATACATATCAGGGAATCAGTATGATACAACTGTGTACACAGATTCATGTATGTTATTCCATGGCATTATTCACCCACCCTCCTGGTCAACATTCCTGTCACCTAGAATCTCCAAAGACAGATCAACTGTTTATTCCTCTCATTTACGTTTTTGGAATTTGCTGTGTGCAACGTCTTTGCAGCTTTCATCTACATAACGGCAGTTACTGCATTTCGGAGTAATTCACCTATTATGAAGCGCTTTGGGATGTCCCGAGGACGTGATGAAGTGGTATATCAAGGCAAGTTCTTTATTTCCATAGCTCTTAGCATTTATTAGATACCATTGGAGCACAGTAACCAATTGTTATAAACCATAGGAATTATTTTAATTTTTATAGAATTATTGGTGAGTTGACAGAGAAAGGAACAATGAGTTTATTTGCTGATAACACTACATGAACATAGTGTGGAAAGAGATGAGGCCATTTAACTCAGTACATCCATTCCAATAACAATGTTAGGGAAACCTTTAATTCAACTGGTCATAAATCTGACAAAGTTGAATGTTGGTGATTCTGAGAAACATTTAGGACTGGTATCATTCCTATCCAGTCATTACTATCAAGAAATTTGATATTTTTGGCACAAGGTCAGGAACCCGCTGTGAACCCGCCGACGCGTGCCTTTCCCGATGTCGGGTCCGTCAGCACTGAGCAGACCCGACAGGCAATGGCAGGCAACCCAATTCAGGTAATTAGTGGCTTGTTTAGAGCCACTTAAGAATGATTTTCAGCTTACCTTTTGCATTTGACAGCTCACCCATGGGGTCCATGCTGGCCATTGAATCAGCTGATGAGTTGACAGCTTCAAATGTAAAGTAAAAGCTCCCACCTGAGAGATATCTTCCCTCAGCCACAAGCTCTTCCTCACTGCATTTCCACAACAGATTCAGCATTCTACAAGTCTTGACACAAGTCTCCATCCAGTTTGACCTCATTACCTCTCACCATTGACAGATTGCTTCTGTCATCTCTACTTCACCTGTCATCTATTCCATCAACATGGGTGCCCTTTAAACTCTCTCACCTTGGTCCTCAGAATCCCACCACGGTCGGTCCCAATACTAGCAGCTCCAACAACACCAACCTTTGCTGCAATCAATTGATGCTGTACAGGACACAGGGCATCAGCATCTGACCACATTGCTCCCTGGAAGGTCAGGGATGGCCTCACCACAGCCAGATTTACTTCACTTGACGCTGTACACCCTGGCTGCCACATGATGCACCAGGTTGGCACCACCCCACATCAACGCTATAACGTATCCTTGCAATGCAAAGCCATTCCTTTCACACTTATGACCATTGAGGGGGTGGGGGGGGGTACCGTTATATCTCGCCATTCACTAAGCCACTTCCAAAGATGCACACAAATCTGTCCAAGAACGCAAAGTGTTGAAAATAAAGGTTTTAATGCTTGACACCATATTTTACATGAACATTACATAAACATCCAAGTGCCTACTCTTGTGTGTTGTTAGTTGGTATGATTGTACTGGGATAACTGTGAGGAGTGGCTAGTGAGATGGGGATGTGATAATATAGATAGAGAGGGATGGATGGAGATCCAAGGTAAGTTGGTGTGAGTAAGCATGTGCAGGAGTAGGGTAGGGAAGGCAGAGTAATGGCGATATGAGAGGTACAGCAAGATGAGGATGAATGTGGCTTTGTACTAACGTTTCGTGATCTGAGATTATTGAAACATTTGCAGCAATGCACCCAGGTCCTCCTGACCACATCCCTGCTTGTGCCCTGCTTTGCAATGTACAACCAGGCTGTGTTGATTTTCTCAGGAAGTCTCTTCCGCCCATGGGAAGGAAAGAGAACCTCCCTGTGTGCTGTGACTCCCCCCATAAGCATATAGAGGTTGTCCTGGGAGAGCCTGGGTGCAGCCCTGTACCTTTGCACAGTCATTGTCAGTATTTGCAGCACCTCAATGCTATAGAACACTGACAGCACAAATGTCAACACAAATGTGGCCATGGTACCTTTAAGGACACGTCATCAGATGACGTCACCAGACGCAAAATGCACTGGCCGGGCATAACAAGCCCTATTAATGGAAATTCATTTCACAGAGTGGGATGGAGCCAGCAGCGGGGTCGGGACCTGCCACTGACATCTCCTGTTACGGACCCACCGGGGTAAACAAAATCCCGGCCATTATCTTCAGTCCCCACCACAGACTCTGTTCCTTAGCCACGGACTCCAACCGTCTCACTGGCCACTGTCTGATGCTGAATCAGATCGTATGCAACCGTGAAGTACTGTTTGACCCTGGTTTGCCATTCTGACCCTATATCTGCTCCATCACCAAGACCGCCACTTCCACCTCAATAACATCACTCGCCTCCGCCCCTGCCTCAGCCCATCTGCTGCTGAAACCCTCATCCATGCTTTTTTTTTAACCTCTAGACTCGACTATTTACAATTCTCTCCTGGCGGGCCTCCAGCCTTGCGCCCTCCTTAAAATTGAGCTTAACTAAAACTCTGCTGCCCATATCCTAACTCGCACCCAACACCAAGGAGAGAATAGAGAGAAATTATTTCCTCTGGAGGGGGGAGTCCAAAACAAGGGGACATAACCATAAAATTAGAGCTAGGCCATTCAGGTGTGATGCCAGGAAACACTTCTTCACAAGGGGTTGTAGAAATCTGGAACACTCACCCCCAAAAAGCTGTTGAGGCTAGATTAATTGAAAATTTCAACATTGAGATTGATAGATTTTTGTTAGGTGAGTGTATTAAGGGTTTTGTATCCTTCAGCGGGTAAATGGAGTTAAGATGCAGATCATCATGATCTAACTGAATGGTGGAACAGGCTCGAGTGGCTGAAGGGTCCACTCCTGTTCCTACCAGGAGTGATCGAGAGTGTGGAGGATCCTTAACCTATACCACATGGAGTCTTTAAAAATTCCTGCTGGATTCCTACGGTGATTGAGCCAAGAGCATATTTGATTGATTGCAAATGAAACACACAATTCCTAACTATTAAAAATAAAGTACTTAATTGTCCTGGAACTTTATTTATCTAGTTATATTAAAAAAAAACATTTTTCACACACCTGAGATGAGCTTCCAGCCACATATTTGCGCCATCACTAAGACCACCTATTTCCACCTCCTTAACATCGCCAGACTCCATCCCTGCTTCAGCTCATCTGCTACTGAAACCCTCATTCATGCCCTTGTTACCTCTAGACTTGACTATTCCAATGCACTCCTGGCTGGCCTCCCATCTTCCACTCTCCATAAACTCATCCAAAACTTGGTTGCCCGTATCCTAACTCGCAACAATTCACATTCACACATCGCCCCTGTGCTCGGTGACCTACATTGGCTTCAGGTTAAGCAACGTCTTGATTTTAAAATTCTCATCCTTGTTTTCAAATCCCTACATGGCCTCTACCTTCCCTAGCTCTGTAACCTCCTCCAGCCCTACAACCCTCCCGAGATAGCTGCGCTCCTTCAGTTCTGGTCTCTTGCACATTCCCAATTTTAATCGCTCCACCATTGGCAACCATGCCTTGAGCCGCCTAGGCCCTAATCTCTGGAACTCCCTCCCTAAATGTCTCTGCTTCTCTACTTCCTACTTTAAGACACTCCTTAAAACCTATCGTTTTGACCAAGCTTTTGGTCATCTGCCCTAATATCTCCTTATGTGGCTCAAATTTATGTAGTGCCTTGGGATGTTTTATTACATTTTGACATGTGTGTGTGTGTATATATATATTTTTTTTTAATGTATATATATATATACATACAAGTTGTTGCTGAAAGAGTAAGATGGCTTAACATTTTGGTTATAAACAGTTTTATTTGAGAAAAGAAGGTATAGTGCAGGACTGTACCAAAGTTGAAAAACATTTAGATGTCGAGAAGTAGTCATTAGGTGTCACAAAGCTTGAAGATCATAGGAAGAAGGAAAGAATGAGGGCAGTAATGGGGCAGAATTTCCGATGTCTCGGGCCCGTACAAAATTTCTAAGGACCCGGGAAGGCATCGGAAAAGCCGGTTTTCAACGTGCAATGCGCATGCGCCGAAAACCAGCTTTTCTGATCTATCAAGCTGGAGCTTGACAGATCCAACGCAGATCAGGAGCGAGGACATTTGTACGTGGAAGTTTGGGCTATTTACCCATATCTTGCACGGCAAATGTCTTCAAAGCTCTTGCGCCTGAAAAAGAAGGTGCATAGCCTACAGGCATAAGAGTTTAAAAACATAGAAAAAACATGATTAAAACATGATTAAAAAACACATTTATGTTAAAACCCTGCCCACTCAGATAATGTTATTTTAAACCCTAACCCTAACTTTTTTAAAAAATCGACGATTTTTTATCTTTAAAAAAACACGTGTAACATTTTTAATTTCTTAGTTTATTGTGTGAGGTGTTTTTTAAATGTTTTATGTATTTTTGGGGTGAGTTTTGGGATTTTTCTCATTCATTGTAATAGGAGTTTCAGAATTACAAAACTCCTATTACAATGAATGAGAAAATACTTACCTGTGATTGGGTGTCCAGACACACGTGACTCCTGCGGACGTTCCACCGTGCACGCGCTGTGTGTCATGGAGAGGAAGCCTGTGGATCGGGAGTTCCAGCGGCGCAGCAGCTTCAGGTAAGTGCGCATTTTATTTCTATTCTTTATTGATTTGCCCGTGGGAAATCCTCCTCGGAATTTCTGCCCTAATGAGTTCCACAATTTTGAACAAGTTAGAGTAAGTACCTCAGTGGGAGCTTATGCAATGAGTCTTAGTAACCTGATGAAGTATCAGATCTGAAATGTTTACACATTCTCTTCCAGATACTGATTGACCTTTTATGTATTTCTAACATTTTCTACCTTTATTTCAAAATAGCTGCAGACTTCATCAGTTTCCATGATTGCCATATATATCACACTAATTCAAAAATACAAATTAATGTCCCCATTTGAAATAATCTACAGC
Organism: Pristiophorus japonicus; assembly: GCF_044704955.1. Classification (NCBI taxonomy): domain Eukaryota; kingdom Metazoa; phylum Chordata; class Chondrichthyes; family Pristiophoridae; genus Pristiophorus; species Pristiophorus japonicus. The sequence goes on along the minus strand of NC_091978.1, from coordinate 116,498,007 downwards.
TTCTTTTAAAGTGGCTAACAAATTATGACTAGAACATTATCTAATGAGTGGTTGATTTTTTTAAAGAATTTTTTTGTGCTGTAATTGCCAATTATTGACAGGGATAGTATCTGTTTCAGAAAATGAACACGAACTGGATGCAGTGCCAGATTCAAGGAATAAAGGTCAATTTTACTCCCTGAAAATCAATTGTTTGTAATTGGAAATACAGGAAAACTTCTGACGCTAAATAGCTTTAAAATTTTCAGCATATTAAGTAACATAATTATTCCAAGAAAACATGGTGGAAAAAGGCAAGATATGACAAAAATAGATTTATTATGCAATATGTCAGAACTCCAAAATGACTATGATTTCCCTAATCTGCCATGCCATCATCTCTAGAATCTAGAGAATAAAATTTCTCAAGACCACCTTCAAATCCACAAAAGGGATACAGCAAGAGGAGGATAAAGTAATATGTACTTTACAACAACAAGGTGCACTGAAGTCAGGAATGTGCTTCACCATCCACAAACCCACTTGTAACAACTGGATCTGGATCTCGCAAATATAGAATCAGTGCAGCATTGGTGCATGTTTGTTCTGCTAACTAAGCTAATTTGTCAGATTCAAGCTCCACTCAGATCTTTGATAGTTTACTCTGACTCATTTAGGCTACCCCATTTATTTTGCATTCCTGGAGTAAGCAAAATAAATTTATTTGGGAAGGCAACCACAGCACAAAACTGACAGATAGAGATGCCATATGGATAGCAGAGGTAGGAATCCGAAAATTTATACTGCTGCAATAGGGGTGCTGTTGAAGGTATGATTATAGTACATTATTCAGACAGACAAAGTGAAACTTTGTCCTGCATCCATTCCCGTTATGTTATCTGGCAGTGGTGGTGGCAGCTGACACCGGGGATGTAAATGTTCTCTTTGCATATGTCAGAAATCCGGGCACATGTTGCAGTGAAAAAATGAAACCTACTCAGTGGGAAGGAATTTACAATTATTAACATTAAATTTAATAAATTCTGAGCACTGCTTTTTATACTACAGTTTCCTAAAAAGTTGCATGCAATCATATTAAGTAATTGTTCATGTCATAAATGACGAACCAATCAAAATTATGATTAATTATCCAAATATAGTGCAGCTATCAGGCTGACTCATTACAGTTGTGCAAACCAACTCATGCAGTCATACCCAGCACACTATATGTACTTTACAACAATGTGGCCCTCTGATCTGCGAGAGAACAGCTCCACAGGGCAGGCTATAAAAGAGCTGGAGCTGCGGGCCCTGGAACATCATGCCCCCACCCCCCCGACCTGCGAGAGAACAGCTCTGCAGGTCGGGCTATAAAAGAGCTGGAGCAGCATATCACTGCAACCTGTAGCGCGAGCTGCTCCAAGTGTGCGACAATTTTGAGATGGGTGACGTCATCAAAACCCTGGTTGCCGTTTTGGAGCGTGGGCAGGAACATCGGCAAGACCCAGGTACAGAGGAGTGGGAAGGTCGGGGCGGATGAGCGGCAAGTGTTTGTGGTGAGATGCAGTGAACGTTTATGGCGAGAGATCGTGGCGGAGGTGCGATAGATGAAGGTATGGGGCCAGAAGAGCCGAGGGCCCAGGGGCAGCACGGGCCAGCCCACACTGCGATATGTCTGCGCTAGGTCTGTGCAGCAGAGCAGGTCTCCACGCGTCTTAGTTAATCCTTGCCACTGGACCAAGACCTAGCTCTTGTCAAGTCCGTGTGGTGGCTGGTGTGCAACGGTCACCACCCGTTAAAAAAAATTCACGCACCGGCATCTTCCACCCCCTCAATTGGAGTTCAGGACTGGAACATCGGGTCCTTCATCGAAACACCTGTGAACTTGTGGAAGCAAGTCATCCTCGTTCAAGGGACCACCTATGACTATACTCCAATTAAAATGTCATTCATTAAGAATTTTGTTTTTTACTGCACAGGCCCAAGAGGAAATTAATGTTTTAACAAAACAATTGGCCCTTTTGGAGGGAGCATTGTGGCTGCCTACACCGTACAATTGTTTTTGTGACTGCAAGTCTGTATCCAGTGGGGTTCCGCAGGGCTCAGTGCCGGGTCCCTTGCTTTTTGTGGTATATATCAATGACTTGGACTTGAATGTTGGGGGTATGATTAAGAAGTTTGCAGATGATATGAAAATATGCTGTGTTTGAAGAAGAAAGCTGCGGACTGCAGGAAGATATCAATGTACTGGTCAGGTGGGCAGAACAGTGGCAAATGGAATTCAATCCAGACAAGTGTGAGGTAATACATTTGGGGAGGTCTAACAAAGCAAGGGAACACACATTAAAGGTATGACACTAAAAGGTGTAGAGGAACAAAGGGACCTTGGATTGCAGGTCCACAGATCCCTGAAGGTAGCAGGCCAGGTAGATAAGGTGGTTAAGGTATATGGAATATTTGCCTTTATTAGTTGAGGCATGGAATACAAGAGCAAGGACGTTATGCTTGAACTGTATAAAACACTGGTTAGGCCGCAGCAGGAGTACTGTGTGCAGTTCTGGTCACCATATTACAGGAAAGATGTGATTGCACTAGAAAAGGTGCAGAGGAGATTTATAAGAATGTTGCCTGGACTGGTGAATTTTGGCTATGAGGAAAGATTGGAGATGCTGGGTCTGGTTTCTTTGGAACAGAGAGGCTGAGGGAGACCTGATTGAGGTGTATAAAATTATGAGGGGCCTGGATAGAGTGGATAGGAAGGACCTGTTTCCCTTGGCAGAGGGGTCAACAACCAGGGGGCATAGATTTAAATAATTGAGGGGAGGTAGAGAGGAGATATGAAGGGAAATTTCTTTACCCAGAGGGTAGTGGGGGTCTGGAACTCACTGCCCGAAAGGGTGGTCGAGGCAGAAAACCTCACCACATTTAAAAAATACTTGGATGTGCATTTAAAGTACCGTAACCTACAGGGCTACGGACCAAGAGCTATAAAGTTGGATTAGGCTGGATAGCTCTTGGTCAGCCGGCCGCAGACATGATGGGCCGAAATGGCAGTAAATTTCAATGATTCTTTGAACTGGGAGCCAGCCACAGCAAATTGAAGCCTCCAATCGACGGGACTGTACGCTGGAGGAGATGGGCCTGCTTCTGATATTTAAATAGCCTCAAGGTTAGAAGATTGGCCAAAGTCAGAGGTGCATTTTTGGCCAACGGAAATTCTGCTGAAACGGAAAATCTAGGCTGTTTGTCTTCCACGACACTGCAGTAGTTCCTACTCACACTTTCATACATCCTGTTGTACACTGAAATATGGCACCACACAGAGATCTACTTAGATTAAGAGGCTAGGATTATGCATAATTTTATGTCACATAAGAGCATAATCATTACATTTTTGTCTTACTGTGATGCTTTTTGTTGAAAATTACATATTATTTAGCTTTGTTGGCAAAAAGTGCCAGAAAACAACCCTGACAATGCCTCTTTAAATACTGTTGCAAGTTATGTATATCTTTATGACCTCTAGCTTTTATAAATCATAAAATGAACCCTATCATCTGTCTGATAAGGTTTGAACAAAGATGTATTTGTGAAGGATAGCCTTAAATGATTACAGCATCGTCTGTACAAGTTTCTATATCTGCAATAAACATGATATCTGCCTTTTTAAAGGTAATGATGTCTATATGCTATCGGAATGAACTGACCGTGGAAGCAATATTTTGACGGAATTACGACACCTCAGACAGTTACACGATGGCAAATAAATGTCTTTACTTACTGCCTGGGCAGGAATACTACAAATTCTGATGAACACTATCTTAACTTGGTAGGCTAAAACACCCAAACAGTAGTTAGGTAGAAGCATTTAATCTACCATCTCAATAAGGGAAAATTGTGTAATTTTTCATGTTACAGTTGTATGGTACTATATATTGCTTTCATGGCATGCAGTGTGTATGGTACTTTATGGCAGATGATAAATGTTTCTGAATGGCAAGTGAATGAGTCTGACAGGTAATTTTGCTGAGTAGTAAATATATCTGGGTATTCTGCTGCATGTATCCATAGTTTGAGATTTTGGCTCTTACGCAGTTATTATGAGTTTAATTAATCGATCCAGTTGATGTTTTTCCTTCAATACTCTGTTGGTGCTCTGTGAAGAGTGTTGTCAAAACTCCTTTCAGTCGTTTGCAATAGGTTAGACTAGATTTTGTGGAATTTCTCTCGTTCTCAATGAGTACATTAGGGGGGCAAAATTCCATGGTGGGGGGCACATCCTGGATTAAGTGTTTGGATATGCCCACCAGGAACCTCCTGGCAGATTTTCTGCATTCTGGGAGAAGTTTCCTACTTTGAGTACCAACGGCAGGCTTTTGGTGGGAACCAGTGCTATATATTTTTGTTGCTTTTATATCTTTCCTATAATGGGGCGAACAAAACTGCACAATATTCCTACTACTGTCTGGCTGATGTGTTATACAAGTTCAATATTATCTCCTTGATTTTGTATTCTATGCTTCTAGCTACAAAACCAAGGATCTTACTTACATTATTATTGCTATATCTACTTGCGCTGTCACCTTTAATGACCTGTCCATCTTTGCATGAAGAACCTTCTGCTCCTCAACTTTCATTTTAACGTGCATTTCCTTTCTCTATCCTTACTTGCAAAATGTATAATTTCATATTTTTCTACATTGTACTGTATCTGTCCATCATGACCTCATCACAATAAACTATATCTGCAATTTGGTGTCATCAATGATTAAAAGCTTGGTCACAGGGGTAGGCTATAAGGCATGCAGTCATGAACCAGCATCGGGTGATCCAGCAGAGGTGAGTAGTGGTCTTGATGATGTGTAACGTACACCAGAGAATCCAGTTTACCAGTAGAGAAGTGAATGGAATCAGCGGCAATTGAAAGCAAGCAAAAACAGTAAAGCAAAGGTCATTCGGCAGCAAAATCAGCAGGCACCTGAGGTGCACATGCCATTATGCCACTCATGATATCTGCAGAACTTTGCACATCAACCTGCCAATGACCAAGTAAAACTGCCTATACAGACTCTGGATCAGTAAGGAGACAGTTGCAAAGATTTTCCATGCAATACAGGGACACCATCAGTAAGACAAAGGTCCTCCACCAGCCTGTCCTCGCCGCACAGCATTGCCCCCCCAGACATCAAGACCCACGGCGCAGCCCTGGACAAGGTGGACCACTTCCCTTATCTTGGGAACCTCCTATCAACAAGAGCAGGCATTGACGACGAGATCCAACACCGCCTCCAGTGTGCCAGTGCAGCCGTTGGCCGCCTGAGGAAAAGAGTATTTGAAGACCAGGCTCTCAAAACTGTCACCAAGCTCATGGACTACAGGGCCGTAGTAATGCCCGCCCTCCTGTATGGCTGAGACATGGACCATGTACTGTAGACACCAAGTCGCTGGAGAAATACCGCCAACGATGTCTCCGCAAGATCCTACAAATCCCCTGGGAGGACAGAAGCACCAACATTAGTGTCCATGACCAGGCCAACATCCCCATTGAAGTACTGACCACACAATCAGCTCCGCTGGGCAGGCCACATAGTTCACATGCCAGACATGAGACTCCCAAAGCAAGTGCTCTACTCTGAACTCGTCCATGGCAAACGAGCCAAAAGTGAGCAGAGGAAACGTTACAAGGACACCCTCAAAGCCTCTCTGATAAAGTGTGACATCCCCACTGACACCTGGGGGTCCCTGGCGGCACTGATGGTACTCTTTCAGGCAAACAATAACAGAAATGGAATAAGGGGTAAAAAAAATCCACGGTTCGAACAGTGCACTCCTCGGTAGCTGCAGTGGGAGTGTGCTGGAATTCAGCTGGAGCCCAGTCATGCTTTGCGAGGGAATTCCTACTCGTACTTGTAAGGGGCACAACTTCTACCACCCCTTGCAAAGTAAGTGGGGTAATGGGGGGAGGTGGCAAGACCAGAAGGCAGACTCCAAACGCGGAGTTTCTGCGTGCTCAGTTGGCGTGGTAAGGTCAATGGCTGATATGTCCAGTGAGAAGAGGCTTATAAAATCTTTATGAATTATTTTTATATTATCTAACGTTTTGATATTCCATTTAAACCTTCCCTTTTCATATCCTACTACATTTCCTCCAGATTTTCTTGAGTATTGCTTGAAGTACGAACCCCTCCCTGACTATTGATTTGTTTTGAATACTTTGTACATTCACACACACTATACAATACTACTACATTTTTTCAGAAGGTTGACATATATTCTTTTTCAAAGTTTTTAAATGTAATTTTTTGATATTCCTTTTTCTACAGTGTTTCTTTTATCTCTGCCTACCGGTTGGCAAACAGTAACAAGTGGGGTGCCACAAGGATCGGTGCTGGGGCCTCAACTATTTATAATCTATATTAATGACTTGGATGAATAGACCGAGTGTAATGTAGCCAAGTTTGTTGATGATACAAAGATGGGTGGGAAAGCAAATTGTGAGGAGGACACAAAAAATCTGCAAAGGAATATAGACAGGTTAAATGAGTGGGCAAAAAATTGCCAGATGGCGTATAATGTGGGAAAGTGTGAGGTTATCCACTTTGGCAGAAAAAATAGAAAAGCAAATCATTATTTAAATGGAGAAAAATTGCAAAGTGCTGCAGTACAGAGGGACCTAGGGGTCCCTGTGCATGAAACAAAGTTAGTATGCAGGTACAGCAAGTAATCAGGAAGGCAAATGGAATGTTGGCCTTTATTGCAAGGGGGATGGAGTGTAAAAGCAGAGAAGTCCTGCTACAACTGTACAGGGTATTGGTGAGGCCACACCTAGACTACAGCGTACAGTTTTGATCTCCGTATTTAAGGAAGGATATACTTGCATTGGAGGCAGTTCAGAGAAGGTTCATTAGGTTGATTCCGGAGATGAGGGGGTTGACTTTTGAAGATAGGTTGAGTAGGTTGGGCCTATACTCATTGCAGTTCAGAAGAATGAGAGGTGATCTTATCGAAACATGTAAGAGAATGAGGGGGCTCGAGAAGGTGGATGGAGAGAGGATATTTCTACTCATAGGGGAAACTAAAACTAGGGAGCATAGTCTTAGAATAAAAGGCCGCCCATTTAAAACTGAGATGAGGAGGAATTTCTTCTGAGTGTTGTAAATCTGTGGTATTCTCTGCCTCAGAGAGATGTGGAGGCTGGGTCATTGAATATATTTTAAGACGGAGATAGACAGATTTTTGAGCAATAAGGGAATAAAGGGTTATGGGGAGCGGGCAGGGAAATGGAGCTGAGTCCATGATCAGATCAGCCATGATCCTATTAAATGGAGCGGGCTCGAGAGGCTAAATAGCCTACTCCTGCTCCTATTTTTTATGTTCTCGAAGCCTCTTTCCCTTTCTCTTACTATTTTTTCACTATTTATTATGTCTTCTGCTTCTACTTCAATAGTTTCACAATTCTGTTTCCTTCTCAAGTCCTGGGCCGAGGTTTTCCTTACTAGTGTCAATGCTTTGTTTAGCGCCTCCACAAGGTGATGCCATTTTACATCAGCTAAAAGCTGTTCATTTGCATATATGCTTCCCTTGTTCCAGAACTCATTCCAGTGCCCCAAGAAGGAAAATGTTTCCTCTTATACCATCCTTGCAGCACCGACTTAATCTTCCTCCTTAACTTGTCTAGCAAATGACACGGAAACCAAATATAAACAGTTGTTAGACTTGAGTCAAAATTTGAGAACAGGTGTGAATGCTGTGCAAATGGCATAGAATGCCATTTTGTATGATGATAACTTGGTGCTAAAATTACAATCTAATGAAAAATTATCCCTTTGATGATTGTTATGTACCTATGCAATCAGCAAACATTGCCAGTGCCACATTTACTCTCCAGCTTATTTTTTTTCAGTTGTAGTCCAATTTTAGGGTATATTCTTTTCAGTACTCCTGACTATGAAATCATATATATTGTATTTCAAAACAACTTCAACATTGACGAAAGGTTAGCACTGTTTCTCTCTCCACTGATGCTGTCTGACCTGAGTATTTGCAGCACTTTCGTTTTTATTTCAGATTTCAAGCATCTGCAGTATTTTGCTATTGTATTAGTGTTTAATGCACTGCCATTTCTGTTCCAGGAATGCTCACCTTGAAGAAGTTCTGCTCTTCTCTCCAATGGGATTTCTGTTTGTTTCTTTTACTTTGTTCATTTTCACTGCTTCTGTTTTCCTTACCACGTTGGACCAGGTACCTCCCAAAACATAGAAACATAGAAAATAGGTGCAGGAGTAGGCCATTCGGCCCTTCAACCTTGCACCACCATTCAATAAGATCATGGCTGATTATTCGCTCAGTACCCCTTTCATGCTTTCTCGCCATACCCCTTGATCTCCTTAGCCGTAAGGGCCATATCTAACTCCCTTTTGAATATATCCAATGAACTGGCATCAACAACTCTCTGCGGCAGGGAATTCCACAGGTTAACAACTCTCTGAGTGAAGAAATTTCTCCTCATCTCAGTCCTAAATGGCCTACCCCTTATTCTAAGACTGTGTCCCCTGGTTCTGGACTTCCCCAACATCGGGAACATTCTACCCGCATCTAACATGTCCCGTCCCGTCAGAATCTTATATGTTTCTATGAGATCCCCTTTCATCCTTCTGAACTCCAATGTATAAAGGCCCAGTTGATCCAGTCTCTCCTCATATGTCAGTCCTGCCATCACAGGAATCAGTCTGGTGAACCTTCGCTGCACTCCCTCAATAGCAAGAATGTCCTTCCTCAGATTAGGAGACCAAAACTGAACACTATTCCAGGTGAAGCCTCACCAAGGCCCTGTACAACTGCAGTAAGACCTCCCTGCTCCTATACTCAAATCCCCTAGCTATGAAGGCCAACATACCATTTGCCTTCTTCACCACCTGCTGTAAGTATGCCATCTTTCAAAGACTGATGAACCATGACACCCAGGTCTCGTTGCACCTCCCCTTTTCCTAATCTGGCACCATTCAGATAATATCCTGTCTTCGCGTTTTTGCCACCGAAGTGGATAACCTCACATTTATCCACATTATACTGCATCTGCCATGCATTTGCCCACTCACCTAACCTGTCCAAGTCACCCTGCAGCCTCTTAGCGTCCCCCTCACAGCTCACACCGCCACCCAGTTTAGTGTCATCTGCAAACTTGGAGATATTACACTCAATTCCTTCATCTAAATCATTGATGTATATTGTAAAGAGCTGGGGTCCCAGCACTGAGCCCTGCGGCACTCTACTCGTCACTGCCTGCCATTCTGAACAGGACCCGTTTATCCTGACTCTCTGCTTCCTGTCTGCCAACCAGTTCTCTATCCACGTCAGTACATTACCCCCAATACCATGTGCTTTGATTTTGCACAACAATCTCTTGTGTGGGACCTTGTCAAAAGCCTTTTGAAAGTCCAAATACACCACATCCACTGGTTCTTCCTTGTCCACTCTACTAGTTACATCCTCAAAAAATTCTAGAAGATTTGTCAAGCATGATTTCCCTTTCATAAATCCATCCTGTCACTGATTTCCAAATTCGCTGCTATTTCATCCTTAATAATTGATTCCAACATTTTCCCCGCTACTGATGTCAGGCTAACTCGCTTTCACAGCCACATCTCCTCCTCAGCTCCTACTTATTCCCCACGGATTCCAATTGAAATTCCACCCTTCATGTTTCGGATCCAACCATGATTACAGATATCTCCAAGATATTCAGCGTTCCTTGAACCACTGCCCTCGCCGCATCCTGGGATTCACGCTCAACACCATGCACTGTCACATGCACACTCTCGACTTCACTCTTCAGCGGCACCAACTCACTCTATCTCAAAGCTGTCCTGGTCCGCAGTTCCATTTCACCCTTCGCCTCATCCAGAGCTTTAAGAAAAAATTTATTTTCTTCCTTTCAGGTGTCAAGGATAGCAAGCTTCAACAACTTTTGGATACCAACGCTCTACCCCCCCCCCCGGAATCTTCTTCCCCTTCACTTTCCTCTGACCCCATCCCTTCTTCCAGTTTCACCCCTACCATGTTTTCACTATCAACTCTCTTCTTCCCCTATCTGACTCCAAATGATCAGTCCTCAGCAAAAGCTTGAGCTTCATCCCCTTATGCCCCCACCTCAATGAATTTCAAGCTTCGTGTGATGCTGAGCTCTTCTTCCGTTGCCTTAGCCTCCATGCCTACTTCTATGGCCAGGATTCTTCTCTTTTCCCCCGCACAGCGGATCCTTTCTCCCATTTTCAGAATTCTCGTTCTACCTGGACGCTACCCTCTAACCTTTCAATCTCTCTAGATCTTTTAATTGCGAACTGCCATCTCAATTTCTCTACTCCCCTCACTCACTCCAACCTACCTCCCTCTGAACTCCGTTCTCTCAGATCCAACCCTAACATTGTCATCAAACTTGCTGACAAGGGTGGCGCTGTTGTTTGTCGAACTGACCTCTCTACCTTGCTGAGGCTGAATGCCAACTCTTCGACACCACCTCCTACCTCCCCCTGGACTATGACCCCACTACCGAACATCAAGCCAGTTCTGATGGAAGGTCACCAACCTGAAACATTAACACTGTTTCTCTCTCCACAGATGTCTGACCTGCTGAGTATTTCCAGCACTTTGTTTTCATTTCAACTTCAATGTTCTTTGTTAAGGAAGATTTTTTGAAATATTAATAATAATGTGCAAAGAGACACTCTCTAGTTTTTCATTGGAATCGCACTGTAAGAGAGAGACAGCTATTTTGCAACAACATACTAATATTCTCCAGATGAGTGCTTGAACTTCCCTTTACAACACTTGCTGCAGACAACAAAAAATCTATTCTACTCCCCATTATCTGCAGTAGACTGAGACCTGCAAGAACTGCTATAGCAGTTTTGTACAACATCCAATTAGTAATGTAATACTGGTTCCACTATCTCAATTCCAATCAGTGTACAAGGGGATTAAGAATTTTAAAATTTTTACTGACTTGATGAATCTGGCTCTATATATGGTTGGTGGTTTACACACTCATTTTTGCAGCATATCATCTGTGATTTTCCTGGCTGGCACTTTGCTGTGTTGGAATGATATTGTAGGGATTTGCATCCACCTGACTTGACCTGCCGCTGGCCCCAGCAATGTTTCTGGGTCTAGGCAACTGAAAGCACAGTCCTCAGTGGGCCGAATGGAGGGGGCTGCACAAGAGGCCCAAGTCAGAGGAGCGGAAAATTTGGGAGAGGGTTGTAGAGCTGGAGGAGTACCATGTCCTGCTGATACTTCTATTCCACAGGAAAATTGATGACGGTGTTATTTCCTTGTAAACATTGTAGTTGTTGCTTTCCTGATACAAGTGTGCACTGCAGACTTCCTGATATGGCAGATGTTTCATCCTACTAACGTAAAAGTTGCATGTTGTGGTAACCTTCATTGTTACGGGAGGAGCTGTCGTCAATCCAGATAATGGGTGCAGGTCATTGTGCAATGGATGGTCTGTAGTAGCCTATCCTATAATGTGGATGCCTCAAATAAAAATCTCCTTTGGCATGTGCAAGTTCCAGGGTAGTGATGTGTGTAGTCAAAATGCTTCAGGAATCATATCACTTGCTTTGTTGACCCTTCGTAAATTCTTCTTTAACTCAATTATGCAGTATGTTAGGATCTCCCAAAGGAATAATGAAGAAAAGTATGGATAGGGGACAAAAACCCAAAAAGCCCAGTCAGCAACAATTAATACATGGAGTAAAAAGGAATCATGTAATAGTACAGCACAGAAGAAATCCATTCAGCCCATCGAGTTTGCACCAGTTCTTCTGAAGAGCAATCCAGTTAGTTCACTCTTTTTGAGTTGAGCTTGGAAAACTGCCTTCTCTCCACTGAATTCCTACTTTCAGCTTATACTCTGTTTGCGATTCACTACTATTGGAATTCACCCAGCTCTATCTCCCAATGAATGAAAATACAGCAAAAAAATAAAATAACAAAGTTCTTTAATAACCTACCTCCTGCCTTCAAGAAATCTGTTTCATCAGGCAAGATCCTGGACTCCCATGTGTCAAGTTTCTGTGGATGAGATTAACATTGTTGGCAAAACCTTACTCAAAGTTGTAAAATTCAGAGTCAAAATCTTTGCTGTAGAATGTAAATATCCAAGTACCATGCATGCTGGTAGCACGGTCCTGTCATTCACCAAATTGGTTGTTGAAAAATTGGATACTCTGTGATTCATTTGCATGAAATCGGGCATCTGATTTTCTGACCAAAGTAATGTTCTGATCTTAATACTACATTTCTCTTGAACTATAGCCTTCAGATTTAAGTAAGATCATTACTTTTACTAAACTTGCTACTGGTAGTATTTTCCTGTGCTCCTTCAGTGGGAAGATTACAGGATAAATGTTCTTGTGTCAGTTATCTCAAATCATCTGTGAATACAACAACAACTTGGATTTATGTAATGCCTTTAACATAGTAAAACATCCCAAGGTGCTTCACAGGAGCATTATCCAGCAAAATGTTCTGCACTGCATTTAATCACTTCTGCTTGACCACTGATTCTCAGTACCATTTCTCCAAGTCTTTCTGTACACCTATACCAAGCATTAGGCTCAAACTTGGAAATACCAGCCACTATTACAGTTGCTGTGGGTGCATCCTGTTACATTGCATCCTGTTACATAAATTAGTATTACAAGAAAACAAAAAAAAATCAATTGTTCAAAAAAAATGTACGAAACCTTATCACTTCTGTGGGTGGAACCAAGCAAACTTTGTTTCTGCTGGACTTTGCTTTCCTTTCATCTTGGTTGCTAATGGCGATGAAAAGCAGAAAAACTTGTCAACAAAATTAATACTTTGTTCTGAATCATTAAGCTCAGCATTTCTGTTCAGGTTTACAGTATTGCAACACTCTGTCATTGTGTAATTTTAACAAACCCAAAACACTAAACTATCTTTAGTTTTCAGATGCTGAGTCACTTCTGTGCATTTCTAAAATTTTCAGTTTTGATTTATGCACTTGAACAATATACTACGTAGTGTATGTCTGTAAATGGGTTTGTCTCCAGAAATGTAAAGATTTTCCAATGGAATACGAGACCTGAAACTATTTAAAGGACCAAGCACCAGGTGATAGCATTGTGCTTCGATAAGTAACATGTTCTTCACTGCAGCATAGAAATTGCACACTCAAACTATTCAACCTAGTCACAACTTAGGAAAGGTTTCTTAAAAACTGCAATTGTCTTTCAGATGGGAAAATAGACAAGAATGTTAATGTGCCATGCCTGTAACCTCTGATAGTGCTGTGCATTTATAACATAAAATGCTAACTCTGCCAAGATGTAGATTTATTTCATCATCATAGGCAGTCCCTCGGAATCGATGAAGACTTGCTTCCACTCTTAATATGAGTTCATAGGTGGCTGAACAATCCAATACGAGAGCCACAGTCCCTGCCACAGGTGGAACAGACAGTCGTTAAGGGTAAGAGAGGGTGGGGCAGGTTTGCCGCTGTACTTTCCGCTGCCTGCGCTTGTTTTCTGCATGCACTCGGCGATGAGACTCGAGGCGCTCATCACCCTCCCGAATGCATCTCCTCCACTTAGGGTGGTCTTTGGCCAGGGACTCCCAGGTGTCGGTGCGGATGTTGCACTTTATCGGGGAGGCTGTGAGGGTGTCCTTGTGAATTTTCCTCTGTCCACCTTTGGCTCATCTGCCCGCTGGGCAGGCCGCATTGTCCGCATGCTAGGCACGAGATTTATTTATACTAACATTGACTGACGGTCATTTTTAATGTAATTATTATCATTTTCTGGTGCAATTTCACCCATTACACTGTCATTCTTGCTGACTAACAGATGCCGCACATTCATAGTCTTTTGAGTGGCTATAAAGCATAAAAATAATTAAATACATGTTACATTGTACTAGTTAACTTTATGGATGCTTTGGTAATTGAGAATCATAATGTTCTACCTGCATGTTTGCAATGACCTTCATCAATGACCTTTCCTCCATCGTAAGGTCTGAAGTAGGACTGTTCAATGCTGATTGCACAGTGTTCAGTTCCATTTGCAATTCCTGGGATATTGAAGCATTCCATGACCAAATGCAGCAAGAACGGGACAACATCTCAAATCATGTCAAAACAACTTGCATTTATGTAGTGCCTTTAACATAGTAAAACATCCAAAGGCGATTCCCAGGAGCATTATCCAGCAAAATGTTCTGCACTGCATTTAATCACTGTTCTGCTTGACCGCTGATTCCTAATACATAAGAACATAAGAAATAGGAACAGGAGTAGGCCATACGGCCCCTCAAGCCTGCTCTGCCATTTAATATGATCATGACTGATCCGATCATGGACTCAGGTCCACTTCGTTGCCTGCTTTCCATAACCCCTTATTCCCTTATCGGTTAAGAAACTGTCTATCTCGGTCTTAAATTTATTCAATGACCCAGCTTCCACAGCTCTCTGAAGCAGTGAATTCCACAGATTTACAACCGTCTGAGAGAAGAAATTCCTCCTCATCTCAGTTTTAAATGGGCGGCCCCTTATTCTAAGATTATGCCCCCTAGTTCTAGTCTCCCCTATCAGTGGAAACATCCTCTCTACATCCACCCTGTCAAGCCCCCTCATAATCTTATACATTTCGATAAGATCACTTCTCATTCTTCTGAATTCCAATGAGTAGAGGCCCAACCTACTCAACCTTTCCTCATAAGTCAACCCAATCATCTCCAGAATCAATTGAGTGAACCTTCTATGAACTGCCTCCAAACCAAGTATATCCTTTCTTAAATATGGAAACCAAAACTGTACGCACTATTCCAGGTGTGGCCTCACCAATACCCTGTACAACTGTAGCAAGACTTCCCAGCTTTTATACTTCATCCTCTTTGCAATAAAGACCAAGATTCTATTGGCCTTCCTGATCACTTGCTACACCTGCATACTAACCTTTTGTGTTTCATGCACCAGGACCCCCAGGTCCTGTTGTACTGCAGCACTTTGCAATTTTTCTCCATTTAAGTAATAACTTGCTCTTAGATTTTTTTTCTGCCAAAATGTATAACCTCACACTTTCCAACATTATACTCCATCTGCCAAATTTTTGCCCACTCACTAAGCCTGTCTATGTACTTTTGCAGGTTTTTTGTGTCCTCACACATTGCTTTTCCTCCCATATTTGTCTCGTCAGCAAACTTGGCTACAATTACACTCAGTCTCTTCATCCATAGATTGTAAATAGTTGGGGTCCCAGCATTGATACCTGCGGCATCCCACTAGTTACTGATTGCCAACCCGGAATGACCTATTTATCCCACTCTCTGTTCTCTGTTAGTTAGCCAATCCTCTATCCATGCTAATATATTACCCCCAACCCCGTGAACTTATCTTGTGCAGTAACCTTTTATGTGGCACCTTGTCAAATGCCTTCTGGAAATCCAAATACACCACATCCACTGATTCCCCTTTATCCACCCTGTTCATTACATCCGCAAAGAATTCCAGAAAATTTGTCAAACATGACTTCCCTTTCATAAATCCATGCTGACTTTGCCTGACTGAATTATGCTTTTCCAAATGTCCTGCTACTGCTTCTTTAATAATGGACTCCAACATTTTCCCAATCACAGATGTTAGGCTAACTGGTCTATAGTTTCCTGCTTTTTGTCTGCCTCCTTTTTTAAATAGGGGTGTTACATTTTCAGTTTTCCAATCTGCTGGGACCTCCCCAGAATCCAGGGAATTTTGGTAAATTACAACCAATGCATCCACTATCCCTGCCGCTACTTCTCTTAAGACCCTAGGATGCAAGCCATCAAGTCCACGGGATTTATCCATCTTTAGTCCCATTATCTTACTGATTACCACCTCCTTTGTGATTGTGGTAAGTTCCTCCCCTTCTCCTCCGCCCCTTTAGTCCCTTGACTATCCATTGTTGGGATATTTTTAGTGTCCTCTACCGTAAAGACTGATATAAAATATTTGTTCAAAGTTTCTGCCATCTCTATGTTACCCATCACTAATTCCCTGGTTTCGTCTAATGGACCAACATTTATTTTAGCCACACTTTTCATTTTTATATACCTGTAGAAACTCTTGCTATTTGTTTTTATATTTTGTGCTAGTTTACGTTCATAGACTATCTTCCCTTTCTTACTCATTTTTTTAGTCATTCTTTGCTGGCTTTTAAAAGCTTCCCAATCTTCTGCCCTCCCACTAGTTTTGGCCACTTTGTATGCCCTTGTTTTTAATTGGATACCATCCTTTATTTCTTTATTTAGCCACGGGTGGCTATCTTTTTTTACACCCTTTCCTCCTCACTGGAATATATTTTTCATGAGTTATGAAATATTTCCTTAAATATACGCCACTGTTCATCAACCGTCCTACACTTTAATCTATTTTCCCAGTCCACTTTAGCCAACTCTGCCCTCATATCTTTGTAGTCTCCTTTATTTAAACTTAGTACGCTGGTTTGAGATCCAACTTTCTCACCCTCCATCTGAATTTGAAATTCAACCATGCTATGATCACTCATTCCAAGGGGATCCATTATTAGGAGATTGTTTATTAATCCTGTCTCATTACACAGGACCAGATCTAAGATAGCCTGCCCCCTGGTTGGCTCCATTACATACTGCTCAAGGAACCCATCCCTTATGCACTCTATGAACTCCTCCTCAAGGCTACCCTGTGCAATTTGATTTGTCCAATCAGTATGGAGGTTAAAATCAACCATGATTATTGCCATTCCCTTTTTACAAGCCCTCACTATTTCTTGGTTTATACTCCGACCAACAAAGTTGCTACTGTTAGGGAGCCTATAGACTACGCCCACCAGTGACTTTTTCCCCTTATTATTCCTTATCTCCACCCAAACTGATTCAACATCCTGATCATTTGAACCAATATCGTTTCTCACTATTGCATTGATTCCATCCTTTATCAAGAGAGCTACCCCACCTCCTTTTCCTTTCTGTCGATCCTTCCGAATTGTCAAATACCCCTGAATATTTAGTTCCCAGTCCTGGTCGCCTTGCAACCACGTCTCTGTAATGGCTATCAGCTCATACTCATTTGTATCTATTTGTGCCGTCAACGCATCAATTTTGTTACGAATGCTACATGCATTTAGACAAAGAGCCTTTAAATTTGTTTTTGTATCCTTTTTTCCTGCTTGCTTCCTCTGTCCTTCAAGCTCACTTTCTTCATTTTTGCTTTCTAATTCCAGCTTTACTCCCTCCCTACTGAATCTATTCTCAGGTTCCCATCCCTCTGCCAAGTTAGTTTAAACTCTCCCCAACAGCACTAGCAACCCCCCGCCCACCCCCATGAGGATATTGGTCCCGGCTCTGCTGAGTTGCAACCCGTCTGGCTTGTACAGGTCCTACCTCCCCCAGAAGCAGTCCCAATGCCTCAGGAATCTAAAGCCCTCCCTCCTGCAGCATCTCTCCAGCCTCGCATTCATCTGCTCTATCCTCCTATTTCTGTACTCACGAGCTTGTGGCCCCGGGAGTAATCTGGAGATTACTACCTTTGAGGTCCTGCTTTTTAATCTCTCTCCTAGCTCCCTAAACTCTGCCTGCAGGACCTCGTCATTGGTCCCGATATACCATTTTTACAAGTCTTTCTGTACTAAGCGGCAAATAACATTTGTGCCACACAAGCGCCGGCCAATGACCATCTCCAACAAGCGAGAGTCTAACGAGCTCTTCTTGACATTCAATGGCACTACCATTGCCAAGTCCCCTACATTCAATAGAAACTCAATTGAACCATCCACATAAATGCCGTGGCTACCAGGTCAGGGCTGGGTATTCTGCGCCAAGTGGTTTACCTCACTCCCGAAAGCCTACAAGCCCCAATTCAGGAGTGTGATGGAATATTTTCCACTTGCCTAGATGGGTGCAGCTGCAACAATGCTCAAAAAGCTCAGCACCAACGAGAACAAAGCAGTCCACTTGATCAGGACCCCATCTATATCCATTAATCATCCTTAAACATCCATTCCCTCCACCATAGGCGCGCTGTAGTTGCAATGTGTACTACTTACAGGATGCACTGCATCACCTCACCAAGGCTTCTTTGATAGCACCTCCCAAACCCGCGACCTCTACCATTTGAAGGACAAGCATGGAAACACCATCATCCCCAAGTTCCTCTATGAGTCACACACCATCCTGATTTGGAAATATATCACAGTTCCTTCATCGTTGCTGGGTCAAAACCCTGGTACTCCCTACCGATCAATACTGTGGGAGTACCTTCACCACATCGTAGCAGCAGTTCAAGAAGGCGACTCACCTCCACCTTCAAGGGCATATAGGGATGGGCAATAAATGCTGGCCTTGCTAGTGATGCCCATATTCCAAGAATTCATTCAAAAAAATTGTTTATTGAAGTCATATTTTCAAGAACAATGCAAAAATATGGAAAATAAGGATTCATATTGATTATGGTGAATTATATCAATTTTATGGTATGATAGCATAGTGGTTATGCTACTAGACTAGTAATCCAGAGGCCTGGACTAATAATCCAGAGAACGTTAGTTCAAAACCCACATAACAGTTTGAGATTTTGGATTGAGTTTATAAGAAGAGCTGGAAACAAAACATTTGTATCAGTAAAAGTGACCATAAAGCTTCATAATCATAGGCAGTCCCTTGAAATCGAGGAAGGCATGCTTCCACTCTAAAAGTGAGATCTTAGGTGACTGAACAGTCCAATACAGGAATTATAGTCTCTGTCACAGGTGGGACAGACAGCTTCATGTTGTTGTAAACACCCAACTGGTTTATTAATGTCCTTTGGGGAAGGAAACTTCCCGTCCTTACCCAATCTGGCCTAAACTCCAGTCCTGCATCAACATAGTTGACTCTTAACTGCCCTCTGAAGTGGCCTATCAAGCCACTACAAAGATTAACCATCGGACTGCAGCAGTCCAAGAAAAAGCCCTCCACTACCTCCTCAGGATAAGTAGAGATGGCCAATAAATGACAACCATGTCAGTGACACACAAATCCCGAAAATAAATTGGAAAACATTTATTCAAGGAAATGGTGAATACAAGTCCTAATTGTTAACTCTCACATTTGAATGAAAAAGACATCACTAATCCATCATCTATTAGACGGTAAGTAATTGTAATGAATGACCGCTGAAGGGCAGCAGCAGCCAAGTTCATGGCACCATGGTGGGCTCTGTTGCACAGGAGGGCAGGAAAAAGAGTGGGAAAGCGATAGTGATAGGGGATTCAATTGTAAGGGGAATAGATAGGCGTTTCTGCGGCCGCAACCGAGACTCCAGGATGATATGTTGCCTCCCTGGTGCAAGGGTCAAGGATGTCTTGGAGCGGGTGCAGGACATTCTAAAAAGGGAGGGAGAACAGCCAGTTGTCGTGGTGCACATTGGTACCAACGACATAGGTAAAAAAAAAGGGATGAGGTCCTACGAGACGAATTTAAGGAGCTAGGAGCTAAATTAAAAAGTAGGACCTCAAAAGTAGTAATCTCGGGATTGCTACCAGTGCCACGTGCTAGTCAGGGAAGGAATCGCAGGATAGCGCAGATGAATACATGGCTTGAGCAGTGATGCAGCAGGGAGGGATTCAAATTCCTGGGGCATTGGAACAGGTTCTGGGGGAGGTGGGACCAGTACAGACCGGACGGTCTGCACCTGGGCAGGACCGGAACCAATGTCCTAGGGGGGAGTGTTTGCTAGTGCTGTTGGGGAGGAGTTAAACTGATATGGCAGGGGGATGGGAACCAATGCAGGGAGACAGAGGGAAACAAAAAGGAGACAAAAGCAAAAGACAGAAAGGAGATGAGTAAAAGTGGAGGGCAGAGAAACCCAAGGCAAAAAACAAAAAGGGCCACTGAATATAAAGGGGCTGCAGGAGGAGTCAAAACTAAAAATCATGGTTTAAAAACTAGGATTAAAACACTCTACCTAAATGCACGCAGCATTCGAAATAAAGTAAATGAGTTGACGACACAAATCATTACAAATGGGTATGATTTGGTGGCCATTACAGAAACATGGTTGCAGGGTGGCCAAGACTGGGAATTAAACATACAGGGGTATCTGACGATTCGGAAAGATAGACAAGAAGGGAAAGGAGGTGGGGTAGCTCTGTTAATAAAGGATGATATCAGGGCAGTGGTGAGAGACGATATTGGCTCTAATGAACAAAATGTTGAATCATTGTGGGTGGAGATTAGAGATAGTAAGGGGAAAAAGTCACTGGTGGGCATAGTTTATAGGCCCCCAAATAATAACTTCACGGTGTGGTGGCCAATAATCAAGGGAATAATGGAGGCATGTGAAAAAGGAACGGCAGTAGTTATGGGGGATTTTAACCTACATATCGATTAGTCAACTCAAATCGCACGGGGTAGCCTGGAGGAGGAATTCATAGAATGCATACGGGATTGTTTCTTAACAGTATGTAACAGAACCTACAAGGGAGCAAGCTATCTTAGATCTGGTCCTGTGTAATGAGACAGGAAAAATAAACGATCTCCTAGTAAAAGATCCTCTCGGAATGAGTGATCACAGTATGGTTGAATTTGTAATACAGATTGAGGGTGAGGAAGTTGTGTCAGAAACGAGCGTACTATGCTTAAACAAAGAGGACTACAGTGGGATGAGGGCAGAGTTGGCTAAAGTAGACTGGGAACACAGACTAAACAGTGGCACAATTGAGGAACAGTGGAGGACTTTTAAGGAGCTCTTTCATAGTGCGCAACAAAAATATATTCCAGTGAAAAAGAAGTGCGGTAAGAGAAGGGATAACCAGCCGTGAATAACCAAGGAAATAAAGGAGAGTATCAAATCAAAGACCAATGCGTATAAGGTGGCCAAGGTTAGTGGGAAACTAGAGAATTGGGAAAATTTTAAACAACAGCAAAGAATGACTAAAAAAGCAAAAAAGAAAGGAAAGATAGATTACGAAGGTAAACTTGCGCAAAACATAAAAACAGATAGTAAAAGCTTTTACAGATATATAAAACGGAAAAGAGTGACTAAAGTAAATGTTGGTCCCTTAGAAGATGAAAAGGGGGAATTAATAATGGGAAATGTGGAAATGGCTGAGACCTTAAACAACTATTTTGCTTCCGTCTTCACAGTGGAAGACACAAAAACCATGCCAAAAATTGCTGGTCACAGGAATGTGGGAAGGGAGGAACTTGAGACAATCACTATCACTAGGGGGGTAGTGCTGGACAGGCTAATGGGACTCAAGGTAGATAAGTCCCCTGGTCCTGATGAAATGCATCCCAGGGTATTAAAAGAGATGGCGGAAGTTATAGCAGATGCATTCGTTATAATCTACCAAAATTCTCTGGACTCTGGGGAGGTACCAGCGGATTGGAAAGCAGCTAATGTAATGCCTCTGTTTAAAAAAGGGGGCAGACAAAAGGCAGGTAACTATAGGCCGGTTAGTTTAACATCTGTAGTAGTTTCAAGCATTTTCCCTATCATTAAGGAAGAAATAGCGGGACATCTAGATAGGAATAGTGCAATCAAGCAGACGCAGCATGGATTCATGAAGGGGAAATCATGTTTAACGAATTTACTGGAATTCTTTGAGGATATAACGAGCATCCTATACTGTATAGGGTATTGGTAAGGCCGCACCTGGAGTACTGCGTGCAGTTTTGGTCACCTTACTTAAGGAAGGATATACTGGCTTTGGAGGGGGTACAGAGACGATTCACTAGGCTGATTCCGGAGATGAGGGGGTTACCTTATGATGATAGATTGAGTAGACTGGGTCTTTACTCGTTGGAGTTCAGAAGGATGAGGGGTGATCGTATAGAAACATTTAAAATCATGAAAGGGATAGACAAGATAGAGGCAGAGAGGTTGTTTCCACTGGTAGGGGAGACTAGAACTAGGGGGCACAGCCTCAAAATACGGGGGAGCCAATTTAAAACCGAGTTGAGAAGGAATTTCTTCTCCCAGAGGGTTGTGAATCTGTGGAATTCTCTGCCCAAGGAAGCAGTTGAGGCTAGCTCATTGAATGCATTCAAGTCACAGATAGATAGATGTTTAACCAATAAGGGAATTAAGGGTTACGGGACGAGGGCGGGTAAGTGGAGCTGAGTCCACGGCCAGATCAGCCATGATCTTATTAAATGGCGGAGCAGGCTCGAGGGGCTAGATGGCCTACTCCTGTTCCTAATTCTTATGTTCTTATGTTCTTTATAATATTTGCCACAGTGCTACAGACAATTTCACAATAATCCCACAATTGATATCTGACAACATTGAGATAACTTTCTTTGTCATCACACATCAAAGACATGGAAAATGCTGATAATTATCATGAACTTAATAACTGCTGGCCTGAAATCTGATTGGGAATTAAATAGACCTTGCACACATTCAAAGTAAATAGTATATATA
This sequence comes from Pristiophorus japonicus, assembly GCF_044704955.1. NCBI lineage: Eukaryota > Metazoa > Chordata > Chondrichthyes > Pristiophoridae > Pristiophorus > Pristiophorus japonicus. Next base: position 116,475,587 of record NC_091978.1, on the reverse strand, counting down.
AAAATATATTTTAAAAATAGATATCACGGAGTGAGTTCGGAATATAATTCTGTGATTCAGGTTGAGTTACAATCCACAGTTAGATTACAGCTTTATAACTCTCCTTGGTATCCATTGTTTTCTATTAATTTAACTGCAGTGCCATCACTGTGAAATTATCATCTGTACATAGCGAATAATGAATTAAAGAGAGTAATTCAGCCATTCTGAGTTGTGCTGTCAAGTTGGAGAGGCTGGATAGTGGTGCTGTAAGGGTGGATGTTTAACATAAGAATATTACGTAAGAAATTAGAGCAGGAGTAGGCCATATAGCCCATTGAGCCTGCTCCGCCACTCAATAAGATCATGGCTGAACTTCTATACCAACTCTATTTTCCCGCCCTATCCCCTTATCCCTTGATTCACTTAGTATCCAAAAATCTATCGATCTCAGTCTTGAATATACTCATCGATTGAGCATCCATAGCCCTCTGAGGTAGAGAATGCCAACGATTCACAACCCTTTGAGTAAAGACGTTTCTCCTCATCTCAATCCAAAATGGCTGACCCCTTATCCTGAGGTTATGACCCCTAGTTCTAGACTCTCCAGCCAGGGAAACAGCCTCTCAGCATCTACCATGTAAAGTCCTCTAAGAATTTTATGTGTGTCAATAAAATCAACTCTCATCTAAACACCAGAGAATATAGGACTATTCTATTCAATCACTTCTCATTGGACATCCCTCTCATCGCAGGAATCAATCTCGTGAATCTTTGTTTCAGCCCCTCTAAGGCAAGTATATCCTTCCTTAGGTAATGAGAACAAAACTGTACAAACTACTCCAGGTGTGGTCTCACCAAAGCCCTAAATTGCAGCAACTCCCTTGCAATAAAGGCTAACATACTATTTGCCTTCCTAATTGCTTGCTGTACCTGCATGTTAACTTTCTGTGATCCATGTCAAAGGAACTTCAAATCTCTCTGAATACCAACATTTACTAATCTCTCACCTTTTTAAAAAATATTCTGCTTTTCCATTCTTCCTACAGAAGTGGATAATTTCACACTTCCCCACATTATACTCCATCTGCCACCTTCTTGTCCAATCATTTAACCTGTCTATATCCCTTTGCAGCCTCTTTGCATCCTCCTCACAGCTTACTTTCCCACCTTGTTTTGTATCGTCAGCAAACTTGAATATATGCACTCAGTCCCTGCATCTAAGTCATTGATATAGATTGTAAATAGCTGAGGCCCAATCACTGATCCTTGCGGCACTCCACTAGGTACACCCTGCCACCCCAAAAATAACCTGTTTATTCCTACTCTCTGTTTTCTGTCTGTTAACCAATCTGCAGTCCATGCTAATATACTATCCCAATCTCATGAGCCCTAGGGGCCAAAATTCAGGGTCTCAAAGAGACCCGTTAATGCCCGTTTGCAGCGGCCATTCCTAAAAATCAAATGGCTGCCACTTTGGGGTCAACAGACCAACCCAACCTAAATTCAGGTCGGGAATTTTTCGGCCTGGACCCCATTCTGCCCAAGTAGTTGCACCGCCAATTGAAAGAAATAAAAAAAATACTTACCAGCCATTTTCAGCTGAATCCCTCGATCCCCTGCCATACGGCGCCCCCGGCAGGTTTTTCTGCCGGTGCACCATCTCCACACTGAGTACGGCCTGGGAGCGCGGTCGCCCTTAAAGGGGAGGGCCCACTGCCGTGGCTGCAGTGTAAACATTTTTGGCAGCTGACTTGCCGATCGGCTGGCAAAATACTGCTCTCGGGTTTGCCCGGGCCGCCAACAGGCAGCCAGGCACCCCCTGTTGGCCAAAACCCTCCCTGGTGGCCCAGTGGCCAAAGGTAAAAAAATTATAGAATCTCTCCACTTTAATGGAGGGGAGAGAGCATGGTGATACACACGCGCTGTGATGTCACCACGACGCCACCACTGATTGACAGCGGCGGAGGCCCCAACTGACCCATTTTCAGCCAGTCAGCTGGGCTTTGAATCTAAGGCCTGCCCCCATTATGATCCATTTCCTGTAGGACTTTGAAAAAATGTCAAAGTCCTGAAAATGGATCTACTTACCGTACCAAGAGTTCTAGCGGTAAGTACCACTCCAAAAGTCATGGGTGCGTCAGCCTTCTGGTACACCTGAATTTCGGCCCCCTAAACTTGTGGAACAACCTCCTGTGTGGCACCTTATCGAATGCCTTCTGAAAATCCTAACATACTACATCCACTGGTCCTCCCTTATCTATGCTGCTAGTTACAGCCTCAAAAAACTCCAACAGATTTGTCAAACACGATTTCCCTTTTATAAAGCTAAGTTGACTCTGCTTTATCGCGCTGTGATTTTCCAAGTGCCCTGTCACCAGATCCTTAATAATAGTTTCTAGAACTTTCCCTTCTATTGATGTCAGCTTAATTAACCTATAGTTCCCTGTTTTCTCTCTCCCTCCTTTCTTGAACAGCAGGTTTACATTCCAATCCACATGAACATTCCAGAATTTAGGGAGTTCCAGAAGATCAAAACCAATACACCTACTATCTCTGCAGCCACCTCTTTTAAAACGCTAGGGTATAGGTGATCGGATCCAGGGGATTTGTCAGCTTTTAGTCCAATTAATTTCTCCAGTACTTTTTTGTTACTAATATTAATCACTTAAACTTCCTCACTCTCATTAGACCCTTGGTTCCCTACAATTTCTGGTATGTTCTTTGATTTCTCTACTGTGAAGACAGACACAAAATATTTGTTTAACATCTCTTTAATGTCCTTATTCCCCATTATAATTTCTCCTGTTTCCGCCTCTAAGGGACCCACGTTTACTTTCACTAATCTCATCCTTTTTGCATACTTATAAAAGCTCTTACAATCTATTTTTATTTGTTAGTCTACTCTCATTCTATTTTCTCCCTCTTTATAAATTTCTTGGTCATCCTTTGCTGATTTTTAAAACTCTCCCGATCCTCAGTCTTACTACTCTTTTTGGCAACATTGTCAGCTTCTTTTAATCTAATACTATCCCTAACTTACCTAGTTAGTCATAGCCACTTTTTCAGTAGAGTTTTTATTCCTCAAGGGAATGTATATTCATTGATAATTATGAATTATTTATTTAAATGTTTGTCATTGTTAATCTACCATCATAATATTTTAATCTAATTTCCCAAGCTACCTCAACCAACTCACCTCCATACCTCTGTAACTGGCTTTGTTTAAATTTAAGACACTAGTTTTGGAATTAACCACATCACTCTCAAACTTAATATGAAATTCTATCATATTATGATCACTCTTCCCCAGAGGATCCTTTACTATAATTCTTGCTATTGCCTTTCCTGACAGATATTGCCCTCCCTTGGCCAGCTTACTGTGCAGTGTTTTCTCTACTTATCTTAATCAATGCCTGAGTAGGAAATGGAGAAATGTAAAATTAATACATGGTTGAAATACAAGTGATGACCAGGCACATTTAAAAAATGTGTTTTCACTGTTTTCTTTAATCCATATTTTACAGCTAGTACCAACAACTTGCAATTATATCTTTAATGCAAAATATTGTCCAAGGTGTTTTAACGAGGGAAACATTTTGTTTAAATAACTGACGCTGTCACAGTGGGTTATTTAGGGGCGTGCACTTAAACCTTGATCAAAAATGGGTTTCAAGACATTTTTTAAAGTGAGGGGGTGGGGGACAAGTAAAGAAGTGGAAGGGTTTAGGAATGGAGTTCAGGAGAGTAGGTCTAAGGCAGTCAAAGGCTCTGTAATCAGTGGCGGAGAGCAAAGTGGAAGGGATACACGGGATGCGAGAGTTGGACTGAAGGATTTGGGAGGTGAAATAAGGCAGGATGTGGTTGCAAAGGTGGGGTGAAGCCAACCTGTGGAGGGTGTTATCAGTATACTCATAGGTGATACTACCAAGGGGCATCATATAGATAAGGAAGAAGAAGGGGCCAAGGATGGGGCACTTTGGAGGTCATTGTGTGAGGTGGGAAGATAATTTGTTGCTGGCTATGTGCTAGCTGCATTGGAACCATGCAAGACCAGCCCCATGCCACAAGACAATAAAGCATCTATGAGCATCTTCTGGGTAATTTGGACAATATTAGCCACATTTCTTTTGTCTGGGAAAGAAAGTAATTGAAAATTCCTAGGACACTGGGAAAGGTTAGGAGCTTCTTATAATTGCTGGGCAGTTTGTGAGGATTTCATGTGATAAGTGATAAGTGCACGTTGGAGGGGAAAAAAAGGAATCTGCCTTCAGTGCGTTATCAAGGATTTGGTATTTCAAACAAGAAAAGACTATTATGTTTCTTCAGGAGTCATTAAAACAGGTACCTAACCCATAATGGACTTTGCTCATTATATTTCTGTATTGTATCATTTTAGATTTGTCAAATTATTTGATGCTTCTTATTTGCATTCAATACTAAATAAATATTTTTAGTTGCTTTAATCTGTAAAATGAAATATCTGTATTTAGTATTCTGGCAATCCGAAGAGATTGGCACTATAGCACAAGAATATAGTAAATGCATTAAACAGATTACTGCAAGTAAAAGTAATCTTTGGGTAATGCAATTATGACAAGAATAGATTATTGATAAAAATGCATCTTCTGGATTATAGAAGATTAAAATTTAAGGGGAATACACTGAAAGAAAGACCTTGCATTTATATAGTGCCTTTCATAACTTCAGGACATCCCAAAGTAATTTACAGCCAATTAAGTACTTTTGAAGTGCAGTCATTGTTGCAATGTAGGAAACACCGCAGCCAATTTGTACACAGCAAAGTCCCACAAACAGCAATGATAAGATAATCAGTTTTAGGGATAAATATAGGTCAGAACACCGAGGAGAACTTCCCTGATTGTATTTGAATGGTGCTGAGAGCTCTTCTGCATCCAACTAAAAGGGCAGCTGTAAGCTCAGTTTAATGTCTCATCCAAAAGATAGCACCTCAGACAGTGCGGCAATCCATCAGTACTACACTGGAGTGTCAACCTAGATTTTGTGCTCAAGTGAAATGGGCAGACACACGACCTCAACAACAACAAAAACTTGTATTTATATAGCACCTTTAACATATAAAATGTCCCAAGGTGCTTCACAGGAGGGCTATAAAACAAAATTTGACACTGAGACATATAAGGAGACAATATGGCAGATGAACAAAAGCTTGGTCAAAGAAGTAGGTTTTATGGAACGTCTTAAAGGAGGAAAGATAGGTAGAGAGATGGAGAGGTTTAGGGATGGAATTCCAAAGCTTGGGGCCTTGGCAACTGAAGGCACGGCCATCAATGGTGGAGTGATTAAAATCAGGGATGCTCAAGAAGCCAGAATTAGAGGAGCGCAGACATCTCGGAGGGTTGTGGGGCTGAAGGAGATCACAGAGATAGGGAGGAACAAAGCCATGGAGGCATTTAAAAATAAAGGTTTAAAATTCAAAGCATTGCTTAACTGACAACCATTATAGGTCAGCAAGCACAGGGATGATGGGTGAACAGGACTTGGTGTGAGTTAGGTCATGGGCAGCAGAGTTTTGGATGACCTCAAGATTATGTAGGGTAGAACATGGGAGGCTGGAAAGGAGTGCATTGGAATAGTCAAATCTACAGGTAACAAGGGCATGGATGAGGGTTTCAGCAGCAGATGAGCTGAGGCAGGGGCAGGGGCAGAGTTGAGCGATATTCCAGAGATGGAAATAGGTGGCCTTAGAGATGGCACAGATGTGTGGTTGGAAGCTCATCTCAGGGTCAAATATGACACCAAGGTTGTGAACAGTCTGGTTCAGCCTCAGACAGTTGCCAGATGGAGTTGGTGGCTAGAGCGCAGATTTACGGTGATTGTCAACAAAACCAGAGGCGAAATGAGAAAATATTTTTTTACACAGTGAGTTCTGATCTGGAATGCATTGGGTGAAAGGGTGGTGGTAGCAGATTAAACAGTATTTTTCAAAAAGGAATTAGATAAATACTTGAAGGGGAAACAATTACAGGCTATCCCCTGTGAGGTCAGATGCATTGACATCAATGTTCTCGATCAGGCCAACATCCGCAGCACTGACCACACTCGACCAGCTCTGTTGGGCAGGCCACATTGTCCGCAAGCCGGACACAAGACTCCCAAAGCAAGTACAGTGGAGGGGGATTTCCTGGAGTGCATAAGGGATGGTTTTCTAGACCAATATGTCGAGGAACCAACTAGGGGGGAGGCCATCTTCGACTGGGTGTTGTGTAATGAGGGAGGATTAATTAGCAATCTCGTTGTGCGAGGCCCCTTGGGGAAGAGTGACCATAATATGGTGGAATTCTGCATTAGGATGGAGAATAAAACAGTTAATTCAGAGACCATGGTCCAGAACTTAAAGAAGGGTAACTTTGAAGGTATGAGGCGTGAATTGGCTAGGATAGATTGGCGAATTATACTTAAGGGGTTGACTGTGGATGGGCAATGGCAGACATTTAGAGACCGCATGGATGAACTACAACAATTGTACATTCCTGTCTGGCGTAAAAATTAAAAAGGGAAGGTGGCTCAACCGTGGCTATCAAGGGAAATCAGGGATAGTATTAAAGCCAAGGAAGTGGCATACAAATTGGCCAGAAATAGCAGCGAACCCGGGGACTGGGAGAAATTTAGAACTCGGCAGAGGAGGACAAAGGGTTTGATTAGGGCAGGGAAAATGGAGTACGAGAAGAAACTTGCAGGGAACATTAAGATGGATTGCAAAAGTTTCTATAGATATGAAAAGGTTAGTAAAGACAAACGTAGGTCCCCTGCAGTCAGAATCAGAGGAAGTCATAACGGGGAACAAAGAAATGGCGGACCAATTGAACAAGTACTTTGGTTCGGTATTCACTAAGGAGGACACAAACAACCTTCCGGATATAAAAGGGGTCAGAGAATCTAGTAAGGAGGAGGAACTGAGGGAAATACTTATTAGTCGGGAAATTGTGTTGGGGAAATTGATGGGATTGAAGGCCGATAAATCCCCAGGGCCTGATGGACTGCATCCCAGAGTACTTAAGGAGGTGGCCTTGGAAATAGCGGATGCATTGACAGTCATTTTCCAACATTCCATTGACTCTGGATCAGTTCCTATCGAGTGGAGGGTAGCCAATGTAACCCCACTTTTTAAAAAAGGAGGGAGAGAAAACAGAGAATTATAGACTGGTCAGCCTGACATCGGTAGTGGGTAAAATGATGGAATCAATTATTAAGGATGTCATAGCAGTGCATTTGGAAAGAGGTGACATGATAGGTCCAAGTCAGCATGGATTTGTGAAAGGGAAATTATGCTTGACAAATCTTCTGGAATTTTTTGAGGATGTTTCCAGTAGAGTGGACAAGGGAGAACCAGTTGATGTGGTATATTTGGACTTTCAGAAGGCTTTCGACAAGGTCCCACACAAGAGATTAATGTGCAAAGTTAAAGCACATGGGATTGGGGGTAGTGTGCTGACATGGATTGAGAACTGGTTGTCAGACAGGAAGCAAAGAGTAGGAGTAAATGGGGACTTTTCAGAATGGCAGGCAGTGACTAGTGGGGTACCGCAAGGTTCTGTGCTGGGGCCTCAGCTGTTTACACTGTACATTAATGATTTAGACGAGGGGATTAAATGAAGTATCTCCAAATTTGCGGATGACACTAAGTTGGGTGACAGTGTGAGCTGTGAGGAGGATGCTATGAGGCTGCAGAGCGACTTGGATAGGTTGGGTGAATGGGCAAATGCATGGCAGATGAAGTATAATGTGGATAAATGTGAGGTTATCCACTTTGGTGGTAAAAACAGAGAGACAGACTATTATCTGAATGGTGACAGATTAGGAAAAGGGGAGGTGCAACGAGACCTGGGTGTCATGGTACATCAGTCATTGAAGGTTGGCATGCAGGTACAGCAGGCGGTTAAGAAAGCAAATGGCATGTTGGCCTTCATAGCGAGGGGATTTGAGTACAGGGGCAGGGAGGTGTTGCTACAGTTGTACAGGGCCTTGGTGAGGCCACACCTGGAGTATTGTGTACAGTTTTGGTCTCCTAACCTGAGGAAGGACATTCTTGCTATTGAGGGAGTGCAGCGAAGGTTCACCAGACTGATTCCCGGGATGGCGGAACTGATCGATCAAGAAAGACTGGATCAACTGGGCTTGTATTCGCTGGAGTTCAGAAGAATGAGAGGGGACCTCATAGAAACGTTTAAAATTCTGATGGGTTTGGACAGGTTAGATGCAGGAAGAATATTCCCAATGTTGGGGAAGTCCAGAACCAGGGGACACAGTCTAAGGATAAGGGGTAAGCCATTTAGGACCGAGATGAGGAGAAACTTCTTCACCCAGAGAGTGGTGAACCTGTGGAATTCTCTACCACAGAAAGTTGTTGAGGCCAATTCACTAAATATATTCAAAAAGGAGTTAGATGAAGTCCTTACTACTAGGGGGATCAAGGGGTATGGCGAGAAAGCAGGAATGGGGTACTGAAGTTGCATGTTCAGCCATGAACTCATTGAATGGCGGTGCAGGCTCGAAGGGCCGAATGGCCTACTCCTGCATCTATTTTCTATGTTTCTATAAATTGGTCGATGTATTTTTTATGGTTTTCAAATCTTACAGCTATTTATTCATTTTAAATGAAATAAACATTCTATTTAATATTTATATATCAGTATGTAGTTGTGATTTTTTTTGTTTCTTTTCCAAATCATTAAAATGTCTTTACAAACAAATTATCTTTATTGTTATTATTCCCAAAACACTGTCAATTAATGTTCTTTTAGGCATCCATTTCCTTCCAATTTGTAATATTCTACAAAGGCCACTTATGTAGTTACAAAATGTAAAGGTGATTTTAACTAGCTTGAGGAAACAACATTTAAAGGTTAAATATATCAGCTTATATTTTAATTGGTGAATTGCAATTGCCTCAGTAGATGACGTTATTTGGATTTAAATTGAGGATTATTAAACAAAAGGCATTCTTAATGGAATGGACCTTAACACTCAGTCTGATTATTCTAACATCAAGGTGAAAGTTAGTGACATTTTATTTGAAACCAATTAACAAAAGTTTTTTTAAAAGATTATGTCAACGCTCGAAATAGCAATTTAGATCAATTACATGAAAATAGGAATTGTAGTGAAAGGTGGAATAACTTGTTCGACCATTTCCGTCTCATTGAGAGAACAGCGTGTGCTGGCTGTTAATCCCGTAAACTCGGCGAAGCGTTAAAGGTGCAGTATGTCGTTAGCTCTCTGCTGTTGAGGTCCTGCCTGATGTGTTTGTTTGGAATGTGTAGCGGCTCGGATTGCAGCCCGGCTGTGTTTGTACAGAGAAGCTGCGACTCTCTTGGTGCCTGGAGTCTGACATCACTCCCCAGGGGATCCCTCCTTCACAGAGCTCAGCGCGGCAACTCCCGCTCCGCTTTTATTCCGTACATCTGAATATGGCAGGATGGAAACTGTCAGTGCAACAGAACCCATAGATTTCAATAGGCTCTCCAGACCGACAATGCATACTTTAGAGGCGGTTGGAACCCCATTGTATTTTATTTGTAAATGTTTGAGTAGGACAGTGTTTATTTCATTCCTATTATTGTGCTTTCTAAATCAGCAATTTCAGTAATAAGCACCATATAATATGCAAAGCAAAATCTCCTTAACATTTTAATGTAAATATTCTCAGAATAACATCAGATAACATAATTTTGCAAAATGCAGCCCCCTAGGTTGGTGGGCGCTTTATCTTGAAACGTGAGTGTAGCTTGCCCCCTCTGTGTTACGAAGTTTGAAGATCACCAGAAATATTCTGCTTCTGCTATTTAGTTAATACCATAGATATTATACGCATGGCTGAACATTATAAATATTGTTAGTTATAATACAATTATTCGATATTTATTTATACGATGTTATTTAAACCGTGACATTTATTTGATGTCGTGACATATTAAAATAAAATATAACCTTAAACTTTCACACCACTTTATACGCTCGTTTTCGCTCAGATTCCCCTATCATCCTCTGATTTATTGGCCTTTGCACACAATGGACAGAGTAAAATCTCATGATACTTGCAGAACAAGGGACATTTGTTTGTAAGAATCACTGCATTTCAGTCTCCGCGGCTACATCTGTGAAGTTCAGTTGGTACTTAATTGCCGTTAAAATTTGCTTCGATTTGGATCTGCTCAATTTCGTGTACACACGCTCTCCCATATTGAAAGTTACACCGGTTCATTCAACGTTGTTTACATCGTGATTGCTTTATCTGGTATTGCAACCCACAATTGCTTTCTTTGCATTGACTATTAAACAACGTGTAAGTTGTTGAGCATTTCTCGTGCGTTGATTGCAACAGAAACTGTCGGAATTATTTCAGTCCAATCGGGAGCGTGTGGGAGCTTTGCTGCTGGGCAGATCAGCCCAGTTGAAATTGACAACTCAGCCCGTTGCCATGCAACAGGTGGGCGCGTGCAGTGGATATTGCACCGAGACCCGTGCCGCTCCCAGCCAAAATTGCAGGAGAGGGAATGAGCGGTCATTTGACCGGGAAAACTGCCACCCTGCTGCGCCTGGATGACGTCGAAAAAAATGTGGCAAAATTCCAGACAGATGGGCCAATAACACGAGGTTGGTGCTGCCGAGAAACGCATGTAGGATTCAGAATGAAGCCAGTGTCTTTCAGTTCCACAGTACTGAACCTATGGTTGCAAACGCTATGGACGAAGAACCTTCTCTGCAACCGGTGCTGAGCCAGTTCAGCCCCACTAAAAGAAAACGACGGGGCGCTGTGAATGAGGATGTTACTCCCGAAGACCGGGCTGAAACGGTCCCTGACAACGCCAGTGCCAGAGCGCCGGTTAAAAGACCCAAATACCCAAGATACAGAAAAGACAGCACAGTTTCCAGCGGATGTGACAGTGGTATTTGTGTTGATCAGTCCCCTTGTTCGAGCCCTTCAGATGCAGACTGTGCCAGTCCCGCTCTGAGAAATAACTGGTCCTCTCATGGGCTGACAACTCCACTTGATTTACAATTTTTTAGAGAATACGGGGAGATATGTTACGATTTTAAACGAGAATCTGAGAAGAAATGTCACCCCCGGAATTGCCTGACACGTCAGCCCCAGGTAAGAAATAACATCAATCTATGGAAATATAGTGATTCGACAACCCTTAAAGCCCTCCTTAGCACATAATTTCTTATGGCACGATATAGTAACTGTCAATACTGCACGTATAAAAGGTATTTGGAAAACTACTTTAAAAATTGTCTTACTTATATTTTTGTATAGAAACAGATAGCTAGCAACTCTACGCTCCTGGACACGAGTGCAGCTGGCATCGCTGATACTGTTTAGAAGCTCAATCTTGCACCTAATCACTGTTTTAAGCACTTCCATGTTATGCTAATACATTCCTTGTATGAAATTCCTGATTCAGCGACTCACATTGTTCCCATCATTAGCAGAGGAACAATGGCCACCAGTACTACTTGATAGTGTACTACGCCTATATGCTTCCTGTCGACACAGCTCAAGTTTGAAAGGCCAGAATCTCAAGATAGGCAATCCCTCGGAATCGAGGAGGACTTGCTTCCACTCCTGAAGTGAGTTCTTTGGTGGCTCAACAGTTCAATAAGAGCCACAGACTCTGTCACAGGTGGGACAGATAGTCATTGAGGGAAGGGGTGGGTGGGACTAGTTTGCCGCATGCTCTTTCAGCTGCCTGCGCTTGATTTCTGCATGCTCTCAGCGATGAGACTCCAGGTACTCAGCGCCCTCCCAGATGCACTTCCTCCACTTAGAGTGGTCTTTGGCAAGGAACTCCAGGTGTCAGTGGGGATGTCGCACTTTATCAGGGAGGCTTTGAGGGTGTCCTTGTAATGTTTCCGCTGCCCACCTTTTGACTTGTTTGCTGTGAAGGAGCTCCGAGAAGAGCGCTTGTTTTGGGAGTCTCAACATGCGAATTATATGGCCTGCCCAGCGGAGCTGATGGAGTGTGGTCAGTGCTTCAATGCTGGTGATGTTAGCCTGGACGAGGACACTGATGTTGGTGCGCCAGTCCTCCCAGGGGATTTGTAGGATCTTGGAGACATCATTGGCGATATATCTCCAGCGACTATATGCTTCCTGTGGACACAAGTTTGGAAAGCCAGCATCTATACTTGGAGGACTGAGTAGCTTCCGCAGTTTAAGGGGACACAGTGCAACAAATGACGTATTACATTTTGCTGAATTGCTAATGACAAACCTGCCGCCATAATGTATATTTTGCATGTTATTGTCTCTCAGGTAACTGCAGAAGACCGGTGTAAACTCGTTAGCTGGCTGATCCCGGTTCACAGATACTTTAACTTCTCCTTCGAGTCTATGTGCCTCACTGTGAACATTATGGACCGTTTCCTTCAAACAACACCCGTGGCTTCTGATTGTTTCCAGCTTGTTGGAGTAACTTCGCTTCTCCTTGCATGTAAACAAGTGAGTGAGCATGCGGTGAATGGGCTTCTGCACCCCGCCCTTCCTGAAATCCTCTTTAAAGCACCAGGTCAAATGAACCAGAACAAAAGAAGCAGGTCACTTTTTCGCGGTGCTTAGGCTCAGTTGGATATTGGTCATAAACTGTTAATGTGTCAGTTAAAGTTTAGCTATGTGAGTAACTCTACTATCTGAATACATATCTAGACGAAAAGTCAAAATGAGATTCGGTTCAATTTCGTCCAGATATACACCTCTTGCAGCATGAGTCATTGGATAACTATCAGGAGTGGGAATTCAGGCTACCGTTCCCTCTCGAACACAAGATACAACGCACCCATAGCAGCACCCCAGCTCTGCTCAGTTAACCCGCCAAAGACAATCAAACCAGGACCTCCCTGGTCGGTTTTGGTGCAGCATCACGAAATGCAGTGCATTTACTTACTGAGCCAAACATTGTGGGAAGTTTGGAACTTTTTGTTGACATCTTAGCACTTCCCAGCAACACACATTGCCAGTGTTTTGTAATGAGGTATTTTATTGCAATCATAACAGAAAAGCAATTACGTCAAATGTCACCTGACCACACCGTATTTAAGTGTATGGGCTCTGAAAACTAGCAACACCCATGAAATAATTTTTACACCTGTAGAATATTACTTTTTAAAATTCATTATCGGGATGATTCCATAATCCCACACTCCCAGCGGGAAGCTGCATTGGCAAGGAGTGCAGATCGGAGAATTGAGGCTACGACGTTATAGCCCCATATCTCTAACATCTAGGATCTCCAACTTGTGGCCATGAACCAAAAGTATTTCACCATCGCCACCAATTAATTCCTTCCGAAGTGCAGTCACTGTAAACCAATACAGCAGCTAGTTTGGGCGGAGAACATACACGTAAACAGTAAATGAGATGAATGACTGGCTAATCTGTTTTTGTGATGTTGATTGGGGGAACATCAGGAGAACGTGCCCATTCTGCTTCAAATAGTACCATGGCATCTTTTCCATCACCAAAATAGGCATGGATTTAAGGTCGCATCTGAATAACACTCCCTCAGTAAGGTACTGAAGTGCGTGCTGAAATCTTGGAGTGGGTCTTGAACCCACAATCTTCGCACTCGGATAACAGAATGCTACCAACTGAACCAAAGTGACACTAAACTGAAGCAATAACTGTGGAAAATAAATCAACATGTTGCTTATTTTTCATCTAATTCTATTTATTCCATCTCCCCAGGTTGAAGTTTACCCTCCCAGAATTAAACAGCTGTTGGCTCTGTGCCGTGACGCTTTTACCCGTGAGCAGCTCCGCAATCTGGAGTGCATCATTCTGATCAAACTCGATTTCGAGCTGGCCACACCTGGTGTGGACTTTTTCTTGGAGTATTTCACCAACACGAGTGTGGGGCGCCAGCAAGCACGCAGCCAGGCCGCCAGCAGTGGACGGCTAGCCAGGCGCATTGCCGAGCTCAGCTTCGCCGATTACTCCTTCAACGGGTATCCGCCCTCCCTGCTGGCCATCTCTGCCCTCAGTTTGGCCGATCGTATGTTACATCCCAAGGAAGGCACCTACCTAGAGCTCAGCGATTACTCTCCCTGCGTGCTGGAGGCCTGTGTGGAGAGGCTGAAGTTGCTGGTGGCTTTGAACGAAGAGTCACTGGCATCCTTACAGGCCTCTGAGCCGACAGATAATGAGTTGAGTACTGAATTATGAAATGTTTCGCAGCTCCTTACACTCCAATCGCACTTGTTCCCCTTAAACCATTACATCAATGTTAGCCGAATGAAATTGCATCAAATTTGAATAAATATAGATTTAGAAAAAAAATAGAAATTGATTTGGCTGTTTACATTTATGAAATATAGCCTTGTTCTCACCTAATCCTTCTGGCTAGGCCAGAATGTAGATAGGAATGATACAAATATGTAATTAAAATAAAGAGGTGATGGAGATAGCTGAAGTCTGAACACTTTTTATTACAACAATCTAGAAGTTGCACTCCTTAATTTAGAACAAATGAAACCACATGCAACCTAATGCACTGATATTACTGTCGAAGAATAGTACTGTAACCTGTAAATAGTTTACATGGCGATTGTATGTATTTTATTTTAAGACATTGAATTCGCGGGGTACTATGGATTTATATGACTAAGCATTAAATTATTTATTTTGTTTTATTGTCCAGATTTATTTTATGCTAATAAATGCTTCTTTTTACAAATCCCTCCAGTTCTTATTTGTGTTCATGACAAATATGATTCCGTAATGAATCGGTCCATCACTCCAGCCTTTCATCGAATACATGCTAAGCGCGGCAGAAACGTGATATATACATCGATTATTCCCCGCCGACTTTCTGTCCCTTTCCTGGAAGCATTGGCTCGTTCCGCAGTCCTCTGGTACCTCACCCAAGTAGTCATCTTTCACATGTGAGCCTTGACAATGTGTGGACAGGCAGATCATGAGGGAGGAGGATCACAGATGAGCATTCATTGGACAGACAAACATTGGCATTTTCTCGGTAGTAATCAGGCATGCAAAAACTGGCTGTTTTTTCTTCTCACTACACCCAATTATATAATAAAGGATATGCATTTATATAGCGCATTTCACAATATCCCCAAACACTTTACATTTAATTAAGTGGAGCCACTATTGTAAGGTAGGCAGCCAATCTACTCACAGCAAGCTCCCAAAAACAGCAATATGATAATGACCATACAGTCTTTTAGTGATGTTGATTGGCCAGGACACAGGGAGAATTCCCCTGCTCGGCCTCAAAATAGTGTCATGGGATATTTTACGTTGGTTTTAAGTCTCATCAGAAAGACGGCACTTTCCTCCGTACTCAGATTTTGTGTTCAACTTGCTGGAGTGGGACTTGAACCCACAGCCCTTGACTCAGAGGTGAGAGTATTATGATTGAACCATGGCTAACACCATTATAGTGCTTCTATTGCAGTCTAGTTGAGATCAGCTAACGCAGAGACTTAAACTTGGACATTCCTCATCTGTGTAGCTCAGTCCCACACTGGGTTGCTTACTTCCTGTTGACCAATCGGGTAATTGGATTGTTCTCCTTCTCTTAAGTTAGCTTTCAGGAAAAAATTTAAATTGAGAAGGGAGTGAGCGAAAAAAAATGTTATGCAATGATAGCATAACAATGAATGCAGTTTTGGTCACCTTACTTAAGGAAGGATATACTAGCTTTGGAGGGGGTACAGAGACGATTCACTAGGCTGATTCCGGAGATGAGAGGGTTACCTTATGATGATAGATTGAGTAGACTGGGTCTTTACTCGTTGGAGTTCAGAAGGATGAGGGGTGATCTTATAGAAACATTTAAAATAATGAAAGGGATAGACAAGATTGAGGCAGAGAGGTTGTTTCCACTGGGGGAGACTAGAACTAGGGGGCACAGCCTCAAAATACGGGGGAGCCAATTTAAAACCGAGTTGAGAAGGAATTTCTTCTCCCAGAGGGTTGTGAATCTGTGGAATTCTCTGCCCAAGGAAGCAGTTGAGGCTAGCTCATTGAATGTATTCAAATCACAGATAGATAGATTTTTAACCAATAAGGGAATTAAGGGTTATGGAGAGCGGGCGGGTAAGTGGAGCTGAGTCCACGGCCAGATCAGTCGTGATCTTGTTGAATGGCGGAGCAGGCTCGAGGGGCTAGATGGCCTACTCCTGTTCTAATTCTTATTATATTCTTATAGCTAAATGGATAGAAATCTGGACAATATTTACACAGAACGTCCTGCACATATACATATTTAAAACATTCCTGCAATTGTCATTTTATTTGGAAAATATTGTAAATGTATTAATACTGTGCCTGTTTATTAAATCCATTCTGATTTATTTTAGAGTGGAGCACACATGAATGCAAAACAATCATAAATTATTGTTAAATATTTTCTCAAATTATTGGAAAACCAGCAGGCAAAAAGAAAATATACATAGACAGAAAAAAAGAAATTGTATTTATACACCTCTTGGTCTTCACCTTCAATAAATTATTTGGAAGTTCAGTCACTGTTGTTATGTAGCCAAACTGCTAAGTTAGAACAGACTTCACTTTAGGAAATCTAGCAGTTTCCCAGGCTTTTCTTGCTGCTGACAAACAGAAAGAGAATCAGTACTCCTATACTCTCAAAAGGAAATTCAGTATTTGTCACACTTGGCCATTCTTGAAGTTTCCACAAATCGCTCAGAATCAGAACCAACTCTGAACTGACTCATTTTCAGCAAGGGAACAGGTTATCAGAATTATACTGGGGCTGAAACGGTTAAATTACCTGTATAACCTGTATAACACTGGTCCAATTCTGGGCACCACACTTTAGGAAGGATGTGAAGGCCTTAGGGAGGGTCTAGAAAAGATTTACGAGAATGTTTCCAGTGATGAGAGACTTCAGTTACATGGAGAAACTGGAGTTGTTCTCCTTAGAGCAGAGAAGAGTGAGAAGAGATTTGATAGAGTTATTCAAAATCATGAGGGATCTGGACAGATAGAGAGAAACTGTTCCCATTGGCAGAAGGGTCAAGAACAAAAGGACACCGATTTAAGATGATTGACAAAAGAAGCAAAGGCGGTAAAAGAAACAACTTTATTACACAGCGCATGGTTAGAATCTGGAATGCACTGCCTGATAAGATGGTGGAGGCAGATTCAATCATGGCTTTCAAAAGGGAGTTGGATAAGTACCTGAAGGAAGAAAAAAAATGTAGAGCTACGGGGAAAGGGCGAGGGAGTGGGACTAGCTGAAGTGCTCTTGCAGAGCAGCATGGGCTCGACGGGCCAAATGGCCTTCCATGTTGGAACCATTCTATGATCCATTCTATGACCGGTTGCATAAACTCGGCTTTTTAATACACTTATATACAGGATTGAGGGGTGATCTGATCGAGGTGTTACAAATGTTAAAAGGATTTGATAATGTATATACTGAGAAACTATTTCCTCTGATGGAGAATAAAGAACAAGGGGAAACAATATTAAAATAGTGCTAGGATATTAAAGAGCAAAGTAAGGAAGCACTTTTTCACACAGAGGGTAGTAGAAATGTGGTACTCTCTCCCCCAAAACACTGGGTGGCGGGACAATTGGAGCTTTCAAGACAGAGCGAATTTTGTTAAGTAAGGATATCAAGGGATATGAATCAAAAGTGGATAATGGAGTTGAGGTATAGATCAACCATTATCTAATTGAATTACGCAGGAGGCTCGAGGGGCTAAATGGTCTCCAATCTCTAGTGCTCCCATGTTGCTCTTGCCATAGCCACGCTAACACCTGAGCGTTAATTAACAAAGACTATCTTGCAGCAGATAGATTCGGCTTCAGTTACTTTCCATTCAAATATCAACGGTCAATACTTTCCATATATAAAGGAACTAATAATGGTTGATAGTTAAGTAAAAAAAGAGATCGCCTCCAAATTTCACAATAATTAGTCTTTCCGTAGAAAATTATATAAATGAATGGTGAAAAGTACAGAAATACAAGTGCCCTCCCAGCCGCACCCACCTATATAAATTTATTATTGATCATTTCATTTAAATACAACTTTGCAAATACAAGTCACCCACGAGAGACATTACTAAGTAATTATTCACATTTATTCAGTTCTTCATTCTATATAAATGTGTTGGCTCTGACCGGCTCCTGCAAAGCAATATTTTAAATCTGAATCTTAAACGATTCATAGCATTTGTTTGTTTAGATAAATTACAGCTAGCAATTTATTTAAACATTTTGTTTCTCCATCTTACATCGACAAGCTCTTAAACGGGCACACCGTAAGCAAGAAATAATGGAGTCCGATAATAATCGTAATAAATGACTACATAAAGTACATTTGTACAATTCATTGCATTAATGATGGGCTGTGTTAAACCAGCATATAATAGGTGCTGAAATGCTTTCATCGCGGGATTGTTTTATGCCCACATTAATATCACTATGTCAAACTGACAAAGCTCAGTAATTGTCCTTTACTATGATCACCATAAGCCAAATAATCCGATCTCTCGGGGCTGAAAGTACAAACGTTTTTCACGCTGCCATATAACAGGGGACTTGGACTTAACGCCGGACCTCGTTAAAGGCTGCATTTCTAAACAGTTGTGCAGTTGTGTAAAATTACAGTTGAGGTGGCGCCAATGAAAGAGAAAAGGGCGCAACGCGGAGTATTACAGCAGATTAAAAACGAATGGTCTCTGGAGGCTGCGGCGCTTTAAATTTAGCGCTCTGGCCGTGCACAGGTTGCCTTGTCTTTATGGCGCCACCTCTGGCGCTCGCTCTGCCTGTTTGGAAAGGACATTCATTAATCGCTCCTTTCTGCTACAATTAAACATCTCCAGGGACGCTTCACCCATAGAGACGGAGTGGGAAGGGTTTGATTGGGTGAAGCAAATAACGGTGCATATCCCCGCTATAAGACCGGCATCTTTGCAACCGACAGTCATTTTATTCTTTACCTTTAGGTTTTTAAAAATATAAATCAGCAACTTACCCGAATATATAAGTGATAAGCCTTCAGAGTATATACCACAGGGGAAAAGGTGTTATACAGCAACGGTGAATAGAAGTGAAAATAAATATTTATTATTTTAACTGAAAAGCTAGTGTAAATGCAAAATGGAAGAAAAATCTTTGGAGAAATTTACCCGAACAGAATGGTGGAGTTGCCCATCCGCACTTCTGGCAAAAAGCAACCGAAAGTTGAAAAAAAGGTACACATTACACAGCAATGTTTTTTAAATCATCTCTTACCAGAGGAGAGTGAAGTGAGTTCCAATTTCAAATACTAATGGGTGTCAGAGTTGGTGCGTTGCTTGTACTTCATATTCCTGTATAAGTAAGCTGCCTTACTTATATTTAATTCACGGAATTGTTTTAGTAAAACTTGCCGTTTTAATATAATCTTAGATTAGATGTAAACGGATAATGCTCCAATCAATACAACCATCCCGTGATTTCCTCTGCTCATTGTAGAGTTTTGATATGCGGATATTTTGTTTACATTTCTGAATGCTTATTATTTCCGCATTTGTTTAATATACACATTTTAGTGTTTGAAATTAGATTTACAAAAACACTGCTTTATATTGCCTTTATATTGCTGTTCTCTTGCGGTGCGCAGAAAGATCACCAGAAGGTGCGTGGGACGACCTCGCAGGTAACCATTTATTCCGAAGCAGCAGCGATTGCACCAGACTCAGGTACAGGCAGCTGTTTTATTCCATCTTTTTGACACACAGATGTACACCGTGTCATTTTTATACAAACCCCAGACCGCTTTGTTTTTAGCATTCGTGACTATAGATGAAACGGTATGGCAGGATTTGGCAGATTGCACATCAGTTCTACACCAGGAATCTTCAATTGAACTCTCTCGGCAGGTGTGTGTCCCGGCTGAATTATTCTCGTTCCTCTTTGTTGTGTGTTGGTGAGCGTTCGAACATGTGTATATCTGAGAGCGAATGGGTGTGTGGAAATACTCACATATGAGTGAGTGAGAGTGATTCTGTAAATGAGAGAGAGAGCAAGAATCTGAGTGAATACATACAATGAGAACGAATGCGTAGGGAGTAAATTAATAGATGAGTGATAATGAGTGTATGTGTATGTGTATGTGAATGACTGAGAATATGAGTTTGTGAGTGTGTGACCGTGTGTGCATAAGTGAATAAGTAAGGTTGTGTGAGAGTGTAAGAACGTGCACTAAATAGGCGAATATGCATGAGTGAGAGTGTATATGAATGCGTGAATGAGAGTGTGTGCGAGTCAGTGTCTGTATGAAAAAAAGAAAGACTTACATTTATACGTAAGTCTTTCACGACCATCCTGGACCGCTCAAAGCACTTTACAGTCAATGAAGTACTTTTGAGGCAAAGTCACTGTTGTAATGTGGGAAACGTGGCAGCCAATATGTGCTCAGCAAGCTCCCACAAACAGCAATGTGGTAGTGACCTGTTAATCTATTTTTGTTATGTTGACTGAGGGGTAAACAATGGCCAGGACACCGGGATAACTCCCCTGCTCTTCTTCAAAATAGTGCCATAGGATCTTTTATGTCCACTTGAGAGAGCAGACGGGCCCTCAGCTTAATGTCTCATCCGAAAGAGGGCATCCGTCCGATAGTACAGCACTCCCTCAGCACTGCACTGGAGTGTCAGCCTACATTTATGTGCTCAAGTCTCTGGAGTGGGACTTGAACCCACAACCTTCTGACTCAGAGGCAAGTGTGCTACCCACTGGGCCACAGCTGACACATGAGGGTGAGAATCTGAGTTGGTGAATATAAGTGAGAATGTATGTGAATAAATAGCTGAATGAGAATAGGTGTCGAAGTGTCTGAATAACTGTATGTGAGTGTGTGAGTGAATGCGTAAGTGAGTGTATAAGTGAGTTAGAGATGTACTCTGTATTTGTGTGTGTTTGTATATGTGAGTTTACTCTGTGGATGAATAGTTTATCCTGTGTGTGTGGGAGACTGCATCAGTGGTTTAATCTGTATGTTTGAGAAAGTAGTTTACTGTGACTGTGAGAGTGTGTGTGTCTGAGTTTACTGTGTATGTGAATTTACTATATGTGTGTCTGTGAATGAGGGGTGTATTCTGTATTTGCATGTTTACTGTGTCTGTGTGTGCATTTTATTTTGTATGAGAGTGAGTTGTTTATTAAAATGTTTGAGTGAATGGTCTACTGTGTGTGTGAGAGTGATGGTGATAACAGAACGAATTAGGCGAAGGTCTGTCCAGCAGCTATCAGCTCCTGTCATGGCGTTATTGATGTGCATGCCTTTGCGGTCCCTCTCTTGGACGATGACGTAGTCTAGCACATGCCAGTGCTTGGAGCAAGGGTGTTGCCATGAAGCAATGCCACAGGAAAATCAACGTCGGTGTACTCAAAGATCCTGCTAAGAAAACCCTATTCAGCCAACGCCTCGCTACCAACCTGATGACTCCCAGTGACCCAGAGATGCAGAGTGTCCACAGTGCTTGATCAACCCTCAAGGCTTCCATAAGCAGCACCTGTGAAGAGACACTCGGTCACTCGACCAGGAAACACCAAGACTGGTCCGACGAGAATGACCAGGAGATCCAGGAACTAATATGTCGCAAGCACAAGGCATTCTTGGATTGGGAACAGATGGAATCCTCGCTGAAGCACTAAAACATGGCGGAGAAGCACTACTGGTGTGGATCCATGACCTCATCTCGCTTATCTGGAGGGAGGAAATCATGTCAGGAGATCTCAGAGATGCTGTAATCGTGGCCATCTTCAAGAAAGGTGACAAATCCGACTGTGGTAACTACAGTGGAATCTCCCTGCTGCCGATCACCGGGAAAGTCATCGCAAGAATCCTCCTGAATCGCCTTCTTCCTGTAGCTGAAGATTTCCTCCCAGAATCACAATGCGGGTTTCACCCACTATAGAGCACAATGGACATGATCTTCACCGTGCAGCAGAGTCAAGTGAAATGCAGGGAGCAGCACCAACCCCTGTACATGGCCTTCTTTGACCTCACAAATGTCCTCGACACTGTCAACCATGAGGGATTATTGAGAGTCCTCCTCAGATTCGGCTACCCTCAAATGTTTGTCACCATCCTCCGTCTGCCCCACGATGACATGCAAGCCATGATCCTGACCATCGGATCCACCACAGACCCATTCCATGTTCGGACCGGGGTCAAGCAAAGCTGTGTCATCGTGCCAACACTCTTCTTGATCTTCCTTGCTGCAATGCTCCATCTCACACTCAGCAAGCTCACTGCTGGAGTGGAGCTAAATTACAGGACACACGGGAATCAGTTCAACCTCCGCCGCCTCCAGGCCAGATCGAAGGTCGTCCCATCCTCCGCCATCGAATTACAGTATGCAGACAATGCCTGTGTCTGCATACACTTGGAGGCTGAACTCCAAACCATCATCAATACCTTCACCGAGGCATACGAGAGCGTGGGCCTTACACTAAACATCCGTAAGACAAAGGTTCTCTACCAACCTGCCCCCGTCAAACAGCACTGCCCTCCAGTTATCAAAATCCATGAGGAGGCCTTGGGCAATTGGACCATTTTCCATACCTTAGGAGCCTACTGTCAACAAGGGCAGACAGCGATGACGAAGTCCAACACCGCCTTCAATGTGCCAGTGCAGCCTTTGGTTGCCTGAGGAAGCAAGTGTTTGAAGACCAGGACCTCAAACCCGGCACCAAGCTCATGGTCTACAGAGCAGTGGTGATACCCGCCCTCCTATATGGCTCAGAGACATGGACTATGTACAGCAGGCACCTGAAAACACTGGAGAAGTACCACCAACACTGCCTCCGCAAGATCCTGCAAATCCATTGGCAGGACAGATGCACCAATGTCAGCGTTCTCGCTCAGGCCAACATCCCCAGCATCGAAGCACTGCCCACGCTCAATCCATTCTGCTGGACGGGCCACATCGCCCGCATGCCTGACATGAGACACATAAAACAAGCGCTCTAGTCGAAGCTCCGACAAGGCAAGCGAGCCCCAGGTGGGCAGAGGAAATGCTTCAAGGATACCCTCGAAGACTCCTTGAAAAAATGTAATATCCCCACCCACCGACAGCTGGGAATTCCTGGTCCAAGATTGGTGAAAGTGGAGGAAAAGCATCTGGGAAGGGGCTGAACACCTCGAGTCTTTTCGCCGAGAGCAAGCTGAAGCCAAGCATCAACAGCGGAAGGAGTGCGTGGCAACCCAGTCACCCCACCCACCTGTTCCTTCAAACACCGTCTGCCCCACCTGTGACAGAGACTGTAGGTCCTGCATTGGACTCTTCAGTCACCTGAAAACTCTTTTAGGGTGGAAGCAAGTCATCCTTGACTCCGATGGACTGCCTATGATGATGAGAATGAATTACTTATTATGTGTGTGAGTGAGTGGTTTATTCTGTACGTGTTTGTGTTTGAATGTGTGTGAAAACGAGTGAATGGCTTATTCTCTATGTGTGAGTGATATATTCTATGTGTGTGAGAGAGAGAATGGCTTTTTCTATATGGGTGAGTGATATATTCTGTGTGTGTACTTTTGTGCATGTGTATGTGGTGTATAAGTATGTGCAGAGGCCGCTTGGGTACTGCTTCTGTCTTTTATTCTGTTGGAATGTTCTGATCATGTCATTATTTCAATTTAGAAAAATATTTTAAAGCACATCATTCTGTTGTACAGATTACGTAGTAGCTGTGGGATAACACATTTTCTAAATACACTTTGATTAAAATGTTCAATACAGAAAGAACACTTAATTACCTTTAATTATATATGTTTAAATTATGGTCCCTTGGATTTCATGACAAATATACAAAAACAAGTACTGAGGTCTCTCCCCACCCTCCGAGTGTCTTTACTTCTAGTCCACGGTAGTTGTAGTTTTTGTCATGGAAAAGCTTGACTTTGAGGTCCACCTTCTATGAAAACTGTCCAGTGACGAAGGAGATTCATGTGTTTAACCAAATGAAACGTGGCTGTGAGAACTTGAGCTGAACACCTTTCTATTGCAGGTAGTTTTTTAATATTTATCTAATGCTGATGTTATACTCAGCTTGAAAATAACACCTGCATTTAAATTTTCAACATATGTTTTGAATAGACAAGTAATGGGTCCCTCATTCCAATTCATATACAATAGTCAGGGCCCAATTATTTAGAAGATTATAATTTGAACACTCATCAGAATTCAAAAAGGCTTACCATTGACTTAAGAACGTAAGATAAGAACATAAGAAATAGGAGCAGGAGTAGGCCATACGGCTCCTCGAGCCTGCTCTGTCATTCAATAAGATCATAGCTGATCAGCTTCTTAGGTTTGTTTATTTTTCCTGAATACTTACCAGCTGAACAGTCTATCAGTGCATATCACTGAAGGCACATGGGACCGTAAAACTGTAGATTTCAAATTCCTAAACATTATGAGGTGACTTTCCTCTTGGCTGCACCAGGGGATCACTGTATCCCTTTACGTTATGTCTCAGTCCTCACCACCCATCACTGGGATTTCCAGGACAGCTCTGAGTAGGAGTGAGTGGGCCTGTGCCTGTAACAGGTGCATCCATTAGTATTGAAATGAGGTGGCAGGAGGTGTCCACAGCTGTTGCACCTCAGCTTCTGCTGCATTTGACTGCGAGGCGCCCACATGCAGGACTATTGATGGTCTGAGGGGACGGGGTGGAGGGGGGTGGCAATGACGACCTAAACATGGAGACTCACTGTTGGCAGTTTTTTCTACACAGTACAAGTTTTGGGCCCAGGGCCCCTCTAGCTGCTGCTCTCCAGCAGCTGTGGAAAGGTCCCAGAGGTTAGTGGCCAGGAATACTGCTACAGGTTTCTCATGCCTGCAGCTGAACTTCTGTTTCCTCCCACTTGTTCCCAGTGTAAGGCCCTGCCAGGGGCGGACCTGTGCCAGAGGTAGGAAATATTGGCGCTTTGTGTCTCTCACAGGTGCAGTGCATCTCTGGGGTGATGAGCCTCTCCTGTGCCCAATTGGGTGATAGGAGAGGAAAATTGGCCCTGCATGAACATTTTATTGTCACTGTGTTATAAACAGACTGTATAAGATGTTGTGAGTTGAATCTATGCAGTGATTCTGTTATTTGTTCAGCTAATGACAGTCATCATGGGAATATCCATTTAGAGCACAGTGAACATCATAAATAGAAATAGTATTAGCCAAAACAGTAGTTATTTTTGGGCCATTGCATGTAAATGTAGCTTTGTGATTTTGAATATTTGATTCATAGAGATCCACTATTTGCAAAAAGAAAAGTTTTGATAGTATGGCCAGTTATGGTTCAATGAATAGAGGTACAATTTCATTGTAAAACACAATAGATACAAAATTCAGAGTGATCATTCTTATTTTTATGCTATGTTTCATTGTACATATGTCAATAAGTCATTCAACAACTGTATGACCACAAATAAGAACAGAAAATGCTGAAATTATACAACAGGTTTTTCAGCATCTAAAAAGAGAAAAGCCAAATTAACATTTTGGATATAGATCTGCTGACAGATCTGCTGTGCAGTTTCAGCATATTCTGTTTGTATTTGAAATACCCAACATTTGCAGTTTTTTCATTTGATGTGGACCATTTTTAAAATCCTTTTACTGGGCATCAAGAATAACATTCACAAGGGTGCCAATCTAAAATAGAAGGCAAATCAAGCATAAGTCGTGTAACAAAATAAGTTAGATTTCATGTATTTAACAAAATTCAAACTTATCATTAGTACTTCAAATCCATCACTATAAACTGCACTGTTTAAGTCCCTTTATTGTAGCTGAAATGAGTATATAAGAATTTTACATTTTTGAGTCTCAGAGCTAAAACTTTACCCTAACTTCCTGACAGTTGCAGCATGTTCTCGTTTGCGGGAAAAGACTCATTGAGTTCTTTATGCTTGCTGAAAGAGGACTTTTAAGATGACGTTTTCACATCTCAAGAGGTGCGAGAAACAGCCTTAATGCCCTGTTGAGGATGATCCCCCTATTCCTGTAATTGTTCTCATTATGAGTAAACAAAACTAATTAGAACTAATTACTAAAAAAAAGACAAATTACACTTGTGGTATCTATAACATACTCAATGAGGACCTATGAAGTATACAGTAGCTGGCAGTAAGTTACAACCTGTAATTCAATTAAGGCGTTCTAATTGCATCATAAACAGTCAGACATCAATTTATGAACATCAATAGAAACTGAGATCTAATTAAAACTTTCAAGTCACTGAGAGCTATATCCTGAACAATTTATTATGATTTCTACATAACATTTACTTTTGGCTTTTCTTATTGTTATCAAGATCATGAGCTAATCCAGTTGCATGGTAGAGGTTTAATATTGTTGATGAACTTTTAAAAAGCTAATGTAATTTTCAACCATATGATACGGGCAAGGTACTCTAGAATAGATTCATCAAGAGTATTATTATAATACTCAGAGACCATGGTCCAGAACTTAAAGGAGGGTAACTTTGAAGGTATGAGGCGTGAATTGGCTAGGATAGATTGGTGAATTATACTTAAAGGGTTGACAGTGGATGGGCAATGGCAGACATTTAGAGACCACATGGATGAACTACAACATTTGTACATCCCTGTCTGGCATAAAAATAAAAAAGGGAAGGTGGCTCAACCGTGGCTATCAAGGGAAATCAGGGATAGTATTAAAGCCAAGGAAGTGGCATACAAATTGGCCAGAAATAGCAGCGAACCCGGGGACTGGGAGAAATTTAGAACTCAGCAGAAACATAGAAACATAGAAAATAGGTGCAGGAGCAGGCCATTCAGCCCTTCTAGCCTGCACCGCCATTCAATGAGTTCATGGCTGAACATGAAACTTCAGTACCCCCTTCCTGCTTTCTCGCCATAACCCTTGATCCCCCGAGTAGTAAGGACTTCATCTAACTCCCTTTTGAATATATTTAGTGAATTGGCCTCAACTACTTTCTGTGGTAGAGAATTCCACAGGTTCACCACTCTCTGGGTGAAGAAGTTTCTCCTCATCTCGGTCCTAAATGGCTTACCCCTTATCCTCAGACTGTGACCCCTGGTTCTGGACCTCCCCAACATTGGGAACATTCTTTCTGCATCTAACCTGTCTAAACCCGTCAGAATTTTAAACGTTTCTATGAGGTCCCCTCTCATTCTTCTGAACTCCAGTGAGGACAAAGGGTTTGATTAGGGCAGGGAAAATAGAGTACGAAAGGAAGCTTGCAGGGAACATTAAGATGGACTGCAAAAGCTTCTGTAGATATGTAAAGAGAAAAAGGTTAGTAAAGACAAACGTAGGTCCCCTGCAGTCAGAATGAGGGGAAGTCATAACGGGGAACAAAGAAATGGCAGACTAATTGAACAAGTACTTTGGTTCGGTATTCACTAAGGAGGACACAAACAACCTTCCGGATATAAAAGGGGTCAGAGGGTCTAGTAAGAAGGAGGAACTGAGGGAAATCCTTATTAGTCGGTACATTGTGTTGGGAAATTGATGGGATTGAAGGCCGATAATTCCCCAGGGCCTGATGGTCTGCATCCCAGAGTACTTAAGGAGGTGGCCTTGGAAAAAGCGGATACATTGACAGTCATTTTCCAACATTCCATAGACTCTCGATCAGTTCCTATCGAGTGGAGGGTAGCCAATGTAACCCCACTTTTTAAAAAAGGAGGGAGAGAGAAAACAGGAAATTACCCACAGCCTGACATCGGTAGAGGGTAAAATGACGGAATCAAGTATTAAGGATGTCATAGCAGCGCATTTGGAAAGAGGTGACATGATAGGTCCAAGTCAGCATGGATTTGTGAAATGGAAATCATGCTTGACAAATCTTCTGGAATTTTTTGAGGATGTTTCCAGTAGAGTGGACAAGGGAGAACCAGTTGATGTGGTGTATTTGGACTTTCAGAAGGCTTTCGACAAGGTCCCACACAAGAGATTAATGTGCAAAGTTAAAGCACATGGGATTGGGGGTAGTGTGCTGATGTGGATTGAGAACTGGTTGGCAGATAGGAAGCAAAGAGTAGGAGTAAATGGGTACTTTTCAGAATGGCAGGCAGTGACTAGTGGGATACCGCAAGGTACTGTGCTGGGGCCCCAGCTGTTTACATTGTACATTAATGATTTAGACGAGGGGATTAAATGTAGTATCTCCAAATTTGCAAATGACACTAAGTTGGGTGGCAGTGTGAACTGCGAGGAGGATGCTATGAGGCTGCAGAGTGACTTGGATAGGTTAGGTGAGTGGGCAAATGCATGGCAGATGAAGTATAATGTGGATAAATGTGAGGTTATCCATTTTGGTAGTAAAAACAGAGAGACAGACTATTATCTGAATGGTGACAGATTAGGAAAAGGGGAGGTGCAACGAGACCTGGGTGTCATGGTACATCAGTCATTGAAGGTTAGCATGCAGGTACAGCAGGCAGTTAAGAAAGCAAATGACATGTTGGCCTTCATAGTGAGGGGATTTGAGTACAGGAGCAGGGAGGTCTTACTGCAGTTGTACAGGGCCTTGGTGAGGTCACACCTGGAGTATTGTGTGCAGTTTTGGTCTCCTAACTTGAGGAAGGACATTCTTGCTATTGAGGGAGTGCAGCGAAGGTTCAACAGACTGATTCCCGGGATGGCGGGACTGACATATCAAGAAAGACTGGATCAACCTTGCTTGTATTCACTGGAGTTCAGAAGAATGAGAGGGGATCTCATAGAAACGTTTAAAATTCTGATGGGTTTAGACAGGTTAGATGCAGGAAGAATGTTTCCAATGTTGGGGAAGTCCAGAACCAGGGGTCACAGTCTAAGGATAAAGGGTGAGCCATTTAGGACCGAAATGAGGAGAAACTTCTTCACCCAGAGAGTGGTGAACCTGTGAAATTCTCTACCACAGAAAGTTGTTGAGGCCAATTCACTAAATATATTCAAAAAGGAGTTAGATGTAGTCCTTACTACTAGGGAGATCAAGGGGTATGACGAGAAAGCAAAAATGGGGTACTGAAGTTGCATGTTCAGCCATGAACTCATTGAATGGCGGTGCAGGCTCGAAGGGCCAAATGGCCTACTCCTGCACCTATTTTCTATGTTTCTATGTTTCTCTGAAGTTGCATGATCAGTCATGATCATATTGAATGGCGGTGCAGGCTAGAAGGGCCGAATGGCTTACTCCTGCACCTATTTTCTATGTTTCTATGTTTCTATAAGGATGCAATTCAATCAAAGGGGTTCATGTGCCGTGACAAACTGCATGTGAAGTGTAATAATCATTTGATTAAGTTACACACTATTGCATATATTGATTGCATTATATCCTGATAATCAACTGTTGGTATAAGGTAAGATAATTTTACTCATTTTGGTATTATAAGTCCTTGCAGTACTTTGCATTAAAATAAGCCCTTCACATATTATCTTAATTTTCATCATATTACATAAATCCACAGAGCAGCCTGATGTCCACGAGTATACTTCTCACTGGTCAAGGAGGAAAATAGAATGATAAGAAAATGAAAAGTCTCACCAACTCTTAAGCATGTAAATCTTTTTAAAAGTGGGTGGGTTGGAATAAGTCATATTCAGGATCAGATGATAGTTATAAACTGCTTGATTTCACTCAAAGTTATCCATTAATCTTTATATAATCACTGCTAGGTCTCCATTGTTGATATAATCTCCCTTGGTTATCTATGAGGCTTTGTATAATTACTCCCAGGTACCCATTGTGAACCACATTTTCTTCCAGGGTATTTGGTATTTTATGCAAAGTATTATCCAGGATACAAAGTATTAATCATTAGTCCATTGAATAACGTGTACAGTTTTACAATAAACAGATAACAATGCAAATAAATAAAAATCAAAAAGCTCCAAATGCTGAAAACCCAAAACAAAACAGGAAATGCTGAAAATATATTGCAAGCCAGTCATTATTTGTGGAAAGAACAGACAAGTTAATGTTTTGGCTGTAAACCTTCATCAGAACTTCATCAGTTGTGTGTATTTGGGAATAGTTTCTCTCTATCTACCCTATCAACATTAATCATCTTAAACACCTCAATTAGATCACCCCTTAATCTTCTATACTCAAGGAAATATAAGCCTAGTCTATGCCATCAGTCCTCATAATTTAACCCTTTAAGCCCCAGTAACATTCTGGTGAATCTATGCTGCACACCCTCCAAGGCCAGTATCTCCTTTTTGAGATGCGATGCCCAGAATTGAACTCAGTACTCCAAATGGAGTCTTCCTCCCCTTTTTATATCAGCCTCCTTAAGATAAAGGCCAACATTCCATTTGCCTTTTAGATGACTTTTTGTACCTGTGCACTGGCTTTTGGTGATTTGTGTACATAGACAATAAATTCCTGTGCTCCTTCACAGCTCCTAGTCTCTTACCATTAAATACAAGTTATTGTTGTTAAGAAAATATTCTGATTTATCTTTCAGAAAGTGGATGACCCCACACTTCCGCACATTAAACTCTATTTGCCAAGGCTTTTCTCATGCACCTAATCTGTCTATGTCCCTTTCTGCTCTTTAATGCGATGCTTACTCTACCTCGCAACTTAGTGTCATCTGAAAACTTGCAACTCTCTATTTATTCATCCAGGTCATTGATAAATATGGTGAAAAGCTGAGGCCCTAGTACAGTTTTCTGGGGAACCCAACTTGTCACATCCCGCTAATTTATCCTTATCTTCCATCTCCAGGCAACTCTCGATTATCCGGGTCCCTTGGGGATTGGGATATTCCGGGTAGGGCACAAGGGCAAGTGCACGTCTCAGAGCTGAAATTTGACAGTGATAGAACCAACCACGAAGACTTAGTTTGTGTTATCATAGCGTGAACGTAATAAAATACATGACAATGGATTCACCTGCTTCAATTTATGTGTGCTTGCTAGTTGAAGTGATCGAGATTTTCACGTGTGTGACAGTTATTTAATGCCTGTGTCAGTTGCGAAGTGAGAAAGGAGTGCACGCCTGAGTCAATTTATGTGTGATTGACACTTGAGGTGATCGAGATATTCACGTGTGCGACAGTTTTTAAATATGCCGTTACGGTGGGTTCTCCATTAGATCCATGTACGGATAATCGAGAGTTGCCTGTACTAGCTTCCAACCAATTTCCAACCCATATTGCAAAGTATCCACATTATACTTCATCTGCCATGCATTTGCCCACTCACCTAACCTATCCAAGTCACTCTTCAGCCTCATAGCATCCTCCTCGCAGCTCACACGGCCACCCAACTTAGTGTCATCCGCAAATTTGGAGATACTACATTTAATCCCCTCGTCTAAATCATTAATGTACAGTGTAAACAGCTGGGGCCCCAGCATAGAACCTTGCGGTACCCCACTAGTCACTGCCTGCCATTCTGAAAAGTCCCCATTTACTCCTGCTCTTTGCTTCCTATCTGACAACCAGTTCTCAATCCATGTCAGCACACTACCCCCATGCTTTAACTTTGCACATTAATCTCTTGTGTGGGACCTTGTTGAAAGCCTTCTGAACGTCCAAATATACCACATCAACTGGTTCTCCCTTGTCCACTCTACTGGAAACATCCTTAAAAAATTCCAGAAGATTTGTCAAGCATGATTTCACTTTCACAAATCCATGCTGACTTGGACCTATCATGTCACCTCTTTCCAAATGCGCTGCTATGACATCCTTAATAATTGATTCCATCATTTTACCCACTACTGATGTCAGACTGATCGGTCTATAATTCTCTGTTTTCTCTCTCCCTTATTTTTTAAAAAGTGGGGTTACATTGGCTACCCTCCACTCGATAGGAACTGATCCAGAGTCAATGGAATGTTGGAAAATGACTGTCAATGCATCCGCTATTTCCAAGGCCACCTCCTTAAGTACTCTGGGATGCAGTCCATCAGGCCCTGGGGATTTATCGGCCTTCAATCCCATCAATTTCCCAACACAATTTCCCGACTAATAAGGATTTCCCTCAGTTCCTCCTCCTTACTAGACCCTCTGACCCCTTTTATATCCGGAAGGTTGTTTGTGTCCTCCTTAGTGAATACCGAACCAAAGTACTTGTTCAATTGGTCCGCCATTTCTTTGTTCCCCGTTATGACTTCCCCTGATTCTGACTGCAGGGGACCTACGTTTGTCTTTACTAACCTTTTTCTCTTTCCATAGCTATAGAAACTTTTGCAATCCGTCTTAATGTTCCATGCAAGCTTCTTCTCATAATCCATTTTCCCTGCCCTAATCAAACCCTTTGTCCTCCTCTGCCGAGTTCTAAATTTCTCCCAGTCCCCGGGTTCACTGCTATTTCTGGCCAATTTGTATGCCACTTCCTTGGCTTTAATACTATCCCTGATTTCCCTTGAGCCACCTTCCCTTTTTTATTTTTGCTCCAGACAGGAATGTACAATTGTTGTAGTTCATCCATGCGGTCTCTTAATGTCTGCCATTGCCCATCCACAGTCAACCCCTTAAGTATCATTCGCTAATCTATCCTAGCCAATTCACACCTCATGCCTTCAAAGTTACCCTTCTTTAAGTTCTGGACCATGGTCTCTGAATTAACTGTTTCATTCTCCATCCTAATGCAGAATTCCACCATATTATGGTCACTCTTCCCCACTGAATACAGTCAGGAGTTTAGCAAAAGAAGAAATAGTTCTACTTTACAATTATGTGAAGTGACTTTTGTTAGAGCCATAGAACCAGAGAAGTTTATAGCACATAGGTAGACCATCATGTCTGTGCTGGCTCTTTGCAGAACAATTCAAAATGAATCTCTAAAACAAAAGCAAAGTACTGCGGATGCTGGATATCTGAAATAAAAACAGTTAATGCTTGAAGCAGGCAGCATCTGTGGAGAGAGTCTGAGTTTTGATGAAAGATCATCGACCATCTCTGTTTCTCTTTCCCAACCTGGAGCATTTCCAGCAATTTCTGTTTTTATTTCAAAATAAATCGTACTGCCCTGCTTTCTCCCCATAGCCTTGTATCTTTCTCGGCTTCAAATATTTGTCCAGTCTTTTCCTATTCATCCCATCAAAACCCTTCATAGTTTAAAAAAATCTAATAAAGCTCCCCTAAGTTTTCTCTGCTCTAGTGTAACTAGCCACGGTAGTTGAAATCTCTTCTCTTAACAATAGTTTCCCATCCTTGGCCTCATCATTTTGGATCTAAGCTGTATACTCTCTAGAGCTTTATTGCCTTTTCTATAATAGAGTGATCAAAACTGCACACAGAACTGTAACTGTGGCCTAACCAATGTTTTGTTTATGTTCATTATTACTTTTTTACTGTTGTATTCTATGCCTCTATATATAAAACTCAAAATTTCAATTATCTTTTGTATGGCTTTAATTACCCTTCTTCAATTTGCGTTTACCTGACCAACCATCTATCCATCCTGTTACATTCACTCTGACAGCAGAAACCTGAATTTCTGAGAGCCATCTCATTGAATGACTTCTGAGAATCTATATACTCCTCATGTGCTGCATTCCCTTTATTTCTCTAATTAGACACCTCTTCAAAAAATTATATGACATTTTTCAAGCATGACTTTCCAATCCTTGCCCTTTATTAACCCACACATTTCTAAATGCTTGTTAATTTTATCTCAAATTATATCTATTTGCCCACAACTGACACTAAATTACCAGTCTATCCTTCTCTCCCTTCTTGGAGTCCCATATCTCCCCACATTCTAAGACATGGGACTAATTTATCCATCTTTAAGGATAAAAGGCTGAGTGAATTCCGCCAGGGTTTGGACTCAAGACCTTCTGGACCAAGTCCGATGTTCATATGACCAAAATTCTATTGGCTACATATTTAGCTCCTTCTAGTGTTTGAAAATACTGCTGTAAAATTTGCAATTTGAAAGCTGAAAAGGAAATGCAGTGTTTGAATGATTAAAGTAGATAAGACCCTGATCATCATCATCATAGGCAGTCCCTTGGTTTTGTGGAAGACTTGCTTCCACTCTTAACATAAGTTCTTAGGTGGCTGTACAGTCCAAAACGAGAACCACAGTCTCTGTCAAGGTGGGGCAGATAGTCATTGAGGGAAGAGGTGGGTGGGATTGATTTACTGCACGCTCTTTCCACTGCCTGCGCTTGATTTCTGCACGCTCTTGGCGACGAGACTCGAGGTGTTCAGCACCCTCCTGGGTGCGCTTCCTCCACTTAGGGCGGTCTTTGGCCAGAAACTCCCAGGTGTCAATGGGGATGTTGCACTTTATCAGGGAGGTTTTGAGGGTGTCCTTGTAATGTTTCTGCTGCCCACCCTTAGCTCATTTGCCGTGAAGGAGTTCCGAGTAGAGTGTTTGCTTTGGAAGTCTCGTGTCTGGCATGCGAACAATGTGGCCTGCCCAGCGGAGCTGATCGAGTGTGGTCAGTGCTTCGATGCTGGGGATGTTGGCTTGGTTGAGGACACTAATGTTGGTGCATCTGTCCTCCCAGGGGATTTGTAGGATCTTGCGGAGACGTCGTTGGTGGTATTTCTCCAGCGACTTGAGGTGTCTGCTGTACATGGTCCATGTTTCTGAGCTATATAGGAGGGTGGATATTACTGCAGCCCTGTAGGCCATGAGCTTGGTGGCAGTTTTGAGGGCCTGATCTTCAAACACGCTTTTCCTCAGGCGGCCGAAGGCTGCACTGGCGCACTGGAGGCGGTGTTGGATCTCATCGTCAACGCCTGCTCTTGTTGATAGGAGGCTCCCGAGATATGGGAAGTGGTTCACATTGTCCAGGGCCGCGCCTTGGATCTTGATGACTGGGAGACAGTGCTGTGCGGTAAGGATAGGCTGGTGGAGAACCTTTGTCTTGCTAATGTTTAGCATAAGGCCCATGCTTTTGTGCACCTCAGTAAATACGTCGACTACGTCCTGGAGTTCAGCCTCTGTATGCGTGCAGACGCAGACGTCGTCCGTGTACTGTAGCTCGACGACAGAGGTTGGGGTGGTCTTGGACCTGGCCTGGCGAAGATTTAACAGCTTCCCACTGGTTCTGTAGTTTAGTTCCACTCCAGCGGGGAGCTTGTCAGCTGTGAGGTAGGGCATGGCAGCGAGGAAGATTGAGAAGAGGGTTGGGGCGATGACGCAGCCCTGTTTGACCCCGGTCCGGACGTGGATTGGGTCTATAATGGATCTGCATGTCGTCGTGGAGCAGGCAGAAGATGGTGCCGAACTTTTGGGGGCATCCGAAATGGAGGAGGACACTCCATAGACCCTCGCGGTTAACCGTGTCAAAGGCCTTTGTAAGGTCGACGAAGGCCATGTATAAGGGCTGGTGCTGTTCCCTGCATTTTCCCTGCAGCTATCGTGCTGCAAAAATCATGTCCGTTGTGCCCCGAAGGGGACGAAATCCCCACTGTGACTCCGGGAGGAGCTCCTCGGCCACAGGGAGAAGATGGTTGAGGAGGACTCTAGCGACGACTTTCCCACTGGCTGATCAGGGAGATTCCTCTGTAGTTGTCGCAGTCAGACTTGTCCCCTTTTTTAAAGATGGTCACGCTCACTGCATCTCTGAGCTCTCCCGGCATGCTCTCCTCACTCCAGATGAGAGAGATGAGGTCATGTATCTGCGCCAGTAGTGCCTCTCCACCATACTTCAATGCCTCGGCAGGAATTCCATCCGCTCCCGTAGCCTTGTTGTTCTTAAGCTGTCTTATGGCTTTCTCTACCTCGTGCAGTGTTGGGGTTTTACTGAAGTGGTGGCAGGTCGCATGCTGCGGGATGGAGTCGAGAACACTCGAGTCAAAGGCAGAGTCTCGGTTGAGGAGATCTTCGAAGTGCTCCTTCCAGCGGACCCTGACTGCCTCAGTGGTTTTCATGAGTGTTTCCCCATTCTTGGCCAAGAGTGGGGTGTGGCCTTGGGTGTTTGACCCGTAGGTGGCCTTGACTGCGATGAAGAATCCTCGCACATCATGGCTGTCGGCCAGCTGCTGTATCTCCTCTCCATCCACCACCTGTTCTTTAGGTCCAGGGTTTTTTGTTGGACCTCAGTTTTGAGACGTCTGTAATGCTGCTTTTCTGCTCCAGAGTTGGGTTGCTGCTTAAGGCTCAGAAATGCCCTGCACTTGCGATCTATTAGCTCTTAGATCTCCTGATCATTCTCATCAAACCAATCCTGGTGTTTCCTGGTCGAGTAACAGAGTGTCTCTTTGCAGGCATTGGTTATGAAGGCCTGGAGGACAGACCAAGCTCTGTGGGCATTCTGCGTCTCAGGGTCATTGAGGCACGCCAGGTTAGCTGTGAGGCGCTGACTGTATAGGGCTCTCTTAACTGGGTCTTTAAGTGCCCCGGCATTGACTTTTTTGCGGCACTGCTTCTGCTGCCACCTCTGCTTTGGGGCTATGTTGATGTCAATGATGCATCGGATTAGGCGGTGGTCTGTCCAGCATTTTGGGTGATGTGCACATCCTTGCGATCCCTGGCTCGGACGATGACATGGTCGAGCAGGTGCCACTGTTTGGAGCGAGGGTGTTGCCATGTATTTGTCCTTCTGGCGGAACAGGGTGTTGGTGATGACAAGTTCATGTTCTAGACATTTTGTCAGGAGTAGGGTACCACTGGAGTTGGCTTTCCCTACCCCCTCTCTGCCAATCATGCCTCAACAGAGTGCTGTGTCCTTGCCGACCCTGGCGTTGAAGTCACCGAGTAGGATCAGTTTTGTAAAGTACTTACTAAACAGCATGAAACCACACGAGGCACATTCCAGTGACAAGGCCACCCTTAAATCTTTATTACAGGACCCAGAAGTGATGACCCTGCGTGGGACCTCCCTTTATATACCTGTGTGATCAGGTAAGGAGTGTCTCCCACAAATTCACCCTCTGTGGTCAAGGTGTGCATCTAAGTTGAGTGTATACAGTAATACAGTGGTGTTACATTGCAGTTACAGACCTGACATCACCTTCCCCCCCCCCCACCCCCAAAGTCTTACTGGGATCATAGGTTCATTCTTTCAGGTGGTCTACGCTCCCTCGTGGAGCGCCGCAGCTGGGGCTCTGGTTGTTGGACACTGACGTGAGTATCTGTCACCTGTGGTGATTCCGGCCTGTTCGGGCTGACCTCAGGGACTGTGCATTCTTCCGATTGCTCTTGTTGCACGTTCGCTGGCGGTAGTGTGAGCTCCATCTCATGGTCTTCTTCAGGTTCCTCCGTGTCCATGCTGAACCTTTTTTTTACTTGGTCCAGATGCTTACGGCATATCTGGCCATTGTTGAGTTTTACCACGATGATCCTATTCCCCTCTTTGCCAATTACAATACCCTCAAGCCATTTGGGCCCCATGGCGTAATTGAGGACGAATACAGGATCATTTATTTCTGTACATCTCCTCCTTGAATTTCGGTCAAGGTACTCGTTTTGTTACTTGCGCTTGGCCTCAACTATGTCGGTCAGGACTGGGTGAATGAGGGACAACCGAGTTTTGAGTGTCCGTTTCATGAGTAGCTCTGCGGGCGGTACTCCCGTGAGCGAGTGCGGGCGAGATCTATAGGCCAGCAGGAGGCGCGATAGACGGCATTGTAGGGAGGGTCCTTGAATTCTGAGCATACCTTGCTTAATGATTTGGACTGCCCATTCCGCTTGGCCATTGGAGGCCGGCTTGAATGGTGCAGTCCTGATGTGGTTGATGCCATTGTCTGACATAAACTCCCGGAATTCATAGCTTGTGAAACACGGGCCATTGTCACTAACCAGGATGTCCTGCAAGCCATGGGTTGCAAAGATCGCATGTAGGCATTCCACGGTGGTGGAAGACGTGCATGAATTCAGGATGATGCACTCGATCCATTTCGAGTACGCATCTACTACAATGAGGAACATCTTCCCCATGAAAGGGCCCGCGTAGTCAACATGAATGCGTGACCATGGCTTGGTGGGCCAGGGCCACAGGCTGAGTGGGGCCTCCCTGGGGCCTCCCTGGGGGCATTACCCAGCTGGGCACAGGTCGTGTACTTGCGAACACAGTGTTCCAGATCTGAATCAATTCCAGACCACCAAACGTGTGACCGGGCAATGACCTTCATCATCACAATGCCTAGGTGCTCGCTGTGGAGTTCCCTGATGAATGCCTCCCTGCCCTTCTGGGGCATGGCAAACCAGCTGCCCCATAGTAGGCAGTAGGCTTGGATGGAAAGCTCATCCATCCGTCTGTGGAACGGTCTGACCTCCTCAGAGCATGCTTCGTGTGCGGGCGCCCAATCTCCAGTCAGGACACATTTCTTAATCAAGGATAGGAGGGGATCTCTGTTTGTCCAGATTTTGATCTGGCGGGCTGTGATGGGGCACTGTCAAAGGCATCGACAGCCATGACCATCTCAGCGCTTTGCTCAGCTGCCCCCTCGGTGGTGGCCATTTGGAGCCTGTTGAGTGCGTCAGCGCAGTTTTCAGTGCCGGGCCGGTGCCGGATGGAGTAGTCATAAGCAGCTAGCGTGAGGGCCCACCGCTGTATGTGAGCTGATGTGTTGGCATTGAAAGCCTTGCTGTCTGACAACAGGGATGTGAGTGGCTTGTGGTCTGTCTCTAATTCAAACTTTCTACCGAAGAAGTACTGATGCATTTTTTTTACACCATAGACACATGCAAGCGCTTCCTTCTCGATCAGGCCATATCCCCGTTCTGCTTGAGAGAGCGACCTGGAGGCATAAGCCACAGGTTGTAGCTGACCCTCAGTATTACCCTGCTGCAACACGCACCCAACCCCATAGGACGATGCATCACAAGTCAGAACTAAACATTTACAGGGGTCGTACAGGGTCAACAATTTGTTTGAACAAAGTAGGTTTCGCACCCGAACGAAAGCCCGTTCCTGACAGTCCCCCCCAAAACCAATCGCAACCCTTATGTAGGAGCATGTGTAGCGGCTCCAACAACGTACTCAAGTTCGGCAGAAAGTTCCTGAAATAGTTCAACAGTCCCAGGAATGAAAGCAGCTCCGATGTGTTGCAGGGCCTGGGTATTCATCGAATCGCCTCTGTTTTGGATTCGGTGGGCCGAATCCCATCTGCAGCAACCCTCCTGCCCAGAAACTCAACCTTAGGAGCTAAAAACACACATTTAGACTTCTTGAGTCGTAGGCCTACCCGGTCCAGTTGGCATAGCACCTCCTCCAGGTTGTGGAGGTGTTCCTCGGTATCTCGATCCGTGATGAGGATGTCGTCCGATCGTTCCAGGAATGGATTTAAGCAGGCTTTCCATGTTACGTTGAAAAATCGCGGCCGCTGATCGAATGCCAAACGGGCATCTGTTATACGCAAACAGTCCCTTGTGCGTGGTGATGGTGGTCAGTAGTTTGGATTCGTCGGTCAGTTCCTGGGTCATATAGGCTGAAGTGAGGTCCAACTTGGTGAACAGCTTGCCGCCTACCAGCATGGCGAAAAGATCCTCCACTCTTGGGAGCGGGTATTGGTCTTGTAGTGACATCCGATTGATGGTGGCCTTGTAGTCGCCACAGATCCTGACAGAGCCATCCGCTTTTAGAACGGGAACGATGGGGCTCACCCAGTCGCTGAATTCAACGGGCGAGATGATGCCCTCTCGCAACAGCCAGTCCAATTCGCTCTCGATTTTTTCCCGCATCACATACGGCACCGCTCTGGCTTTGTGGTGCACTGGCCTGGCGTCCGGGATGATGTGTATCCTTACTTTAGTGCCTTTGAAAGTCCCGATGGCCGGTTGAAATAGTGACTCGAATTGTTGTAGGACTTGTGAGCACGAACTTCGCTCCACCGAGGACATTGCGTGAACATCCCCCCATTTCCAGTTCATCTTGGCTAACCAGCTCCTTCCCAACAGAGTGGGACCATTGCCCGGGACAATCCAGAGTGGCAGCCGGTTCACTAGCCCATTGTGTGTGACAACCATCATTGCACTGCCTAGCACCGGAATTATTTCCTTGGTGTAAGTCCGTAATTGTGTCTCAATACGTTCTAATTTGGGTCTACTGGCTTTGCGTGGCCATAGCTTCTCGAATTGCTGAACATCCGTTCATAGAAACATAGAAAATAGGTGCAGGAGCAGGCCATTCAGCCCTTCTAGCCTGCACCGCCATTCAATGAGTTCATGGCTGAACATCAAACTTCAGTACCTCCTTCCTGCTTTCACGCCATACCCCTTGATCCCCCGAGTAGTAAGGACTTCATCTATCTCCCTTTTGAATATATTTGGTGAATTGGCCTCAACTACTTTCTGTGGTAGAGAATTCCACAGGTTCACCACTCTCTGGGTGAAGAAGTTTCTCCTCATCTCGGTCCTAAATGGCTTACCCCTTATCCTTAGACTGTGACCCCTGGTTCTGGACTTCCCCAACATTGGGAACCTTCTTCCTGCATCCAACCTGTCCAAACCCGTCAGAATTTTAAACGTTTCTATGAGGTCCCCTCTCACTCTTCTGAACTCCAGTGAATACAAGCCCAGTTGATCCAGTCTTTCTTGATAGGTCAGTCCCACCATCCCGGGAATCAGTCTGGTGAATCTTCGCTGCACTCCCTCAATAGCAAGAATGTCCTTCCTCAAGTTAGGAGACCAAAACTGTACACAATACTCCAGGTGTGGCCTCACCAAGGCACTGTACAACTGTAGCAACACCTCCCTGCCCCTGTACTCAAATCCCCTCGCTATGAAGGCCAACATGCCATTTGCTTTCTTAACCGCCTGCTGTACCTGCATGCCAACCTTCAATGACTGATGTACCATGACACCCAGGTCTCGTTGCACCTTCCCTTTTCCTAATCTGTCACAATTCAGATAATAGTCTGTCTTTCTGTTTTTACCACCAAAGTGGATAACCTCACATTTATCCACATTATACTTCATCTGCCACGCATTTGCCCACTCACCTAACCTATCCAAGTCACTCTGCAGCCTCATAGCATCCTCCTCGCAGCTCACACTGCCACCCAACTTAGTGTCATCCGCAAATTTGGAGAGACTACATTTAATCCCCTCGTCTAAATCATTAATGTACAATGTAAACAGCTGGGGCCCCAGCACAGAACCTTGCGGGACCCCACTAGTCACTGCCTGCCATTCTGAAAAGTACCCATTTACTCCTACTCTTTGCTTCCTGTCTGCCAACCAGTTCTCAATCCACGTTAGCACACTACCCCCAATCCCATGTGCTTTAACTTTGCACATTAATCTCCTGTGTGGGACCTTGTCGAAAGCCTTTTGAAAGTCCAAATATACCACATCAACTGGTTCTCCTTTGTCCACTTTACTGGAAACATCCTCAAAAAATTCCAGAAGATTAGTCAAGCATGATTTCACTTTCACAAATCCATGCTGACTTGGACCTATCATGTCACCATTTTCCAAATGCGCTGCTTTGACATCCTTAATAATTGATTCCATCATTTTACCCACTACAGAGGTCAGACTGACCGGTCTATAATTCCCTGCTTTCTCTCTCCCTCCTTTTTTAAAAAGTGGGGTTACATTGGCTACCCTCCACTCGATAGGAACTGATCCAGAGTCAATGGAATGTTGGAAAATGACTGTCAATGCATCCGCTATTTCCAAGGCCACCTCCTTAAGTACTCTGGGATGCAGTCCATCAGGCCCTGGGGATTTATCGGCCTTCAATCCCATCAATTTCCCCAACACAATTTCCCGACTAATAAGGATTTCCCTCAGTTCCTCCTCCTTACTAGACCCTCTGACCCCTTTTATATCTGGAAGGTTGTTTGTGTCCTCCTTAGTGAATACTGAACCAAAGTACTTGTTCAATTGGTCTGCCATTTCTTTGTTCCCCGTTATGACTTCCCCTGATTCTGACTGCAGGGGACCTACGTTTGTCTTTACTAACCTTTTTCTCTTTACATACCTATAGAAACTTTTGCAATCCGCCTTAATGTTCCCTGCAAGCTTCTTCTCGTACTCCATTTTCCCTGCCCTAATCAAACCCTTTGTGCTCCTCTGCTGAGTTCTAAATTTCTCCCAGACCCCAGGTTCGCTGCTATTTCTGGCCAATTTGTATGCCACTTCCTTGGCTTTAATACTATCCCTGATTTCCCTAGATAGCCACGGTTGAGCCACCTTCCCTTTTTTATTTTTACGCCAGACAGGAATGTACAATTGTTGTAATTCATCCATGCGGTCTCTAAATGTCTGCCATTGCCCATCCACAGTCAACCCCTTAAGTATCATTCGCCAATCTATCTTAGCCAATTCACGCCTCATACCTTCAAAGTTACTCTTCTTTAAGTTCTGGACCATGGTCTCTGAATTAACTGTTTCATTCTCCATCCTAATGCAGAATTCCACCATATTATGGTCACTCTTCCCCAAGGGGCCTCGCACAATGAGATTGTTAATTAATCCTCT
Organism: Pristiophorus japonicus; assembly: GCF_044704955.1. Taxonomy (NCBI): domain Eukaryota; kingdom Metazoa; phylum Chordata; class Chondrichthyes; family Pristiophoridae; genus Pristiophorus; species Pristiophorus japonicus. The sequence goes on along the minus strand of NC_091978.1, from coordinate 116,433,257 downwards.
CTCATTACACAACACCCAGTCTAAGATGGCCTCCCCCCTAGTTGGTTCCTCGACATATTGGTCTAGAAAACCATCCCTTATGCACTCCAGGAAATCCTCCTCCACCGTATTGCTTCCAGTTTGGCTAGCCCAATCTATGTGCATATTAAAGTCACCCATTATAACTGCTGCACCTTGATTGCATGCACCCCTAATTTCCTGTTTGATGCCCTCCCCAACATCACTGCTACTGTTTGGAGGTCTGTACACAACTCCCACTAACGTTTTTTGCCCTTTGGTATTCTGCAGCTCTACCCATATAGATTCCACATCACCCAAGCTAATGTTTCAACCTGCCATTGTATCTGTTGAGATCCTGCTCTGGGATCTATTGCTGCCTGGTAAATATCGGACTGCCCCTGCCTGCCTGCGGGGCTCTGTGTAGCAGTTATGATGTTGACTCCCTGATCCATCGCCGCATTAGAGGCAAAATTACGCGCGTAAATCATTTTCGTCTCTTCCTCCCCCGCCGTGAAAGTTTGAGCTGCCGCTTCCAAGGTCAAATCCTTGGTCTCAATTAACTTGCGAAAAATTCCCACATGACCGATACCCTCGATGAAGAAGTCCCTTAGCATCTCCCCCCTGCAGGCGTCTGTGAACTTACAGAGGCTGGCCAAACGCCAGAGGTCCGCTACAAAGTCCGGTATGCTCTGTCCTTCACGACGTCGGTGGGTGTAGAATCTGTGTCGAGCCATGTGTATGCTGCTCGCCGGTTTGAGGTGCTCCCCGATTAGTTTGCTGAGCTTTTCAAAGGTTTTGTCCGACGGCTTTTCGGGTGCCAGTAAGTCCTTCATGAGCGCATAAGTCTTTGGTCCGCAGCTGGTCAGGAGATTAGCCAGTCGCTTGTTGGCCGCTGCATCCCCCAGCCAGTCTTTAGTTACGAAGCTTTGCTGAAGCCTCTCGACAAAAGCGTCTCAGTCTTCCCCAACACAGTACCGTTCCTCTGTGCTACTGGTGGCCATTCTCGTGGGTCGTGAATTCCCGTTTCTCATCACCACTGTAAAGTCCTGACTCCACAGCATGAAACCACACGAGGCACATTCCAGGGACAAGGCCACCCTGTGACCTTAACTCTTTATTACAGAACTCCAGAAGTGATGACCCTGCGTGGGACCTCCCTTTATATACCTGTGTGATCAGGTAAGGAGTGTCTCCCACAAGTTCATCCCCTGTGGTCAAAGTGTGCATCTAAGTTGCGTGTATACAGTAATACAGTGGTGTTACATTGTACGCGGGACAGGGATTTTTTGAGGTTGGAGTAGACACCCTCGTTGGTCTCATCTGTTGCATCGAGTGTTGGGGCGTATGCACTGATGACTGTGGCGCATTGATTCCGGGATCAGGTGAGTCGAAGAGTCAAGAGGCGTTCGTTAACCCTGCAGGGGGAGTCTATGAGGCGGTTGACCAGCTCGTTTTTGATGGCGAAGCCGACTCCGTGGAGGTTGCGTTCTTCCTCTGGTTTCATAGAAACATAGAAACATAGAAAATAGGTGCAGGAGTAGGCCATTCGGCCCTTCTAGCCTGCACCGCCATTCAATGAGTTCATGGCTGAACATGTAACTTTAGCACCCCATTCCTGCTTTCTCGCCATACCCCTTGATCCCCCTAGTAGTAAGGACTTCATCTAACTCCTTATTGAATATATTTAGTGAATTGGCCTCAACAACTTTCTGTGGTAGAGAATTCCACAGGTTCACCACTCTCTGGGTGAAGAAGTTCCTCCTTATCTCGGTCCTAAATGGCTTACCCCTTATCCTTAGACTGTGACCCCTGGTTCTGGACTTCCCCAACATTGGGAACATTCTTCCTGCATCTAACCTGTCTAACCCCGTCAGAATTTTAAACGTTTCTATGAGGTCCCCTCTCATTCTTCTGAACTCCAGTGAATACAAGCCCAGTTGATCCAGTTTTTCCCTTTCCAGAAGAAGGTGTAACCTCCACCTTTTTCCTTGAGCTGGCCTTCCCCTGCCCGCCGGATCTCGTTTAGGGCGGCGATGTCGATAGCAAAGCATCTAAGTTCCTGGGCAACTAAGACAGGTGAGGCGTTCCGGCCTGTCGCTGTTGATGTTGTCCATAAAGGTCCTGACGGTCCAGGTCCTGTACATCATGTCAGAGGAGTGGAAGATGCCTGTGCGTGAGTTATTTTAATGTGGTGTGGCCGTTGCACACCGGCTACCACATGGGCTTAGCTGAGCAAGTTAAGGGGCAAGGGGGTCAAAGACGATTGGAGACCAGGCACTGCTATATGGGCCTAATTGCCCATAGCGAGATGTTGGCCGCAGGCTCAGCGCTGGATAGCACCCTTGATGGTAGGTGGTCCGATGCTTGGTTGGGGGCAGGCATTGGAAGGGGCAGTGGCCCACTGGGGTTCAGAGTGGGAGGTCAGGGGTGTCACAGTCATGATGCTCACCACATGCTGGAGGAGGAGGAGAGCTCCAGTCGTCGCTGAAGGAGGAGATCACCTGTGGGGAAGGAGGTCCAGCTGTCATTGAGGAAAGGCCCGATCGCTGCTGGAGGAGTGAAGGTCCACCGCCGCTGGAGGAGATCCTGATACTACACCGGGCACACACTATTATAGAAAACAGAATGATTAAAAAATAGAAAAACTATAGATTTTAAAAAAATTATGAGGTTGCATGGACTAGGCTTGTATTTCCTTGAATATGGAAGATTAAGGGGTGATCTAATTGAGGTGTTTAAGATGTTTAAAGGGGAGAATAGAAACTATTTTCTCTGGTGGGGGTCTCCAAGACAAGGGGGCATAATCTTAAAATTAGAGCTAGGCCGTTCAGGAGTGATGTCAGAAACACTTCTAAACGTAAAGGGTAGTGGAAATTTGTGGAAATCTGTGGAAATCTCTGCCCCAAAAAGCTGCTGAGGCAAGGTCAATTGAAAATTTCAAAATTGAGATTGATAGGTTTTTCTTAGGCAGGGTTATTAAGGGATATAGAACCAATGGAGTTAAGAAACAGATCATTAATGATCTAATTGAATGGCGGAACAGGTTCAAGTGGCTGAACTGCCTACTCTTGTTCCTGTGTTGATCGGTTTATTCTAATGGAGTCGACTCTTTAAATTGTATATCTAACTCCTTTTCAAAATACACGCAAAAATGCATCCGGTTGTAAATAACATTCAAAACATCTTGATTGTGATATTACTTATGTAGAAGCAGCCATATATTTCACAACAGAATATACCGAGGGAGGAGGTTGCTTTGAAATCCTCGAGTGAATGTAGTGTTAACAATCTGCAAATAAACACCAATATCCCAGCAGAACTGATCCGTAGCCCACCTGTCAGTATTTCAGTTTTAATAACCACCTCCCTGTTGTTAAAGATACAACATCCAGCAACTGAACTCCTGGAGAATGAATCAGATTGTTTCATAGGGCTGGAATTTGAAGAAAAACCACCACCGTTGGTATATCGCCCCCAAAAATGCAAAGATTATTAAATTAAGCCCGGCGGAAAATTAATTAAAAAAGGGAAAAAAATCCATCATGCGAGAAAAATCGGCGTTGTATGTCGATTCTCGGCGGAAAACCCGACCCTCGTCAAATTTAGACCGAGGCTGCAAGTTGGTGGAAAAACACAAAAAATATTTTTCAATAAAACAAAAAATAAAAAATTGGAAAACATTCTCAGGACCCTTTTCCACTGAATCGCCGGTAAAGAATTTTTAAAAAACCTTGAACTTACCTTTTTTTGAAGGGTTTCATACCTATCGCCCAGCTCCGGCTGGGTTTCGTGGGCATTTTTTTTCTGCTCACCTACAGGTCACCGCTGGGCGGTAGCGTTTTATTGGCAGTGCACGCTGGCGGTCCGCTCCCCAGCGGTATTTTGAAACTACCGGTGGAACACTTTGACCAAACTTGCACCGGGTGGTTTTTCGCTGAAAACAAAGAATACCGCTGAAAATCCCGACGGAAATGCTCATCAAATTTCAGCCCATAATGTTTTAGATCTTGCATTTTGCACTAACTGGTGTACAATTTCACCAGAAACTAACTGGTACTATGTTGTTTCCGTATAAAGTTTCAGATAAATACTGGTGCGCCATAGAGATGAAAATATTGTACAAGTGAAACGTTTCAGGAAAGAAATTTACAATATAGTTAAATAAACTAAGATACAATTATATCTTGGAGAGGTACTCTACATTCAAAATATTTTAGTCATTGTTAATATTAACAACTAAACTTAAAGATAATAAGCACAATGGGGAAAGAAGCGTGACAAGGTCTCACATGGCAGGTTGATCAAAAAAGTAAAACCTCATGAGATCCAAGGGAGAGTGTCAAACAGGATCCAAAATTGGCTTAGTGGCAGGAAGCAAAGGGTAATGTTTGACCGGTGGTTTTGCAATTGGAAGGCTGTTTCCAGTGGGGTTCCACAGGGCTCAGTACTTGGTCCCTTGCTTTTTGTAGTATATATGAATGATTTAGACTTAAATGTAGGGGGCATGATAAAGAAGTTTGCAGATGATAGAAAAATTGGCCGTGTGGTTGACAGTGAAGAGGAGCGCTTTAGGCTGCAGGAAGATATCAATGAACTGGTCAGTTGGGCAGAAAACTAGAAAATGGAATTCAATCTGGAGAAGTGTGAGATAATGCATTTGGGGAGGTGCAACAAGGCAAGGGAATAAACAATAAATGGGAGGATACTCAGAGGTGTGGAGGAACAGAGGGACCTTGGAGTGTATGTCCACAGTTCCTTAAAGATAGCAGGACAGGTCGATAAGGAAGTTAAAAAGGCATATGGAATACTTTCCTTTATTAGCTGAGGCATAGAAAATAAGAGCCGGGAAGTTATGTTACAACACTAGTTAGGCCACAGCTTGAGTACTGCATGCAGTTCTGGTCACCATATTACAGAAAGGATGTGATTGCACTAGGGAGGGTGCAGAGGAGATTGACGAAGATGTTGCCAGGATTGGAATGTTTTAGCTATGAGGAAAGATTGGTTAGGCTGGGGTTGTTTTCTTTGGAATGGAGGCGGCTGAAGGGAGATTTAATTGAGGTGTACAAAATTATGAGGGGCCTAGATAGTGTGGATAGGAAGGACGTATTTCCCTTAGCAGAGGGGGTCAATAACCAGGGGGCATAGATTTAAAGTAGTTGGTAAAAGGAATAGAGGGGAGATGAAGGAAAAAAAAAATGCCCAGAGGATGGTAGGTGTATGGAACTCACTGCCTGAAAGGGTGGTAGTGGCAGAAACACTCATCATATTTAAAAGGTACTTGGATGTGCACTTGAAGAGCCGTGACCTACAGGGCTACGGATCTAGTGCTGGAAGCTGGGTAGCTTTTTTTTGACTGGCACGGACATGATGGGCCGAATGGCCTACATCTGTGTTGTAATTTTTCTATGATTCTATTAGCTAAATAGGTGTTGTATCATTCTAATAACTTGCAACAAAATTGTTTATGAAAATTGGTTGACAATTTTCTCTGTGTTCTAAGTCCAGGAGTGTTGTCCATGTTGTGAGGCCCTAATCCAAGCAACCTAGTCCTATTTGTATTCATGTTTATTATTCAAAGGTTGTCTGATTTCAATGTTATGAGCTGGAGACTTGAAAAGGACTGTTCATGACACTGCTCCCTCATTGATGGAGAAACCCTAAATCAGAATAGAAAGATGATAGCAGTAACTTGAGATATATAAGTAAATTAATCTCGAATTAAAAAGAAAATCCAGGTTAACACTCAGAGTATGCTTATAGATCACTAGGCCAGTATAAGAAAAAGGATAATTTGCTCTATGAAGAGATAGGAAGGGTATGTTAGAACAGTAAAGTTATTTTAATGGAAAACTTCAATCAACCTAATATAAACAGGGAAAACCCAAGGGGACTGAAATTGGTCAAACACATGATCCGTTTTTCGGCGGTCTCCGGGCGGTGCATCATTTTTTACCGGGCGGTACCGCTGGGGCTGAGTGGGCGGGAATTTCATCGCACTTTTCTCGGTGGTAAGCGGAGCAGAGTGCAGTGGGCGGTGCACGGTGGAGGAGGCCTTTTGACTTGGGAATCTTTGGCTCCCGAGTTGTGCGCATGCGGCTCTCAAGCTTCGCCCCCCCAAGAGGCATCGACGATAGGCCAGAGACTGCTGGCCTGAGAGCGCTGTGGGCAGGGGGAGGTGGTGGTGGAGATCGCTGTGGTGGTGGGGGGGGGGGGGAAGGAGAGATCGCTATGGGGGGAAGATTGCTATGGGGGGGTGGGGGGGAAGAGACTGGGGGGTGTGAGAGAGAGAGAGAGAGACTGGGGCATGAGAGACACTAATAACATTTTTATTATAGTTCATTAATAAAGGAGTAAATAAGGCTTTAATAGACCATTTATATTATTGCTTAACACTAGAAAATACTACAATCCATTTAAAAATACATCAAACTGTGGAGAACTATAAATATCAAACAAACCTGTCAGCTCTGTGTACATACCGCCCACTTAAGATCCATTTAAAAGCACCTTCTCTAGGACGGTATGCATTTCCGGCGGTATGTTCGGTAGTATGTCATGAATTTTGCACGTTTGGGCTGTATCTTGGTGGTCTGCATGGGCGGGCGATGTGCATACCATCCGGTGGTATATCATTGATGAATTTTCCGCGGGCGATATGTAGGTGATATGTAGGTGTTTGTTCACCAAAATTATATTTTTGGTCGGTAAGCGGGCGCTAGTGGGCAGTACATCGATGAATTTCGGGCCCATGTTGTTTCAAGTTAGAGTTGATAAAGTAATTCATGACTGCTTCTTGACCCAGTGCATTGAAGAATCCATGACAGGCATTGCTAATCTTGATCTGGTCTTCATTAATAACGCAGAAAATGTACAAGAAGTTGAAGACGCTGTGCTCGAGGACAGTGACCACAAAATTTAACATGGGCAGGGAGTCTGCAAAACCTAAGACCTGGTGCCAGGTATATAACTTTAAAAGGCTAAATTCAATGAAATGAGAGAACAGCTAAAGCAAATAAACTGGGGGAGGTTGTTCAACAACAGTTCAGTCGAAGACAAGTGGGACACCTTTAAAGGTATAATGGTAAGCATGCAGGATAAATACAAGCTCAGACTAAACAAATGTGACCGTACATTGATTAAGGTTCAAATTAAGAGTGACTTAAAAAGGAAAATTGTCTTTATAAATCCTGTGGGAAGAAAGGAGAAGGAACTCACTGGGATAAATGCAAGAAAATACAAAATATATTAAAAGGGTGATCAGAGGGGCAGAGAGGGAATTTATAAAAAGCAAAACAGCTGAGGCCCAGCACAATAATAATATTTTTCAGTAACACAACAGCAAGAGGGATTTTGTTTTAATTTTTATTCCATTTTTCCCTTTCCTGAAGGGGATGACTCCCAGCAGTACAGATCCACCAGGGATAGTGGGCTTCCATTATCTATACCAATGACTGATTCTTCTATGTTTCATCGGTGAGCTTAGACAGTGAAATGGGCACATTGGTCCACCATGAAGAGGCATCTCAGGATTCTGGACCATTAGATTCTGTCATCATTTGACATTCACTTCCTACAGTTTTCAGCAAGAGTCACTGGATAAATCAGAAACCAGAATCCTGGCTAATTCTTCGCTATACTACCACAGAGTATATTGATGTTCCACTGTGTCTGTATAGTTCAGTTTCACACCACATGGCGGATTTAACCCGCTGAGCTGAAGGTGGTATCTCTCCATTAGGATTATTGTTATACAAGCTCTAATCTTTGCTATTGCATGGCAGGAGTGTTACAATTTGTATCCTAGTTCCACTAAAGAGAAAGGAGAAAATCAGCTAGGGTTTATACTGCTGATCATGATCCAGCGACTCCTATAGTGCAGCACACATATGTGGATATCTGGTAAGGATAGAATGGGCGCAGTCCTGATGTCTGTCCACACTCATAAGAACATAAGAACATAAGAAATAGGAGCAGAAGAAGGCCATATGGCCCCTCGAGCCTGCTCCACCATTTTATACGATCATGGCTGATCTGATCATGGACTCAGGTTCACTTCCCTGCCCACTCCCCATAACCATTTATTCCCTTATTGTTTAAGAAACTGTCTATTTCTGTCTTAAATTTATTCAATGTCCCAGCTTCCACAACTCTCTGAGGCAGCGAATTCCACAGATCCACAACTCTCTGAGAGAAGAAATTTCTCCTCATCTCAGTTTTAAATGGGTGGCCCCTTATTCTAAAATGATGCCCCCTATTTCTAGTCACCCTATCAGTGGAAACATCCTCTCTGCATCCACCTTGTCAAGCCCCCTCATAATCTTATACATTTCGATAAGATCACCTCTCTTCTGAATTCCAAGGAGTAGGGGCCCAACCTACTCAATGTTTCCTCATAAGTCAACCCCCTCATCTACGGAATCAATCTTGTGAACCTTCTCTGAACTGCCTCCAAAGCAAGTATATCCTTTCATGAATATGGAAACCAAAATTGCATGCAGTATTCCAGGTGTGGCCTCACCAATACCCTGTACAACTGTAGGAAGACTTCCCTGCTTTTATACTCCATCACTTTTGCAATGAAGGCCGAGATTCCATTGGCCTTCCTGATCACTTGCTGTACCTGCATACTAACCTTTTGTGTTTCATGCACCAGGACCCCCAGGTTCAGCTGTACTGAGCACTTTGCAATCTTTCTCCATTTAAATAATAACTTGTTCTTTGATTTTTTCTGCCAAAGTACATGACCTCACACTTTCCAACATTATACTCCATCTGCCAAATCTTTGCCCACTCACTTAGCCTGTCTATGTCCTTTTGCAGATTTTTTGTGTCCTCACACATTGCTTTTCCTCTCATCATTGTATCATCAGCAAACTTGGCTACATTACACTCAGTCCCTTCATCCATAGATTGTAAATAGTTGGGGTCCCAGCACTGATCCCTGCGGTACCCCACTGGTTACTGATTGCCAACCAGAGAATAAACCATTTATCCCTACTCTCTGTTTTCTGTTAGTTAGCCAATTCTCTATCCATGCTAATATATTACCCCCAACGCCGTGAACTTTTATCTTGTGCAGTAAACTTTTATGTGACACCTTGTCAAATGCCTTCAGGAAGTCCAATTACACCACATCCACTGGTTCCCCTTTATCCACCCGTTCGTTACATCCTCAAAGAATTCTAGCAAATTTGTCAAACATGACTTTCCCTTCATAAATCCATGCTGACTCTGCCTGACCTATACTGCATACACCTACACTGAAGGCTGGTTATTTGAGCCAGGCCCATTAGGGGAGGAGTGAAAGAAATTGCAAGGATTTAAAAAAAAGTTTCAATACAAATCCAGAATATTTTCCCACCGACAGTGATTTCATCCAAGCGCAGCTGCTTTTCCTTTCATTAGAAAGCTCAACACCATCTAGGGCAAAATAATCACTCCCTCCACTGTGTACCATGGCTGCAGTATGTCCTCTCTATAGCAAGTTGTGCACCCTCCACCATCTAGATGGACAAGGGCAGCAGATGGATGGGAAGACCATCGCCTGCAGGTTCCCCTCCACATTTCACACCATCCCAACTTGGGCATATTTTCTTAGGGTCAACATTTTGGAACGCCCACCAAGAAGACCCACCACCACTTTCTTAAGGGCAACTAGGGATGGGCAATAAATGCCGGCTTTGCCAGCGATGCTCATATCCCAAGAATGATTTTTTTTAAAACACCAACATTGGTAGGAGCTGCACAATACATTGGAGACAGAGGTGGGACTCGGAGGTGGACTGAGTGAGCAGTTTGATTGAAGTCGACCAGAAAATGAAGTACTAGTGATACCTCCTGGCGTGTTACTAAACTCGTGTTTAGTATGTTCCAGAGTAAGCGGGAGGTAGGAAAGCTGAATGAATTTTATCTTCTCGTAGGGGATGTAATTAATCAAAATTTGACCGAAGAAAGTGTCCATTGGATCATGTGCCTGAACTCAGTTTGGGCGCGTCCTTATTTAGAAAGTTTGCATTACGTAAATCTGGGCACACACGTGCTCTGGGATGTGATAGAAATGCTGCCTGGAATCAGTGCCAAACTTCGCGAACGGAGGCCGTGTTAATCTTTGACTGTGCTTAAGTGTGAAAGTATTTGCTGGGTCCAGGTGCAATGTGGTTGGCTCGTGTGGCTGTCCTATTGAAATGAAGCAGGCTGTCTGCATAATGGCTGCTCCGGACACGAGTGGCAGTTAGCGAAACGCCTTTCCAGCTTATCACCGGTACATCCAATGCCATCGACTCGGGCCACTGCGGTACTTCAAGTTATTGGTCAATATTATCAGTGGGGACAGAGCGCTAGGGAACGGATCACTTTGATGGTGACTCGTTAGGTTTATTATTACTTTTTCACCCTCATAGATCATTCTCAGTTTAATCTTTGCTGCTCGGGAGTACTGCTATTGCAGATAGTCGGGCTATTTGCTGCTGTGATTACTTGAACAGATAGAGCAGGCAATTCTCCCTGGGCTGGTGTTATTTAAAAGTAGTGATAGACCCTTGTAAGCAAATAAAAGACCATCCACCGGCAGCTCTTCCAATGGCACTCCAAACCTGTTACATGCAATTTGCTCAATGGGGGTTTGAATTCCAGGTATGTTTGCTTTTGTATTGTTTTGCATTATATTTTGAGTTGTGTTTAGTGCATATGTACAGTATTTATTATATTTGGGGTTGTGTTTAGTGCACATATTTGTGCGCGCACATATATTAAATGCACACACATAAACATGCTCGCAATAGAAACTTACATTATTGTAGTGCCTTTAATGCAACATACATTCAAAAGCATTTCAGAGAAATGGACCCCAGCAATAATAGGAGAGTCAGGGGACATGATCAAAGCATGGTCAAAGAAATCGACTTTACAAAGTGGGGAGAAAGGTAACAAGGATTAGCGAGGTAGTTGCAGACAGTCAGGCTAAGAGGGCTGACCCATTGATAGTGGAGCAGAGGGAGGCCAGAGGAAAGGACAGACTGGACGAGGTGGCAGAGGGAGGACTGGGCGAGGCCATGATGGGATCTGTAACTGACGAGGAGGAATTTGACACTTACATTAACATTGACTACATGTCCTACAACTCATAAACCACCGCAAAGCTTCCTTGTATAGAGTAATATCAGAGTAAACTATAATCATTCTTTGGGGGATGCGATTTCATTACCAAGAATTATTTTCTTCTTGCAGAATCAGCCACTGGAAGAAGCATCAGCGTTTGACCTGCAAGATTTCAAGGATGTTGATATTATAATGTGCGGTAAGTACATTAAATTTCATTGTGCCTTTATGAAACCTTCAGAAAGTACACGTAGTTTTAGAGGAATCGTGATTACACATTAATGTTGTTCCCATGTCCTCATCAGTCGTTGCCACTGGAAACAAAGGAACACAGTGCTGAAAGATATAACAATGAGCAGTTAAAAAAAAAGAAACCCACAGCGTGCCTGAACTTGCTGCTCCAGTAAATCTGTCGTCATTTTATGACAGCCTTCCAAAGGTCGGAACATTAAGGTGATGAAAGTCGTTTAAAGGGAATGTTTCTAAAAATATTGCAAAACGATTTCAAATTAACTGTGATCTTTTTTTAGCTACCTCGTATGCACAAACTCGAACTATGTTTAAAGTAATCCGGATACACAAACAAAAAACACCTTTAGTCTATTACACAAGTTACTTTCATAACATTTCACGAAAACAACCTATAGTTCGAGAGGAACGCGGAGCACACTGGGCATCGATCAGAGTAGAATCATTACTGCGATTAATTAGTGCAGAATAAATGAGATCATTTAAAGACATTTGAGACGGATTGTTTATCAACATGCCCACGCGACCGATAGTGAAGTGAAGCTAATTACAATTTAGCTGCAGGGAGTGTGCGAAGGGACATCAAGCAATACATTTCCAGATACATTTCTGCTTTATCACATCGAACCACAACAAAATGCAAAACATGCAAGGTTGAATAACTAACAGCTATATCGATGCATATATAGATACAATTTTTTTTCTGCAGGGATGGAGTTTGTCCAGTAATTTTCGAAACCAGGCAGGAAATAACATTTTTCTGCTCGTTGTTCCTTCAACTCAGCCAGAACACTATTCGCTGGAGCTCCCGAACGCCCCAGCGGTGTATTTGGAAAACGACAGATGCAAAGAATAACCGGTGGACAATCAAGCGAGTCTTAACAATATTTTCATAGAATCACACAGCACAGAAGGAGGCCATTCGGCCCATCGCGCATTTGCCGGCTCCCCGAAAGAGCCGTCCAATTAGTTCCATTCCCCTGCTCTTTCCCCATAACCCTGTATCTTTCACCTTTTAAGTATTTACCCAACTCGCTTTTGAAAGTTACTATTGAATCTGCTTCAACCATCTTTCAGATTATAACAACTGGTTGAGTAAAGACATTCTCCTCATCTCCCCCTGGCTTTTTTTTTGCCAATTATTTAAAATCTATGTGCTCTGGTTGTGACCCCCCCTGCCAGTGGAAACAGTTTCTCCCTATCTACTTTATCAAAACCTGCCATCATTTTGAGCAACTCTATTAACCTTCTTTGCTCTAAGGAGAATAATCAAAGATTCTCCAGTCTCTCCACATAACTGAATTCCCTCATCCCTGGAACCATTCTAGTAAATCTCCTCTGCACCCTCGCCAAGGTCTTGACATCCATTCTAAAGTATGGTGCTCAGAATTGAACACAATACTCCAGCTGAGGTCTAACCAGTGATTTATAAAGGTTTACCATAACTTCCTTGATTTTATACTCTATGCCTCTATTTATGCTGCAACTACCTTTCCTTTTGTCCACAGACCCATCATCTTTGTTGCAACCTATGTCCATGACTGATGCAGACTTGCCGCTTTCTGACTATGTGTCTGATCTTGAAGCATGCATTTCGTCCTCAATTCCGGGCGCGCATGACGCTCTACTGGAGCTGAATTTGCAAACAGACCACTCGCAACCACCTGAGCAGTTTTGGAAGGATGTGGCAGAAGAAAATCAAAGAGCTCTAGGAGATGCTCTGGAGGAAAATGAACATGTAAGAAAAATACATAGAAATATTTCACCTGCTGTGACAGATTTGATCATAATAACAAAGACTGTATAATAAAAACCTAGATCAACAAATACTGGAGAATGATTAGCTAATTTGTATGAAATGTTACAGCTCCAGTGGTGGATATGTATATTTTGCACACAGCATTGTGGGAGCACCTTCACCACTGTGGTTCAAGAGGAAGGCCCACCACCACATTCTCAAGGGCAACTAAGGATGGGCAATAAATGCCGGCCTTGCCAGCACTACCCAGATCCTGAAAAGGAATAATTAAAAAAAGGTCAAGCTTATCAAAACTAGCTGGTCCTTGCTAAATATCCGTGTATCTGCAAGTTTCACATATTTAGCACGACTGGCTAGCTTTGTTGAGCAAGAACAACTGAACTTCCTTTTTATTGGAAATGTTTGTGTGAAATATGATCTTGCAGAATTTGGGCAAATCTTATAATTCATTGTTTACTAAATGAAATTATAGTTTTGTTTTAAACAAAACACAAATGAAAAGTAGTCTATTTATCTTTATCTACAACTGATAATGTTAACTGCTGTAACTGCTTTAACTCCTCAAGTTAAAAGAACCTGAAGCTATCAATTAGAGTTACATCATAACCCATTTATAATCTTTAAAACTTTTACCGATGATAATTAGATGGTAGTGTCAGTAATACCAGGGTACAGATGAACCCAATGTGGTGATCATACCATACCTAACTACTCAGAAATATATTAAATCTAGTTTCGGAAAGTGTACTTGAGAAAAGATGTCAAGGCAATGGCCAGGGTACAGAAAAGATTCACTAAGATGATCACAGGTTATAGTTCTTTTTAGTAGAACAAGGAAAGTTAAGAATAGATGTCATAGAAGTACCTAAACTTAATTAATTAGGAAGCATTTAGAAATACATAGGGTAAACATAGAAAGATAGAAACATAGAAAATAGGTGCAGGAGTAGGCCATTCGGCCCTTCGAGCCTGCACCGCCATTCAATAAGATCATGGCTGATCATTCCCTCAGTACCCCTTTCCTGCTTTCTCTCCATACCCCTTGATCCCTTTAGCCGTAAAGGCCATATCTAACTCCCTCTTGAATATATCCAATGAACTGGCATCAACAACTCTCTGCGGCAGGGAATTCTACAAGTTAACAACTCTCTGAGTGAAGAAGTTTCTCCTCATCTCAGTCCTAAATGGCCTACCCTTTATTCTAAGACTGTGTCCCCTGGTTTTGGACTTCCCCAACATCGGAAACATTCTCCCCGCATCTAACCTGTCCCGTCCCGTCAGAATTTTAGATGTTTCTATGAGATCCCCTCTCATCCTTCTAAACTCCAATGTATAAAGGCCCAGTTGATCCAGTCTCTCCTTATATGTCAGTCCTGCCATCCCTGGAATCAGTCTGGTGAACCTTCGCTGCACTCCTTCAATAGCAAGAACGTCCTTCCTCAGATTAGGAGAACAAAACTGAACACAATATTCCAGGTGAGGCCTCACTAAGGCTCTGTACAACTGCAGTAAGACCTCCCTGCTCCTATACGCAAATCCCCTAGCTATGAAGGCCAACATACCATTTGCCTTCTTCACTGCCTGCTGTACCTGTATGCCAACTTTCAATGACTGATGAACCATGACACCCAGGTCCCGTTGCACCTCCCCTTTTCCTAATCTGCCACCATTCAGATAATATTCTGTCTTTGCGTTTTTGCCCCCAAAATGGATAACCTCACATTTATCCACATTATACTGCATCTGCCATGCATTTGCCCACTCACCTAACCTGTCCAAGTCACCCTGCAGCCTCTTAGCATCCCCCTCACAGCTCCCACTGCCACCCAGTTTAGTATCATCTGCAAACTTGGAGATATTACACTCAATTCCTTCATCCAAATCATTGATGTATATTGTAAAGAGCTGGGGTCCCAGCACTGTGCCCTGTGGCACTCCACTAGTCACTGCCTGCCAATCTGAAAAGGACCCGTTTATCCCGACTCTCTGCTTCCTGTCTGCCAACCAATTCTCTATCCATGTCAGTATATTACCCCCAATACCATGTTCTTTGATTTTGCACACCAATCTCTTGTGTGGGGCCTTGTCAAAAGCCTTTTGAAAGTCTAAATACACCATATCCACTGGTTCTCCCTTGTCTACTCTACTAGTTACATCTTCAAAAAATTCCAGAAGATTTGTCAAGCATGATTTCCCTTTCATAAATCCATGCTGACTTGGACCGATCCTGTCACCGCTTTCCAAATGTGCTGCTATTTCATCTTTAATAATTGATTCCAACATTTTCCCCACTACTGATGTCAGGCTAACCGGTCTATAATTACTCGCTTTCTCTCTCCCTCCCTTTTTAAAAAGCGGTGTTACATTAGCTACCCTCCAGACCTTAGGATCTGATCCAGAGTCGATAGACTGTTGGAAAATAATCACCAATGCATCCACTATTTCTAGGGCCACTTCCTTAAGTATTTTGGGATGCAGACTATCAGGCCCCGGGGATTTATCGGCCTTCAATCCTATCAATTTCCCTATTTCCCGCCTAATAAGGATATCCTTCAATTCCTCCTTCTCACTCGACCCTCGGTCCCCTAGCACTTCCGGAAGGTTATTTGTGTTCCTTCGTGAAGACAGAACCAAAGTATTTGTTCAATTGGTCTGCCATTTCTTTGTTCCCCATTATAAATTCACCTGAATCCAACTGCAAGGGACCTACGTTTGTCTTTGCTAATCTTTTTCTCTTCACATATCTATAGAAGCTTTTGCAGTCAGTTTTTATGTTCCCGGCAAGCTTCTTCTCATACTCTATTTCCCTCCTGCTAATTAAACCCTTTGTCCTTCTCTGCTGAATTCTAAATTTCTTCTAGTCCTCAGGTTTGTTGCTTTTTCTGGCCAATTTATATGCCTATTCCTTGGATTTAACACTATCCTTAATTTCCCTTGTAATCAGTGACAACCAGCATGGATCCACTAAAGACAAATTGTGCTTGTCAAATTTAATAGAGTTTTTTGAAAGTAATCAATTGGACAGATAAAGGAAATGCAGTCGATGTAGTTTACATCGTTTTTCAGGGGGGATTTGATAAGGTGCTTCAGAACGTTCAGGAGTATGGTATAAGAGGGAATGTAGTCGAATGGAAAGTGGTTGATGAACAGGAGACAATGCCTTAGTATAAAAGGGTGTTGCTGAGAC
This sequence comes from Pristiophorus japonicus, assembly GCF_044704955.1. Classification (NCBI taxonomy): domain Eukaryota; kingdom Metazoa; phylum Chordata; class Chondrichthyes; family Pristiophoridae; genus Pristiophorus; species Pristiophorus japonicus. The sequence continues at coordinate 116,416,962 of NC_091978.1, read as the reverse complement.
TGAAAAAGAGTTGGAAGTGATGTACCCAATGGGTGTTGGTAATAAGAGGCAATAAATTCGAGATCATCACCAAAAGAATGAAGGGAAAAGTTTGAATTGTTTTTACACAGGATTGTTAGGACATGGAATCCTCTGCCAGAAACAGTGATGGAAGCAGAATTCCAAATAGCTTTTAAAATGGTGGTGGATAAATATTTGAAAATAAATAAACAAAAGGGAATGAGGAAAGGCAGGGGACTGGGACTAAAGGGAATTCTACCTTTCCATCAAGATTTTTCATGAAGCTTAAAGTGTAATTGAAATTTTTGATAATCTAAAAGTAATATGCTGCATTATATTCTCAATTTGTAGAATGTTAGCTTTTGTGGCTGATTAGTGCTTTCTATTGCAGCTGCAAGTCACTTTAAATAGAAAACAATATGAAATTGTGTCACTGAAGGAAAGAAATGTCCAACTGAAAGAGCTTGCCAGTAAAGCAAAACATTTGGCATCTATACTTGATGTAAGTATTCTAAACGTTCACACCATGAATTCCCACTTTCATGACAGGAACATGGTTTAATTGCATTTCGGGGCATGCCTGCTTCAAGAAGTGGTGGGGCCCACTAATTTGAGGACACACTTGCTTTTAAGACGTTGGAAACCTGGCGAGTCGGAGATAAGGGTGTGTGTATATATGTGCTGGTTTCTGGACTAGACAGGCTGTCTCTCACAATATAGCAGCACAGTTAGCACAACAAAACCTGACCTTTGCCTTCAGAATGCTGTCTGATCACAGCTACACTAATCATTTTACACTGTATAAGAAACTAACAATTGATCTCTTGGTGAAAATAAACACAGCAAATTGTTCTTTGCTCTTTTAAGCAACATACCCACAAAGTAGAGCACAGAATAGGAAAGGACTTCAAACATATCTCATTGGTGACCTAGGCTGGAGGAACCTTAGGGCACAGGCGCGCAGCTATTTTGCATCGCTGCCAAAAGTAACAACATAACTCTCTTCCTTACCCAACTTCACGAAATTTGTGAATCCCCCTTGAGGAGGCAGTCTCACATTGTTTCATTTTAACACCGTACAGAGTATAATTCCATTGTGGTATCAAACTGGGTTTACAAAGTGCTCATCATTAGAGCTCCTGGACACTTTACTTACTCAGAAATACGGTGGCCCATGATCTCAAAATATTTTAAATGCACCAATTGAATGTGGACCTCTGCGCATCTGTGTAAGCATTTTTGCACAGAGCTTTCTCTTGCGCAGTACACTTCTGCGCAGCTTCTGGTTCGTTGGCAGCAGTCACCCCGTTGATGGTTTATGACAGCATCTTAACCCACTAATGGACTAGAGCATTGTAACAGTCCAGTTTTAATGTCAGTCTGCATATATATAGTAGGGTGCAACTGTAAGTGAGATACCTAAAGCAATCAGTTCATTCAAGAATTGTTACTTTTATCTTTTACTAGAAATTAATGAAGCAGGAATGCCAGAATGCCAATGATACTATGTCTGAGACCTTTCCCTTGAGATCCCCAGCTAAGCGGCAAAAAGTTGAGGATACCTACTTTGACAACCAAGACTGTGATAAAGTGGATGAGATTTTAAGAGACATCTCAGAAAAATGCAACGCAGCCTTGCAAACACTGAATGCCACAGACTCTAAACATCTCAAGAGAAACCACTACTCAGGAGAAGCCAGTTACAATGAAAGCCAGGAAACCATCAACATGTATGGGAGCTTCAATGGGCTTCAAACGTCAATGGCCTGCAACACGGCTAGTTTAAGTACCAGTGAGCTGGAAAATGATATGTCTTTCAAGACTTCAATTCGCAATCACTGTACAATAAGAACATTAGCTTTTCCTCAGGGTAATGCATTTACCACCAGGACACCTAGTGGTGGTTTTAAATTTCGATGGATTCCCAGTTGATTGGGATGATCAGCTAACTACACTGACCAGTAGGACATTACTAATTTTACTTTTTAGCAAATACTGTACATGAAGGAATTCCATGCAACACCTTTGCACTGCCAGCACTTAGAAGATTAAATCTTCCCCAACAGGCATTATATTTCAGGTCCACTGAGTATTTCAAAGTCATTTATAATTGTGGTTTGCGTGTGTGTATATACTCTACCAAAATATGACATAACAAATATAAATTTTAGCTTAATATCCCATTATTATTTACAGAAAATGCCATATGCACAGAAACAATCTACAAGTTATATCCTTCAGGGTTTAAAATACAAAGTTCTTAGAAAGAAAATAAGTTATTTCCTGTTTATGTTTGTTTTATGAATAGTTTGATTTTGTTTGCTTATTAACATAATGGTTATAGTTCATATTTGCAGTGTAAATATCTCACACAACAGAAGAAATGTAAAAATGTCGGTGCAACTTATTCTGGTGAGAAAATTCATGACTGTTTGTTTATGCTGCTGTACACATCGGTGGGGACACTTGAATATCGAGGAAACAGCTCTAGATCTGTATATAAGAACATGGGAAATAGGAACAGGAGTAGACCATATGGCCCTTCGAGCCTGCTCCGCCATTCACTAAGATCATGGCTGATTATCGACCTCAACTCCACTTTCCTGCCCATTCTCCATATCCCTTGATTCTCCTAGGCTCCACAAATCTATCTATCTCAGCCTTGAATATACTCAGAGACTCAGCATCCACAGTCCTCTGGGGCAGAGATTCCAAAGTTTCACAATGCTCTGAGTGAAAAAAATTCCTCCTTATCTCTCTCTTAACTGGCCTACCCCTTATCCTGAGACTGTGCCCTCTAGCTCCAGACACTCCAGCCAGGGGAAACAACCTCTCAGCATCTACCCTGCCAGTCCCCTTCAGAATCTTGTATGTTTCAATTCGATCCCTCTCATTCTTCTAAACTCCAGAGAGTATAGGCCCATTCGACACAATCTCTCATCATAAGACAGCCCTCTCATCCCAGGAATCAATCTAGTGAACCTCCATTGTACCACCTCCAAGGCAAGTATATCCTTCTTTAGAAAAGGAGACCAAAATTGTAAAAAGTACTCCAGGTGTGGTCTCATCAAGGTCTTGTACAATTGTAGAAATACTTCCTTACTCTTATACTCCAGCCCCCTTGCAATAAAGAACAACATGCCATTTGCCTGCTGTACCTGCAGCATGCTAGCTATCTGTGTTTCTTGCACAAGGACACCCAAATCTCTATGAACACCAGCATTTAAAAGTTTCTCACCATTTAAAAAATATTCTGTTTTTCTATTTTTCCTACCAAAGTGAATAACCTCACATTGCCCTACATTATGCTCCATCTGCCAACTTACTGCCCACTCACTTAGTCTATCTATATCCCTTTGCCGACGCTTTGTGTTCTCACAGCTTACTGTCCCACCTAGCTTTGTATCATCAGAAAACTTGGATACGTTACACTCGGTCCCTTCATTTAGATCATTAATATAGATTGTAAATAGCTGAGGCCCCAGCACTGGTCCTTGCGGCACCTCACTAGGTACAGCCTGCCAACTTGAAAAAGACCTGTTTATCCCTACTCTCTATTTTTTGTCTGTTACCTAATCCTCTATCCATGCTAATACATTAACTCCAATCCCATTAGCCCGTATCATTAACCTTTTATGTGACACCTTATCTAATGCCTTTTGGAAATCCAAATATACTACATTAACTGGTTCTTCTTTATATCTTACATCCTGCTAGTTACATCCTCAAAAAACTCTAATAAATTTGTCAAACATGATTTCCCTTTCATAAAACCATGTTGACTCTGCCTAATCATACTATGATTTTCTAAGTACCCTGATACCACTTCCTTAACAATGGATTCCAGTATTTTCCCGATGTCTGATGTCAGGCTAACTGGCCTGTAGTGACCTGTTTTCTCACTCCCTCCTTTCTTGAATAGCGGGGTTACATTTGCTATCTTCCAATCCGCTATAGAATCTAGGGAATTTTGGAAGATCAAAACCAATGCATTCACCATCTCTGCAGCTACCTCTTAAAAACCTAGGATGCAGATCTTCAGGTCCAGGGGATTTGTCGGCTATTAGTCACATTAGTTTCTCCAGTATATTTTCTCTATTTCTATTAATTACATTAAGTTCCTCACCCTCATTAGACCCATGGTTCCCCACCATTTTAGGTATGCTGTTTGCATCTTCTACTGTGAAGACAGATACAAAATATTTGTTCAACGTTTCTGCCGTTTCCTTATTCCCCATAATAATTTCTCCCGCCTCAACCCCTATGGGACCAATGTTTACTTTTGCTACTCTTTATCTTTTTACATACTTGTAGAAGCTCTTACAATCTGCTTTCTTGCTAGTTTTCTCTCAGAATCTATTTTTTCCCTTTCAATCAATTTTTTGGTCATCCTTTGCTGGTTTCTGAAGCTCTCCCCAAATCCACAGGCTTACCACTATTCTTCGCAACATTATAAGCTTCTTCTTTCAATCTAATGCTATCCTTAACTTCTTTAGTTAGTCAAGGATGGATCACTTTACCTGTGGAGTTTTTATTTCTTAATGGAATGCATTTTTGTTGAGAATTATGAAATATGTCTTTAAATACTAGCCACTGCTTCTCTACTGCCATAACTTTTAATCTGTTTTTCAGTCTTGGCCAACTCGCCCTTCATAACTATATAATTGGCATTATTTAAGTTTAAGATTCTAGTTTCGGACATAGGCAAGTCACTCCCAAACGTAATGTGAAATTCTATCAAATTATGATCACTCCGCCCAACGGATCCTTTACTATGAGATTGCTAATTAACCTTATCTCATTACATAATATCAGATCTAAAATAGTCTGTTCCCTAGTTGGTTCCATGGTGTATTGTTCTAGGAAACTGTCCCAAATGCATTCCATGAACTCGTCCTCCAGACGACCTTTGCCCATTTGATTTGTCTAGTCAATATGGAGATTAAAGTCCCCCATTGTTATTGCATTAGCTTTGTTACAAGCTCCAACTATTTCTTGATTAATATTCTGTCCAATGGTATAGCTACTGTTAGGGAGCCTACATACTACTTCCACCAATGTTTTCTGCCCCTTGTTATTCCTTATCTCCACCCATATTGATTCTACTTCCTGATCTTCCGAGCTGAGATCCTTTCTCTCTACTGTTCTTATGTCATCATTTACTATTAGGGCTACCCCCCTCCTTTTCCATTCTGCCTGTCTTTTTGAAATGTCAAGTACCCTGGAACATTTATTTCTCAACCTTGATCACCTTGCAACCATGTCTCTGTAATGGCTATTAGATCAAACCCATTTATCTCTTTGTGCCACTAGTTCATCTATCTTGTTATGAATGCTTAAGAGCCTTTAATTTAATTATTTTACCATTATTCCCTGCTTTGACCGTCTTACATTTTCTAATCCTGTGCTAGTACTTATTCAAATTGAATCTTTTCAGAGTCCATCACCAGTACTGCTAGAATCAGGCAAAGACTCAGTGCAAATAGACAAAGATCCCGAGAATTCTGCATCAGGGATCAGAATAACTGCAAAATTGCGCAGAATTCACAGTTTCATGTGCAATTATAATTGTTGAAAACTTGTTATGAGTTAAGGCAAAAGAAAGCCAAGCAAATATCGTCACAAACAGAAGCAAAAAACTGCAGCTGCTGGAAATCTGAAACCAAAACAGAAAATATTGGAAACACTCAGCAGGTCAATCAGCATCAGTGCCGAGAACAGATAAATTAATGCTGACAATTTTCAACTGCAGACCACCTGTATTTTGCTAGAAAAATGGGAGACAGGTAATTTGAAATCGAGGGGGATGGGGCACCTTGGACGTACAGGCCTCCCTGATACAATTTTTAGGTGGGCCTGTAAATGGGTCAACATAGCACCCATCTGGTGGGAGGTTGTTCAAATATACAAATTGGGATTCTATGACATTGTAGGACCTCGATTGCAATTTTGAAGTACAAATGGATGGAGAGTGCGCTGTGCACTCAGCCCATTTGTACCAGGCATTGAGCGACCTAACCAGCAGTCCTTAGAAGGATACTGGTGTGCTGCTCCACAAAACGCCCGAAGGCTTTTTTCTTTTACTTTTGTGGGGCCAGGAGGAGCAGGAGTGCTCTTGTTGGCTGCACAAAAATACTGCCACCTACAACTAGCCCATGCTCGCCCGCTCTGGGATCAGCTCCCCTCACTCCCAGGCCTCATTTGCCAGCCAGCCAGTGTTGGAGCTGACTGATCTCTTGCCCTCCCAAAATTGGCATCCATTTTGAAAATGGTTCATGCCTCCTAACACTGGCTTCAGGCAGGAGGTATAGCCACTCTGCTGACTTTGTGCCCATTTTGGGTGGAAGCTGAAGATTCCCCCCAATGCTTTAGGTGTAGAAGGGTCATGTCATTTTTTTAACCACGCAGATCGCCTCGAAATCCAAACCAGCATAACTGCTGGGAAATTCTGGAATCCATTTCTCCATTTTGGAATCAGAAGAGCAGTCTAAAAATGAGACTCTGCATAACCAAATCATAAAAAGTCCATACTTACTAATAGTGCAAATCTGTCTGTTGTACTTAAAGCAACAGCGTGCTTTAAAACTGTGGTTCTATCTAGCAAGTAAAAGTATGTCATTAAAATAATTATTTTCCCTGGGCTAATGACAATCCGATGTACCACCCTAGCAATCCCACGTGAGAGGAATTAGATAACCATATTTGTGCGCTTCAGCCATTTATTCCCTGACTTATTTTCCGAGGCAGCATGTGGTCGAGTGACAGATAAAATGGGCCAATCATTACACCTCTCGCTGAAGCTCAACCAGAGATAACAAACCGGACACCGGACCGACTGGATTGAGCGTCCAATGTATAAAACATTATTTTCTAAAATATTTTCAGGATAAATGAGGGTACATCATTCTCTTGTTTAAAAATATTCTTCTGAGGTACAATTCAGCCTATTCAGGCTGAGGTCAATTACACTGCTTCAGTTTTACATAGTAACATAGAAACATAGAAAATAGGTGCAGGAGTAGGCCATTCGGCCCTTCTAGCCTGCACCGCCATTCAATGAGTTCATGGCTGAACATGCAACTTCAGTACCCCATTCCTGCTTTCTCGCCATACCCCTTGATCCCCCGAGTAGTAAGAACTTCATCTAACTCCTTTTTGAATATATTTAGTGAATTGGCCTCAACAACTTTCTGTGGTAGAGAATTCCACAGATTCACCACTCTCTGGGTGAAGAAGTTTCTCCTCATCTCGGTCCTAACTGGCTTACCCCTTATCCTTAAACTGTGACCTCTGGTTCTGGACTTCCCCAACATTGGGAACATTCTTCCTGCATCTAACCTGTCTGAACCCATCAGAATTTTAAACGTTTCTATGAGGTCCCCTCTCATTCTTCTGAACTCCAGTGAATACAAGCCCAGTTGATCCAGTCTTTCTTGATAGGTCAGTCCCGCCATCCCGGGAATCAGTCTGGTGAACCCTCGCTGCACTCCTTCAATAGCAAGAATGTCCTTCCTCAAGTTAGGAGATCAAAACTGTACACAATACTCCAGGTGTGGCCTCAACAAGGCCCTGTACAACTGTAGCAACACCTCCCTGCCGCTGTACTCAAATCCCCTCGCTATGAAGGCCAACATGCCATTTGCTTTCTTAACCGCCTATTGTACCTGCATGCCAACCTTCAATGACTGATGTACCATGACACCCAGGTCTCGTTGCACCTCCCCTTTTCCTAATCTGTCACCATTCAGATAATAGTCTGTCTCTCTGTTTTTACCACCAAAGTGGATAACCTCACATTTATCCACATTATACTTCATTTGCCATGTATTTGCTCACTCACCTAACCTATCCAAGTCACTCTGCAGCCTCATAGCATCCTCCTCGCAGCTCACACTGCCACCTAACTTAGTGTCATCCGCAAATTTGGAGATACTACGTTTAATCCCCTCGTCTAAATCATTAATGTACAGTGTAAACAGCTGGGGCCACAGCACAGAACCTTGCGGTACCCCTCCAGTCACTGCCTGCCATTCTGAAAAGTACCCATTTACTCCTATTCTTTGCTTCCTGTCTGACAACCAGTTCTCAATCCATGTCAGCACACTACCCCCAATTCCATGTGCTTTAACTTTGCACATTAATCTCTTGTGTGGGACCTTGTCGAAAGCCTTCTGAAAGTCCAAACATACCACATCAACTGGTTCTCCCTTGTCCACTCTACTGGAAACATCCTCAAAAAATTCCAGAAGATTTGTCAAACATGATTTCCCTTTCACAAATCCATGCTGACTTGGACCTATCATGTCACCTCTTTCCAAATGCGCTGCTATGACATCCTTAATAATTGATTCCATCATTTTACCCACTACTGAGGTCAGGCTGACCGGTCTATAATTCCCTGTTTTCTCTCTCCCTCCTTTTTTTAAAAGTGGGGTTACATTGGCTACCCTCCACTCGATAGAAACTGATCCAGAGTCAATGGAATGTTGGAAAATGACTGTCAATGCATCCGCTATTTCCAAGGCCACCTCCTTAAGTACTCTGGAATGCAGTCCATCAGGCCCTGGGGATTTATCGGCCTTCAATCCCATCAATTTCCCCAACACAATTTCCCGACTAATAAGGATTTCCCTCAGTTCCTCCTCCTTACTAGACCCAATGACCTCTTTTATATCCGGAAGGTTGTTGTGTCTCCTTAGTGAATACCGAACCAAAGTACTTGTTCAATTGGTCTGCCATTTCTTTGTTCCCCGTTATGACTTCCCCTGATTCTGACTGCAGGGGACCTACGTTTGTCTTTACTAACCTTTTTCTCTTTCCATATCTATAGAAACTTTTGCAATCTGTCTTAATGTTCCCTGCAAGCTTCTTCTCGTACTCCATTTTCCCTGCCCTAATCAAACCCTTTGTCCTCCTCTGCTGAGTTCTAAATTTCTCCCAGTCCCCGGGTTTGCTGCTATTTCTGGCTAATTTGTATGCCACCTCCTTGGCTTTAATACAATCCCTGATTTCCCTTGATCGCTACGGTTGAGCCATCTTCCCTTTTTTATTTTTGCTCCAGACAGGAATGTACAATTGTTGTAGTTCATCCATGCGGTCTCTAAATATCTGCCATTGCCCATCCACAGTCAATCCCTTAAGTATTATTCGCCAATCTATCCTAGCCAATTCACGCCTCATACCTTCAAAGTTACCCTTCTTTAAGCTCTGGACCAGGGTCTCTGAATTAACTGTTTCATTCTCCATCCTAATGCAGAATTCCACCATATTATGGTCATTCTTCCCCAAGGGGCCTCGCACAACGAGATTGCTAATTAATCCTCTCTCATTTCACAACACCCAGTCGAAGATGGCCTCCCCCCTAGTTGGTTCCTCGATATATTGGTCTAGAAAACCATCCCTTATGCATTCCAGGAAATCCTCCTCCACCGTATTGCTTCCAGTTTGGTTAGCCCAATCTATGTGCATATTAAAGTCACCCATTATAATTGCTGCACCTTTATTGCATGCACCCCTAATTTCCTGTTTGATGCCCTCCCCAACATCACTACTACCGTTTGGAGGTCTGTACACAACTCCCACTAATGTTTTTTGCCCTTTGGTGTTCTGCAGCTCTACCCATATAGATTCCACATCATCCAAGCTAATGTCCTTCCTAACTATTGCATTAATCTCCTCCTTAACCAGCAATGCTACCCCACCTCCTTTTCCTTTTATTCTATCCTTCCTGAATGTTGAATACCCCTGGATGTTGTGATGTGATTGGGGGTGGGGTCATGAAAGGAGGCAAATGCATATGCATGTATATGATGCATATACATGAATCCGAGAAGCATTCGAAATGAACTGTTGGAACTGCGGGCTGTTGTGGCAGTGGGGAACTACAGTGTGGTTGGAATGTCAGAAACATGGCTAAATATAGAGGATGGAAAGAGTGTTTCGAAAAGATAGAATGGACAGAAAAAGAGGTGTTGTAGCCCATACATCAGGGACATCTAGGAGATAAAACATCTTGTGGGAGGTAGAAAACTACAAAATGAACAACTCTGGTTAGACGTCACACACACAGAAATAAAATCGAAGCTAACACTAGGGGGATGTTACAAGTCAGCATAAGAGATATACGAGAAGATTAAAGTTATTTTAATGGAACTTCAATCAACCTTTAATAAACTGGAAAACCCAAGTGGATCAGAGTTAGAGCTCGTGGTGTAATGCACAGACTGGTCCATGACTCAGTGCCTCAAGAAATCCATGACAAGCAGTGCTCCTCTTGACCTGGTACTCCTTGATTTAAGGTGGGCTGATTGGTATCTCTCATCTGTAATTATCTTGTGATCTTGTGATGGCGAGCTCAGCATTCAAAATAATCCTTTAAACAAAGTAATGTTGCCGAACCCACACCACGATTCCAGGTTTGCAGCAAGGAAAACGGTTCTGTAATATAAATGGAACATGAAAAGTGCTGTATGTTGAGTCCTTGGGGATGTAATCCTGCCATGTGATTTTAGTAATAAATGTGTAACACATTGATATGCAATTCCAATGTCTGTTGCTTCACCAAAGCCATAAACCAAATGTATTGGTTAAATAGCGGACAGAGATGTGTCCGATCAAGCTCACAGTAATTTGTTATTAATATCACATGCAGAATTTCCGCCCATTTGTTTAGCTTCTGTCAGGATGTTTATTCCAAAATTCACTAGAGCAAATGTTAAAAAGGCATTCAGGTATGGCTTGTTTGCAGAGGGGAGTTAATCTTCAGGTGTTTCAAAGTAGTTAATCTCAACATTCTGATAAGTACTGCATACAAATTGGATTTTAACTCCCATTTACTTAACTTTCCATCTTTAATGATGAATTACTTGGAATAATGATTTATACACAACCTGTTATCAGTGATTCTCAGCAGTGGTGTGTAGGAAGTATATATTAACAAGTCCCACGACAGTTCCTTTACACTTCCACTTCCTTTTTTACTCTGTGTTGCTTTCAATCGCTCATATTTTGATTTTATTTTTATTCACATATCGGTCTTCCTCATTCACCTCTGAAGGACAATGTTCCTTAGCTTTTTCATCATCATCCTCAAAATATAAAGGTGGCAGAAACATCAGCTTAAAGGAACGTAAGTTACACAGAGCTACACTTCAGCACCAGAATAAAGCCTTGTGCACTTCATGATACAATGCTCCTGTCCTTATAAAACAACATATTCTCTGACTTACAGTGAGCAATACCACAGAAAATCTGCTAGTAAAAGAAAAAAAAAAGACTTGCATAGTGCCTTTCATGACCTCAGGATGTCCCACAGTGCTTTCCAGCCAATTAACTACTTTTGAGATCTAGTCACTGTTGTAATGTAGGAAACGGGCAGCCAACTTGCACACAGCAAGCTCCCAAAAACAGCAATATGATAATGAGCAGATAATAATGAAAAAGCAAAATACTGCGGATGCTGGAAATCTAAAATAAAACCAGAAAATGCTGGAAATACTCAGCAGGTCAGGCAGCAGCTGTGGAGAGAGAAACAGAGTTAATGTTTCAGGTCAATGACCATTTGTCAGAACTGGTTCTTGATTTGCTTGATTTGCTACTGGGAGGTTGATTTAATGACAAGTTTGCTGTCCTTTGAGATGACATTAGTTGTGATCTAAGATCACATAACAGGGTGGGCCGCAAGAAGGCCGTCATCATTTAATCTGTTATGTGATATTAGACCACAACTAATCAACCGGTCATGGTAGATGCTGCCACCATCTCCATAGATGGCAGATTAAAACATCCCCATCATGCGACTGTGGAGCTTCTAATCAGACCCTGGTGCATATCATCGAACACTGCCCTCAGAGGAAATTCACAGGCAGCCTATAAGATATCCACGCTGTTACACCGGAAGCTTTGGCCTGGATATCTGACTTAGATATTGATATTTAATTTGTTTTTTGCTACTACCATATGAAAGAAGAAGCCTCAGAGGCTACCAACTGAATCATGGCTGACACTATCAGGATTGATATAACAACATTTGTTCATTTACCTGATACATCAACATGGGAGGAAATCTGTTCTTATCAATATTCTGGCAGTCGTTAACGTGGATGCTAAGGTGGTGGTAGTGGGGGGGTGGGGGGAGGGGTGGCATAAATCGGTCTGATTATCTTTACTGTCCTACTCCTGTAGAGGATTCAAAATATAAAAATTCTGGTTTCAGCTTAAAATTGCATTAATTCTAGACCATGTCTAGCCATTATTTCATATTTACTCTCAAATCACAACATTGGGCTTTGAATGTAAGAAGTACTAAGAATGTAAGAATGTACTAAGTTATAAGTTAAGCGGATTGGTAAGGGGGGTGCAAAATTGCCTGGTGCCCCGATTGGGGGTGGTAACCTGCTGGGGCTGGGCCTTCCTGCGCCTGGTACAGTGGTCCCGCCCGGCCGCTGAATTGGGCTTTCCGCCCCTCAATCTCACATGCTCCACTTCCTGCTGGGTCGGGTCCCAGGGCGATGCTGGTCAAGTTGTGCAGCGTGCTCCGCGTATCGCTGATACACTTCAACGCCCCTCCCCTTCGTTTAACGGGGAGGGCCGCTGCACACTCTGCAAGGCCTCTGATGGCCTCCACTTGACCACCAGGGCAGCATGGAGTGCTGGGCTGCACGATGGCGGCCCGGACCACGTGAAAATACAGGTTAGTGAGCCGACCCGCAAAGCTGGCGTTGACACCCTCTTGTGCCAGTCTTGTGGTCCATGAGGCAATTTCCTCCATGGGGCAGTAAGGAGTCGGCACGCGGTGCTGAGGGGTCACTGTGCACGGCGATGACGTCATTGCCAGTTGCTCGGTGGCCCGGGGTGCTACCCGTGGGGCACAGTGGCAGCACCTTCGTAAACTCCCGGGCATTAACCTGTGAGCCTGTAACGCTCCTCTCACTCCACTGGGGCGAAAAGTGTCTTGTGCCCCATTAACCCCCCCCTGGAAGTGCTAACAGGCCTCTGTAAAAGGGGCAATTTCGCCCCTGTCAATATCTGCAAGTGTGAGCTTTTATTCCTGTCCTGCTGGGGGGAATTTGGGGAAAGATTCAGGACTTGGGAAGGTTAATCATTTCATGTCCATTGCAATGGGAACATTTGTTGTTTTTAACATCTATTTAGTCAACTTTTATGTGACTCATCCCACTACTTTGAAATGTTTATGTTAATTTTCAAGATGTCATTGGTCACCATAGTCCATCAAGTATGAGTAATCAAATAAAAGATGATTCAAACATCTTTTTAACAGAAAATTACAAGAATAATCTGGGGTTCAAAGGAAGTTAAAACAGTAGGAAATAGCACATGGGGTACTCTAGAATGCGATACACTCCTTAGTGTGCTGTGTTTTGTTTTGTATTCATTGAATTTTCAAGGAATCAATTCTATGGGCTAGAACCTTCACTTATTTTGCATGCTTAACGCCCACTTAACGCCCATTTTACCGGTGAAATGACGTAGAACGCCCAGGTATCGCCCATTTAGCCACAAAATGGAAACTGATGCCCGTTTTTAGGAAACTTATTGCTGAGCGTTACTTTCCCCATGTGCTTAATGACGTGAAAAAATATTACTGCCCGCCCATTTTTTTGGGCGGAATCAGCAGAATGGACGAAATCAACGCCCATAATATCACCCAGCGTTAATTTCCACACTGATTTAACGCCGAGATTCAATATTAATGCCCGCCCATGCTTTTGTCATGAAGAGCATATTTAACGAAACTAACGCCCAGCAGATCGGCCAACGTCAATTTCACCACCTCGCACACATATCGCCCACAATATCGCTCACCCAAAAAACCGCCCACAAAAAGTGGAACTGTTCTGAACGAACGCCAGCGGTGTGGCTGGCATTTTTAAAATCCCACTCTCACGTGAGGAGCTGATATCCAAACGATTTACCTGAAAGAGCGCTGATGTGAGTGACAACGCTGACACATTGCTGTGTGTGTGCAGCTCAGACATCAATAGTGCCCATCAGCTTGGTGCCAGTTAAAGTTTACGTTGATTGATGTTAAGTTGTATTTAACCCTTTCATGTTAAGGAATCACCAGTGTGTAACGGTCCAGCTATCTGAGACAATCCGCAACAAGGTTATGTGCGATAAAAAAAATTTATATCAACATTGGTCTGAAATCATAAGCATCACAGACAATAACACCCAACTCCTGCCCATACCCCACTTTTTCCACCATTGACATACATCACATGTTCAACATGTCCAGCAACACAGAATACAAAAGCAAAGCAGGAGCGTGGTCCCCAGCCCCCATACATTGCAACAAATTGCATACACCCAGATGGAGATATAACATAGCCATCACCCACGGACATGCGCTTCACTTTCCTTCCCCTCTCCCCTTCTTCTCCCCACCTCTACCCCTTCCCCTCCTCGCTCCACGGCGCCTGGCTGAGGAGCTCCTCAGGCGGTGCCTCATTGGGGGGGATGAAGGCAGATGCAGTATTGCACGGGTACGGGAGCGGGGGGTGCCGAGGGGGCAACATTCTCTGATGCAGAAGCAGGATCTTGGTCCGTGCTCTCATCTCTCGTTCGCAGTGATGGTGCAGAACCTAGGGGTGAAGTGCCACACTTGCGGACCACTGGGAGGCCTGTGGCAGCAGTGTTCCTGGCTTTCGCATCCAGGCACCCGGCATCCGCAGAATGTACTCGGTCATGGTGCCGGAGATGGTGGCCAGATATGCTCCCCAATGCTTCGATGAGCTGGTCACCAATGTCTACAGTCCTCCTGGACAACTGTACCATCTCTCCGCTGTTAGGTGGCGCTCGTGGAACAGACCTGCCGCGTTCATGGGGCCTCCGTGGGGTCGGCGCCGTCCTGGGGACAAATGGGGTGGCCTGTGGCGAGGTGTTTGGGCCTGGTACCTCCAGAGTGGAGGCGGGTATGACCGGAGGACCATTAGATGGCCTTGGGCTGGAATGGCTTCTGGAGCATGGTGATGCAGGTTCCTCGAAGTTCGCGCTCTCATTCGTGGAGAACAGACCCAGTGGATAGACGGGCGTGAATCGGATCTCCCCAGCACCAGATGTAGTAGAATTGTCCACCGACTCATGCCCCCATCTTCTGGCCACTGTGGTCTTGCCTTGGGATGTGCTGCTGGCTGAGCTGCAAAACACAAATTAGGTTATTAGAGGAGATGCGGGTGCTAGGGTGACAAGGTGAGTCCAGCGCTACACACAGCATCTACACAATAAAAGCACCACCGCTATCAAAATCATCGCAGACATCACATTTCATGACCATCAACACATTTGCATTGCAATGATTTTCATTAGGCCATTATAATTTATATGACAATTTTAGAAATCATCTATCATATATGATTGTTCGGATATGAGTTGGTTTGGCTACTATTGACTTTACATCATGCAATGGTGTAAGCTTTACTTACGTGGCATCACTTCAGGGTCTGCAGATGCGTCCGTGGCTGTCCAGGTGTGCTTCCCCATGAGTGCGAGCACCTGCTCCTCCATGTAAGTGATGTTGCAGGGGACTGGTGGCCCCCCACCCATTCACCTCTGCACGGACCTCATCATTGATAGTTTCTTCTGTAAAAGGTGACATGGCATGAGATCATTGCATGATATCATTGCTAGGTACTGTCACAGAGACTGATACAACACATAACTGACAGATGTAATCATGATTATTATGATAATTATCATTCTTTACCTAAAGACGTACACCATGACTGCAGGCTTTGAGTAAAACATTCCCGGTAAAAGTGCAAGACCTCACATCTGATGATAGTCACTCATGACTGTTACAAATCAAATTATATAAATGCATAAGTACATGTAAATCAATGTAATACTTACTCTTGCAGATCCCACAAGGTTGTTCCATCGTTTGCGGCATTGGTTGCCCTCACGCACCTCGTTGATTGCCGACGAGATCACCTCTGCTATCTCAGTCCATATTTTCTGGTATGCCTTTAGGGTGGGCTTCCCACGTCCTCCCTGTGTCAAATCACCCCAGCATAACTTGAACTCATGCAGGAGGGAGGTATTTGCCTCATCTGAGAACCTCCTCGCTCTTTTGCGCCCTCCAATGTGCTCCTCTCCCACCTCACTGCTTTCTCCAGCATCAGTCACCACAGTGTGCTGTGATGTCTCTTCCTCTCTCTCCATTATAGGGCAAATTCGATCAAATATGTGGCTGGTAACAGTTACTTTTTGTTTGCCTACTTGCTGTGAAGCTCTAAAGTCTCCCTGCTTCCTCCCAAAGCAGCCACACCACACCCAGCCACGCCTTCAGTCCCTCTGAGCTCCCTCTCTGTCTCCTCTTCTGCGCATATCATGATGACCCTTGACCTCCTGAATCGTGGGAATCAAGCATTGCCATGCCGTTGCTAAGGACGGCCGCACTTTACGGCAGAAGGTCAAAAAAATTTAATGCTATCGCCCATTTTATATCGCTCGCGGTAACGCCCATTTTCAAAAGTGGAAACTAGGTGGTTTGAGAATGGGCGAGAAGCCGGCGATCTGAAAACCCTTTTTTACTGCCCGGGCTGGAAATAACCACAAAAGTGCAAGTTCTAGCCCTTTTTGTTTGCTATCATTGTTTGTCATAGAGATTAAGCAAAACTTAAAGAAAGCAGATACATGCATGCTACATTTTTAAAACCATTTCTGTCGATAAATGAGGATGTCTTTGTGCTTTGAGTGTAGTCACATCCTTGTACAATAATAATAAAAAATTAAGAGTAGTTTTAGGTGTCAACAACAACCTAAAAACCTGAGAATCATTTCTAAACACTGACTCATTCTGGATTAGAGTTCTTTATTTTTTAAATCTTTTTTTGGAATAAGAAAATCTTAAGTCAAATGGATTAAGTAAAAAAATGGACAGTCATTTGCTTTGACTCAGCAGCCTCTTTGATATATGAAACCACACAACACTCCTCTGTACTATACACCTGTTTAAACGCTGCTGCCTGTGATTAATTATGCTACTGTATTTGCTTTTTGTAGTAAAGAAAATATTTTTGTAAATTGATTTTGGTGAATGACACTGTTTAGCTTTTCATTCATCTCTTTATGAGAAAGGTGTTCGGAGGACCAGATGCACTCCGAGTTTGTAATGTCACTTTCATACAGTAATAATGAACGTGATACTTGCTTAATGCTGCTAGATACGGATATGCTGATTTATTTGAAAGCTAAATATTTCAAGATGATCCCTATTATTCCCATTAAACGGATCAAGATAATCCCTAGTATTCCCATTAAACTTACCAACGGATCCATTACAGACCCAATCCACGTCCGGACCGGTGTCAAACAGGGCTGCATCATTGCCCCAACCCTCTTCTCAATCTTCCTCGCTGCCATGTTTCACCTCACAGCCAACAAGTTCTCCGCTGGAGTGGAACTAGACTACAGAACCAGTGGGAACCTGTTCAACCTTCGCCAGGCCAGGTCCAAGACCACCCAAACTCTGTCGTCGAGCTACAGTACACGGACGACGCCTACGTCTACGCACGTACAGAGGCTGAACTCCAGGACATAGTTGACGTATTTACTGAGGGGCACGAATGCAAAGGCCTTACGCTAAACATCCGTAAGACAAATGTCCTTCACCAACCTGTCCTCGCTGCACAGCATTGCCCCCACACAGTCAGCAAGATCCACGGTGCAGCCCTGGACAACGTGAACCATTTCCCATACCTTGGGAGCCTCTTATCAACAAGAGCAGACATCGATGACGAGATCCAGCACCGCCTCCAGTGCACCAGTGCAGCCTTCGGCCGCCTGATGAAAAGAATGTTCGAAGACCAGGCCCTCAAATCTGCCACCAAGCTCATGGTCTACAGGGTTGTAGTAATACCCGCCCTCCTGTATGGCTCAGAGACATGGACCATGTACAATAGACACCTCAAGTCACTGGAGAAATGCCACCAACGATGTCTCCGCAAGATCCTACAAATCCCCTGAAAGGACAGACGCACCAACATTAGCGTCCTTGACCAGGCCAGCATCCCCAGCATAGAAGCATTGACCACGCTTGATCAGCTCCGCTGGGCAGGCCACATTGTCCGCATGCCAGGACAGAAGACTCCCAGAGCAAGCGCTTTACTCGGAACTCCTTCATGGCAAACGAGCCAAATGTGGGCAGAGGAAACATTACAAGGACACCCTCAAAGCCTCCCTGATAAAGTGCAACATCCCCACCGACACCTGGGAGTCCCTGGCCAAAGACCACCCTAAGTGGAGGAAGTGCATCCGGGAGGGCGCTGAGCACCTCGAGTCTCATCGCCGAGAGCATGCAGAACTCAAGCGCAGGCAGTGGAAAGAGCATACGGCAAACCAGGCTCCCTGCCCACCCCTTCCCTCAACGACTATCTGTCCCGCCTGTGACAGAGTCTGTGGTTCTCGTATTGGACTGTTCAGCCATCTAAGGACTCATTTTAAGAGTGGAAGCAAGTCTTCCTCGATTCTGAGGGACTGCCTATGATGATGATAAAGTGTGTTGATGTTTTTTTGGCAAGCCTGGCTTTTCAGATATTTTGTAAATTCTCCAGAATAAGATTTTTTCTTGTTAACAGGAACAGGTTTTTCTCATTATTATTAACTGGAATATTTGCCTGCTGGCAACAGTAACGTCTTGGTTGGATTTCACTTTTTCCCTATTGCCTGAGTGCCATGGGGATCCATGACTTACATAAGAGGCTGGATGGTAAAGGGATTGATGGTGGCAACACAGGCTAATCATTTCATTTATATTTTTTTCTTGGTAGTTTCGGTGGGAGATGATAGGAAAAGTCCAATCACAGGAGCACTGCAACAATGTAGCAGATGGGAACATCGATGCGGAACTCCATTGACTTGATATCATATTGTGCTGAAGTCTCCATCCCAGCTGTGATATTGTAGGAAGATCTGAGTAGAGAAGATCTTTAAAATATTGAGAGGAATAGATGGTGCAGATGTAACCATGTTATTTGACTTGGGCAATAAGAACAAAACGAGAGGACAGATGTTTATGAGGACAGACGCTCATCACATTCAAAAATGACTTGGATGTGCACTTGACGTAACCTACAAGGCTACGGACCAAGAGCTGGAAAGTGGATTAGGCTGGATAGCTCTTTTTTGGCTGGCACGGACACGGTGGCTGGAATTTTCCCGTTACCGAGCATGTGAGTTTGGGGGTGGGTCAGCAGTAAAAATCACAGAAATTGCGAGCACGCGGGAACCCGACGTCATCCCGACGCCTTGTGCATTTAACTCGGGTGGCTTTGAAGGTGCGACAGGGACTCGATCGGCAGAGGCATGCAACCTCATTTAAATTATTGACTGCTTGTTGAGAGACCCAGAAGAGGGTTTTCAACACCAGCTTTTGACTTTTACTGCAGGAGCACCGGATTCACGCAGCTTGGTCGGGTAGCTCACCTGTGAAGGGAAGCTCAGTGGCCATTGGCAAGTCCATTCATTGAGAGCTGGGAAAAGCAACATCACACCTCATTACTTTCCTCATGGAAAGGCTCTTGCTTACTTATTTTGTCCACAGATTTAGTTATCAGCAGTTTGCAGGTCATTTCTGAAACCTCAGAAGCCACTTTCAGCACATGGCTACTCATTATCACTACATTGAGGGATTGGTTCTCTGATCTTCACTTTACCTGCCATTTATTTCATCAGCATGGGTGCCGCTTATATTGTCTCACCTTGGTCCTCAGAATTGGACCAAGATGAGCCTCACCACCAGCAGCAGCAGCCACACCAGCAACCATCTCCTCAATGACCTGATGCTCCACAGGAGAGAGGGGGACACCACAGGGCTGCTGTGTGCAGGAGGTGATACGCCTAACACAGGGTATACAGGTAGGGGATGAGCTTCTGCAACATGACTAAGCAGCAGTGCTACAGGAGGCTCAGGTTATCGTGCCAGGTTATTGCAGAGACCTGTTGTCCAGAGGTCCTGATGGACACTCCTTATCAGTGGCTGTCAAAGTCACCATCGCCCTCAACTTCTTCACCTCAGGCTCCTTCCGGGGATCTGCAGCAGACATTTGCGGGATCTCATAGTTGGCTGCCCACAGATGCATCACCCAGGTGACTGATGCCATGTTTCACAAGTCAGCCAATTAAATTAACTTTGCCACTGATGAAGCCAGTATTACTGAGCGGGCGCTCAGCTTTGCGGCTCTGTCTGGTTTCCCACGGGTGCAGGGCGTTATTGACTGCACACATGTGACCATTAAGGCACCCCCTCATTGCCCAGGAGTATTTGTGAACTGCAAAGGCTTTCACTCCCTCAATAAGAAGATGATTATGTATGTGCACCAGATTTCCTGGCAGCTGTCATGAATCTTTTGTGCATGGCCAATCCACTTTCCCTCAGCTCGTCACACCTCCAAACAGACTTACCGGCTGCCTGCTTGCAGCCAATGGCTATCCACTGAAGACATGGCTCATGACATCCTTGAGGATGCCAAGTACTGAGGTCAAGGAGCATTATAATGAGAGCCACATGTTCACCAGATGTGTCATAGAGCAAAGAACAGGCATGCAGAAGATACGTTTCAGATGCCTTGACAAATCTGGATGAACCCTTCAGTATGCACCATCCAGGGTCTCCAGAATCATCGTTGTTTGCTGCGCGCTGCACAACATAGCGCAACAGCGAGGATTGGAGCTGTAGGAGGAGCAAGGCATAGAGTGCACAGCTTCTTCTTCAGAGGAGGAGCAGGTGGTAGATTAGGAGCAGGAGGAGGAAGAGCCTAAGGTTGAGATGGCACCAGCAGCAGAACACATTGCTGCCCATGAGGCCTATGGCCAGATTTACTTAACTTGCTCCATGGTTGTCACATGCTGTATTAAGTGCCTGCACCCCCCAACGACATTATAAAGCATCCCTACAATGAACAAGCCATTCCTCTCACCCAAACCCCCAGTGCTCAAGGTTAAGTAATGTCTCACCATTCACTCTGTGACAAAGCCACTTCCAAGGTAGCAGGTAAAAATTAACAAGACCGGAAAATGGTGCCATAAATATATTTATCTATATCATCAAAAGAACTGAAACTTAATAGTAACATTTTCATACATCCATGTGCATACCTTTGTACATCTCCTTTTGTGTCTTTTTTCGTTTCTGTGTGCTTCTACAAGGTGCACCCCCTGTGGCTTCAGCAGAGGTAGAGGCAGGCTGCTCACTTGCCTGCTGCGATTGGTTCGACACTTTTGGTAGACGTCCTCTGGGTTTTGGGCCTGTGAGGGCCCCGCCATAGACTGGTCCTACAACTGTGCAGGGGCTTACTCGGCCATCGTGATCTGAGGAAGCATGTGGGGCTCTGACTGGGGGTGAGGTATTGGGGGAGAAGTGGGAGCACTTTGAGAAGATACCCCACCTCCATGTACCCGCTCAGCATCAGCACTCTCATGGGTCACCTGCACCTTCCGGCCAGCAAGGACTTGGAGAGCACCTTGCTGCACAGCAGTGGGGTGATGAACGCCCAAGTCTATGTTTATATACCTCCTAGAGATTTTATCTATGAGCGTCTACCATCTTTGTCCACAGCTAGCATGTGCACATGTGAGCGGTGCATTTGCTGCTCCATGCAGCTGGCCATCCTTTCCATGGAGTAACACGTCATCGCCATTGCCTGAGACATGGTGCTGCTCATGTTGGAGATGGACTTCTCCAGTCTCTGCACATTTGTAGACATCTCGGCTGGAAAAGATGCCAGAGTCTCATACAATTGTTGCTCCCCTCCAAGAACACCCTCTTAATGGCCCTTGAGGCTCAGCACCTGCATGTAGCTGAGCAGAGGTGGGAGTGGCTTGCGCCCTCCGGCGAGGAATCTCCGCTCCTGTCCCTGTCAACTTCATCTGCTCTCCCTCACTTGTGAAGTATGAGACACCAGGTGAGAATACTACTCTATCTCGCACAGGACCCACCGAGGTGTACGTATCTGCTCTGGACCCACCGAGGTGTACGTATCTGCTCTGGTGCTGGGTGTGCTTGGGGCTGCTGATGGTGCACCCTCAGATCTGGAGCTTCCTCTGAGGAATTGTCTTCCTCCTCCAGCTGGACAGTGGAGGATGGCAGGGAGTGGGTGGGGCACTTGATGGACCTGTGGGAGAGTAAAGAGATGAATTAGAAGTGTTGTAATAATAATGGGTAATGTTACCATTAAGCACATGATGACATTTCACTGGCTGCTGACATCAGTCACCATATGAATGAAGGCTGTATGCCATGTGCCTGTATGAGTTGTAATTCTGTCACCAGTTACTGGGAGGTCCCCCTCTCTCCATCTCCCACCGCCAGCAGCTCTGCAACTCCCGATATCTCCAGGGCCCCCTCCTCTGCTGGAGCCATTTGTGTGAATACTCGAGGGCCACCTCCGGTTTTCTGCCTCTCCAGCGTGTTCGGGACTCTTTTCTCCTGCAAGGAGGGATAGAAGAAAACTTTGAGTGAGTGTGATGGAATGAGTGTAAGGAATGGATGGGTTACATCTATTCAGGGTGACTATAAAGGAGTGGGTGAGAATGCCAAATGGCCTCCTTCTGTGGTTGCATTAGGATGAGGGTGAGTGTCAGGGATGGTTAGCCAGAAGTGGATGTGAGTATGTACATAGAGAGAGAGGGAGGGGTGGGCCTGGAAGGTATGTTAAATAAGAACATAAGAACATAAGCAATAGAAGCAGGCTATACGGCCCCTCGAGCCTGCTCCGCCATTTAATATGATCATGGCTGATCCGATCATGGACTCAGGTCCACTTCTCGGCCCGCTCTCCATAACCCCTTATCTCCTTATCGTTTAAGAAACTCTCTATTTCTGTCTTAAATGTATTTAATGTCCCAGTTTCCACAGCTCTCTGAGGCAGCGCATTCCACAGATTTACAACCCTCTGAGAGAAGAAATTTCTCCTCATCTCAGTTTTAAATGGGTGGCCCCTTATTCTAAGATCATGCCCTCTAGTTCTAGTCTCCCCTATCAGTGGAAATATCCTCTTTGCATCCACCTTGTCAAGCCCCCTCATAATCTTATACGTTTTGATAAGATCACCTCTCATTCTTCTGAATTCCACCGAGTATGGTGAGGAATGATGTGAAGGGGTAGGCTTGAGAAGGCAGAATGATGGGGTTGGGATGACATACACATCAGGATGAAGGTGAATGTTGCATTGCACTCACCTTTCCTGACCTCATGAGATCATTGAATCATGTCCTGCACTGAATCCAGGTCGTCCTGACCACATCCCTGTTGCTGACCTTCTCTGCTATCTCCAACCAGGCCCTTTTGGTGTCTTTGAGAGGTCTCTTGTGCCTATGTAGCCAAGTTTGCTGATGATACAAAGATGGGTGGGAAAGCAAATTGTGAGGAGACAAAAAATCTGCAAAGGGATATAGACAGGCTAAGTGAGTGGGCAAAAAATTGGCAGATGGAGTATAATGTGGGAAAATGTAAGATCATCCACTTTGGCAGAAAAAATAGAAAAGCAAATTGTTATGTCTTTAATACTCTTATGAATGACTCCACGAGGTCTAGTATTGTACTTGAGTTGTTGTGAGCTTAGTCCCATTTATTGTAACTCCAGAATGAGGCACAAGCATGGTGGGCAGCCTTTTATACTGGGCCCTGCTATGTGGGTGACCCTCAATGTTATGCCCTTGGATGCTCTGATAATGACTCCACGAGGCAATGTGTTGTACTTGAACTGTAGTGATGTTAGTCCTTTATTGATAACCCCAGAGTGAGAATCACACCTGGTGGCCTACCTTTTATACGAGGCCAGGCACACCCGTACAGGTAACCTATAAGTCTCCCACTGTTGTGCCCTCTGGTGGCACACCTTTTGATAGTACAAACAGTAGCCATGTAGGATACATGACATCACTTTCACCCAAGCCTTTAGTGCAAATTGCCTCTGCATTGACTGTGCTCTGGGCTTAGCTCTATCTGGTTGACCCTTGTTGGGTCGTTTCAATCTTGGGTGAGTGCTTGGTGTTTCGTTGGCAGTAGAGTGCTGGTGGTTGCTGTTTGTGTGTGTCCCTGATGATTCCATTCTCCCGCCGCCCCCCACCCCCTACATATAGATTATGCCGGAGGCTCATTGCATTCATGTACATTCAAGTCCAGAAAAACAAGTTTGTGGTTCAATTGTGAGACAAGTACGTTAGACCTGGTGAGATACATTATTGATATGTACTGGGGATCAGTAACCGGTGTGTAAGGACAAGCTAGTTCCAGAACTGCTGCATGGTGTCCAGGCAGTCTGGTGGCAGCGTGGTGCCCAATGCTGGCAGTGGGAACCCGGTTGGCTCAAGTTGCCTGCTCTTGGGGCTGTTGCCATTGCTCCTAGAGTCGGGCAGGTTCACAGATGCCTGTGACCTCCCTGTCCTTTCTTTGCACCCTGGGTCGCTGCTGCTCCCTGAGGAGCTGTCGTCTAGCAGTGCACAGGGAACTGCTGACTCGCTTGCCTGGGCATTGGTTGGCTTGGGATCCTGGCTGGGCCCAGTCCCTTTTGGGAGGACTGTTGCGGGTGACCCTTCGTTCCCGGGTATGGCCTTGGTGGCGATGGGGTCTGGGGGCAGTGCCTTAGCACAATTTGCTCTTTCAGGCTCGTGGCAGTTGGTGCAATTGGGTGCCTTTGAAAGGTGGAGCCGATCAGGGGCAGGGTATCGATACCGGTGCTGTTGCCCTCCTGAGATCGCTTGCTCTGCAGCTTGTATATATTAGCTGCTTATGGCCACACTCCATGGTGCATAACTCTGGTCCCAGGGACGCTGGCTACAGTGTTGAGTAGCTCGCTGGACCTGGTGCTCCCGATGGGTGTTTGCCCACTGCCTTCACTGTGTGCAGTTGAAATCCTACATCGCACAACGTTTCATTACTTATTGTGAATACCCTGTAGCTCCGATCGTGATTGCGCGACTTTTCCTTGCTTATTGCCTGTACGCAACTTTGATCATCAGTTATACATTTTATCTCTAACTTACGGCTGCTATTACATTGCTTGAATGTGTGGAATTGTCCCTTTAAGTGTGATGGGTTGCTGGCCTCCATTAAGAGAGCCTTGCTATCTATACCCCAATCCTCTTCTCCGTTTGGTGCCACGTGTTGCTCCATCAGCGCTGCACCTCTCATGGTCTGGCCGCCGCCATCTTTTTCTTCAGCGCTTCACCTTGTCGTTCGGGCGCCATCTTTCCTCCATCCACGATGTTGACTGCGGTGATCCTCGTCGCCCCGGGTTCTGCCTCCAAAGCTGGGAAGTCACCTCTGGATCCGATTTTCTTTCTCTGGAGTCCTGCCACTGGAGCCTGGAAGATGCGTTCGGGTCGTCCCAGCTGGATCATCTCCACGCAGTCGTGCTGAGCGGTCTGTGCCTCGGGTGCTGTGCTGGTCTGCTCTCTGGTGCCGGATCCAACCTCAGGTGAGGGCTTGCTTTGCCTCTGTGCGCAGAGGATGTCGATCGCTGGAGGGGTGAAGTCTTCCCCCTTCCAATGGATCTTCTCCATCCACCTTCTTCTGAGTAGCATTGGTCAATCACCTGCAACAATCCACAGAGGTAACTTGTGCACCGCGCCATCATGGATTACCTTAACATCCGCACTACCAAGGACTGGGATAAGTTCATTGGTGTAGGTGCGCAGCTTTGCCTAAATCTGGACCAACTTGGGTCGTTCAGCTTGATTGTCCCATAGCCTCTCTCAGTACTGACTGGCTCGCCCCAGTGTCCACTTCCATGAAGACTGGAACGCCATCTATCTCGACTTACATCCTCAACGGGAAACACTCGGTGGTGCAGGTAAACTTACCATACACCTCATCGTGGGGCTGAGCTGCCTCTCTGCCTATCGTTTCATAATCCGTGCTGGATTCATGGCCATCTGCAAGCTCTTCATCAACACAGTGAGTCATATTTTTCTTACACATTCGCCGGAGGTGGCCTTTTGTGCTGCAGCCTTTACATTCATAGTCTTTAAAACAGCACTGGTGAGCCCTGTGATTCCCTCCACAACGCCAGCATGGAGCTACTCGATTAGCCCCCATCGGCGGACTCTGAGTTAAGGGACTCGGGGGCCTGTTCTCTCTTCCCTGAGAGGATTCGTGCTCTACAGTCCAGCCTCTAAAAGGCACCACTCTGTACACATTACCTGCCGGGTTTGAGTCCTGAGGGTGAGACATCTGCCTAGAACCGCTGGTCGAGGTCGTGAATGCCTGGCTCACAGAGATGGCCTTCTGCAGTGTGACTGTGGTATCTGCCGACAGTAGCTTATGAAGAAAGTCCTCATGGCCAATTCCAATGACAAAAATGTCCCGCAGCGCTTCGGTGAGGTGGTCGCCGAAATCGCATGGTGCCGCCAGTCTCCTGGGGTCTGCAGTGTATTTCGCGATTTCCTGGCCTTCGGGCCGTCGGTGGGTTTAGAGCCGGTGTCTGGTTGTGAGGATGCTCTCCTTGGGCTTAAGTTGCTCATGGATCAGTGTCACAAGCTCCTCGTACGTCTTGGTCATTGTCTTCGCTGGTACCAGCAAGTCCCTGACGAGGCCATAGACGGTGGGCCCACAACTGGTTAGCAGGATAGCTCTGAGCTTAGAAACATAGAAACATAGAAAATAGGTGCAGGAGTAGGCCATTCGGCCCTTCGAGCCTGCACCACCATTCAATAAGATCATGGCTGATCATTCCCTCAGTACCCCTTTCCTGCTTTCTCTCCATACCCCTTGATCCCTTTAGCCGTAAGGGCCATATCTAACTCCCTCTTGAATATATCCAATGAACTGGCATCAACAACTCTCTTCGGCAGGGAATTCCACAGGTTAACAACTCTCTGAGTGAAGAAGTTTCTCCTCATCTCAGTCCTAAATGGCCTACCCCTTATCCTAAAACTGTGTCCCCTGGGTCTGGACTTCTCCAACATCGGGAACATTCTTCCCGCATCTAACCTGTCCAGTCCCGTCAGAATCTTATTTGTTTCTATGAGATCCCCTCTCATCCTTCTAAACTCCAGTGTATAAAGGGCCAGTTGATCCAGTCTCTCCTCATATGTCAGTCCAGCCATCCCTGGAATCAGCCTGGTGAACCTTCGCTGTACTTCCTCAATGGCAAGAACGTCCTTCCTCAGATTAGGAGACCAAATCTGAACACAATATTCCAGGTGAGGCCTCACCAAGGCCCTGTACAACTGCAGTAAGACCTCCCTGCTCCTATACTCAAATCCCCTAGCTATGAAGGCCAACATGCCACTTGCCTTCTTCACCGCCTGCTGTGCCTGCATGCCAACTTTCAATGACTGATGAACCATGACACCCAGGTCTCGTTGCACCTCCCCTTTTGCTGATCTGCCGCCATTCAGATAATATTGTGCCTTCGTGTTTTTGCCACCAAAGTGGATAACCTCACATTTGTCCACATTATACTGCATCTGCCAAGCATTTTCCCACTCACCTAACCTGTCCAAATCACCCTGCAGCCTCTTAGCATCCTCCTCACAGCTCACACCGCCACCCAGTTTAGTATCATCTGCAAACTTGGAGATATTACACTCAATTCCTTCATCTAAATCATTAATGTATATTATAAATAGCTGGTGTCCCAGCACTGAGCCCTGCGGCACTCCACTAGACACTACCTGCCATTCTGAAAAGTACCTATATATCCCGACACTCTGCTTCCTGTCTGCCAACCAATTCTCTATCCACGCCAGTACATTACCCCTAACACCATGTACTTTGATTTTGCATACCAATCTCTATGTGGGACCTTGTCAAAGGCCTTTTGAAAGTCCAAATACACTACATCCACTGGTTCTCCCTTGTCCGCTCTGCTAGTTACATCCTCAAAAAATTCCAGAAGATTTGTCAAGCATGATTTCCCTTTCATAAATCCATGCTGACTTGGACCGATCCTGTCACTGGTTTCAAAATGCGCTGCTATTTCATCTTTAATAATTGATTCCAACATTTTCCCCACTACTGATGTCAGGCCAACCGGTCTATAATTACCTGTTTTCTCTCTCCCTCCCTTTGTAAAAAGTGGTGTTACATTAGCTACCCTCCAGTCCATAGGAACTGATCCAGAGTCGATAGACTATTGGAAAATGATCACCAATGCATCCACTATTTCTAGGGCCACTTCCTTAAGTACTCTGGGATGCAGACCATCAGGCCCCAGGGATTTATTGGCCTTCAATCCCATCAATTTCCCCAACACAATTTCCCGCTTAATAAGGATATCCTTCAGTTCCTCCTTCTCACTAGACCCTCGGTCCCCTAGTATTTCCGGAAGGTTATTTGTGTCTTCCTTCATGAAGACAGAACCAAAGTATTTGTTCAGTTGGTCTGCCATTTCTTTATTCCCCATTATAAATTCACCTGAGTCTGACTGCAAGGGACCTACGTTTGTCTTCATTAATCTTTTTCTCTTCACATATCTTAAGAAGCTTTTGCAGTCAGTTTTTATGTTCTCAGCAAGCTTCCTCTCGTACTCTATTTCCCCCCTCCTAATTAAACCCTTTGTCCTCCTCTGCTGTATTCTAAATTCCTCCCAGTCCTCATGTTTGCTGCTTTTCCTGGCCAATTTATATGCCTCTTCCTTGGATCTAACACTATTCTTAATTTCCCTTGTTAGCCATGGTTGAGCCACCTTCCCTGTTTTATTTTTACTCCAGACAGGGAATTACAATTGTTGAAGTTCATCCATGTGATCTATAAATGTTTGCCATTGCCTATCCACCGTCAACACTTTAAGTATCCTTTGCCAGTCTATTCTAGCCAATTCACGCCTCATACCGTCGAAGTAAGCTTTCCTTAAGTTCAGGACCCTAGTCTCTGAATTAACTCTGTCACTCTCCATCTTAATAAAGAATATTATGGTCACTCTTACCCAAGGGGCCTCACACAACAAGATTGCTAATTAGTCCCTTCTCATTACACATCGCCCAGTCTAGGATGGCCAGTTCTCTAGTTGGTTCCTTGACATATCGGTCAAGAAAACCATACCTAATACACTCCAGGAAATCCTCCTCCACCTCATTGCTACCAGTCTGGTTAGCCCAATCTATATGTAAATTAAAGTCACCCATGATAACTGCTGTACCTTTATTGCATACATGCCTTATTTCTTGTTTGATGCTGTCCCCAACCTCACTACTACTGTTTGGTGGCCTGTACACATTTCCCACAGTGTTTTCTGCCCTTTGGTATTCTGTAGCTCCACCCATACCAATTCCACATCATCCAAGCCAATGTCCCTCCTTACTATTGCATTAATTTCCTCTTTAACCAGCAATGCTACCCCGCCTCCTTTTAATTTTTGTCTATCCCTCCTAAATGTTGAATACCCCTGGATGTTGAGTTCCCAGCCTTGGTCACCCTGGAGCCATGTCTCCGTGATGCCAATTACATCATATCCATTAACTGCTATCTGCGCAATTAATTTGTCCACCTTATTCCGAAAACTCCTCGCATTGAGGCACAGAGCCTTCAGGCTCATCTTTTTAACACACTTTGCCAGCCAGTGTGGCCGGGTTGTCTCCTGCCAGGTCGTTTGCTGTGAAGAAATGGTCGAGCCTCTCCACAAAGGCATCCCAATTATCACCATTGGCGAACTGCTGCAACGTACCAAGGATAGCCATTTTCGTGTGAAAGTCCGTAATCTCGTCGCCAATTGTTATGTTCTTGGATGCTCTGATAATGACTCCACGAGGCAATGTGTTGTACTTGAACTGTAGTGACCTTAGTCCTTTATTAATAACTCCAGAGTGAGGATCACACCTGGTGGCTTGCCTTTTATACTAGGTCAGGCACACCTGTACAGGTAACTTACAAGTCTCCCACTGCTGTACCCTCTGGTGGCACACCTTATGTGACTATACAATTAGTATACATGGTCTACATACATGACATCACTTCCCCCGAAGTTTTTAATGCAAATTGACTCGTACATTGACGGGGACCTGGGCTTTGCTCATCCTGGTTGACCATTGGAGAGTCGCTTCTAGTTTGGGTGGGTTGGTAGTGAGATTTGTTGCCAGTGGAGGTCCCAATAGTTTCTGGTTGTGAGTCCATGACTACTCCATTCTCACCCCCACACAGAGATCATGCTAATGGCCCATTACATGCAAGTTGCATTCAAGTTCATCATATGGGTTTTACATTTACATCTTAGTACATTTGTTGGCTGGATTACAGTTGCGTTTCTTTTTGTGTGGTACATTTACATGATCGGTACAGGTATCTCAGTATAGGTACACAAGGACAGTCTAGTGTAGCCAGATGAGATCTGGGTCGTCTGGTGGCTGCGCAGCGCCCCATGCTAGTGGGTCTGTGGGCGAGGTGAGCTCATTTTGCCCGAGTTGCCAGAGCACAGGGCTCTTGCTGTTACTCCTAGTGTCGGGCAGGACCAAAGACAGCTGATGTGTCTGTGACCTCCCTGTCCTTTTTGTTTGCACAGTGTCGCTGCTGCTCCCTGGGAAGTGGTCCGAGTGAGTGATTATTTCATCTAAGTGACGGTGGGGCTGCCTCGTCCTGTCTAGCAGTTTCCTTGAGGGCACCATTGTGAGCAGTCTCTAGTTTGGGATCCTGGCTGGTCCAGGGCCTGTTCGGAGGAGCTGTTGCGGGTGACCTTTCGCTCTTGAGTATTGCCGTGGTGGCGAATGGGTTTGTGGGCTGCGCCTTTTCCACCCGGGTGGTGGGCGACCATAGCCGACTGCGAGCATAGGCGCAGTTTACTGTTTCTGGCCCATGGCGCTTCATGCCATCGGGTGCTTGCAATGTTAAACCGATCTGAGGCAGGGTATCGCTACCGGTGCCTCTGCTCTCTGGAGATTGTTTACTCTGTGGCTTGTCTACTTCTGTCAGCTGTGGGGACACTTTATTATACATCGTTCTGGTCCCGGGGACGCAGGCATTGGGTAGCCCGCTGGACCTGTATACGACTGTTAGGTGTTCGCCCGCTACATTGGCTGATTGCAATTTGCACCTGACACTGATCAACAACATTTTGGTCGTTACAGCTGGACTTTTACATTGGTTACCAATTTCAAGCAGTTCATTTAAAAATGGCGGGTTGCTGGCCTCCTTTAAAATGGCCTTACTGCTTTTACCCCAATCGTCTTCCTTGCGTGGAACCATGTGTCATTGCTCCGTTAGCACTGCACCTCCTGGTTTGGACGCCATCGTTTCCCTGTCCATGATTTCGATTGCCGTGATCTTCTTTCCCAGGGATTCTGCCACTGAAGCTGGGAAGGCGCCATCGGATCCAATCTTCCTCCACAGGAGTCCTGCTACTGAAACCGGGAAGGTGCGTTCGGGTCGTCTCGGCCGGATCATCACCACGCAGTCGTGATGAGCGGTCTGTGCCTCGGGAGCTGCGCGGATCTGCTCTCCGGTGCCTGGTCCAACCGAAGGTGGGGGCTTGCTCTGCCTCTGAGCACGGGGGACGTCGATCGCTGGAGGGATGAAGTCTTCCCAGTTCCAATGAATCTTCCCCATCCATCTTCCTCCAAGTAATTTTGGTCCATCACCTGAAACAATCCACAATGGTAAATTGTGCACCGCACCATCATGGGATACACTTACACCGCACTACCAACAACTGATATCAGTTCCTTGGTGTAGGTGCGCAGCTTTCCCTGAACCAGGACCAGCTTGGGTCATTCAGCTTGATCGTTCCATAGCCTCTCAAAGGTTTCCTGGCCCATTACTGACTGACTCACCCCGTGTCCACTTCCATGAAGACTGGAATGCCATTTATCTCGACTTCCATTATCACTGGAGGACAATCTGTGGTGCAGGTATATACTCCATACACTTCATCCTGGGACTGAGCTGCTTCTCTCGCCATCTCCTCGTAATCTGCACTGGATTCACAGTCATCTGCTGACTCCTCTTCTACATGGTGAGTCACAGCTCTTTTGCACATTCACTGCAGGTGGCCCTTCGTGCTGCAGCCTTTGCACACATAGTCTCTGAACTGATACTGTGATTACCTCCGCAACGCCAGCATGGTGCTACTCGACTTACGTTTGCACCCCTCGACGGACTCTGAGTTAAAGGACTCGGGGGCCTGTATGCTCTGCCCTGGGCAGATTCACGTTCAACAGTTCTGCCTGTGAAAGGCGCCATTCTATTTAAAGTACTTGCCGAGTTTGAGTCCTGAGAGTGTGTCATCATCTGCTTGGAGCTGCAGCTTGAGGTCATGAATGCCTGGCTGTTGCTGATGGCCTTCTGCAGAGTGATGGTGGTTTCGACAGACAGTAGCCTGTGAAGAAGGGCCTCATGACCGATGCCAATAACGAAGGTGTCACACAACGCATCGACGAGGGATGCGCCGAATTCACATGGTCCTGACAGCCTCCTGAGGTCAGCAGCGTACTTCGCGATTTCCTGGTGTGTATAAAATCGATGCCTGGCCGTGAGGATGCACGGCTTTGCTTTGAGTTGGTCCCGAATAAGCACTTTCAGCTCCTCGTATGACTTGGTCATTGTTTTCTCTGGTGCAAGCAAGTCCCTGACGAGGCCGTAGACCACGTGCCCACAACTGGTCAACAGGATAGCTCTGCGCTTATCTGCCAGCGTGGCCAGATCATCACCTACTAGGTCGTTTGCTACGAAATATTGGTGGAGCCGCTCCGTAAAGGCTTTCTAATCTTCGCCCTCTGAGAACTTTTCTAATGCACCAACGTTAGTCATTTTTGCATGAAAGTTCATTATCTCGTTGCCAGTTGTTATGTCTTTAATACTCTTTTGAATGACTCCATGAGGTCTAGTATTGTACTTGAGCTGTTGTGACCTTAGTCCCATTTATTGTAACTCCAGAGTGAGGCACAAGCATGGTGGGCAGTCTTTTATACTTGGCCCTGCACACCTATGCAGGTGACCCTCAGGTCTCCCAACGCAGTGCCCTCTGGTGGCACATCTTATATGACTATAACGTTAGTATACATGGTCTACATGCATGACACAAATTATAATTTAAATGAAGAAAAATTGCAAAGTGCTGCAGTACAGAGAGACCTGGGGATCCTTGTGCATGAAACACAAAAAGTTAATATGCAGGTACAGAAAGTAATCAGGAAGGCAAATGGAATGTTGGCCTTTATTGCAAGGGGGTTGGAGTATAAAAGCAGAGAAGTCCTGCTACAACTGTACAGGGTATTGGTGAGGCCACACCTAGAGTACTGCGTACAGTTTTGGTCTCCATATTCAAAGAAGGATATACTTGCAATGGAGGCTGTTCAGAGAAGGTTCACTAGGTTGATTCCGGAAATGAGAGGGTTGACTTATGAAGATAGGTTGGGCCTATACTTATTGGAGTTCAGAAGAATGAGAGGTGATCTTATCGAAACATATAAGATAATGAAGGGGCTCAACAAGATGGATGCAGAGAGGATATTTCCACTCATAGCGGAAACTAAAACTAGGGGACATAGGCCGTGATCCTGGTGGAAGCTAAGTTCCGCCTAAATGCCATCCAAAGGACCGCTGAGATCCTGACGGTACTTTAGGGTGGAATTTTCTTTAAAAAGTCCTGGAAAGACCGCCTGGCGGCAAAGAAGTGACTTACACCCTGAATAGGGGCGGGAGCGGGCAGCAGCTCCCAATCTGGGCGGTAAATGCAATCCTCGGTAAAGTGCCGCTGAGGATTGAGTCGGGTCCAGGGAGGGGGGAGCAGATAAAAATTAAAATGTCCAAAAAATGTTAAAAAAACACTGGAAAACCTTCAGGGGACCCCATCCACCTGAATTGCTGGAAAAAAAATAAAGAAAATAAGGTTACTAACCATTTTTTTGCAGGACTTCCTACTTACTGTTGAAGTTAGACCTGCCTCCACACAACGGTCCTTTCCCCTGCTGCAGCGGACTCCCGCTCGGACCAAGCTGGCAGCTCGCTGGGCAGGAGGACACGTTGCGTGCCAACGGACGTCAGCAGACATCAGCAGGCGGTCCCCAGCACACTTCACTACCTGCCAGCGCGAGGCCCCCACCAAACTCGCTCGGAGGGGCGATCACCCAGAAAACTCGTCGGCAGCCGACGGCAGTAGGCAGTGAGTCCACCAAGTTCGACCCCATAGTCTCAGAATGAGGGACCGTCCATTTAAAACTGAGATGAGGAGGAGTTTCTTCTCTCAGAGGGTTGTAAATCTATGGCATTCTCTGACCCAGAGAACTGTGGAAGCTGGGACATTGAATATATTTAAGGTGGAGATAGACAGATTTTGAGCGATAAGGGAATAAAGCATTATGGGGAGCGGGCAGGGCAGTGGAATTGAGTCCATGATCAGATCAGCCATGATCTTAATAAATGGTGGAGCAGACTCGAGGGGCCAAATGGTCTACTCCTGTTCCTATTTCTGATGTACTTATGTTCTTATCTGCAGGAAATAGGATCTCCTTGTGTGCTCTCACTGCCTCCACCAGAATACGCAGGGATGCATCAGAAAATCGGTGTGCCTTTGAGTATCCATCATTTAAAGTTTGGAACAGTACTCAGACCTTTCTATTTCAGCTTCCACACTCCTCTAGCAACCTTCAAATGAGTTATGTGCAAGGCTGCTTTAAATATTGGCGCTGGAAATTATTAATCGATTATATCAACAGATTCGCTCCATTTAATTGGGGTGGGAAACATGCAAGACTGCTTTAGTAGGGCCTAGGAACATAGCTACATAGGAACAGGAGTAGGCCATTTAGCCCCTCGAGCCAGTTCCGCCATTTGATGAGATCATGGCTTATCTGTGATCTAACTCCATATACCTACCTTTGGCCCATATCCCTTAATATCTTTGGTTAACAAAAAGCTATCAATCTCAGATTTAAAATGATCAATTGATCTAGTATCAATTGCCATTTGGTGGAAGAGAGTTCCAAACTTCAACCACCCGTTGTGTTTCCTAATTTCACTCCTGAAAGGTATGGCTCTAATTTTTAGACTGCCCCCAGTTCTAGAATCCCCAACCAGTGAAAATAGTTTGGCCCAGAAATCCCTGTTTCTTCTTCCCATGGGCGTTCAACTAAAAATAAGAGAAGAGATGCGCACTTACCTTTTGGTCAAATGCCCGCCAGAGATCCCGGACTCGAGGCCTCCTCTTCTTGCGCAATGGAGCGCGTCCGCAGGACGTAAATCCGAAACTCCTATTACTATGAATGAGAAACATCCCTAAACACCCAAACACTACATAAAACATTAAAAAAAGCACCTCACATAAATACACTATAGAAATTAAAGTTGCTGGAAATGTTTTTTTAAAGAAAAAAAATTTGCTGATTTTTAAAAAAAAGTTTTAATTATGGTTAAAAATAAATGTAACATAGTGGGCAGGGTTTTAAAAATAATATGTTTTTAAAAATTCAATTAATTATATTTTTGTATGTTTTTAAACTCTTATACCTGTAAAAGTAGGCTATGCGCCTGCTTTTATCAGGCGCAAGAGTTTTGAGGACATTTGTTGGACAAGATATGGGTAAATCCCGTAATCTTGTCCTGGCAAATGTCCTCGCTCCCGAGATATGGAGGGTCTATCAAGCCAGAAACTTGACAGATCAGAAAAGCCGGTTTTCAGCGCATTTGCATTGCGTGCTGAAAACTGGCTTTTCCAATGCCTTCTCGGGTCCGTAGAAACTTCGTATGGACCCGGGGAAGCTGCGACTTCTGGGCCTTTATCTCTATCTACCCTATCTGTTCCCTTTAATATCATAACAACTTTGATCAGATCACCCCTTAACCTTCTAAATTCTAGGGAATACAACCCTAGTTTGTGTATTCTCTCTTCATGACTTTACCCTTGAAGTCCGGATATCTTTCTGATAAACCTACGCTGCACTTCCTCCAAGGCCAATATATCCTTCCTAAGGTGTGGTGGCCAGAATTGCTCACGGTGCTCCAGGTGTGGTCTAACCAGGGTTTTGTATAGATGCAGCATAACTTCTGCCCCCTTGTACTCTAGCCCTCTGGATATAAAGGCCAGCATTCCATTAGCCTGTTTGATTAGTTTCTGTATCTGTTCATGACATTTTAATGATTTATGTACCTGAACCCCCAAGTCTCTTTGGACATCTGCTGTTTTTAGCTTTTTACTATTTAGAAAGTACTCTGTTCCATCCTTTTTAGGTCCAAAGTGGATGACCTCACATTTGCTTACATTGAAATCCATTTGCCACAGTTTTGCCCATTCACTTAAGCTATCAGTATCCCTTTGTAATTTTATGCTTTCATCTACACTGCCTACAATACCGCCTATCTTCGTGCCATCGGCAAATTTGGATATATGACTTTCTATCCCAATCATCTAAGTCATTAATAAATATTGTGAATAGTTGAAGCCCCAACACAGAGTCCTGCAGGACACCACTAGTCACATCCTGTCAATTTGAGTACCTACCCATTATCCCTACTCTCTGTCTCCTGCTGCTCAGCCAATTTCCTAACCAGGTCAATAATTTGCCCTCAACACCATAGGCTTCTACCTTAGATAACAGTCTCTTATGTGTGATTTCACCAAATGCCTTCTGGAAGTCCATATAAATAACATCCATAGACATTCCCCTGTCCACTACTTTACTTACCTCTTCAAAAAATTCAATCAGGTTTGTCAGGCATGACCTACCTTTCACAAATCCATGCAATCAAAGTTGCACTAAACAACATGCTGAGCAGAACATTGTATTCCTGAAACGCCACGCGGCTGGCACGCAGCCAACCCGACTCCACGGTAAAAATTCCAACTGATAGGTCGAATGGCCTCCTTCTGTGCTGTAAATTTCTTCTATGAAGTGTTTGCAATGTTTAAAATGTTTAACAGAAATGAGCCTCAAACAAGACTAGAGATTTGAAAATTTAAAACAAAATTCTTAGGATGTGGGTGATACTGCCAAAGTTGTACTTATTGCCAATTGCCAGTTGCCCTGAGAAGTTGGTGGTGGGCTTTCTCCTTGAACTGCTACAGTTATTGTTGTGATGATGCTTGCATGATGGTGTTGGGTAGGGAATTTCAGGATTTTGGCAGCATATGCCCAGGGTAGGATGGTGTGTGGTTTGGAGCGAATCTTGCTGCATGGATTAATCCATGTTGGGAACAATCATCCAGCAAAACCACTTGATGCTGTCTTAATCAATTCCATTAAAAGCTGAGGTAATCGAATATTTTACAGGACATATGGTCCCTGTGCTCCTGCAGCTGGATTGAATAGTGGGGATGAGAGGATATTTAAATATTTTGAAGCTTTGTTTGATTACTATTGGGAGCCAGTGCATTAAATCAAAAGAATTTATGATGGGATAGATTGTACATAATTTGAGGATGGAGCGGGTTTGATTGATTCATTAAATCGTTGTTATGCCATCTCCCCACAGGAACAGATGGAAAGATTGGAGGGAGATTAGACACTGAGGCTGTAATCTTACCAACCCTGCGAGTGCGAGTTTGGAGGTGGGCCCGCTGCCAAAATGACCGTGATTGACAGCGGGGCAGAAGTCCAGTTTGAACCCTCCTCCTTGTAAATTTCCCGGATTGCAGACCTGGCACTAAGCGACGTGTCAGGAAATTGTGCTAGTTAAGAAGTTGCTTAAAGCTATTTAAACAGCATTTTACAAGGTCCAAATAATTTTTCCAAGTTTTTTACAAGGTTCACATCCCTTGGGTATCACATCAGGTAAGTGTGTCGGGTTCGCAACAACTCTGGATTGGTTTGATCAGCTGACAGCTGCAGAAGTGGTATAACAGCTACCATTTCACAGCTGTTCAATTTCGAACCAAAGAAACTGGAGCCTTCAGGATCTGGAATACACTTTTCAGCTTAATGGAGGTTTGAAGTGCTTGCAGTGATTGTAAAGTCCTGTCCCCTCAGTACAGATTCACACGAGGCATGTAGTGAAGTCAAGGTCACTCTGGACCTGCACCTTTATTTCACAGCTCTGGAATGCTGCACTTGCCTGAGACCTGTCCTTTTATACCTGTCTCTTGCAAATGCACCCCTGGTGGTAAGGTATGCTGGTGGTTACAGGTCATATCTTATTACAGTCATGTATAGCATGTTAGGATACAGTTATATATAATAATGTAAGATACATGACATCACCCTCCCCCAAGGTCTTATTGACTTTATAGGTTCAGTCTCTCAGGTGGTCTACGCTCTCGCGTGGAGCGTCTGAGTTGTGGTTCAGTTGTTTGCCTTGGTGTCTGTTTTTCTTTGGGTGTGGTTGCTGGTATCTCGCCAGGGCTGTCTGTTTCGATTGGTGTGATTGTTGTTGACTCGCCTGGGCTGTCTGTTGGGATTGCCCTTTCCTCAGGTTGTTCCCTCTGTCTGTCCACCAGGTGTGGTGCGAGTTCCACATTGTAGTCTGCCTCTGGTTCTGCAGTGTTGTTGGTAAATCTGCTTTTGACTTGGTCGACATGCCTCCGGCAGGTTTTGCCATTGTCCATTTGTACTACCAGTAGCCTTTTTCATTCCTTTCCCGTTACTGACCCTGCAAGCCATTTGGGACCCCTGCCATAGTTTAGTACAAACACTTTGTCCCCTATCTCATTCCATCTCCCCCTCGAATTTCTATCATGGTACTCAGTCAGCTTACGGCGCTTTGCCTCAACGATTTCGTGCATGTCTGGGAGGATTAATGAGAGCCTTGTTTTTAAAGTCCTTTTCATCAACAGTTGTGCGGGGGGGATCCCAGTCAGTGATTGCGGACGAGATCTGTATGCCAGCAGCAGTCGCGACAGGCGACCCTGCAGCGTGAGACCTTGGATTTTAAGCATGCCTTGTTTAATGATTTGCACTGCTCTCTCCGCCTGGCCATTGGAGGCCAGCTTGAACGGTGCCGTCTTGACGTGATTTATGCCGTGGTCAATTATAAAGTCTTGGGATTCTGCGCTGATGAATCATGGACCATTGTCACTGACCAATATGTCAGAGATTCCGTGCGTTGCAAACATGGTTGCGAGGCTCTCCACAGTGGTGGAGGTTGTGCTCGAGTTTAAAATGGTGCATTCGATCCACTTTGAAAATGCATCTACAACTACGAGGAACATTTTGCCCATGAATGGGCCCGCATAGTCTACGTGCACCCGCGACCACGGTTTGGTAGGCCAGGGCCAGGGGCTCAGGGGAGCCTCCCTGGGGGCATTGCTGAGTTGGGCACAAATAGTGCACCTTCGGACGCAGAGCTCCAAGTCCGCGTCAATACCAGGCCACCAGACGTGGGATGTGGCTATCGCCTTCATGAGAACAATCTCTGGGTGCTCGCGGTGGAGCTCCCGGACAAATGCCTCTCTGCCTCGCAGAGGCATGACTACTCGGCTGCCCCACATCAGGCAGTCTGCTTGTAGTGATAGCTCATGCATGCACCTGTGAAAGGGTTTTAATTCCTCGGCCCAGTCACCGGTTAGGACACATCTTTTTACTAAGGATAACGTGGGGTCGCTGGCTGTCCAGGCTCTGATTTGGCGAGCCGCCATGGGCGAACCTGTGGATTCAAAGGCATTGATTGCCATGACTATCTCACAGTCCTGTTCATCAGACCCTTCCGTGGTCGCCAGGGGTAGCCTGCTGAGCGCGTCGGCACAGTTGTCTGTGCCTGGTCTGTGCCTAATGGTATAGTCGTAGGACGCCAGCATGAGTGCCCACCGTTGAATTCGTGCCGAGGCGTTGGCGTTTATTGCTTTGTTCTCGGATAGGAGGGACTATGGCCCCAAGTTTCCACATGATTTGCTCCTGATTTTTAGGAGCAACTGGTGGAGAACGGAGTATCTTAGAAATCGCAATTCTCCACATTTAAGTTTTCTGCAGTTCTAGTCAGGTAGAACAGTTTCACTTTTGAACAGAATTTTTTTTTCAAAAGGGGGCGTGTCCGGCCACTGACGCCTGATTTGAAAGTTTCCACAGTGAAAACGTACTCCAAACTAACTTAGAATGGAGCAAGTGAAGATTTTTGTAGGCCTGAAAAAACCTTGTCTACACATTAAAAAATCAGGCGCAGGTTACAAATTAGGTGTCCGGAACGAGGTGGGGGGGGGGAAGGGAAGTCATTACATTCTACAATAAATCCTTAGTTATACTTATACAAATATTATACAATAAATCCAACCTGAATAAAAATTTATAAGCAAAGAAAAGATTAAATAAACCATGTTCCTATCTGTGTGAAAGTGTTTCAGGCAGGCCTTTCAGGCAGGGAGAAGGCTGCAGGAAGCCTCACAAGTTGAGGCAGCCGTTCCCGACGGCAGTGGGGGGGGGGGGCGAGGCAGTGAGGGCCCGACCAACGACAGCGGGGGGGAGGCAGTGAGGGCCCGACCAACGACAGCGGGGGGGAGGCAGTGAGGGCCCAACCGACGGCAGCAGCTGTTCCCGACGACAGGGGGGGGGAGGCAGTGAGGGCCCAACCGACGGCAGCAGCTGTTCCCGACGACAGGGGGGGGGAGGCAGTGAGGGCCCGACCGACGGCAGCGGGGGGAGGCAGTGAGGGTCCAACCGACGGCAGCGGGGGGGAGGCAGTGAGGGCCCGACCGACGGCAGCGGGGGGGAGGCAGTGAGGGCCCGACCGACGGCAGCGGGGGGGAGGCAGTGAGGGTCCAACCGACGGCAGGGGGGGGGAGGCAGTGAGGGTCCAACCGACGGCAGCGGGGGGGAGGCAGTGAGGGTCCAACCGACGGCAGCGGGGGGGAGGCAGTGAGGGTCCAACCGACGGCAGGGGGGGGGAGGCAGTGAGGGCCCGACCGACGGCAGCGGGGGGGAGGCAGTGAGGGTCCGACCGACGGCAGCGGGGGGGAGGCAGTGAGGGCCCAACCGACGGCAGCGGGGGGGAGGCAGTGAGGGCCCGACCGACGGCAGCGGGGGGGAGGCAGTGAGGGCCCGACCGACGGCAGCGGGGGGGAGGCAGTGAGGGCCCGACCGACGGCAGCGGGGGGGAGGCAGTGAGGGTCCAACCGACGGCAGCGGGGGGGAGGCAGTGAGGGCCCAACCGACGGCAGCGGGGGGGAGGCAGTGAGGGCCCAACCGACGGCAGCGGGGGGGAGGCAGTGAGGGCCCGACCGACGGCAGCGGGGGGGAGGCAGTGAGGGTCCAACCGACGGCAGCGGGGGGGAGGCAGTGAGGGCCCAACCGACGGCAGCGGGGGGGAGGCAGTGAGGGTCCAACCGACGGCAGCGGGGGGGAGGCAGTGAGGGCCCGACCGACGGCAGCGGGGGGGAGGCAGTGAGGGTCCAACCGACGGCAGCGGGGGGGAGGCAGTGAGGGCCCGACCGACGGCAGCGGGGGGGAGGCAGTGAGGGCCCGACCGACGGCAGCGGGGGGGAGGCAGTGAGGGCCCGACCGACGGCAGCGGGGGGGAGCCAGGGAGAAGGCTGCAGGAAGCCTCAGAAGTTGAGACAGCCATTCCCGACGGCCGGGGGGAGGGGGGGAGGCCCCCCTGCCGTCGGTCGGGCCCGTCGGGAAACGGCTGCCTCAACTTCTGAGGCTTCCTGCAGCCTTCTCCCTGCTGCAAGAAGCCTCAGTGCTGATCATGGAAGGGCAATGTGGTTTTATTAAGAAATGTTAAAAATTGAATAGCTACAAAGAACTACAAAAATGGCCGAGTGCCAATGTATCCTTCACACTGCGCGTGCGCGAACGCTCCAACGCGCACGCGCAGGGTTGCCGGCACGAAAAAAACTCATTTAAATGGTACCCGCCCCCTTCTACTTACAAAATCGGCGCGAGTGCTAGGCTCCGCCCCCTGGGTGCCGCGCCAAGCTGACATCGAGCTGTATGTTCTTATGTATGTAAGAACATAAGAATTAGGAACAGGAGTAGGCCATCTAGCCCCTCGAGCCTGCTCCGCCATTCAACAAGATCATGGCTGATCTGGCCGTGGACTCAGCTCCACTTACCCGCCCGCTCCCCATAACCCTTAATTCCCTTATTGGTTAAAAATCTATCTATCTGTGATTTGAATACATTCAATGAGCTAGCTTCAACTGCTTCCTTGGGCAGAGAATTCCACAGATTCACAACCCTCTGGGAGAAGAAATTCCTTCTCAACTCGGTTTTAAATTGGCTCCCCCGTATTTTGAGGCTGTGCCCCCTAGTTCTAGTCTCCCCGACCAGTGGAAACAACCTCTCTGCCTCTATCTTGTCTATCCCTTTCATTATTTTAAATGTTTCTATAAGATCACCCCTTATCCTTCTGAACTCCAACGAGTAAAGACCCAGTCTATTCAATCTATCATCAGAAGGTAACCCCCTCATCTCCGGAATCAGCCTAGTGAATCATCTCTGTACCCCCTCCAAAGCCAGCATATCCTTCCTTAAGTAAGGTGACCAAATCCTTCCCTAAGTAAGGTGACCAAAACTGCACGCAGTACTCCAGGTGCGGCATCACCAATACCCTATACAGTTGCAGCAGGACCTCCCTGCTTTTGTACTCCATCCCTCTCGCAATGAAGGCCAACATTCCATTCGCCTTCCTGATTACCTGCTGCACTTGCAAACTAACTTTTTGGGATTCATGCACAAGGACCCCCAGGTCCCTCTGCATCGCAGCATGTTGTAATTTCTCCCCATTCAAATAATATTCCCTTTTACTGTTTTTTTTCCCAAGGTGGATGACCTCACATTTTCCGACATTGTATTCCATCTGCCAAACCTTAGCCCATTCGCTTTACCTATCTAAATCTCTTTGCAGCCTCTCTGTGTCCTCTACACAACCCGCTTTCCCACTAATCTTTGTGTCATCTGCAAATTTTGTTACACTGCACTCTGTCCCCTCTTCCAGATCATTTATGTATATTGTAAACAGTTGCGGTCCCAGCACCGATCCCTGTGGCACCCCACTAACCACCGATTTCCAACCCGAAAAGGACCCATTTATCCCGACTCTCTGCTTTCTGTTAGCCAGCCAATTCTCGATCCATGCTAATACATTTCCCCTGACTCCGCGTACCTTTATCTTCTGCAGTAACCTTTTGTGTGGCACCTTATCAAATGTCTTTTGGAAATCTAAATACACCACATCCATCGGTACACCTCTATCCACCATGCTCGTTATATCCTCAAAAAATTCCAGTAAATTAGTTAAACGTGATTTCCCCTTCATGAATCCATGTTGTGTCTGCTTCATTGCACTATTCCTATCTAGATGTCCCGCTATTTCTTCCTTAATGATAGCTTCAAGCATTTTCCCCACTACAGATGTTAAACTAACAAGCCTATAGTTACCTGCCTTTTGTCTGCCCCCTTTTTTTTTAAACAGAGGCATTACATTA
Organism: Pristiophorus japonicus; assembly: GCF_044704955.1. Lineage (NCBI taxonomy): Eukaryota > Metazoa > Chordata > Chondrichthyes > Pristiophoridae > Pristiophorus > Pristiophorus japonicus. The sequence continues at coordinate 116,373,721 of NC_091978.1, read as the reverse complement.
GCTGCTTTCCAATCCGCTGGTACCTCCCCAGAGTCCAGAGAATTTTGGTAGATTATAATGAATGCGTCTGCTATAACTTCCGCCATCTCTTTTAATACCCTGGGATGCATTTCATCAGGACCCCAGGGGGACTTGTCTACCTTGAGTCCTATTAGCCTGTCCAGCACTACCCCTCTAGTGATTATCTCAAGGTCTTCCCTTCCCACATTCCCGTGACCAGCAATTTTTGGCATGGTTTTTGTGTCTTCCACTGTGAAGACTGAAGCAAAATAATTGTTTAAGTCTCAGCCATTTCCACATTTCCCATTATTAAATCCCCCTTCTCATCTTCTAAGGGACCAACATTTACTTTAGTCATTCTTTTCCGTTTTATATATCGGTAAAAGCTTTTACTATCTGTTTTTATGTATTGCGCAAGCTTACTTTCGTAATCTATCTTTCCTTTCTTTATTGCTTTCTTAGTCATTCTTTGCTGTTGTTTAAAATTTTCCCAATCTTCTAGTTTCCCACTAACCTTGGCCACCTTATATGCATTGGTTTTTAATTTGATACTCTCCTTTATTTCCTTGTTTATCCTCGGCTGGTTATCCCTTCTCTTACCGCCCTTCTTTTTCATTGGAATATATTTTTGTTGAGCACTATGAAAGAGCTCCTTAAAAGTCCTCTACTGTTCCTCAATTGTGCCACCGTTTAGTCTGTGTTTCCAGTCTACTTTAGCCAACTCTGCTCTCATCCCACTGTAGTCCCCTTTGTTTAAGCATAGTATGCTCGGTTGAGACACTACTTCCTCACCCTCAATCTGTATTACAAATTCAACCACACTGTGATCACTCATTCCGAGAGGATCTTTTACTTGGACATTGTTTATTATTCCTGTCTCATTACACAGGACCAGATCTAAGATAGCTTGCTCCCTTGTAGGTTCTGTAACATACTGTTCTAAGAAACAATCCCGGATGCATTCTATGAATTACTCCTCAAGGCTACCCCGTGCGATTTGATTTGACCAATCGATATGTAGGTTAAAATCCCCCATAATTACTGCCGTTCCTTTTTCACATGCCTCCATTATTCCCTTGATTATTGTCTGCCCCACCGTGAAGTTATTATTTGGGGGCCTATAAACTACGCCCACCAGTGACTTTTTCCTCTTACTATCTCTAATCTCCAACCACAGTGATTCAACATTTTGTTCATTAGAGCCAATATCGTCTCTCACAACTGCCCTGATATCATTCTTTATTAACAGAGCTACCCCACCTCCTTTCCCTTCTTGTCTATCTTTCCGAATTGTCAGATACCCATGTATGTTTAATTCCCAGTCTTGGCCACTCTGCAACCACGTTTCTGTAATGGCCACCAAATCATACCCATTTGTAATGATTTGTTCCGTCAACTCATTTACTTTATTTCGAATGCTGCGTGTGTTTAGGTAGAGTGCTTTAATACTAGTTTTTAAACCATGATTTTTAGTTTTGACCTCTCCTGCAGCCCCTTTATATTCATACATTTTGTCCCTTCCTATCACCTTGTGGTTTACACTTACCCCAGTGCTACTCTGCTCTGTTGCCTCCTGCCTTTCGCATTCTTTCTTGGGGTCCTGTTCATCTGAGCCCTCACCAACTCTAACTAGCTCAGAGCTCTCTCCTGGGTTCCAAATACTCCTCGCATTGAGGCACCGAGCTTTCAGGCTTGCCTTTTTATTACACTTTGACCCTTTAGAATTTTGCTGTACAGTGACCCTTTTTGTTTTTTGCCTTGGGTTTCTCTGCCCTCCACTTTTACTCATCTCCTTTCTGTCTTTTGCTTCTGTCTCCATGACAGTTAGTTGTTGAGGCCAATTCACTAAATATATTCAAAAAGTAGTTAGATGAAGTCCTTACTACTAGGGGAATCAAGGGGTATGGTGAGAAAGCAGGAATGGGGTACTGAAGTTGCATGTTCAGCCATGAACTCATTGAATGGCGGTGCAGGCTAGAAGGGCCGAATGGCCTACTCCTGCACCTATTTTCTATGTTTCTATGTTTCTATTACAGCTCTTAATTTTAGAATGTAAAGAATGTGTTGGTACCCAAGGACGAAAAAGGACAATGGGCAGTCTATTATCTTGCCTTCGTCATCAGATTACTGAACATCTGACTGATCTGCAGTTCTGCGAATGGGCGAATTGGCACTTTGTGCCTGAAGAGGGTTGGGATGATGATGCCCTGTTTGACCCCAGTTCGGACGTGTATTGCGTCTGTGTTGGATCCATTGGTAAGGATCATGGCCATAATTGGACGATTACTGCAGTGATAAGCCATGTATCAGTTTATATTTTTGTGATATTAGAAAGGAACCCAACACCACGTTATTTTGGATGTCAACAGATTTTTTTCAAAATTGTACTTTATTGGGGTGAGACTGATCTCCAAACCTTTCTCCAGGAGCGTGAGCAAAGGAGAGGGAAAGACATTTGAGGTCTCCATCGGTGAGTCACGCGCCATTCAGGAGAAGGTGGCTCAGGCACAAAGTGCCAATTCTCCCATTCGAAGAACTGCAGATCAGTCAGATGTTCATGATGAGGGAAGGCAAGATAATAGACTGCCCATTGTCCTTTTTCTTCCTTTGGTACCAACACATTCTTTACGCTCTAAAATTAAGAGCTGTACAACTAACTGTCATGTATGTAGACCATGTACACTAAATGTATAGTCACATAAGGTGTACCACCAGAGGGCACTGTGGTGGGAGACCTAAGGGTCACCTGCAAAAGTGTGCAGGTCCCAGTATAAAAGACTGCCCACCATGCTTGTGCCTCATTCTGGAGTTATAATAAATGGGACTAAGGTCACAATAGCTCAAGTACAATACTCGACCTTGTGGAGTCATTCATAAGAGTATTAAAGACATAAGAACTTGCAACGAGATTACAAACTTTCATGCAAAAATGACTAACGTTGGTGCATTAGAAAAGTTGTCAGAGGGTGAAGATTCGGAAGCTTTTATGGAGCGGCTCGACCAATATTTCGTAGCAAACGACCTGGTAGGCGATGATCTGGCCACGCTGGCAGATAAACGCAGAGCTATCCTGTTGACCAGTTGTGGACCCGCGGTCTACGGCCTCGTCAGGGTCTTGCTTGCAGCAGAGAAAACAACGACCAAGTCATACGAGAAGCTGAAAGTGCTAATGTGGGACCAACTCAAACCGAAGGAGAGCATCCTCACGGCCAGGCATCGATTTTATACACACTGCCGCCCCGAGGGCCAGGAAATCGCGAAGTACGCTGCCGACCTCAGGAGGCTGGCAGGATCATGTGAATTCGGCACATCCCTCGTCGATGCGTTGCGGGACGTCTTCGTAATTGGCTTCGGTCATGAGGCCCTTCTTCACAGGCTACTGTCTGTCGAAACCACCATCACTCTGCTGAAGGCCATCAGCAACAGCCAGGCGTTCATGACCTCAAGCTGCAGCTCCAAGCAGATGATGACTCACTCTCAGGACTCAAATCCGGCAAGAACTGTAAATAGAATGGCGCCTTTCACAGGCAGAACTGTTGAACGTGAATCTGCCCAGGGCAGAGCGTACAGGCCCCCGAGTCCTTTAACTCAGAGTCCGCCGTGGGGGCAAACACAAGTCGAGTAGCACCCTGCTGGCATTGCGGAGGTAATCACAGGGCTCATCAGTGTCGATTCAGAGACTATGTGTGCAAAGGCTACAGCACAAAGGGCCACCTCCTGCGAATGTGCAAAAGAGCTGTGATTCACCACGTGGAAGATGAGTCAGCAGATGGCTGTGAATCCGGCACAGATTAGAAGGAGGTGGCTATAGACGCAGCTCAGTCCCAGGACAAAATGTATGGAGTATATACCTGCACCACAGATTGTCCTCCAGTGGAAGTTGAGATAAATGGCATTCCAGTCTTCATGGAAGTGGACATGGGGGAAAGTCAGTCAGTAATGAGCCAGGCAGCCTTTGAGAGGCTATGGAACGATCAAGCTGAATGACCCAAGCTGGTCCTGGTTCAGGCAAAGCTGTGCACCTACACCAAGGAACTGATATCAGTTGTTGGTAGTGTGGATGTAAGTGTATCCCATGATGACGCAGTGCACAATTTACCATTGTGGATTGTTTCAAGTGATGGACCAATGCTACTTGGAAGAAGATGGATGGGGAAGATTTATTGGAACTGGGAAGACTTCATCCCTCCAGCAATTGACATCCCCCGTGCTCAGAGGCAGAGCAAGCCCCCACGTTCAGTTGGACCAGGCACCGGAGAGCAGATCCACGCAGGCCCCGAGGCACAGACTGTTCAGCATGACTGCATCCGGCCCGAACACACTTTCCCGGTTTCAGTGGCAGGACTCCTGGGGAGGAAGATTGTATCCGAGGGCACCTTCCCAGCTTCAGTGGCAGAATCCCTGGGAAAGAAGATCGCGGCAATCGACAACATGGACAGGGAAACGATGGCGTCCAAACCAGGAGGTGCAGCGCTAATGGAGCAACGTCACGTGGTTCCACGCAAGGAAGACAATTGGGGTAAAAGTAGGAAGACCATTTTAAAGGAGGCCAGCAAACCGCCAGTTTTGAATGAACTGCTTGAAATTGGTAACCAATGTAAAAGTCCAGCTGTAACGAGCAAAATGTTGTTGAGCGATGGCGGGTGCAAATTGCAATCAGCCAATGTAGCGAGTGAACACCTAATGGTCGTATACATGTTCAGCGGGCTACCCAATGCTGTAGCCTGCGTCCTTGGAACCAGAACGATGTATCATAAAGTGACCCCACAGCTGACAGAAGTACACAAGCCGCAGAGTAAACGATCCCCGGAGAGCAGAGGCACCGGTAGTAATATCCTGCCTCAGATCAGTTTAACATTGCAGGCACCCGATGGCATGAACCACCACGGGCCAGAAACAGTAAACTGCGCCTATGCTCGCAGTAGGCTATCGTCGCCCACCACCCGGTTGGAAAAGGCGCAGCCCACAAACACACTCGCCACCACAGCAATGTCCATGAGCGAAAGGTCACCTGCAACGGCTCCTCCAAACGGGACCTGGACCAGCCAGGATCCCAAACTAGAGAGTGCTCACAACGGTGCCCTCAAGGAAAGCGAGTCAGCAGTCCCTTGTGAACTGTTAGACAAGACGAGGCAGCCCCACCGTCGCTTAGACGAAACGTTCACTCGCTCAGACCGCTTCCCAGGGAGCAGCAGTGACACTGTGCAAATGAAAAGGACAGGGAGGTCACAGACACATCAGCTGTCTTTGGGCCTGCCCGACACTAGGAGTAATGGCAAGAGCCCTGAGCTCCGGCAACTCGAGCAAAATGAGCTCACCTCGCCCACAGACCCACTAGCATGGGGCGCTGCACCGCCACCAGACGACCCGTGCTGGAACTAGACTGTCCTTGTGTACCTGTACTGATATACTTGTACTGATCATGTAAATGTACCACACAAAAAGAAACGCAACTGTAATCCACTCAACAAATGTACCAAGATGTAAATGTAAAACCCATGTGATGAACTTGAATGCAACTTGCATGTAATGGGCCATTAGCATAATCTCTGTGTGTGTGGGGGGGGGGAGAATGGAGTAGTCATGGACTCACAACCAGAAACCACGGGACCTCCACTGGCAACAAATCTCACTACCAACCCACCCAAGCTAGAAGTGACCCTCCAATGGTCAACCAGGAAGAGCAAAGCCCAGGTCACCGTCAATGTACGAGTCAATTTGCATTAAAGACTTGGGGGGAAGTGATGTCATATATGTATACCATGTATACTAACTGTGTTATCACATAAGGTGTGCCACCAGAGGGCACAGTGGTGGGAGACCTGAGGGTCACCTGCAAAGGTGTGCAGGGCCCAGTATAAAAGGCTGCCCACCATGCTTGTGCCTCACTCTGGAGTTACAATAAATGGGACTAAAGTCACAACAGCTGAAGTACTATACTAGACCTCGTGGAGTCATTCATAAGAGTATTAAAGACATAATACTAACCATTCATACTGCACTGGTTAGGGAGGGCAATAACTCAGAATCTTATAGTATGTGGTTCCACGATCCCCTAACACCAATCACTTGCATGCAGAATCTTAAAACTCCTTCCTCCATCTTCACAGGGCAACACCACCAGATCCTTATATCAGTTGCCTGCTGCCACCTGCAGTCCTCGGTTGCCACCCTTCACCCAATCAGCGGAGGCTGAAGATAAAGGCTGTCCATGGTGCAGAGTCGTGGAAAGAAAGACCTTGGAAGAGCATCATACCTATGTGCATGGTTTGAGGTCAGTCTTCAAGTATGTGTGGCAACTGACAGGTGTGACCCTAGAGTCTATAGCCCTTATTGTTTTTAGCAACATCAGGGAAGCTTTTCCTTCATTGCATGCATCAATGGAGTGTGTAGCAGCTTCACTGGAATTTCCAGCAGCTTCCCCCTCAAAGAAGCAGCCAGGGACCAGTTGGTGCCTCCTCGTATACAGAAGCGCAGACTGTGGCCCCGAGAGCAGTGTAATGTATACACCTGTCAGTATGCTCACAGGTTTGTGGAGCAGTTGCATTCTGAGTGCCTTAGCCAGTCATGTGATGTTCACAAGACTCAATAAAACCCCAGTCAGTTGGGTCTAGGTAATCCACGATGAGGCATGCAATTGTGGGCCGAGTGGATGAACTGGTAATGTGTTGTGTGATTGTTAAACCTTTATTAATAAACCAACTAGTTCTTAATAGCAATGTGTTGCCATGAATTCTTAAGCAAAGAACCCATGAAGCAAATACATTACAGCAGGTAGGGACAGACTAGACAGAACTCAGTGTACTAACTTTCATCCTGGGGGCTGGGATACAAGCTGCTGTCTCTCAGGACTTTTAAGATCTGTTAGTTGCCATTAGACTAGCTATCCTGCTGATCAAAGGGGACACAATGAAAAGAAAAAGCAGTAAGGAGGCAAACGTGAGGATACTAGCAATCAATGAAGAAATAAAATATGGAGAAATAATCAGTTTTTATAAAGGGATAATTGACAAAATACAGAGCAAATTATAAAAGATCTTTGTTAAGGGAAGATTTAGTCAGTCTTCCTTAATATGTGAGTTAATCAAAGTAATGAAGGGTGAAAGATTAGGCCACAGAATATATGTCATTTGGGAACTGAAGCATGTGGGGTATGTAAGAGAGTTAATTTTGGGATTCTTAATAGTGTTGCTCTTGGTCTGAAAAAAAGGAGAATGGAATTGGAGGTTAAGAATGATGATAAATGGTGTGAGGAGGTGAATGACTGCGAAGCACTCCTGTAAAAAGGGAAACAGTAGCTTTAGGTAATGCACCTCCTACCACACCATGAACCAGGTGAGGTTGCTGTGGCAAAGTAGCCTGGGTAGAGATATACTCCCACTGGGAGAAAGAGAGTGGTAACAGTATACTGGAACAGCAGGGCCACTTAAGTGTGATGAAGAGATTAGTAAATAGTTCTGGGAATAGATTAAATGACCAAGTAATTATTGGAGTATGAATGGGGGAATTACAGTGTAAGATTATTGAGTTATGGCAATCATGTGGAATGTCACAATAAGATCTTGGCACACCTGAAATCAATGGGATAAGATACAGCTGTTCAGTAAGAGACATATCTGAGAGAGGGTCAAGCTGTCATCAGCCAGGAGTTTTCTTTTAGCTGTACACAACAGTAAAAAGAACAATGAAATAAAAACAGGAAATGCTGGAAATACTCATCAAATCAGGCAGCATCTGTGGAGAGAGAAACCAAGTTAATGTTTCAGGTCGATGACCTTTCAGAACTGATGAAAGGTTATCGACCTGAAACGTTAATTCTGTTTCCAACATCACAGATGCTGTCTGATCTGCTAAGTATTTCCAGCATTTTCTGATTTCATTTCAGATTTTCAGCAATCGCAGTATTTTGCTTTTGTATTAGTAAAACACAATGAATGGCCTCATTATTAATAATAACTTTTATTTATATAGCACCTTTAACATAGTAAAATTTCCAGCATTTTCTGATTTCATTTCAGATTTTCAGCAATCGCAGTATTTTGCTTTTGTATTAGTAAAACACAATGAATGGCCTCATTATTAATAATAACTTTTATTTATATAGCACCTTTAACATAGTAAAATGTCCCAAAACGCTTCACAGCAGTGTTACAGGAAAAAACAGATAAATTTGACATCGAGCCACAAAAGAAGAAATTAAGGCAGATGACCAAAAGCTTGTTTAAAGAGGTAGGTTTTAAAGAGCATCTTAAAGGAGGAAAGAGAGGTAGAGAGATGGAGAGGTTTAGGGAGGGAGTTCCAGAACTTAGGGCCCAAACAGCTGAAGGCACAGCCACCGATGGTTGAGCAGTTATAATGAGGGATGTTCAAGTGGGCAGAATTTGAGGCGTGCAGACATTTTATGGGGTTGTGAGGCTGAAAAGGATTACACAGATAGGAAGGGATAAGGCCATGGAGTGACAGAAAACATAGACATAGAAAATAGGTGCAGGAGTAGGCCATTCAGCCCTTCGAGCCTGCACCACCATTCAATAAGATCATGGCTGATCATTCCCTTAGTACCCCTTTCCTGCTTTCTCTCCATACTCCTTGATCCCTTCAGCCGTAAGGGCCATATCTAACTCCCTTTTGAATATATCCAATGAACTGGCATCAACAACTCTCTGCGGCAGGGAATTCCACAGGTTAACAACTTTCTGAGTGAAGAAGTTTCTCCTCATCTCAGTCCTAAATGGCCTACCCATTATCCAAATACTGTGTCCCTTGGTTCTGGACTTCCCCAACATCGGGAACAATCTACCCGCATCTAACCTGTCCAGTCCCGTCAGAATCTTGTATGTTCCTATGAGATCCCCTCTCATCCTTCTAAACTCCAATGTATAAAAGCCCAGTTGATCCAGTCTCTCCTCATATGTCAGTCCGGCCATCCCAGGAATCAGTATTGTGAACCTTCGCTGCACTCCCTCAATAGCAAAAACATCCTTCCTCAGATTAGGAGACCAAAATTGAACACAATATTCCAGGTGAGGCCTCACCAAGGTCCTGTACAACTGCAGTAAGACCTCCCTGCTCCTATACTCAAATCCCCTAGCTATGAAGGCCAACATACCATTTGCCTTCTTTACCGCCTGCTGTACCTGTATGCCAACTTTCAATGACTGATGAATCATGACACCCAGGTCTCGTTGCACCTCCCCTTTTCCTAATCTGCCACCATTCAGATAATATTCTGTCTTCGCATTTTTGCCCCCAAAGTGGATAACCTCACATTTATCTACATTTTACTGCATCTGCCATGTATTTGCCTACTCACCTAACCTGTCTAAATCAGCCTGCAGCCTCTTAGCGTCCCCTTCACAGCTCACACTGTCACCCAGTTTAGCGTCATCTGCAAACGTGGAGATATTACACTCAATTCCTTCATCCAAATCATTGACGTATATTGTAAAGAGCTAGGGTCCCAGCACTGAACCCTGCGGCACCCCACTAGTCACTGTCTGCCATTCTGAAAAGGACCCGTTTATCCCGACTCTCTGCTTCCTGTCTGCCAACCAGTTCTCTATCCACGTCAGTATATTACCCCCAATACCATGTGCCTCGTGTTTTCCATGATCTTTTATGCTTGTTCAAGATTCAATTCACCCAGATCTGGCCCCGCTCACAAAACTGGACACAACCTCAGGTTGAAATTGTGAGATTGCGCTGGATTGGATTGACTCTTCAAATTATGCTCATTTTCTTAGACGCACAGGTTAGGCATGTTTTAAAAGATTTTTCATATCAAAAAATATTTAATTTACGAAGAAACTGTCTAGTGTACACCAATGAAACTATTAAATGGTTCAGTATAGTTTTTAAAAATTCATTTTCAGTGATTTTGAATCAGGTTACTCACAGGTGCAGGACTGGACACCCTTATTAAAAATGCTTATTTTTGGTGATAAGCAAACCCATTTGCAGCTGTATTAATAAAACTGAACCAGGTTACCACTCTTCATTACATCAAGGAATACTTTTAATGGAAAAAAAATGATTATGCTCTATTACTCTGCCCAACTGGTCCATTGAAGATTTTAAGTCTGCAATTAAGCAAATGAATTTTAGCAGAAACTTGAAGTGTAACCTAACCAGCGCAATTTCGAGCGCATTTTGGCTACAATTTCCCGATTGCACCCTGTGATAGAAAAATCGCACCTCTTTATGGATTAACTACTACCACCTGGGTATAAACTTTCAAGGCTTCCAACATCACTGCCACCATTTCTTGTCTGAGTTTGAGGTGGTGGTGGTGGGTGGGTGGGGGGAGAAATTGCTAATTAATATACCAGTATTGATAATGCACACCCCAAAATACACTACTCAATTTTTTCACATTTTAATATATCTGAATTTATATTTTGATGTGAAATGACTGCCTTTGAATTTTTCTTACTTCTCCATCTCCCTTTAAATGAGATTACATAAGAAGATAAGAAATAGGAGCAGGAGTAGGCCATACGGCCCCTCGAGCCTGCTCCGCCATTTAATACGATCATGGCTGATCCGATCATGGACTCAGGTCCACTTCCCTGCCCGCTCCCCATAACCCCTTATTCCCTTATCAGTTAAGAAACTGTCTATCTCTGTCTTAAATCCATTCAATGTCCCAGCTTCCACAGCACTCTGAGGCAGCGAATTCCACAGACTTACAACCCTCTGAGAGACGAAATGCCTCCTCATATCAGTTTTAAATGGGCGGCCCCTTATTCTAAGATTATGCCCCCTAGTTCTAGTCTCCCCTATCAGTGGAAACATCCTCCTTGCATCCACCTTGTCAAGCCCCCTCATAATCTTTCGATAAGATCGCCTCTCATTCTTCTGAATTCTATTGAGTAGAGGCCCAACCTACTCAACCTTTCCTCAGAAGACAATCCCTTTATCTCCGGAATCAGCCTAGTGAACCTTCTCTGAACTGCCTCCAAAGCAAGCATATCCTTTCTTAAATATGGAAACCAAAACTGCATGCAGTATTCCAGGTGTGGCCTCACCAATACCCTGTATAACTGTAGCAAGACTTCCTTGCTTTTATACTCCATCCCCTTTGCAATAAAGGTCAGGATTCCATTGGCCTTCCTGATCACTTGCTGTACCTGCATATTAACCTTTTGTGTTTCATGCACAAGTACCCCAGGTCCCGCTGTACTGCAGCACTTTGCAATTTTTCTCCATTTAAATAATGGCTCTTTGATTTTTTTCTGCCACACTTTCCAACATTATACTCCATCTGCCAAATTTTTGCCCACTCACTTAGCCTGTCTATGTAATTTTGCAGATTTTTTGTGTCTTCCTCACACATTGCTTTTCCTCCCATCTTTGTATCATCAGCAAACTTGGCTACATTACACTCAGTCCCTTCTTCCAAGTCGTTAATATAGATTGTAAATAGTTGGGATCCCAGCCCTGATCCCTGCAGCACTCCACTAGTTACTGATTGCCAACCCGAGAATGAACAATTTCTCCCTACTCTCTGTTTTCTGTTAGTTAGCCAATCCTCTATCCATGCTAATATATTACCCCCAACCCCGTGAGCTTTTATCTTGTGTAGTTACCTTTTATGTGGCACCTTGTCAAATGTCTTCTGGAAATCCAAATACATCACATCCACTGGTTCCCCTTTATCCACCCTGTTCATTACATCCCCAAAGAAATCTAGCAAATTTGTCAAACATGACATCATAAATCCATGCTGACTCTGCCTGACTGAATTATGTTTTTCCAAATGTCCTGCTACTGCTTCTTTAATAATGGGCTCCAACATTTTCCCAACCACAGATGTTAGGCTAACTGGTCTATAGTTTCCTGCTTTTTGTCTGCCTCCTTTTTTAAATAGGGGCGTTACATTTGCAGTTTTCCAACCTGCTGGAACTTCCCCAGAATCCAGGGAATTTTGGTAAATTACAACCAATGCATCCATTATCCCTGCCGCTACTTCTCTTAAGGCCCTAGGATGCAAGCCATCAGGTCCAGGGGATTTATCTGCCTTTAGTCCCAGTATCTTTCTGAGTACCACTTCCTTCGTGATTGTGTTAAGTTCCTACCTCCTATAGCCCATTGACTATCCTCTATTGGAATATTGTTAGTGTTCTCTACCGTAACGACTGATACAAAATATTTGTTCAGAGTTTCTGCAACCTCCATGTTCTCCATTACTAATTCCCCGGTCACGTCCTCTAAGGGACCAACATTTTCTTTAGCCACTCTTTTCCTTTTTATATACCTATAGAAACTCTTGCTATCTGTTTTTCTATTTTGTGCTAGTTTACTTTCATAGTCTATCTTCCTTTTCTTAATCATTTTTTTAGCCATTCTTTGCTGGCTTTTAAAACAAAAGAGATTCTCCCTTTCCAATCCAGGGTAAGCTGGTGATCTGCTTTTGCTTTTGTGCCAATGCCACTCAACGAGATCGATCTTGACTTTGTGTGATATTGTAAAATGGATGATAGCGAGTCAGCAGCCCAATTTTTATTTCCAGTGTGAGTGTATTATGAGTGTGTTTTATTTCCATTAACTTCAATGCTAACTCGCTGTTACCCGTTTCACACTATCGTTCAAAGTCAAGAACTACCTCAATCAGTGGCCAGTAGGACATGCACAACAGTGCAGCATGGTGACTTTTCCTTCAGCTCTGCCTCCCTATGGTTTTTAGGTAACTTCACCTACAGTGGCGCAGGCAGCATTGTAAATCCTAATATGTGGGCAACTATGCATGTGAAACTGCTTCCTGTCATTCCATTAAATAACAGGCTCAAGCTCCAAAGTGTACCACCTGGTTAACTTCAAATCAACTTTAATTTTGAAGAAATTGAAAGTTACCTTCACAAGCTAAGTCTTTCACACAGGAAGACGGGATATTCAGGTGAGCTGGCATAGGGATACTGGCATCTCCCTGTGTGTCAACACTTTAGGAAAGATGGGGAGAAAAACAATTGTCTCTTTTGCTGGTTGTTAAGGCCGGGGAGAAGGACGTGCGCAAACATAGATTGCAACTGGCAATGAGTGTGTTTAAATTTCACCCAAGGAGTTTACCCAATCAGTTGACTAGGCTTTCAGGACTGATTTTCCATTGCTTTGTTCCCAGGGAATGCCGTTTCAAAGAGTATGTTTGCAAGGCCTGTGGAACAATGGGACACCTCCAGCGTATGTGCAGGCGAGCTGCTAACCCTGTTAATCCTGCAAACCACCATGTTGCAGAGGAGGACAGATCCATGGCAGATCATGACGAACCAGAGCCTCAGACCAAGGAGGCAGAGGTATATGAGGTGCACACATTTACCACAAAGTGTCCCTCGATAATGCTGAAGGTTGAATTAAATGGACTCCCTGTGTCAATGGAGCTGGACACGGGCGCGAGCCAGTCCATTATGAGCAAAAAGACTTTCGATAAATTGTGGTGCAGCAAGGTCTCAAGGCCAGTCTTGACTCCCATTCGCATGAAACTGAGAACTTACACAAAGAAACTGATTCCCGTAATCGGCAGTGCTACTGTAAAGGTCTCCTACGATGCACAAGCTACCACTCTGGGTGGTACCTGGCGATGGTCCCACGCTGCTCAGCAGGAGCTGGCTGGGAAAGATACGCTGGAACTGGGACGAGGTCCAAGCGCTCTCGTCCACTGACGGCACTTCGTGTGCGCAGGTCTTAAACAAATTCCCTTCACTGTTCGAACCAGGCATTGGGAAGTTCCAAGGAGCAAAAGTGCAGATCCACCTAATTCTGGGGGTGCTACCCATCCATCACAAGGCGAGAGCAGTACCGTACATGATGAGAGAAAGGGTAGTGATCGAGCTAGACCGGCTGCAACGAGAGGGTATAATATCGCCGATCGAATTCAATGAGTGGGCCAGTCCGATTGTTCCAGTCCTCAAGAGAGACGGTACCGTCAGAATCTGTGGGGTTTACAAAGTAACTATCAATCGTTTCTCCCTGCAGGATCAATACCCACTACCAAAGGCTGACGATCTTTTTGCTACGCTGGCGGGAGGAAAGACGTTCACGAAGCTAGACTTGACCTCGGCCTACATGATGCTGGAACTAGAGGAATCATCGAAGGGCCTCACCTGCATCAACACACACAAAGGTCTCTTCATCTACAACAGATGCCCGTTTGGAATTCGATCAGCTGCGGCGATATTTCAGAGAAACATCGAAAGCTTATTGAAGTCGGTCCCGCGCACGGTGGTCTTCCAGGACGACATCTTGGTTACAGGTCGGAACACAGTCGAGCATCTGTAGAACCTGGAGGAGGTTCTTAGTCGATTCAACCGCATGGGGCTCAGGTTAAAATGCTCGAAGTGCGTTTTCCTGACGTCTGAAGTGGAGTTCCTGGGGAGAAGAATCGCGGCGGACGGTATCAGGCCCACCAATTCGAAGACGGAGAACGTGACGGAGCTGCATTCATTTCTAGGACTTCTGAACTACTTTGGTAATTTCTTACCGGGTCTGAGCACACTGTTAGAACCACTGCACGCCTTACTGCGTAAAGGAGATGAATGGGTATGGGGCAAAAGCCAAGAAAATGCCTTTGTAAAAGCTAGAAAATTGTTATACTCAAACAAATTGCTTGTGTTGTATGATCCATGTAAGCGTTTGGTACTAGCATGTGATGCGTCGTCGTATGGCATCAGATGTGTATTGCAACAAGCTAATGAATCTGGGAAATTGCAACCGGTTGCTTATGCATCCAGAAGTCTGTCTAAGGCTGAGAGAATCTACAGCATGATTAAAAAAGAAGCGTTAGCATGTGTTAATGGGGTAAAGAAATTGCATCAATATCTGTTTGGGCTCAAATTTGAATTGGAAACTGACCATAAGCCACTGATATCCCTTTTTTCCGAAAGCTAGGGGATAAATACGAATGCATCGGCCCGCATCCAGAGATGGGCACTCATGTTGTCCACATGCAACTACGCCATCCGCCACAGGCCAGGCACAAAAACTGTGCTGATGCTATCAGTAGGCTTCCATTGCCCACTACCGGGGTTGGAAATGGCACAGTCCGCAGATTTAGTCATGGTTATGGAAGTATTCGAGAATGAGCAATCACCCGTCACAGCCCAACAGATTAGAACCTGGACCAGCCAGGACCCCTTATTGTCCCTCGTAAAAAAATTTGTGCTTCAGGGGAGCTGGTCCAGTGTCCCAGTGGAAATGCAGGAAGAGATAAAGCCATACCAGTGGCGCAAAAATGAAATGTCTACACAGGCAGACTGCTTTCTGTGAGGCAATCGGGTTGTGGGCCCCAAGAAGGACAGGGACATTTTCATCAGTGACCTCCACAGTACTCACCCAGGCATCGTAATGATGAAAGCGATAGCCAGATCCCACGTGTGGTGGCCCGGTATCGATGAGGACTTAGAGTCCTGCGTGCACAAATGTAACACATGCTCGCAGTTAAGCAATTAACGCAATTAACGCCGAGATTCAATAATGCCGCCCACCCATTTTTTTTTGTCGTAAAGAGCATATTTGGTGAAACTAATGCCCAGGAGATCACTTACCGTCACTTTCATCACCTCGCAAACATATCGCCCACAATATCGCTCACCCAAAAAACCGCCCGAAAAAAGTGGAACTTAAGTCAACGGTGTGGCTGCCATTTTTTAAATCGCAGGTCGTTTCATTCAAAAGGCTGCTTCAACTTCGGGGGAGTTTGCATTGACTCTGGAGTTCTTCTCCGCTGAAGTGACCATGTCAACAGACATATTTTCAGACTCTGGACTATTGAGAGTTTACTCTAGGTGTATTTTAGTGAGGAAATTATTGCTTCTGATCAATCGCTATTATACTTTCATTGCAGTGGGACCAGCCATTTCTCAGCCTGCATCGATTAATACACAGATGCTGCAGAGTGCAGATGGCTCAATGTGCGATGCACATCATTATGTGCCCAATTTAAGACATGCAAGAATGAGGAGGAGGGCCAGACCATACCCCCGCACGTACAGGGAAAAGAGGTCTTACCTCGACGTGTCCGACCACACCTGCCTTCGGAGACTACGCTTCCATAAGGTGCTGATCAATGAAATATGTGAGCTCATCAGGCCACATATGCAGCCTGCCATCAGGACATCAGTGTCAGTTGAGGTCAAGGTCACCGCGGCACTGTCTTTCTACGCATCTGGTTCCTTTCGGGCCTCCACGGTAGAGATTTGCCCTCTGGAATTAGTAATGGCAGAAACTCTGCACAAATATTTTGCATCAGTCTTTACGGTAAAGGACACTAAGAATATTCCAGTAGTGGATAGTCAAGGGGCTATAGGGGGGGAGGAACTTAACACAATCACAATCACTAAGGAGTGGTATTCAATAAGATAATGGGACTAAAGGCAGATAAATCCCCTGGACCTGATGGCTTGCATCCTAGGGTCTTAAGAGAAGTAGTGGCAGGGATAGTGGATGCATTGGTTGTAATTTACCAAAATTCCCTGGATTCTGGGGAGTTCCCAGCAGCTTGGAAAACTCCAGATGTAACACCCCTATTTAAAAAAGAAGGGAGACAAAAAGCAGGAAACAATAGACCAGTTCGCCTAACATCTGTGGTTGGGGAGATGTTGGAGTCCATTATTAAAGAAGCAGTAGCAGGACATTTGGAAAAGCAAAATTCGGTCAAGCAGAGTCAGATTTGTGAAGGGGAAGTCATGTTTGACAAATTTGCTAGAATTCTTTGAGGATGTAATGAACAGGGTGGATAAAGGGGAACCAGTGGATGTAATGTATTTGGACTTCCATAAGGCATTTGACAAGGTGCTACATAAAAGGTTACTGCACAAGATAAATGCTCATGGGGTTGGGGGTAATATATTAGCATGGATAGAGAATTGGCTAACGAACAGAAAACAGAGAGTAGGGATAAATGGTTCATTCTCGGGTTGGCAATCAGTAACTAGTGGGGTGCCGCAGGAATCAGTGCTGGGACCCCAACTATTTACAATCTATATTAACGACTTGGAAGAAGGGACCGTGTGTAACGTAGCCAAGTTTGCCGACGATACAAAGATGGGAGGAAAACCAATGTGTGAGAAGGACACACAAAATCTGCAAAAGAACATAGACAGGCTAAGTGAGTGGGCAAAAATTTGGCAGATGGCGTATAATGTTGGAAAGTGTGAGGTCGTGCACTTCGGCAGAAAGAAAATCAAAGAGCAAGTTATTATTTAAATGGAGAAAGATTGCAAAGTGCTGCAGTATAGCGGGATTTGGGAGTACTTGTGCATGAAACACAAAAGGTCAGTATGCAGGTACAGCAAGTGATCATGAAGGCCAATGGAATCTTGGCCTTTTTGGAAAGGGGATGGAGTATAAAAGCAGGGAAGTCTTGCTACAGTTGTATAGGGTATTGGTGATGCCACACCTGGAATACTGCATGCAGTTTTGGTTCCCATATTTACAAAAGGATATACTTGCCTTGGAGGCAGTTCAGAAAAGGTTCACAAGGCTGATTCCAGAGATAAGGGGGTTGACTTATGAGGAAAGGTTGAGTAGGTTGGGCCTCTACTCATTGGAATTCAGAAGAATGAGAGGTGATCTTATCGAAACGTATAAGATTATGAGGGAGCTTGACAAGGTGGATGCAGAGAGGATGTTTCCGCTGATATGGGAGACTAGAACTAGAGGGCATAATCTTAGCATAAGGGCGCCGCCTATTTAAAATTGAGATGAGGAGAAATTTCTTCTCTCAGAGGGGTGTGGATCTGTGGAATTCACTGCCTCAGAGAGCTGTGGAAGCTGGGACATTGAATAAATTTAAGACAGAAATAGACAGTTTCTTAAATGATCAAAGAATAAGGGGTTACGGAGAGCGGGCAGGGAAGTGGACCTGAGTGCATGATTGGACCAGCCATGATCATATTAAATGGCGGAGCAGGCTCGAGGGGCTGTATGGCCTTCTCCTGCTCCTATTTCTTATATCTTATATTCTTATGTCTCACTATGCCACCCATCGCTGCATTGGACAGGTCGCAGAGGCACTGTACACGCGAAGAATGGACTTGATCAGCTTCCCCATGACCACGGAGGCTCAGACTGACAGGGCTGGAGCATTCTACCGCATTGCTAAGTTCCCCAGGATGCAGGGAGCAATACAGTGCACTCACATCGCCATGCGGGCACCTTCTCAGGACCCAGAGCTTTTTCATAACAGAAAAGGATTTCACTCCCTGAAGGTCCAACTAGTTGTCGACCACAACCAGATCATAATGGCAGTGAATGCCAAATGTCCGGGCAACTTCGATGAGGCTCACATCCTGCGTGAGAGCACTGTCTCTGACATCTTTAAGAGTCAGCCACAAGGACAATGCTGGATGCTTGGTGATAACCGATATAGCCTAGCCACCTGGCTGATGACCCCGTTACACCCACACAGAGGTCGAGAAGTGATACAACTAGAGCCACAGAAACATACGCAATGTGGTCCACAAAACAATAACTGTGCTCAAGCAGCGCTTCAGATGTCTGGTCCACTCAGGAGGGGAACTACAATACAACCCTGAGCAAGTAGGTAAATTTTTGGTCGTGTGCTCCATGCTGCACAACCTGGCTATCAGGAGGGGCCAAGAATTGCCAGAAGGGACTGATGCTCCACCTCAGGAGAGAGAGGAAGAGGAGGATGAGGGGCTGGACGCTGACCTAGGGCCAGATAATCAGGCTGGCTATGCAACCATGCCCACGACCTCCTCCAGACTGCAGGAAAGGGCCCGTGGTGGTTACATAGCTGCGACTTTTACGTGAGGAGATGATATCTGAATGATTTGCCTGAAAGAACGTTACTGTGAGTGACAACACTGACACACTGCTGTGTGTGTGCAGCTCAGACATCAACTGGTACCCATCACCTTAGTGCCAGTTAACGTTTACGTTGATTAAAGTTAAGTTTTATTTAACCCTTTTTTCATGTTAAGGAATCACCAGTGTGTAATGGTCCAGCTATCTGAGAGAATGCGCAACAAGGTTATGTGCAATAAAAAAAAGTTTATGCCAACATTGGTCTGAAATCATAAGTATTTACGGGCAAAAACATCCAACCCCTGCCCACGCCCCACTTTTTCCACCATTGACATCAATTAAAAGTTCAACATGTCCAGCAACACAGAATACAAATGCAAAGCAGGAGGGTGATCCCCTCCCCCCATACATTACAACAAATTGCATACACCCAGATGGAGATATAACACAGCCATCACCTGCGGACATGCACCTCACTTTCCTTCCCCCCTCCCCTTCTTCTCCCCACCTCTACCTCTTCCCCTCCTCGCTCCACAGCGTCTAGCCGAGAAGCTCCTCAGGCGGTGCCTCATTGGGGGGGATGAAGGCAGAGGCGGTGGTTGCATGGGTACAGAAGCGGGGGTTGCCAAGGAGGGAACATTCTTTAATGCAGAAGCAGGATCTTGGTCTTTCCTCTCATCTGTCGTTCACAGTGGTGATGCAGAACCTAGGGGTGGAGTGCCGTGCTCTGGGACCACTGGGAGGCCTGTGCCTGCAGTGTTCCTGGCTATCGCATCCATGGCCTCCGCCATCTGCGGAACGTACTCAGTCATGGTGGCCAGCTGTCGGGATATGCCCCCCTATGCTTTCATGAGCTGATCACCAATGTCTACAGTCCTCCTGGACATCTCTACCATCTCTCCATTCTCATGTGGCGCTTGTGGACCAGAACTGCCGTGTCCATGAAGCCTCCGCGGGGTCAGCACCGTCCTGGGGAAAAATGGGGTGCAATGTGGCGAGGTGCTTGGGACCGGTACCTCCAGATTGGAGGCAGGAATGACCGGAGGAGCACTTGGTGGCCTTGTGGTGGAATGACTTCTAGAGCGTGGTGATGCAGGTTCCTCGAAGTCCACGCTCTCATCTGTAGAGAACAGACCCAATGGATTGACGGGTGAGAATTGGGGCTCCTCAGCACCAGATATTGGATCGTCTGGAGAGTTAGGCCCTGCGCCCCCACCTTCTGGTCTCTGTGGTCTTGCCTGGGGTCGCGCTGCTGACTGAGCTGCAAAACACAAATGAGGTTATTAGAGGAGAAGGGGCTGCTAGGATCACAAGGTGAGACCAGCGCTACACACTATATGCACGACAAAAGCACCACCCCTATCAAAATCATCACAAACATCACATTTCATGACCATCAACACATTTGCATTCCAATTAATTTCATTAAGCCAGCATTATTTCTAGGACAATTTTTGAAATCATCTATCATATATGATTATTTGGATGAGTGGGTGTGACATCTATTGACTTCACATCACGCAATGGTGTAAACTTTACTCACGTGGCATCACTTCAGGGTCTGCAGATGCTTCCGTGGCTGTCCTGGTGTGCTTCCTCACGAGTGCGAGCACCTGCTCCTCCATCTTAGTGGTGTCGCTGGGGACTGGTCACCCCCCACCCGTTCGCCTCTGCACGGATCTCATCATCGATAACTTCTTCTGTAAAAGGTGACAGGACGACATGGCATGAGATCATTGTGTAATATCTTTGCTATGTACTGTCACAGAGACTGATACAACACATAACCGACAGATGTAATCATGATTATTATGATAATTATCATTCTTTAATGTAGAATTTACCACTATTTCGCAAAGATTCCAGGTACCTTTCCCCTGCAGAGGAGAAGAATCCCTTTCTGGGCTTCTAAAATGAGTTTAAAGGGGCAGACGAAGCCTACGGGGGATAAAAGGGGATGCATTTATTGAGACCCCCCCAGTGTTTGGACTCATAGGAAAGGGAATTCAAAATGGACCTAAATTACAGAAGCTTGAGATCCCCTAAACACATCTATGGGAAGGAGCATATCAATTTTAAGATTCTACAACATTTTGGCTGCGAAAAAGAGTTACCAAATACAGGAGGTGGGACCAATGTCTGAAACAAATTTGTGTATTAAGGACCCCAGGCTATTCACCCCCTAAGAGATAATCGAATTACCCAATCAAGCACAATGGAAATCATGGTCAGAAAAACTGGACAATCCGAAAACAATACAAAACCAGTGATAGCACATTCTCACACCCTAATCGAATTACTGCTGACAAAGGAGACATTTGAAAATCAATGGACAGAACAGTTTAAACAGAGCCCAAGAGATTTGATGGGAGATAACGGAGCCTTTTTTTTGGGATATATCTATCCCCCAGTTTTACAAGGAAAAGGTAGCAGAACACAGACTGGAACTCGCACAGACTGGAACAGAACACAGACTAGCAGAACACAGACTGGAACTCGCACAGACTGGAACAGAACACAGAGTAGCAGAACACAGACTGGAACTCGCACAGACTGGAACAGAACACAGACTAGCAGAACACAGACTGGAATTCGCACAGACTGGAACAGAACACAAGCTAGCAGAACACAGAAACTAGCAGAACACAGGAGAGAAGCAGAACACAGAACTAGCAGAGCACAGAATGAAGCAGAACACAGATTCGAAAGGAACACAGACAGACACAAGCAGCCGGAGTGAAGAAATGGAGTTGTGAAGGAACTTACAAGAAATCGTCAAGGACCGACTGACCACGAGGCCCATGAAATGGAAGGTTGTCAGCAACCAAATTGACAAACCCGGGCTACCATAACCAGTGAAACGACCAACCAAAACCAACTCAGCAAAAACCGAAGAATCGACATTTGTTTCCACTCTACAATCTACTTCTGAACGCCAACGGGTGAGAAATTACCTAAAAGGACTAACTAAAACCAAAGAAAGTGGGTACTAATCCCATACATCCAAAAGGCAACTTAGCGCATCAACGGACGCACCCCAACTGAAGACTACGTAGTCCGAAGTCCTCTCCTCCGTCCGGGGTGCGGCTCGCCTAGAAGGCCAAGTGCAGCGAACCCCGAAACCGTGATTCACCGGCAACTGTCTAAAGGGATTGGTGAGCATAGCCCCTGAACCCCCAGAGCTATAACTTAGTTAGTTAGGGGAATTGGGAGGGGGGAGGCTGGGATAACTTGTGTAAATGTATCTGCATTCTCCTCTTTACCCCATTTAGAGTTTAAGCTGTATTCTTTTCCTCCACAGGCTGTAACTTGACATTTTATTCAATGTGTTGTACACTTCAGTGTGTATTGGTCTGTGTGTATTATTAAAGGTGTGCCCTTTTACTTATTTTTAAACACAATAAAGCCATACCTGCTTCCGACCTTGAAACCGATTGTCTGTCCAAGTCTGTCACAGTCCCTTCATAATTCCAGTGTCTAGAACCAAGGGTGTGGGAGCGATTCGGAACCGCTCATATAAGGTCAGAAGGGAAAGCTGACCCCCTGCAAACCACCCCTTACATTACCTAAAGACATACACCGTGACCGCAGGCTTTGAGTACAACATTCCCGGTAAAAATGAAAGACCTCACATCTGATGATAGTCACTCATGACTCTTAAAATCAAATTATATAAATACATAAGTACATGTAAATAAATGTAATACTTACTCTTGCGGATCTCACAAGGTC
This sequence comes from Pristiophorus japonicus, assembly GCF_044704955.1. Lineage (NCBI taxonomy): Eukaryota > Metazoa > Chordata > Chondrichthyes > Pristiophoridae > Pristiophorus > Pristiophorus japonicus. The sequence continues at coordinate 116,351,230 of NC_091978.1, read as the reverse complement.
GTTCCATTGTTTGCGGCATTGGTTGCCCTCATGCATCTCGTTGGTCACCGACGAGACCACTTCTGCTATCTCGGTTCACATGTTCTGGTATGACTTTGGGGTGGGCTTCCCACGCCTGGGTCAAATCGCCCCAGCGTAACGCGACCTCCTGCAGGAGGGAGGCATTTGCCTCGTCCGAGAACCTCCTTGCTCTTTTGCGCCCTCCAATGTGCTCCTCTCGCAGCTCACTGCTCTCACCAGCGTCAGTCTCCACAGCGTGCTGTGATGCCTCCTCCTCTCCCTCCATTATAGGCCAAATTCGGGCAAATATGTGGCTGGTAACAGCTTATCTTTGTTTCGCTATTTGCTCTAAAGCTCTAAACTCTCCCTCCTTCCTCCCAAAGCAGCCACACCACACCCACACACGCCTTCAGTCCCTCTCAGCTCCCTCTCTCTCTGTCTCCTCTTCTGCGCATGTCATGATGACCCTTGACCTCCTGAATTGCGGGAATCGAGCGTTGCCATGTCGTTGTAGGACGGCGACACTTTACGGCAGAAGGTCAGAGAGATTTAACGCTTCCGCCCATTTCATATTGCTCGCGGTAATGCCCAATTTCAAAAATGGAGACTAGGGGCTAGAACCTCCACTTTTTTTGCATGCTTAACACCCACTTAGGGCCCATTCTACCACTGAAATGAGATATAATGCCCATATATCGCCCATTTTGGCACAAAATGGAAACTGACGGCATTTTTAGGAAACTTATCACCGAGCGTTACTTTCCCCATGTGCTTAACGCCGGGAAAAAATATTAACGCTCACCACCTTTTTTGGGCAGAATCAGCAGAATGGGCGAATTCAACACCCATAATATCACCCAGCATTACTTTCTGCACGGATTTAACCGCGAGATTCAATATTAACGCTCGCCCACTTTTTTTTGTCGTAAAGAGCATATTTACCGAAGTAGCGGCCATGAGATCGCTCTGCATCAATTTCACCACCTCACACACATATCGGCCACAATATCACTCGCCCCAAAAAAACGGCCAGAAAAAGTGGAACTAACTGGAACGAATCACAGGTTATGGACGCCATGTTCTAGTTCACATTTTGCGTCCCTTAAAAGGCTGCTGTGCTTGGATGTACCCTGCAAGTCGTTGGAGTTGATGTGAACATCTGTAAAAACATCTTGACCATACTGTGACCGATTGGAATTGAAGAGGTGTCTTCGTCGGGGCATCCCTTCTTTGTGACCAATTGGTGGAAAACAGAGAGCTACTGCAATGGGGCCTGTCCTTTCTCACCCTCTCTTGCTGACCAATTACATGCAGCAGACTCGGCATCGCCGAAGGAATACTCCACTGCATTATGTGCCCAATGTAAGACGTGACAGACTGATGAGGAGGACCAGACGTTACATCCCCGCAAGTACAAGAAGAAGCATTCTTACCTCGACTTACCCAACACCACCTGCCTTCGGAGACTGTGCTTCCACAAAGAGGTTATCACTGAGGTATGCCAGCTGATAAGGGGAGATCTGCAGCCTGCCAGCGCCATCAGTACTGCACTGTCCGTCGAGGTCAAAGTCACCGCGGCGCTGTCGTTCTATGCCTCTGGTTCTTTTCAGGCCACAGCTGGAGACATTTGCAGACTTTGTCAGCATGCCACACATCACTGCATTAGACAGGTCACTGAAGCCCTGTACGCACGCAGGAGGGACTTGATCAGCTTCCCTATGACCAGGGAGGCACAGAGTGAGAGGGCTCTAGGATTCTCCGGAATTGCAAACTTCCCTAAGGCGTAGGGAGGAATAGACTGCATGCACATCGCCGGGCCCCTTTTCAGGATGCTGAGGTTTTCAGGAACTGCAAGTGATTCCACTCCCTGAATGTCCAACTTGTTGTCGACCACCAGAAAATTATACTGGCAGTGAATGCTCAATTTCCAGGCAGCATCCATGATGCTCACATCCTGTGTGAGAGCACTGTATCTGACTTGTTTAACAATGATCCACAAGGTCAATGCAGGATGCTTGATGACAAAGGATATGGCCTCGCCATCTGGCTGATGACCCCCCTGCGTGACACCCACACCGAAGTCGAGAGGCGATACAATGAGAGCCACAGAGCAACTCGCAATATCGTGGAGAAAACCATTGGAGTTCTGAAGCAGCGCTTTAGATGCCTGGACTAATATGTCCTTACTATACAGTACAAATGCACATGAGGCCCATACTAGAGAGAAGGTCACTCTGTGACCAGTCCTTTATTAGCCAGCACTGAAGTGATGAAGGTGGGTGGAGCTTCCCCTTTTATACCTGAAAGTCCAGGTTAGGAGTGTCTCCCACAAGTTCACCACCTAGTGGTCAATGTACCCAGAGTGTACAACTTAGGTCAGTTTATACAATGACGACAGTTGAATATATGACATCACCTCCCCCCCCCAAAGTCTTATTGGGATCACAGGTTAAGTCTCTCTGGTGGTTTACGCTCCCTTGTGGAGCGCCTGAGTTGGGGCTCCGGTTGTTGGGCGCTGGCCTGAGTGTCTGCTGTTTGCGGTGCCTCAGGCCTGTCCGGACTGCCCACAGTAACTGGGCTCTCCTCCACTTGGTTTCAGTGTTTGGTCACCTGTGGTGGAGTGAACTCTACATCGTGTTCTTCCTCTGCTTCTTCTATGGGGTTGCTGAACCTCCTTTTTGTTTGATCCACGTGTTTGCGGCAGATTTGTCCATTGGTAAGTTTAACTATCAGAATCCTATTCCCCTTTTTGGCAATCACAGTGCCTGTGAGCCAATTGAGCCCTGCAGCGTAGTTGAGGACAAAGACAGGGTCATTGACATCAATACATCGCGCCCTCGCACTCCTGCCATGGTAGTCACATTGTGACCGGTTCCTACTCTCAACAATTTCTTTCATGGTGGGGTGTATAAGGGATAACCTAGTTTTGAGCGTCCTTTTCATTAGCAGCTCTGCGGGTGGAACCCCTGTGAGCGAATGTGGTCGGGATCTATTGGCCAACAGGAGGCGTGATAAGCAGCTTTGTAGGGAAACCCCTTGCATTCTGAGCATCCCCTGTTTGATTATCTGCACTGCTCGTTCCGCCTGGCCGTTTGAGGCTGGCTTGAACGGTGTCGTTCTGACATGGTTGATACCATTTCCTGCCATGAAGTCCTGGAATTCAGTGCTTGTAAAGCACGGGCTATTGTCACTGACCAAGACATCCGGTAGACCATGGGCGGCGAACAATGCCCGTAGACTTTCTACCGTGGCAGAGGATGTGCTTGAATTGAAAATGTCACACTCAATCCATTTGGAGTAGGCGTCTACTACAACCAAAAACATTTTTCCCATGAAAGGACCTGCATAGTCCATGTGGATGCGTGACCATGACTTGGCGGGCCAGGACCAGGGGCTAAGGGAGGCTTCCCTAGGTGCATTGCCCAGCTGGGCACCCGTGTTGCACCTGCGAACACAAAGTTCTAGGTCTGCATCTATCCCCGGCCACCAAATGTTTGATCTGGCAATTGCCTTCATCATGACAATGCCCGGGTGCTCATTGTGGAGTTCTCGGATGAATGCCTCTCTGCCCATCTGGGGCATGACTACTCGCTTTCCCCATAGTAGGCAATCGGCCTGAATCGAGAGTTCATCCTTGCGCCTCTGAAATGGTTTAAATTCCTCAGCACATGCCCCTTATGTGGCTGCCCAGTCCCCATTCAGGACACATTTCTTGACGAAAGACAGTAACGGGTCTCTATTTGTCCAGACTTTGATCTGACGGGCTGCCACGGGTGAGCCTTCGCTTTTGAAAGCTTCAACAGCCATGACCATCTCAGCAGCGTGCTCGGTTGGCCCCTCGGTAGTGGCTACTGGGAGCCTGCTGAGTGCATCGGCGCATTTTCCAGTGCCCGGTCTGTGCCGAATTGTATAGTCATAGGTGGCTAATGTGAGTGCCCACCTCTGTATGCGGGCCGACGCATTTTTATGGCCTTGTTGTTGGCCAAAAGGGACCTTAGGGGTTTGTGATCTGTCTCCAGCTCAAATTTCCTGCCAAACAGGTACTGGTGCATTTTTTTTTACTGCATATACACATGCAAGCGCTTCCTTTTCCACCATCCCGTAGCCCCTTTCTGCCTGGGACAGACTTCTGGAGGCATAAGCTACCGGCTGTAACTGACCCTTGGCATTAACATGCTGCAACACACACCCGACCCCATAGGACGATGCATCGCACGTTAAAACAAGTTTCTCACACGGGCCATATAGCGTTAACAGATTGTTGGAGCATAACAAATTGCGTGCTCTATCAAAAGCCCTTTCCTGGCTGTTCCCCCAGACCCATTCACGACCTTTGCGTAGGAGCACGTGTAGCGGATCTATCAGCGTGCTCAATTTGGGAAGAAAGTTACCAAAATAGTTCAGAAGCCCCAGGAACGAACGCAGCTCCGTCGTGTTACGGGGTCTGGGTGCTCTCTGGATTGCTTCCGTTTTGGACGCAGTAGGTCTGATCTCGTCTGCTGCTACCCTCATTTCCAGGAATTCTATCTCTGGAGCTTGGAAGACGCACTTCGCCTTTTTCAGTCGCAGACCTACCCGGTCCAGCCTGCATAGCACCTCCTCCAGGTTGTGGAGGTGTTCTTCAGTATCGCGACCCATGATGAGGATGTCGTCTTGAAAAACCACCGTCCTTGGAATCGACTTGAAGAGACTTTCCATGTTTCGTTGAAAGATCGCGGCGGCCGAGCGAATCCCGAACGGACATCTGTTGTACTCAAGCAACCCCTTGTGTGTCGTGATGGCGGTCAGCTTCTTTGACTCACTCGCCAGCTCCTGGGTCATGTAAGCTGAGGTCAGATCCAATTTTGAAAAAGGTTTGCCAGCGGATAGCGTCGCAAAGAGGTCCTTCGCTCTCGGTAGCAAGTACTGGTCTTGGAGTGACACCCGATTGATGGTGGCCTTGTAATCATCACATATCCTGACCGACCCATCCGCCTTGAGCACCGGCAAAATCGGGCTCGCTCAGTCACTGAATTCGACTGGCGAGATGATGCCTTCCCTCAGCAGGCATTCCAATTCGCCTTCTATCTTTTCTCGCATCACGTACGGCACCGCTCTGGCCTTGTGGTGTACTGGCCTGGCGTCGAGGTTTATGTGAATCACTACCTTGGTCCCCATGAAAGTACCAATGCCAGGTTGGAATAGTGAGTCAAATTTGTCCAGGATCTGTGAGCATGATATTCGCTCCACAGAAGAAATTGCATTGACATCATCCCATTTCCAGTTCATGACAGCAAGCCAACTCCTCCCCAGCAGTGCGGGACCATCCCCCAGGACAATCCAGAGTGGCAACCTATTCTCCGAAAATTTGTGGTCATGACTACCGTGGCGCAGCCTAGCACCGGAATTATCTTTTTTGTATATGTCCGTAGCTGTGCGTCAATCGGCAATAATTTTGGCCTCCTGGCCTTGGACGCCCACAACTTGTCGAACTGTTTGATACTCATCAGGGACTGGCTGGCCCCGTGTCTAGCTCCATTGATACTGGGATGCCATTGAGGAGCACTTTCATCATTATCGGTGGCGTCCTGGTGTATGAACTGTATATGTGCTCCACATGAACTCGCTGAACTTCAGCTTCCAGCGATTTCCCCCAGTATCCATTTGGCCTCGTAGGGCTTACATCGGGCCCGTCCTCCTTGTACATCAACCTGGCTGCAGGTTTCCTGCACATACGTGCCAAGTGACTGCTGACGTTACAATTTCTGCAGGTACATTCTGATACCTGCAAGCTCTGGCTGTGTGTTTGTCTCCACACCTCCAACATGAGCCGTTGTTGGAAACAAAAGATCCATTACCAGTCGATTTGTCTCTGACTGTCTCTGTAACTGTCCTTAAATGCACCATTGACAGGTATTGATGGCCCCATTACTGGCCGCATTGTCCCTTGCGATGGCATGAATCGGCGTTCAGCTAGCCATTGTCTCTGTTGAATTCCCCCTTTGGGTTTGACTGCATGCTCGGGCATGTCCGATTGCCCCTGTCTGCCTAGAGAACTGTGTGCCATGTTAACAATGTTGACTCCCTGTCCATTTGCTGCATTTAAACCAAGATTTTTGTCAAACATCATTCTGGTCTCTTCCTCCCCTGAGATAAATGTCTGGGCCATCAAAGCCGCCATTTCCAGGGTCAAGTCTTTGGTCTCAATCAGTTTCCTGAAAACCCCAGCGTGCCCGATGCCCTCAATAAAAAAGTCTCACAGCATCTCCGCTCTGCATGCATCTGGGAACTTACATAGGCTCGCCAGTCGTCGGAGGTCTGCCATGAAGTCTGGAACGCTTTGCCCTTCTCGCGCTGGTGCGTGTAAAACCGGTGTCTCGCCATGTGCATGCTGCTTGCTGGTTTAAAGTGTTCCCCGATCAACTGACTGAGCTCTTCAAAAGCCTTGTCCACTGGCTTCTCTGGCGCTAGAAGGTCCTTCATCAGGGAATACGTCCTGGATCCACAAACCGTCAGGAGATGAGCCCTGCGTTTGTAGGACAAATCCTGTCCCAATCATTCCTTAGTGACGAAACTTTGCTGTAGTCTCTCAATAAAATCATCCCAATCATCACCAACACAGAACCTCTCGTCTGTGCTGCTAGTAGCCATCCACGCGTGGTTTGAATCCCAGTTTCTCGTCGCCAATAATATGTCCTTACTATACAGTACAAATGCACATGAGGCCCATACTGGAGAGAAAGTCACTCTGTGACCAGTCCTTTATTAGCCAGAACTGAAATGATGAAGGTGAGTGGAGCTTCCCCTTTTATACCTGAAAGTCCAGGTTAGGAGTATCTCCCACAAGTTCACCACCTAGTGGTCAATGTTCTCATGGTGTACAACTTAGGTCAGTTTATACATGGATTACAATGACAGTTGAATACATGACATGGACCACTCAGGAGGCGAGCTCCAATATCACCCTGAGCAAGTAGCTAAATTCGTGGTGGTATGCTCCATGCTGCTCCTATCAGGAGGGGACAAGAATTGCCTGATGAGTCTGACAGTCCACCTCACCAGCAAGAGGAAGGGGAGGACGAGGAGGCGGTGGCTGACATCAGCCCAGACAATCAGGCTGATGCTGAAGCCATGCCCCCGCTCTCCTGTAGACTGCATGAAAGGGCCCATGGTGGCATGATAGCTACAAGAGCCGTACATCAGGAGCTCATCAATGATCACTTTGGCTGAAAGAACATTGGTGTTATTTAGAAGACTGGCACACTGCTGGGTGTGCAGGTCATACATCAATGGTGGGCATCAACTTGGTGACAGTTAAAGTTCAAGTTGATTGAAGTTAAGTGTGATTATAGCCTTTGATGTAAAGGAATCACCAGCATGTAATGGTGTGGCTATCTGAGCCAATGTGCTACAAGGTTTTGCTAAATAAAAAACATTTAACGTGAACATTAGTCTGAAATCATCAGTATTTCTGTAGCAATCACGCTTCCCCCGCCCCCCCACCCGCTTCTCCTCCCCACTTCTACCCCTTCCCCTTCCCCTCCTGACTCCAAGCCACCTGGCTGAGGATGTCCTCAGGCGATGCTTCATTTGGGAGGCGGGGGGGCGGGTGACAGCCAAAGCGCTGCTTGGACGGTTATGGGAGAGGACGGTCAGTGTAAAGTCCTTACACAATACCACAAATCCACACGAGGCACATTCTATGGACAAGGTCACTCCATGACCTGAACCTTTATTCACAGGACCAAGAAATGATGACCCTGCGTGGGACCTCCCTTTATATACCTGGATGACCAGGTAAGGAGTGTCTCCCACAAGTTCACCCCCTGTGGTCAAGGTGTGCATTTCTTACGTATATACAGTATTGCAGTGTTGTTATATAAAGGTTACATACATGACATCACCTCCCCCTCATTGGGATCATAGGGTGAGTCTCTCGGGTGGTCTGTGCTCTCTCGTGGAGCGCCGCAGTTGGGGCTCTGGTTGTTGAGCCTTGGTATGCGTGTCTGTCACCTGTGGTGATTCCGGCCTGTCCGGGCTGACCGCTGGGACTGTGCATGCTGCTGAATGTTCTTGTTGCTTGTTCACTGGCGATGGTGTGAATACCATCTCATGATCTTCCTCAGGTTCCTCAGTGTCCATGCTGAACCTTTTTTTTACTTGGTCTAGATGCTTGCGCCATATCTGCCCATTGTTAAGTTTAACCACTATGACCCTATTCCCCTCTTTGTCTATTACAGTACCCTCAAGCCATTTGGGCCCCAAAGCGTGATTGAGAACAAATATGGGGTCATCAATTTCTATACATCTCCCCCTTGATTTTCGGTCATGGTACTCATTTTGGGACTGGCTCTTGCCCTCAACAATGACGGTCAGGACTGGATGAATGAGGGACAGCTGAGCTTTGAGTGTTTGTTTCATGAGAAGCTCTGCGGGCTGGATCCCCATGAGCGAGTGCAGTCGGGACCTATAGGCTAGCAGGAGGCGCGATAGGCGGCATTGAAGGGAGGGTCCTTGAATCCGGAGCATACCTTGTTTTATGATTTGGACTGCACGTTCCACCTGGCCATTGGAGGCCGGCTTGAATGGTGCTGTCCTGACATGTTTGATGCCATTACCCGACATGAACTCCCGGAATTCGTAGCTTGTGAAACATAGGCCATTATCGCTAACAAGGATGTCCGGCAAACCTTGGGTCGCAAAGACCGCGCGCAGACTCTCCACAGAGGTGGATGTCGTGCACGAATTCAAAATTATGCACTCGATCCATTTCGAGTATGCATCAACCACAGTCGCTGAATTCAACGGGTGAGATGATGCCCTCTCTCAGCAACCGGTCCAACTCGCCCTCAATTTTCTCCCGCATCACATACGGCACAGCTCTGGCTTTGTGGTGCACTGGTCTGGCGTCCTGGGCGCTCGTCGAATCACCTCCGTTTTAGATTTGGTAGGCCGAATCCTGTCTGCAGCAACCCTCCTGCCCAGAAACTCGACTTCGGGAGCCAAAAACACACATTTAGACTTCTTGAGTCGCAGGCCTACCCGGTCCAGTCGGCGTAGCACCTCCTCCTGGTTGTGGAGGTGTTCCTTGGTGTCACAACCGGTGATGAGGATGTCGTCCTGAAATATGATTGTTCCGGGAATGGATTTGAGCAGGTTTTCCATGTTTCTTTGAAAAATCGCGGCCGCTGATCGAATGCTAAACGGACACCTGTTGTAAACAAACAGTCCCTTGTGCGTGGTGATGGTGGTCAGTAGTTTAGATTCGTCGGCCAGTTCTTGGGTCATGTAGGCTGTAGTGAGGTCCAACTTGGTGAACAGCTTGTTGCCTGCCAGTGTGGCAAAAAGGTCCTCCGCTCTCGGGAGTGGGTATTGGTCTTGTAGAGACACCCGGTTGATAGTGGCTTTGTAGTCGCCACAGTTCCTGACCGAACCATCCGCTTTTAGGATGGGAACGATGGGGCTCGCCCAGTCGCTGAATTCAACGGGTGAGATGATGCCCTCTCTCAGCAACCGGTCCAACTCGCCCTCAATTTTCTCCCGCATCACATACGGCACAGCTCTGGCTTTGTGGTGCACTGGTCTGGCGTCCGGGGTGATGCGTATCACTACTTTGGTACCTTTGAACGTCCCGACGCCAGGTTGAAATAGTGACTCAAATTGCTGTAGGACCTGTGAGCATGAACTTCACTCCACAGATGACATGGCGTGCACATCCCCCCATTTCCAGTTCATCTCAGCTAACCAGCTCCTCCCCAACAGTGCGGGACCATTGTCCGGGACAATCCAGAGCGGCAGCCAGTTCACTGATCCATTGTGTTGACCGCCAACATTGCACTGTCTTGCACAGGAATGATTTCTTTGGTGTACGTCCGTAATTGCGTCTCAATGCGTTCTAATTTGGGTCTGCTGGCTTTGAGTGGCCACAGCTTTTCGAATTGTTGAACACTCATGAGTGATTGGCTGGCCCCCGTGTCCACTCCATGCGTACAGGGATGCCATTTAATAGGATTTTCATCATCATAGGCGTTTTGGTATATGAGCTGTGAATGTTTGTCACATGAACCCACTGAACTTCAGCGTCCATTGATTTGCCCCAAGCGTCATTCTGCCTCGCAGACCCCTCATCTGGTTCATCCGCCTCGTATATTAGCCTGGTTACAGGCTTTCTGAACATTCTGGCTAAATGGCCACTGAGGTTACAATTTCTGCAGACGAACTGTTGAAACCTGCAAGTCCTGGCAGAGTGTTTGCCCCCACACCTCCAGCATGAGCTGAGATTCCCATTGTTGTGAACAAAGGAGCTGTTACAAGGCATTCCTCACTGATTGTCCCTTTGACTGCTCTTGAGCACCCTGTTAGTGGGTGTCAATGGCCCCATCCCGGACCGCATTGTCCACTGGGGGGGTGTAAATGTCCGTTCAGCCTGCCATTGTCTCCGTTTGAGACTTACTCTTGGGTCTATTGCTGCCTGGGGTGTGTCGAACTGCCCTTGCCTGCCTGCGGGGCTCTGTGTCATGTTTATGATATTGACTCCCTGATCCATCGCTACGTTGGAGGCAGAATTGCACGCATATATTATCTTGGTTTCCTTCTCCCCCATCATAAAAGTCTGAGCCATCAACGCCGCCGCTTCCAAGGTCAAGTCCTTGGTCTCAATTAGCTTTCTGAAAATCTCAGCATGACCGATGCCCTCAATAAATAAATCCCTTAGCATCTCCCCCCTGCAGGCGTCTGTGAACTTACAGAGGCTGACCAAGCGCCGGAGGTCTGCAGAATCTGTGTCGGGCCATGTTTACGCTGCTCGCCGGTTTGAGGTGCTCACCGATTAGTTTGCTGAGCTCTTCAAAGGTTTTGTCTGCTGGCTTCTCGGGTGCTAGCAGGTCTTTCATGAGCGTGTAAGTCTTAGATCCACAGCTGGTCAGCTGATGAGCCCTTCGCTTGTCGGCCGCTGCGTTTCCCAGTCAGTCCTTCGTGACAAAACTCTGCTGGAGCCTTTCAATGAAATCATCCCAGTCCTCACCAACACAATACAGTTCATCTGTGCTGCCGGTGGCCATTCTCGTGGGTCATTGATTCCCGTTTCTCATCGCCAATGTAAAGTCCTTACACAATACCACAAACCCACACGAGGCACATTCTATGGACAAGGTCACTCCATGACCTGAACCTTTATTCACAGGACCAAGAAGTGATGACCCTGCGTGGGACCTCCCTTTATATACCTGGATGACCAGATGAGGAGTGTCTCCCACAAGTTACATAAAGGTTACATACATCCCGAGGTAGGAACATGCTCCGAGCCAGAAGGAAGATGTTACTGCTGGCTCTCATGTTTGGTTGGCAATAGGGATGCGGCACCTTGGGGTGCTGTGCGGCACTCCTGGACCACCGGGAGCCCTCTGCCACCAGTGTTCCTGGCTACCAGCTCCAGGGCCTCCTCCATCTTTTCCATGTTATATCTTATTTGTTGGACAAAACTCGGTGCCAACTATGTTCTTGGTGCTTAGTAGGCTTTTTGCAACTGGTGAATCTCCGTCGTTCCTCCCACAACAGCCAGACAAGCACACACCACAGCCACACACACTTTCAGTGCCTCTGAGCTCCCTCTCTCTCTGTCTCCTCTTCTGCGTATGTGATAATAATCCTTGATCTCCTGAATCGCGGGAATCGAGCGTTCCCATGCCGTTGCTAAGGACGGCTACCCTTTACGGCAGAAGGTCAAAAAAATTTAACGCTACCACCCATTTGATATCGCTCGCGGTAATGCCCATTTTCAAAATGGAAACTAGGTGTTTTGAGAATGGACGAGAAGCCGGCAATCTGAAAACCCTTTTTTAACGCCCACGCTGGAAATAACGCCCATTTTTGGGCGATAAGCAGAAAAGTGGAGGTTCTAGCCCTCTGTGCTTTGAGAATGGGCAAGAAGCTGGTGATCTGAAAACCCATTTTTACTGCCCACACTGGAAATAACGCCCATTTTTGGGCGATATGCACAAAAGTGTAAAATCTAGCACATGGACTATGTACAGTAGGCACGTCAAAGCACTGGAGAAGTATAACCAACGCTGTCTCCGCAAAATCCTGCAAATTCATTGGCATGATAGGTGCATCAACGTCAGCATTCACTCTCAGGCCAACATTCTCAGCTTTGAAGTATTGACCATGCTTGACCAGCTCTGGTAGATGGGCCACATTGTCCACATGCCCAATGTTAGACTCCCGAAACAAGCACTCTACTCCGAGCTACGTCACGGCAGGTGAGCCCCAGGGGGGCAGAGAAAATGCTTCAAGGACACCCTCAAAACCTCCTTGAAAAAATGCAACATTCCCACCGATTCTTGGGAATCCTTGGCTCAAGATAGTTTAAAGTAGAGGAGAAGCATCTGAAAAGGCACCGACCACTTCGAGTCTCTTCGCCAGGAGCACACGGAAGCCAAGTACAAAAAGAGTAAGGAGCATACGACAAATCAAGCATCCCATCTACCCGTCCCTCCAATCACTGTCTGCCCCCCCAAGACAGAGAGTTTAGATACCACATTGGTCTCATCATTCACTTTAGAACTCATTTTAGTGTGGAAGCAATTCATCCTCGACTCTGGGCGCTGCCAAAAAGAAGAAGACCCTTTCAATGGCATGTTAAATCTTAATTATTGCCAAACAACCACCCTGGAATAAGGTGTACATTCCTTCAGATTAGAATTATTGTTGGGAGATTTAAGAAAATAAAAACAAATGTAACAATTAAAAAAAACCTTTTTCTTTCTGTCTCTTTTATTTCTCTCTCTTAATCCAATCTTTCTTTTCCTTTTTTTATTTCACTTTCTGTACCTGATTTGATTTGGGATTCAGTATTCTAACTGAAACTTCCTGATTCAGATTTTGCATTGTTCAGCAGCGATTCTTCAATCTGATTGGTTAAGGACAGTTGCTTGCCCTATTCACACAGGCCTCAGATCCCCTGTAGAGGATGTCGCTCTATTGTGATCTCTAATTTACAGTCAGTTACAGTGCAAAACTCCATAGAAGGTCTATGGGCAAGTGTAAGCACAATGGCGGCGTTCGTTCACTGCTGACCGTAAAATCCGTCCCAGAAAGTCGGTAAATGGAGTTCAGGATAAATGAAAATAAAAATGGAGAGAATTGTAAAATGGGCTGCCGACTTGCTGGCATCTGTTTTACACTTTCGCACAAAGTCAAGATCTATCCCATTAATTTGTGCTAACGTGTAGTAATTCAATGTCATAGCAGTAAAGTAACATTGGCTAATTTTTGCTTACAGCCTTCAATTGCTCCTGGGAGCAGTCTATGTTGATATATATTAACACAGAGAGCTGGCATTAATGATTCTTTAAGAGTTTGTTCAGCATCAATTAAAAATAAATGTATGTCCTTTCTCAGATAAAGAGACCAAAACTGCACACAGTACTCACCAAAGGCCTGTACAATTGCAGTAAGACATCCATATTCTTGTGCTTCAATCCCCTTGCAATAAAGGCCAACATGCCATTTGCCTTCCTAATTGCTTGCTGTACCTGCATGCTAACTCTGAGTTTCCTTCACAAGAACACCTAACTCTCTCTGAATACCAACATGTGCAAAGTGCTGCAGTACAGCTGGACCTGGGGGTACTTGTGCATGAAACACAAAAGGTATGCAGGTACAGCAAGTGAGCAGGAAGGCTAATGGAATCTCGGCCTTTATTGTAAAGGGGTTGGAGTATAAAAGCAGGGACATCTTACTACAGTTATATGGGGTATTGATGAGGCCACACCTGGAATACTGCGTGCAGTTTTGGTTTCCATATTTACGAAAGGATATACTTGCTTTGGAGGCAGTTCAGAGAAGGTTCACTAGGTTGATTCCAGAGATGAGGGGATTGACTTATGAGGAAAGCTTGAGTAGGTTGGGCCTCTACTCATTGGAATGCAGAAGAATGAGAGTTGATCTTATCGAAACATAAAGATTGTGAAGGGGCTTGACAGGGTGGATGTTTCCACTGATAGGGGAGACTAGGACTAGAGGGCATAATCTTGTCCATTCAAAACTGAGATGAGGAGAAATTTGTTCTCTCAGAGGGTTGTAGATCTATGGAATTCGCTGCCTCAGAGAGCTGTGGAAGCTGGGACACTGAATAAATTTAAGACAGAAATAGACAGTTTCTTAAACGATAAGGGGTTATAGAGAGCGGGCAGGGAAGTGGAGCTGAGTCCATGATCGGATCAGCCATGATCTTATTGAATGGCAGAGCAGGCTCGAGGGGCCGTATGGCCTACTCCTGCTCCGATTTCTTATGTTCTTATATTCTTTTAATAGTTTTCCACTATTTAAAAAATATTCTGTTTTCCAATCTTCCTACTAAAGTGAATAACCTCGCATTTCCCCACATTATACTCCATCTGCCACCTTATTGCCCACTCACTTAATCTGACTATATCCCTTTGCAGGCTCTTTGTGTCCTCCTCACAGCTTACTTTCCCACCTAGCTTTGTATCATCAGCAAATTTGGATACCTTAGACACGGTCCTTTCATCTAAGTCATTAATATAGATTGTAAAAAGCTGAGGCCCATGCACAGATCCTTGTGAAACCCCACAAGTTACAGCCTAATCTGAAAATGACCCATTTATCACTGCTCTCTGCTTGCTGTCCGTTAACCAATCCTCGATCCATGCTAAAATATAATTCCCAGCCCCATGAGCCCAAATCTTGCATAGCAACCTTTTATGTGACAGCTTATCGAATGCACTTTAGAAATCCAAATATACTATATCCACTGGTTCCCCTTTATCTACCCTGCCTGTTACATCCTCAAAAAATGCTAATCAATTTGTTAAACAGGATTTCTCTTTCCTACAATCATGTTGAGTCTACCTACTCATATTATGATTTTCTAAGTGCAGGGCCAGTATAAAAGATTGGCTGCCATGTTATTTAGGCGCTCTGGAGTTGTAATAAAGACGACTAAGATCACACTAAGTTTAGCTCACAGTACTCAGCCTCGTGGAGTTCTTCTATACACAAGAACTGGTGACGAGTAACAGAATACGAACCTTCACGTAACCATGGAATAGTAGAGAGATTCATAGAGGGTGATGATTGGGAAGCCTTCGTCGAACGTCTCGACCAGTACTTCGTGGCCAATGAGCTGGAAGGAGACACTAACGTGGCCAAGCGCAGGGCGGTTCTCCTCACCGTCTGTGGGCCTAAAATATACGGCCTCACCAAGAATCTGCTCGCACCGACAAAACCAAAGGAGAAACATAGAAACATAAAAAATGGGTGCAGGAGCAGCCATTCAGCCCTTCGAGCCTGCACCGCTATTCAATATGATCATGGCTGACCATGCAACCTCAGTACCCCACCCCTGGCTTCTCTCCATATCCCCTGATCCCTTGAGCCATAAGGGCCACATCTAACTCCCTTTTGGATATATCTAACGAACTGGACTCAACAACTTTCTGTGGCAGAGAATTCCACAGGTTCACAACTCTCTGGGTGAAAAAGTTTCTCCTCATCTCGGACCTATATGGCTTACCCCTTATCCTTAGACTGTGACCCCTGGTTCTGGACTTCCCCAACATCGGGAACATTCTTCCTGCATCTAACCTGTCCAATCCCGTCAGAATTTTATAAGTTTCTATGAGATCCCCTCTCATTCTTCTAAATTCCAGTGAGTATAAGGCTAGCCGATCCAATCTTTCCTCATATGTCAGTCCTGCCATCCCAGGAATCAGTCTGATGAACCTTCGCTGCACTCCCTCAATAGCAAGAACGTCCTTCCTCAGATTAGGAGAACAAAACTGAACACAATACTCAAGGTGTGGTCACACCAAGGCCCTGTACAACTGCAGTAAGAGGGTGATGATTGAGAAACCTTCGTCGAGCGTCTCGATCAGTACTTAATCGGCAACAAGTTGGAAGGAGATACGAATGCGGCCAAGCGCAGTGCGGTTCTCCTCACCGTCTGTGGGCCTAAAATATATGGCCTCATCAAGGATCTGTTCGCACCGACAAAACCAACGGAGAAACATAGAAACATAGAAAATGTTTGATGTACCATGACACCCAGGTCTCGTTGCACCTCCCCTTTTACTAATCTGTCACCATTCAGATAATAATCTGCCTTCCAGTTTTTGCCACCAAAGTAGATAACCTCACATTTATCCACATTATACTGCACCTGCCATGCATTTGCCCATTCATCTAACCTGTCCAAGTCCCCCTGCAGCCTCTTAGCATCTTCCTCGCAGCTCGCACTGCCACCCAGCTTAGTGTCATCTGCAAACTTGGAGATATTACATTCAATTCCTTTGTCTAAATCATTAATGTATATTGTAAACAGCTGGGGTACCAGCACTGAACCCTGCGGCACCCCACTAGTCACTGCCTGCCATTCTGAAAAGGACCCGTTTATTCTGACTCTTTGCTTCCTGTTTGCCAACCAGTTCTCTATCCATGTCAGTACATTACCCCCAATACCATGTGCCTTAATTTTGCACACTAATCTCTTGTGTGGGACCTTGTCAAAAGCCTTTTGAAAGTCCAAATACACCACATCCACTGATCCACTCTACCAGTTACATCCTCAAAAAACTGATTTGTCAAGCATGATTTCCCTTTCATAAATCCATACTGATTTGGTCCGATCCTGTCACTGCTTTCCAAATGCACTGCTATTACATCTTTAATAATTGATTCCAGCATTTTCCCAACCAACGATGTCAGGCTAATCAATCTATAATTCCCTGTTTTCTCTCTCCCTCCTTTTTTAAAAAGTGGGGTTACATTAGCTACCTTCCAATCCATAGGAATTGAATCAGAGTCCATGGAATGTTGGAAAATGACCACCAATGCATCTACTATTTCTAGGGCCACTTCCTTAAGTATTCTAGGATGCAGACTATCAGGCCCTGGAGATTTATTGGCCTTCAGTCCCTTGAATTTCCCTAACACAATTTTCTGACTAATAAGTATTTCCCTCAGTTCCCCTTCTCGCTAGAAACCTCGGTCCCCTAGTATTTTCAGGAGGTTATTCGTGTCTTCCTTAGTGAAGAACCAAAGTATTTGTTCAATTGGTCTGCCATTTCCTTGTTCCCCATTATGAAGTCACCTGATTCTGACAGCAAGGGACCTACATTAGTCTTCACTAATCTTTTTCTCTTAACATATCCATAGAAGCTTTTGCAGTCAGTTTTTATGTTCGCTGCAAGGTTACTCTCATACTCTATTTTCCCCCTCTTAATTAAACCCTTAGTCATCCTCTGCTAAACTCTAAATTTCTCCCAGTCCTCAGGTTTGCTGCTTTTTCTGGCCAATTTATATGCCTCTTCCTTGGATTTAACACTTTCCCTAATTTCCCTTGTTAGCCACAGTTAAGCCACCTTGCCTTTTTTATTCTTACGTCACACAGGGATGTACAATTGTTGTAGATCATCCATGTGATATTTAAATGTCTGCCATTGCCTATCCACCGTCAACCCTTTAAGTATCATTCTCCAGTCTATCCTAGCCAATTCACGTCTCATACCGTCAAAGTTTCCTTTCTTTAAGTTCAGGACCCTTGTCTCTGAATTAACTGTGTCACTCTCCATTTTAAAGAAGAATTCTACCATATTATGGTCGCTCTTCCCCAAAGGCCCGACCAGATTGCTAATTAATCCTCTCTTATTACACAACACCCAGTCTAGGATGGCCTGCTCTCTAGTTGGTTCCTCGACATATTGGTCTAGAAAGCCATCTCTAATCCTCCTCCACAGTATTGCTACCAGTTTGGTTAGCCCAATCAATATTTAGATTAAAATCACTCATGATAACTGCTGTACCCTTATTGCATGCGTCCCTAATTTCCTGCTGATGCCATCCCCAACCTCCCTACTGCTGTTTGGTGGTCTGTACACAACTCCCACTAACGGTTTCTGCCATTTGGTGTTTCGCAGCTCTACCCATATAGATTCCACATCATCCACGCTAATGTCCTTACTTACTATTGCGTTAATCTCCTCTTTAACCAGTAACGCTATCCCACCTCCTTTTTCTTGCTGTCTGTCCTTCCTGAATATTGAATACCCCTGGATGTTGAGTTCCCAGCCTTGGTCACCCTGGAGCCATGTCTCTGTAATCCCAATTACATCATATCCGTTAACAGCTATCTGCGCAGTCAATCCATCCACCTTATTACGAATGCTCCTCGCATTGAGACTCAGAGCCTTCAGGCTTGTTTTTTTAACTCTCTTTGTCCTTTTAGAATTATGTTGTAATGTGGCCCTTTTTGATTTTTGCCCTTGATTTCTCTGCCCTCCACTCTTGCTTTTCTCCTTCCTACCTTTTGCTTCTGCCCCCTTTTTACTTCCCTCTGTCTCCCTGCATAGGTTCCCATCCCCCTGCCATTTTAGTTTAAACCCTCCCCAACAGCACTAGCAAACACTCCGCTTCAGACATCGATTCCAGACCTGCCCAGGTGCAGACTGTCCAGTTTGTACTGGTCCCACCTCCCCCAGAACCGGTTCCAATGTCCCAGGAATTTGAATCCCTCACCCTTGCACCATTCCTCAAGCCACGTATTCATCTGAGCTATTCTGCAATTTCTGCTCTGACTAGCATATGGCACTGGTAGCAATCTTGAGATTACTATCTTTGAGGTCCTACTTTTTAATTTAACTCCTAGCTCCCTAAATTCAGCTTGTAGGAACTCATCCTGTTTTTTTACCTGTATTGTTGGTACCTATATGCACCACGACAGCTGGCTGTTCACCCTGCCCCTCCAGAATGCGCTGCAGCCGCTCCGAGACATCCTTCAACCTTGCACCAGGGAGGCAACATACCATCCTGGAGTCTCGTTTGCGGCCGCAGAAACGTCTATCTTTCCCCATACAATAGAATCCCCTATCACTGTAGCTCTCCCACTCTTTTTCCTGCCCTCCTGTGCAGCAGAACCACCCCTGGTGCCATGGACTTGACTGCTGCTGCCTTCCCCTGATGAGCCATCTTCCCCAACAGTACCCAAGATGGTGTATCTGTTTTGGAGGGAGATGACCGCAGGGGACCCCTGCACTACCTTCCTTCCACTGCTCTGCCTAATGGTCACCCATTCCCTATCTGGCTGTGTAACCTTTACCTGCGGTGTGACCAACTCACTAAACGTGCTATTCACGACATCCTCAGCATCGCGGATGGTCCACAGTGAATCCATCCACAGCTCCAGTGCCGCAATGCGGTCTGTCAGGAACTGTAGCTGGATATACTTCCTGCACATGTAGTTATCAGGGACACTGGAAGTGTCCCTGATTTCCAACATAGCACAGGAGGAGCATGACACGGGTCTGGGCTCTCCTGCCATGACTTAACCCTTAAATTAACCTAATTGGTAAGAACGTCAAAGTTTCTTACTGATAAGAAAAGAAAAAGACAAAGGAAAAAGAAAAACTACTCATCAATCGAGCAGCCAATCACTTATCCGCTTGGCTGTGACGTCACACTCGATTTCTTTCTACTTCTTTTTTGCCTTTTGAACCTGAACCTGCTCTCCCTCTGTTGAGCTGCTCTCCCGACTTCCGCCCTTTTATGGGCCTCGCTCTCCCTCTGTTGAGCTGCTCTCCCGACTTCCGCCCTTTTATGGGCCTCGCTCTCCCTCTGTTGAGCTGCTCTCCCGACTGCCGCCCTTTTATGGGCCTCGCTCTCCCTCTGTTGAGCTGCTCTCCCGACTGCCGCCCTTTTATGCAGAGTTGTGCACGCTGGTTCAGGACCACCTCAAGCCGAAGGAGAGTATCCTCATGGCCAGATATAGTTTTTACACGCACCATCACTCTGGGGGCCAGGACATGGCGGATTATGTCGCTGACCTGAGACGCCTCGCGTGACCTTGCGATTTTGGAGCTGCGTTGGGGCAACTGCTGCGGACTTTTTCGTGCTGGGTATCAGCCACGAGGTCATTCTTCGAAAGCTGCTGGCTGCCGAAACCCTAGACCTGAGCAGGGCTATCGCAATCGTCCAGGCATGCATAGCCACGAACGATAACACCAAACAGATATCTTCTCAACATCGAAGCTCACTGTCAAGTACTGTGCATAAAATGACGTCGCTAGCAGGCCGAACTACATATGGCAGGGCCAATACGTCTGCGGCTGCAAGACCTGTGATGACTCAGAGTCTGCCATCAGCACCGTGTTGCGCTGCGGGGGTAATCATCGGGCCCATCAATGTCGATTCAAGCACTACGTGTGCAAAGGCTGCGCAACAATGGGGCACCTCCAGCGAATGTGTAAACGTGCTGCGACATACCACGTGGCAGAGGATGATCAATCCGGTGTGGATCATGCAGCACAGGCAACTCAACCCGAGGAAGAAGTGTATGGGGTACATACCTTCACCACCCTCCTATACTGCTGAAAGTCAAATTAAATGGAGTTCCAGTATCCATGGAGTTGGACACGGGTGCGAGTCAGTCAATAATGAGCCAGAAGACTTTCGAGAAACTGTGGGGCTATAAAGCACAAAGGCCCAAACTGAGCCCGATTAATGCAAAGCTGTGTACCTACACCAAAGAGCTCATACCAGTCATTGGAAGTGCGGCAGTGAAGGTATCGTATGATGGAGCTGTGCATGATCTATCATTGTGGATTGTTTCAGGCAATGGCGCAACACTGTCCGGCAGAAGCTGGCTAGAAAAGATTAGATTGGAATTGGAACTACATCAAAGCACTATCTTCAGTGGATGATGCCTCGTGTGCTCAAGTGCTGAGCAAGTTTCCCTCGCTGTTCGAACCAGGCATCGGTAACTGCACAGGTGCCAAGATACAGATCCATCTAGGCCCCGATGTACGGCCCGTCCATCACAAGGCTCGGGCGGTTCCGTACATGATGAGGGAGAAAGTCGCGATCGAACTGGACCGACTCCAACGCGAAGGAATCATATCGCCAGTCGAGTTCAACGAGTGGGCCAGTCCAATTTTTCCGGTGTTGAAAAGCGATGGCATGGTCAGAATCTGTGGAGACTACAAGGTAACAATTAACCGAGTCTCACTACAGGACCAGTACCCGCTGCCCAAGGTGGATGACCTGTTCGCAACGTTAGCGGGGGGGAAGTCGTTCACCAAGTTGGACCTAACCTCTGCCTACATGACACAGGCGCTGGCTGAATCTTCAAAAACACTGATGTGCATCAACACACACAAAGGGCTATTTATATTCCACAGATGCACTTTCAGGATACACTCGGCTGCAGTCATTTTCCAGAGAAACATGGAGAGTTTGCTGAAATCTGTTCCGCGCACCGTTGTGTTTCAAGACGACATCCCGATCACTGGTCGTGACACCATCGAACATCTACACAACCTGGAAGAGGTTCTAAGTCGACTAGACAGAGTGGGACTCAGGCTGAAATGCTCCAAGTGTGTTTTCCTGGCAGCCGAAGTCGAATTTTTGGGTCGGCTGTGTATTACAGCAAGCCAATGTATCGGGTAACCTCCAACCAGTTGCATATGCGTCTAGACATCTGTCTAAGGCTGAGAAAACCTATAGTATGGTAGAGAAAGAGGCATTAGCATGTGTATATGGGGTTAAGAAAATGCACCAATACCTATTGGACTTCGGTTTGAGCTTGAAACTGACCACAAGCCGCTCATTTCGCTGTTTTCAGAGAGCAAAGGTATAAATACCAATGCTTTGTCCTGCATCCAAAGCTGGGCACTAACATTATCCGCTTATGACTATGTTATCTACCACAGACCAGGCACTGAAAACTGGGCCGATGCTCTCAGCTGGCTATCATTACCCATCACTGGGGTTGAAATGGCGCAGCCCGCAGACTTGCTACTGGTCATGGATGCTTTTGAGAGCGAGGGGTCACCCGTCACAGCTCGCCAGATCAGGACCTGGACCAGCCAGGATCCTGTGCTATCATTAGTAAAGAGTTGTGTCCTAAATGGGAACTGGTCGGCAGTTCCCGGGGAAATGCAAGATGAAATTAAGCCGTTTCACCGACACAAAGATGAAATGTCCATCCAGTTGGATTGTTTCTTATGGGGTAATAATATGGTTTTGCCAAAAAAAGGCAGGGAAACGTTTATACGCGACCTACAGAATACCCTCCCAGGCATTGTCATGATGAAGGCAATTGCCAGGTCGCATGATTGGTGGCCTGTCATTGACTCAGACTTGGAGTCATGCGTGCATCAGTGCAACACTTGGTCGCAACTGAGCAATGCACCAAGGGAGGCTCCACTGAGTCTGTGGTCATGTCCTCCAAACCGTGGTCCAGGATCCACATAGATTTTCCCGGCCCCTTTCGAGGAAAGATGTTTTTAGTAGTTGTGGACGCTTATTCCAAATGGATTGAATGTGTAATCATGTCATCCAGCACGTCCACAGCCACCATTGAAAGCCTCCGGGCCATGATCGCCACCCATGGCTTGCCTGATGCCCTTGTCAGCGACAATGGACCATGTTTCACCAGCTCGGAATTCAACAAGTTTATGACCCGCAATGGCATCAAGCATGTCAGGTCTGCTCCATTTAAGCCCGTGTCTAATAGTCAAGCGGAGCGGGCAGTCCAAGCAATCAAGTAGAGCATGAAATGCGCGACGGACGGCTCCCTGCAGACCCGCTTGTCTCGCATTCTGCTCAGTTACCGGACGCGACCCCACTCGCTCACTGGGGTCCCCCCGGCAGAATCGTTAATGAAGAGAGCCCTCAAAACCAGGCTCTCCCTAGTCCACCCGGGTCTTAATGATCACGTGGAAACCCAGCGGCACCGGCAGAACATGCACCACGATCGCGCGGCTATTTCACGTGACATTGATGTCAAGGACTCTGTGTTTATCCTGAATTACGGTCATGGTCCCAAGTGGGTTGCTGGCACTGTTTTGGCCAAGGAAGGGAATAGGGTGTTTATAATCAAACTGTTAAATGGCCAAACATGCAGAAAGCATTTATATCAGACCAAATTGTGATTTACTGACAACCAGGAACGACTTGAAGAGGACATTACCATCGACAATCCACCGACACACACCCAACCAGCAATCGACCTCGCTGTCAATCACGAGGATGAACCCACCATTCCTGACAGTCTGGTCAGACCAGCCACGGTGCAGTGCAGCAATGGTCCGGCCAATTCACACACGCCAGGGTTTGAACTTAGACGATCAACCAGGGAGCGAAGGGCTCCAGATCGCCTCAACTAGTAAATAACTTGTACCTGAAGACTTTGGTGGGGGGGGGGGGGGGGAGTGATGTTATAGATGTAACTATGTAATACTTGCCACCAGAGGGCGTGACTGTTGGAGTCCTAATTGTCACCTGCACACACGTGCAGGGCCAGTATAAAAGGTTGTCTGCCATGTTGTTTAGGCACGCTGGAGTTGTAATAAAGAAGACTAAGGTCACACTAAGTTTAGCTCACAGTACTCAGCCTTGTGGAGTTCTTCTATACCCAACAAGGACAAATTGCGTTCGCACGAACATGCCAATTTTAAGAGGTAGGGGTTGTAACAGTGAATGTGTAGTGTATGTTCAATGCAATGTGCTATTCAGCTTGTCCCTGGTTCTGCATGTACTAATGCATCTTTCTCTTTCTGGTATAGTATTCCTGAGTGAAGAAGTAGTTATGAAGGTTTTCTGAAGACCTCGATTGTGATTTCATGGGCTCCTGACCTCCACATGTTGCAGGGCTTGATGGTCCTGCCCATGTGCCAGAAATAGCCTCTCTAATTCTGGCTGTTTGCTTTGGGGAGATTCTCCTGCCACATGATCAGATCAGGCGCTGGCGAGGAACTGGTGGCAACTTGAGCATTACCTAACTGTTTTCTCTCAACAGCCACTGATCTAGGAGAGCACAGGACAATATGCTGCCACAAGATGTGTGAATGCCATCCAGATTGCTGTCCCAAATGTGTTATAAAGTAAAGGCAAACAGACATTATTGGACTGTGGACCTCCACGTCATGGCAGTATCTTTCTCGTTATCACATGCTACAGCTCCATCAAGGATAAGGATGGGGATATTTATTGAACCTGTGCTTCCTGCTAGTTGCCTAATTATCCATCACCATTCGGTACTGGATGTGGTAGGGCATTCCTGAGAGATGATCCAACTGTGCCCGCAATCTTCCCTAATGTACTTCGCAATGGCAGTCTGCAGAGAAAGAGCCCTTGCTGCATCATACAGCTGGGTAACAACTTTTATAAGCTCAGTTTGCAGAATTGTCTAAAAGGAGGGAAGTGACTGATGCACCCTTTTGTGTTCACGAAGTATCCTCTGTTTCGTAGCTGGCCCCGTGAGGTCGGAAACATGAAGTGACTCAACAGGGACCATGGTGATGCGATGGCTAAGGCCTTCAGTTGCTCCACCCCTACTACTTCTATGCCTGTGACAAATGATTTATTCTGTGATTCCTCTTCTAAATGATTAAAATCTTCCAGTGTGGGTGCATGTGGCCCAGATGCCTGCTTCAAGCGATGGTGACACTCTGTACTATGGAGTGAATTTCTATGGGGGTTCTCCCACTTGTCTGCACTGCGTTGATGGAAGAGCTGCAGTAATCCCGGAGAAATAGCATCAATGCCAAACTTACAGTGGATCAGCAGGAGAATCCCTGTGGAAATTCGCCCCAAATATGATTTTTGTTGGTGAGAAGGATCAACTTACAGATTCTGAAATTGTGAGATGTTTATGTATTAAATTTGGTGGTTTCCAATTTCCGTGGGGGTACTAGTGATCTCCTGTCATAACTTTGGCACGACATCATAGAAACATAGAAATCTACAGTGCAGAAGGAGGCCATTTCGGCCCATCGTGTCCACACCGGCCGACAAGGAGCCGCACAGCCCTCGGTCAGCAGCCCATATATAATCCTATGAACAATGAACAATGGCAGAAAGGTAAACAGTACCCAGCCCAACCAGTCCACCTCACACAACTGCGACACCCCTTACACTGAAACATTCTACACTCCACCCCAACTAGAGCCATGTGATTTCCTGGGAGAGGCAAAAACCAGATAAAAACCCAGTCCAATTTGGGGACAAAAAATCTGGGAAAATTCCTCTCCGACCCATCCAGGCGATTGAACTTGTCCAGGAGATCACCCTGGCCGAATTCTATTCCCTGCAGTACATACCATCATACTTGTGCCGGCCAGCAAGAAGTTATCCAGTCTATTCCCAATTACCAGCTCTAGGTCCGTAACCCTGCAGGTTATGGCACTTTAAGTGGCCATTCAACCACCTTTTAATTGTGGTGAGTGTTTATGCATCCATCACTCTTCCAGGCAGTGAGTTCCAGACCCCTCCACAAGCCTCTGCGTAAAGAAGCCCCCCCCCCCAAAATCCCCTCTAAACCTTCCACCAACCACCTTAAAACTATGCCCCCTCATAAGAGACCCCTCCACCAATGGAAATAGACCCTTGCTATCCACTATATCCAGGCCCCTCAATATTTTGTACACTTCAATGAGGTCTCCTCTCAACCTCCTCTATTCCAATGAGAACAAACCCAGCCTATCCAATCTGTCCTCATAACTAAGATTCTCCATTCCAGGCAGCATCCTAGTAAATCTCTTCTGCACCCTCTCTAGTGCAATCAATTCCTTCCTATAATACGGTGACCAGAACTGCACGCAGTACTCCAGCTGTGGCCCAACCAAAGTATTATACAATTTAAGCATATCCTCCCTGCTCTTATATTCTATGCCTCGGCCAATAAAGGCAAGCATTTCGTATGCCTTCTTAACCACCTTATCCACCTGGCATGCTACTTTCAGGAATCTGTGGACAAGCACTCCAAGGTCTCTTTGTTCATCTACACTATTAATTGGCCTACTGCTTAATGTGTTTGCCCTTTCCTTATTAGCTCTCCCAAAGTGCATTACCTCACACTTCTCTGAATTAAATTCCACTTGTCACTGCTTTGCCTACCTGGCCAGTAGATTGATATCTTCCTGCAGCCCATGACTTTCCTCTTCATTATCAACCACACAGCCAATTTTAGTGTCATCTGCAAACCTCAATCATACTCCCTATATTCAAATCTAAATCGTTGATATATACTGTGGTGTATGTAGCACTCAAATCACTGACTCCACACGGTCTGGTGTTGTAGTAACTGCTGTGACCTTAGTCCTTTATTGTATAACTCCAGATTGCCTGCCAGGTGTGGTGGGTAGCCTTTTATACTCTGTCTTGCAGGTACTTTCAGGTCTCCCACCACAGCGCCCTCTGTGACGCACCATTGTACTTATACATTTAATGTACCTCACTTCCCCGCCCCCAGTTCCAAAAGCCATTGCCGGAAACCTCGGCCTTGTTTGTCCTGGTTGGTTTGTGAGTGTGAGTCCATGACCATCCACTTCCCCCGCATGTGGAGATAATGCTTGTGATCCGGTGCAAGCATGTGGTATTTGCAGTCCTTACATAGGTGATGAAGTACACGAGTATAAGCTCCAACAGACTATAGGTATACATGGACAGTACATTTGTATGGTACATATGTGGTACAGATGTTATGGCAGGTGCACTGAACAGTTATTTAATCCCAGCTCCATGGGTGAGGTACGATGGCAGTGTAATAGGCTGCGCTGAGACAGGGTATCGCAACTAGTGCATTGCCTCTGTTCTCAGTAGTCGCCTTGGCGGCTCATCTGCAGCCGCTGAACCCTTGCATGAATCACATAAAATCGAAAATCGCACTGGCCCCTTTGGCATGTTAGTCACGGATCCATTGGCCCTTTTACTTGTGCCTCGTGGTATTAACTCTTTTCATACATCATTACATCATCCATATCCATCATTTTAAACACAGTAACCATTCAGCATCAAAATATCACTTCTTTTCCTCAATCACTACATCATACAAATCACATTATACATTTAGACTCGCTCTTGCCTGACAAGCGGGGAACGCCAACAGTGTAAGGCCCTTTTAAGGCTCCCAGGTGCATTTCCCTTTTAAGACGCCATCTTGTGGTTTCCACGAGGCTTCCCTTGGGTGCCGCCATTTTAGTTGTACTGCTTGCCTTTGTTCTTTGCAGAGCTCTGCTGCCGCCAGCTTGAGCTCGCTGGCCTGCCGTTTTACTCTCTAGAATAGAAGAAATAAGGAAGAAAGAAGGAAAGAAAACGGACAAAATAATCCGATCTTGAATCTAGCTCTTTGAATTCGAACCGTTATAGCCCCTTTGAGGACGGCATCCGTGATTGCTGCCATATCCTCTGCTCTGGCTCCTGCATCTGCTCTGACTCCTGCACCCACCCGAGTGATCGCGTTCTCCCGAGTCGTACCTGCCGCCTCCATGGCCTCCTCCGCCGCTGCAGCCTCCGCTCCTGCCGCTGGTGCCGCCTCTCCTGTGGCCTCCGCTCCTGCTCCAGTCCTTGCCGCCGCTCCTGCAGCCGCCATGGCTGCCCACACCGCCGCCGCTGTCCCGGCCTCCACCGCAGCCGTGACCACCGCCCGACTCTTTCTCCGCGTGGGCCCCCCCCGGACTTGTCGGCCATTGATGGGCCTCCCGTTCATCGCCCGCAGTGCGTCGCCGGCTCGCACCTCAGCGATCAGCCTGCACTTGAACAACTGCTCTTCTAGGGTTGAGGCTACAGGGTTGCTGTCGCCTGTGGAATTTAGACTGCCGATGAATTGCTTATTTCTTCTACAGTTCGGTCGACGCTGCTCTTTGGGAACCCGGGGGACAGCGGTCTGTGGAGGAATGAAGTCTCCCATGGACCTTTCCCATCCATCTTCTGCCGAGAAGCGTCGGCCCATCGCCTGCAATGACCCACAAAGGTAAACCGTGCGTCTTGCCCCCGTGAGGTTCCTGTACATCCGCTCTGCCAAGAACAGGTATCAGTTCCTTGGTGTAGGTATGCAGTTTCGCCGTGACCTGGACCAGCTTGGGTCTTGCAGCTGGGTTAACCCACAGTTTTTTAAAAGTTTCCTGACTCATCAACGACGGACCCGATCCAGTATCTACTTCCATACTCACGGGGACTCCGTTAATCCTAACC
Organism: Pristiophorus japonicus; assembly: GCF_044704955.1. NCBI lineage: Eukaryota > Metazoa > Chordata > Chondrichthyes > Pristiophoridae > Pristiophorus > Pristiophorus japonicus. Next base: position 116,323,261 of record NC_091978.1, on the reverse strand, counting down.
TCCATAATCACTGGGGACGAGTCCAAACAACGCCTCGTCTTCTTCTGCCTGCTCCTCACTGGAAAATGGACCCTCTGGACCCTCTGCCATCTCCTCAGCCACACGGTGAGTCAGGTGTCTTTTGCACATACGCCGAAGGTGGCCTTTCGTGTAGCAGGTATTGCACGTACACTCCGCAAACCTGCACCGGTGAGCCTCATGGCTTCCTCTGCAGCCCCAGCATGGTGCTACTCGATTAGCCCCCCTCGGCGGACTCTGAGTTCCAGGACCCCGAGCCACGTTCTGCAGCTTTGTCCATGTTGGGCGCTATCTTGTGGACAGTGCCTGCCGGGTTCGAGACCGTGTGGATCATCTGCTTGGTGCTGCAAGTCGAGGTCATAAACGCCCTGCTGATGGTGATGGCTTGCTTCAGGGTGACTGTAGGTTCTGTGGATAGCAGCCTGTGAAGGAGACCCTCATAGCCAATCCCTATAACAAAAAAGTCTCGCAATGCGTCTTCAAGGTGTGTGCCAAAATCACACGGCGCCGCGAGTCTCCTGAGGTCCGCAGCAAATTTGGTGACATCCTGGCCCTCAGGTCTGCAGTGGTGGTAGAATTTGTGCCGGGCCGTGAGGATGCTCTCCTTCAGTTTAAGTTGGTCACGAATGAGTGCGATCAGCTCCTCATATGACTTGTGTTAAGTCCTGACTGTAATGTACTGACTTACACGAGACACATGCTGAAGTCAAGGTCACTCAGGACCTGCACCTTTAATTCCAGCTCTCCCGTGCTGCACTTGCCTGAGGCCTCTCTTTAGGTACCTCAGTGGGGCAGGTATGGAGTGTCTCCTGCAAGTGCACCCCTGGTGGTAAGGTATGCTTATTGTTACAGGTCATATCCAGTTACAGTCATGTATAGCATGGTAAGATACAGTTATATACAGTAATGTGAGATATAGAACATGAGAACAGAAGAACATAAGAATTAGGAACAGGAGTAGGACACCTAGCCCCTCCAGCCTGCTCCGCCATTCAACAAGATCATGGCTCATCTGGCCGTGGACTCAGCTCCACTTACCCGCCCGCTCCCCATAACCCTTAATTCCCTTATTGGTTAAAAATCTATCTATCTGTGATTTGAATACATTCAATGAGCTAGCCTCAACTGCTTCCTTGGGCAGAGAATTCCACAGATTCACAACCCTCTGGGAGAAGAAATTCCTTCTCAACTCGGTTTTAAATTGGCTCCCCCGTATTTTGAGGCTGTGCCCCCTAGTTCTAGTCTCCCCGACCAGTGGAAACAACCTCTCTGCCTCTATCTTGTCTATCCCTTTCATTATTTTAAATGTTTCTATAAGATCACCCCTCATCCTTCTGAACTCCGACGAGTAAAGACCCAGTCTACTCAATCTATCATCATAAGGTAACCCCCTCATCTCCGGAATCAGCCTAGTGAGTCGTCTCTGTACCCCCTCCAAAGCTAGTATATCCTTCCTTAAGTAAGGTGATCAAAACTGCACGCAGTACTCCAGGTGCGGCCTCACCAATACCCTGTACAGTTGTAGTAGGACCTCCCTGCTTTTGTACTCCATCCCTCTCGCAATGAAGACCAACATTCCATTCGCCTTCCTGATTACCTGCTGCACCTGCAAACTAACTTTTTGGGATTCATGTACAAGGACCCCCAGGTCCCTCTGCACCGCAGCATGTTGTAATTTCTCCCCATTCAAATAATATTCCCGTTTACTGTTTTTTTTCCAAGGTGGATGACCTCACATTTTCCGACATTGTATTCCATCTGCCAAACCTTAGCCCATTCGCTTAACCTATCTAAATCTCTTTGCAGCCTCCCTGTGTCCTCTACACAACCCCTTTCCCACTAATCTCTGTGTCATCTGCAAATTTTGTTACACTACACTCTGTCCCCTCTTCCAGGTCATCTATGTATATTGTAAACAGTTGTGGTCCCAGCACCGATCCCTGTGGCACACCACTAACCACTGATTTCCAACCCGAAAAGGACCCATTTATCCCGACTCTCTGCTTTCTGTTAGCCATCCACTTCTTGATCTATGCTAATACATTTCCTGTGACTCCGCGTACCTTTATCTTCTGCAGTAACCTTTTGTGTGGCACGTTATCAAATGCCTTTTGGAAATCTAAATACACCACATCCATTGGTACACCTCTATCCACCATGCTCGTTATATCCTCAAAGAATTCCAGGAAATTAGTTAAACATGATTTCCCCTTCATGAATCCATGTTGCATCTGCTTGATTGCACTATTTCTATCTAGATGTCCCGCTATTTCTTCCTTAATGATAGCTTCAAGCATTTTCCCCACTACAGATGTTAAACTAACCGGCCTATAGTTACCTGCCTTTTGTCTGCCCCCCTTTTTAAACAGAGGCGTTACATTAGCTGCTTTCCAATCCACTGGTACCTCCCCAGAGTCCAGAGAATTTTGGTAGATTATAACGAATGCATCTGCTATAACTTCCGCCATCTCTTTTAATAGCCTGGGATGCATTTCATCAGGACCAGGGGACTTGTCTACCTTGAGTCCCATTCACCTGTCCAGCACTACCCCGCTAGTGATAGTGATTATCTCAAGGTCCTCCCTTCCCACATTCCTGTGACCAGCAATTTTTGGCATGGTTTTTGTGTCTTCCACTGTGAAGACCGAAGCAAAATAATTATTTAAGGTCTCAGCCATTTCCACATTTCCCATTATTAAATCCCCCTTCTCATCTTCTAAGGGACCAACATCACCCTCCCCCAAGGTCTTATTGCCTTTATAGATTCAGTCTCTCAGGTGGTCTGCGCTCTCGCGTGGAGCGTCTCAGTTGTGGTTCACTTGTTTGCCTTCGTGCCTGTTTTTCATTCGGTGTGATTGCTGGTATCTCGCCTGGGCTGTCTGTTTCGTTCGGTGTGATTGTTGGTATCTCGCCTGGGCTGTCTGTTGAGACTGCCCTTTCCTCAGGTTGTTCCACCTGTCTGTCCACCAGGTGTGGTGTGAGTTCCACATTGTAGTCTGCCTCTGGTTCTTCAGTGTTATCAGTGAATCTACTTTTTACTTGGTCAACATGCCTTCTGCAGGTTTGACCATTGTCTATTTGTACAACCAATAGCCTGTTTCCCTCTTTGTCTGTTACTGTCCCTGCAAGCCATTTGGGACCCCGGCCATAGTTTAACACAAACACTTTGTCCCCTATCTCATTCCACCTCCCCCTCGAATTTCTGTCATGGTACTCAGCTAGCTTTTGATGCTTAGCCTCAATAATTTCATGCATGTCTGGGAGGATTAACGAGAGCCTGGTCTTTAAGGTTCATTTCATCAATAGTTGCGTGGAGGGAACCCCAGTCAACGAATCTGGACGAGATCTGTATGCCAGCAGCAGTCACGACAGGCGGCTCTGCAGCGTGGGACCTTGGATTCTGAGCATGCCTTGTTTAATGATCTGCACTGCTCGCTCCACCTGGCCATTGGAGGCCGGCTTGAAAGGTGCCGTCTCAACGTGATTTATACCGTGGTCAACTATAAAAACGTGAAATTCTGCGCTGGTGAAGCACGGACCATTATCACTGACCAATATGTCAGGAATGCCGTGCGTTGCAAACATGGTTCTAAGGCTCTCCACAGTGGTGGAGGTGGTGCTCGAATTTAAAATGGTGCACTTGATCCATTTTGAAAATGCATCAATGACTACGAGGAACATTTTGCCCATGAATGGGCCCGCATAGTCTACATGCAACCGCGACCACGGTTTGGTGGGCCAGGGCCAGGGGCTTAGGGGGGGGCCTCCCTAGGGGCAATACTGAGTTGGGCATAAATGGTGCACCGATGGATGCAGAGCTCCAAGTCCACATCAGTGTCAGGCCACCAGACTTGAGATCTGGCTATGGCCTTCATAAGGACGATCCCCGGGTGCTCGCGATGGAGCTCCTGGACAAACGCCTCCCTGCCTCGTAAGGGCATAACTACTCGGCTGCCCCACATCAGGCAGTCTGCCTGTAGTGAGAGTTCATGCATGCGCCTATGGAAGGGTTTGACCTCCTCGGGGCAGGCATCGCGAGCCTCTGCCCAGTCACCGGTTAAAACGCATCTTTTAACTAGAGATAACGTGGGGTCGCTGGTCGTCCAGGCTCTGATTTGGCGAGCCATCATGGGCGAACCTGTGGATTCAAAGGCATTGATTGCCATGACCATCTCACAGTCCTGTTCGTCGGACCCTTCTGTGGTCGCCAGGGGTAGCCTGCTAAGTGCGTCAGCACAGTTGTCTGTGCCTGGTCTGTGCCTTATCATGTAGTCGTAAGCCGCCAGCATGAGTGCCCACCGCTGAATGCGCGCCGAGGCATTGGCGTTGATTGCCTTGCACTTGGATAGCAGGGACGTGAGGGGTTTGTGATCCGTTTCTAACGCAAACTTGGCCCCGACAAGGTATTGGTGCATCTTTTTGACACTGTACACGCACGCGAGCGCCTCCTTCTCAACCATACCGTACCCGCGCTCCACCCGCGAAAGTGACCTGGAGGCATAAGCAACGGGCTGCAATTTACCCGCATCATTGACGTGCTGTAAAATGCATCCGAACCCGTACGCTGACGCATCACACGTAAGAACTAGCTTTTTACCTGGGTCAAAAAAGGCTAAAACACTCTTGGAACATAGAAGGTTGCGTGCCTTATTGAAGGCGCGTTCTTGGGCGTCCCCTCAAAACCAATCGCACCCCTTTCTGAGTAGCACGTGGAGAGGCTCCAGCAGCGTGCTCAAGTTCTGCATAAAGTTCCCAAAGTAATTGAGTAGCCCGAGAAAGTCGCGCAGTTCTGAGACATTCTGGGGCCTGGGTGCCAGACGAATTGCTTCGGTTTTGGACTCTGTTGGGTGGATTCCATCAGCTGCAATCCTTCTGCCCAAAAATTCAACCTCAGGCGCGAGAAACAGACACTTGGATTTCTTAACTCTTAGGCCGACCCGATCCAATTGACTTAGTACTTCCTCAAGATTGCGGAGATGAGAGTCGGTGTCCCTGCCCGTGATGAGTATGTCATCTTGAAACACAACCGTCCCCGGGATGGACTTGAGCAGACTCTCCATGTTGCGCTGGAATATAGCAGCTGCCGACCTGATGCCGAATGGGCATCGATTGTACACAAAAAGGCCTCGATGTGTGTTGATGGTGGTGAGTAGCTTAGACTCTTCGGTCAGTTCTTGCGTCATATACGCAGATGTGAGGTCAAGTTTCGAGAAAGGTTTTCCTCCAGCCAACGTGGCAAATAGGTCCTCCGCTCTGGGCAGCGGGTATTGGTCCTGTAGGGAGACTCTGTTTATGGTAGACTTGTAATCCCCACAGATTCGCACGGATCCATCAGGCTTTATGACGGGGACGATGGGGCTTGCCCAGTCGCTGAATTCCACGGCAGAAGCCGGTCCAGTTCGTGTTCAATCTTTTCCCTCATCACATAAGGCACAGCTCTAGCCTTGTGATGGACCAGTCTGGCATTCTGTGTGATGTAGATTCTAACTTTAGCCCCTTTGAAGGTGCCCACATCTGGCTGAAAGAGATGTTCAAAACGGCTTAGAACTGTTGAGCAGGAGGTCCGTTCCTCTGACGACATGGCGTGAACATCATCCCATTTCTAATTAAGTTCTGCTAGCCAGCTTCTCCCCAACAGGGCTGGGAGATCCACAGGGAAAGTTGGTGCACCGTCCCTTTATGTGTGACCGAGAGCATGGCGCTGCCAAGGACTGGGACGATTTCTTTGGTGTCGATCTTTGTGAGTTTTGGTCTGTTGCTTTTGTGCGGCCACAGCTGTTCAAATTGCTGAACGCTCATGAGGGATTGACTGGCCCCCGTGTCCAGTTCCATGTTGATGGGTATCCCGTTGAGTAGAACCCTCATCATAATTGGAGGCGTCTTAGTGTAAGAACAGTGGACATTGATCATGTTAACCCGCTGTACCTCGGCGTCCCGTGCACTGTTCCAACTGTCTTCTGGTCCGCTTTCTGACCCTTCCGATTCGTATACCAGCCGAGCTGCTGTTTTTCTGCACATGCCCTGTGTAGTTGCAGTTTCTGCAAACGGCATGCTGAAATCGACACACCCTGGTTGAGTGCCTTCCCCCACATCTCCAACACAGACTGTTTCCATTGTTTCCGAAGGATGAGCTGCATCTGGCTGATCTCCCTTGAGCTTCTCTCAATCTGCTGTTGAAGGCCTGCTGTCCTGCCTTTGTCTGTGTGTGGGGGTAGCAGTTTGTTTCACAATGTGAACCCCTTGTTCCGATACCTCGTTGGTTGTCGTACCCGAAGTATAGATCAGCCTCATTTCTTTTTCACCTGCCAAGAATGTCTGTGTGACCAGTGCTGCCGCCTCTAGAGTCAAGTTCTTAGTCTCTGTAAGTGTTCGGAATATGTCTGCGTGGCCTATTCCTTCAATAAAAAAGTCTCTCAGTACTTCTCTCCTTAGTTCATCGGAGAACTCACATGAACTAGCGAGCCTCCGAAGTTCTGCCACGAAGTCAGGTATGCTTTGGCCCACACAGTGTCTGTAGTTGTAGAACCTGTGTCTGGCCATGTGTAGGCTGCTCGCTGCTTCAGGTGGTCTCTCACCAGTGTGCTCAACTCCTCAAACGACTTGCTTGCTGGTTTCTCGGATGCCAGCAGGTCTTTCATTAAAGCGTATGTTTTCGAGCCACAGCTGGTCAAGAGATGGGCTCTTCTCTTGTCTGCCTTATCATCGCCCAGCCAGTCTTTGGTCACAAAGATTTGCTGGAGCCTTTCTATAAAGTCATCCCAATTGTCTCCAGCATTGTATTTCTCATCTGAGCTGTTGGTAGCCATTCTGTGGATTCTGTGATCCTGTAACTCATTGCCACTGTTAAGTCCTGACTCTAATGTACTGACTTACGCGAGACACATGCTGAAGTCAAGGTCACTCAGAACCTGCACCTTTAATTCCAGCTCTCCCGTGCTGCACTTGCCTGAGACCTCTCTTTATATACCTCAGTGGGGCAGGTATGGAGTGTCTGCTGCAAGTGCACCCCTGGTGGTAAGGTATGCTTATTGTTACAGGTCATATCCAGTTACAGTCATGTATAGCATGGTAAGATACAGTTATATACAGTAATGTGAGATACATGACAACTTGTCCCTGGTGCTCCCGGGTGCCAGCAAATCCCTGACGAGACAGTAAACCTCATCGCCACAGCTGGAAACTAATATCGCCTTACGCTTCTCTCTCAGTGCGTCCGTGTGCCCCGTCAGTTCATTTGCTGTGCCCTTCCGTAAAGGCCTCCCAATCATTTCCCACCGTAAAATCCTTTAATGAGCCCAGAGTAGCCATGATTGCGTGATGCGTGAAGTTTGTCCGTGTCCTTGTCGCCAATGTGGTGTATGTAGCACTCAAATCACTGACTCCACACGGTCTGGTGTTGTAGTAACTGCTGTGACCTTAGTCCTTTATTGTATAACTCCAGAGTGCCTGCCAGGTGTGGTGGGTAGCCTTTTATACTCTTTTATGTCTTGCAGGTACTTTCAGTTCTCCCACCACAGCGCCCTCTGTGGCGCACCATTGTACTTATACATTTAATGTACCTGGACAATACATATCACATACCACAAAAAGCAAGGGACCTAGTACTGAGCCCTGCAGAACCCCACTGGAAACATCCTTCCAGTCACAAAAACATCTATCAACCATTACCCTTTGCTTCCTACCTGTAAGCCAATTTTAGATCCAACTTGCCACTTTGCCCTGGATCCCATGGGCTTTAACCTTCATGACCAGTCTACCATGGTGATCAGTGTTTGCTGGGGATGTTGGCCTGGTCGAGGATGCTAATGTTGGTGAGTCTGTCCTCCCAGGGGATTGGTAGGATCTTGAGGAGGCATCGTTGGTGCTATTTCTCCAGCGACTTGAGGTGTCTACTGTACATGGTCCATGTCTCTGAGCCATACAGGAGGGCGGGTATTACTACAGCCCTGAAGACCATGAGCTTGGTGGCAGTTTTGAGGGCCTGGTCTTCAAACACTCTTTTCCTCAGGCCGCCGAAGGCTGAACTGGGCACTGGAGGCAGTGTTGAATCTCGTCGTCAATGTCTGCTCTTGTTGATAAGATGCTGCCAAGGTATGGGAAATGGTCCACGTTGTCCAGGGCCACGCCGTGGATCTTGATGACTGGGGGACAGTGCTGTGTGGCGAGGACAGGCTGGTGAAGGACCTTTGTCTTACGGATGTTTAGCGTAAGGCCCATGCTTTTGTATGCCTCAGTAAATATGTTGACTATGACTTGGAGTTCAGCCTCTGTGTGTGTATAGACAATACATGGCACACTGTACAGGACACCACAGTCACTGATTTACACCAGCTGAGGCACGTTTGCAGAGTAAAGGTATGCAATTCTAATCATACAAAGCCGGACCATGTTCTTCTCCACCAGCTTTCACATTACTCACACTCTATATGGCTTCCTATCTACGACTTTCAATAGGACCTCCTCAAAGAGGGTGAGCAGTTTCACCTGACATACCCTGCCATCTATTCATCCTTGATGCTTGAAGCAACCTGCTTCTCGAAGGAGAAAAACAATATTTACTGAAGGAGTGGACATCTTGGATTGTATATGTTCTTTTGGCCACAGCACAGTTTGATTGCATTATTCTATATAGCGTACTTGAATATAAAGTAATTTGCCTACAGATTGCTTGAGAGTTGACTGAGAGCATTGGCATTGTCCAATATTTCTGTGAATAATGAGAGCTAGTCTTCAATCTTTCTAACCTGCAGCTTTCTATGTTGCCTTTGTTTGGTGTGCTCCAGAGTTCTCACTTAATCAAACATTTATGACATTTCCATCTTATTTTCACTGACATACATGGCCTACCTTTCTATATTGTAGCCTATGTTTATTCTTGGATACATTCATTGCTCATTGTAGCACTTTTCTGAGGTCAGACATCTTTTATTGGATCCCCCCGAAGATGATAGGTTCTCCTGCCTACTTTATGCTCTGTCTCCGCGCACCATACGGAGCACTTCTGTCTGTGCCTTAATGCTGTCCACATTAGCCACTTACTTAAAAATTATGGAATGAGATTTTTGAGCTCTCCCTCCATTTTATCCAGGAATATTTTTGTATTATTTATTCATGGGATGTGGGCAGCACTGACAAGGTCAGCATTTATTGCCCATCCCTAATTGCCGCTGAGAAGGTGCTGAACAGCCTTCTTGAACCGCTGTCGGCCATGTGATGAAGGTACTCCAACAGTGCTCTTATGGCGGGAGTTCCAGGATTTTGACCCAGTGACGATGAAGGAACCGTGATTTATTTTCAAGTCAGGATGGTGTGTGACATGGAGGGGAACTTGGAGATGATAGAGTTCCCATGCGCCTGCTGCCCTTGTCCTTCTCGGCGGTAAAGGTTGCGGGTTTGTTGATGGAGTCGAAGAAGCCTTGGGAATTTGCTGTAGAACATCTTGTAGATGGTACGCACTGCAGCCAGGGTGCACTGGTGATGGAGGAAATGAATGTTTAAGGTGGAAGATGGGATGCCAATCAAGCAGACTGCTTTGTCCTGGATGGTGTTGAGCTTCTTGAGTGTTGTTGGAGCTGCACTCATCCAAGTAAGTGGAGAGTATCCCTTCACACTCCTGACTTGTGCCTTGTAGATGGTGGAAAGGCTTTGGGGAGTCAGAAGGTGAGTCACTCGCCATAGAATACCCAGCCTCTGACCAGCTCTTATAACCACAGTATTTATGTGGCTGGTCCAGTTAAGTTTCTGGTCAATGGTGACCCCCAGGATGTTGATGATTGGGGATTCGGTGATGGTATTGCTGTTGAATGTCAATGGACAGTGGTTAGAGTCGCTCATGTTGGAGATAGTCAATGCCTGGCACTTGTGTGGCACGAATGTTACTTTCCACTTATCAGCTAAGCCCATTCACGAATGGATGTGGTAGAACTTAGATCTGATCTATTGGCTGTGGGATCACTTAGCTCTTTCTATAGCATGCTGTTTCCACTGTTTTGCACATATGTAGTCCTCTGCTGTAGCTTCACTAGATTGACACTTCATTTTTAGGCTGTATTTTTTCAGTGTAACTCCAATGAGCTTTAGTTTTTAGAGTAGATTTATGGCTCCAATCATTATAATGAGGAGTAAGGATGAATTTTGTTGCTGCTCCTGGCATGCTCTTCTACACTCCTCATTGTACCAGGCTTAGTCCCCTGATTGCCAATGTTGAGGACTCCCAGGGCCATGCTCTCCTGACTGTATACCACTGTGCCAACACCCAGGGATGGTGATGGAGGAGTTTGGGACTTTGGCTTATGTCAGGCTTGACTAGTCTGTGGGACAGCTCTCTCAATTTTGGCATAAGTCCAGAATGATGTTGAGGAATACTTTGCAGTGTTGACTTGACTGGGCTGGGTGTGCCATTGTCATGTCCATAGCTGGTGCTAATCGAGGTCGATGCTGGGTGGTCTGTCTTTTTACTCCAGGTTTTAATTCCCCTGCTGCAATGGTGTGATTTGAACTCACGTCTCTGGATCATTTGTCCAGACCTCTGGAATACTAGTCCCACAACTTATCCATGATGCTACCATTCCGTCCATCAATCTATTATCTTAAGAGGTAAGCACATGATGTGAGAATGATTCAGTGTGAGGAAGAAACAGCTGCACAGATTTACTGTTCCACACCCAAACGAACAGTTGAGAGCCACAGACTCCAATCTTGCAGCAAGACTCTCCATTGCCCTGCTGGTTTAATATTCTGGATTGATTGTATAGCATTCTACAGTTTATGATAAGGATTGTGCAGTTACTCACAATTACAATCATATCAATCACTTAAAGTAAGAGGAAAACCCTCCGTCAAAAATTATATTCATTGGGCTCTGCAGGTTCACATGATAGAATAGCAACAATTCAATTCTGCAAATAAATTATTGTCTTAATTTTACCAGAAAGGATATTAATATTTTCCTTAACTACAGCAAACTAGATTGTGTTCTATACAGTTCACTGCAGTAGTACTAAAACACAGTGCCTATTATAAGTCTGCATAATTTATATTTTATATAGAGACTTTAATGGGCTAGAAATTCATTATAGCCAAGGAATCTGTAGTGTTTGGACTAAAAATGGTGAATTAGCGCCAGGTGGAAATCGTCTAGACTGTAAGCAAAATTCATCCTCGCTCCTCATGATAATGATTGGAGCCATAAATCTAATCTAAAAACCCAAGCTCATTGGCATTACACTGAAAAAATAGGGCCTAAATTAATAAACAGAACCTCAAGGGTAATAATCTCTGGATTACTACCTGAGCCACGTGCAACTTGGCATAGGGTTAAGCAGATCAGAGAGTTAAATGTGTACCTCATGGAGTGGTGTGGGAAGAAGAGGTAGCCCTGATAATAAAGGATGACATGAGGACAGTAGAGAAAAAGGATATCGGCTCGGAAGATCAGGAAGTAGAATCAGTATGGGTGGAGATAAGGAATAACAAGGGACAGGAAACACTGGTGCGAGTAATATATAAGCCCCCCAACAGTAACTATATCATTGGACAGAATATTAATCAAGAAATAGTAAGAGCTTGTAACAAAGGTAATGCAATAATCGTGGGGGGCTTTAATCGTCATACAGACTGAACAAATCAAATTGGAAAAGCTAGTCTGGAGGACAAGTTCATGGAATGCATTTGGGACAGTTTCCTGCAACAATATGTCATGGAACCAGCCAGGGAACAGGCTATTTTAGATCTTGTATTGTGTAATGAGACAGGGTTAATTAGCAATCACATAGTAAAGTATCCTCTGGGGCAGAGTGATCATAATATGATAGAATTTCACATTATGTTTGAGAATGACTTGTCTAAGTTTGAAACTAGAGTCTTAAACTTAAATAAAGCCAATAGGTATGAGGGGCGAATTGGCTAAGGGAGATTGGAAAAATAGGTTAAAAGGTATAGTGGTAGATAAGCAGTGGCTAGCATTTAAAGAAAAAATTCATAATTCTCAACAAAAATACATTCCATTGAAAGAAAATTCCACCAGAAAAGTGATCCATCTGTGGCTAACTAAGGAAGTTAAGGATAGCATTAGATTGAAAGAAGAAGCTTATAATGTTGTAGTAAGCCTGAGGGTTGGGAGAGTTTCAGAAACCAGCAATGGATGACCAAAAAATTGATTAAAGAGAAAAAATAGAATATGAGAGAAAACTAGCAAGAAGTATAAAAGCAGAATGTAAGAGCTTCTACAAGTATGTAAACAGAAAGAGAGTAGCAAAAGTAAACATTGGTCCCTTAGAGGCTGTGACAGGAGAACATGAAACAAATATTTTGTATCTATCTTCACAGAAGACGATACAAAAAGCATACCAAAAATGATGGGTTATCAAGAGTCTAATAAGGGTGAGGAACTTAATGTAATTAATATAAGTAGAGAAAAAGTACCAGAGAAACTAATGGGACTAAAAGCCGACAAATCCCCTGAACCTGATGGCCTACATCCTAGGGTTTTAAAAGAGGTGACTGCAGAAATAGTGAATGCATTGTTTTCATCATCCAAAATTACCTAGATTCAGGAACGGTCCCAGTGGATTGGAAAGTAGCAAATGTAACACCATTATTCAAGAAAGGAGGGAGAGAAAAAACAGAGAACTACAGGCCAGTTAGCCTGACATTAGTCGTCAGGAAAATGCTGGAATCCAAAGTGGTAACAGGGCACTTAGAAAACATGGTTTTCTGAAAGGGAAATCGTGTTTGAAAAATTTCTTAGAGTTTTTTGAGGATATAACTAGCAGGTAGATAAGGGGAACCAGTGGATGTAGTATATTTGAATTTCTAAAAGGCTTTCGATAAGGTGCCAGATAAAAGGGTATTAAACAAGATAAGGGCTCATGGGATTGGTGGTAATGTTTAGCATGGATAGAGGATTGGTTAACGGATAAAAAACAGAGAGTAGGAATAAATGGATCATTGTCAGGTTGGCAGGCTGTAACTAATGGGGTGCCGCATGAATCAGTGCTGGGGCCTCAGCTGTTTACAATCTATTTTAATGACTTAGATGAGGAGACCGAGTATAATATCTCCAAGTTTGCTGATAATACAAAGCTAGGAGGGACAGTAAGCTGTGAGGAGAACACAAAGCGTCTGCAAAGGGATATAGATAGATTAAATGAGTGGGCAATAAGGTGACAGGTGGAGTATAATGTAGGGCAATGTGAGGTTATTCACTTTGGTAGGAAAAATAGAAAAACAGAATATTTTTTAAATGGTGAGAAACTTTTAAATGCTGGTGTTCAGAGATTTGGGTGTCCTTGTGCAAGAAACACAGATAGCTGGCATGCAGGTACAGCAAGCAATAAGGATGGCAAAGGGCATGTGGTCTTTTATTGCAAGGGGGTTGGAGTATAAGAGTAATAAAATCCTGCTACAATTGTACAGGGCCTTGGTGAGACCACACCTGGAGTACTGTGCACAGTTTTGGTCTCCTTATCTAAAGAAGGATACACTTGCCTTGGAGGCAGTGCAACGAAGGTTCACTTGATTGATTGTTGGGATGAGAGGGCTGTCTTATGATACGAGATTGTGTGGAATGGGCCTATACTCTCTGGAGTTTAGAAGAATGAGAGGTGATCTCATTGAAACATACAATATTCTGAGGGGGATTGACAGAGTAGATGCTGTCTCCCCTGGCTGGAATGTCTAAAACTAGAGGGCATTGTCTCAGGAGAAGGGGTAGGCCATTTAAGACTGAAATGAGGAGGAATTTCTTCAGTCAGAGCATTGCGAATCTTTGGAATTCTCTGCCCTAGAAGGTTGTGGATGCTGAGTCCTTGAGTATATTCAAGGCAGAGATGGATAGATTTTTGGGCTCTAAGAGAATCAAGGGATATGGAGATCGGGCGGGAAAGTGGAGTTGAGGTCGATGGTTAGCCATGATCTTATTGAATGGCGGAGCAGGCTCGAGGAGCCCTATGGCCTACTCCTGCTGCTATTTCTTATGTTCTTATTTGGAGTGTAGTCTAAATACAAGTAATAATTGCCACAGACTTTTTTCACTGCTTAAAGGGAAGGTTCATTGATGCTGCAGCATTGTTGGCTGTGCAGCTGCCAACAAAGAAGAAGGATAAAGAGAAGGAGCACTTATTTACAAATCCTCATGGCAGATTGCTGCCCCAGGGAGAGAGCCCGCAAGTTTTCCCTTTGGATGCATTGGTTTTAGCGGTGGAGAAAAGGCAGGCGATCCTGTACCCACAAACTGGCAGGAGGCCCTCGTCACAAGTCTGCCGCACTATGTGGAGGGAGTTGGCACACCACGTCATGGACAGGCCTGTGATCCCCAAGAATAACTTTAACAAGCTCACACATTGTGGGCAGGGTGAGTGAAGGCTTCAAGAAATGCTACATACCACCATCTGTACCACAAGCTTCACACACTGCTCAATGCACCACACCCCCAGCACTCACCCACCAACAATCTCTACATACCAACACTCACACCTACATCTCACACCCTGCATACAATGACAGCTATTCAACTATGGCAGGCACAAGGGTCATTAGTTATTAGAATGATATGTGTGATATGTTTATGTATACATTTATTAATAGTGTTGGACAGATTTTGTGGTCTCTCTCTTTGGGCCCAGGAGGACACTGTGACATGGCATGACACAGGGATGGTATGATGGGGATGTGATGAGCAATGGGGATCTGGGGTTTTATTAATTCAAATCGGAGTCTGATGAGCTGGTCATAGACCGCCCGTCCGGAAGCCCGATTGTCTGGCCGCCTCCTCCCTCCCTCCTGCTCCTCGTCGTCTTCCTCCCTCGTCTTTCCGCTCATATGTTCCCATCTTTCTCTTTGCCTCCGCACCCTCCATCATAGATCCTGGAGGTGAGGTGAATAGCCAGTACAGCCCCCATGTTGCCTCCATTCCCTCGGGCGTAGATCCTGGAGAGCGAGATGGACTGACGGCCAGTACAGCCCTCATAAATTTCAACAAGTGTTGTAGGTGGAATCTTTCAAGAATAAATTTAGCACTTTTCTACTTGCCACAACACTCTTGATACCAAAGAACCTTCAAATCACTAAATAAAACTGTTGCAGTATCAGGAACTAACACACAAGCACTGAAACTTCACTAACTTGTCAGGTGCAAGTGATTACGGCTGGTCCCTTTAAATAACGTCCCTGCAGCCGGCTTCCTGTTGCTACATGCCAGTTCTCCCTGTTGGTGTTTACTCCAGGCGATGAAGTAAGTGGCGAGAAGCAATTTGGCAGATTGGGCTTTCAGTGAGCATTACACAATCACTGACATCACAATCCCCCTGGCATTGAAGACCCCGCCGATTGCTGTTACCGGCAGAATTACGGGGGTTTCAATTTGGTACATGCCCTTGTATTCGACAGGAGCTGTCATTACAGCTTGCAATGCCGCATCAGCTCCATCTACTGGCGTGAACGGTTGACGCTAAGAGGATGAATTTTTCCCTCTTTATTTTATAAGCAGTTTTATAAAGAAATATTAGACAAGAGTGATAAGTAGATTTCTCACAGTTTTGTTGTTAACTGCTGTTGCATATAAAGCATGCTGTTGGGCAGCATTCACTGACTGCTTTTCTGGACTCACATATTATAATTGAAACCTTAATCATGTGCATTCTTACATCTTTCTTTATTGTTAAATATTTTGCATGTTGATGCGGTATTAAGTATAAGCTGATTTGATAACATAGCAAGAGTAGCATTTCAAGTAAACATCAGGACTATTACAGGCTTGTAATTGATAAGTAGCTTATCAACCATCTTAAGCAGCACATAAAGGTGACTCAAAATGTTTACTGTTCAAATTATTAGATTAGCAGGGGAACACAAAAGATCAAATAAAATTCCAATTTATATATGAACACAAGTTATATTTTTATATTATCCTGGAAGCACCCACAGTCAAGAATTATTCAGAAATAAAGATTAATATTTAATAAGATTATTAATCTTTATTTAATGGACCTTATACTTTTAATGTAATGGATTACAATTATTATTAAATCTATTTTTGAAAGTTGGTTTCTACTTTCTTCACTCCAGTTCTCCTTGTGTGTCACTCAGCATCCCAACCTCTGAGCCTCTGACAATCCGTGCGTTGTTCAATTTTTCCACTACTTTATAACGAAGCATTTCATCTCTGCTTAGCACCTTACCAGGATCTCTTCCTGAGTCACTGTTGTGCATCTTTAATGGTCTGAGACCAGCAGCTACAGTTCCTCACTTCCAGTCAGATGCCTAGTTCTCACTGCAGTTCATTTGCCCAAAAGAGAGCTTTGCAGATACTTCCTTACAGCCAGTGTCCTTTATTTTACAAATTGTATTCAAGTACAACCTACCTTGAAAACTGCAGACAGATTATGATCTAGAAACTGGATTGTGCAGCACCCATTTCTCAGGCTGAAGGGTCCAATATAGCTTGCAACATAGGCGTGCTCATTCTATGTCGACATGGTTAACAATGGTGGGGCAAAGGGAATTGGGGATACACAAAAGGACAGATTTTGAGGAATGCAGAGTTTATAGAGGGTACAAGATGGGAGGTGCAGGAGAGCTTTGGAATAGTCAAGTCTAGAAGTGACAAATGCATGGATGAAGGTTTCAGCAGCAGATGAGCTGAGGCAGGGGCTGAGATGCTATGGCATGGATATTAAACTCCTTCCCCCTCAACCGGGAGGAAAAGGTCAGAGGGGATTAAAATGTAAAGTTCATGTAACCCGACCCCAGCACGCCACACACGCATCCATTTATACAGCAGCAGATATCAGGGCATCAGACTCCTGCAGCAGAGAGACAGGACACTTATTAGCATATTTAAATCAGGCTCCTACAGTACAGATGGGAGCGCATTTTGAAATGAACTAGTTCTGCATGGGTTTCCCGGGGTTGGTAAATGCGGCAGTGAAACAGAGGCGGGAGCTACCGGCTCCTTGAGGCAAGTGCTTGTTTTAGCACTCCTTGTGGGCCAGGAGGAGCAGGAGTTCTCATGGGCTGCCTCCTACTCCCCTCCCCCCAGCACTCCCAATTGCAAGCTTCCCTCACCGCACCCCCCCGCCACATCCCTCCCATTCGCAGGCCTCTTCTCCCAGCCTTCCCGATTCCACCCATCAGAAGGTGTGATGTGATGTTTCAATGCGCTCAATGAATACATTAAGCACAAAACAAACTTCAGCAGCAAAAAGGGGGCCTGACAGGGCTTTGAAAGATAATAGCATTCCCAGGATGACATTGACTGCACCCACGTGATCATTCAACTAACTATGCTACATCCCATGATGTTCATCAGCAAAATTATTTCAGAATGAAGACAAGTTGGCTAGTTGACTCCAAGAAGATATGAGTTATCTGTTCAAAACATAGCTCACAAACTGATACATTATCCAGTGTCTCTCAGAAAAGACCAACAGCAATGCACATTCAACAGGCGAAACCTCATTGAACAATGGTTCTGATGATGGAACTCCACTAGGAATGCTATACAATATATCCTAGAGAACAGAGCAGTAACTACATGGGGCACACTGCACAAAATAACTATATCACCAACGCTCAACACCCCCCACGATCAGACCCCCCTCCATGATGTGTCAGCTGTGGCTCAGTGGGTAGCACTCTTACCTCTGAATCAGAAGGTTGTGGGTTCAAGTCCCACTCCAGAGACTTGAGCATAAAAATTTAGGCTGACATTCCAGTGAAGTACTGAGGGAATGCTGCACTGTTGAAGGTGCAGTTTTTCGGATGAAACATTAAACCTAGGCCCTCTCTGCTCTCTCAGGTGGAATTAAAAGTTCCCATGGCACTCTTTTTAAGAACAGCAGGGGGAGGGGGTTATCCCTGGTGTCCTAGCCAATATTTATCCCTTAACATCTGTTTGTGGGAGCTTGCTGTGCACAGTTTGGCTGCTGCGCTTCCTACATTACAACAGGTGCTACACTTCAAAAAGTACTTCATTGGCTGTAAAGTGCTTTGGGACGTCCGATAGTTGTGAAACCTTCTCTGGCGATCTGCTCCTTCGACGTCGACTCAGTTGCCCCACCCGATCCTCGACGACGCCCTGCGAGCCAGGTGAGCCTCCAACGGCGATCAGGCCCCCTCCAACGGTGATCGGACCTCCTCCAACAGCGACCAGGCCCCCTCAACGGCGACCGGACCTCCCCTGGTGATGATTGGGCCTCCTCAAGCGGCGATTGGACCTCCTCCAACGGTGACCGGGCACCCTCCAACAATGACCGGACCTCCTCTATCGACGATCGGGCTCCTCCAGCGACGCTCGGACCCCCTCCAGCGACGACCGGGCCTCCTTTAGCAATGAGGACTGGGCCTCTCCTCTTCAGCGATGACGGCTGGCCTCTCCTCTCTCAACGACAGCTGGACCTCAACTCCTCAACGGTGATCGGGCTTTCTTCCCCTTCAACGACGACAGGGCCTCTCCTTCCCCGCTGATGACCTGGCCTCTTCTCCCCCAGCACGTGGTGAGTACCATGGCTGTGACCACCCTGACCCTCCACACTGAACTCCAAGGGACCGCTAACCCCCTCAATGCTTGCCCCCAACCAAGCAGCAGGCCACCTACCATCAAGTGCACTACTCAGCGCCGAGCTTGCGGCCAATGTCTTGCCATAGGCAACTAGGCTCATACAGCAGTGCCTGGTCTCCAGTGGTCTCGGACCCACTTGCCACTGGACCAAGACCTTGCTCAGCTAAGCCCGTGTGGTGGTGGTTGTGCAACGACCACCCCACGTTAAAAGAACTCACGCACAGACATCTTCAACTCATTTAATATGAAGTTCAGGGCCTGGAATGTCAGGACCCTAATGGACAACTCCAACAGCGACAGGCCGGAATGCCGCACTACCATAGTTGCCCAGGAGCTTAGACTCTTTGACAGTGACATCACCGCCCTAAGCGAGACCGGCGGGCAGGGGAAGGCCAGCTTAAGGAATATGGTGGAGGTTATACCTTTTCCTGGAAAGGAAAACCAGAGGAAGAACGCCGCCTTCATGGAGTCGGCTTCGTTGTCAAAAATGAGCTGGTCGGCCGCCTCAAAGACTCCCCCTGTGGGGTTAACGAACGCCTGATGACCCTTCGCCTTACCCTATCCCGGAACCAATGCGCCACAGTCATCAGTGCATATGCCCCAACACTCGATGCAACGGATGAGGCTAAAAAGGGTTTTTATTCCAACCTCAAGACATCCCTGTGCGTCCCCAAGGACGACAAATTGATCCTCCTGGGTGACTTTAATGCGAGGGTCGGCAAAGACACAGCCCTCTGGGGAGACGTGATTGGCAGAGAGGGGGTAGGGAAATCCAACTCCAACGGCACCCTACTCCTGACAAAATGTCTAGAATATGAACTCCTCATCACCAACACCCTGTTCTGCCAGAGGGATAAATACAAGGCATCGTGACAACACCCTCGCTCCAAACACTGGCACCTGTTTGACTATGACATCGTCCGAGCCAGGGATCGCAAGGATGTGCGCATCACCTGCGCCATGTCGGGAGTTGACGACTGCTGGACGGACCATTGCCTAATCCGATCCATCATCAATATTAACATAACCCTAAAGCAGAGGGGACAGCAGACGCAGTGCCGCAAAAAAATTAATGCCGGGGCACTTAAAGATCCAGCTAAGAGAACCCTATACAGCCAGCACCTCACAGTCATCTGGCGTGCCTTGATGACCCTGAGATGCTCAATGCCCACAGCGCTTGTCCTGCCCTCCAGGCCTCCATAACCAGTGCCTGTGAAAAGACACTTGGTTACTCAACCAGAAAACACCAGGACTGGTTTGATGAAAACGATCCAAGAACTAATAGATCGTAAGCGCTGAGCATTTTTGAGCTTCAAACAACAACCAAACTCGGGAGCTATAAAGCAACGTTACAGATGGCTCAAGGCTGAGGTCCAACAAAAAACCCGGGACCTAAAGAACATGTGGTGGATGGAGAAAGCACAGGTGATACAACAACTAGCCGACAGCCACAACATACGAGGATTCTTCATGTCATGTATTCAACCAGCATTGTAACCCATGTATAAACTGACCTAAGTTGTACACTGTGAGAACACTGACCACTAGGTGGGAGACACTCCTAACCTGGACCTTCAGGTATAAAAGGGGAAGCTTCACTTCACTGCAGTCAAGGCCACCTACAGTCCAAACTCCCAAGGCCCCACCCCACTCCTGGCAAAGAACGGGGAAACACTCATCAAGGACACCGAGGCTGTCAGGGCCCGATGGAAGGAGCACTTTGAAGATCTCCTCAATCGAGACTCTGCCTTTGACTCGAGTGTTCTCAACTCTATCCCGCAGCATGCGACCCGCCACCACCTCAGTGAAACTCCAACGCTGCACGAGGTAGGCAAAGTCATAAAACAGCTCAAGAATAACAAGGCTATGAGTGCGGATGGAATTCCTGCTGAGGCAGTAAAATATGGCGGAGAGGCGCTGTTGGCGCAGATACATGACCTCATCTCTCTCTCATTTGGAGGGAGGAGAGCATGCCGGGAGATCTCAGAGATGCAGTGATCATGTCCATTTTTAAAAAGGGGAACAAATCCGACTGTGGCAACTACAAGGGAATTTCCCTGCTATCAACCACTGGGAAGGTTGTCGCTAGAGTCCTCCTCAACCGTCTTCTTCCTGTGGCCGAGGAACTCTTCCCGGAGTCACAATGCAGATTTCGTCCTCTACGGGGAACAATGGACATGATCTTTGCAGCACGACAACTGCAGGAAAAATGCAGGGAGCAGCGCCAGCCCTTATACATGGCCTTTTTCGATCTTACAAAGGCCTTTGACACTGTCGACCGTGAGGGCCTATGGAGCGTCCTCCTCCGTTTTGGGTGCCTCCAAAAGTTTGTCAACATCTTTCGCCTGCTCCACGACGACATTCAGGCCGTGATCCTTACCAGCGGATCTGTTACAGACCCATTCCACGTCCAAACCGGGGTCAAACAGGGCTGCATCATCGCTCCAACCCTCTTCTCATTCTTCCTCGCTGCCATGCTCCACCTCACTGTCAACAAGCTCCCTGCCGGAGTGGAACTAAACTACAGAACCAGTGGGAAGCTGTTTAATCTATGCTGCCTCCAGACCAGGTCCAAGACCACCCAAACCTCTGTCGTTGAACGCCTGCGTCTGCGTACATTCGGAGACTGAACTCCAGGATATAGTTGATGAGGCATATGAAAGCATGGGCCTTATGCTTAACATCTGTATGACAAAGGTCCTCCACCAGCTTGTCCTCGCTGCACAGCACTGCCCCCCAGACTTCAAGATTCACGGCGCGGCTCTTGACAACGTGGACCATTTCCCATACCTCAGGAGCCTCTTGTCAACAAAGGCAGACATTGATGCAGAGATTCAACATTGCCTCCAGTAGACCAAGCTCATGGTCTACAGGGCTGTAGTAATTCCCACCCTCCTATATGGATCAGAGGCATGGACGACTTACAGAAGACACATCATGTCGCTGGAGATATATCACCAATGATGTCTCCGCAAGATCCTGCAAATCCCCTGGGAGGACAGACGCACCAACATCAGTGTCCTCACCCAGGCTAACATCCCCAGCATTGAAGCACTGACCACACTTGATCAGCTTCGCTCCACTTAGTTCGCATGTCAGACATGAGACTCCCTAAGCAACTGCTATATGCAGAGCTCCTTCATGGCAACGAGCCAAAGGTGGACAGCGGAAACGTTACAAGGACACCCTCAAAGCCTCCCTGGTGAAGTGCGACATCACCACTGACACCTGGGAGACCCTGGCCGAAGACTGCCCTAGGTGGAGAAAGTGCATCCGGGAGGGCATTGAGCTCTTTGAATCTCAACACTGCGAGTGTGAAGCGGTCAGGCGCAGGCAGCGGAAGGAGCATGTGGTAAATCAATGCCAGCCCCCCCTTCCCTCGACGAATATCTGTCCCATCTGTGACAGGGTCTGTGGCTCTCATGTTGGACTGTTCAGCCACCAAAGAACTCACTTTAGGAGTGGAAGCAAGTCTTCCTCGATTTCGAGGGACTGCCTATGATGATGTTGGTTGTGAAAGGTTCTATATAAATGCAAGTCTTTTTATGATCACCAATGCCTCCGAACCCCCATCTCTGCCCCAATCTGTCTCTGACCATACAACCACACTGTACCCAACTCCCCCCAACCCCTCATAACCTCTACCCTAGCACCACAAACTTACCTGCTCCTAGGCTGCGGCCACTGTTGCAGTATTCCCCACACAACAGGGAGCCAAGCCTGTCAATCAGACTGGCTTCCCAGCGGGGATCCTGTTTAAAAAAATACCGATGCATGCTGTGGAGTCAAAACCTCATCTGGAAATCCCGCCCCATTAAATATTGGTGCCAGTGTTAATATTGAGAAACATTTATTACCTGAACTTTCACTTGCTTTATTTTGGTGCACAAAACGAAAGCACATACTGTAACAGATATTATAGGCTATAATGCTGAATGATCATCATCATAGGTGGTCCCTCGAACGAGGATGACTTGCTTTCACATGAGTTTACAGATGTTTCAACGAAGGACCCGATATTCCAGTCCTGAACTCCAGTTGAGGGGATGGAAGATGCCTGTGCCTGGATTTTTTTTACGTGTGGTGACAGTTGTACATCAGACAGTCATAGCCATCAACAAATATGAACAAGAAATTAGAGGTACAAATATTAATTTATCAGGCATGTATTCAGAAACTATAGACAAGGAAATATTCACTAATGTGGAATAACACCATAAAAAGCACCAATTTGGATGTTTTGGAAGTGAAACAGTAGGTGTGGTGATTTTCTGTAAATCAGAAATGGAAAATTACCTTACTGTAATAGTTTGAGTCAGATATTTTATCTGCTCAATTAAGATGCAACTTTCCTTCCTACCAAATGGCTTCTTTTACCCTTCAGTGATATGGTCTACAGACTCTTGTATGAGCCCTCTGAGGTTTATTACTTATTAACATTTTATTGATTATTCTTTCTCCATTTACTTGATTAAAGTCATACTTACTCAAGTGCATCCAATTCACAGATCTTTCCTGAAAAGTCGTAGAATCATAGGCCTAGAAATTGGGTATCGCCCGTTTGGGGCGGTAACACTCACGAGGTGCGAGTCTTTGCGCCAGGCGCAGAATTCTTTCCCCTCACAATAAATTCAGATTACCATCCCCGAAATCAAGTGCTCCACTTCTTTCCTGGAATGGGAGCGGGCCACATGGTTCAGCAGCACTACGCACTGGGCCGCGTAATGCTGCTGCATACGAGGGGACTTTCCCTGAATTAAAGGGAAGGGCCCAAGCTGCATATCTGGACCACCGGGGAGTGGGAATGCTGTGTGATCAGGTTGGCAGGGGCAGGTTGGTAGAGGACCTTTGTCTTACGGATGTTTAGTGTCAGGCCCATGCTCTCGTTCGCTTCAGTGAAGGTGTTGACGATGGCTTGGAGTTCGGCCTCCTACTGTGCGCAGACACAAGCGACATCAGTGATGGAGGATGGGACGACTTTAGATCTGGCCTGAAGGCGGCGGAGGTTGGACAGTTGCCCGTTTGTTCTGTAGATTGGCTCCACTTCAACGGGGAGCATACTGAGGATGAAATGGAGCATTGCAGTAAGGAAGATGAGAAGTGCGTTGGTGCGATGACACAAGCCTGCTTAACCCCAGTCCGAACGTGAATTGGGTCTGTGGTGGACCTGTTGGTCAGGATCACGGCTTGCATGTTGATAGAGAATTCAAACAGGCTGCATTTAGACAGGCTGTGAAAATTCACAGACAACAAGTCAGAGATGCTATGTGAGTGGTAGCATGTTGCATTAAGTCATCAATCAACTTGACATTTTAGGACCCTTGGGTAGCGAGCCAATTAAAAGGTTAAAAGACTATTAATTGAGCCAATAAGGTCAAAGAAGGCGAGTTCTTTTCTGTAAATTGATCCAGGTATAAGTACAGCCATTTTGACCATGTGGTCTCAGAAGGATAAAGACCTGGCTTAAAGCCAAGAGCTTTTTACAGCTGCCAAAAATAAAGAAATTAAAACTACAATCGGAGTTCGTATTTCATTGGGAATTAAGAGATCTAACAATTTTGGCGTCACGAACACGATCGCTGAGGAAAGAAACTTAATTTTGGACATCGGACCTACATACTGAGGTAAGGACTCCTCTTTATAAAAAAGTCCTCAGTCAAAAGTCTAAATTCGCCTCTCCTTCTAAAGCCTCCGGTTTGCGAATCTTCCAGTTGGTAGTCGGCTCGAGGTCCCATAGACGTCTAAACTTCGGTGGTGTGTTAGTTAATTAATCACCGACCTATTGATCAGCTGGAAAGCCTATGACTCGAGACCCCAGTAAAGAAATCAGTATTATGGCAGCAGGAGATAATAGCAAAGAATTGCCTACAATTGTTAAAGGTGGGCAGGCACCACCTCAAGTTTCGCTAGATTTAATTCCGAACAGTTGAAAGAATACATAGAGCAACAATTCAATTTATCTAAAACCTATATTAAGATCGAACAGATGTACGGAACCTCCAAAGGACAATGGTCCTTGGACGAGATTAAAAGGGTCTGGGGAAAAACGACCCGTATGAAAAATAAAGAGCGAACTAGATGGTCCCTAGCCGTTATGGGAAAGATCGGGAACCGGAATGAAATTATAATGCGTTCCCAACATGATCGAGAACTGACCAGTGCAAAGGATCAATTGCAAGCTGTTTGTACACAGCTGCGACAGAAAAAACTTGAACTTGAAAAGCTGGAAGCAGAAGTTAAAGATTTTAAAGATGAAATTAAAGAATGGAAAAAATCATTAGGTCAAGAGACAGTAATAGGAAAAGGAAAATGTATCGGTCAATTCCCAGGGTACCAATGTTTGGATAAATTAAAAGCGCAAACCCGAAGACACGACCGAGGAATAGATACGGATTCTGAATCCTCCGACGATACAGGGTCGGAGGATGATGAAGAATTAGGGGTGCGCTTTGCCCCGTTTAAAAAAAGACGAGTTGTAGTCAAATCAAAAGAGACTGCGGATGAGGGCGGAACCAAAAAAACGAGGAAAAGGGTGCATGCAGAATACTTATTTCATGATCTGGCAGACCCAGAGAAAATTGATAAATGGTCCAAGGAATTGCCCAATCCAAAGAAAGGGGGAGTAAAAACGTGGGACCAATTGGACCGCTTAAGAAATATATATCAACTTCATCCCTGGGACGGAGTGCAAATTTTGACCATAATGGTGCCAAAAACACAGGGAAGAAAATTGCACAACAAGGTAGAAGAAGCTTTGGGGCAGGATGAGCAAGAATTAGATGCAGGATGGGAGGTGATTAAACACTGGCTGCAAGCCTTCAGTCCAGCTAAGACAGACTGGGGAAAAATTGCAGCCTGCCAACAGAAAGGAACAGAGGAGGTCCTGGAGTATGACGAGCGGTTTAGATGCACGTGGCTAGAACATTCGGGTATGAATAATACGGATGAGGAAATAGATGAACAAGTGTTTGGACCCCTGAAAGCAGCTTTCGTGGCAGGTCTAAAGCCAGAACTGTCCAAAATGCTTAAGGTAGTGTTACCGGATTGGGAAGATAGAGGAACTACCTTTGCAGCATTAGTGGATCGATGTAACCAATTAGATCGGGATATGGGAGCTAAAGTCCGAGCTGTACAGGCTATGGGATGGAAATCCCAGGATTCCGATAAACAGTCATTAGGAAAATTACCCGGAAAATGTCATTATTGTGGGAAAGAAGGTCACTGGGCCAAGACGTGCAGGGCAAAACAGCAAGGTCGTGGCTGGGGAAGAGGATGCAGCCAGGGATACAATTCAGCCAACAAGCCAGGCTTGTCACAAGATAACGACCTCATAGAAGCATTTAAGCGACTGACAATACAACAACAGAAGGAGTTACTTGGGATAGCAAAAAACGGTTAGAGCCCACCCTGGCCCCCCTCCTCGCACTAATACAACAGAGGGGAGATAGGCTATATATAACTGTGAGGGTGGACGATAAGGATGTGGACTGTCTTTTAGACACAGGGGCGGAATTAACATGCTTACCCCTACAATATGGAGACTTTTTGCCGTTGGATGGTAGGGCACGTTGGGGGCCATAAAATGGAAATTAAAAGGACAATACCGATACTTATAGGGCTGGGTCCACATGAACTAACCACGCCGGTCTGGATAGGCCCAGTAGATCAACCCCTTTTGGGAATGGACGTTCTAATCCAATTAGATTCATCGTTGCATTTCGAGAATGGTTGGGTGACATGGTCAATTAGAACTTTGAAGAAAGAAGAATTGAAGGAATACCCGATATGGGCTAAAGATAGGAACGATTGCGGCCTACTCCAGATGGAGCCTGCGTCATTTGCCGGGACCAAGCCCCCATGTACTAAACAGTATCCCATCAGTCCAACTGCCAGCGCGGGAATCTTACCAGTTATTCAGCAATTGGAGAAACAAGGGGTGCTTATTAAAACGCATAGCTCCTACAATAGCCCCGTGCGGCCGGTACAGAAGTCTAATGAGACTTGGCGTTTGACTGTCGATTATAGGAAAGCTAACCAGTGTATTGATCAAAAAGCTCCTTTGGTCGCAGATCCCTCCACCATTTTTAATGCCCTCAAACCGGAACATAAATATTTCTCGGTTATAGATATGGCCAACGGATTTTGGTCGGTGCCTCTGGCACCGGAGGTTCGACAGTGGTTTGCTTTCACGGTCCAAGGACAACAGTATACTTGGACCTGGTTACCGCAGGGTTTCCACAACAGCCCTACGGTATTCCACATGGCTTTACAAAGCCATTTGCGAGAATTACCTCCCCTGTCATCCACAGTCATCCAATATGTAGACGATATCCTGCTAGCTTCAAACACGGAAGAACAGCATGAACAAGATTTACGAGCTTTGCTGGACCACCTTCGGCTGAAAGGACATAAAGCCAGCATCGTCAAAGCACAAATATCCCAAGAAGAGGTTGTATACCTGGGACAAAAGATTTCACAAGGAAAGAGAGAACTTACCCAGGATAGAACTGCAGCCATTCGGGCTGCTAAAAAACCCACCACTATTCAGGAACTAAGGTCTTTTTTGGGATTGTGTAACTTTAACAGAAATTGGATTGACTCCTTCACACAGCTTGCTCAGCCACTGAATGATATTTTAAAGGGGAAACGTGCCTCTAAAGAAGCCATCACCCTCACTAAGGAACAGCAAGAGGCCTTCCTGAGTTTGAAAAAGGCTTTGTGTTCAGCACCGGCTCTGGGAATCCCCGACAGTGGTAAGCCATTTACCCTGTTTGTTCATGAGAAAGAAGGATATATGACAGCTATACTGACACAAGAACATGGGGATCGGCAAAGACCTATTGGCTATTATTCGGCAAAACTGGATGCGGTAGCCCTCGGATGGGGAAGTTGCCTTAGGGCCATGGAAGCTACATGTCGAGCGGTAATGATCACTGCGGGTCTAGTCCTCGACCAAAAGCTGATTGTCAAGTGTCCCCACACCGTACATGCTTTGCTGTCTATGAATAGAATGTCACAGGTGACAGCAGCAAGATGGACCCGCTGGACAGCAGTTTTGGAAGCTCCTAATTTCCATATCGTCCGGGCCAGCCCGATTAATCCCACAACTATGCTCCCGATGTCAGAATCGAGGGAGCAAGAGGGGGGAGAATGTGAAGAGGCTGACTGCGTGGAGATTTTAAAAGAAACAGAAGAAGCAGCCTCAGCAGCAGAGGAGCCTCTGCACAACCCAGACCTCATCCTGTTTACAGATGGTTCCTCCTTTGTTGACAATGGTACCAGAAAAGCAGGATGGGCAGTTACAACCTTATATGACATAGTGGCAAAAGAATGTTTACCCTCAGGAACGTCAGCACAACAGGCCGAGTTACGGGCCCTGTCAGAAGCATGTCGAATAGCAGAAGGACACACAGCCAATCACACTGCAAAGGTCTTGTGTAAGGATTACATTCCCCGATGGGGAGTCCCGAGTAGCATTGACTCAGATCAGGGAACACACTTCACAGGTGCTGTCTGCCAAGAAGTCTGTAGGTTACTGAACATTACGTGGGATTTACACTGTCCTTATCATCCACAATCATCAGGAAAAGTAGAACGAATGAATCGAACTTTGAAACAACGGCTTGCCAAATATCACCAAGAAGGAACACCATGGCCCCAGGCACTACCAATAGTGCTATGTAGTATTAGGGCAACCCCGAACAGAACTACAGGTTTAAGCCCATTTGAAATTATAACAGGAAGACCCATGTCGCTGCCAGGAACTATCGATTTACGGAAAGCTGATGTTCACTTAATGAGTGACACTTTGTTATCATACTGTCAGAACTTAACCAATGCTATTAGTTCTGTTTCCCGACAGGTATCGGCAGCTTGGGGTAATCCACCCGAAGGAGGACATGACATCATCCCAGGAGTCTGGGTGTATGTGAAAAAGTTGCATAAAGAACCTTTGGATGCCAAGTGGGAGGGACCTTATCAAGTGTTATTGACCACCCAGGCAGCTGTTAAAGTCCAAGGAAAGAAAGCCTGGATCCACACTTCACACGTTAAACGAGCACCCATAACTGAAGCTGAAATCTAATAAGGACAATTACTTTTTGCGAAAATGTATAAATTTACTGTATTATTGATTGTAGGTATTCTAGGCATAGGCCTACTTCTTACTAGCCGACCCTCTGCACCAAAGGGAAATAGTAGGGTAGCAAGGGAATAACATGTAAATACCTTTTTATATATGTCATACATTTATGCCAAACAAAGTAACATTTCTAGTTGTTGGGTGTGTGTGCATATTCCTATTCACTCAAAGGGAGGGATTCCCTTGAGGCCAGTTCCCTTGAATATCTCGGAAATGGCTGAGTGGATAATTAATTAAAACAAAACAGGCAATGCGTTTCAGGATACGGAAAACTGGGCACGTAAATGGAAGTCAGCAGGTTACAATCTGACTACCTTTGAAGGGAGATACCAACCGTGCTACAATAATTCCAAACGGCTCCCATTTTTTGTTATCACTAATACAACAGGAATAGGAAGACCGGGGGAATCGGTTTGTCTGATTGGAAACATCAAAGGAGGCCAAAATATGGGGTATAGTAACTGCTCCCGGAATTATAACATAATCAAGCTACGGAACTGTCCAAACTGGGCTGATGTGGGAATTCTTAACGTAACGGGGATTCTGAATAAAACAGATGGAAAAGCCTGGACAGGCCCCGGAGTGTTGCTGACAAAGAAACAGCTAACATTCATTGCCTATAATGGCACCTATTGGGTGTGTGGCCACAAAGCCTACCCTTGGCTGCCCCAGAATTGGACGGGATCCTGCTATTTAGCCTATATTATGCCATATATGTATCATATAAAGTCACTGTTGGAACATTTACACCGTCCTAAGAGAGCTATCACAGAAACAGAGAGGTTCTTTGCCATTCTGATCCCTGGGTATGGGACCGCCAGACTGGCAAGGGAATCCATTAACATGGCATCCGTTGTGGAACAGGTAGCCAATGATACCTCAGAGGCCCTAGTTAAAATCAATGCAGAAATGGTAGCAATCCGCACAGTAGCCCTACAGAATAGACTGGCCCTTGACAACATCCTGGCTGAAAAGGGAGGTACTCGCGCCCTACACGGAACTGAGTGTTGCACGTATATCCCAGATAGCTCCGAAGAAATTACCCATTTAGCGGAGCATATCCAAAAGGAGGTAGAAAAACTTAAGCAACCCCCATCATTCACTTTGTGGAGTGGAGCCACTGAATGGCTAGGTTCAATAGGAACTTCATTGGTGGAAGGTTTAATTCTATTTGTTATAATTATTTTACTTTTATATTGTTTGTTTATGTTGATTAAATGTTGTTGCGACCAGGCGGCTGTAGCTGCTGTCCCGTATGTGAGACACCTTGCAGGTCCCAGAAGACCATCTGTACATGGCACAGGTGTATGTTATGCTTAAGGAAAGGTTGTTTACTGGTTGAACTAAGATATTGATTTGGATTAAATTGGAATAAGGTTAATTAACCTACTAAAACCAGACTTCCATTGTGGCCACGATGGAACTCAGGTTGGTGTAAATTTGTGTGGAAGCTACTAGTCCGGACATGTGGCGAAACACATCAACAAATTTTAGAAGGAAACTCGATTAACATGTATGAAATTATTTTGTAGAATGTTTAACCAGTGATACCTGATGTTTTATGATTCAGTTTGTGAAAGAATCAAAGGGGGGATTGATAGAGAATTCAAACAGGCTGCATTTAGACAGGCTGTGAAAATTCACAGACAACAAGTCAGAGATGCTACGTGAGTGGTAGCATGTTGCATTAAGTCATCAATCAACTTGACATTTTAGGACCCTTGGGTAGCGAGCCAATTAAAAGGTTAAAAGACTATTAATTGAGCCAATAAGGTCAAAGAAGGCGAGTTCTTTTCTGTAAATTGATCCAGGTATAAGTACAGCCATTTTGACCATGTGGTCTCAGAAGGACAAAGACCTGGCTTAAAGCCAAGAGCTTTTTACAGCTGCCAAAAATAAAGAAATTAAAACTACAATCGGAGTTCGTATTTCATTGGGAATTAAGAGATCTAACACATGTCATCGTGAAGCAGGTGAAGGATGGTGACAAACTTTTGAGGGCAGCCAAATTTGTGGAGGACGCTCCATAATCCCTCACGGTTGACAGTGTTGAAGGCCTTTGTGAGGTCAACAAAGACCATGTACAGGGGTTGGTGCTGCTCCCAGCATTTCTCTTTGATTTGCCATGCGGTGAAGATCATGTCCATTATGCCCCTTAGTGGGCAGAATCCTCATTGCGACTCTGGGAGCAGCGCTTCAGCCACAGGGAGAAGGTGAACTATAGGATAGTATGGCACAGGAGGCCATTTGGCCCATCGAGTCTGGGCTGGCTCTTTCGAAGAGCAATCCAGTTAGTCCTACTACCCGGTTCTTTCCCTATATCCCTTCAATTTTTTCTCTTTTAAGCATTTATCCCATTCCCTTTTAAAAGCGACTATTGAATCTGTTTCCACCATCCTATCAGGCAGTGCATTCCAATTCCTAACTACTCATTGCGTAAAAAAGGTTTTCCTCATGCCACCTCTGTTTCTTTTGCCAATCATCAAAAATCTGTGTCTGCTAATTATCAATCAAAAGGTGCTGGATATCCCATGTATTCTCCTATAAGCAATTCATCATGTTCAGTGTAAATTATAAACTTGGGCTATGCCAACTCAAACACAGCAGAGAGTAACAACATAGATTCAAGTTCATATGTGATTCAGTCTGCTTATACAAACTGCTATAAAGCTGTTTATACAAGAAAAGATGTGTGTGTGTGTGTGTGTTTGGGGGGGGAGGCGGGGTGCAGGGGTGGGGGTTGCATAGGGTTGTCCATCCTCCGGGGTTAGCCTGGAATCTCCAGGAATTGAATATTACTCTCCAGGACACTGCTGGAAGCAACCAGGGAGAAAAATCATAGGAGCATCAAATAAAACTGTGTGCTTTTTTTCATTTTTTTTTAACATTTCTGTTTACTAGCTCGAAAAGTATTGGTGAAGGGAAAAAAACTTTTTGACTGACAGTCAATAATCATCTAATCGGGTAATGAAGAGCCTATTCACTTTTCAATTTGTGGTAGGAAGGCAGTGCGCGCCTTCAGGTTGGTGTGTTGGGCGACTGATGGTGAGAGCATGGGGGTGGGCAGTTGAAGGCAAGAGGTTAAAGTCTGTTAAACATATAGGGCCAGACTTTCCAAAAAGGCCCTCAATGCCCGGTTGCCTGCTGAGAAGGATTGTTAACACTCGGCGAAAAAAACGGGTGAGAATTTCCATTTTGAGGGTAAAAGTGTGTGGAACTGATTGCCCGGCGAAAAAGGACTGCGTTGCACACTCATTCTCGGCGGTCTCTCAGCAGGTAAATGCAAAGTTAGTCAAATGAGCGGTCGTTACCAGAATGGACGGTAAGTACAAAAATTTAGGCCGAGGCTGCGGTTGGGCCTATGGAGGGGGGAAAATCTAAAGAAAAAAATTATCATTATAAAAGAAAACACATACAAAACATTCCCAAGACAGTTTTAAGCCTAATCGGCGTGGTAAAAAATTTAAATAAATAATTAAATAACCTTTCACTTACCTTCCTTTGCAGGGTCCCCCCCTTCCACCCTGTAAAAGCAGCTTTTACAGGGCGGGTCTCTCGGTGATCTGGACACCGGCGGAGGAGCCCAAACTTACACTTTGGTGGTTATTCTCGGCATTGCACGTGGGTGGTTTAGACCCGGTGGGCGACTTCTGACATGGGCAATACCAAGGAAAAAACTTGTGTGCAAACTCTCGCTGGACAAAAATCCAGCTGTAACGTCGAGAAAATCGCTGACAATGAAGCCGAAAGTCTGGTCCATAAGCTTGAAACAATTAGGCCCGAAAATGGGTGATGTCAGGGACCAGTGCTATTTGTCTGCGCCTGTTGAATATGATCCAGGCAGCGCGCAAAATTCGAGTTGCCTGCTCATTATAATGATTGGACTATGTACAGTAGACATCTCAAGTCGCTGGAGAAATACCACCAACGATGTCCCCGCAAGATCCTACAAATCCCCTGGGAGGACAGACGCACCAACATTAGCATCCTTGTCCAGTCCAAAATACCCAGCATTGAAGCACTGACCACACTTGATCAGCTCCGCTGGGCAGGCCACATGGTTCGCATGCCAGACACGAGATTCCCAAAACAAGCGCTCTATTTGGAACTCGTCCACGGCAAACAAGCCAAACGCGGGCAGCGGAAACGTTACAAGGACACCCTCAAAGCTTCCCTGATAAAGTGCGACATCCTCACTGACACCTGGGAGTCCCTGGCCAAAGACCGTCCTAAGTGGAGGAAGTGCATCCGGGAGGGCGTTGAGCTCCTCGAGTCTCGTCGCCCAAAGCATGCAGAAATCAAGCACAGGCAGCGGAAGGAGCATACGGCAAAACCAAGCTCCCCGCCCACCCTTTCCTTCAATCACTGTCTGTCCCACCTGTGACAGAGACTGTGGTTCTCGTACTGGAATGTACAGCCATCTAACAACTCATGCTAAAAGTGGAAACAAGTCTTCTTCGATTCCTAGGGACTGCCTATGATGATGATAATGATTTCAGTGCTGATCTCAGCACGAAACATGCTGCTGATCTCAGCACTAAACATGCTGCTGATTGGCTTAGCGCTGAACAAATGGGCCACTATCTGGTGCAGTCTACTGGCCAGTACTGTTTGGCCTAGGCTCTCTGCACTACTTAAAGGGAGATGCTTTGCTGCAGCAGCACCTCATTGTAAGTCAGAGTGGAGACATG
This sequence comes from Pristiophorus japonicus, assembly GCF_044704955.1. Classification (NCBI taxonomy): domain Eukaryota; kingdom Metazoa; phylum Chordata; class Chondrichthyes; family Pristiophoridae; genus Pristiophorus; species Pristiophorus japonicus. The sequence continues at coordinate 116,289,852 of NC_091978.1, read as the reverse complement.
GCTCAGCAACCTAGGAAGCGAGCACGGAATTTCTCGGATGTTGAACTGGAGGCCTTGTTCATGGCCGTTTAAAGGCAGTGTGCTATACAGTTCCCGCAGGGTGGCAGGAATCCATCCATTTCCACTTGCAGAAGGCTCTGGGAGGAGATAGCTAACGGCCACCAGTGTGGTCCCAAAGACATGCATCCAATGCCGAAAAAAGTTTAATGATCTCATACAGCAGGTCAAGGTGAGTGAAGGCTTCAACAAATGCCATATCGCACCACCTTCACTATTGTGTCTGTAAGCACTCCAGTAATGACTCCACAAGGTAAGGTATTGCACTTGAACTGTTGTGACCTTAGTCCATTTATTGCAGCTCCTGAATGAGGGTACAGTAAGGTGAGCTCTCTTTTATACTTGGATACCTGCAGTGTGCAGGTGACCCCTAGGTCTCCATCAGTTGCACCCTCTGGTGGTACAGGCATAGTGTATATAGTGTGAAGATACATTCGGTGGTCTTATGTGACTGTACATTGAGTGTACAGGGTATATACATATAGTATACATACACAACATCACTCCCCCCTAAGTCTTGTGCCACTGGCCTTTGCACTGTGTGCTCTGTCCCTCGACTTGAGTGCCCAAAGTCCTTGCACCTTGTCTGTGCTTGGGAATGGCTCTCTTCCTGTAGGCCCCCAAGTCCTTATTGCCATGACATTGGGAAATGGTCAGCTGTGGACGGTTAGAGGTTGCAGTGGGGGTTGAGTGGGGTCTGGGTGTGATCCATGGCTACATACATCCATTTCCCCCCTCCCCCCCATACATAGACCATGTGTGTGGCTCGACATCTGCATTTGCATACACGTACAGAGAATAAAAAATAGGATTCGTTACATCACTGTTTGGGTTTAGCAATAGTGGAACAAGTACATATTACAGGTAAGGTACATACATGGTATTACAGTCTTGCCCCTGAGGTGTAGGTGCAGGTGGGTAGTACGCTAGTTCCAGAGTAACCGGACTGTGTCCAGGTTGTCTGATGGCGGTGCTGCGCCCCCTGCCAGCTGGGTGGGCTCGGATCGCTCACCTGGCTGAGTCTTAGGGCCTTTTGCCGTTGCCTAGTGGTGGGCAGAGCCACAGGAATGTGTGGCCTCCCTGTCCTCCTTTGAGGGCTGCAGGGTGTCCCTGTTGCCCTTTAGCGGTAGTGGGAGCCTGGTCATCCCAGGTCCCGTCCTGTATGGTGCTAGTCTCTTGATTCCGGTACTGGCCCTGGTGGCCAGAGAGGTAGGGCCGATCTGGGGCAGGATTTCAGTGGTGGTGACTGTGCTGTCCACTGATCACTGGCCCTGCAGTAGGTAGGCTCCCTCTGTGTGTGGCCACACTCCCTGGGGCATCACATTGGTCCCGGAGGCGCAGGCTACCTGATCGGGTAGCCCGCTGGACCTGGGTGCTTCTTAAGGGAGGTTGCCCCTGGTTTTGTTGGCATACATGTACAACCCGGCATCACACATTATTTTATCATTTACATTCATGATACATTGGCTCCGACCGCAATTACCCGACTCGACATTGTTAGTTGTCTTTACAAATTCTTATTTGTCAATTACATCTTCGCATTTGTCAATTACATCTTTTCCCTGTATCCTACCGGCATCGCTGTTCAAAGAGTGGAACTGTCCCTTTAATTGTGCTGGGTTGTCAGTCTCCTTTAAGAGGGCCTTGCAATCTTTACCCCAATCGGTTCACTGCTGGGCATCACGTGTTGCTCCCTCAACGCTGCCATCTTGATTTCAGGTGCTTCACCTCATGGTGCAGGCGCCACCTTCTCTCCCTCCACGAGGTAGGCTGCGGTGATGTTTTCTCCCCAGGTTCTGCCATGGAAGCTGGGAATTTACCTTCTGCACCAATCTTCTCCCTTCGGAGTCCTGCCACTAGAGCCCGGAAGGTGAGGTCTGGTCGTTTGGGTTGGATCATCGTACCGTTGGGTAGTACGGTCTGTGTCGTCGCCGCGCAGTTGAGCTGGATGGTAGGATTTTCAGGTGCTGTGATGGATCCAAATTTGGCGCCGCCTAGGACGTCGATCGCTGGGGCCTGGAGGCTTTCCCAGCTCCAACAGATTTGGATTTGTTTCATCTATCTTCTTCCTAGCAGTGTTGGACCATCACCAGCAACGATCCACAAAGGTAGCTTGTGCATCACGCCGCCGTGGGACACCTGGACATCCACGCTGCCAACGACTGGGATGGTGTCATTTGTGTAGGTGAGCAGCTTCACCTGGATCGGGATCATTTTAGGTCGTTCGATTGGATTGTCCCAGAGTTTCTCGAAGGCCACCTGATTCATCAGCGATTGGCTCGCCCCTGTGTCGACCTCTATCGAGACTGGAACACCGTTGATTTCGACTTCCATTTTCAACAGGGAACTCTCGGTGGAACAGGTAAACACTCTGTACACCTCTTCCTGGGGCTGAGCTTCCTACTGGACTCTCTCTTCATCTTCATCAGCGCTGGAGCCTGGGTGATCGGCCAACTCTTCAGTCACATTCGCCAGAGATGGCCTTTAGTGTTACAGCCTTTGCAAGTATAGTCTCTGTATCGGTACTGGTGGGCTCTGTGATTTCCTCCACAGCGCCAGCATGGGGTTGGCCGGTTGGCCGGTTGGTCCCATGTGGCAGATTCAGGGTTGCGGGACTCGGGGTAGCAGTCTTGCCTCTAAAGGGAGCCAGTCGGTTCAAGGTACTTGCCGGGTTAGAGTCCTGGGGGTGAGTCATCATCCTCTTGGAATTGCAGGCCGAGGCCATGAACGCCTGGCTGACATTAATTGCCTTCTGCAGGGTGACCATGGTGTCCGCAGAGAGCAGTCTGTGGAGGAGGCCCTCGTGGCTGATTCTAATAACAAAGATGTCCCTCAGTGTTTCGGTGAGGTGGTCGCCAAAATCACACGGTGCAGCCAATCGTCTTAGGTCTGCAGCATATTTTGCGATTTCTTGGCCTTCGGGCCACCGGTGTGTGTAGAACCGGTGTCTGGCTGTGAGGATGCTCTCTTTAGGTTTGAGCTGTTCCTATATCATCATTACGAGCTCCGCATAGTTTTGGTTATCGTCTTCTCTGGGGCTAGCAAGTCCCTGACAAGGCCATAAACAGTGGGTCCACAACTGCTGAACAGGATAGCTCTGCGCTTATCAGCCAGCGAGGTCGGTGTGTCTCCAGCCAGGTCATTCGCGATGAAGTAGTGTTCGAGCCTTTCCACAAAGGCATCCCAATCTTCCCCATCAGCGAATTGTTGAAAGTTGCCACGGTTAGCCATTTTTCGCATAGAAATTCGTAATCTCGTCGCCGGTTATTGTGTCTGTAAGCACTCTAGCAATGATTCCATGAGGTAAGGTATTGCATTTAACTGTTGTGACCATTTATTGCAGCTCCTGAATGAGGGTACAGTAAGGTGAGCTCCCTTTTATACTTGGTTACCTGCAGTGTGCAGGTGACTTCTAGGTCTCCACCAGTTGCACCCTCTGATGGTACAGGCATAGTGTATATAGTGTGAAGATACATTCCGTGATCTTATGTAACTGTACATTGAGTGTACAGGGTATATACATATATTATACATACACAACATGCACCACAAGCCTCACACAAATGTTCAATGCACCAACCCCCATCACTCACCTACCAACAATCTCTACCTATTACCATTCATACCTCACAATCATGGCTTCACTTCATCCTCAGAACCTTACTACTGCCATAACACTCACACCCACGTCGCACACCTTGTACACACTGCCAGTTATTCAACTATGGCAGGTATAGCCGCCAAACACATTGCACTACATTCTCTGACGCAGGCAAAGGTGGCACAGAACAGGAAGGAGCCGCGGCAGACACGGTACAGAACCACAGCAACCTGGAGAAGTCCCTACTCGACATCATTGGAGGGGCAATGACCAAGACTATGGCAACGGGAGAGGTTGAAGGCCTTGCTGATAATGATGGAATGGTCATTTCTAATCCTTCTTCTCGCATCCCACTTCCCCCCCACAATCACTTCTTAGATAAAAGGCTGCTGAAGGTGTATGCATGGATATCTTGCTTTCCCCCCCTCCCCTCACCACAACCTGATCATATGCCTTTCTGCTTTCAGATATTCAAGAAGTGCCATCTGCACAGACTATCTCTGATGTTGTGGAGGAGAGTGTTGCAAGAGAAGAAGACACACTGTCACAATCTGATACTCGGAGACCAGCTCAGAAAATGGCACTGTGCAGAATTCAGAGGGTAGTATAGAGGCAGGATCGGCACATGGTGAGGCACTGGGCACGATATGGCTGCAGCAAGGCTAGAGGGAAAGGACAGCTCCCCAGAGAGCAAGTTCATGCTGAGTTCTGACCTAATGACCTAACTGGGGTTGCCTTCCAAAGAAGGGTGAGGGGCATGCACATGGAAATGCTAGGTGCAATGGGAAGTTTGCCAGAGAGCCTCTTGTCAATGTCAAAGAGGATTTCCATCTCCAACTCTGTACGGGGCTTTACGCAGTGCTTGGAGCCCATGGTTTCCACGAAACAAATGATGGAGAACTCCAGGAGAGACCTTGTGGACCTAGCCATGATGCTGCGTGTGATGGGCGATGTTGTGGCTTCCATGGCAGCACAGGTGGAAGTGACCTAACATCTCAGTGCTGCAGTGGAAGTGCAGACTGCTCTCCTGCAGGCTCAGCTTGCTGCCATACAAGCTCATATTGCTGCCAGAGTCGCTGGGTTTACGAGTGTTGAAAGGCTCTTGCAGGGTGGCGCAGTAGTCCAGTTATTTGTCTTCCAACAGATTTCTAGGAATACTGACACGCCTACCAGGGGAAGTGGCAGTGTGTCTGTGGACCAAGAACCGACTGTCCTCGCTCAGGATGACAGCATTCCTACTCACACCACTGCCAGTCCGCTGCTGCCCTTGCCACTATCAGCCAATTAGCCCAGACTGCTGCCGCCCGTGTCGAGGTGACACAGTCTACAACTAGGCCCACAGCTGGTCAAGGTTGTCCCCTAAGGCCATTTGTAGTCTCACCCACATGCGACTCTTTTCAGCCTTCTATCAGCCATGCTGCATTGACTGGGGGAGCACTGTGTAGGAGCACAAGAGTAGGAAAAGGCACATGAACGACAGGCACAAAGTGATTGCATAAGGGTGATTAGTTAATATTGTAATGTTGATTGGATTCTGATAAATCTATGATTTTTGTTGGAATGCGTATTTTGTGATGTCACTCATTCCAACTTTGTGCCCGGGGGCATGCTGTGATGTTCCGTTGATAGAGGGATGGTATGATGGGAAAGTGGTGAGCAATGGGTTGTATACTCCTACGCAATACAAAGTTTTTTTTTAAAGTAGAATTATGATGTGGAATATTTAACTTTTTGGTAATCTTGCCACATCACGTCCTTTGCACCAATTCTGGGGCAGTACGGCTTAGAAATTCAGGGGTTTAGTGCCAGTTGTTGAGGCCCATTTTGAAGAAATGCTGTTCCAGTGCTAACAATAACTCCACATTCATTTGCTTAACATCGATGCGCATTGGGTTGCAAAATTATTTTTGAAATGGTGTATACAACTAAGTAAAGCAAAGATTTGCAGACTGGAACAACTACTAACTTGATTTAGAAACAAATAGACATATGAATCAAATTGAATGGCAAATACTACATTTACAACACACATATATGCCTGAAATTCATCGACATACTGCCCACTACCGCCCGCTTACCACCGAAAAATACAAGTTTTGTCAAAAAATAGATCATCATCATCAAACAAATACATACCGCTGACATACCACTTGGCGGAAGATTCATCATTAACATACCGCCGAGCGGCATGGACACCTTCTGCCATGTAGAACTGCCTGATACCGCCCATAAGAATTAGGAACAGGAGTAGGCCATCTAGCCCCTCGAGCCTGCTCCGCCATTCAATAAGATCATGGCTGATCTGGTCGTGGACTCAGCTCCACTTACCCGCCCTCTCCCCGTAACCCTTAATTCCCTTATTGCTTAAAAATCTATCTATCTTTGACTTGAAAACATTCAATGAGCCAGCCTCAACTGCTTCCTTGGGCAGAGAATTCCACAGATTCACAACCCTCTGGGAGAAGAAATTCTTTCTCAACTCGGTTTTAAATTGGCTCCTCCGTATTTTGAGGCTGTGCCCCCTAGTTCTAGTCTCCCCCACCAATGGAAACAACCTCTCTGCCTCTATCTTGTTGATCCCTTTCATGATTTTAAATGTTTCTATAAGATCACCCCTCATCCTTCTGAACTCCAAGGAGTAAAGACCCAGTCTACTCAATCTATCATCATAAGTTAACCCCCTCATTTCTCGAATCAGCCTAGTGAATCGTCTCTGTACCCCTTCCAAAGCTAGTATATCCTTCCTTAAGTAAGGTGACCAAAACTGCACGCAGTACTCCAGGTGTGGCCTTACCAATACCTTATACAGTTGCAGCAACACCTCCCTGCTTTTGTACTCCATTCCTTTCGCAATGAAGGCCAACATTCCATTTGCCTTCCTGATTACCTGCTGCACCTGCAAACTAACCTTTTGGGATTCATGCACAAGGACAAAAAAAAACAAAAAAAAAAGGGGCCTTGTAAATGTCTGCTGTGTCATCCAGGGCGGGTGGCACGGTTTAATGTTTTTTTTGTTCACAGATAAACTCAAAAAGAGTTTCATGCACAAGGACCCCCAGGTCCCTCTGCACCACAGCATGTTGTAATTTCTCCCCATTCAAATAATATTCCCTTTTACCTTTTTTTTTCCCCAAGGTGGATGACCTCACACTTTCCGACATTGTATTCCATCTGCCAAACCTTAGCCCATTCGCTTAACCTATCCAAATCTCCTTGTAGCCTCTCTGAGTCCTCTACACAACCCGCTTTCCCACTAATCTTAGTGTCATCTGCAAATTTTGTTGCACTACACTCTGTCCCCTCCTCTAGGTCATCTATGTATATTGTAAACAGTTGTGGTCCCAGCACTGATCCCTGTGGCACACCACTAACCACTGATTTCCAACCGGAAAAGGACCCATTTATCCCGACTCTCTGCTTTCTGTTCGCCAGCCAATTCTCTATCCATGCTAATACATTTCCTCTGACTCCGCGTACCTTTATCTTCTGCAGTAACCTTTTGTGTGGCACCTTATCGAATGCCTTTTGGAAATCTAAATACACCACATCCATCGGTACACCTCTATCCACCATGCTCATTATATCCTCAAAGAATTCCAGTAAGTTAGTTAAACATGATTTCCCTTTCATGAATCCATGCTGCGTCTGCTTGATTGCACTATTCCTATCCAGGTGTCCCGCTATTTCTTCCTTAATGATAGTTTCAAGCATTTTCCCCACTACAGATGTTAAACTAACCGGCCTATAGTTACCTGCCTTTTGCCTGCCCCCTTTTTTAAACAGAGGCGTTACATTAGCTGCTCTCCAATCCGCTGGTACCTCCCCAGAGTCCAGAGAATTTTGGTAGATTATAACAAATGCATCTGCTATAACTTCCGCCATCTCTTTTAATACCCTGGGATGCATTTCATCAGGACCAGGGGACTTGTCTACCTTCAATCCCATTAGTCTGTCCAGCACTACCTCCCTAGTGATAGTGATCATCGCAAGGTCCTCCCTTCCCACATTCCTATGACCAGCAATTTTTGGCATGGTTTTTGTGTCTTCCACTGTGAAGACGGAAGCAAAATAATTGTTTAAGGTCTCAGCCATTTCCACATTTCCCATTATTAAATCCCCCTTTTCATCTTCTAAGGGACCAACATTTACTTTAGTCACTCTTTTCCGTTTTATATATCTGTAAAAGCTTTTACTATCTGTTTTTATGTTTTGCGCAAGTTTACCTTCGTAATCTATCTTCCCTTTCTTTATTGCTTTTTTAGTCATTCTTTGCTGTTGCTTAAAATCTTCCCAATCCTCTAGTTTCCCTCTAACCTTGGCCACCTTATACGCATTGGTCTTTGATTTGATACTTTCCTTTATTTCCTTGGTTATCCATGGCTGGTTATCTCTTCTCTTGCCGCCCTTCTTTTTCACTGGAATATATTTTTGTTGCGCATTATGAAAGAGCTCCTTAAAGGTCCTCCACTGTTCCTCAATTGTGCCACCGTTTAGTCCTTGTTTCCAGTCTACTTTAGCCAACTCTGCCCTCATCCCACTGTAGTCCCATTTGTTTAAGCATAGTACTCTCGTTTCTGACACAACTTCCTCATCCTCAATCTGTATTACAAATTCAACCATATTGTGATCACTCATTCCGAGAGGATCTTTTTCGAGGAGATCGTTTATTTTTCCTGTCTCGTTACACAGGACCAGATCCAAAATGGCTTGCTCCCTTGTAGGCTCTGTTACATACTGTTCTAAGAAACAATCCCGTATGCATTCTATGAATTCCTCCTCCAGGCTACCACCTGCGATTTGATTTGACCAATCGATATGTAGGTTAAAATCCCCCATAACTACTGCCGTTCCTTTTTCACATGCCTCCATTATTCCCTTGATTATTGCCCGCCCCACCATGAAGTTATTATCTGGGGGCGTATAAACTGCGCCGACCAGTGACTTTTTCCCCTTACTATCTCTAATCTCCACCCACAATGATTCAACATTTTGTTCATTGGAGCCAATATCATCCCTCACAACTGCCCTGATATCATCCCTTATTAACAGAGCTACCCCACCTCCCTTCCCTTCCTGCCTATCTTTCCGAATCGTCAGATACCCCTGTATGTTTAATTCCCAGTCCTGGCCACCTTGCAACCATGTCTCTGTAATGGCCACCAAATCATACCCATTTGTAATGATTTGTGCCGTCAACTCATTTACTTTATTTCTAATGCTGCGTGCATTTAGGTAGAGTGTTTTCATCCTAGTTTTTAAACCATGATTTTTAGTTTTTACCCCTCCTGCAGCCCTTTTTTATTCAGGGGCCCTTTTTGTTTCTTGCCTTTGGTTTCTCTGCCCTCCACTTTTACTCATCTCTTTTCTGTCTTTTGTTTTTGTCTCCTTTTTGTTTCCCTCTGTCTCCCTGTATTGGTTCCCATCCCCCTGCCATATTAGTTTAACTCCTCACCAACAGCACTAGCAAACACTTCCCCTAGGACATTGGTTCCGTTCCTGCCCAAGTGCAGACCGTCCGGTTTGTACTGGTCCCACCTCCCCCAGAACCTGTTCCAATGCCCCACGAATTTGAATCCCTCACTGCTGCACCACTGCTCAAGCCACGTATTCATCTGTGCTATCCTGCGATTCCTACTCTGATTAGCACGTGGCACTGGTAGCAATCCCGAGATTACTACTTTTGAGGTCCTACTTTTTAATTTAACTCCTAGCTCCTTAAATTCATCTCGTAGGACCTTATCCATTTTTTTACCTATGTCGTTGGTACCAATGTGCACCACGACAACTGGCTGTTCTCCCTCCCTTTTCAGAATGTCCTGCACTCGCTCGGAGACATCCTTGACCCTTGCACCAGGGAGGCAACATACCATCCTGGACTCTCGATTGCGGCCGCAGAAACGCCTATCTATTCCCCTTATGATTGAATCCCCTATCACTATCGCTCTCCCACTCTTTTTTATGCCCTCCTGTACAACAGAGCCAGTTTCATCGCATACCGCCAACATACCACTGGAGCTGCATACCATCCTGTAGAAGGTGGCTTTACTTGTCTTGAATGGGCGGTAGTGCTCGGTGCCGCTATTTTGAAATCGGGAACACTCAGCAAAAGCAAGTCAGTATTTCAGAGGTGAACAGTAATTTTACAGTGCGATTTACAGTGGGAAAGGTATTTATATTGGTACTGAGTGCATTATTAAGATCGAAGTCATTTGAGTTAATATTTTCTTCATTGAAAAATCATTTGAGTTTATCTCAGGAAATTTGAGGAGATTCTGCAGATTTAAAAAGAATGGGGCCTGTACTATCTCAGCCTGTATTGCTGACTACTTGTCAAATGCAGGATCCAGATGAGAGAAGGTTTATTGAGCAGAATTATCAGGGTAATGGTGGAGGTCTTAGACTTATGAGGAGGAGGAGGCCTTACCCCCCAAAGGATTTTCAGGGAGAAGCGCTCATACTTGGACCTGACTGATCGACAGTGCGTTCGAAGGCTGCGCTTCCAAAAAGAGGTGATCAATGAGATTTGCCAGCTTATTAAGGCAGACCTGCAGCCCAGTACCACCAACATTACTGCACTCTCTGTCAAGATGAAGGTGACTGCGGCACTTTCCTTTTATGCATGTGGCTCTTTTCAGGCATCAACCGGGGACATATGCTCTATTTCTCAGCACGCTACTCATCGGTGCATTCGACAGGTAACCGAAGCACTGTATGTACGCCGGGTGGAATTTATAAACTTCCCAATGACCAGGGAGGCACAAAGTGAGAGAGAGGGCTTTGGGTTTTGCACGCATTGCTGGCTTCCCCAGGGTACAGGGTGCTGTTGATTGTACCCATATTGCCCTGCGAGCACCATTATAGGAGGCGGAGGTGTACCGAAACCGTAAGGGATTCCACTCCCTCAACGTGCCGCTCGTCTGCGACCATACGCAGCGCATAATGGCAGTGAATGTCTACTTTCCAGGGAGCATCCATGATGTGCACATTTTGCGAGAGCGCACTGTGTCTGACCTGTTGAAGTGTGAGCCACAAGATAAATGCTGGATGCTGGGGGACAAAGGGTACGGCCTCGCCACCTGGCTCTTGGCCCCTCTGCGGAACCCTCAGACAGAAGCCGAGCAACGACATAATAAGACCATATAGCCACACGTAATATTATCGAAAAAACAATTGGAGTGCTGAAGCAGCGCTTTCGATGCTTGGACCACTCGGGAGGCAGGCTGCAATACCACTCAGAGCAGGTTGCTTTATTCACAGTGGTGTGCTGCATGTTGCATCATTTAGCAATCATGCGGGGACAGGAATTGCCACAGGGGTCTGCGGGACCACCCGAGAAGAGTGCAGGAGATGGAGGAGGAAGAAGAGCAAAATGAGGGGAAAGAGGATGAGAAGGAGTTTCCAGATGAATCCATGGCACCACCCCCCCATCCAACATCACAGCACCCCGAATGCTGTTGCTGTCGTTGGGGGTCAGACATTGCAGGCGCAATGAATGGGGCCTCAGGAGAAGCTCATGATGTGGAAGGCACGACTTCAGGGCTGGCATCTGCTGGCAGCTCCCCACCCTCAGGTGCCGTTGACCCGACTACTATGGCACGGGGGGATTCCGCGCGATATCATCCCGTCGTTTGCCGCATGGCATTGACGGAGTCAGCGGTTCGCTCCATTGCGGTGATCAGACGCGACATATCCTCCGACTGTTGTTCTGATAGCGCCGTGATGTTTCCGGCTATCGTAGCCATGGTCTTGAGCAACTCTCGACCTATGTCAATGCTGGTCTGTGACAGACACACCATGTCCTGGTACGCATCTATCTGTCTTGCAGGAATGGACCTTTGCTGCACCAACCTCCGTCGCTGCGGCAAAGGCGCTGCAACGCTGGGGATGCCTTGCTGCACACCGCTTGGTCCCGCAGATTCAGAGGAGGCATGGGGGAATCCCCTGAATATAGAGGCGGATGTTGGAGGATATTCCGGCTGGCCCAGATGTAACTGTTATCTCCTCCTCCATCTCTACTCCCATCTTCACCTCCACTGGCTCCAGGATCAGCTGCTCTTCCTCCCTTTTCATCATCTCTGGCAGGGGTGAAGTCGGGAGAGGGCTGGGTGACACTAGAGGCGAAGGCAGTGGGTCTGTCTTGCGGAGGTCTGGTCTGAATCCTCCATATCTGAAAGTATAAAACAACATTTAAAAGTGCTTGGCACCAGGGGAGGGGTCAGGGTTACATGAGTACATGAGTGACATAGCATAATCTTATTTAGATGCTCACCACTGTTGCATTACTGCATTACATATCGCAGACAGACAATACATATATACATATATATATGCATTGAGTTACATGCCCCCAACATTGTAGTACATCATATGAGCCCAACATTACAGTGCAATAAACTTACTGTATATTACATGAGGCCAACATTACAGTTACAGTTACATTACATGACTGCTAACACAGACTGGAAATTGTATTGAACTGACCGTCTTGTGTGGGTGGGTCAGCTCCAACGCCGTGGTGGCACGGTTGCTATCCCCGACCAGTGACAGGGCACTGATCTCAATTTCCGTTAACGGTTCTTGCGTTGGGGCTCCTCCCCCCATACGCCACTGATCTACTGCTATTGCAGATGTCTTCTGCAGAAAGTAAAGTAAAGTAAAATAAAAATCTTCAATTCATTTAACATTGCACATACACAGGCTTATACACACAAACACACACACACACACACACACACACACACACATCAAAACACTGGATTGATCCTCTTGTCATTGCCTGAAAGCACAAATACATTGCCGTAAGCTTAGGATAAATATCATCATCCATGTGACACTGAATCTACATTTACATGCTACATGGCATATGGGGGATGCATAAATAAAATCGTTACTTACTCCTGCTACCCTCACTAGGTCGCTCCACCTCTTATGACACCTTTCCTCGGTGCGTACCATTGTACTTGTGGAGGAGACCGCCTCCCCGATCTCACCTATATTTTGTTGTACTGATTTGGGGGGGTGTTTCCACGACCACTCCTGGTTAAGTCGGAGTATCTCTCCGTGATGTTCGCCAGCAGGGCAGGTAACTCTGTCTTGTCGAAGGCAGGAGCCCTCAACCTTCCATCCTTTAGTATACAGGTGCAGCGTCCAAAATCCAGAGTTCCGGAACCCAGAATGTTCCGGAATCCAGACCGATTGTGGCAGCGTCGTCCGGAATCTGTAAAATGTTCCGGAATCCGGACCCTGCCGACCTCGAGGTGCCACTGCTGCCCGATCTCGGGACTCACCTTGCCACCGCCACCCGACCTCGGGCCTCGCCTCACCGCCCCTCGCCACTGCCCGACCTCGGGCCTCGCCTCACCGCCCCTCGCCACTGCCCGACCTCGGGCCTCGCCTCACCGCCCCTCGCCACTGCCCGACCTCGGGCCTCGCCTCACCGCCCCTCGCCACTGCCCGACCTCGGGCCTCGCCTCACCGCCCCTCGCCACTGCCCGACCTCGGGCCTCGCCTCACCGTCCCTCGCCACTGCCCGACCTCGGGCCTCGCCTCACCGCCCCTCGCCACTGCCCGACCTCGGGCCTCGCCTCACCGCCCCTCGCCACTGCCCGACCTCGGGCCTCGCCTCACTGCCCCTCGCCACTGCCCGACCTCGGGCCTCGCCTCACTGCCCCTCGCCACTGCCCGACCTCGGGCCTCGCCTCACTGCCCCTCGCCACTGCCCGACCTCGGGCCTCGCCTCACTGCCCCTCGCCACTGCCCGACCTCGGGCCTCGCCTCACTGCCCCTCGCCACTGCCCGACCTCGGGCCTCGCCTCACTGCCCCTCGCCACTGCCCGACCTCGGGCCTCGCCTCACTGCCCCTCGCCACTGCCCGACCTCGGGCCTCGCCTCACTGCCCCTCGCCACTGCCCGACCTCGGGCCTCGCCTCACTGCCCCTCGCCACTGCCCGACCTCGGGCCTTGCCTCACTGCCCCTCGTCGCCGCCGCTGCCTGACCTCGGGGCCTCCTTGCCGGCCCGCCTGAACACCTCCTCTGCGACAGGGCCCCGCCAGAACAACTCCACGGTGGCGGGGTCCCGCCCAACGACCTCATTGTCCGGCGACCCGAACAGTTCTTCGGCGAGCATCCACCCCCCTTTCTGATGTTCCGAAATCCGGAAATACCCGAACCTGGGCTCGGGTGTTTCCGGATTCGTGACATCAGAAAGACGTTCCAAATTCCAGCAAAATGCAAAATACCGTAACTTGGGTGAGAAATCAACGAAACCCCCGGAGAATCGGCGGTAAAACCTGAAAACGTAGCACTGGGGTAATGGAGACGGAAGTGATGGGAACCACAGTGGATGAAGTCATCCACCAGCCCTGCCTCTTTCACTGACATCTGCACACAAGAGAAGTGGACGCAAGAAGTATGTGTGAAACAACTGCCCCGACCCAATTTTCGCCTGAAATATGGCATGATGATGCTGAAATAACCATGGATTCTTGACCTTGTGGATGTTGGTAAGAAGTAATCAGAAATAAATAAGCCATTGGGTGTGCTGCAGAAAAGGAATATCACTAGATATTTCACTGGTGTGTTTTCAGCAGATATCCTAGTTGACAACATAAACCAATACTTTTTTCCATAGGTTCCATCTGAAGTCTGTCAAATCTATTCTTTCCAACAGACTATGTACAACTTCAATTGTCATGGACTTTCTCTAACTAATTTATTCTCATGTGAGAGGTGAACACCAATAGATAATACTTTCAAGAAGATAAAACTCTCAAAGGTTTTCTCCCAGATTGATTCAAATAATCTAAGAAAAATCCAGAATATTAATCTAACATTATGAACTATTGTAAATACATAGCAAGAAGATACGTAAGGTGTACCAGATTTGAGGTACCTATCATATAGTAGCATTGGGGGTTGTTGTGTGGTTTAGGAGCACTGGGTGAAGAAGCTGGGCATTGGTAGAACTGTGGGGAGGAACTGAGGTTTTGCACCAATGGGTGGGGGTCCTGAGCTATCACCTCTCCACAGATGCTGCCTGACCTGTTGAGTGTTTCCAGCATTTTCTGTTTTTATTTCAGATTTTCTTTTAGAGTTACCCAGAGCCAAGTTTCGGACCACCTTGGGTCTCTTGGTTTAGACGCATGTTGAGGCCACATCACTACCTTTGTGCCCGAAATCAGATGCCAACACATTCCTACCCCTCTGTCCCCTGTTGCAAACCGACCCCCAAACAACATCTCAAACACAAAAACCAAAGTACAGACTTACTTCAGAATACTGGACTTCATGCGGGAGATTTGGGTGGAGTTCCAGCGAGGGGAGGATTATTCTCCGTCCCTCTGTATCTGCCCCAACCTCGATTAATTTCCCTGCATTAAGACTCATTATATATGCACAGCAGGCTCCTGGTGGGATTCCCACTATCAAGAGGGAGTCCGCCAGTGCAAAGGGAGGAGAATCCCGCTGGCTGCAGCACAAGAAGAGGCAGCAAGGAATCATGAAGGGCCAGGAATACCCTGAACTTTGGACTGAAGGCTCCTACTGAAGTCTGTACCGAGACTGAGGCCTTCAGCAGGAAAGTGGGGACAATGGGAGGGAGAGGAGGCAGCTATAAGGCTCTGTCCCTCCATTGGGTGAACTTTGCTGCTTTCTGGGGCCTATGGCAATCTTCCACATAGTGGCCCCCGGATTGCTATTAACTGGAGTGCAAAGAAGGAAAATTCACTGGACACTGCCCCACTACCACTGCCATTTGCAGGCAGGGAAGGAGTGGCCAGCAGGAGAAGTGGGAATCCTATTTGAACCAATGTGGCGACGTTAGGCCTCATTGCTCGAATTTTACAATGCTCTTCACTACGGGAGGGTGGGGACGAAGGGGGTGGGCTGTAATTTTCACCTTCACTGCCTAGGTGGTAAACTGGCAAAGTGGATCACCCACCTGTTATAGAAGCTGCCTGATTTTCATTTCCATTGATTTCAGGCAGGATTGGGAAAACAATTACCTGCCATATCGCAACTTGAATCTTTTTGCCACCATGATTACCCAGTGGTACACTGTGACACCTTGAGCCTCTTGGAACTGAGGTTGCCACATCACTGCATGTGGGCAGCCTGGTCCTGTATCCTGCCAATGCCATGTGCAGGCATCTGAGGGGGCTGTCTGGAAAGTTCACAGGAGCTATCTTCAGGAGAGAAGATAGCATCATGAAGATAAGCCACTTGTTCTGGATCTGAGTGCCCACTGATCAGCGGAAGGGCACACCTGATTGTATCAGTCGGATACTGCAGAGCCTGAGAAATTATGCTTGTAGCTCTTGGAAACTGCCATCATTTTTCCAAATGGTCACTCAAGGACTGAAGGCGAGTGATCAAAGATTCCACATTGGATGCACTGACTGCTTTGGAGACCTCTCTGTCAGTGAGGACAGATGTTCTGGTACTGCCACTTTCTTCAGGTGGCATGGGATTGTGTTGAATTATCCTCAGATATTGGCACAGCTGTCTCAGGAACTTCAAGATGGTCCTCAGTACCTCCATGTGAGTGCGATGCACATGCAGCATCTTCCTTTTTACAGAAGGAGCCTAGAGAACTTATGACACCAGAGGCTTATTAAGGGGTTGATTGCCGCTTAAAATGCTTGCTCCCGCTCATTAAACAGTCCGGATGGCATTTTGGTGGCTAGCGCTTGTCCTAATGCCCTCTCCTAACAGCGACCAGCTGTTTTGAAGTAAACATGTCAATTTCAAGCGCTACTTAAAGGGATACTCACAATTTCATGTGCATTGCTGCGAGAACTGTGAAGAGGACCTCTGAAACACATCGGGAGACTTTCTGGGACACTTTGTCAAGACTTCATCAATACTCGAGCAATATTTATTCTGCAAATTCTCTGAGGATTTCACCTAAAAAGATTAAATGTTGTGCTACTCCACCTTATTGGACACCTTATAGGGTCATCAGGAGAAAGGGAGTGCTTGGTCATGGGTATCTTGCTGGGGGTCCAGCTTGGTCTGGATGAGGAATGGGAGGAGGTCATGAGGCCAAGCAGAGCAGCACCAGCTGCTGCAGGAGAGAGGGACAGGAGGGTGAGGAGGGCAAGTGGCGTCCTTTCCCACTGCAGGTACTGACATCCCCCCTCCTCTGAACCTCCTCCACGAGGACCTCAAGTGCCATGTCTGAGAACTTGTGCGTCCCCTCCCTTGGTCCTAGAGCCATTCTGCAACGTGCCGCTGTGTGAAATCCACATATACTGCTGCACGAAAATTGTGTCTATTCAGCACTTGAATGCACCCAATTCTTGTCTGGCCCGGGGTCAAACAGGGCTGCATCATCGCCCCAACCCTCTTCTCAATCTTCCTTGCTGCCATGCTCCATCTTACAGTCGACAAGCTCCTCGCTGGAGTGAAACCAAACCACAGAACCAGTGGGAACCTGTTCAACCTTCGCCGTCTCCTGGCCAGGTCCAAGACCACCCCAACCTCTGTCGTTGAGCTACAGTATGCGGACAACGACTGCGTTTGCGCACATACAGAGGCTGAACTCCAGGACATAGTCGACTTATTTACTGAGGTGTACGAAAGCATGGGCCTTATGCTAAACATCCGTAAGACAAAGGTCCTCCACCAGCCTGTCCTCGCCGCACAGCACTGCCCCCCAGTCATCAAGAACAATGGCGCAGCCCTGGACAACATGGATCATTTCCCATACCTCGGGAGCCTCTTATCAACAAGAGCAGGCATTGATGATGAGATCCAACACCGCCTCCAGTGCGCCAGTGCAGCCTTCGGCCGCTTGAGGAAAAGCGTGTTTGAAGACCAGACCCTTAAAACTGCCACCAAGCTCATGGTCTACAGGGCTGTAGTAATACCCGCCCTCCTGTATAGCTCAGAGACATGGACCATGTACAGTAGACACCTCAAGTCACTGGAGAAATACCACCAACGATATCGCCGCAAGATCCTACAAATCCCCTGGGAGGACAGATGCACCAACATCAGCATCCTCAGCCAGGCCAACATCCCCAGCATTGAAGCACTGACCACATTTGATCAGCTCCGCTGGGCATGCCACATTGTTCGCATGCCAGACACGAGACTCCCAAAGCAAGCGCTCTACTTGGAACTCCTTCACGGTAAACGAGCCAAAGGTGGGCAGAGGAAACATTACAAGGACACCCTCAAAGCCTCGCTGATAAAGTGCAACATCCTCATTGACACCTGGGAGTCCCTGGCCAAAGACCGCCCTAAGTGGAGGAAGTACATCCGGGAGAGCGCTGAGCACCTCGAATCTCGTCGCCGAGACCATGCAGAAGACAAGTGTAGGCAGCGGAAAGAACGTGCGGCAAACCAGTCCCACCCACCCCTTCCCTCAACGACTATCTGCCCCACCTGTGACAGAGACTTTGGTTCTCGTATTGGAATGTTCAGCCACCTAAGAACTAATGTCAAGAGTGGAAGCAAGTCCTCCTCGATTCCGAGGGACTGCCTATAATGATGCTATATCTGCAGGTGTCTGGTTTAGCACCTCCAGGCAAGTTTAAATTATGGTAATCAGCAATTGTGCTAAATCCCGACTTTCAAACAGGCATGCCTTATTCGCACAGCATCCATTTATTGCCTGTTTTCACCCTTTGGCCAATCCCTTGCAGTCAGAATCAGGTGAATTTATAATGGGGAAGAAAGAAATGGCATAGAAACATAGAAAATAGGTGCAGGAGTAGGCCATCCAGCCCTTCGAGCCTGCACCACCATTCAATAAGATCATGGCTGATCATTCCTTCAGTACCCCGTTCCTGCTTTCTCTCCATACCCCTTGATCCCTTTAGCCACAAGGGCCATATCGATCTCCCTCTTGAATATATCCAATGAACTGGCATCAACAAATCTCTGCGGTACGGAATTCCACAGGTTAACAACTCTCTGAGTGAAGACGTTCCTCCTCATCTCAGTCCTAAATGGCTTACCCCTTATCCTTAGACTGTGACCCCTGGTTTTGGACGTCCCCAACATTGGGAACATTCTTCCTGCATCTAACCTGTCCAGTCCCGTCAGAATTTTATATGTTTCTATGAGATCCCCTCTCATCCTTCTAAACTTCAGTGAATACAGGCCCAGTCGATCCAGTCTCTCCACATATGTCAGTCCTGCCATCCCGGGAATCAGTCTGGTGAACCTTCGCTGCACTCCCTCAATAGCAAGAATATCCTTCCTCAGATTAGGAGACCAAAACTGAACGCAATATTCCAGGTGAGGCCTCACCAAGGCCCTGTACAACTGCAGTAAGACCTCCCTGCTCCTATACTCAAATCCCCTTGTTATGAAGGCCAGCATACCATTTGCTTTCTTCACCGCCTGCTGTACCTGCATGCCAACCTTCAATGACTGATGAACCATGACACCCAGGTCTCGCTGAACCTCCCCTTTTCCTAATCTGCCGCCATTCAGATAATATTCTGCCTTCGTGTTTTTGACCACAAAATGGATAACCTCACTTTTATCCACATTATACTGCATCTGCCATCCCACTCGCCTCACCTATCCAAATCACCCTGCAGCCTCTTAGCGTCCTCCTCACAGCTCACACCGCCACCCAGTTTAGTGTCATCTACAAACTTGGAGATATTACACTCAATTCCTTCATCTAAATCATTAATATATATTGTAAAGAGCTGGGGTCCCAGCACTGAGCCCCGCGGCACCCCACTAGTCACTGCCTGCCATTCTGAAAAGGACCCGTTTATCCCGACTCTCTGCTTCCTGTCTGCCAACCAGTTCTCTATCCACGTCAATACATTACACCCAATACCATGTGCTTTAATTTTGCACACTCAGCAGAGGAGGACAAAGGGTTTGATTAGGGCAGGGAAAGATTAGGGCAGGGAAAATAGAGTACGAGAGGAAGATTGCAGGGAACATTAAAACGGACTGCAAAAGCTTCTATAGATATGTAAAGAGAAAAAGGTTAGTAAAAACAAACGTAGGTCCCCTGCAGTCAGAATCAGGGAAAGTCCTGGTCAGCCTGACATCAGTAGTGGGTAAAATGATGGAATCAATTATTAAGGATGTCATAGCAACGCATTTGGAAAGAGGTGACATGATAAGTCCAAGTCAGCATGGATTTGTGAAAGGGAAATCAAGCTTGACAAATCTTCTGGAATTTTTTGAGAATGTTTCCAGTAGAGTGAACGAGGGAGAACCAGTTGATGTGGTGTATTTGGACTTTCAGAAAGCTTTCGACAAGGTCCCAAACAAGAGATTAATATACAAAGTTAAAGCACATGGGATTGGGGGTAGTGTGCTGACGTGGATTGAGAACTGGTTGGCAGATAGGAAGCAAAGAGTAGGAGTAAATGGATACTTTTCAGAATGGCAGGCAGTGACTAGTGTGGTACCGCAAGGTTCTGTGCTGGGGCCCCAGCTGTTTACACTGTACATTAATGATTTAGACGAGGAGATTAAATGTAGTATCTCCAAATTTGCGGATGACACTAAGTTGGGTGGCAGTGTGAGCTGCGAGGAGGATGCTAGGAGGCTGCAGAGTGACTTGGATAGGTTCGGTGAGTGGGCAAATGCATGGCAGATGAAGTATTGGCCCCAAGTTTCCACATGATTTGCTCCTGATTTTTAGAACGGAGTATCTTAGAAATCGGAATTCTCGTCATTTAGTTTGCTCCAGTTCTAGTCAGTTAGAACAGTTTCACTTTGGAACAGAATTTTTTTTTCAAAAGGGGGCGTGTCCAGCCACTTACACCTGATTTCAAAGTTTCGTGAGTGAAAACTTACTCCAAACTAACTTAGAATGGAGTAAGTGAAGATTTTTGTACACTCGAAAAAACCTTGTCTACACTTTAGAAAATCAGGCGTAGGTTACAAATCAGGCGTAGGCAATGGGGGGGGGGTGTTTAAAGGGAAGTTTATAAACATTAAACACTTCAGTTTTACAAGTAAAGAGCCATCATCAATAATAAATGATAAATACATCAATAAATCAACCAATAAATCAATCAAAAAAATTTAATAAGAAATCATTAAAAAAAAATCAATAAAACATTTTCTACTTACCGACTGCAGCACCGGGAGCCCTCCAACAGCGTGCTGGGATGCCCCCCTCAGTGTGTCTCTGTCAGTGTCTCTATCTCGCTGTCTGTCTGTGTGTCTGTCATTCTCTGTCTGTCAGTGTCTGTGTTTCTGACAGCGAGGGGAGGGGGAGGAGGGGGGTAGAGGGAGAGGGGGGGGAGCAGAGGGAGGGAAGGGGGGAGAAGGGGGAGGGAAGGGGAAGAAGGGGAGGGATGTGGGAGAAGGGGGAGGGATGGGGGAGAAGGGGGGAGGGGGGGAGAAGGTGATAAAGGGGAGAAAGGAGATTGGGGGGGAAAGGAGATTGGGGGGGAAAGGAGATGGGGGGAAAGGAGATGGGGGGTATAAGGAGATTGGGGGGGCGGAAGGAGATTGGGGCGGGGAAGGAGATTGGGGGAGAAGGAGATTGGGGGGGAGAAGGAGATTGGCGGGGGGGAAGGAGATTTGGGGGGGGAAGGAGATTGGGGGGGGGAGGCTGAACAGGCCGGGCCCGAGACTTCGGGCAGGGCCCGTCCCCAGCACCAGATTTACAGGTAGGTGGCGTTGGGTCGGGTCGGGGGGGTGGTGGGAGGGAGGTCGGTTCGGTTCGGGTTGGGGGGAGGGAGGTCAGGTCAGAGGGAGGTCAGGTCAGGGGGAGGGAGGTCAGCTCGGATCCAGTCCGGGGGCGGGGGGAGCGGGTGTCGGGTCCGGTCCGGGGGCGGGGGTGTGGGGGGGGAAGCGGGTGTTGAGTCCGGTCCGGAGGCGTGGGGGGGGGGGGGGGGAGCGGGTGTCGGGTCCGGTCCGGGGGCGGGGGGGATGTGGGGGGAGCGGGTGTCGGGTCCGGTCCGGGGGCGGGGAGGGGGGGAGCAGGTGTCGGGTCCGGTCCGGGGGCGGGGGTGGGGAAGCGGGTGTTGGGTCCAGTCCGGGGGCGGGGAGCGGGTGTCGGGTCCGGTCCGGGGGCGGGGGGGGGAGCGGGTGTCGGGTCCGGTCTGGAGGCGGGAAGCGGGAGTCGAGTTGGGTCGGGAGGAAGCAGGACCTGGGCGTGGGAGGAGCCTTATTCACGCAGCCCCAGTGAGGCCATTCGGCCAGGGCTAGGGGCTGCGTGCTTCGGGCCCCTCCCACACAGTTTCAAGCGCCTGGAGCTACTGCACTTGCGCGCCCACTATAGC
This sequence comes from Pristiophorus japonicus, assembly GCF_044704955.1. NCBI lineage: Eukaryota > Metazoa > Chordata > Chondrichthyes > Pristiophoridae > Pristiophorus > Pristiophorus japonicus. Next base: position 116,267,972 of record NC_091978.1, on the reverse strand, counting down.
GCGCATGTGCAGAGGTCCCAGCACTGTTTTTGGCGCAGGGACCTGGCACCGCCCCCTACAGCTCCTGCTGCGCTGCGCCGAGGGCCAGAGGACCTGCAGGGAGGTGGAGAATCTGGAGGTTTTTTTTAGGCACACTTTGTGGTGCAAAAAACGGGCGTCCAGGTCGGGACTGCGCCGTTCTAGGCGTGGCTCGAAACTTGGGCCCATAATGTGGATAAATGTGAGGTTATCCATTTTGGTGGTAAAAACAGAGAGACAGACTATTATCTGAATGGTGACAGATTAGGAAAAGGGGAGGTGCAACAAGACCTGGGTGTCATTGGAACATCAGTCATTGAAGGTTGGCATGCAGGTACAGCAGGCGGTTAAGAAAGCAAATGGCATGTTGGCCTTCATAGCGAGGGGATTTGAGTACAGGGGCAGGGAGGTGTTACTACAGTTGTACAGGGCCTTGGTGAGTCCACACCTGGAGTATTGTATACAGTTTTGGTCTCCTAACTTGAGGAAGGACATTCTTGCTATTGAGGGAGTGCAGCGAAGGTTCACCAGACTGATTCCCAGGATGGCGGGACTGACATATCAAGAAAGACTGGATCAACTGGGCTTGTATTCACTGGAGTTCAGAAGAATGAGAGAGGATCTCATAGAAACGTTTAAAATTCTGACGGGTTTAGACAGGTTAGATGCAGGAAGAATGTTCCCAATATTGGGGAAGTCCAGAACCAGAGGTCACAGTCTAAGGATCAAGAGTAAGCCATTTAGGACCGAAATGAGGAGAAACTTCTTCACCCAGAGAGTGGTGAACCTGTGGAATTCTCTACCACAGAAAGTTGTTGAGGCCAATTCACTAAAATATATTCAAAAAGGAGTTAGATGAAGTCCTTACTACTAGGGAGATCAAGGGGTATGGCGAGAAAGCAGGAATGGGGTACTGAAGTTGCATTTCAGCCATGAACTCATTGAAGGCGGTGCAGGCTCGAAGGGCCGAATGGCCTACTCCTGCACCTATTTTCTAATCTCTTGCGTGGGACCTTGTCAAAAGCCTTTTGAAAGTCCAAATACACCACATCCACTGGTTCTCTCCTGTTCACTCTACTAGTTACATCCTCAAAAAATTCCAGAAGATTTGTCAAGCATGATTTCCCCTTCATAAATCCATGCTGACTTGGACCAATCCTATCACTGCTTTCCAAATGTGCTGCTATTTCATCCTTAATGATTGATTCTAATATTTTCCCCACTACTGATGTCACGCTAACTGGTCTATAATTACCCGTTTTCTCTCTCCCTCCTTTTTTTAAAAGTGGTGTTACATTAGCAACCCTTCAGTCCATAGGAACTAATCCAGAATCGATAGACTGTTGGAAAATTATCACCAATGCATCCACTATTTCCAGGGCCACTTCCTTAAGTACTCTGGGATGTAGACTATCAAGCCCTGGGGATTTATTGGCCTTCAATCTCATCAATTTCCCTAACACAATTTCCCACCGAATAAGGACATCCTTCAGTTCCTCCTTCTCACTAGACCTTCAGACCCCTCGTACATCTGGAAGGTTATTTGTGTCTCCCTTTGACAGACCAATGGGCAGACCAATTGAACAAATACTTTGGTTCTGTCTTCACGAAGGAAGGCACAAATAACATTCCGGAAATACTAGGGGACCGAGGGTCTAGCGAAAAAGAGAAACTGAAGAAAATCCTTATTAGTCAGGAAGTGGCCCGAGAAATAGTGGATGCTTTGGTGATCATTTTCCAACAGTCTATCGACTCTGGATCAGTTCCTATGGACTAGAGGGTAGCTAACGCATAACCACTTTTTAAAAAAAGGAGAGAGAGAGAAAATGGGGAATTATAGACCGGTTAGCCTGATATCAGTAAGAATGAATTATTAAAGATGAAATAGCAGCGCATTTGGAAAGCAGTGACAGGATCGGTCCAAGTCAGCATGGATTTATGAAAGGGAAATCATGTTTGACAAACCTTCGGGAATTTTTTGAGGATGTAACTAGTAGAGTGGACAAGGGAGAACCAGTGGATGTGGTGTATTTGGACTTTCTAAAGGCTTTTGACAAGGTCCCACACAAGAGATTGGTGTGCAAAATTAAAGCACATGGTATTGGGTGTAATATATTGACATGGATAGAGAACTGGTTGGCAGACAGGAAGCAGAGAGTCGGGATAAACAGGTCCTTTTCAGAATGGCAGGCAGTGACTAGTGGGGTGCCGCAGGGCTCAGTGCTGGGACCACAGCTATTTACAATATACATCAATGATTTAGATGAAGGAATTGAGAGTAATATCTCCAAGTTTGCAGATGACACTTAGCTGCGTGGCGGTGTGAGCTGTGAGGAGGATGCTAAGAGGCTGCAGGGTGACATGGACAGATTAGGTGAGTGGGCAAATGCATGGCAGATGCAGTATAATGTGGATAAATGTGAGGTTATCCACTTTGGTGGTAAAAACATGAAGTCAGAATATTATCTGAATGGCGGAAGATTAGGAAAAGGGGAGGTGCAACGAGACCTGGGTGTCATGGTACATCAGTCATTGAAGGTTGGCATGCAGGTACAGCAGGCGGTGAAGAAGGCAAATGGCATGTTGCCCTTCATAGCTAGGGGATAGAAACATAGAAAATAGATGCAGGAGTAGGCCATTCGGCCCTTCGAGCCTGCACCACCATTCAATAAGATCATGGCTGATCATTCACCTCAGTACCCCTTTCACGCTTTCTCTCTATACCCCTTGATCCTTTTAGCCGTAAGGGCCATATCTAACTCCCTCTTGAATATATCCAATGAACTAGCATCAACAACTCTGAGTATAGGAGCAAGGAGGTCTTGCTGCAGGTGTACAGGGACTTGGTGAGGCCTCACCTGGAATATTATGTTCAGTTTTGGTCTCCTAATCTGAGGAAGGACGTTCTTGCTATTGAGGGAGTGCAGCGAAGGTTCACCAGACTGATTCCCGGGATGGCAGGACTAACATATGTGGAGAGACTGGATCGACTGGGCCTGCATTCACTGGAGTTTAGAAGAATGAGAGGGGATCTCATCGAAATATATAAAATTCTGATGGGACTGGACAGGTTAGATGTGGGAAGAATGTTCCCGATGTTGGGGGCATTCAGTACCAGGGGTCACAGTCTAAGGATAAGGGGTAAGCCATTTAGGACCGAGATGAGGAGAAACTTCTTCACTCAGAGAGTTTTTAACCTGTGGAATTCTCTTCCGCAGAGAGTTGTTGATGCCAGTTCATTAGATATATTCTAGAGGGAATTGGATATGGCCCTTACGGCTAAAGGGATCAAGGGGTACGGAGAGAAAGCAGGAAAGGGGTACTGAGGTGAATGATCAGCCATGATCTTATTGAATGGTGGTGCAGGCTTGAAGTTCCGAATGGCCTACTCCTGCACCTATTTTCTATGTTTCTAGGTTCTTTAAGCATGATAGGAAAAATAATGCCGTTAATTACTATCAATAGCTCTTCGGTACTGAAAAGGTTCTGGCCCCAACTGAAAAGGTTCTGGTCTTTCTACCTGGCACCTACCTAGTCCATGTTTCCAGGAACCCTCGGGTAAATTGTGTCAGTCACCTGACCTCGCTTTAGTTCTTAGAGTGTCCTGTCACACGATATATAAACAAAAATGGACCAACAGTCAGCAAACCTGTAACTTCCCTAAATGAGAACAATAGAAAGTTTACCATTATTAATTCACAATGCTTGATGAATAACAAGCCTGTGCAAAACATCCTAATTTTAGCATACCTCATAATTAGAGCAATTTTGTCTGGATAAATCTTCTCATGCAGTCCTGATATAAAGTGCCCAAACTAGGATGGGCAATAAATGCTGGCCTTGCCAACGACGCTCTTATCTTGAGAATGAATTAAAAGAAAATATACAGACAAATTATAATTTTGAATTTATCTTTATTTATATTTATTTGCCATTGGATTTTAAGATTGATACAAATTAGTTCCAGCATTAAAAATCAATGATAAGATGGTGACTTTAAAAATCAAATAGCATGAATAAATGAAAGGTCTTTCTGTAAACAAACTTTAATCTGATGAATTTAACACAGCCCAACAGTTTCACTCATTCCTTACACATCACACCCAGAAACTAACATTCATTACAACGCACACAAACACCACTGACAGATAATTCAATAGAAATATCAATTTGGCTTGGCACTTTTAAAATCCAAAAACAAAACAATAAAATAGCTCTAGGTAAATGGTTTTTCATTAAGCTAATGCAAATAAATCACACACTTTCACCGCCCTCAAAACAGGGAACTTATGTCAGAGTATATTTTAATTCATAAACACTTCCTGATACATGAGCGTGAACTATAACAATTGAAGCGGCATATTTTGTGCAAAGGATGATAGTGTAACATAGGGCTGCCCTTAGGCTCAGTGAGTAAAAGTTCTGTATATTATGGTACTGAACCATACATGTTAGGAAGGTCCTAATTTTGATCCCTAGTCTTTGTGGAATTAGTTGATTTCAGCTAGGGTGGTACTGGACTGTTACAATTGTCTTCCTTTTCCCTGGGCTAGAGAATGAAATAGGAGCCTTGTTTCCTGCTCCTGATCACGATCCAGTATCTCCTGCTGGAAAATACCCATGTGTGGATGTCACACAGGACTGGGCTTAGCTATGATACTGCCTTGATTCAATAGACTGCCAATACTCACTTGTTAGCCTCATTTGACCAAGGTACCAGCATCCAGCACCTGAAGAACCATATCTTACTGGTAATCACTGTCTTCAGGAGAGAAGACACAAAGAGAGAAAATTAGAAAGATTAGGAAAATTAGGCCTTTACACTGTTACAAGCCATATTGGCTAACGATAGATTATAAAAAACATCCGCAGGGCTTGATCCCAGCAGTCACCAGTGACGGTGACCCTGTCAAAGTTCCTGGAAACTTAGGGGGAAGCTGACTGGCCCAAGCAGGTGGTGGACTCCCCCTAGAAAGCATAGCATCATGGTCCTGTTGATCTCCGTGAAAAAAAAGGAAACTGGTACATCTCATCTCACTTGGTATGTTGGTATGTTGGCCTTCAAACATATGCCGGGTACCACTGTAGGAGCTGCCAAAGAAGGTGGAAGCTCGCAGCCTAGGGAGTCCCCACCCGGGTTCCAAGACCTCAATTCTCCCCCTTTGCACTATTGGCTTTGCAAAGGACTTTCGGAGGCTCCATCCCTTCCAAGGACAAGTATAAACTCCCAGCATAAAAGAAAGAACTTGTATCTATATAGCCCGTTTCACTACCTCAGGACATCCCAAAGCTCGTTACCTACCTCTTTAACCAAGCTTTTGGTCATCTGCTGTAATTTCTTCTTATGTGGCTTGGTGTCACATTTATCTGTTTTGTCTTATAACACTGCTGTGAAGCGCCTTGGGATGTTTTACTACGTTAAAGACGCTATATAAATACAAGATGTTGTTACAGCCAATTAAGTACTTTTTGAAGTGCAAGTGTAAAGTGGCAGCCAATTTGTACTCAGAAAGGTCCCACAAGCAGTACCGAGGTGATTATCAGATAAACTGTTTAAGTGATATTAATTGTTGGCTAGGACACTGGAGAGAGCTCCTCTGCTCTTCTTTGAATAATGCCATGAGATCTTTTATGTCCACCTGAGAGGCAGATGTTGCCTTGGTTTAACATCTCATTTGAAAGACAGCATTTCCTATCGTGCAGCACTCCTTTAGCATTGCACTGGAGTGTCAGCATAGATTATGCGTTCAGATCTTTGGAGTGGAGCTTGAATCCACAAATTTCTGACTCAGAGGCATAAGTGTTACCGCTGAGACACAGCTGTACAACAGGGTCCTAGTAGAGTTTCAGGCTGTCACACCAGACTCCTACCAGCATCTGCCAGAATGTGAAAGTTGCTGCTGTGCATCAATTTCCTGATCAAGTAGCAACAATAGAAGCAAAAACCCCTGAAGTGTCAGAAAGATTTGTTGAAAACTTGTGCTTATCATTTAAACAGACTTATTAAATAAATAGGGTCCATTTTAGCCTAATCTGCCCAGCGGAAACCATGACTTTCCCGCTAGGCAGAAGCTGGTCTGCAGAGAGAAAAGGCCCTTCAAGTAAGTATAAAAATTTCCCCTGTCACGGACTTAGCCCCACTTCCCACCCGTGAGAGCCTCCCGAAACCTCCTTCCTGCCACTCACCTGGAAGTAGGCAGATGGCCTTCGCTCATCTGATCTTCGCCTACTGGCAGCCGCTCTTCACTCTCTTCACAGCCGTTTCCAGCAAGAAGTGGACCGGAGGCATTTAAATGAGGCCCACTGGTTAAAATCACGTCTCCTCCTGCTGCCTCTACTGGACAGGAAATTAACTCGCTGGAGTGGGTCTCCCTCTGGAAGCCTGATCCGAGCTAAAATCCGCCCTTTTGCCAAGCAGTGTTTAAATATAGATTTCCACTGCCCTCTGCTGGGTAGTCTTGTATTTATTTAGAGAGATGCTCAGAGGTACAACAGAATTTGGGGATCTGTGCAGTGCAAGTTTTGTTTCTGTTGAGTCATCTGGCTGGTGCACAACATATTGAAAATATCGAAAAAATATATTTTAAAATCTGTCAATTTTTGGTTTTGAAATTATAACAACATAAATCCAATAGGGAATTCAGAAGAAATATCTGTGCCCAGAGCGGTTAGTCTGTGGAACTCACTACCACAAGGAGTAGTTGAGGCGACTAGCATAGATGCATTTAAGGGGAAGCTAGATAAACACATGAGGGAGAAGGAATAGAAGGATATTCTATTCCTTCTCCCTCATGTGTGAGGAGGTGGGAGGAGGCTTGTATGGAGCACAAACACCGTCATGAACCTGATGGGCCGACTGGCCTGTTTCTATGCTGTAAATACTATGTAATCATCAAGATCAAGCTGTTATGGTAAAGACTAACAGGGAAAACTAAATCTTTGTACGCAAACAGATTACCCGCTTGGAAATTAATCACAAATGGGCCAGAAATTCTGTTGTGCCCCATTTACAGCGCTAACTTTTAAAATCTCTGAAAAGTATTGGCAGAAGATAATTCTTTTTTGCTCCTGGGAAATTCAGCTTTAGCGCTCCAAGAGGGAAGTGGAGCACTAAATCAAGTGCTAACCACATCTCTTAGAGTGATAGTGTGTGAGAGGGGTGGTAGTGGCAGAGCGCTGAAGAATATGCAGTGCAGTGCTACCGGCATCAGTAGCTCTTTCCCTCACTTAAAGGTTAGGGCCAATGATCGTTTACAACATTCTTGTAGTCAGTTCTGTGTGGCCAGTGGACTTGCGTGACTGCTATTACAGCCCCGATCATTCTCAGAGAGTGGAGGGCTTGGACATCGCACAGCAATGAGGCTGCAAAAACTTTCAGCAGGCACCAGACTGGTGCAAAGAAAGGAATTCCCGCCCCAACTCAGAATTGGGCCATGCGCCCCTCAAAGGAAGCGGAGCGCTGTCTCCGGTGCTCCACTTCCTTGGAGGGGCACTCCTGGGGCGGCAGCATGGGGCTGGACTCAGCGCCATGCTGCCGCCCCAGGAGCAGAGGAGGCCAGCGCTATGTGGATGCTCCGCTTAGCGCTGATGTGCTACAACGCCCCTCCCCTTCAATTAAAGGGGAGGGCCACTGCGCACTCTGCAGGTCCTTTGGTGGCCTCCACTGAGCCATCAGGGAGACGATCGACCGGGCTAGCAGCCCAGCACCCAAAGCGGAGTGCTGAGCTGTACGATGGCAGCCTGGTCGATGGCAGCCATTGTCAGGCTGACGTAAGATTCATCCGACAAATAAAAATGAAGGCCCAGAGCGCTGAAGGCCTCCCCTTTAAGGGGCGCTGCGGCAATGGATGTCCGCCAGCCTTGCAGTCTGCGGGGCACAAAGGGATCAGCGTGGAGCGGTGAGGGTTGGCGCGCACAGCGATTATGTCGTCGCCGGTTGTGCGCTGGCCCACGATGCGGTGCTGCCGGGACAGCATCTCACAAACCTCTTGAGCAATTTCCCCAGAAGCACCCCGTCCCCAGGAGAAAATGCCACTGTGCCCCATTAGCGCCCCCCAGAGGCACTAACAGAACTATAAAAAGGGACAATTTCGGCCCCCAAGTCTAAACTGCCAGTCTAGTTATGTACATAGATGTCAGTGCATAACTCTGTTAATATTCTGATGTGGTTGATAGTGTCTTTGGTGAGTCACGCTTGTATTTTTAAACTATTGTACCCTTTAAGTTTTAAATGCCTTTCCTAATTCCTCTTACTTCTTGGCTTCGAAGCAAAGCTGTAATTATACCCACAATTGTCCGAATATAACGAACAATGGACAATGCAACTGAAGAATTAAGATTAAAATGGTTCATTCCAGATATCTGAAAATAAAAGGAAATTCTACAAAATGAAAAGGAAATACAGTTGGGAAGAGAGAAAAAAACCATTGGTGTAAACATTTAATGGTAGATTAGTAATCATGAATTTCTGAACTCACTTCTAATTACTAGTCCACGATGTTATGTGACACCTCTGACCAATATAAAATGGAAAGCTGTTCAACCTTCGCCGTCTCCAGGCCAGGTCCAAGACCACTCCAACCTCTGTCGTCGAGCTACAGTAGGTGGACGACGCCTGCATCTGTGCACACAGAGGCTGAACTCCAGGACATAGTCGAAGTATGAAAGCATGGGCCTTATGCTAAACATTAGTAAGACAAAGGTCCTCCACCAGCCTGTCCTCGCCACACAGCATTGCCCCCCAAACATCAAGATCCACGGCGTGGCCCTGGACAACGTGGACCACTTCCCCTATCTCGGGAACCTCCTATCAACAAGAGCAGGCATTGATGATGAGATCCAACACCGCCTCCAATGCGCCAGTGCAGCCTTCGGCCGCCTGAGGAAAAGAGTGTTTGAAGATCATTCCCTCAAAACTGTCACCAAGCTCATGGTCTACAGGGCCGTTATAATACCCGCCCTCCTGTATGGCTCAGAGACGTGGACCATGTACAGTAGACACCTCAAGTCGCTGGAGAAATACCACCAGCGATGTCTCTGCAAGATCCTGCAAATGCCCTGGGAGGACAGACGCACAAATATTAGCGTCCTCGTCAACATAGAAACATAGAAAAATAGGTGCAGGGGTAGGGCATTTGGCCCTTCTAGCCTGCACCGTCATTCAATGAGTTCATGGCTGAACATGCAACTTCAGTACCCCATTCCTGCTTTCTCGCCATACCCCTTGATCCCCCTAGTAGTAAGGACTTCATCTAACTCCTTTTTGAATATATTTAGTGAATTGGCCTCAACAACTTTCTGTGGTAGAGAATTCCACAGATTCACCACTCTCTGGGTGAAGAAGTTTCTCCTCATCTCGGTCCTAACTGGCTTACTCTTGATCCTTAGACTGTGACCCCTGGTTCTGGACTTCCCCAACATTGGGAACATTCTTCCTGCATCTAACCTGTCTGAACCCATCAGAATTTTAAATGTTTCTATGAGGTCCCCTCTCATTCTTCTGAACTCCAGTGAATACAAGCCCAGTTGATCCAGTCTTTCGTGATAGGTCACTCCCGCCATCCCGGGAATCAGTCTGGTGAACCTTCGCTGCACTCCCTCAATAGCAAGAATGTCCTTCCTCAAGTTAGGAGACCAAAACTGTACACAATACTCCAGGTGCGGCCTCACCAAGGCCCTGTACAACTGTAGCAACACCTCCCTGCCCCTGTACTCAAATCCCCTCGCTATGAAGGCCAACATGCCATTTGCTTTCTTAACCGCCTGCTGTACCTGCATGCCAACCTTCAATGACTGATGTACCATGACACCCAGGTCTCGTTGCACCTCCCCTTTTCCTAATCTGTCACCATTCAGATAATAGTCTGTCTCTCTGTTTTTACCACCAAAGTGGATAACCTCACATTTATCCACATTATACTTCATCTGCCATGCATTTGAAGATAACCTATCCAAGTCACTCTGAAGCCTCATAGCATCCTCCTCGCAGCTCACACTGCCACCCAACTTAGTGTCATCTGCAAATTTGGAGATACTACATTTAATCCCCTCGTCTAAATCATTAATGTACAGTGTAAACAGCTGGGGCCCCAGCACAGAACCTTGCAGTACCCCACTAGTCACTGCCTGCCATTCTGAAAAGTACCCATTTACTCCTACTCTTTGCTTCCTGTCTGACAACCAGTTCTCAATCCATGTCAGCACACTACCCCCAATCCCATGTGCTTTAACTTTGCACATTAATCTCTTGTGTGGGACCTTGTCGAAAGCCTTCTGAAAGTCCAAATATACCACATCAACTGGTTCTCCCTTGTCCACTCTACTGGAAACATCCTCAAAAAATTCCAGAAGATTTGTCAAGCATGATTTCCCTTTCACAAATCCATGCTGACTTGGACCTATCATGTGACCTCTTTCCAAATGCGCTGCTATGACATCCTTAATAATTGATTCCATCATTTTACCCACTACTGAGGTCAGGCTGACCGGTCTATAATTCCCTGTTTTCTCTCTCCCTCCTTTTTTAAAAAGTGGGGTTACATTGGCTACCCTCCACTCGATAGGATCTGATCCAGAGTCAATGAAATGTTGGAAAATGACTGTCAATGCATCCGCTATTTCCAAGGCCACCTCCTTAAGTACTCTGGGAAGCAGTCCATCAGGCCCTGGGGATTTATTGGCCTTCAATCCCATCAATTTCCCCAACACAATTTCCCGACTAATAAGGATTTCCCTCAGTTCCTCCTTCTTACTAGACCCTCTGACCCCTTTTATATCCGGAAGGTTGTTTGTGTCCTCCTTAGTGAATACCGAACCAAAGTACTTGTTCAATTGGTCTGCCATTTCTTTGTTCCCCATTATGACTTCCCCTGATTCTGACCGCAGGGACCTACGTTTGTCTTTACTAACCTTTTTCTCTTTACATATCTATCGAAACTTTTGCAATCCGTCTTAATGTTCCCTGCAAGCTTCTTCTCGTACTCCATTTTCCCTGCCCTAATCAAACCCTTTGTCCTCCTCTGCTGAGTTCTAAATTTCTCCCAGTCCCCGGGTTCGCTGCTATTTCTGGCCAATTTGTATGCCACTTCCTTGGCTTTAATACTATCCCTGATTTCCCTTGATAGCCACGGTTGAGCCACCTTCCCTTTTTTATTTTTACGCCAGACAGGAATGTACAATTGTTGTAGTTCATCCATGCGGTCTCTAAATGTCTGCCATTGCCCATCCACAGTCAACCCCTTAAGTATCATTCGCCAATCTATCCTAGCCGATTCACGCTTCATACCTTCAAAGTTAGCCTTCTTTAAGTTCTGGACCATGGTCTCTGAATTAACTGTTTCATTCTCCATCCTAATGCAGAATTCCACCATAGTATGGTCATTCTTCCCCAAGGGACCTCGTACAACGAGATTGCTAATTAATCCTCTCTCATTACACAACACCCAGTCTAAGATGGCCTCCCCCCTAGTTGGTTCCTCGACATATTGGTCTAGAAAACCATCCCTTATGCACTCCAGGAAATCCTCCTCCACCGTATTGCTTCCAGTTTGGTTAGCCCAATCTATTTGCATATTAAAGTCCCCCATTATAACTGCTGCACCTTTATTGCATGCACCCCTAATTTCCTGTTTGATGCCCTCCCCAACATCACTACTACTGTTTGGAGGTCTGTACACAACTCCCACTAATGTTTTTTGCCCTTTGGTGTTCTGCAGCTCTACCCATATAGATTCCACATCAGCCAAGCTAATGTCCTTCCGAACTATTGCATTAATCTCCTCTTTAACCAGCAATGCTACCTCACCTCCTTTTCCTTTTATTCTATCCTTCCTGAATGTTGAATACCCCTGGATGTTGAGTTCCCAGCCCTGATCATCCTGGAGCCACGTCTCTGTAATCCCAATCACATCATATTTGTTAACATCTATTTGCATAGTTAATTCATCCACTTTATTACGGATACTCCTTGTAGTAAGACAAGGTCAACATCCCAGCATTGAAGCACTGACCACACTTGATCAGCTCCGTTACGCAGGTCACATTGTTCGCATGCCAGACACGAGACTCCCAAAGTAGGCGCTCTACTCGGAACTCGTCCACGGCAAACGAGCCAAAGGTGGGCAGAGGAAATGTTACAAGGACACCCTCAAAGCCTCCCTGATAAAGTGCGACATCCCCACTGACACCTGGGAGTCCCTGGCCAAAGACCGCCCTAGTGCATTCGGGAGGGCGCTGAGCTCCTCGAGTATCGTCGCCGAAAGCATGCAGAAATCAAGCGCAGGCAGCGGAAGGAGCGTGCGGCAAACCAGGCTCCCTGCCCACCCTTTCCCTCAATGACTATCTGTCCCACCTGTGACAGAGACTGTGGTTCTCATATTGGACTGTACAGCCACCTAAGAACTCATGCTAAGGGTGGAAGCAAGTCTTCCTCGATTCCGAGGGATTGCCTATAATGATGATAAAAGGCACGTTAAACCAACTGTTTAGGTGAGGTGTCCAGTGGTGTCAGCATTCAGTCACCTGTAGCTGAATTCCGAACAAAAATGCGATTGTTCGGCAAATTTACCAGGGGTATTTATCCTTTTCATTGTGTTGTTTCCCCCCCCCCCCCCCCCGATAGGCGTGTTTGTTACTAGGAGGAGTACTGGCAGTTGGGACGGGTGCTGTGCCAGCGCCAAGGATGCGGGATTGGCGCTCGATCCTTGCTCGCTTTCCCGGTCCAGGAACCGCAGAAGCTGCAGTCGGCGCGGGGCGTCCGCGGTCTCCAGGGCAACCGTCCGCGCCAAGTTCAGCCCGCGCTCCGGGGGCAGGCGACAGGAAGGGTGGAGAGAAAGCGAGGAGACCCAGGGACTGTGCACACACTAAAGTAGGAAAATAAACACTGCTTTGACAAATAAAAAAAAACCCGATTCAATAAATCGAAAGGCTGTTCAACAGTAAAGAATATTTTACGACTGAGGTCCTTTCGTTATGCGGCCGTGTGTGGCTGTCTTGTTGCAGACTACAAAGGGTCACTTGTGACACTGCAAATGCCAGTTAAAGGTAGTCCTGATCGCAACCAACAACCCAGCAAAAAAGATATTGTTATGCAAGAATCTTCCAAAAATAACACCTCGTCTGGATTATGTTCACGTCTTTAGAAACAAATTCCATTCTTAATGAATTTACTCTAAATAATTCAATCGTTGTGCGAATCTGTTTAAACGCATATAAAACCACCAAGCATTGCAATTATCCCTTCAAAGTTAAACTTACATGTTTTATGTTTTTTTTTGGAAGAGGTAACAGGTTTGGTTACTAGCTTACTCTTTGCACTCAATTATTTTACAACACGGTTGTCCATATGGATTGTTTCTGACGTGAGATTTTATAGGTCTGGCACGTCTAAATAAATCACAGCAAGTGCTGTATAGTTTGTGGTACAAAGTGGAAGATATCACAAAATTGGTACAACGTTTATCAGTGAAAGCAGAATGTTCTCTCCTTTTGTAGCCTACGCTGTTTCACAATGAAGTGCAGCATGACTTATGAGAACATTGGGGAATTCCATTGTTTTGCTTTAGGTGTGCAATATAATTCAAGGAAAACCCAACGATGTTTTATACATACATTAAGAGCAAGAGGGAAACTAAAGAAAGAATAGGGCCAATTAGAGACCATAAAGGTAACCTATATGTGGAGGCAGAAGACATGGTATGGTTCTTAACGAATTCTTTTCGTCTGTTTTCACAAAAGAGAGGGACTATGCAGACATTGCAATCCGGGGGGAGGATAGTGAAATATTAGATGAAATAAACATAGAGAGAGGAAGTATTAAGGAGTTTAGCATTTTTGAAAGTGGATAAATCCCCAGGCCCGGTTGAAATGTATCCTAGACTGATGAGAAGCAAGAGAGGAAATACAGGGGCTCCGGCCATCATTTTCCAATTCAGAACTGGCCGTGCATCTAGCTAAGCTGTTCCAGTACAGCTACAACATTGGCATCTATCCGACAATGTAGAAAACTGCCCAGGTATGTCCTGTCCACAAAAAGCAGGACAAATACAATCCAGCCAATTACTGCCCCATCAGTCTACTCTCAAATATCAGCAAAGTGATGGAAGGTATCTATCAAGCGAAGCTTACCAATTACCTGCTCACCGATGCCCAGTTTGGGTTCCGACAGGACCACTCAGCTACAAACCTCATTACAGCCTTGGTCCACACATGGACAAAAGAGCTGAATTCCAGAGGTGAGGTGAGAGTGACTACCTTTGACATCAAGGCAGCATTTGACCGAGTGTGGCATCAAGGAGCCATAGTAAAACCGAAGTCAATGGGAATCAGGGGGGAAACTCTCCATTGGCTGCAGTCATACCTAGCACAAAGGACGATGGTTATGGTGGTTGGAGGTCAATCATCCCAGCCCCAGGACATTGCTGCAGTGTCCTAGGCCTAACCATCTTCAGCTGCTTCAACAATGACTTTCCTGCCATCATAAGGTCAGAAGTGGGGATGTTTGCTGATGACCGCACAGTGTTCAGTGCTATTCGCAATTCCTCAGATAATGGTTGCAAAAAACAAACGGTAATCGTCGATGGGTGATCTTGTAACTGGAAGGCTGTTTTGAATTGGGTTCCGCAGGGCTCAATACTAGGTCCCTCGCTTTTGAGCTATATATCAATGATTTTGACTAATCCTTGCCACTGGACCAAGACCTAGCTCTGTCAAGCCTGTCTGGTGGCTGGTGTGCAACGGCCACCACACATTAAAAAAATCCATGCACAGGCATCTTCCACCCTTCAACATGTCATTCGGGACCTGGAATATTAGGTCCTGCTTTGAAACACCTGTGAACTCATCCCTTTTTGGCGTGGAAGCAAGTCATCCTCGATACGAGGGACTGCCTATGATGATGATGAGACTTGAATGTAGGGGGTATGATTAAGAAGCTTGCAGATGATACAAAAATTGGCCATGTGTTTGATAATGAAGAAGGAAGCTGTAGACTGCAGGAAGCTATCAATGATCAGGTGGGTGGAATTCAATCTGGAGAAGTGTGAGGTAATGCATTTGGGGAGGGCTAACAAAGCAAGGGAATACACATTAAATGGTGGGACACTGAGAAGTATAGAGCAACAGAGGGACCTTGGAGTGTGTGTGCACAGATCCCTGAAGGTAGCAGGACAGGTAGATAAGGTGATAAGAAGGCATATGGGATACTTGCCTTTATTAGCTGAGGCATAGAATACAAGAGCAGAGGGGTTATACTTGAACTGGAAAAACACTAGTTAGGCCACAGCTAGAGTACTGCGTGCAGTTCTGGTTACCACATTACAGGAAAGATGTGATTGCACTAGAGAGGGTAGAGAGGAGATTTACGAGGACGTTGCCTGGACTGGAGAATTTTAGCTATGCGAAAAAATTGGATAGGCTGGGTTTATTTTCTTTGGAACAGAAGAGGCTGAGGGGAGACCTAATTGAGGTGTATAACATTTTTAGGGGCCTAGATAGAATGGATAGGAAAGACCTATTTCCCTTAGCAGAGGGGTCAATAATCAGGGGGCATAGATTTAAAGTAATTGGTCGGAGTTTTAGAGGGGATTTGAGAGGAATTTTTTTCACACAGAGAGTGGTGCCGGTCTGGAACTCACTGCCTGAAAGGGTTGTAGAGGCAGAAATGCTCATAGTATTTAAAAAGTACTTGGATGTGTACTTGAAGTGCTGTAACCTACAAGGCGACAAATCAAGAGCTGGAAAGTAGGATTAGACTGGATAGCTCTTTGTCAGCCGGCACGGACACGATGGACCAAATGGCCTCCTTCTGCGCTGCAAATTGCTATGATTCTATGATTCCATAATCCATTGGATAACATTTAAGAGCAAATGTCCTGTCACAAATTGGATCTTGCGCCATTATTCTCGGCGGTTTTGTCGGCAGTTAAGGGGAAACTAAGTAAAACGGGCCTTTTCAAAAAATTTAGTCCACGGCTGTGGTTGGGCCTAGGGAGGGGGGAAAACTTTAAAAAAAAATTTCACCAAAAAAAAGTTAAAAAAACATTCCCAAGACACTTTTACACCTAATCGGCGTTTTATTATTTTAAAAAAATAAATAAAGAATCTTTAACTTACCTTTCTTTGCAGAGCCATTTCCAATACTGAGCCCGCTGCCAGGTCAGGCCTGGAGGTTGGGATCCTGGAAAGAGGGGCGGGGGTCGAGGCTCGTCAGAGCCAGCAGTGTCCACACAGAAGTTTCTTCGGACAATTTTGACTGACTTCTAGTTGGTTAGGCAAGTCAACAACTGGTAAAAATGGACAGAGTATGTATGGCATATACTCTGCCTATTTGTACCTGAAAATTGCAATTGGGGTCGTATATCTGGCGTAGGGCCCATATTTGCACATATTTAAGAAGACTCCTGTCAGAAACAAGCAAGTGAGCTCTTACATGCCTGTTGTATATGTAAACCTGTCTATACCTTGTACAGCCAACAGAGGGCTCATCCCCTGGAATCCCAAGGGATCCCACAATCCCTTGGAGCACAGGTACTTAAGGAGGCCTCACAGGTTGGAGGGGCACTCTGGAGACCTGCAATAAAAGACTAAGGTCACACTTTACTTTGAGCTCACAGTATCCAGTCAGACTCTTTATTCATACATAACAAATGGCGACGAGATACAGATGATGAACCCAACACTGCAGATGGGCATCCTGGAGAAATTCTCGGAGGGAGATGATTGGGAAACCTTCGTGGAGCGACTCGACCAATATTTCATGGCCAACGAGCTGGAAGGAGAAGTGAATGTTGCCAAACGAAGGGCGATTCTCCTCACCGTCTGCAAGGCAATGTATGGCCTCATGAGAAATCTGCTTGCTCCAGCGAAACCCACAGAGAAACCGTACGATGATTTGTGCACACTGGTCCGAGAGCATCTGAACCCGAACGAAAGCGTTCTGATGGTGAGGTACCAGTTCTACACCTACAAAAGGTCTGAAGGCCAGGAAGTTGCGAGTTATGTCGCTGAGCTAAAACGCCTTGCAGGACATTGCGAATTTGAAGGACATTTGGAGCACATGCTCAGAGACTTTTTTGTACTTGGCATTGGCCATGAAATGATACTTCGCAAACTTTTGACTGTAGAGACCCGAACCTTGAGTAAGGCCATAGCGATAGCCCAGGTGTTCATTGCACCAGTGACAATACTAAGCAAATCTCTCAGCACACGAGTGCTGCTACAACTACTGTGAACAAAGTGATGTTGTTTTCAAATCGCAATGTACAAGGCAGGCCCCACATGCCTGTAACTGCACGTCCGCAAATGTTTCAGAGTCCACCATCAAGGCCATTAACATCTTGTTGGCGCTGCGGGGGTGATCATCGTTTCCATTCATGCCACTTCAAAGGGTACGTTTGCAAGGGCTGTGGAACAATGGGACACCTCCAACGTATGTGCAGGCGAGCTGCAAACCATGTTAATCCTGCAAACCACCATGTTGCAGAAGAGGACAGATTCACGGTGGATCACGACGAACCAGAGCCTCAGACCGAGGAGGCAGAAGTATATGGGGTGCACACATTTACCACAAATGTCCCCCGATAATGCTGAAGATTGAATTAAATGGATTCCCGGTGTCAATGGAGCTGGACACGGGCACAAGCCAGTCCATTATGAGCAAAAAGACTTTCAAAAAATTGTGATGCAGCAAGGCCTCAAGGCCAGTCTTGACTCCCATTCATGAAACTGAGAACTTACACAAAGGAACTGATTCCCATAATCGGCAGTGCTACTATAAAGGCCTCCTATGATACCACTTTGAGTGGTACTGGGCGACGGTCCCACGCTGCTCGGCAGAAGCTAGCTAGGAAAGATATGCTGGAACTGGGACGACGTCCAAGCGCTCTCGTCCGCTGACGACACTTTGTGTGCCCAGGTCTTAAACAAGTTCCCTTCGCTGTTCGAACCAGGAAGTTCCAAGGAGCAAAAGTACAGATCCACCTAATTCCAGGGGTGTGACCCATCCATCACAAGGTGAGAGGAGTACCGTATATGATGAGAGAAAGGGAAGAGATTGAGCTAGACCGGCTGCAAAGAGAGGGCATCATTTCGCCGATCAAATTCAATGAATGGGCCAGTCCGATCATTCCAGTCCTCAAGGGAGGCGGCACCGTCAGAATCTGTGGTGATTACAAAGTAACTATCAATTGTTTCTCCCTGCAGGATCAATACCCACTACCAAAAGCCGACGTCCTTTTTGCTACGCTGGCGGGAAGACATTCACGAAGCTGTACTTGACCTTGGCCTACATGACGCAGGAGCTGGAGGAATCATCGAAGGGCCTCACCTGCATCAACACGCACAAAGGTCTCTTCATTTATAACAGATGCCTGTTTGGAATTCAATCAGCCGTGGCGATATTCCAGAGAAACATGGAAAGCTTACTGAAGTCAGTCCTGCGCACGGTGGTCTTCCAGGATGACATCTTGGTTACATGTCGGGACACAATAGAGCATCTGCAGAGCCTGGAGGAGGTCCTTAGTCGACTCAATCGCATGGGGCTCAGGTTAAGATGCGCGAAGTGTGTTTTCCTGGCGCCTGAAGTGGAGTTCCTGGGGAGGAGAATCGTGGCGGACGGCATCAGGCCACCGATTCGAAGACGGAGGCAATCGAGAATGCACCGAGGCCACGGAACGTGACGGAGCTGTGGTCGTTTCTAGGACTCCTGAACTACTTTGGTAACTTCTTACCGGGTCTCAGTACACTGTTAGAACCACTGCACGCCTTACCGCGTAAAGGAGACGAATGGGTATGGGGCAAAAGCCAAGAAAATGCCTTTGTAAAAGCTAGAAAATTGTTATGCTCAAACAAATTGCTTGTGTTGTATGATCCATGTAAGTATTTGGTACTAGCATTGATGCGTCGTCATACGGCGTTGGGTGTGTATTGCAACAAGCTAATGATTCTGGGAAATTGCAACCGGTTGCTTATGCATCCAGAAGTCTGTCTAAGGCTGAGAGAGCCAACAGCATGATTGAAAAAGAAGTATTAACGTGTGTCTATGGGGTAAAGAAAATGCATCAATATCTGTTTGGGCTAAAATTTGAATTGGAAACTGACCATAAGCCATTAATATCCCTGTTTTCTGAGAGTAAGGGGATAAATACTAATGCATCGGCCCGCATCCAGAGATGGACGCTCACGTTGTCCGCATACAACTACATCATCTGTCACAGGCCAGGCACAGAAAACTGTGCCGATGCTCTCAGTAGGCTGCCATTACCCACCTCGGGGATGGAAATGACGCAGCCCACAGATTTAGTCATGGTTATGGAAGCGTTTGAGAGTGAGCAATCACCCATCACAGCCTGACAGATTAGAACCTGGACGAGCCAGGACCCCTTACCGTCCCTAGTTAAAAATTGTGTGCTTCACGGGAGCTGGTCCAATGTCCCAGTGGAAATGCAGAAAGAGATAAAGCCGTACCAGCGGCGCAAAGATGAAATGTCTATACAGGCAGACTGCATTCTGTGGGGAAATCGGGTAGTGGTCCCCAAGAAGGGCAAGACACCTTCATCAGTGACCTCCACAGTACCCACCCAGGCATCGTAATGATGAAAGCGATAGCCAGATCCCACATGTGGTGACCTGGTATCGATGCGGACTTAGAGTCCTGCATGCACAGATGTAACACATGCTTGCAGTTAAGCAATGCACCCAGGGAGGCGCCACTAAGTTTATGGTCTAGGCCCTCCAAACCATGGTCCAGGATCCATGTCGACTATGCAGGCCGGTTTTTGGGTAAAATGTTCCCTGTGGTTGTAGATGCGTACTCCAAATGGATTGAATGTGAGATAATGTCGGTAAGCACATCCGCTGCCACCACTGAAAGCCTGCGGGCCATGTTTGCCACGCACGGATTACCTAATGTCCTCGTGAGTGACAACGGGCCATGTTTTACCAGTGCCGAGTTCAAAGAATTCATGACCTGTAACGGGATCAAACATGTTACATCTGCCCCGTTCAAACCAGCATCCTATGGTCAGGCAGAGAGAGCAGTGCAAACTATCAAGCAGGGCTTGAAGAGGGTAACTGAAGGCTCACTGCAGACTCGCCTATCCCGAGTCCTGCTTAGCTATCGCACGAGACCCCACTTAGTCATTGGGATTCCACCTGCTGAACTGCTCATGAAAAGGGCACTTAAGACAAGGCTCTCGTTAGTTCACCCTGATCTACATGAACAGGTAGAGAGCAGGCGGCTTCAACAAAGTACATATCATGATAGCGCAAATGTGTCACGCGAAATTGAAATCAATGATCCTGTATTTTATTGAATTATGGACAAGGTCCCAAGTGGCTTCCCGGCACAGTTGTGGCCAAAGAGGGGAGCAGGGTGTCTCAGGTCAAACTTTCAAATGGACTCATTCACCGGAAACACTTGGACCAAATCAAACTCAGATTCACGGACTATCCTGAGCAACCCATTTTGGACCCTACCTTCTTTGACCCCCCCCAACATACACACCAGTGGCAACCGACACTGTGGTTGGCCACGAAGCAGAACCCATCACCCGCAGCAACCCAAAGGACTCACCACACCAGGCAGTCCAGCAAGGCCAGCTGCACAGCAGTCCAGCGAGGGCCCAACAAACGATTCACCAAAACCAGCATTTGACCGAGACGATCAACCAGGGAAAGAAAGAAAGATCGACTCACCTTGTAAATAGTTACACTGTTGACTTTTGGGGGGGGGGGGGAAGTGTTGTTGTATATGTAAACTTGTATATACCTTGTATAGCCACCAGAGGGTTCATCCCCTGGAGTCCCAAGGGATCCCAGAATCCCTTGGGAGCACAGGTACTTAAGGAGGCCTCACAGGCTGGAGAGGCACTCTGGAGACCTGCAATCAAAGATTACAGTCACACTTTACTTCGAGCCCTCAGTATCCAGTCCGGCCCTTTATTCATACATAACAATGCCCATTTACAGATCCTGCTGACAATTGCTTTGGGCATCAATGGCATGGCTGAGGTTCCATAGCCCCCCCCCCCCTCTCCCCCCCCCCCCCCCCATTTTCAACTGCCAGCTGCCCGTTTTTCAGGCAGGAAATCCTCATATCCCAGGTCCTCCCTTTATATCCAGGACAAGCTTATATTATTTCTGTGGCTATTAGCAGTCAGAGTCCTGAATTTGGCTCCATCTCTCCATGGGGTCATTTTACCTTTTATTGTCGGACAAAAAATGAGTGATAGCGAATTGGTTTTACACCTTGCCCAATGATCTTTTTCATTAAAATCAATGGAAAGGAAAATGAGATGTGGTATTAAACAGACTGCTAATTTGCAATTACCTGTTTTTCACCTTTTAATGAAAGTTAAATTTACCCCCATGCATAGGTGAGATGAAAATGAGAGAGTGAGAGATAGACAAAAAGAAATAGGGGGATATGGCCCCAATTTTAACTCCAGGTAGATTCCCCGGTCAGGCCTGAGTTAAAATTACAGTCAATTCTCAATTATGTTATGGCCACAACATGCATATATAAAGAAGGAACCTGTTGGCGCTGGGTGTGTGTCCTTACTGCTTGCTCATGAGATCAGGTTAAAGTTGAAGATGTTGCAATCATGATGGCTTTTGGACAGGTGAAGAGCCAGGGCAATATTAATTGCCCTCCCGCCAGGTTTCTGCTGAGTGAGTAGTATTAAAATCAC
Organism: Pristiophorus japonicus; assembly: GCF_044704955.1. Lineage (NCBI taxonomy): Eukaryota > Metazoa > Chordata > Chondrichthyes > Pristiophoridae > Pristiophorus > Pristiophorus japonicus. Next base: position 116,246,268 of record NC_091978.1, on the reverse strand, counting down.
CTTGAAAGCCATACAGAAAGATAAAGTTAAATTGTGTGAGGGCCACAAAGACAGAGTGGGAAGCATACCGAAAATATTTGCAATATAATTTTACTGTGGGTGGAGGGAAGGGAGATTATAACACAGTAATATTCATTCACAATATTGTTGGTGTTTCATCAGTGATCTAATATAACATGTGATATTTTAGTTTTTGAATTGGTTACATGCATTTTATTGTTTCAGGAATATGATCGTAATGGTGTATTTCACTCAAGAACAGCCACAGCTGTTTTATGCCCATATAACCTTACTGTGCAACGTTATTTTCGACTGTTCAATTCAATTTTGTATTCCATGTTCCACACTTGAACAACTAAAACTGATTTGCACTATTATGTTAGACAGTCTTTAAAAATACTAGTATGTAAGAAACATCTGCCTGGAAGAAAAATGGAATCGTTAATTGCCATGTGAATTCGACAGTATAATTACTAAGTGATAGAGCACTAGATATGGTACCATATGGTAGTGGCATCTGCTGAATCAAATAAGGAAAGCACCAGCAGGTTTTCTAATTCATTCTTTACTACCTTTTCCTGGAGTTGTATAGTTTAAAAAAACATTTCAACAGTTTCAAAGGGAATTGGACTGCATATAATTAAAATGTTCAGTAATTGTGGAACATTAAGAAAGGCTTATGCAGTACACTATATAATGGCTCCATTGAAAATATAGATGATTTTTAACTGTGTTATAACCAGAGTTTATTTGCATTGGATGGGACAAATTTAACGAACCCCTATCTGGCGTATAAGCCTGAAAATTACATTGTCACTTAACGGCCTGATTACACTGGCCAACAAATCCAGAGTTTGACCCTGTGCAGGATCGTTTGATTGGTGAGTTCTTCAGGCAGCTTTAGATCATTTGTTAAAAGAATTAACATACATATTATTAAACTAAAAATATAGTTAATGCATTCTTTAAACAGCATCCCTTTATTTACTACTCCATAAATGTTGTACATATTTTAAAATAATGAACAGAATGACTACAATATTGCAACAATTGTAAACATAGACAATGAGGAGACATGGGGGCAGCAATTCATTATGGTCTGCTTTCCGGCGTAAATTTGACGGCAGGCTTCCAGTGCGTGCTTGAACAGGAAGGCCCAAGGCTAGCCCAAAATTGAGCCTTGGGTGTGATTTTAATAATTGTGAACTGGAATAAGCTGCCAACATACGATGCACCTCCAGAGGCAGCTTGTCCATAATGGACCGATCCGCTTGGCTCACTGATAGCAGCCCTAAAGTAAGCCCGGGGTGGGGGAGAAGAACAGGAGGGGGCGATCGCGGGCTGGCAGCGGCTCTCAGGATTCTGCAACTAGTGCCTATAACAAACTTAGGCTGTAAGATAGAATAGTATGATCATCTGCGATAGATACTGCATGCAATTAGTTATTGCACAATAGTAGTTAATAATAATAAAAACTGGCTTTAATTTATTTAAAATAAAATGGGTGAATTTACTTCTGAGATTCAGACTTATTCAAAATGTTGCATGATTGCCTATAAGGACTAAAGGATACATGAATTGAAATGACACATTGGGATGCATGAAATCCAAACCAATGTGGACTGGAATGAGTCAATGAAACTTCAACATGAATTTACCCAAAAGCACAATACTGTTGAAAGAAATAGTAGTTATTGTAGACCTTTGGTTTTCTTTCTCATCTGGGTGTCTGACATGTGGAAACTCAACACTATCTTTAGGCCATTAAAAAATCTAAAACAAAGTAAAATACTGCGGATGCTGGAAATCTGAAATAAAAACAGAAAATGCTAGAAATGCTCAGCGGGTCAGGCAGCATCTGTGGAGAGAGAATCAGAGTTCTGACGAAGGGTCATCGACCTGAAACGTTAACTCTATTTCTCGCTCCACAGATGCTGCCTGACTTGCTGAGTATTTCCAGTATTTTCTGTTTTATATACCATTGATAATTTTTTTTACGTTACAATTTCTATTTGTCGATATAAAATGCTTCTTGTAGGGACACACTCCACTATTTAAATTCATTACATAGTTAAAACAAAGAATACAAGTCAGAGTAAGTTTTGATCAAAGTGCATAGTGTTCTGGTTAGATTACAACTTGAATACTGTGTCCAGTTCTGGTCACTGGACCAGAATTTACATCAATGAATTTGTCAAATTTGTTTGGTGTTATCAGCAAATTTGACTACTTTGCATTGAGTTTTTGAATCCAAGTCATTGATGATGTACATTAGAAACATTAGTGGTCACAACACTGAGCCTTGGTGCACCCACACAGTACTTACCCCCCACTCATACATAACTCTTCAAATAAGTACTGATTTTGTTATCCTTCATTTAATTTCTTATCCATTCCTAGGGTTTAACTTGAAACATTATAGGTTTGAGCTCATTGAAAAGGGTCTTGAAAACATAGGATTACATAGGATATACGGCACAGAAATAGGCCAGTCCATGCCAGCGTTTATGCTCCACTTGAACCTCCTCCCGTCTTTCCTCATCTAAATCTTTCAGCATAACCCTCTATTCCCTTCTCCCTCATACGCCTGTCAAGCCTCCCCTTAAATACATCTATAGTATTTGCTTCAACCACTGCATGTGTTAGCGAGTTCCACATTCTCACCAATCTTTGGGTAAAGAAGTTTCTTCTGAATTCCGTACTGGATTTCTTGATGACTATCTTATATTGATGGCCTCTAGTTATGTTCTTCCCCACAAGTGGAAACATTCTCTCTGTATCCACTCTATCAAAACCGTTCATAATTTTAAAGACCTCTATTAAGTCACTCCTTTTTTCAAGAGAAAAGAGACCCAGCCTCTTCATCCTTTCCTGATATGATTACCCTCGCATATCTGGTATCAGCCTTGTAAATCTTCTCTGCACCCTCTCCAGTGCCTCTATATCCTTTTTATAACATGGCAACCAGAACTGTATACAGTGCTCTAAGTGTGGTCTAACCAAGGTTCAATACAGGTTTAGCATAACTTCTCTAGTTTTCAATTCTATACCTCTAGAAATAAACCTTAGTGCTTGGTTTGCTTTTTTCCCCCTTGCTAACCTGTGTCGCAACCTTTAGTGATTTGTGTATTTGTACTTCGCGATCCCTTTGTTCCTCTACCCCACCGAGAGTTGCACCCTTCAAGTGTTAAGTGAACTCACTATTCTTCCTACCAAAATATAATACCTCACATTTACCTGTGTTGAACTTCATTTGCTAATTATATGTCCATTCTGCAAGTTTATTAATGTCCTCCTGTAATTTGTTGCAGTCCTCCTCAGTATTGACTATCCCTTCCCCAATTTGGTGCCATCCGCAAATTTCGAAATTGTGCTTTTGATTCCAAAATCTAAATCGTTAATATAAATTGTGAATAACAGTGGTCCCAGCACTGATCCTTGTGGAACACCACGACCCACCTTCTTCTACTGTGAACAGCTACCATTTACCCTTACTCTCTGCTTTCTGTCTTGAAGCCAGCTAGATATCCATTCTGCTACTTGTCCCTGACTCCACATTCTCTAACCGTATTCATCAGTCTATTATGGGGTACCTCATCGAAGGTCTTTTGAAAATCTAGATAAATTACATCTACTGCATTATCATTGTCTACTCTCTCTGCTACCTCTTCAAAAATTGGCAGTAGAAAAAGTGATGCAGCTATCAGCAGCTATGATTACCTCAGCTCCCCTATTTTATTACGGACACTATGTGCGTTGCTGTACAGACAGCTTAACTAATTTTTAATAGGATTTCCTCTCACTTTATGTTTAACCATCTTTTTAGACTCCTGTTCTATAACTCTATTTATTCCCTTACCATCAATGTCCTCCTTTGCTTTATTTTTTCCTATACTCTCTTTTCCTCTTTTGTTCATATTTAGGCTGGTTACGTTTCTTGTAGATCCCTCCCCCTGCCTAGGACAGTTACTTTTTCAAAAATTTAGTGGAGGCGAAATAGTCCCTCGCCCTGATTGGGCACGGCAATGATGTCATCGTCGGTTGCGCGCCCACCCGGGGCGCTAAACGTGGGGCGCAGTGCTGCCGGGACAGCGCCCCCAAAACTTCCGGGGCAATATCCCGGGAGGCGGTAGCGCTCCCCTCCTCAGGCCAAAAACTGCATTGCACCCTGTTACTGCCCCCTGGAGATGCTAATGGGATGCAAAAAAAGGGGCAATTTTGCCCCGAGTTACTTTTTCAAAAATTTCAAGTCACAAAAAGTCTGACCAGAACAAGCAAGACAATCAAGCAGTTCATCCCTCGTGTCAAAGGCCAGTTATGTGGAAAGACAGAAGAAAGCTTGGCTTTTTGCCCAGGGAAGGAGGCATCTGACGGATAATCTTACAGAGATATACAAGTTGAGGGACAGGGTAGATCTGGAATACTATAAATTCAATTGTGAGAGTAGAACAAGAGAACACAAGTACAAATTAAACAAAATTAAATTTAGGGCTGATATCAGGAAATTCTTCTTCATGCAAATAGTCACCAACGTATGGAATAGACTCCCAGATAGAGCAATAGAGGTGAATATCCAGGGGTAAGAACATAATAATTAGGACCAGGAGTTGGCCATTCAGTCCCTCTAGCCTGCTCCGCCATTCAATAAGATCATGGCTGATCTACTACCTTAACTCCACTTTCCTGCACTATCCCCATATCCCTTGATTCCCTTAATATCCAAAAATCTAGCGATCGCTGTCTTGAATATACTCAAAGACTAAGGGCTAAAAATTAGTCGACCTTGCGACTGATTTTTTGGCGATATTTCGCCGATTTTGGTGAAAAACGGTGCGGCGGTAATTTGGAGAAGTCTTGCGCCAGCGCTTTTCAAATACCGCTGGAAAGAGGAGCGCCACCGTGCAAGACTCAAAATATCACTTTCGCCAAATATTTGGCTCTGAGTGCACCAGTATTTAGGACGAAAACAAAACGTCAAGGAAAAAGTTGCGTTGCAGCCCTTGGATCAGCGGTAAGTATGAAGACCTGCAAAAAAGGTAAGTTAAAGTTTTTATTTTTTTATTATTTTGCAGTGATTCGCTAGCTCAGTGTCTTGTGAATGTTTTGTGATTTTTTATTTTTTGTTTTTTGCTATTTATTTTTGGTATTTTCCCAACTCGCAGCGGTATCGGCCTCGAAGTAAAGTTGCAGAAAAGTCGTGGTTTGTGCCACGAATCATTATGCAGCGCCGATTTTTACCGCTGCGCAAATTGAAGCTTGAATTTACTGCCTCATAGCGATAGCGTTGCCATAACGATAATTTGGGCGAAAAAATATCATTATTGTCGGGAACCGAATTTCTAGCCCATTGCCTCCACAGCTCTCTGAGGTAGAGAATTCCAAAGATTCACCACCCTCTGAATGAAGAAGCCTCTCCTCATCTCAGTCTTAAATTTCCTACATTACAACTGTGACTACACTCCAAAAGTACTTCATTGGCTGTAAAGCGCTTTGAGACGTCTGGTGATCGTGACAGGTGCTATATAAATCCAAGTCTTTCTTTCGAAATGGCCAACCCCTTATTCTGAGACTGTGCCCCCTGTTTCTAGACTCCCCAGCCAGAGGAAACATCCTCCCTGCGCTACATCAACCCTGTCAAGCCCTGTAAGAAATTTGTATGTTTCAATGAGATCACCTCTCTGTGGGTCCAAGTTTCCGCCTTCTTGAAAAATGACGCACCTCCATAAGGTGCGCCGACTTTCTGGAATAAAAAGGACACTGAAAACTTATCTTGGGATTCTCCGGTCTCTTCGTGCTCAGCGTGGCGCAGCACAAGGGGTCGGGGGCGGAGCCGGGTCCCGGCACTGAAAACAATGCTGGGACCTTTGCACATGCGCACTAAAGTGTGCGCACATGTGCAGTAAGCTCCTCGCTTCCGAGGCTGCGTGGGAGGAAGCACGCTGGCCCTAGCCCTGGCCGAATGGGCTCCCCGGGCGAAGATCGGGACTCGGGCCTCCCTCCCGTTCAGCTCCCCCCTCCTCCCTCCCTCCCATTCAGCTCCCCCACTCTCTCCCTCCCGTTCAGCTCCCCCCCTCCCTCCCTCCCATTCAGCTCCCCTCCCTCCCATTCAGCCTTACCCCCCCTCCCTCCACGTCATCGGCAGCGGCCCGTTCAGCCTCTCCCCCCCCGTCCAGTTCAGCCTTGCCTCCCTCCCTCCTCTTCACCCCCCCCTCCCCCCCGTTGTCGGCGGGGCCCGCCCACCCGAAGGGTCAGCGGCGGCGGCCCAGTCAGCCCCTCCCCCCTTCCTCTCTCCCCCCACTCCTCTCTCCCCTCCCTCTCTCCCTCCCTCTCCCCCTCTCTCTTTATTTGTAAAAGTGAAGTGTTTAATGTTTGTAACCCCCCACTTCCCTCCCAATCTCTCGTTCCCTATGCCTGATTTATAAGTGTAGGCAAGGTTTTTCTGAACGTACAAAAATCTACACTTACTCCATTCTAAGTTAGTTTGGAGTAAGTTTTTGCTGCCTAAACTTGCAAAACAGGCATAAGTGGCTGAATACGCCCCCTTTTGAAAATAAAATCTGTTCTAAAATGAAACTATTCTCACTCACTAGAACTGGAGCAATTTCTAAGATGCTCCATTCTAAACTAGTTGCTCCAAAAAAATAGGAGCAACTCAGGCCGAAACTTGAGCCCATTCTTCTAAACTCTAGTGAACATAGGCCTAGTCTTATCAGGGCCCATATAATTGAATTAAGATGTCATTACTCTTATACTAAAATCCTCTTGTAATAAAGGCCAACATATCATTTGCTTTCTGAATTGCTTGCTGTACCTGCATGTTAACTTTCAGTGATTTGTGTACAAAGACACCCAGGTCCCTCTGAACACCAATATTTCCCAATCTCTCACCATTTAAAAAATACTCTGCTTTTCTATTTTTACCACCAAAGTGTATAACTTCATGTTTCTCCACATTATATTCCATTTGCCATATTCTTGCCCACTCACTTAGCCTGTTTATATCCTCTTGAAGCTTCTTTGCATCCTCCTCACAACTTACATTCCCACCTAGCATTGTATCATCAGCAAACTTGGATATACAGGTATATATCCGTTCTGGATTTCGGGTATTTCCGGATTTCGGGACGTCTTTCCGAGGGTCCGGGGTGGCAGAGCGTTGGCGGAGGGTCCGGGGCGGAGTGGGGATCGGCAGGGGGGAGGGGGGGCGGTGGAGGGGCGGTGGAGGGGGGGGTAGTGGAGGGGTAGGCAATGGAGGGTCGGCGGAGGGTCCGGGGCGGCAGAGGAAGGGTCAGCGGAGGGGGTGGCGGTGGAGGATCAGTGAAGGGTCCAGGGCAGCGGGGGCAGGGCGTGGGGTGGCGGAGGGTCAGCGAAGGTTCCGGGGCGGCGGAAGTGGGGGGCGGGGGCGGGGGGGGGGGGAGGCGGCAGAGGGATGGTTGGCAGAGGCTCCGGGGCAGCGGAGGGTCCGAGGCAGCGGATGGGGTCGGTGGGTCCGGGGGTGACAGCGGTGGCGGCCGAGAAAAATCTGCGTTGAAGACCTGCAAAAAAGGTAAGTTAAAGTTTTCATTTTAAAATAATTTTTCAGAGATTTATTAGGTAAGGGTTTTGTGAATGTTTTGGAATTTTTATATTTTGTTTTTTTGGAATTTTTGGGGTGGGGGGGTGGGGTTCTCCCCTCCCTAGGCCCAATTCGCAGCGGTAATCGATTTAAAAAAATGTCCGGATTTCAGAACATTTTCCAGATTCCGGACGACCCCTCCACGGATCAGCACGATGTCTGGATTTCGGAACATTTCAAGTTTTGGAACTCCGGATTTTGGACACTCAACCTGTATTTGGTCCCCTCATCCAAATCATTGATATAGGTTGTGAATAGCTGAGGCCCAAGCACTGATTCTTGCGGTACACCACTAGTTATAGTCTGCCAAACCGAAAATGACCTGTTTATTCGTACTCAATTCTGTCTGTTCACCAATCCTCAATCCATGCTAGTATATTGCCCCCAATCGCATGAGCCTTAATTTTGTTTAATAACCTCTGTGTGGCACCTTATCTTCTGAAAATCCAAATATACCACAACCACTGGTTCCCCCTTATCTATTCTACTAGTTACAACCTCAAAAAACTCTAACTGATTTGTCGAACATGATTTCCTTTCATAAGTCCCTGTTGACTTTGCCCAATCCTATTATTGGGCCAGAAATTACAATCGGAGGCTTCCTGCAGGAAAATGCCTCCGACCGGAAAAAAAATTACGAAAGTACCTGGTGGACCTGGAAGAACGAACACTTCGGCCCTGAGGCTTGATGCGCAGCCCAGCGCAGAGGCCCATGCATCCAGAGAACGTACGGGCATTCTAGGATCATGTGGGTCTGAACCACCAATGAGCATGGAGTATTCTCATTGATAGTAATGGTGAGTTCCATTTGTACCGACCTCCCATTGCAATCAATGAGAATACCCCCAAAAACAAAGAAACACAAAACATAAAAAACACCTCACATATTTAAAATTAATTGAAATTGAATTAAATTAAACATTTTAGAAAAAAAAATGGGGGGTGGGGAAATTTTTTTTAATGGGGTGAAAATTGCAGTCGGTGGCTTCCTTCATACAAAACGCCTCTGACCTGAAAAAAATCTATGAAAGTACCTGGTGGTCTCGGAGGAATATAGGATTCCGGTTGGAGGCCTAGATTCGCTGCACAGTGCATGGGAAGATGTATTTCAAGTACGTACGTACATGCTGGAGTCACGTGGACCTGGATCACCAATCACTATGCAGTATTCTCATTGATAAAAATGGGAACTCCATTTGAACATAGAACATAAATAGGAGCAAGAGTAGGCCATTTGGCCCCTTGAGCCTGCTCCGCCATTCAATAAGATCACGGCTGATCTGATCCTGACCTCAACTCCACTTCCCTGCCCGCTCCCCATAATCCATGACTCTGTTATCATTCAAATATCTGTCTATCTCCACCTTAAATATATTCAAAGACCCAGCCTCCACGGCTCTCTGGGATAGAGAGTTCCAAAGGTTCATGACCCTCTGAGACAAGAAATTCCTTCTCATTTCTGTTTTAAATGGGCGACCCCTTATTCTGAAACTATGCCCCCTAGTTCTAGATTCCCCCATGAGGGGAAACATCCTCTCTGCATCTACCCTGTCAAACCCCCTCAGAATCTTACATGTTTCAATAAAATCACCTCTCATTCTTCTAAACTCCAAGGAGTATAGGCCCAATCTGCTCAACCTTTCTTCATATGACAATCCCTTCACTGCAAGAATCAATCTCGTGAACCTTCTCTGAACTGCCTACAATGCAAGTATATCCTTCCTTAAATAAGGAGACCAAAACTGTATGCAGTACTCCAGGTATGGTCTTACCAACATCCTGTACAATTGGAGCAGGACTTCTCTACTTTTATACTCCACCCCCTTTGCAATAATGACCAGCATTCCATTTGCCTTCTTGATTACTTACTGTACCTGCATGCTAACTTTTTGCATTTCATGCTGAAGAATCCCCAGATCACTGTACTACAGCATTTTGTAATTGCTCCCCATTTAAATAATAATTAGCTTTTTTATTTTTCCTGCCAAAGTGGATAACCTCACATTTTCCCATTATAGTCCATCTGCCAAATTTTTGCCCACTCGCTCAGCCTATCTATATCCCTTTGTAGATTCTTTGCAGCATCCTCACAACTTGCTTTCCCACCTATCTTTGTATCATCAGCAAATTTGGCTACGCTACACTCGGTCCCTTCATCCAAGTCATTAATATAAACTGTAAATAGTTGAGGCCTCAGCATTGATCCCTGTGACACCCCATTAGTTACAGTTTGCTAACCTGAAAATGACCATTTATCCCAACTCTCCGTTTTCTGCTCGTTAGCCAATCCTCTATCCACACTAATATATTACCCCCAACCCCATGAGCTTTTATCTTGTGCAGTAACCTTTTGTGTGACACCTTATCGAATGCTTTCTGGAAATCCAAATATATAACATCAACTGGTTCTCCTTTATCCACTCTGCTCATTTTATCCTCAAAGAATTCCAACAGATTTGTCAAACATGATTTCCCTTTGATAAAACCATGCTGACTCTGCTTGCCTGCATTATGATTTTCTAAATGTCCTGCTACTTCTTCCTTAATGATGGACTGCAGCATGTTCCCAATGATAGATGTTAGGATAACTGGTCTATAGTTTCCTGCTTTCTGTCTCCCTCCTTTCTTAAATAGGGGCGTTACATTTGCAGTTTTCCAGTCCGCTAGGACCTCTCCAGAATTCAGGGAATTTTGGTAGATTACAACCAATGTATCCACTATCCCTGCAGCCATTTCTTTTAAGACTTTAGGATGCATGCCATCAGTCCCAGCGTACGTGTCCACCTTTAATCCCATTAGTTTGCCTAGTACTTTATCTCAAATGATAGTGACTGTTTTAAGTCCTGTTTCCCCCCCCCCCCCCCAGCAATAGCTACTTTATTATCAATTATTGGGATGTTTTTAGTGTCCTCTACCATAAAGACCGATACAAAATATTTGTTCAAAGTCACTGCCATTTCTCGGAGTCCCATTATTAATTTGCCAGTCCCATCCTCTAAGGGACCAACGTTTACTTTTTATATACCTGTAGAAGCTCTTACTGTCTATTTTTATATTTCTTGCTAGTTTACTCTCATATGCTACCTCTCTGTCGTTATCATTTGTTTAGTCATCCTTTGCTGGTTTCTAAAAATTTCCCAATCCCTGGCTCTTCCACTGTCCTTTGCAACATTGTATGCCTTTGTTTTCAACCTGATACCATCCTTTACTTGCTTAGTTAGCCAGGGATGGTTCATTGTTTGTATGAGGTCCCATTACTATCAATGAGAATAACCCCCTAAAACACCGAAACACACCATAATAAATAAAACATCTCACATATTTAAAATTAATTGAAATTAAATGTCATTAAATGTTTAAAAAATATATATATTTTGGGGAATTTTTGTAATGTGTTTTAATAATGTTAAAATAAACTTACCTTTATGCACAGGGTTTTTAATATAAATATGAATGTTTACATTTAATTTTTATATGTTTTAAAAGTGTTACGCTGGTAAAAGTAAGCTATGCACCTGCTTTTACCAGCCGTAAAAGTTTGAAGGACATTCACTGGGCATGTTAGATATATTCAAAAGGGAGTTAGATATGGCCCTTACGGCGAAAGGGATCAAGGGGTATGAGAGAAAGCAGGAAAGGGGTAGCATCACCATTCAATAAGATCATGGCTGATCATTCCCTCAGTACCCCTTTCCTGCTTTCTCTCCATACCCCTTGATCTCTTTAGCCGTAAGGGCTATATCTAACTCCCTCTTGAATATATCCAATGAACTGGCATCAACAGCTCTCTGCGGCAGGGAATTCCACATGTTAACAACTCTCTGAGAAGAAGTTTCTCCTCATCTCAGTCCTAAATGGCCTACCCCTTATCCTAAGACTATGTACCCTGGTTCTGGACTTCCCCAAAATCAGGAACATTCTTCCCGCATCTAACCTGTCCAGTCCCGTCAGAATCTTATATGTTTCTATGAGATCCCCTCTCATGCTTCTAAACTCCAGTGAATAAAGGCCCAGTTGATCCAGTCTCTCCTCATATGTCAGTCCAGCCATCCCAGGAATCAGTCTGGTGAACCTTTGCTGCACTCACTCAATAGCAAGAACGTCCTTCCTCAGATTAGGAGACCAAAACTGAACACAATATTCCAGGTGAGGCCTCATCAAGGCCCTGTACAACTGCAGTAAGACCTCCCTGCTCCTATACTCAAATCCCCTAGCTATGAAGGCCAACATACCATTTGTCTTCTTCACCGCCTGCTGTACCTGCATGCCAACTTTCAATGACTGATGAACCATGACACCCAGGTCTCGTTGCACCTCCCCTTTTCCTAATCTGCCGCCATCCAGATAATATTCTGCCTTTGTGTTTTTGCCCCCAAAATGGATAACCTCACATTTATCCACATTATACTGCATCTGCCATGCATTTGCCCAATCACCTAACCTGTCCAAGTCACCCTGCAGCCTCTTAGCGTCCCCCTCCCAGCTCACACCGGCACCCAGTTTAGTGTCATCTGCAAACTTGGAGATATTATACTCAATTCCTTCATCTAAATCATTAATGTATATTGTAAAGAGCTGTGGTCCCAGCACTGAGCCCTGCGGCACTCCACCAGTCACTGCCTGCCATTCTGAAAAGGACCTGTTTATCCCGACTCTCTGCTTCCTGTCTGCCAACCAGTTCTCTATCCACGTCAGTACATTACCCCCAATACCATGTGCTTTGACTTTGCACAACAATCTCTTGTGCGGAACCTTGTCAAAAGCCTTTTGAAAGTCCAAATACACCACATCCACTGGTTCTCCCTTGTCCACTCTGCTAGTTACATCCTCAAAAAATTCCAGAAGATTCGTCTAGCATGATTTCCCTTTCATAAATCCATGCTGACTTGGACCGATCCTGTCACTGCTCGGGTACCTGTGTTTATTTCTGAAAGGCAGTGGCAGTTACCCAAAAGAAAAGATGCCATCATGGAAGAAAAACAGTGATTATTAGTGTACAACAATAACAGTACATCAATAAAAAGTCAACAAATACAGAAAGCTGTCGACAGGACAAACAGAAATAGGATGACCACAAATTCGCCTGGTATCTCCTTGCAGATCATCCCGGGTCTGAGGACCCCGACAGTGACCTAGTGCAACACAGTAATGTTGGCCAAGGGACTGCAAAGGATTTGCTAATATTATAGAAACGCAATAATATTCAAATAAGTTATGATGCTAACAGGTACAGAAACCATACCACTTGTACCACGTCTTTTCTATAACGGCGTTCCCAAAATTGCACACAATACTCTGAAGGTGGCCTGTACTGCAACTTTCCAACAAAATGAGAGGCTTCGGCAATACTGACAGCAGCAGGTAGAATTAGTTAGCAATTCAGCAAGATTGAAAAGACAAATCAAAGTTGTGGAAGGTGTATGTGGCTTGACTGAGTCGCGGTCCTTGGTGACCACATAATGCCATAAGATGGCCCTGCTGTGTATTTCTTGTGCACATTTTCAGCTTTTATTTCAGATGTCCAGACTTTGCATTTGTTGTACTTCTGTCATTAGATCAATGCCAGAGGTTTCAAAGGCAATCACTGCGAGTATTAGGCTAGTTCAGAAATCGGAGAGTCAGTAACTAACTAAAGTGGCATTAAATGTATCTAAGTAATTAAGAAAATGAATAATTGAAACAAAGGGGAATTTATATACTTCCTTAAACAAAGCATTAAAAGCTACTGCAAGCCATTCCGCGTTGGAGGGTTATATACAATGCGCAGTCAAGCTTATCTCAAACTGCATTACAACGTTCCATGTGTTGCTGCAATCAGACCCGGCTATGGACATGGTGTTGGTCTCTGGTGAACTATTAAAAAATCTGGCGCCCCTGGAACTCAACTTCGCGCTCATCCCCAATCCCCATTTAATTCAAGCATACATTAATCCGCAGCAACCAGAATTATTTATCTAAAATTGCAGTGATCACATCTTTATTCAATCCAATTGGGGCAGCGGCACTGAATCGCGTGACTTCACTTTAATATAAATAAAATATATTGTTGGCGTTCAGTGTAACCTATGACACCAGAACAGTTATAACTCCAATTATCTAAATCAGTTACCATCAAAAATTAAAAAAACGTTTTCCATAACATCCATTTTCTATTTTCAGTTTTAAACGTGCTCAATGAACACTTTAAAATAGAATTCAATTCAGAATATTAATCAGAACTCATTACTTGCACTCACATTTCCTCTCCGGAAACAAGTTATTTTCTTGTTTAGTCCAAACTCCTCGTTGTAAGCAATACACTGAAAAAAGGTATATTGTTTTTGAATAAAAATACTGTCAGACTTTAGTTTTAGTAAAGTCATGTCACTTTATCATAGTGTGTCTTTATGGGAACAGACTGTCAGTTACAGATGAGCTCTGGTTCGTGTTTTGTGTTAAAACCATTGATGAATGCATATTTTTCATCTATAAACAATGAAACTACTATAGTATTATTTGCGCGGGGGATATACAACGATAGTAATAGTTTTATTCTGTCTGTGTAAGGGAAGGTTATTTATTGGATTTATTAATTGTATGACTTTAAAATCAAAAAGTTTGAGTAACTGCATTTTGAGGTTTATCACTATTTCAATAATTCCTACTTCCTATATTCAGTATATTGATACATTTAATTAATCTTAAATTGATATATGTTTAAATGATCTGATACTTTTTTTCCTCCCATTCCGTCCCTATTCCCGCCTTAAACTGCCCTCTGATCCTGTCAGTTATTTCTGTTTCTCAATCCCCGCCATTCCTCTGTTGCCAGTGGCGGGCCCGCGACTGTCTATCGATCAGGGCGCATTTCCACACCTAATGCCGCGGGTTTCGGTGAGGGAATCCCTTCGGTTGACGTCACAGAACAGAGGGCGTTCCCCACTTTCCACCTATCAAGTGAGAGGCTAGGTGTTTCCCGCTCGCCACGGCGCTCGTTCAAGCTTTAAAAACAAAAGCTGTGAGGCAGTGAAACTCAGAGAAGAAGGAACTGATCCAGGGCTGAGCATAGACAAGTACTTCTAGAGTCAGTCAGTGAGAGTACTTGGTTATACTGGAAAGAAAAGGGCAGAGAAAAGGAATCGCTTTGAGATAAATTGCAAGAATAGCGTTTCTGTTGATCTGTTTTAAATGTAGTAGCTCAACCCTCGTTAACTTTCTATGTTGGAGAATGGAGTGGGAATTAGAAAAAAAATTCCCCCGTAAAACCAAGACAGGCGAGGAGACGCAATGGGTAAGTGTCGCTTAGCTTTAACCTTCCTCATTTGAGCACGGTAATGACTGGGGAATGAATATTTAGGAAACTGGGCTGAAAGTGAAGATGGGAGTTCGGGTGAGCGATCTTAATGTTAAAAAAAACAAGGTAAGTATCAACGAAAGTAACAGGCTGCTGTTAACAGGACAGTATCTAATGACATTAATTTATCTGATTACACATTCATTTACAGATTGGATTAAGAAATCAAATTTACTACAGTCTGCGAGTAAATAACCCTAGTTTAAAACTACAAAAGGAAGCAGGTTGCTGAATGAGAAAAAACTTGGTCTATTTGTGCTCTAACCTGTGCAAAGTACACAAAAGAAGCCCGTATTTTGTAAATTATTACCATTATATTTTACAGGAGAAAATAATGAAGAAACTTGCCAATGAAACAAAGTGGAGTTCACAGCAATACGTACACCGACTGTTTAAGGTATCTTTTTATAATGTCAAACGTCTTAGCCATATCTTCAGAACTGGGACCGAAAATGATTGCTTAAACAAGTTGCCACTAAAAACATTCAGATTACAGACAGACTATAATAATAGTTATTATAATAGTAATCAATTGCATAGCATCACTTGATCAGCTTGTAAGGATTGCATTATTGTTGTTAATCCTTCAACAACAACGACATGCATTTATATAGTGCTTTTAACGTAGTAAAACGTCCCAAGGTGCTTCACAGGAGCATTATCAAACACAATTTGACACTGAGCCACATATAGAGATATTAAGATAGGTGACCAAAAGCTTGGTCAAAGAGGTTTTAAGGAGTGTCTTAAAGGAGGAGAGAGGTAGCGAGGCTTCAGGAGGGAATTTCAGAGCTCATGGCCCAGGCAGCTGAAGGCACAGCTGCCAATCTTGGAGCAATTAAAATTGGGGATGCACAAGAGGTCAGAATTTGAGGCGCATAGAGATCTTACAGGGTTGTAGGGCTGGAGGAGGTTACAAAGATAGGGAGGGGCAAGGTCATGGAGGGATTTGAAAATAAGGATGAGAATTTAAAAATCGAGGTGTTGCGTGAACGGGAGCCAATGTAAGTCAGTGAGCACAGGGGTGATGGATGAACGGGATTTGGCTCGAGTTAGGATACAGACGGCAGAGTTTTGGATGAGTCCAAGTTTATGGAAGGTGAAAGATGGATGCCCTCATGTAGCAACTACATGAAGCCTCAAGGCCATTCATACCTGCCATTAAACCGGCCACGAGACAAATGAAACAAATGCTGAATGAAATTGCCAAGTCTGCAGTTTATATATAATGGTCCTGAAATCCTGGTTTCTTCTTCCCACGGGCGTTCGACTAAAAATAAGAGAAAAGATGCGCACTTACCTTTTGGTCGAACGCTCACCAGAAATCTTGGACTCAAGGCTTCCTCTTCTTGTGCAACGGAGTGCGTTCACGTTGGGATATCCGTAGGAGTCACGTGGGCCTGGACACCCAATCGTGGTAAAGTATTTTCTCATTCATTGTAATAGAATTTCGTAAGTCCGAAACTTCTATTACTATGAATGAGAAACAACCTCAAATGCCCAAACACTACATAAAACATTTTAAAAAACACCTCACATAAATACATTATAGAAATTAAAGTTGATAGAAATGTTTTTGAAAAAAAAATTTGCTAATTTTTTAAAAAAAGTTTTAATTATGGTTTAAAATAAAATTACTTAAGTGGGCAGGGTTTTTAACATAAATATATATTTTTAAATTTAATTTTTATATTTTTTGATATGTTTCAAAACTCTTATGCTGGTAAAAGTAGGCAATGCGCCTGCTTTTACTAGGCACAAGCGTTTTAAGGACATTTGCAGGGCAAGAGATGGGCAAATAGCGCATCTCTGCCGTGGGAATGTCCTTCTCCCGAGATGTGTTGGTTCTGTCAAGCCAGAAACTTGACAGATTGGAAAAGCCGTTTTTTGGCGTATGCCGAAAACTGGCTTTTGCGATGCCTTCCCAGGTCCGTACACACTCCGTACGGACCCGGGGAGGCTAGAATTTCAGGGTCATTATTAAACATGAATATATGCAAATGATTCAAGGTAGCATTCTCAGTTTGATGCTCAGATGAGTTATAAAGTGCTTCAGCTTCACCCACAGTGTAAAATTCATGGTGTACCAAATATCCTTTGCTTATTATAGCCAGCATTTATTAATTAACTGACAAATTAAAAAGATGGAATGTTGCAAGTAGGTGTGTTAAATTTTTAACATTGAATGGCTAAAAATACAACATTTGTGAAGTTCTTTACTCAATTCTAGAGAAAGAAGAAAGACTTGCCTTTATATAGCACCTCTCACAACCACCGGACATCTCAAAGCGCTTTACAACCAATGAAGAACTTTTGGAATGTACTCACTGTTGTAATGTGGGAAACGTGGCAGCCAAAATGCGCACAGCAAAGCAAGTTCCCACAAACAACAGTACGATAATGACCAGATAATCTGTTTTTGTTATGTTGATTGATGGATAAATATTAGTCACAACGTTGGGGATAACTCCCCTTTTACTTCCAGCAGACAGGGCCTCGATTTAATGTCTCATCCGAGTGCAGCACTCCCTCAGTACTGCACTGGAGTGTCAGCCTAGATTTATGTGCTCATCCCTGGAGTGGGACTTGAACCCACAACCTTCTGACTCAGAGGTGAGTGTGCTACCAACTGAGCCTCAGCTGACATTGTCAAGTGTCACATTTATAACGAAAGAAAAGAAAAATGAGAAGGATGTGGCAGTTAGGCAGTGTACTGCTAGCTGGCTGTTGTGTCTGACAGGTCAGCAGCTGCTAGCTACACTCCACACTGCTGCATCTGAGAGCACTTCATCATCAGCGGTCTTCAAAGGCACATTGACTGCTGGACTTTTGTGTTTAAATGCAATTGGGTAGATTATTCAGAGAATTTTGGTAGCATTTTGACCACAATACAATTCAAAATAATCCTTTATACATTTTGTCCCAGAGGCCATCTATTGACCAGTTCAGTATAATAGAATTTCTGAAATTGTATCACCTGGACTTGATTACAAGTAGTATGTACTGGCCTATAAGCAATGCACAAAAGCATTTCTAAGATAATCAGTCTATTTATAGCCAGGGATTCAAGCAATTTTGATTTCAGTGAATTTAATCATATCAAACTGAGCAATCTCAATCAAGAGGAATGGAACACTTTTTCTAACCTTATGTGATCATCAAACACACAGGTGGAGGAGGTAGGTATAGCATTGGTTCATTATAGAACAAAGCTGCTTCTACACTCCCCCAACCTATTGGACAGGATTCAATCTGGTTGTGAGATATGAAAAGGTCATGCTCTAACCCACTGCACCATCCTGTCATCCAGGTTCACATGCAATTTAAATACGTTCTCCAATTGGAACCTAACATAGGAACAGGAGTAGTCCACTGAGCCCCTCGAGCCTTTTCCACCATTCAGTAAGATCATGGCTGATCTGTTCCCTAACTCCATATACCTGCCTTTGCGCCTAATATTTTGACTAGGGCCTCATTCACCAACACAAAAATGGGGCATCATCTGAGGTATAGTAAGTTCCACATAGAAAGTACATTCTTTGATTACATTGGCTGCTTCATGTCATTTATGGAAAAGTCAGAACAAAATATCCAATATTTTATATAAGGCCTGAGAGAGACTGCTAATTATTTATGGGCAGTTTTGTAGTGTGAAACCAATCAATGTCTCCAACCCTTAATTTTCTAGTCTTATTGATGATTTCAGATCCACATTACAGTCCAACTCTTAATACTTTCCAACAAAAGTAATTTTCCTATATAATTATCATCCTATTGCATCCTAAAATTGCACTAGGAACAAAAAAGTCAACATTTTAAAGCTGAGTTTTACAATCCTGTGCCTATTTATCTCCCCTGAACCCATGCTATCTTCCTTAGACGGTATTGTCCAACCTGTAGACATCTCCACAGATACCATCAAAGCCCATCCTTGGTCATCCCACCAAAAGCTGGATTATGAAAAAAGGTCTTCCATGATCAGGGTTTCTTCCCCCAGATGTGCTAGCACTGTATACCTAAGGGAACCCCATGAACCTGTTATGGTCAGTGTTTATCTACAATAATTAAACCAACAATGTACCCAATATATTTTAAATTCCATTTTATTTTTAACCACAGAAAATCCAATTGAACCACATTTGCATCAAATAAATTGGGAAGTAAAGTCTTAAGTATAAGAGACGATGTATGGGCCCTGAATTTCTGCAGGTGGATTGACCTGATTTCTTGCCATCAGCTTCTGTGGGAGAGTTCCAGAATCGCTGGAGAAACGGTATAAATGGCCAGTTTCAGCCTTTTACACCCTTTCTCCGGGGTGGGGGTTATGGTAGGAGATCAGGAGAACCCTTATAAAATTTCAGGGCCATATATTTTAAGATAACACAATGTGCAGTGATTGAACCATAGAATTTTACAGGACAGAAGGAGGCCATTCGGCCCATTGTGTCTGTGCTGGGAATAGATGAACTAGATCCTAAAATGATGTTTAATATTAACACCAGCTCTAGGACAAGGGGACTTTTGGATTCAACCTTAGATGAGAAATGGTGAATACACAATTACAGCGTAACTTCTTGATGTAGATGGTAGCAAATAGGTAGAATAACCTACACAAAGAGACACTGGAAGTGGAGGATATCACAAATTTTAAGAAGATGATGGATACATTTTTGGCAGACTGGGCTATTGAAGGGTATCACAGATGAGATAGGATTTGAAGTTTGTGACCTTTAGGGCTGGCCCAGTGGATGGAAATAGTAATTTCTGGTCCTGCATAGTCCTATGTGCCTGAGGAAGTTAGGATATATGGGCGTAGGAATGTAGGGATTAGTTTACGTATGTCAAATGATGCTTCATGAATAATTTGCTTGATTGCCATAGGAGTTGAGGAGGAATCTTCCAGCGTTTTTCCTGAAATTTGCCCCAACTTTTTTTTTCTCTGCATTTTTCGTCTCCTCAAATAGTTTGCATTACTTGTGGTTGAGGATAGTTGTGCACAAGATTGCCCATCTAATGGATAGAGTAAGCGTTGATGGGCTGGATTATTTATTTGTATGTTTGTATATATGACATTTTGTTTGCTGGAGTTGACATTTCTGTAAAATCTTTCACATAGATACTATAAGAAAGTGCTTACATGATCTAATATATTGTACATACACATACGTATCTAGACTGAGAACTATTCTACTGATTTGCTTTCCTGCCATCAATACAAGTACAGTTTATTAATCTGGCCCAACACTGGCCTTTATGTTATTTGGAGGAGTATGACCGTGATATATTTTATTTTACACAAATCTCTGAAATATAGTATCTTTAAGCTGGAATATTTATCCTAAATGCTTGAGTCAGGTAGGCAGTGTACTGTTAGCTGGCTGCATATTGTTTGGACAGCAGCCGCTAAGTACCCCGCCACCTGCCCCATGGTCAATGCTTCTGCTGTTTCAAAACAAGGGAAGGAAACTACCAGAAGAACAAATGGTGCTTTATATTTATTGTGCATGGTGGTAAGGCAGTGTAACGTTAGCTGGTTGTATCTATGACACCGGTTAACTTGCTGTTGCCCTCCTACCGTGCATGCTTACTCTACCCTCATTCCTTGAAGGCACCTACATTTGAAAATTCAATTGGATTGAAATTGTTCTATATGACATTAGTGAACATGTTAGCATGCAATTCTATCAATGGCTACTTTAATAAAGTGCTAACCCATTTATTTTAAACTGTTTAGTGGCTTCATTAATATAATGTTTGAAGGTGATTCATACTATGCATTAGTGTGTTCATTACTAATATCACAGTGCAATTCTAACTCAAATGAGATTTCAGAGTACAACCTGCATTTATGGCAGATCAGTACTTACGTTAAGAACAGAAAGAATTGCTTGGTAGTTTAGTAAATATTTTCAGTCAAGAGTTTGATAACTGTTTTAGAACTAAATGTTCTCCTCTTTTACTCACTGTTTTTTGTATAAAGTCCCTGTGTCTCTTGTCAGCTGGATGCCTGTCTGCAGATGTCTGTCACTGACAGATATCCAGCTAAAGAGCAAACTACTTACAATTGCTGGGGCTTCATCAAGAACAGTGAATGAGAGGTAATTAGGAGTATGTGTGTTGATTAGGCAGTGTAATGTTAGCTGGCTGCAAAATAGGAATCAGCAGCTACATGCACTACCACATCAGCTGATGTCCTCACAGCAACAAAAACAATTATATTTATATAGCACCTTTAACATAGCTTCACAAGCTGCTGTTGCATTTCTCTCCGGGACTCAGGGAATAAGCTAAGTCACTCTCAGACCAAAACTGAACACAATATTCCAGATGAGGCCTCACCAAGGCCCTGCACAACTGCAGTAAGATCTTCCTGCTCTTATACTCAAATTCCCTAGCTATGAAGGCTAACATGCCATTTGCCTTCTTCAATGCCTACTGTACCTGCATGTCAACTTTCAATGACTGATATATCATGACACCCAGGTCTCATTGCACCTCCCCTTTTCCTAATCTGCTGCCATTCAGTTAATATTCTGCCTTCATGTTTTTGCCAGCAAAGTGGATAACCTCACATTTATCCACATTATACTGCATCTGCCATGCATTTACCCACTCACCTAACCTGTCCAAGTCACCCTGCAGCCACTTAGCATCCTCCTCACAGCTCACACCGCCACCCAGTTTAGTTCATCTGCAAACTTGGAGATATTACACTTAATTGCTTCATCTAAATCATTGATGTATATTGTAAATAGCTGGGGTCCCAGCACTGAGCCCCACGGCACCCTACTAGTCACTGCCTGCCATTCTGAAAAGGACCTGTTTATCCCAACTCTCTGCTTCCTGTCTGCCAACCAGTTCTCTATCCACGCCAATACATTACCCCCAATACCATGTGCTTTAATTTTGCACAACAATCTCTTATGTGGGACCTTGTCAAAAGCTTTTTGAAAGTCCAAATACACCACATCCACTGGTTCTCCCTTGTCCACTCTATTAGTTACATCCTCAGAAAATTCTAGAAGATTTGTCAAGCATGATTACCCTTTCATAAATCCATGCTGACTTGGACCGATTCTGTCACTGCTTTCCAAATGCGCTGCTATTTCATCTTTAATAATTGCTTCCAACATTTTCCCCACTACCGATGTCAGGCTAACCAGTTTATAATTCCCTGATTTCTCTCTCCCTCCTTTTTTAAAAAGTGGTGTTACATTAGCTACCCTCCAGTCCATAGGAACTGATCCAGAGTCGATAAACTGTTGGACAATGATCACCAATGCATCCACTATTTCTAGGGCCACTTCCTTAAATACTCTGGAATGCAGACTATCAGGTCCTGGGGATTTATCGGCCTTCAATCCCATCAATTTCCCTAACACAATTTCCTCACGAATAAGGATTTCCTTCAGTTCCTCCTTCTCACTAGATCCTCTGTCCCCTAGTATTTCCAGAAGGTTATTCGTGTCTTCCTTCCTGAAGACAGAACCAAAGTATTTGTTCAATTGGTCTGCCATTTCTTTGTTCCCCATTATAAATTCACCAGATTCTGACTGCAAGGGACCTACGTTTGTCTTCACTAATCTCTTTCTCTTTATATATCTATAGAAGCTTTTGCAGTCAGTTTTTATGTTCCCAGCAAGCATCCTCTCATTCTCTGTTTTCGTCCTCCTCTACTGGATTCTAAATTTCTCCCAGTCCTCAGGCTTGCTGCTTTTTCTGGCCAATTTATATGCCTCTTCCTTGGATTTAACACTTTCCTTAATTTCCCTTGTTAGCCACGGTAGAGCCACCTTCCCTGTTTTATTTTTTACACCAGACAGGGATGTACAATTGTTGAAGTTCATCCATGTGATCTTTAAATGTCTGCCATTGCTTATCCACCATCAACCCTTTGAAGTATCATTCGCCAGTCTATTTTAGCCAATTCACGTCCCATACCATCGAAGTTACCTTTCCTTAAGTTCAGGACCCCAGTCTCTGAATTAACTGTGTCATTCTCCATCTTAATGAAAAATTCTACCATATTATGGTCATTCTTCCCCAAGGGGCCTCGCACAACAAGATTGCTAATTAGTCCTTTCTCATTACACATCAACCAGTCTAGGATGGCCAGCCCTCTAATTGGTTCCTCGGCATATTGGTCTAGAAAACCATCCCTTATACACTCCAGGAAATCCTCCTCCACCGTATTGCTACCAGTTTGGTTAGCCCAATCTATATGTAGACTAAAGTCACCCATGATAATTGCTGTACCTTTATTGCACTCATCCCTAATTTCTTGTTTGATGCTGTCCCCAACCTCACTACTACTGTTTGGTTCACTATCGTTTTCTACCCTTTGATATTCTGCAGCACTACCCATACAGATTCCACATCATCCAAGCTAATGTCCTTCCTTACTATTGCGTTAATTTCCTCTTTAACCAGCAACGCTACCCCACCTCCTTTTCCTTTCTGTCTATCCTTCCTGAATGTTGAATACCCCTGGATGTTGAGTTCCCAGCCTTGGTCATCCTGGAGCCATGTCTCCGTAATCCCAATTATATCATATTCGTTAATAGCTGCCTGCGCAGTTAATTCGTCCACCTTATTACGAAAACTTCTCGCATTGAGGCACAGAGCCTTCAGGCTTGTCTTTTTAACACACTTTGTCCCTTTAGAATTTTGCTGTAATGTGGCCCTTTTTGATTTTTGCTTTGGGTTTCTCTGCCCTCCATTTTTACTATTCTTCTTTCTATCTTTTGCTTCTGCCCCCATTTCACTTCCCTCTGTCTCCCTGCATAGGTTTCTTTCTCCCTGCCATATTAGTTTAACCCCTCCCCAACAGCACGAGCAAGCACTCCCCATAGGACATTGGTTCCGGTCCTGCCCAGGGGCAGACCGACTGGTTTGTACTGATCCCACCTCCCCCAGAACCGGTTCCAATGTCCCAGGAATTTGAATCCCTCGCTCCTGCACCACTGCTCAAGCCACGTATTCATCTGAGCTATCCTGTGATTCCTACTCTGACTAGCACATGGCACTGGTAACAATCCTGAGATTACTATCTTTGAGGTCCTGCTTTTTAATTTAACTCCTAGCTCTCTAAATTCAGTTTGTAGGACCTCATCCCGTTTTTTTATCTATATCGTTGGTACCTATATGCACCACGACAACTGGCTGTTCACTCTCCCCCTCCAAAATGTCCTGCAGTCGCTCCGAAACATCCTTCACCATTGCACCAGCGAGGCAACATACCATCCTGGAGTCTCGGTTGCGACCCCAGAAACGCCTATCTATTCTCCTTAAAATATAATTCCCTACCACTATAGCTCTCCCAATCTTTTTCCTGCCCTCCTGTGCAGCAGAGCCACCCATGGTGCCATGAACTTGGCTGCTGCTGCCTCACACTAACATACCTTGCACCTGCATCCATTCCTCGCTATCTACATTATCACATTCCCATCTCACTAGCTACCCCTCACACTTATCAATCATACCAACTAACACATAAGGGGGCATCTGGGTGTTTTATGCAATGTTCACGTCAGGTTTCAGTTAATGTGGATTCAAACATTGAATCCTTTATTTTCAACACTTTGTGTTCTTGGACAAATTTGTGTGCACCTTTGGAAGTGGCTTTGTGAGTTGCAGTGAATGGTGAGATGCAACGGTATCCCCTGCAATGGTCATGAGTGTGAAAGAAATAGCTTGGGCATTGTAGGAATGCTTTATGGTGTTGGTGTGGTGCCAACCTGGTGCATCATGTGGCAGCCTCAAGTGAAGTAAATCCAGCCATGGTGAGGCCATTCCTGGGCAGCAATGTAGTTGGGTGCTGATGCCCTCTGTCCTGTGAAGCATCAGTTGATTGCGGAGAAGGTTGTTGTTATTGGTGCTGCTGATGTTGGGGCTGATCATATGGAGGATCAAAGTGAGAGAGTATAAAGGGCACCCATACTGATGGAATAGATGGCAGGTGAAGTAGAGATGACAGAAGCGATCTGTCAACCGTGAGAGAGATAATGAGGTCAGACGAGCTGTCAAATGCAAAAGGTAAATTGAAAATAATTTTTAAGTAGCTCGAAACAAGCCACTAATTACCAGAATTAGGCCCCCCGCCGCTGTTTGTCGGGTCTGCTCAGCGCTTACAGACCCGACCATGGGAAAGGTGCATGGCGGTGGGTTCACAGTGCGTTTCCAGCCCGCTGATCCCCCAACATTCCAGGCTATGAGCAGGAATAGATGTGGGTAGTGGAGGTCTTGATAATTGATTTATATTAGGTGAAACTCCGGAGGCCAGTGAGGAGGCTATCGGAAAAGTTGAATGTAGATATATCAGAGGTGTGGATAAGGGTTTCAGCAACAGTGGGGTTGAAGGAGAAAAGATGGGAAGATGGGTGATGTATCTAAGGTGGAAGTTGGCAGACTTGATGATAGTCTGAGTGGGGTTAGAAGCTCAGATAAAGGTTGAGCATGATGCTGGAGTTGTATACTATTAGGCTGAGTTTAAGCGACATTGCTGAAGAGGAATGCAATCATGGATTAGGGCATGGAATTTCAGCTGGAGGCTGAATAGGATGACTTTGGCCTTGCCTCTGTTGAGTAGTAAGAAACTCTGGGCTCACCCACAACTTGATGTTGGATAGGCAGTTTGATAGTACGGCGAGTTGTGGGATCAATTTTGTTACTGCAAACTGCAACATAATAGTACACATCTACCAGTGTATTGGTAAGTGTACAAATGTTTCCCTTGGTCAAGGGAAACATTTAAATCCATGTTAGTACTCAAAACACAAAAAGCATCCAAAATAAAGTATCTTTATTGACTTTTTGCAGAGACAGTATTCAAAGCTCACAGATTGTAGTCACATTGAGATACACACAAATATACAATTTCTCCGAACAGAATCATGCGCAACAGGGCTCTGAGAGTTTTTTTTTAGATCAAATATTTGATCCTTTAATAAACTGGAGATGTATTGCCCTTCTTGGTTCTTGTTCTATTTTGATCATCACAGCTATATAATGTGAGCATTTGGAATACTGAAATGTCAATGACAATTACTGTCATTGAACAGAAGCAGTGAAAGTTCTCGAACACACAGCACATGAACTAAATCTCTCGCATTTTAAAATATCAATGGGTCTTTCAAAATTCAATATAGTAAAAGTACATAACTTAGCCACAGTAATTTCTCTGGTGTGCTTAAATCAGAACAACTACTTGCATTTATGTAGCGCCTTTAACATAGTAAAACATCCCAAGGTGCTTCACAGGAACGTTATCAAACAAAATTTGACATCAAGCCACATAAGGGGATATTAGGATGGATGACAAGAGATAGGTTTTAAGGAGAATCTTAAATGAAGAAAAAGTGGTAGAAAGGTGGAGAGGTTTAGGGAGGTAATTCCAGAGCTTAGATAGGGCCTTGGCAGCTGAAGGCACAGCCATCAATGGTGGAGTGATTAAAATCAGATAGAAAGGACAACGCTATCTTTAGAAAGGAACTAACAGTGGTGCCATTTATCAGGCACATAAGACCTATTTTGTGAGTAGCATAAAATATTGTGCATCCTTACCTGAATTTTGTATAATGTTTCTGTAAACTGGTCCAGGGACGAGAATGTACAAGTCCAAGGAAGTTTGGAATAAAATTGTTACATTCCAACTATTTCAAATAATCTGTTTCAAATAAGAAGCATCTGATTGAAATGTGCTAGTTATTGAAACATCTAGAAAATTTCATCAGGAAGTAATTTCTCAATGAAGATCATATCCTCATCTCTGTAATCCAGGGTCAATGTGAACAATACATGTGCACATGTAGCAGATCAATAGCAGGCACATAACTGATGACTCCGTAGCTCAATCCAATGCTGGTTACAACCACTCCATACTTATTCTCTTTGTAGCTCTCCTTTCTGCTTGCACTCCTTCATCGTTTTGGTCCAGAAGAGAGTAATGAAGAGAGAAGTACAGAGACAGAAAATAATTGACACAGAAAAGTAACAGACACTAATAAAAAGGAAAATAGAAATGGAAGAGTAACAAAAGTGTTTCACAAGCAACAAAAGGTCACCATTACCCACACTGACAACTGGTGATGTTGCAGTTGTATCATGTGACAGAATAATCAGGTCCAATTGCAATCAATGAAAAAGTCCTAAGGCCATGTGATATGAAGTACATGCTAGGTAGAAATAGGTCCTCAACATAAATCATGAGTGAAATGTGAGCAGTTTTATGAAAATCATCAGAACACTGGGAATGTGTGTTAATCTTTTCACACACTCTTGGCCAGCTGCTTGTTTATATAATATACAACATAACTCAATTATTTGTTGGGGAATTACATCACATAGGAAAAAGGACAAAACAAGCGTTACGATGAAAAAAGTGCTCTCATTGCGATAGTGCAAGAAGGAGCGTATCACAAAGATTTATTTTACAACATCGCAGTATCACTAACCAGTAATAGTGCAGAAGTACGAATGAATTAGATCACCTGAATTAAAAATATGACAGTACAATTGCAAGTTAATGTTGCAGTGGAAAACATGAACTCAAACCAGAGATCAGTGTATTGTACAGGTGTGATGCTGACATGTGTAAAAACTGTGAACAACTATCACTTTAACTTAACTGGTGTATCTAGATATTGAAGGGGCATTGTCATCCTAAAAATAATAGATGACTTGCGTGTTGCTTTGTCAGGTTTGTAAACAGAAGTGTACAATGACGCATTCGCTGATGGCAACCATATTACCAACTAATATATGCTGTTAAACTATTTTTCTTTCAAAGATGTGGGTAATTATGTCAAATAAGCAGCGCAGCCATTTGCTCTACAGCAGGTAGCACATCTGCTCCAATGCAAACATTTCCAACAGCCAACATGGTGACTCGGAATCTGGGTTTTTGTGACAATGATTTTGTCCGATCCAGGATCTGAGCCTATGTACTAAACACTCCAACGCATCTGTAAATGAAAGGCATACAATGCATTTCCATATGTGAGACCAGAAAGGTGTTCATTTTAAATCACATCTGATTTATATTACTGTAAATACATTGTAAACCAATTGTTCAGTCTTAGTGGTTATTTTATCTTACACCTATAAACAATTTAAATCGACTTTAGGATTACCACAGCATGTGAGTACATGTAATAGTATTTCACATTAACCCGCAATGCTGGATTGTAATCTTTCAAAAATATTAAGACATGTCTATAACTAGCAAAGCAGGTCATATAAACTTCAAGAGGTTTTAGTTCATTATTAAATGATGATTTGTTTCTATTGTAACTTAAGCACATATAAATATTTGGAAGTAAATGATTAGTCAGGCGATCAGCTTTTCAGATAGTTTTAGATTGAAATATTCAATGTCAGATCCCACAATACCTCCATGTAGCTGGATATTTCAGATCTAAGGGAGGTTCACTGCCAAGTTAAACTGCAAGAGGGTGTATGAGCTTTAAGACGGGTGACTCTTGAAATTCAAAAAAGCAAGCTGTCAGACACTGCTGTTCTGTTTCAGAATTCGTCTCTTTTTTTCATTATAATATTTGCCACTAATTCTGACACCTCTTGTCTGATGGATGCCATGGGCTCTTCAGTTCGCCAGACCTTTATCACTTGACCTTTTGGGTTAACCAGATATTTCCAAAAGTTCCATCGGGGTTCCATCTTTGTAATATCTAAAGTTTAAAAAAACACAAAATAATGGAGGTAATGCGCAAATTCGTTTTTGAGGTTATGAAGGTATGGACCAGGTGGCAAATTTCTGAGAACTTACAATTGGCTAAACCAGAAAATGCAATGGAGTAGTGTTGAAATGTCATGGGGACATACGCAGGGTGCCACAGTAATCAATGCTGTGGCCACTGCTGCTTGCAGTATATATAAATGATCTGAAGAAGGGGACAGAAACAAAGCTAAGTTTATGAATTACACCAAATTGGGAGGGGGGTGGGGGGTGGTGTTTCAAACAATATGGAAAAGGCAAGCCAAATACAGAGGGATCTGGGTAGGTTGGGAACATAAGAATTAGCAGCAGGTGCAGGACATTCGGCCTTTTGAGTCTGCTCCGCCATTCAATAAGATTATGGCTGATCTTCTATTTCAACTCTACTTTCTCGCCCCATCCTCATAACCCTTGCTTCCCTTAATATCCAAAAATCTATCGATCTCCTATCCTGAATATCCTCAAAGACTGAGCATCCACAGCCCTCTAGGGTAGAGAATTCCAAAGATTCACAACTCTCTGAATGAAGAAATTCCTCATCTCAGTCTTAAATGGCCAATCCCTTATTCTGTGACTGTGACCCCTAGTTCTAGACTAACCAGTCAGGGGAAACATCCTCCCAGCATCTACCCCATCAAGCCCCTTATGAATGTTATATATTTCAATTAGATCACCTCTCATTTTTCTAAATGCTATGGAACATAGGCCTAGTCTACTCAATCTCTCCTATGACAATCCCCCTCATCCCAGGAATCAGTATAGTGAACCTTCATTGCACTTCCCCTAAAGCAAGTAGATCCTTCCTTAGATAAAGAGATCAAAACTGTACACAGGACTCCAGGTATGGCCTCATCAAGACCCGATATAATTGTAGTAAGAATTCTTTATTCTTATATTCCAATCCCTTTGTGAGAGCTAACATACCATGGGAATCTATGCAGGGAGACAGAGGGAAGTAAAATGGAGGCAGAAGCAAAAGGTAGAAAGGAGATAAGTAAGAGTGGAGGGCAGAGAAATCAAAGGCAAAAGTGAAAAAGGGCCACATTACAACATAATTCTAAAAGGACAAAGAGTGTTTAAAAAAAAAAGCCTGAAGGCTCTGTGTCTCAATGTGAGGAGCATTCGTAATAAGGTGGATGCATTAACTGCGCAGACAGCTGTTAATGGATATGATGTAATTAGGATTACAGAGACATGGCTCCAGGGTGACCAAGGCTGGGAACTCAACATCCAGGGGTATTCAATATTCAGGAAGGATAGACAGAAAGGAAAAGGAGATGGGGTAGCATTGCTGGTGAAAGAGGAGAGTGACGCAATAGTAAGGAAGGACATTAGCTTGGATGATGTCGAATCTGTATGGGTAGAGTTGCGGAACACCAAAGGGCAGAAAACACTAGTGAGAGTTGTGTACAGACCACCAAACAGTAGTAGTGAGATTGGGGATGGCATCAAATAGGAAATTAGGGATGCGTGCAATAAAGGTACAACAGTTATCATGTGTGCCTTTAATCGACATATAGACTGGGCTAAACAAACTGGCAGCAATACGGTGGAGGAGGATTTCCTGGAGTGTATAAGGGATGGTTTTCTAGACCAATGTGTCGAGGAACCAACAAGAGAGCTGGCCATCCTAGACTGGGTGTTGTGTAATGAGAGAGAATTAATTCGCAATCTTGTTGTGCAAGGCCCCTTGGGGAAGAGTGACCATAATATGGAAGAATTCTTCATCAAGATGGAGAGTGACACAGTTAATTCAGAGACTAGGGGCCTGAACTTAAAGAAAGGTAACTTCGATGGTATGAGACGTGAATTGGCTAGGATAGACTGGCGAATGATACTTAAAAGGTTGACGGTGGATAGACAATGGCAGACATTTAAAGATCACATGGATGAACTTCAACAATTGTACATCCCTGTCTGGCGTAAAAATAAAATGGGGAAGGTGGCTCAACCGTGGCTAACAAGGGAAATTAGGGAAAGTGTTAAATCCAATGAAGGGGCATGTACATTGGCCAGAAAAAACAGCAAACCTGAGGACTGGGAGAAATTTAGAATTCAGCAGAGGAGGACAAAGGGTTTAATTAGGAGGGGGAAAATAGAATACGAGAGTAAGCTTGCAGGGAACATAAAAATCGACTGGATAAGTTTCTATAGATATGCGAAGAGAAAAAGATTAGTGAAGACAAATGTAGCCCCCTTGCAGTCAGAATCGGTGAATTTATAATGGGGAACAAAGAAATGGCAGGCCAATTGAACAAATACTTTGGTTCTGTCTTCACTAAGGAAGACACAAATAACCTTCCGGAAATACTAGGGGACCGGGGGTCTAGTGAGGAGGAACTGAAGGAAATCCTTATTAGTCAGGAAATTGTGTTAGGGAAATTGATGGCATTGAAGGCTGATAAATCCCCAGGGCCTGATCGTCTGCATCCCAAAGTACTTAAAGAAGTGGCCTGAGAAATAGTGGATGCAATGGTGGTCATTTTCCAACAGTTTATAAACTCGGATCAGTTCCTATGGATTGGAGTGTAGCTAATATAACCCCACTTTTTAAAAAAGGAGGGAAAGAGAAAACAGGGTTAGCCTGACATCGGTAGTGGGGAAAATGTTGGAATCAATTATTAAAGATGTAATAGCAGCGCATTTTGAAAGCAGTGACAGGATCAGTCCAAGTCAGCATGGATTTATGAAAGGGAAATCATGCTTGACAAAACTTCTAGAATTTTTTGAGGATGTAACTAGTAGAGTGGACAAGGGAGAACCAGTGGATGTAGTGTATTTGGACTTTCAAAAGGCTTTTGACAAGGGCCCATACAAGAAATTAGTGTGCAAAATTAAAGCAATGATATTGGGGGTAATGTATTGACATGGATAGAGAATTGGTTGACAAATAGGAAGCAAAGAGTAGGAATAAACGGGTCCTTTTCAGAATGGCAGGCAATGACTAGTGGGGTACCGCAAGATTCAGTGCTGGGACCCCAGCTATTTACAATAGACATTAATGATTTAAACGAAGGAATTGAATGTAGTATCTCCAAGTTTGCAGATGACACTAAGCTGGATGTCAGTGTGAGCTGTGAGGAGGATGCTCAAAGGCTATAGGATGACTTGGACAGGTTAGGTGAGTGGGCAAATGCATGGCAGATGCAGTATAATGTAGATAAATGTGAGGTTATCCACTTTGGTGGCAAAAACAGGAAGGCAGAATATTATCTGAATGGTGACAGATTAGGAAAAGGGGAGGTGCAACGAGACCTGGGTGTCATGGTTCATCAGTCATTGAAAGTGGGCATACAGGTACAGCAGGCGGTGAAGAAGGCAAATGGCATGTTGGCCTTCAAAGTGAGAGGATTTGAGTATAGGAGCAGGGAGGTCTTACTGCAGTTGTACAGGGCCTTGGTGAGGCCACACCTTGAATATTGTGTTCAGTTTTGGTCTCCTAATCTGAGGAAGGACATTCTTGCTATTGAGGGAGTGCAGCGAAGGTTCACCAGACTAATTCCTGGGATGGAAGGACTGACATATGAAGCAAGACGGAATCAACTAGGCTTATATTCACTGGAATTTAGAAGAATGAGAGGCGATCTCATAGAAACATATAAATTTCTGATGGGACTGGACAGGTTAGATGCAGGAAGAATGTTCCTGATGTTAGGTAATTCCAGAATCAGGGGTCACAGTCTAAGGATAAGGGGTAAGCCATTTAGGACCGAGATGAGGAAAAACTTCTTCACGCAGAGAATTGTGAACCTGTGGAATTCTCTACCACAGAAAGTTGTTGATGCCAGTTCATTAGATATATTCAAAAGGGAGTTAGATGTGGCTCTTACGTCTAAAGGGATCAAGGGGTATGGAGAAAAAGCAGGAATGGAGTACTGAAGTTGCATGATCAGCCATGATCATTATGGCCCCAAGTTTCCACATGATTTGCTCCTGATTTTTAGGAGCAACTGGTGTAGAACGGAGTATCTTAGAAATCGGAATTCTCGTCATTTAGTTTGCTCCAGTTCTAGTCAGTTAGAATAGTTTCACTTTGGAACAGAATTTTTTTTTCAAAAGGGGGCATGTCCGGCCACTTACACCTGTTTTCAAAGTTTCGTCAGTGAAAACTTACTCCAAACTAACTTAGAATGGAGTAAGTGAAGATTTTTGTACGCTCGAAAAAACCTTGTCTACACTTTAGGAAATCAGGCGTAGGTTACAAATCAGGCGTAGGGAATGGTGGGTGAGGGCGGTGTTTAAAGGGAAGTTTACAAACATTAAACACTTCAGTTTTACAAATAAAGAGCCATCATCAATAATAAATGATAAATACATCAATAAATCAACCAATAAATCAGGAGATGGGGGGGGGGGAAGGAGATGGGGGGGGGGGAAGGAGATGGGGGGGGGGGAAGGAGATGGGGGGGGGGGAAGGAGATTGGGGGGGGGAAGGAGATTGGGGGGGGGGAAGGAGATTGGGGGGGGGGAAGGAGATTGGGGGGGGGGGGAGGAGATTGGGGGGGGGAGTGGAAAGGAGATTGGGGGGGGAGAAAGGAGAAGGGGGAGGGAGGCTGAACAGGCCGGGCCCGAGACTTCGGGCAGGGCCCGTCCCCAGCACCAGATTTACAGATAGGTGGCGTTGGGTCGGGTCGGGGGGGGTGGTGGGAGGGAGGTCGGTTCGGGTCGGGGGGAGGGAGGTCAGGTTGGGGGGAGGGAGGTCAGGTCGGATCCAGTCTGGGGGCGGGAGCGGGAGTCGGGTCGGGTCCAGTCAGGCACGGGGGAGAGTCGGGTCGGGGTCGGAGGTGGGGGGGGGGAGCGGGAGTTGGGTCGGGTCCAGTCCGGGGGGAGGTGGGGGGGGGGGTCAGGTCGGGTCGGGTCGGGTCCGGGGGGGGGGGGGGGGGGTAGAAAGAGAGCGGGAGTCAGGTCGGTGTCGGGTCCGTTCCGGAGGCGGGAGTCGAGTCGGGTCAGGAGGAAGCAGGAGCTGGCCGTGGGAGGAGCCTTATTCACGCAGCCCCAGTGAGGCCATTCGGCCAGGGCTAGGGCTAGGGGCTGCGTGCTTCAGCCCCTCCCACACAGTTTTGGGCGCCTGGAGCTACTGCACATGCGCGCCCACTGTAGCGCGCATGTGCAGAGGTCCCGGCACTGTTTTCAGCGCAGGGACCTGGCTCCGCCCCCTACAGCTCCTGCTGCGCTGAGGGCCAGAGGACCTGCAGGGAGGTGGAGAATCTGGAGGGTTCTTTTAGGCGCACTTTGTGGCGCGAAAAACGGGCGTCCAGGTCGGGACTGCGCTGTTCTAGGCGTGGCTCGAAACTTGGGCCCATTGAATGGTGGTGCAGGCTCGAAGGGCCGAATGCCTGCACCTATTTTCTATGTTTCTATTTGCTTTCCTAATTGCTTGCTGTACCTGCATGTTAATTTTCTGTGATTTGTGTGCAAGTACTCCCAGTTCCCTTTCAATATCAAAATTTCGCAGTGTCTCACGTTTGAAAAATTATGCTTTGCTTTTTTTCCCTACCAAACTGGATAACTTCAAATTTTTCCACATTATATCCCATCTGCCATGTCTTTGCCATTCACTTAGCCTGTCTATTTCCCTTTGCGGCGTCTTTGCATCCACCTCACAGCTTACTTTCCCACCTAACTTTGTATCATCAGCAAAATTGGATATGTTACACTCGGTCCCCTCATCTAAGTAATTGATTATAACAGATACCCTTGCTGTAGTACAGTACCCAGAACTGTACACAGTACTCCAGATGTGGCTGTACCAGTGCCTTGTTCACCTTGAATTCATGTTTTGTGTCTCCGACTACACAAGATCAGACAGCTAGTGTACTGCAGTGCTCCTTTCAGTGAGCTGAATGAGGCTGATGAGTGCGAAATGGCACCTACTGTCAACAAACACAAGCTAATGAAACTATGGAAGGGAAATAAAACAGTGCGAATATAAACTAAATGGCCCTAGGCTATAACAACGTACAACAGCAGGATCTGGAGGTATTTGTAGAGAACTCACTGAAGGTAACAGTGCAGTGTGCCAGCTATCTGATCTTGTACAGCCAGAGGAACAAAACATAAATTCAAGGTGAAAGCGAGTCTGTACAAGGCACTGGTACAGCCACATCTGGAGTAGTGTATACAATTCTCGGTACTGTACCATGGCAAGCAACATTCCTGCTAAGCTCTGGAGGTCCCGCGCAGGCTGTTCACCAGCTCTTAAATGGAAGAAACCGCGCATTCTCCAAAATTTGAATGGGCCGCGCAGCCACTTAAAGGCACTGTGCAGAAAAACAAATTGGAGGGAACACTGACGGCAAGGGTGTCCAGGCTGTGCGACAAAAGGCAACAAAATGACACTGATTATTTCCATGGTATTCTGGTCCCTCTGAGCATGTGCTCCTGTTTGGTACTGTGTGGAGAAAGTCATGGGATCAGATGGGGCGGGGGGAGGAGAGAGGATTGAAGTAGTGGGAGAGCAGAACGAAGAGGGGTGAAGGACAAGGAGCAATCTAGAGTAAAATTACTTAATTGGAGGAAGGTGAATTTCAGTGGGTTGAGAACAGATCTGGCCCAGCTAAATTGGAATCAAAGATTGGCAGGCAAAACTGTAATCGATCAATGGGCTGCCTTTAATGAGGAGATGGTTCAGGAACATTCGAGGTACATTCCCACAAGGGGGAAAGGTAGGACAACTAAAGCCAGAGCTCCCTGGATGATGAAAGAGATACAGAGTAAGATGAAGCAGAAAAGGAGTGAATACAAGTGAGAATCAGGCTGAATATAGAAAGTTCAGAGGGGAAATGAAAAAGAAAATAAGATGGGCAAAGATAGACTTTGAGAATAGATTGGCAGATAACATAAAAGGGAATTCAAAATTCTTCTATAGGCATATAAATAGTAAACAGGCAGTAAAAGGAGGGGAGGGGCAGATTCGGAACCAAAATGGAGACTTACACATGGAGGCATGGCTGAGGTACTAAATGAGTACTTTGCATCGGTCTTCGCCACTGGATGGGATAAAAATTGATAAAGAGGAGTTACTAGAAAGGATGTCTGGACTTTAAGTTGATAAATCAGCAGGACCAGATGGGATGCATCCTACGATGCTGAGGAAAGTTAAGGAGGAAATTGCGGAGGTACTGGCCATAATCTTCCAATCCTCCTTAGGTACGGGGATGGTGCCAGAGGACTAGAGAATTGCAAATGTTGCACCCTTGTTCAAAAAAAATGTAAGGATAAACCCAGCAACTACAGACCAGTCAATTTAACCTCAAGTAATGGGGAAGCTTTTAGAAACAATAATCAGGGACAAAGTTAACAGTCACTTGGACAAGTGTGGATTAATTAAGCAAAGCCAGCACGGATTTGTGTTTATCTAACTTGATTGAGTTTTTTGATGAGGTAACAGAGAGGGTTGTTGAGGGCAATGCGGTTGATGTGGTATAAATGGACTTCCAAAAGGCATTTGATAAAGTGCCACATAATAGGTATGCCAGCGAAGTTGAAGCCCAATGGAATAAAAGGGGCAGTGGCAGCATGGATACAAAATTAGCTAAGTGACAAGAAAAAGAGAGTAGTGGTGAACGGTTGTTTTTTTGGACCGGAGGAAGGTATATAGCGGTGTTCCTCAGGGGTTGGTACTAGGACCACTGATATTCTTGATATATTTTAATGACTAGGGGCTGGAATTTGATCAGCTGCGCTTTTCGGCGGTATTCCTCGTTTTTGGGAGAAAACCACCCGGTAGGAATTTCATCAGTGTTCCGCCGGCAGTTTCGAAATACCGCTGGGGAGCGGACCGCTGGCATGCAACACTGAAAGAAATGCTTCTGCCCGCGTTTAGTGGTGGCGGTGATCTGTAGTTGGTGAAAAAAAAAAACGCCAAGGAGAAACCAGCCGGAGGAGCCCTTCGATCGGCGGCAGGTATGAAACCCTGCAAAAAAAGGTAAGTTAAAGTTTAAAAAAAATTATTTTGCAGCGATTCACTGGAAAAGGGTCCTGTGAATGTTTTGAGATGTTTTATTTTTTGTTTCTTTGAAAAATAGTTTTTGTGTTTCCACCCCCCCGCCCCGCCCCTCCCTAGGCCCAACTCATAGCCTCGGAATAAATTTGACGAGGATCGCGTTTCCACCGAGAATTCACGTGCGACGCCAATTTTTTCCGCCGGGCGGATTGTTTTCTATTTTTTGATTAATTTTCTGCCGTTCTTAATTGAATAATCATAGCGGTTTTTTGGGCGATAAACCGGTGGTGGCGGCTTTTGATCAAAATCCAGCCCTTAGACTTGGGTGTACAGGGCATTATTTCAAAATTTGTAGAGGACACAAAACTTGGAAGTATAGTGAATAGTGCGGAGAACAATGACAGACTTCAAGGAGACATAGACAGGCTGAAGGAATGGCCGGACATATGTCACATGAAATTTAATGCAGAAAAGTGCAAAGCGATACATTTTGGTAGGAAGACCGAGGAGAGGCAATATAAACTAAAGGGTACAATTTTAAAGCGGGTGCATGAACAGAGACACCTGGGGGTGTATGTGCTCAAATCGTTGAAGAACATAAGAACAAAGGAAATAGGAGCAGGAGTAGGCCATACAGCCCTTTGAGCCTGCTCCGCCATTTAATACAATCTTGGCTGATCCGGTCATGGACTCAGGTCCACTTTCCTGCCCGCTCCCCATCACCCCTTATTCCCTTATCGGTTAAGAAACTGTCTATATCTGTCTTAAATTTATTCAATGTCCCAGCTTCCACAGCTCTCTGAGGCAGCGAATTCCACAGATCCACAACCCTCTGAGAAAATAAATTTCTCCTCATCTCAGTTTAAATGGGCGCTCCTTATTTTAAGATTAATCCCCCTAGTTCTAGTCTCCCCCATCAGTGGAAACATTCTCTCTGCATCCACCTTGTCAAGCCCCCTCATAATCTTATACGTTTCGATAAGATCACCTCTTCATTCTTCTGAATTCCAATGAGTAGAGGCCCAACCTACTCAACCTTTCCTCATAAGTCAACCCACTCATCTTCGGAATCAACCTAGTGAACCTTCTCTGAACTGCCTCCAAAGCAAATATATCCTTTCGTAAATATGGAAACCAAAACTGCACACAATATTCCAGGTGTGGCCTCACCAATACCTTATATAGCTGTAGTAAGACTTCCTGCTTTTATACTCCATCCCCTTTGCAATAAAGGCCAAGATTCCATTGGCCTTCCTGATCACTTGCTATACCTGCATACTAAACTTTTGTGTTTCATGCACAAGTACCCCCAGGTCCCGCTGTACTGCAGCACTTTGCAATCTATCTCCATTTAAATAATAACTTGCTCTTTGATTTTTTTCTGCCAAGGTGGCAGGGCAAGTTGAGAAAGTGGTTAAAAAAGCATACGAGATCCTGGGCTTCATAAATAGAGGCATAGAGTACAAAAGCATGGAAGTTATGATGAACCTTTATAAACCACTGGTTCAGCCTCAACTGGAGTATTGTGTCCAATTCTGGGCAGCACACTTTAGGAAGGGTGTGAAGGCCTTAAATAGAGTGCAGAAAAGATTTGCAAGAATGGTTCCAGGGACGAGGGACTTCAGTTACGTGAATAGACTGGAGAGGCTGGGGTTGTTCTCCTTATAGCAGAGAAAATTGAGAGGAGATTTGATAGAGGTGTCAAAATAATGAAGGGTCTAGATAGAGTAGAAAGAGAGCAACTGTTCCCATTGACAGAAGGGTCGAGAACCAGAGGACACAGATTTTAGATGATTGTCAGAAGAACCAAAGGCAACATGACGAAAATATGTTTTACGCAGCGAGTGGTTCGGATCTGGAATGCACTGCCTGAAAGGGTGGTGGAGGCAGATTCAATTGTGGCTTTCAAAAGGGAATTGGAGAAGTACCTGAAGGAAAAAAAATTGCAGGGCTACAGGGAAAGGGCGGGGGAGTGGGACGAGCTGAAGTGTTCTTGCAGAGAGCTGGCATATGCTCGATGGGCCGAATGGCCCCCTTCTGTGCTGTAACCATTTTATGATTCTATGATTCAAGGTGCTAGTTATTTGAAAAGCTACACTGTCCACTGTGGTCTTGCTAAAGTGTTTTTCACATGCTGTTTACTAAATTGCAGTTATTCCAGAACTGACTGTAACATACAGTAGGTCAGACACATAAATTAAAATTAAATCGCGGTGTTTTCTGATACATTTTCTCACATTACATCAAAAATATTAAAATAAAATATTACTGTCAGCAATGTCCTTGTATAAATACCAAAAGTGCTTGTTCCAAATTCCTTACTCCACTATTTTAACAATGGGGCTACCCATTTAATATAAATTGGCTAAGAATAACAACTGCTTGCATTTATGCAGCGCCTTTAACATAGTCAAATATCCCAAAGGTGATTCACAGGAGCGATTATCAGGCAAAGTGTGACACCAAGCCACAAAATGAGTACTTACAAAAGCTTGGTCAAAGAGGTAAATTTTAAGGAGCATCTTAAGGCAGAAAGGTTGAGGGTGGGAATTCCAGAGCTAAGGCACCGCCGCAAATGGTGGCATGTAACAATTTGCCGTTAACGTGGAAAAACATCCCAAGGAGCTTCATAGCTTTGAAGGAAACAACACTAAGCCAAAGGAGAGATTAGGCAGTGAAGATGTAGCGCTGGGTGCCATCAACGTGCATTTGGAGGTTGACCCCATGTCTGCCGATGATATCTCCAAAGGGCAGCATTAAGATGAGCATGAGGAAGGGTCTTTGAATATCTCTTGAGGTGACTATTTGGGGATGGGAATTGAAGCCATCTTTAGAGATGGTCTGACTGTAATCGGATAGTAAGACTGGAACCAAGCCACAGCAGTCACATGCAGCTGGACATCAGAGGAAAGGTGTTGGAGGTGGATAGTGTGGGTGACCGTATCAAAGGCTGTGGAAAGAACAAGGTGGACAAGGAGGGATAGTGTACTTTGGTCACAGTTACAGCGGATATCATTTGTCACTTAAGTTCAGGCTTTTTCAGTACTGTGGGAGGAGTGGAAACCTGATTGGTGGAATTCAAACAAAGAGCGATGACAAAGATCTGTAAGTCAACAACACGTTCAAATACCTGTACAGGAAAGAGAGGTTGGGAATGGGGTTCTAGTTAGTGAAGACAGAGAGCCTGGAGATTGTTTTTTTTAAAATGAGGAGCGTGACGATAGTAGTTTTGAATGGTGGAGGCAATGCCCGAACAGAGGGAACCATTTACTGGGACCAAGTTTCGGCCTGAGTTGCTCCTGTTTTTTTGGAGCAACTGGTTTAGAACGGAGTATCTTAGAAATTGCAATTCTTGGCATTTAGTTTGCTCCAGTTCTAGTCAGTTAGAATAGTTTCACTTTGGAACAGATTTTTATTTTCAAAAGGGGGCATGTCCGGCCACTTACGCCCGTTTTGAAAGTTTAGGCAGTGAAAACATACTCCAAACTAACTTAGAATGGAGTAAGTGTAGATTTTTGTACGCTCAGAAAAACCTTATCTACGCTTAGAAAATCAGGCGTAGGTTACAAATCAGGCGTAGGGAAGTGGGGGGGGGGTTTAAAGGGAAGTTTACAAACATTAAACACTTCAGTTTTAAAAATAAAGAGCCATCATCAATAATAAATGATAAATACATCAATAAATCAACCAATAAATCAGTCAAAAAAAATTAATAAAAAATAAAAAAAACAAAAAAAATCAATTAAATAAAACATTTTCTACTTACCGACTGCAGCACCGGGAGTCCTCCAACAGCGTGCTGGGACGGCCCCCCCCACAGTGTGTCTCTGTCAGTTTCTCTATCTCTCTGTCTGTCTGTGTGTCTCTCACTCTCTGTCTGTCAGTGTCTGCGTTTCTGACAGTGAGAGGAGGGGGGTGGGGGAGGGGGAGAAGGGGGGTGGGGGAAAGAGGGGAAGGAAGGAGGGCAGTGGGGGGTGGGAGGAAGGGGTGAGGAGGAGGGGGGGTGGAGAAGGGAGGGGGGATATGGAAGCGGGGAGGAGGAGGGAGGGAGGGAGGGAGGAGAGAGGAAAGGAGAGAGGAGGGAGGGAAGGAGAGAGGAGGGAGGGAAGGAGAGAGGGGAGGGGAGCAAGGGAGAGAAGGAGGCTGAACGGTCGGGCCCAAGACTTGATTTACAGGTAGGTGGCGTCGGGTCTCG
Source organism: Pristiophorus japonicus (assembly GCF_044704955.1). Taxonomy (NCBI): domain Eukaryota; kingdom Metazoa; phylum Chordata; class Chondrichthyes; family Pristiophoridae; genus Pristiophorus; species Pristiophorus japonicus. The sequence continues at coordinate 116,205,448 of NC_091978.1, read as the reverse complement.
GGTCCGGGGAGGGGAGAGAGTTGCGGAGATCGGGGGGGGGGGGGGCGGGGGAAGAGTCGGGGGGAAGTCTCGGAGGGGGAGGGTCGGGGGGGGTGAGTCAAGGAGGTTGGGGGGGGGAGAGTCGCGCGGGGGGGGGTTTGCGGAGGGAGAGTCGGGGGGGAGTCGTGCAGGTCGGTGGGGGGAGGGTCGGGGGGGGAGGAGTCAAGGAGATCGGGGGGGGGGGGGGGGGGGAAGCGGAGGTTGGGTCGCCAGGGCGGAGGCGGAAGCAGAGGTCGGGTTAGGGAGGGGAGCAGAGATCGGGTCGCCGGGGGTAGCGGAGGCCAGGGGGGGGGGGGGGGGGGGAGGAGGAGGGAGCGGAGGTCGGGTCGCCAGGATGGGGGGGGGGGGAGCGGAGGTTGGGTTGCGGGTAGCAGAGGTCGGGTCGCCGGGGGGGGGGGGGGGGGCGGCGGAGGGGAGGGGAGCGGAGGCCGGGTGGGGGGGGCGGGGGGCGGGTCACCCGGGGGGGGGGGGGGGGAAGAGAGCGGGGGGTCGAGTCCGGTCCCGGGAGCGGGGGTCAAGTCGGGTTGGGTTGGGTGGGAGGTGAGCCTTATCCACGCAGCCCCAGTGAGGCCATTCGGCCAGGGCTAGGGGCTGCGTGCTTCGGGCCCCTCCCACAGTTTTGGGCGCCTGGAGCTACTGCACATGCACGCCCACTGTAGCGCCCATGAGCAGAGGTCCCGGCACTGTTTTTAGCGCAGGGACCTGGCTCCGCCCCCCACAGCTCATGCTGCACCGTGCCCAGCTCTAGAGGACCTGCAGGGAGCCGGAGGATAGGTGAGTATTTTTTAGGCGGACTTTGTGGCGCGAAAAACGGGCGTCCAGGTCTGGGCTGCGCCGTTTTAGGCGCGGCCCGAAACTATATCAGGTAGCATGGGGTCCAAGAAGATAAATTGGGTGATCAAGAATTTAATAGAAATTTAGTGGAGGGAACAGGAAGGAAGTCTCATGGATGATTACATAGGATATATTATGCAGAAACAGGCCATTTGGCCCAACCAGTCCACGCCGGCAAGAGAGTTTGGAGTTGGAGGAGAATAAATTCTGAATGAATGGGACTCTACACTTGTAAAATTAAGATTTTAGGGCCAAATTGGTTATTCAGTAGAAAATGCACCAGCCCTAACTTATTTCTGGGGAGCTTACTGGGTAACTATTGGGTAAGCACCCCAAGTTCACGCCGTGACATTGGCCCAGATTTTGCGGTCAGCGACAAAGCGATGCGCTCACGTTGATCTTGAAGAAATCTGCCCACAAAGATCTAGTGATCTCTGTGGCGTGAAACTCAGCTTTCCCGACCTCTGTTTGAATCTGGTGCCAAATCAAGCCAATCCGAAGCGTCCAAAACAGTGATGTCATCAAGCTGGCTAAGTAACCAATCACTTTGAAGAATTCTCACAGAAAGCAAACTAGGAAGTAAAATGCACAGATTCTAATTCACTCTTTATAAATTCTGCAGAAAGCGGAATAAAGATTGGGTCATATACATAGGATTAAGTGTCAGATTAAGTATCAGAAACATACTTTAAAAATAATTAATTAAAAACTTGTAATTATTTTAATGGAAAAATTTGACATTCCACAAATATAAAATTAGTTTTTCAGGGCCACAAAGGTTATTCATAGAAACATAGGAAATAAGTGCAGGAGTAGGCCATTCGGCCCTTCAAGCCTGCACCACCATTCAATAAGATCATGGCTGATCATTCACCTCAGTACTCTTTCCTGCTTTCTCTCCATACCTCTTCATCCCTTTAGCTGTAAGGGCCATATCTAACTCCCCCTTGAGTATATCTAACGAACTGGCCTCAACAACTTTCTGCAGTAGAGAATTCCACAGGTTAACAACTCTCTGAGTGCAGAAGTTTCTCCTCATCTCGGTCCTAAATGGCTTGCCCCTTATCCTTAGACTGTGACCCCTGATTCTGGATTTCCCCAGTATTGGGAACATTCTTCCTGCCTCTAACCTGTCCAATCCCGTCAGAATTTTATATGTTTCTATGAGATCCCCTTTCATTCCTCTAAACTCCAGTGAATACAGGCCCAGTTGATCCAGTCTCTCCTCATATGTCAGTCCTGCCATCCTGGGAATCAGTCTGCTGAACCTTCGCTGCACTCCCTCAATAGCAAGAACATCCTTCCTCAGATTAGGAGACCAAAACTGAACACAATATTCCAGGTGAGGCCTCACCAAGGCCCTGTGCAACTGCAGTATAAGACCTCCCTGCTCCTATACTCAAATCCCCTAGCTATGAAGGCCAACATGCCATTTGCCTTCTTCACCACCTGCTGTACCTGCATGCCAACTTTCAATGATTGATGTACCATGACACCCAGGTCTCGTTGCAGTCAGTACGCCATTAAATACCCAGTTACACCTCTTTCAACAAGGCATAATTTTTTTTTAAACAGCGATACTCCATCACCTTGTGAACCTTCTCTGAACTGTCTCCAAAGCAAGTATATCCTTTCGTAAATATGGAAACCAAAACTGCACGCAGTATTCCAGGTGTGGCCTCACCAATACCTTATATAGCTGTAGCAAGACTTCCCTGCTTTTATACTCCATCCCCTTTGCAATTAAGGCCAAGATATCATTGGCCTTCCTGATCACTTGCTGTACCTGCATACTATCCTTTTGTGTTTCATGCACAAGTACCCCCAGGTCCCGCTGTACTGCAGCACTTTGCAATCTTTCTCCATTTAAATAATAACTTGCTCTTTGATTTCTTTCTGCCAAAGTGCATGACCTCACACTTTCCAACATTATACTCCATCTGCCAAAGTTTTGCCTCCCTTATCCGGCACGCTCGGGACCTGGCCTGTGTCGAATAAGGGATTTTGCCAGATAAAGGAAGGTCAGCCCCGGAGGCGGGGAAGGAGACCCGAGGTCGGGGGTAGGCTGGGGGGGGGGGAGGAGGTCGGTGCCCCGGGCGGGCCTGAAGTGTCAGCAGGCCGAGTGTTGGTGCGGCCCCAGCGGGCCGAGTGTCAATGGGCCCCCGGTGGGTTGAGTGTCAATGGGCCCCTGGCGGGCTGAGTGTCGGCAGGCCCCGAAGTCGGGGTGGAGGCCGGCCGCATTCTGCGCCTCCGGCCAGCGGAATCCTGCCGGACAAGGGGTGATGCCGGATTAGGGAGTCCAACCTGTACTTGTATTGGAGGCAGTTCAGAGAAGGTTCACGAAGTTGATTCGTGAGATGAAGGGGTTGTCATATAAAGAAAGGTTGAGCAGGTTGGGCCTATACTCATTGGAGTTTAGAAGAATGAGAGGTGATCTTATTGAAACATGTAAGATTCTGAGGGGGCTTGACAGGGTAGATGCAGAGAGAATGTTTCCCCTCATGAGGGAATCTAGGACTAGGGGGCATAGTTTCAGAATAAAGGGTCGCCCATTTAAAACAGAAATGAGAAGGAATTTCTTCTCAGAGAGTTGTGAATCTTTGGAATTCTCTACCCCTGGGACCTGTGGGGGTTGAATCTTTGAATATATTTAAGGTAGAGATAGACAGATTTTGAATGATAAGGGAATCATGGGTTATGGGGAGCAGGCAGGGAAGTGGAGTTAAGTCCAGGATCAGATCAGCCATGAGCTTATTGAATGGCGGAGCAGGCTCGAGAGGCCAAATGGCTTATTCCTGCTCCGATTTCTTACGTTCTTATGTAAAATCCGGCCACGGTCAAATGGATTTGAAAGTTCAATACATTGCTTTTGCACAGCTATGCCTGTAAATACAACACAGAAATTTAAAAAAATTGTTTAAGAGCATCATTTGTGAAGAGATAGGGGAAGGAAATGTGTAATTAAATAATTGTTTGCTTTTAAGTTCTTCACCCAACATAAATATAGGCACACGAGTTAAGACAAGTTTTGGTATGGGAAAATAAAACAATCGAAGTTATCTTACCTATGAGATACCGGAATGCAGGCTCGCTCTCGTTCCCTAAGACTTTGATCTTGCCGAAAATGGGGAAAGTGATTCCGTAATTTGTTTTGGAGAAGCTGTCGATATGGGAGTTACTACTGGGCTCAGATTTTCCGAACTGGTTGCAGGGGAATGCCAGCACGTTGAAATGCATGGGCCCGAGCTCTCTCTGCAGCTCCTGCAGGCCCCGGTAATTTTTCTCCGTGTGCTCGCAGTTACTCGCCACGTTTACAACCAGAGACGCCTGTTGGGACGTAGCACAAAACAAAACCCTCCACTCAGTACTGATGGACAAACACGTTCAGAGTAACACCCGCTGCCAATGCACGGCAACCGATCCGAAAGGAAAATGGGATCATTTTAACTAACAAAAGAAAAGATAAACCGTATTAACAAAGTAAAAGTTAAGTTCTTGGGTGGGGCTAGGATGAAATGCAGACATTAATTTCATTCAGACAATTCAATCATATACACTTTAAACATATACGGTCTTAAAATATAAGCGAATGCCTAAATTACACATTGTTCTATTAAAAAAAAACGATTAACTCGTTGAAAAATGCAGAAGCCAAGGTTCTGATGCAACTCACTTTGCCTCTGTATTTTTCCAAGGAGACGGGCTTCCCTTTGGAATTCAGGACTTGGAAAGAATAGAAGTCTTTGTTTTTGTCTTTGAACAGTTTGAACTGCAGGACACATAACGCCAGGCAGACCAGCATGCATGTGAAGACAGCGAAGATTCGGCCTTTCGGCGTCCAGGATTTCAGCATGAAAGCGTTCACAGACTCCATTGTGCTGGGAGAGAAAGAGAAGGGGAATTGGGCTGGACTGTAAATGAAACTGTCCTGGGGGGAGGGGGAAGGGGAGGGAACAGCATACATGGCAAATTGCAATATTCAGCTACCGTTCTCTAATCCATCAATCCATGGCTGCCGTTCAGCACCGCAGAGACTTTTAGCAAGGTTCCCATGGGATTGGGAAGAAATTTAAGTGAAATATGTATCCAGACTGAGTCTTGTCTATCGATACAATTCATGCAAAATAGTAGTTAAAATTGTAATCTTTTACTTTATTCCATTTGTTGAACATTTTCTAGCTTCATTTATGGGGACACAAAATAGTCAATTAAAAAAAAATTTGTTCCGAGATGTGGGCGTCGCTGGCAAGGCCAGCATTTATTGCCCATCCCTAATTGAGAAGGTGGTGGTGAGCCACCTTCTTGAACTGATGCATTCCTTGAGAAGGTACTCACATAGAGCTGTTAGGTATGGAGTTCCAGGATTTGGACATTGATGATGAAGGAGTGGCGATATACTTCCAAGTCAGGATGGTATGCAACTTGGAGGGGAACTTGCAGGTGATGATGTTCTCATGCGCTTGCTGTCCTTGTCCTTCTAGGTGGTAGAGGTCACGGGCTTGCAGTGCATCTTGAAGATGGCACACACTAGAGTCACAGAGCGCCGGTGGTACACTCATTCAGGCAAATAGTGAGTATTCCATCACACTCCTGACTTGTGCCTTGTGGAAAGGCTTTGTAGAGTCAGGAGATGAGACACTCGCCGCAGAATACCCAGCCTATGACCTACTTTTATTGCCACTGTATTTATGCGGCTGGTCTAGATAAGTTTCTGGACAATGGTGACCCCCAGGATGTTGATGGTGAGCGATGATGACGCTCCATGGCTGTAGTGTGTGCCTTCTTCAAGATGCAAGCGGCGGTGGTTAAATTCTCGCTTATTGGAGATAGTCATTGTCTGGCACTGTACTGGAACAGATTGGTTAGAGGCTAGTTCTGGAGCACAAGCCTTCAGCACGACCGCTGGGATATCATCGGGCCCCTAGCCTAGGCTGTATCCAGTGTACTCAGCCATTTCTTGAGATCATGTGGAGTGAATCGAATTGGCTGAAGACTGGCTTCTGTGATTGTGGGGACCTCAGGAGGAGGATGATATGGATCATTCACACGGCACTTCTGGCTGAAGATGGCTGCAAACGCTTCAGCCTTGTCTTTTGCACTCATGTTCTGAGCTCCGCCATCATTGAGGATTGGAATATTCATGGCGTCTCCTCCTCCCATTAGTTGTTTAATGGTCCACCACTATACACAACTACATGTGGCAGGACTGCAGAGCTTTGATCTGACCATTGATTGTGGGATCACTTAGCTCTGTTTATAGCATGCTGCTTCCGCTGTTTAGCATGCATGTAGTCCTGTGTTGCAGCTTCCCCAGGTCGGTACCTTATTTTTAGGTATGCCTGGTACTGCTCCTGGCATGCACTTCTACATTCCTCATTGAACCAGATTTGGTCCCCTGGCTTGATGGTCATGGTAGAGTGAAGGATATACTGGGCCATGAGGTTACAGATTGTGGTGGAATACAATTCTGCAGCTGCTGATGGCCCGCAGTGCCTCATGGATGCCCAGTTTTGAGCTCTGAATCTATCCCATTTAGCACGGTGGTAGTACCCTGTACCACAAATACGATGGAGGATGTCCTCAGTCTCCACAATGACTGAGCGGTGGTCACCGCTACCAATGCTGTCATCGACAGCTGCATCTGCAACAGGTAGATTGCTGAGGACGAGGTCAAGTAGGTTTTCACTGCTGCAGGCCCAGTTATGTCCTTTATAGCTGCCAGACTGGGCCTGCAGCAGTGAAAACCTCAGCCAGCTTGATCAGTAGTGGTGCTACTGAGCTATTCTTGGTGATGGACATTGAAGTCTCCCACCCAGAGTACATTCTGTGCCCTTGCTACTCTCAGTGCTTCTTGCAAGTGCTGTTCAACATGGAGCAGTACTGATTCATCAGCTGAGGGAGGGTGGTAGATGGTAATCAGCAGGAGGTTTCCTGGCCCATGCTTGACCTGAAGCTATGAGACTTCATGGGGTCTGGAGTCAATGTTGAGGACACCCAGGTCCACTCCCTCACGACTGTTTACTACTGTGCCGCCACCTCTGCCGGTGGGACAGGACATATCGAGGGATTGTGATGGATGAGTCTGAGACATTGGCTGAAAGGTATGATTCTGTGAGTATGACTTTGTCAGGCTGTAGGACAGCTCTCTCAATTTTAACACAAGTCCGCAAATGTTCGTGAGGAGGAATTTGCAGGGTCGCCTGGGCTGGGTGTGCCTTTATTGTGTCCAGAGATGGTGCTGAGGTCGATGCCAGGTGGTCTGTCTGGTTTTATTCTTCTTTGTCTATACATCATTAATTCTGTTTCAATTCATGGAAGTTTGGTGCGAACAGCTGCATTCATTTGGGTGCATATATTTGTTTGCTCCCTCAGTACATTGTTCTATTTTTGCTCATGGTTCGCAGTGGTGGAGATGTATGTTTCTTCCAGCACACACCCCTCCCCTCTTCCATTTCCACTCATCTTTACACAATCTGAGGATGAACTCTGGCAGACCTATCCTTGTTTCTGTACATTTCTTTTTGCTCAGAAGATATGGCTCTTTGGATTCAGACTGCACAGATTGTTTTGCAATATTATTTGCTTGGTTTCCTGGCATTTGAGAGGCTGCAGTCATGCTTTTTTTTAAAGGAAGGAGCTATAAGTTGATTACTAAGGGTACAGTTTGGGGCTGTCATGTAACGTTATGTACTGCCCCGTTGTAATCAATGAGGCACACAATGTAGCATTTTCAGCACCACCTACAGGTGAGATGCTTGGTAATTCTGAGACCACTCACCATTTTTAATATGTACTGTAATATATATATATATAGATTTATTAAAAAAATAAAATAAGTTTAAGTAGAGTTTGTTCTTTGTGTCAGTAATAGTGGTCTTTTGTTGTGGTGTTTGGAGTGGTACTGTACAGATCTCAAAGTACTTACACCACTTGGCCATCACACTCCTGCCTTCTTGGGCAGTGAAGAGGATTTATTAGGTATATACTGGTTATTAGGACTTGATGTTGGTTGGGTTTGGTCCATTTTATTTTACTTGATTGTGTTACATGTTGTGAGTAGATCAACTGTAGGAGCAATAAAAAAATGCTTAAGGGAAGTCAAGATGGTGGTAATTTTGACTTTGGGTGATAGTGTAAAATAGCTGCTATCGATTCAGCCACCCATTATGCATCTCTCCCGATTTCCATTTCCATTGAAGTCAATAGAAATGAAAATCGATAGAGTTGAATAATGGTTGGCTGATTCGATAGCCCCTGTTTTACACTTTCAGCCAAAGTCAAAATTACCCCCAAGTTGAGTGAGTTGCCATAGCTGTACCTTGCATTGCCTGGGCAATTAGACTAAGTACGTAAGCATATCTCTGATTTTAAACTGCTGGGGGCTGACAGGTAAATAGTTGTGATTAGCTTATCTCAAATACTTGGAGTAAATTCTTAATGTAAAATAGAAAGCATTTTTGTATGGTAAGCAGCATCAGGCCTGAAGTGGCTCTGGGAATTATTTTACTCTAACATTTTTTTGTAAGATTCGTTATGGGTCAGGAAGAGCAAAAGTTCCCAACAAGGAAATCTTAGACCACCTCTGTCCCAGGCTTCCCCTCCCCACTGACTGCGATCATCCTGGACTTCCACTCCTTATTTACCTTGCTGGAACCCGTTTTCTTGGGTCGCTGGTGGCAAACTACACGCCGCACGATTTCCTGCTCCCATTCACCATCCTCTGCATCAACATTGTCATATTGTCAACACTATACCCGTTGTTCCAATACCTTTAATATAGCATTAACTAGGACCTATGGTTCTGTTAGAGATCACTTGGTGTATCACTGCCATCTGTTTGCAACTCCCAGAATGTTTCCCAAAGTCTCTTAATTTTGTAGTCTTCCCTGTTAATCAGAACATTCTACACCTCCTTTTGACACATGTTCTCTCTCTCTACTGGTTTGCAGGTGGCAGAAAGAGGAAAGCAGACGGCTTTTCAATTTAAAACCAATACGATTGGGAACAGGATGAAGTGGGAGCTGCCGAGTCCAGTCGCCAGTAGCAGCCCTGTTGTTGCACGGTGGCAGCACTTACACAGGAGAAAATGCAGAAGTGCAGCCGCATCAAATGGAGCTCCAGTAGTGACTGTAATAGAGGCAGGAGAGAGAACTAGGACTGGGGCAGTGACAGGGACTGGGGCAATGGCATTAACAAGTGCAACAGCTAAGACTAATGCAGTGACAGTAACAGACACACCAGCACAAAATGAGTGTGGGACTGGAGGAGAAGTGGTGATAATGATACAGGAAGAAGAAGGGACATTGATAGCAGCTGAGGGTGGGAATGGGGCAGGAGCAGAGAATGAAACTGGATCTGTGACTATTGATGGGACTGTGATAAGGACTGTAACAGGGCCAGGAGCAGAGACTGGGGCCGGGATTGAGGCAGTGACAGAGGTAGAAACAAGTACAAAGGATTTAGCCAAACTGGAACTCCCTACGACCAAGAATGTGGATTTCCAGGCAGCATGTCCAGGGCACTGTGAGACTCCAGGTATGTGTGTTTTATAATAGCTTAACAAAATAAATATTGGCCTGGATTTTGCTGTCAGCGGAGAAGGAACGGCGCTCGCCATTCACCTTGCTGACAGTTGCCCACAGAGTTTCTGTGGACTTCTCAGCATAGATTTCCTCTAATCCGGTGTCTTTTCCAGCATGGCGCCCTCTACTGGGCATCTGTGGTGTGTGTGAGCAGGGCAAGAATCCTCACTGAGCCATGGAGGCTGGAATTTTGCCGGTGCTCAGAGGGCAGGTTCGGAGGTGCGTCTGCTGTCAAAATATAAAAGATTGACAGCGGGTCGACAGCCCGTTGTCAACCCATTAACATTGTCAGTTTCCCAAGCGCCGGTTCTGTCTGCGTTTTACAGACCCGACACCAAGCAGCTTGTTAAAAGGTGCTTAAACAGCAGTTTACCATGTACTTACCATTTTTACAGCTTTTTGACAAGTTTCACGGCACTCAGGGATCATGTCAGGTAAATATGGTGGGTTTTCAATGATTCTCCATTCTTCTGAATAGGTGTCAGCTGCAAAAGTGGTATAAAAGCTCCTATTTCACAGATGTTCACTTTCCAATATTGGAAGCTGGAGCCTTCAGGATTTGGAATAGACTTTTCAGCTTTATGCAAGTTTGAAGTGTTTGGAGTGAACTCTCTATCCATTGTCACCTCCTTGGAGCAACCTCTCTCACCATTAACAGTCGCTTCTGTCATCTCAACCTCAACTGCCATCTATTCCAGCAGCATTGGTGCCCTTGAAAAATCTCACCTTGGTCCTCAGAATTCGATCACGATCAGTCCCAACAGCAACATCACTAGGCGCATCACCAACACCAATTGCACATATGTGGAAGCTGGAAGTTGCTGTCCGATTTAACCCGTAATAACGGCGATCGCTGATACCCTCACCATTATTATTACAGCAAAATCCAGGCCATGATATCACTGAAAGGAAATGAAAAATGGCAATAGAAGTGAGCAAATGTTTGTGTGTTTCAAAGGGGATTGTTTCCTAATTTATCTAAGTTTATATTTTAATATAATTAAAAGTTAATCTAGCATGCATTTCCTGTCTGTCAAACCCAGTTCTCTCATTTAATCATAATCAAAACCATAGGCAAATTTTCTGTGCCAGTTGATTGGTTCACATGAAAATTTCTTCCCGTTCGTCGGTTCAGCTGGGAACTGGTATATCAGTAGAGAGATACACTGAGCGGGTTTGAGGTGGACCGCCCTCTGCAGGGTGGATGTGGGCCCACTGAGGAATGGCCTGTACCTCCGAAGAAGGAGAGGCTTAAAAATTTTTTTTTGGATGGATCTGCCTCCTTACTAAACCATGATTATGGTAATGGGTGTCCCAGACAATCCACCCCCACCCACCCTCCCAAGGGTAGGTAGTTTACTGGAAATGCTCTTGAAGTGGTACTTGTGCTCACCTGCACCATGGTAATGGGGTGACCTCTCACTGACCCTGTAAACTGCAGCAGGCACCTATGGGTGCCATCCGAGTGTAACCACCAGGATCGTAACCCCTGGACTTTCTTCTGACATTGGGGAAGAGCCAGAGGTTTATACGCAACTTCCAACCTAAAGAGAAATATCCACCAGCAAAATAAAGAAAACTCCAATCGACCTCAGAATGCGCCAGTTTAACAACAAAAGTAACTTGCGGCCTTAAAGATACAAGCCATTTGCACACAGTTCTCCCTTAGCAGCAGAATAATACTTTTTGCATTAAATAGTACTTATGAAACAAGACATTCTTTGACATGCCATGGGCAAATCTGGTAGAACTATAATGTGAAATATTCAGTACTTTGAAAATAAGTGTGTGTATTTTATTAAAATATAAAAAGGAATAGATTCTCCCTCACTATAATATAATTACTACACTTTTTTCTCTTTTCTTGTTCTTTTTTATGGTATTACTATATTGTTTGATCCTGTTAGCTATGCCAAGATTGTGAGGTCCATATCCTGAGTTTCTACTGAGTTGAGTGATTTCAGATGGGCAGTAATAGGGCTGTAGCAATTGTTCTCAACATCCTTGGACTCCCTAGCTGTTTGCTATCCAGCACTGACCCCTACTGACAGCCAGTTTCAATGTCAGGTGAAGTTGGCTGTTATAACTATGTCCTACTAGCTTCCCTCACTGTCGAGGCTCACATGTGAATAATGGGCACTTGGGTGAGGTACTGGACGATGCCCGATGATCCATATCCCATCAAGTAGTTAATGCTTTCAAAAGAGCAGGCAATTGTGGAAAAATGGCAAGCAAACAAAAGATATGTGTGAGTCTATATATATTGTAAAATATGTCAAACTTTATTGTGATCCAAAGCTATATTAAATCTTGGGTTAATGATCACAGTTTCTGATATTATCCCTAAGTTCCTTGAAACATTCTCTGGACTGTGTTCTACACATTAATTGTAGATTTTTAATATTTACAGAATGAAATAATCTCAAAGAGAATTAATTTTAGTGAAACGTTTGCTATAAAGCTGTAGCTAGGTGGTGCAATAGCATAGCATATACGTGCTGACTGTTATTTTCCTACAATCAACTATAGAATATAGTTTGATAAACTTGAAATAATTCAGTCAATTATTAATCCTTCAGATTAGATGTCAATTGCCATCCACACAACTGACTTCCAGCACGGAGGACCATCCAGCCAGCAACATTAACAGGCCCAGCTATTTCCCATTCCACTTTCTTATGTTCTTATACAAAACAATGCACAGGAAAAATATTCACTGTATAATAACCATTTATTAAAGAAAAGTTTAAAATAAATGATCAATCTGTAACATTGCTTAAAGTAATTAAAGTAGCAGGCATGTGCTGTTTGGTACCTTGTTTTTGAGTCCATTTTTATACCACATAATTTTAAAGGTAAACAATATGCACAACTGCATTTACTTGCCATTATGTCCAGCTCTTTTAATCTTTAGGGCATTTTTTAAGCAATGTCTATTATTTATTTTAAATGTTTCTTTAAGAAATGGATTTAGTGAAGCTTATACTCATCAATATAAGGGATGTTAGTGGAACACATTCCCATTTCAGGCACCCAGACTCAGCATCAAGCATGTACAGGTTAGGTATAACATAATAAAGCTCCCTTTATCTGCCCCATTAATGTGCCATAACCCCAACGCTAACCTGTACTGTAAAGTGTATGCTCAGATTGTCAAGTTACCACCAAAATAGGGCCAGTTTGTCGTGTTAGCCCATGTTCACTACAATCCCAGCTCCTTTCATGTAGGATTAGACGGAGTGGTCTTTCATCTCATTTATCCCATCTGGATTTAATCCAGATCCCAGGGGCCTAATAGCAATTCACTGCATTGCCCTTCCCTCCCTTAGCCTTATTTTCAGGTCATTATTATTTGAAAAGATGAACATACAGAAGTGCTGTAGACACAGAGATTTTGATTTTATAAATTAATTTGTAAAACATAAACAAGATTTTTAACTAGAACCTGCCTGTCTTAGTTTGTAACTGTGTCCGCAGCTGTGCAAGTTAACTCTTTTTGTATTCATTGTTGACCAAAATTGCAGAGACTACTAACAGGAAGAGAGTATCTGCAACAACAGTTACTGATTACTGCCTCCCTGATCATAAACAATTGAACCGAAGCACTGTCAACCACTTTTTAAACAATCAGAAAGAAAGCCACATTGTAATAAAACAGGTAGGAAAATGCAGAGTGCCTTACAAAGTAACATAGCCATATTGATGATGTGACTTATTTTAGCAAATGTCTACATTCTTGCTTTAATTCAGGCGTTTTAAAAAAACTACATAATGGCTCATAAAACTAACAATTATTAAAGCCCATAATAAAAATAATTTTTCTTTTGGGATGCATTTTACAATCCAGATGCAGAGCTTTGAATAACAGGGCGTTGTACTGGGAATTTTGGTGCTGAGGTCAGTGTACTTGATTCATGGCTCACCTGATTTTCTGTCCAATAAAATTGGAATAATTAGGCTGATATCGTTGATAAAATAGCAGAGGAATTTGATGCAATCACATTATATTGCCTTCATCCAGTAATTTCTCAGCTATGCCTTTGTTACCACTAGACTTGACTATGTCAATGCACTCCTGACCGGCCTCCCACATTCTACCCTACGTAAACTTGAGGTTATCTAAAACTCAGCTGCCCGTGTCCTAACTCGCACCAAATCCCACTCACCCATCATCCCTGTGCTCACTGAGCTACATTGGCTCCCAGTTAAGCAACGCCCCGATTTCAAAATTTTCATCCTTGTTTTCAAATCCCTCTATGGCCTTGCCCCTCCCTATCTTTGTAATCTCCTTCAGTCCCACAACCCCCCGAGATGTCTGCCTCCTCAAATTCTGGCCTCTTGAGCATTCCTGATTATAATCACTCAACAATGGTAGCCGTGTCTTCTGTTGCAAAGGCCCCAAGCTCTGAAATTTCCTGCCTACACCTCTCAGCCTCTCTACCTGTCTTTCCTCCTTTAAGATGCTCCTTAAAACCGACCTCTTTAACCAAACTTTTGGTCACCTGCCCTAATTTCTCCTTATATAGCTTGGTGTCAATTTTTTTGTCTTATAATACTCCTGTGATGAGTCTTGGGACATTTTACTACATTAAGGGCGCTATATAAATACAAGTTGTTGTTGGTATTGTGTATGTATTATAAGTGCAGGTTATTAAACCTAGTGTTTGTTATCATTTTTTAAATATATTTTTAAATAGAAACCCCAGAGAGTGATCTCATCCACTCGGAACACGTCCAGAATTGTGACTATCAATGGAAAATATAGCCAGACTTGTAAAGGTAACGTTATTAACTATTTGCTTCCAACATACTGAATCTCTACTTTAAAATGAAGATCTATTCTTGTCATGGTGGATATGCAGCCTAGGTCAGCATTTGTCCTGGAAAAGTTAACTAGAAATGGCTGGTTGTGGCAGTATACCAAATTTTTACAATTTTTAGTTGACAAATTTAGGCACTTTTAGCTTCATGCCAGTGAAGTTTATAGACTTTTATTTTCTCCTCCAAGCCTCTGTATTTATCTAGTTATCTTTTGTTACCTCATATCCACTACAGGTGCTGAATCATGCTGGGGTTTGATTCCACATGTTGGTGCCCCCCACCCCCCTAACTCTCTCAAGTGGTTGCTCATCACATGTGAACCTAAACAGAGAATGCTGGTGGACTTTGGCCTTTCTATGTGCATGCTACCAGCAGAGTCACTGCATAGTGTTGAAAGAATTAAGGGGGATTTCCCCTCTCCAGCCCAGGAATATTGAGAGCATTGTAATAACCTAACTGAGCTCCCCAAGTCTAACAGCTCCCTTAGTCTAACAGCAGCTAATTCAGCACACAAGAATTCTCACAGCGTCTTGGTCTATAAGGCTCATTACCACACAAGACCCCAAAATAGACATCTATGAGGAGGACCATTAAGCCTAATCTAGCTCATTCTTCCAGAAAAAACTATAATCTCCCTATCACCACATCTGTTATTATTCCTGGATTTTGAGCTTCACTATTGTATTCAGTCCATTCCAGTGATTCCACATGTTGATTACTCTTCGTGTTAAGATCTTCCTGACATCAGTATTAAGTAAGCCGTTCACCAGTTTGAATCTGTGCTTTTTTGTCCTATTGTCATGGTTCAATTTGAACTAGTAGTCAACACTTACTTTTCTGTCCCATTACCTCCATGAGGTTCACCCTGAGTCTTCTCTCCACTACGTTTGGTGACTAAGCCATTAGGAAAACTTGTCAATTTATAAATATTTTACTGTAACTAAAGCAATTGTGAATCAGAGTACATCATCAAGTAATCTAAACCTAAGAGCATCATGGTGTCATTGCTACCAGTACCCTATACATGGCAAGATATCTTCAAGATTGTTATATTCTGAGGTTGCATGGCTGTATTTTTATGTTACCTTCTTCCAGCTAAACCATGTTTCTGTTCTTTTGCAAGTTAGAATGGGGTAGGAAAGGGTTCCCATGGGCATTGATAACTGATTATTGTGGATTTTGGCTGCTAAGCTGGGAGTCTCGGGATGTTGCTATTATACTACTCAGTTTTCCTGTTAGACTTGCTGCATTTGTTTCTTCCTAGTGTAAGACTTAAAAGAGGTCGACACAAATTCAATCATTTTTAACAGTAGCAACCTGGCAAGCATTTATTGCAAAAAACCTAACAAGCCTTAGTACACATTAATGCTTTGAACAGTGATTTAACAATAGCATGTAAAAGAGGTCACAGTGTTGAGCAAAGTCTTCTTCTGATGCTCCTCTTCTTCTGATCTTCCTGCCTCTTTCCCTCTTTTAAATCTCTCTCCCAAATCACTTTTTTTTAACCTCATTGTTGCATGCATGCATTCCTCACTAAAGTTATTCTTCCCTTTTTTTTTATCATAACCCTAGTTTGCTTGAGTTCTCTTTGATCATGTCACGAGAACAGAATATATTACATGGCCTTGGCTGATCAGAGATCACTACAAGTAATGTGATCAACAGCTATTTCTCCCTGTCTTGTAGCTGCCACATCTGCAC
This sequence comes from Pristiophorus japonicus, assembly GCF_044704955.1. NCBI lineage: Eukaryota > Metazoa > Chordata > Chondrichthyes > Pristiophoridae > Pristiophorus > Pristiophorus japonicus. The sequence continues at coordinate 116,189,471 of NC_091978.1, read as the reverse complement.
GTGTCCTTTGATTCAATTTACTGTTAGGAAAGCAAACTAAGCCTTGAGTACAATGGGAGTGTTCTAAAGTAATCAAGATGCCCTGATAAGGATTGCCTGAAAACATGTGGTCAGAATTTAACAGAATCAAACAGCAATAGCAAAATTATATCATCATTTTAAAATGAAACCCTAACACAATTTAATACATCAAAAGCCATTTTCTTACACTAGCCTGCTATGCCAATGGTTGCTGGGCCTGAAAACCCATGCGTTCACTCCACTGTCATAACTATGGCAGAGCAGGAGTTTCAACCCACTGGTGGACCAAATGTTTCTTGAGGTCGGGCAATTTGTATAATGTTGGTGGGTGCCAATGCCACGATCAGCAGCTTCCAGATTGGGGAGGGGTTCAGTAAAATTGAGCATTAGTTAGCCACTTATGGCAGATCTGGCTGAAGAAGTAAATAATTATAAGAAATTGGTCCTTTTTCAAGGAAGACTGCTGACCTGGTCAAGAAAAGTATTTTCCTGCCTGTTGCAGGCCATGAACCCAGAGGCATTCAGGGGTATTTCGGAAGGATAGGCAGAAAGGAAAAGGAAGTGGGGTAGCTCTGTTAATAAAGGATGAGATCAGTGCAGTAGTGAGAAATGATATTGGCTCAAAAGATCAAGATGTAGAATCAGTTTGGGTGGAGATAAGAAATAATAAGGGAAATAAGTCACTGTTGGGAGTAGTCTATAGCTCCCTAACAGTAGTTACACTGTAGGACAGAGTATAAATCAAGAAATAATGGAGGCTTGGGAGGCCAATAATCATGGGCGGTTTTAATCTTCATAAGATTGGACAAATCAAATTGGCAAAGGTAGCCTTGAGGATAAGTTCATAGAGAGTATTTGGGATGGTTTCTTAGAACGAGACATTGTGGAACTAACCAGGGAGCAGGCTATTTTAGATTTGGTAATGTGTAATGAGATAGGATTAATTAATGATCTCATAGTAAAGGATCCTTTAGGGAAGAATGATCATAGCATGTTAGAATTTCAAATTCAGTTTGAGGGTGAGAAACTTGGGTCTCAAACTAGTGTCCTGAACTTAAATAATGGCAGTTACAAAGGTATGAAGGCAGAGTTGGCTAAAGTGGACTGGGAAAATAAATTAAAGGGAATACGGTAGAAAAGTAGTGGCAGACATTTAGGGAGATATTTCATTACTCTCAGCAAAGATATATTCCAGTGAGAAAGAAAGACTCTAAGAGAAGGATGAACCATCCGTGGTTAACTAAGGAAGTTAAGGATGGTATCAAATTGAAAACAAATGCATACAATGTTGCGAAGATTAGTGGAAGGCCAGAGGATTGGGAAATTTTCAGAAACCAGCAAAGGACGATTAAAAAGATAATAAAGAGCAAGAAGGTAGATTATGAGAGTAAACTAACAAGAAATATAAAAACAGGCAGTAATAGCTTCTACAGGTATATAAAAAGGAAGAGAGTAGCTAAAGTAAACGTTGATCCCTTAGAGGATGAGACTAGGGAATTAATAATGTGAAACAGGGAAATGGCAGAGGCTTTGAACAAATATCTTATATTGGTCTTCATGGTGGAAAACACTAAAAGCATCCCAATAATAATATATAATCAAGGGGCTACAGGAAGGGGTGAACTTAAAATAATCATTATCACTAGAGAAAAAGTACTAAAGGTGAAAAAGTCTCCTGGACCTGATGGCCTGCATCCTAGGATCTTAAAAGAAGTGGCTGCAGAGTGGATGCATTGGTTGTAATCTACCAAAATTCCATGGATTCTGCGGAGGTCCCAGCAGATTGGAAAATCGCAAATGTAACGCGACTATTCAAGAAAGGAGGAAAACAGAAAGCAGGAAACTATAGACCAGTTAGCCTAACATCTGTCATTGGGAAAATGCTGGAGTCCATTATTAAGGAAATAGTAGCAGAACATTTAGAAAATCATAATACAATTAAGCAGAGTCAGCATGGAAACACAGAATCTGCAAAGGGATATAGATAGGTTAAGTGAGTGGGCAAAAATTTGGCAGAATGAGTATAATGTGGGAAAATGTGAGGTTATCCACTTTGGTAGGAAGAACAAAAAGCAAATTATTATATAAATGGAGAAAGACTACACAATGCTGTGGTACAGAGGGATCTCGGGGTCCTTGTACATGAAAGTTAGCGTGCAGGTACAGCAAGTAATTTGGAAGGCAAATGGAATGTTGGCCTTTATTGCAAGGGGGATGGAATATAAGAGTAGGGAAGTCTTGCTACAACTGTACAGGGTGTTGGTGAGGCTACACCTAGAGTACTGTGTACAGTTTTGATCTCTTTATTTAAGAAGGGATGTACTTGCTTTGGAGGCAGTTCAGAGAAGGTTCATTAGGTTGGTTCCTGAGATGAAGGGGTTGTCTTATGAAGAAAGATTGAGCAGATTGGGCCTATACTCATTGGAGTTTAGAAGCATGAGAGGTGATCTTATTGAAATGTTTAAGATTCTGAGGAGGCTGGACAGGATAGATGCAGAGAGGATGTTTCCCCTCATGGGGGAATCTAGAACAAGGGGGCATAGTTTCAGAATAAGGGGTCACACATTGAAAACGGAGTTGAGGAGGATTTTCCTCTCTCAGAGGGTTGTGAATCTTTGGAATTCTCTGCCCCAGAGAGCTGTGGAGGCTGGGTCATTGAAGATACTTAAGCTGGAGATGGACAGATTTTTGAATGATAAGTGAGTCAAGGGTTATGGGGAGCGGGCAGGAAAGTGGACTTGAGACCAAGATCAGATAGGCCATGATCTTATCGAATGGCGGAGCAGGCTCGAAAGGCCAAATGACCTACTCCTGCTCCTATTTCTTATGTTCTTATGTTCAACCTGGAACACTCTTGTGGGCCTCACTTTTGCTGCAAATGTACTGTACATCTGCCTCATGCAGTATGTTGGGAGTCAGGAGGCAGGACGAGTGGGAATTCCGACCAGTGACTCTATCCTGCCCATCCCATCTTAATAAAACTAATAAGGCAATGGAGCTGTCAGGAAAAGTCGTCAAATTTAGTCCACATGGCACTGGGTGGCAAGGTTGTGTAATTACAGTGTGACAAGTTTAGATAGGCAATTTCCATATTAAATGTAGACCCAAGAAATTATGATGGAAAAAAATGGTACCAAAACTGTGACCAAAGTGTGACAACAATGTAGACAAGAAATGCGCACAGATTTAAGATTTTCAATATATTTTAGATATAGGTGGATATAAAATTATTTTTGATGTCAAATGCTGAATCATAGTACACTTCAAAATGTTGAGAAATGCACCAAATAAGTCAAAAGTCCTTGATGAAGCATGCCCCCAGAACTCCCTAGGAATTACATTTTACACTATTGTAACTACTTTTTTCATATGTCATAAGTGAGACCATTGGGTTTCAGTTCTCACAGAAAAACAAACTGAAGGTTATTCTAAAACACTAATAAAAATCCTGAAATGCAATGTATTATAAGGAATTTAACTTATTCAGTCCCCTTCTTCTCCTTCTTAGGCAGTCCCTCGGAGTTGAGGATAACTTGCTTCCACCACACTAAAAATTAGTTCTCAGGTGACTGAAGAGTCCAATGTGAGACCTACAGTCTCTGCCACAGGTGGGGCAGACAGCGGTTGGAGGAACGGGAGGTTGAGGTGCCTGGGTTGCCGTGCACTCTTTCCGCTGTCAATGATTGACTTCAGCTTGCTCTTGACGAAGAGACTTGAGGTGTTCAGCACCTTCCCGGATGCTTTTCTTCCACTTTGGGTGGTCTTGGGCCAGGGATTCCCAGGTGTCGATGGGGATGTTGCACTTTTTCAAGGAGGCTTTGAGGGTGTCCTTGAAGCGTTTCCTCTGCCCACCTGGGGCTCGCTTGCCGTGTCGGAGTTCTGATTAGAGTGCTTGTTTTGGGAGCCTCTAATCAGGCATGCCGATGAGGTGACCCATCCAGTGGAGCTGAGTGAGCGTGGTCAATGTTTCGGTGCTGGGGATGTTGGCCTGAGCGAGAACACTGATGTTGGTGCACCTATCCTGCCAATGGATTTGCAGGATCTTGCGGAGGCAACGTTGGTACTTCTCCAGTGTTTTGAGGTGACTGCTGTACATAGTTCATGTCTCATCGTCGATGTCTGCCCTTATTGACAGTAGGCTCCTGAGGTATGGAAAATGAACCATGTTGTCCAATACCTCGTTGTGGATTTTGTTAACCGGGGACAGTACTGTGTGGCGGGAGCAGGTTGGTAGAGAATCTTTGTCTTATGGATGTTTAGTGTAAGGCCCATGCTCTCATATGCTTCGGTGAAGTTGTTGATGATGGCTTGGATTTCGGCCTCCGAGTGTGTGCAGACGTAAGCGTCGTCTGCATACTGTAGTTCAATGACGGAGGATGGGACGACCTTGGATCTGGCCTGGAGGCAGCGGAGATGGAACAGATTCCCATTTGTCCTGTAATTTAGCTTCACTGCAGCGGGGAGCTTGCTGAGGGTGAGATGGAGCATTGCAGCAAGGAAGATCGAAAAGAGCGTTGGTGCGATGACATAGCCTTGCTTAACCCTGGTCCGGACGTGGATTGGGTCTGTGGTGGATCCATTGGTCAGGATTGCATGTCATCGTGGAGCAGGTGAAGGATGGTGACAAACTTTTGAGGGCAACCGAATCTGAGGAGGACGATCCATAATCCCTCACAGTTGACAGTGTCGAAGGCTTTTGTGAGGTCAAAGAATGCCATGTACAAGGGTTGGTGCTGTTCCCTGCATTTCTCTTGTATCTGCCATGCGGTGAAGATCATATCTATTGTGCCCCTTAGTGGGCGGAATCCGCATTGCGATTCTAGGAGGAGCTCTTCAGCCACAGGGAGAAGGTGATTGAGGAGGATTCTTGCAATGACTTTCCCTGTGGTCGACAGCAGGGAGATTCCTTTGTAGTTACTGCAGTCGGCCTTGTCAGTCTCCTTCAAGCAATAGTCTTAGTTGCAGAGCCATAGAGGTTTACAGCACCGAAGGAAGTCATTCCACCCGTCATGTCTACCAACTCTTTGCAAGCACAATCCAAAACTAATCGCACAGCTCTGCTCTCCCCATAGCTGCATATGCTCCTCTGCATAATTGGATAAATCATTTGACTCAACCACTTCCTCCTAATATCTCTTCTTACTTTTATATTGATGATTCCTTGGCCCCAAGTTTCCACACGCTACAAAACGGGCGCCCCTCCGAGCTGGGCGCCCGTTTTTCACGCCGGAAACGGCGCCGGAAAAAAAAACGCGCGATTCTGGAGTGCCCTGCAGCTCCATGTCTGCTTGGCGCGGTGCCCAGGGGGCGGAGCCTACCACTCGCGCCGATTTTGTAAGTGGGAGGGGGCGGGTACCATTTAAATTAGTTTTTTTCCTGCCGGCAACCCTGCGCGTGCGCGTTGGAGCGTTCGCACACGCACAGTGTGAAGGAAACATTGGCACTCGGCCATTTTTGTAGTTCTTTGTAGCTGTTTAATTTTTGAAAATTTTTTAATAAAAGCACATTGCCCTTCCATGATCAGCACTGAGGCTTCTTGCAGCAGTGAGAAGGCTGCAGGAAGCCTCAGAAAGTTGAGGCAGCCGTTTCCCGACAGCCTCCCCCCCCCCCCTGCCCGCCGTCGGGAACGGCTTCCTCCTCCCCCCCTGCCGTCGGGAACGAACGGCTGCCTCAACTTGTGAGGCTTCCTGCAGCATTCTTCCTGGCTGAAGCACTTTCACACAGGTAGGAAGATGGTTTATTTAATCTTTTCTTTGCTTATAAATGTTTATTCAGGTTGGATTTATTTGTATAATATTTGTAGAAGTATAAATAAGGATTTATTGTAGAATTTAATGACTTCCCTTTCCCTCCCCCCCCACCTCGTTCTGGACGCCTAATTTGTAACCTGCGCCTGATTTTTTAATGTGTAGAACAGATTTTTTCAGTTCTACAAAAATCTTCACTTGCTCCATTCTAAGTTAGTTTGGAGTACGTTGTCACTGTGGAAACTTTGAAATCAGGCGTCAGTGGCCGGACACGCCCCCTTTTGAAGAAAAAATTCTGTTCCAAAGTGAAACTGTTCTAACTGACTAGAACTGCAGAAAAAAAAATGTGGAGAATTGCGACTTCTAAGATAGTCCGTTCTCCACCAGTTGCTCCTAAAAATCAGGTGCAAATCATGTGGAAACTTGGGCCCCTTGTCACTGACCACAAATGAAGGAAACAGTATTTCCCTATTCATACTATTAAGACTCTTCATAATTTAAAAAAACCTCTCTTAAATCTCTTCTTCATCCACATCATTATGTGTCTTTCCATTAAGCATATCATTTTATATTTGGGCCCGAAAGTGGTGAACATAGCGCCACATACTGCCCGCGGACCACCGACATACCACCCAAAATCGTGAAATTGATCGAAAAAGTACCAACACACTGCCCACATACTGCCCGCTGGGAAATTCATCAGTGACATACCGACGGGCGTTATGCATACCATCCGGCCACACAGAGCACCCTACAGACTGCCCAAAAGTCTGACATTGGTAGCATACCGCCGACATATCACTGAAGCTGCACACCATCTAAAAAATGGTGGTTTTATGCCAATGGTATGTCGGTGGTATGTAAACTACAATGTCCCGCCCCACCCCCCCCCACGCAGCGATCTATTACTCTCCCCCCCCCCCCCAGCGATCTAGTCCTCCCCCCCCTCCCCCCAGAGATCTAACACCCCAGAGAGATCTAATCCCCCCAGCAATCTATTCCCCCCCCCAGAAGATCTAATTACCCCAGCGATCTATTCCTCCCCCCAGAAGATCTAATTCCCCCAGCGATCTATTCCTCCCCCCAGCGATCTATTTCTCTCGCCCCACCCAGAGATATAGTTCTCCCCCCAACCACCCCTCCCAAACCAGTCCTCCCCCCCTCTGCCAGAGAGATCTAATCCCCCCCAGAGAGATCGAATCCCTTCCAGAGATTTAATCCCCCCAGTGATCTAGTCCTCCACCACCCCCCCCAGAGATGTAATCTCCCCAGGGAGATCTAATACCACCCTCCCGGACATCTAATCCCCCCAGAAATCAAATCCCCCCCAGAGATCTAATGCCTCCCGCAGAGATGTAATCCCCCCAGAGAGATCTAATCCCCCCATAGATCTAATCCCATTCCCAGAGATCTATTCCGCCCCCCCCCCCCACTGAAAATGTGAAAATAAATACATAAGTAAATAAATAACAATAGAAGTATTATAAATAAGTCAAAAACACTACACAAAACAACTAAAAATCTAAACGTACCTCGAGACACTTACCCGCAACCTGATGTCAGCAGTCTCTGGCCTCCAGCCTCTGGACTGCTCTTCTCGGGAGGGGGGGGAAACGGAGGTCGATGCAAGAGTGCGCGTGCGCAGAACTCGGGACCCGAAGAGTCCAGAGTCACAGATAATTTACCCTGTACTGCCGGAGCAGACCATCTGTCGCACTCCGCTGACACACCGCTCAGGACCGCCCGGACCAATTTTGCCAGCACTCCGCCCCAGCGGTACCCAGCAGTATGAAACGACATACTACCGGCACACCGCCGAGAAATGGGCGGACGACCAATTTCAGCCCCTCTGTGTTTTCTCTCAAAATGTATTATTTTACACATCCATATTGCATGGCACCTACCACTGTCTATTCCTTTAACCCATCAGTGTCTTCCTTGAGTCTTTTGCAGACCTCCTCACTATTTTCCAAGGGGCTGAAATTGATGGTCCTACCATCGGCTGCCGCCGAGATTTCTCTGCGGTTTCCTCATTTTTTTTAGTGCTCTCCCCTCCGTGGGAGATTGGTGAGGCCCTCACGCCGGTGGTTTGGAAGGACCGCTGGGGAGCGACTGCCGGTGTGAGCCGGTGTGCAACGCCGAAAAAAGTCCTCCCCTACCCGAGATTCATTAGAGCGGTCCTTCGCCCCGCAGGAGAAAAGACCACCGCGTGGAAGCAGGTCTTACCTGGACGGTAGGTATGAAGACCTGTAAGAAAAGGAAAGTGCTTTTTTTTTACTTTAGCAGCGATTTTGTGTTAAAGGGTCCTCTGAAGGTTTTGTGATTTTTTTGTTTTTTATTTTCTGTACATTATTTTGTCTGCGTTCCCTCCTCCCTAGGCCCGCCTCCAACTGCGACGTAATTTTCTCCAGGATTCCATTTGCTGCCCACCTATTGCCTGCTTCCACCCAGAATTGGCGTGTAATGCCCATTTTTGTCACCGGGCACTTTTTTCCTCCTTTTTTGACAAAAGTTCCGCCCAAAGTACCGTCAGGATCTTAGCGGTCTTTTCGACGGTAAATGGGCGGAACTTGCCTTTAATCAATTTTGACCCCCAAATCTCATCCTTTCGTGTTAGCAAAATTTGAGATTGTGTTCACTATACCTGTTCAAATCATCAATATATACACAGTTCAAAAGTAGTGGAGTGGGACTAGCTGAGAGTTGGCACGAGCTCGACGGGCCGAAAGACCCTCTTCTGTGCTGTAACCATTCTATGATTCTATGAAAAGTGGACTCCTGGATATACCACATCCAACCCTTTTCTGGTCTGAGCAACATTTATTCCCTAACTCTTTGTTTCCTATCTGTCAAGCAACTCTCTAACCATGGTGCTATATTTCTTGTACTATACGCCTGAAGTTTTGTTACAAGTCTCTTGTGAGAAACTTTATTGAATGGCTTTTCTGAAAATCCATATACAATACCTTTACTGCATTCCCTTTATTTATCCAATCGGTCACTTCTTCAAAAAACTCATACATTTCTAAATGCTTACTAATTTGATCTCGAATTATGGATTCTAAGAAACACAGAAACATAGAAATTTACAGCGCAGATGGAGGCCATCTCGGCCCATTGTGTCCGTGCCGGCCGACAAAGAGCTACACGGCCCTTGGTCAGCAGCCCTGAAGTTACATATAAACCTATGAACAATGAACAATTGCAGACTGGCAAAGAGCATCCGGTTCGCCCCCCATAACTACGATACTCCATGTATTGCAACATTTCACACTCCACCCCACCTGGAGCCATACGAACTCCTGGGAGAGGCAAAAAATTAGATAAAAACCCAGGCCAATTGGGGAAAAAAATCTGGGAAAATTCCTCTCCGACCCATCCAGGCGATCAAAACTAGTCCAGGAGATCACTCTAGCCATATTAGATTCCCTGAAGTACTTACCATCTTATCTGTGCCAGCCAACAAGAGGTTATCCAGTTTAATCCCACTTACCAACTCTACGTCCGTAACCCTGCAGGTTACGACACCTCAATTGCTCATCCAAGCATCTTTTAAATGTAGTGAGGGTTTCTGCCTCTACCACCTTCCCAGGCAGTGAGTTCCAGACCCCCACAACCCTCTGTGTGAAGAAGCTTCCCCTCAAATCCCCTCTAAACCTTCCACCAACCACCTTAAACCTATGTCCCCTCGTAATTGACCCTTCCACCAAGGGAAATAGGCCCTTGCTATCCACTGTATCCCGGCCCTTTAACATTTTATACACCTCAATTAGGTCTCCTCTCAGCCTCCTCTGTTCCAAGAAGAACAAACCCTGCCTATTCAATCTGTCCTCTTAAGATTCTCCATTTCAGGAAGCATCCTTGTAAATCTCCTCTGCACCCTCTCCAGTGCAATCACGTCCTTCCTATAACACGGCGACCAGAACTGTACGCAGTATTGCAGCTGTGGCCTAACCAATGTATTGTAAAATTTAAACATAACCACCCTGCTCTTGTATTCTATTCCTCGGCCAATAAAGGCAAGCATCCCATATGCCTTCTTAACCATCTTATCCACCCGGTCTGCTACATTCAGGGATCTGTGGACAAGCACTCCAAGGTCCCTTTGTTCATCTGCACGTCTAAGTGGCCTACTATTTAATGTGTATACCCTTTCCTTATTAGCCCTCCGCAAGTGTATTATCTCACACTTCTCCGAATTAAATTTCATTTGTCACTGTTCTGCCCACCTGACCAGTAGATTGATATCCTCCTTCAGTCCATGACTTTCCTCTTCAATATCAACCACACAGCCAATTTTACTCTCATCTACAAACTTCTTAATCATACTCCCTATATTCAAATCTAGATCATTGATGTATACCACAAAAAGCAAGGGACCCAGTACTGAGCCCTGTGGAACCCCACTGGAAATATCCTTCCAGTCACAAAAACACCCATCAGCCATTACCCTTTGCTTCCTACCTCTAAGCAAATTTTGGATCCTACTTGCCACTTTGCCCTGGACCCCATGGGCTTTTACCTTCATGATCAGTCTGCCATGTGGGACCTTATCAAAAGCTTTGCTAAAGTCCATATACACTACATTGTACGCATTACCCTCATCAACCCTCCTGGTTATCTCCTCGAAAAATTCAATCAGGTTAGTCTAACACGATCTTCCCTGAACAAATCCATGCTGACTGTCCATGATTAATTACTTACCTTTCTAAATGTAGATTTATCCTGTCCTTCAGGATTTTTTCCAATAATGTTCCCACCACTGAGGTTAGGCTGACAAGCCTGTAATTACTCGGCTTATCCCTCTCTCCCTTCTTAAAAAATGGTACCACATTAGCGGTCCTCCTGTCCTCCAGCAACATGCCCGAACCCAAAGAGGACTGGAAAATGATGGTCAAGACTTCTGCTATTTCCTCTTTTGTTTCGTTCAACAGCCTGGGATGCATTTCATCTGGGCCTGGGGACTTAACCCACTTTCAGAACCGCTAAACCCTTTAATACCTCCTCTCTCACTATGTTTATTTCATCCAGAATTGATAGTTGTATCTGCATTGCCCCTTTCCTTTGTGAAAACAGACGCAAAGCATTCATTAGGATCCATACCAACATCTTCTGCCTCCACACACACATTACCCTCATAGGCCCCAAGTTTCCACATGATTTGCACCTGATTTTTAGGAGCAACTGGTGTAGAACGGAGTATCTTAGAAATCGGAATTCTCCACATTTAGTTTTCTGCAGTTCTAGTCAGGTAGAACAGTTTCACTTTGGAACAGAATTTTTTTTCAAAAGGGGGCGTGTCCGGCCACTGACGCCTGATTTCAAAGTTTCCACAGTGAAAACGTACTCCAAACTAACTTAGAATGGAGTAAGTGAAGATTTTTGTACGCTTGAAAAAACCTTGTCTACACATTAAAAAATCAGGCGCAGGTTACAAATTAGGCGTCGGGAACGAGGGGGGAGGGGGGGGAAGGGAAGTCATTAAATTCTACAATAAATCCTTAGTTATACTTATACAAATATTATACAAATAAATCCAACCTGAATAAAAATTTATAAGCAAAGAAAAGATTAAATAAACCATGTTCCTATCTGTGTGAAAGTGCTTCAGGCAGGCCTTTCAGGCAGCGGTTTGCCGTCGGGACCGTAGGCTGAACGGGCCGGGCCCGAGACTTCGGGCAGGGCCCATCCCCAGCACCAGATTTACAGGTAGGTGGCGTTGGGTCGGGTCGGGTCGGGAGGTTCGGTTCGGGTCGTGGGGAGGGAGGTTCGGTTCGGGTCGGGGGGAGGGAGGGGGAGGTCAGGTCGGTGAGAGGGAGGTCAGGTCGGGGAGAGGGAGGTCAGGTCGGATCCAGTCCGGGGGCGGGGGCGGGGGGGGGGGGGCAGAGGGAGTTGGGTCGGGTCCAGTCGGGGGGAGGGAGAGCGGGAGCGGGAGTCGGGTCGGGTCCAGTCGGGGGGTGGGGGGGGAGCGGGAGCAGGAGTCGGGTCCAGTTGGGGGGGGGGAAGCGGGAGCGCGAGTCGGGTCCAGTCGGGGGGGAGGGGGGAGGGGGGGAGCAGGTGTCGTGTCCAGTCGAGGGGGGGAGTGGGAGTCGGGTCGGGGGGGCGGGAGCGGGAGTCGGGTCCAGTCGGGGGGGGGGGGGCGCGAGTCGGGTCCAGTCGGGGGGGTGGGGGAGCGGGAGTTGGGTCGGGTCCAGTCGGTGGGGGGGGGGGGGGGGGGAGCGGGAGTCGGGTCCAGTCGGGGGGTGGGGGGGGGAGCGGGAGCGGAAGTCGGGTCGGGGGGGGAGCGGGAGCGGGAGTCGGGTCGGGTTCAGTCGCGGGGGGGGGGGGGGGAGCGGGAGTCGGGTCGGGGGGGGGTGGGGGGGAGCGGGAGTGGGGGTCGGGTCCGGGGGGGGCAGCGGGAGTCGGGTCGGGTCCGGGGGGGGGGTGAGCAGGAGCAGGAGTCCGGTCCGGTCCGGTCCGGCGGGGTGGGGGGGGGGGTAGGTGTCGGGTCTGGTCCGGGGCGGGGGGAAGCGGGAGTCGAGTCGGGTCGGGAGGAAGCAGGAGCTGGCCGTGGGAGGAGCCTTATTCACGCAGCCCCAGTGAGGCCATTCGGCCAGGGCTAGGGGCTGCGTGCTTGGGGCCCCTCCCACACAGTTTCGGGCGCCTGGAGCTACTGCACTTGCGTGCCCACTGTAGCGCGCATGTGCAGAGGTCCCGGCATGTTTTCAGCGCAGGGACCTGGCTCCGCCCCCCCACAGCTCGTGCTGCGCTGCGCCGAGGGTCAGAGGACCTGCAGGGAGGTGGAGAATACGGAGGTTTTTTTTAGGCGCACTTTGTGGCGTGAAAAACGGGCGTCCAGGTCGGGACTGCGCCGTTCTAGGCGCGGCTCGAAACTTGGGCCCATAGTCTCTAATAGGCCTTAACCTTTCTTTAGTTATCCTCTTGCTCTTAATATATTTATAGAACACCTTTGGGTTTTCCTTGATTTTGTTTGCCAAGAATTTTTTATGCTCTCTCTTAGCATTCCTAACATCCTTTTTAATTTTACCTCTGAACTTTCTATATTCCTCCAGAGATTCTACAGTATTTAGCCGTCAGTATATGACATAAACTTCCCTTTTTTCTTTAACATCCCATGTAAGTCCCTAGACATCCAGGGGGCTCTAGAATTATTATTCTCACCCTTTTTCTTTAAGGGCACATGTTTGGCCTGAGCCCTCCGGATCTCCTCCTTGAATGCTTCCCACTGTTCCGACACTGATTTAACTTCAAGGAACTGTTTCCAGCCCACTGTGGCCAAATCACTTCTCAACTTAGCAAAGTTAGCTTTTCCCCAATTTGGGACTTTTATTCTTGGTCTATCCTTGACTTATCCATAACTACCTTGAATCTGACTGAATTATGGTCACTGGCACCCAAGTGTTCTCCCACTGATACCCCTTCCACCTGCCCAGCCTCATTCCCTAAAACTAAATCCAAGACCGCCCCCTCTCGTGTTGGGCTTGTTACATACTGACTAAAAAAGTTCTCTTGAAAGCATTTTAGGAATTCCGCACCCTCTATACCCTTCACACTATATTTGTTCCAATCAATATTAGGATAGTTGAAATCCTCTACTATTACTGCTCAATGGCTTTTTGACCACAGAAATTTGCCTACATATTTGCTCCTCTATCTCCCGCCCACTGTTTGGGGATGTTGTGTTCCTGACACATATGAGACTGCATACAGTGAGGTTAAAGTAACAGTGACCTCAGTCTTTATTAAGACACTCCAGAGTGAGGAACAGGCCTTAGGGGCCGGCTTATATACAGTGTTCCCAAGGGATGCTGGGATCCCTTCAGACTTCAGGGGATGCACTCCCTGGTGGCGGAACATGGGAGTGCATGCTTTACAGATACACAACATCACTACCCCCCCCCCCCCCAAAGTCAAAGTGAAAACTATTCACAAGATGAGGTGGTCGGGAGCCTTTCTTTCCCTGGTGGACCGCCTCAGTACAAATGTCTGTTCTGGTGTGTTGGCTGTGCCCTCGCTGGGCTGGCATGTTGTTGGCCCTGCAGGGCTGCTGGGTGAGCCTGGCCTTGCTAGTCTCTTGGGTGTGATGGGTCCGATTTCCTGGTCCGGGGTGGTGTCATTGATCCTTTGGGTGTGTGTTGTGGGCTCGAAAAAAGTGGTGTCTACTGTGGGTTGTTCAGGGCAGTCTGTGAACCGCAGCCTCGTTTGGTCCAGGTGCTTTCTGCAGATTTGTCCATTGTCTAATTTGACTACAAACACCCTACTCCCTTCTTTAGCTATCACCGTGCCCACAATCCACTTGGGACCATGTCCATAGTTTAGCGCATACACAGGGTCGTTCAGATTCAGGCGCGACCATCGTTTACATTTTGTTGCTGCCGCCTGCTCTCTACCTGATCATGCAGGTTGGGGTGAACCAGCGAGAGTCTGGTTTTAAGTGTCCTTTTCATGAATAGCTCAGCTGGGGGCACCCCTGTGAGTGAGTGGGGTCTCATGCGGCAGCTGAGCAGTACTCGGGACAGGCGGGTTTGGAGTGAGCCTGTGACTCGTTTAAGGCTCTGTTTGATTGTTTGTACTGCCCGCTCTGCCTGCCCATTGGAGGCTGGTTTAAACGGGGCCGAGGTGACATGTTTGATCCCATTGTGGATCATGAATTCTTTAAATTTGGCACTGGTGAAACATGGCCCGTTGTCACTGACCAGTATGTCAGGCAGGCCGTGGGTGGCAAACATGGCCCTCAGGCTTTCAATGGTGATGGTGGCGGTCCTTCCCGACATTATTTCACATTCAATCCATTTTGAAAAAGCATCCACCACCACCAGGAACATTTTACCGAGAAACGGGCCCGCATAGTCGACATGGATCCTTGACCATGGTCTGGAGGGCCAGGACCACAACTTAGTGGTGCCTCTCTGGGCGCATTGCTCAACTGAGCACACACACTGCATTGCCGTACACAGGACTCTAAGTCAGAGTCGATACCGAGCCACCACACGTGGGTTCTGGCTATCGCTTTCATCATTACTATACTATCTGTGCTGTGGAGATCCGAGATGAACGTCTCCCTGCTCTTTTTGGTTAGCACTACGCAGTTACCCCACAACAGGCAATCTGCCTGAATGGACAGCTCGTCCTTTCGCCGCTGGATGGCTTGATTAGCTCTTGCATTTCAACGGGGATGCTGGCCCAGCTCCCATGCAGTACACAGTTTTTTACTAGGGACAGTAGAGGATCTTGGCTGGTCCAAGTCCTAATCTGGCGGGCCGTGACAGGTGATTTATCATTTTCAAACGCTTCCATGACCATCAACAAGTCTGCGGGCTGCGCCACCATCAACACGTTTGCAGGCTGCGTGGTGGGCAATGGTAGCTGACTGAGAGCATCCGCACAGTTCTCGGTGCCTGGCCTGTGGCGGATGGTATAGTTATACGCTGATAGCGTGAGTGCCCACCTTTGTATGCGGGCTGAGGCATTAGTATTTACCCCCTTGTTTTCAGCGAACAGGGATATGAGGGGCTTGTGATCGGTTTCCAGAGCAAATTTGAGGCCAAACAGGTATTGATGCATTTTCGTTACCCCGAACACACACGCTAATGCCTCTTTCTCAATCATGCTGTAGATCCTATCGGCCTTAGACAAGCTCCTGGAGGCATAGACGACAGGTTCCAACTTCCGGGCAATGTTAGCTTGTTGTAATAAACATCTGACTCCGTACGACGACGCATCATATGCTCGCATAAGTCTTTTACACGGGTTAAACAATAGAAGCAGCTTGTTGGAGCATAAAATGTTTCTGGCTTTCTCAAAAGCAATTACTTGTTTTTTTCCCCATACCCAGTTCTCACCTTTACGCAATAACACATGTAGGGGCTCTAAGAGGGTGCTTAACCCCGGTAGTAATTTACCAAAATAGTTGAGGAGTCCCTGGAATGACCGCAGCTCCGTGACAATCTGTGGCCTGGGCGTGTTCCTGATAGCCTCTGTCTTGGTATCTGTAGGCCGAATGCCGTCCACCGCGATCTGTTGAAATGAAGACGCATTTCGACCTCTTCAGCCGCAGCCCTACGTAATCTAGTCGTTGGAGGACCTCCTCCAGGTTTTGTAGGTGCTTTAAGGTGTCCCAACCCGTGACCAATATGTCATCCTGAAAAACCACCGTGCGTGGTTCCGACTTGAGTAGGCTCTCCATGTTTCTCTGGAAGATTGCTGAAGCTGACCGAATTCCAAACGGGCATCTGTTGTAAAAGAACAGTCCCTTGTGCGTGTTGATGCAGGTGAGGCCCTTCGAAGACTCCTCCAGCTCCTGCGTCATGTAGGCCGAAGTCAGGTCGAGCTTGGTGAACGTCTTGCCTCCTGCCAGCGTCGCAAATAGGTTGTTCACCTTAGCTAGCAGGTATTGGTCCTGTAGCGAGAAACGATTAACAGTTACTTTATAATCGCCGCAAATCCTGACCGTGCCATCACTTTTGAGTACTGGAACAATCGGGCTGGCCCACTCACTGAATTCCACTGGGGAGATGATGCCCTCACGTTGCAGCTTGTCCAGCTCGATTTCCACTCTCTCCCTCATCATGTGAGGTATCGCTCGCGCCTTGTGGTGGATGGGTAGTGCCTCTGGGACCAAGTGGATTCGCACCTTCGCCCCGGAAAAGTTTCCAATGCCTGGCTCAAAAAGGCAAGGGAAATTTTTAAGAACCTGGGTACATGAGGCCTCATCGACATGTGATAGCGCTCGGATGTCATCCCAGTTCCAGAGGATTTTGCCCAGCCAGCTCCTTCCAAGCAGTGTGGGACCATTGCCCAGAACAATCCAGAGTGGCAGTTTGTGCACCGTGCCCTCGTAGGTGACCTTGACCATGGCGCTGCCCAGGACGGTCTTTGGTGTACATTCTCAGTTTCGTGCTCAGGGCTGGTTGCACCACAGTCTCTCAAACATCTTTTTACTCATGATGGATTGGCTAGTGCCAGTGTCCAGTTCCATGGCTACGGGTAAGCCATTCAATTTTATATTTAGCATTATAGGTGGACATTTCATCGAAAATGTGTGCTCCCCATGTACTTCAGCATCTGCCTCCTCTCTCTGAGGCTCGAAATTGCTTTGTTCCACCATGGACCGATCTTCCTTTGCCACATGGTGGTTAGCAGGTTTTGCATAGCTTGCAGCTCGTCTGCAAGCTCGTTGGAGGTGCCCCATTGTTCCACAGCTCTTGCAAACATACCCTTTGAAGCGGCATGTATGGGCTGAATGGAAACCTCCACAATGCCAACAAGATGTGAATTGCCTTGCATTCATCCTTTGTTGCGGACTCTGAGTCATCTGGGTCACCTGAGGCTTGCTGGCAGTTGCAGACTCATGGTTTCTGCCCTGTACATTTCTGCTCGCAAACACAGTTCCAGTTAATTTATGAACATTGCTAGCACTTGTGTGCTGAGAGATTTGTTTGGTGTTATCACTGGTGGACATAAACGCCTGTGCTATCGCAATGGCCTTACTGAGGGTCGGTGTCTCTACAGTCAAAAGTTTTCGTAGGATGGTCTCGTGGCCAATGCCCAGTACAAAAAAGTCTCTGAGCATTTGCTCCAGGTAGCCATCAAACTCACATTGTTCTGCAAATCGCCTTAGCTCGGCGACATAGCTCGCAACTTCCTGACCTTCAGATTGCTGGCACATGTAGAACCGATACCTTGCCATCAGCACGCTCTCCCTCGGGCTAAAATGCTCCTGAACCAGTGTACACAGCTCCTCATAGGACTTATCTGTGGGTTTCACCGGAGCCAGAAGATTCTTCATGAGGCTGTAAGTCAGTGCCCCGCAGACCGTGAGGAGGACCGCTCTCCTTTTTGCAGCGCTTCCTTCTCTGTCCCGCTCGTTGGCTACAAAGTACTGGTCTAGCCATTCGACATAGGCTTCCCAATCCTCACCCTCCGAGAACTTCTCCAGGATGCCCACAGTTTGCTGCATCTTTGCGTTGGATTTGTATACTCGTCGCCAGTTATTGTGTTCCTGACACAGATGAGGCTGCACACAGGGAGGTGAAAGTAACAGTGACCTCAGTCTTTATTAAGACACTCCAGAGTGAGGAACAGGCCTTAGGGACCGGCTTATATACAGTGCTCCCAAGGGATGCTGGGATCCCTTGGGACTTCAGGGGATGCACTCCCTGGTGGTGGAACATAGGAGTGCATGCTTTACAGATACACATCAGGGGATATATAATACACGCCCAGCAGTGTGATTGCCCCATTTTTATT
Organism: Pristiophorus japonicus; assembly: GCF_044704955.1. Lineage (NCBI taxonomy): Eukaryota > Metazoa > Chordata > Chondrichthyes > Pristiophoridae > Pristiophorus > Pristiophorus japonicus. The sequence continues at coordinate 116,171,454 of NC_091978.1, read as the reverse complement.
TTTCAGTTGACCCACATGGCCTCATTTGATGATCCCTCTAACATACCATCCCTCCTCACCGCTGTAATAGTTTCTTTAATCAATACCGCGAGCCCCCCTCACCCCCTTTGTACCCCCTCGCCTCTCTAAAAATCCTGTAACCAGGAATATTGAGCTGACAAATCTAGCCCTCCTTCAGCCATGTTTCTGTAATGGCTGTAATGTCATACTCCCAAGTGTCTACCTCTCAACTCATCTGGCTTATTCGCTATACTACTTGCATTGAAGTATATATCATTTGGCACGGGAAGACCTCTTTGATTACTAGTTACTAAGCCTTGTTTCCTCTGTCTTACCAATTCACTTCCTGCATTCTTGCTTGCAAATTTCAGCTTTACTTGCTTCCCTGTTGAATTTGTTCTCAGGTTCCCATCCCCCTGCCAAACTAGCTTAAACTCTCCCCAACAGCACTAGCAAAATGTCCTGCGAGGATATTGGTCCCGGCGCTGTTGAGATGCAACCCATCTGATTTGTACAGGTCCCATTTCCCCCAGAAGCGGTCCCAATGCCTCAGGAATTGAAAGCCCTCCCTCCTACACCAGCGATGCGTTCATCCTCACTATCCTTCTATTCTTGTACTCATTAGCACGTGGCACCGGTAGTAACCCAGAGATTACTACTTTTGAGGTCTTACCCTTTAATCTTTCTCCTAGCTCCCTAAATTCTGCCTGCGGGACCTCATCCCTCTTTCTACCTATGTCATTGGTCCCGATATGGACCAAAACCTCGAGCTGTTTACCCTCTCTCCCCAGAATGCTCTGCATCCGCTCTGTGACATATTTGACCCTGGCACTAGGGAGGCACAATACCATGCTGGAGTCATGTCGACAGCCACAGAAATGCCTCTCTATTTCCCTAATTATTGAATCCCCTACCACTACAACTCTTTTATTCTTTGTCCCTACTACCTGTGCAGCTGAGCCACCCGTGGTGCATTTGGACTTGGGTCTGGCTATACTCCCCAGAGGCACCATCGTTCCCACCGGTGCTCAGAAGAGAATATCGGTTGGAGAGCGAGATGGACTCACGGGGCGACTCCTGCACTACCTGCCTAGTGTTCTTCGTCTGTCTGGTGTTCACCCATTTCCCCTCTACCTGTACACTTTTAAGCTGCAGGTTGACCACCTCCTGAAATATGCTATCCATGTAGCTCTCAATCTCGCGGATGTACTGTATTGACTCCAGCCGCCGCTCAAGGTCCGAAACGCGGAGCTCGAGTAGTTGAAGCTGGAGACACCACAGCATACATGGTTGTTTAGTAGCACATAACTGCGTTAAACTTACTTATCTATAGTTACCTGGTTTGTCTTTGTATCACTGTTACATCGACTGTTCTCTAGTTCCATGATACAATTTGCATATTTAAGGGGGATTGAAAAATTGTGCCGAAAGCCTCTGCTATTGCATCTGACTTCTTTTATCAGATTTCTTCCATCAGGGCCCAGTGACTGATCCACCCTGAGTTCTGCTATTTTTGTCTGAACCAATTCCTTTTCTGCAGTTATCTCTAACAATTATTCCATACTCTCCTCTTGTACACCCACATTCACACTTCCACCAATATTTGTAAAAATTATGCAATTTATTTATTTAATATCTCCGCCGTGCCTTCATCTTCCACAATTAGACTCCTTCCTTCATCCCTGAGTGGTCCTACCCGCTCTTTAACTAATCTTTTTACTTTGCTATGCTGTTGCTGTTGTGGGTCCTTGTTGTGCACAAACTGTTTCCTACATTTCAATAGTGACTGCACTTCAAAAGTACTTAATTGGTTGTAAAGTGCTATGGGACATCATGCGGTCATCAAAGGCACTATATAAATGCAAGCTCTTGCTTTCTATTTACTATTTCCTTTTATATTATCTACAAGTTGTTTTTCATATTCCCTTTTGGTCCTTTAAAAATTTTTTTTCTAGTTTTCTCATTTAATCTTTTTGTATCCTTTGCCCTTTCTACAAAAGTGGGCTGAAAATTACAGCCACACCGGGTGTGAGGCCTCGCAAATGCCGGTTCTTGGCGCACGATGCGCATGCGCCGAGAACCAACTTTTCCGATCTGTCAAAATTTATTCAGACAGATTCTATGCATCCCTGCAGGAAGACCATCCGCGAGGCAGATTAGGCTATTTGCCCAACTCTTGCCCAGTGAATGTCCTTCAAACTCTTATGCCTGGTAAAAGCAGGCACATAGCTTAATTTTAGCAGCATAGCACTTTAAAAATGTTATTTAATCATTCATTTTTATATTGGAAACCCTATCCATTAAGGTAAGTTTTAACCTTATTAAAATGCATTAAAACATTTTGCCAACATTTTTTTTCTACAACATTTAATTACATTTAATTTCAATTAATTTTAAATATGTGAGGTGTTTTTTAAATTTATTGTGCTGTGTTTCTTGTTTTAGGTTGGTATTCTCATTGATAATAATGGCAGCCCATACAAACGGAGTTCTCATTATTATCAATGAAAATACTAGATAGTGATTGATAGTCCAGGCCCACTTGATTCCAATATATACGTCCATACATGGAAGACATCTTCATGTATGCAGCGATTGAAGGCCTCAGACCGGAATCTTTGGTTGCTCTGGGACCACCAGGTACTTTCGTAGATTTTTTGGGGGTCAGAGGCATTCGTACGAAGGAAGCCTCCGACCACAATTTTCGGCCCAGTCTGTTTATCTTTCACTACCTCAGTGCCTCTTTCTTTTCCTTTTTCCTTGGATAATATTTTGCCACTATGTGTTTCAGCTAAACCTGCAGCTTCTATCCCATCAGCTTTATTAATCCTTATTTCTCTCTCTACTCGCAACCTAGACATTTCATCGTCCTGCCATATCAGTTTAAATCCTCTCCACTGCTTTATTTACCTTCTCTACAAGCACATTGGTGCCATTTCGGTTCAGGTAAAGGCTTTTCCTTCAGAATAGTCTTCCTTGTTCCAAAAATGGGTCCAATTCCCTAAGAATATTCATTTAATTATTGTTCAGGGCTGGTTTTCAGTTTTATAATGGTCTGAGTTTTCAGCTATTTTTAAGCTTTTAGTTTTTGAGTTTTCCAGATGGCACTTTGTGCTCCTTTTGATGATAATTGTGCATTGTGTGTGTGTGTGGGGGGTGGGGGTGGGGGGGGGGGGGGGGGGGGGGTTGCGAGGAGGTGAGCAGAGTGGAATGGAAAAAAGTAGCAACAGAATGAAAATAATCTCTACACAATCTCCTGCATGATCTTTAATGCCATTGGTCAAGTTGCATTGTTTCCACTCACAGCCTGTTGAGAATTTGTGCGGTGAAATATGTGATCATTTGTGTAGCTACTTCCTGAGGCAAAATGACTCTGTTGACCACAGCATTAAAACCCCATTGTCCTTATCATTTTCCCTACAAGAATGAGTTGAATAAAATATTTTTAGAATTGCATGCAAAATTACAAAAAATGACAAGATATAAACTTTACCAGACAATTAAACCTTAGTGATAAGAATCTTTTGCTGTATTTGGCCCATTTAAAAAAATTGCATTTTTTTTTTCTCTTCGCACTTCAATTCTCATGATCCTTTCTGCCAATGTTTTTTTGTCTACAACACAAAATCGATAAATTTCCCAATGAGAATCCCCCTGGTGAGAAGAAGAGAAAGGATGCCAGGCATGAGAAGTGGTCTGTGCCAACATGCAAGTGTCTCCACATTCACACTCGCAGACATAGGTGATCAGGCAATTAGTACAAGTGGAGGCTCCAACTCTCAAGGCAGATGCGATCAACCATACCTGTAGGCATTCTTTTACCTACCTCTCAAGGTTGTATATAAGTGCCTTCACAGGGTCTGGGCCACCTCAGCCAGATACAGTTGCATCAATTGTAAGGACAATTGCTAACATGCACCACAGGATTGGCACAGTCAGTGACAGAATCATAGAAATATTACAACACAGAAGGAGGCCATTCAGCCCGTCGAGCCCATGCCGGCTCTCTGCCAGAGCACTTCAGCTAGTCCCACTCCCCTGTGCTTTTCTCGTAGCCCTGCAATTTTTTATCCAATTCCCTTTTGAAAGCCATGATTGAATCTTTTCTACAGATTGTCACCCTGCAGCTTAAGAGTGTGCCGGCAGAGAGGAAGTGGGTGACTGCCAGACAGAAGAGGAGGACCAGGCAGATAGTGCAGGAGTCGCCTGAGTGCATCCTGCTCTCCAACCAGTATTCTGTTCTGAGTACTGGTGGGCGATGGTTCCTCTGGGAAGTGCAGCCAGTGCCAAGTCCACGGCACCATGGGTGGCTCAGCTGCACAGGAGAAAGGGGGGTTGGGGGGGGAGGAAGAAGAGCAGAAGAGCAAAAGTGGTAGGGAACTCGATAGGTAGGGGAGCAGGCAGGCACTCCTGCGGCCGCAGATGTGACTCCAGGATATTATGTTGCCTCCCTGGTGCCAGGGTCAAGGATGTCACCGAGGGGCTGCCAGGCATTCTGGTGGGAGGGGGAACAGGCAGAGGTCGTGATATCAATGACATAAGTAGAAAGAGGGATGATGTCCTGCAGGTAGATTTTAGGGAGCTAGGAAAGAGATTAAAAAGAAGAATCTCAAAGGTAGTAATCTCCGGATTACTCCCAGTGCCATGTGCGAATGAGTATAGAAATCGGAGGATAGGACAGATTAATGCGTGGCTGGAAGTATGGTGCAGGAGGGAGGGCTTTAGATTCCTAAGGCATTGGGACTGTTTCTAGGGGAGGTGGGAGCTGTACAGCTGGACAGGTTGCACCTCAACAGAGCCGGGACCAATATTCTCCTGAGGCGGAGTGGGGGGGGGGGGCTGTTGGTAGTGCTGTTGGGGAGGGTTTAAACTAGTTTGGCAGGGGGATGGGAACCTGAGAATAGATTCAGTAGGGAGAGATGCAAAGCTGGAATTGGAAAGCAGAAAAGTAGAAAGTGAATTTGGAAGACAGAGGAAACAAGGGCTAGAAAAAAGACAACAAGGAAGTTTGGCAGTGCTAAACGGTATATACTTCAATGCAAGGAGTATAGGGAATAAGGCAGATGAGCTGAGAGAACAGATAGACATTTGGGAGTATGATATTATAGCTATTACTGAGACATGGCTGAAAGAAGGGCAGGTATGGCAGTTCAACATTCCTGGTTACAGGGTTTTCAAATGGGATAGAGAGGGCGGTAAAAAAGGAAGGGTGGTTGCACTATTGATTAAAGAAACAATTACAGTTGTGAGGAGGGATGATACGTTGGAAGGATCATCAAATGAGGCCTTATGGGTCAAATTGGAAAACAAAAGCGGGGCAATCACACTGCTGGGAGTGTACTATAGGAAAACGCAAAGATGTTTTATAAATACATTAAGAGCAAGAGGATAACTAACGAAAGACAAGGGCGAATTAGAGACCATGAAGTTAATCTGTGTGTGGAGGCAGAAGATGTGGGTATGGTTCTTAATGAATACTTTGCATCTGTTTTCACAAAAGAGATGGGTGATGCAAACATTGCAGTCAGGGAGGAGTGTGAAATATTAAATGAAATAATCATAGTGAGAGATGAAGTATTAAGGGGTTTAGCAGCTTTGAAAGTGGATAAATCCCCAGGCCCCGATGAAATGTATCCCAGGCTGTTAAGAGAATCAAAAGAGGCAATAGCAGAGTCTTTGACCATCATTTTCCAATTCTCTCTGGCTTCAGGTGTGGTGCTGGAGGACTGGAGGAATGCTAACATGGTATCTTTATTTAAAAAGGGAGAAAGGGATAGACCGAGTAATTAAAGGCCAGTCAGCCTAAACTTGGTGGTGGGAAAATTATTGAAAAACATTCTGAAGGACAGGATAAATTTTCATTTAGAAAAGCACAAAATTAATCAACGACAGTCAGCATGGATTTGTTAAGGGAAGGTCATGTCTGACTAACTTGATTGAATTTTTTGAGGAGGTAACAAAGAGGGTCGATGAGGATAGTGCATTTGATGTAGCGTATATGGACTTTAGCAAGGCTTTTGATAAGGTCCCACATAGCAGACTGATCATGAAAGTAAAAGCCCATGGGATCCAGGACAAAGTGGCAAGTTGGATCCAAAATTGGCTCTGGCAGGAAGATAATGGTTGATTGGTGTTTTTGTGACTAGAAGTCTGTTTCCAGTGGGGTTCCGCAGGGCTCAGTACTAAATCCCTTGCTTTTGTGGTATATAATCAATGATTTAGACTTGAATGTAGGGGATATGATTAAGAAGTTTGCAGATGATACTAAAATGGGCTGCGTGGTTGATAATGAAGAAGAAAGTTGTAGACTGCAGGAAGATATCAATCAACCAGTCAGGTAGGCAGAACAGTGGCAAATGGAATTCAATTCAGAGAAGTGTGAGGTAATGCATTTGGGAGGGTCAACAAGGAAAGGGAATATACATTAAATGGTGGGACACTGAGAACTGTAGAGGAACAAAGGGACCTTGGAGTGCATATCCACAGATCCCTGAAGGTAGCAGGCCAGGTAGATAAGGAATACTTGCCCTAATGAGCTGTGGCTATAGAATAAAAGAGCAGGGAGATAATGCTTGAACAGTATAAAACACTAGTTAGGCAACAGCTAGAGTACTGCTTGCAGTTCTGGTGACCACATTACAGGAAAGATGTGATTGCACTAGAGAGGGTACAAAGGAGATTCATGAGGTCGTTGCCTGGTCTGGAGAATTTTAGCTATGAGGAAAGATTGGATAAGCTGTGTTTGTTTTCATTGAAACAGAAAAGGCCGCAGAAGAGGAGGCGTGAGGCCAATTAGGGACTAAAATGGAGATCTTTGGATCATTGAAATCATAGAAATTTACAGAACAGAAGGTGACCATTTCGGCCCATTGTGTCCGCGACAGCCTTATCCCACTTCCGGCCTCGTCTCCTGCAGCCCCAAAGCTATAATTAGGCTCGGGCTGGTCAACAGAGAGGCTGCAAAAAATAGGGACTTTTATTTTGTGAATTGCAGCACACTGTACATTGGGCATGTGGGTATCCGTGCCCAATTCTCTAGTGGGCACTGATGGCCAGTGAGGCTCTGCCCTGTACACAGAGCATTCAAAATTGTCCCCATAGTCTAGTCAGATAAGGTATGACAATGTCCTCTTAGAGGTCATCTTAGAGACATTTCACGGTTATTCGTTGGTGTTAAGTCAAGTAATAACTCTTGATTATGTCCGTCTGGCCTCACCACATGCTATAGTAGAAAACTGACGAGCTTGATAATACTTCAAAATTTGACCACAAGATCACAATAGACATAGAAACATAGAAAATGGGTGCAGGAGTAGGCCATTCGACCCCTCGAGCCTGCACCACCATTCAATGAGTTCATGGCTGAACATGCAACTTTAGTACCCCATTCCTGCTTTCTCGCCATACCCCTTGATCCCCCTAGTGGTAAGGACTACATCTAACTCCTTTTTGAATATATTTAGTGAATTGGCCTCAACAATTTCCTGTGGTAGAGAATTCCACAGGTTCACCATTCTCTGGGTGAAGAAGTTTCTCCTCATCTCGGTCCTAAATGGCTTACCCCTTATCCTCAGACTGTGACCCCTGGTTCTGGACTTCCCCAACATTGGGAACATTCTTCCTGCATCTAACCTGTCTAAACCCGTCAGAATTTTAAACGTTTCTATGAGATCCCCTCTCATTCTTCTGAACTCCAGTGAATACAAGCCCAGTTGATCCAGTCTTTCTTGATATGTCCGTCCCGCCATCCCGGGAATCAGTCTGGTGAATCTTCGCTGCACACCCTCAATAGCAAGAACGTCTTTCCTCAAGTTAGGAGACCAAAACTGTACACAATACTCCAGGTGTGGCCTCACCAAGGCCCTGTACAACTGTAGCAACACCTCCCTGCCCCTGTACTCAAATCCTCTCGCTATGAAGGCCAACATGCCATTTGCTTTCTTAACCGCCTGCTGTACCTGCATGCCAACCTAAGACTGGAGTCTTAACAAACCACTTGATATCACATTAGTGCAGTGAGTGGCTGTGACAGTGTTTTCAAATCCACGGGGCTGAAATTGGTGGGAGTTGCGCCCGCAGCCATCGAGGTTCCGCTGGAAATGTAGTTTTTGGGGTGATTCCTTCGGAACTGCCCATCTGCCGTCCACGTTCCGCCCGGCGGGAGATTGGTCACGGAGGGTTCCACCAGCATGACGTCATGCCACCCGTCCATGTAGGATGCTGGAAATCGTCCATTTTGATCAGGGATGATGGCCTCAGATCGACCTACCGCTGGCCAGAAGAACTGCTGGCAAAACGTAGGTCTGAGCTGGCAGTGAGTTGGGTGGAGGGAGAACGGCTCCAAGTGCTGCTGCACTGCACATCACGGGGATTGTGTAGATGCTGCAGCATTATGAGTAGGACTGCTAGGAAAAAAATTACTGGATATTACTTTAGTTTATTGATCATGCTCATGTTTAATTGCTATGTGATAAAAGTGACTAAAACGTATCCAAGCTGATAGAAACTTTTTTTTTACCTTGATGAAGCATCTTCATTTAGAACCACAATGGTCAAGGCCAAATAATTATCAATAACTGAAAAGTATGCAGCATGTCACATTTTGCACAGTTCATTAATTAATTCTGTGACACAGTCCTTCTAAATGTTCCCAGGGCAGCACTACATATAACATAGAAGGTCAGAGGCACACACTTAGAATGATCTATTGTAAGCCTGAGGCAGCTGTAGACTCTCACAACATTTGTATGGGAGGAAAAGGGTATAAAGTTACAGCTATTCGACTTTAGAGGCAGCGCTATTACACAGGAAACTGAGGAAGGACTACGTTCAATAGAACACAGCAAGCGACAAGCGCTGCGGTAATTCAGTGGCCTATGATTGACGTTTCAACGAATAGACTGTCACTATCGCTTTGTAGAGATAAGGAATAATAAGGGGGAAAGGTCACTGGTGGGCGTAGTCTATAGGCCCCCTAACAGTAGCAACTCTGTTGGTTGGAATATAAACCAAGAAATAGTGAGGGCTTGTAAAAAGGGAACAGCAATAATCATGGATGGTTTTAACCTCCATATTGATTGGACAAATCAAATTGGTCAGGGTAGCCTTGAGGAAGAGTTCATAGAGTGCATAAGGGACGGGTTCCTTGAGCAGTATGTAACGGCAGGCTTTCTTAGATCTGGTCCTGTGTAATGAGACAGGATTAATAAACAGTCTCCTAGTAAAGGATCCCCTTGGAATGAGTGATCATAGCATGGTTGTGTTTCAAATTCAGATGGAGGGTGAGAAAGTTGAATCTCAAACCAGCGTACTAAGCTTAAATAAAGGAGACTACAAAGGTATGACGACAGAGTTGGCTAAAGTGGACTGGGAAAATAGATTAAAGTTTAGGACGGTTGATGAACAGTGGCATACATTTAAGGAGATATTTCATAACTCTCAAGAAAAATTATTCTAGTGAGGAAGAAAGGGTGTAAAAGAAAAGATAGCCATCTGTGGCTAACTAAAGAAATAAAGGATGGTATCCAATTAAAAACAAGGGCATACAAAGTGGCCAAAACTAGTTGGAGGACGGAAGATTGGGAAGCTTTTAAAAGCCAGCAATAACTAAAAAATTGATTAAGCAAGGGAAGATAGACTATGAAAGTAAACTAGCATGAAACATAGAAACATAGAAAATAGGTGCAGAAGTAGGCCATTCGGCCCTTCGAGCCTGCACCGCTATCAATAAGATCATGGCTGATCATTCCCTCAGTACCCCTTTCTTGCTTTCTCTCCATACCTCTTGATCCCCTCAGCAGTAAGGGTCTTATCTAACTCCCTCTTGAATATATCCAATGAACTGACATCAACAACTCTCTGCAATAGAGAATTCCACAGGTTAACAACTCTCTGAGTGAAGAAGTTTCTCCTCATCTCAGTCCTAAATGGCCTATCCCTTATCCTAAGACTGTGTGTCCCCTGGTTCTGGACTTCCCCAACATTGGGAACATTCTTCCCGCATCTAACCTGTCCAGTCCCGTCAGAATCTTATACGTTTTATGAGATCCCCTCTCATCCTTCTAAACTCCAGTGAATAAAGGGTCAGTTGATCCAGTCTCTCCTCATATGACAGTCCAGCCATCCCGGGAATCAGTCTGGTGAACCTTTGCTGCACTCCCTCAATAGCAAGAACGTCCTTCCTCAGATTAGAGACCAAAACTGAACACAATATTCCAGGTGAGGCCTACTGCAGTAAGATCTCCCTGCTCCTATACTCAAAACCCCTAGCTATGAAGGCCAACATACCATTTGCCTCCTTCACCACCTGCTATACCTGTATGCCAACTTTCAATGACTGATGTACCATGACACCCAGGTCTCGTCGCACTTCCCTTTTTCCTAATCTGCCGCCATTCAGATAATATTCTGCATTCATGTTTCTGCCCCAAAGTGGATAACCTCACATTTATCCACATTATACTGCATCTGCCATGCATTTGCCCACTCACCTAACCTGTCCAAGTCACCCTGCAGCCTCTCAGCGTCCTCCTCACAGCTCACACCGCCACCCAGTTTAGTGTCATCTGCAAACTTAGAGATATTACACTCAATTCCTTCATCCAAATCATTAATGTATATTGTAAATAGCTGGGGTCCCATCACTGAGCCCTGCGGCACCCCACTAGTCACTGCCTGCCATTCTGAAAAGGACCTGTTTATCCCGACTCTCTGCTTCCTGTCTGCCAACCGGTTCTCTATCCACGTCACTACATTACCCCCAATACCATGTGTTTTAATTTTTCACACTAATCTCTTGTGTGGGACCTTGTCAAAAGCCTTTGAAAGTCCAAATACATCACATCCACTGGTTCTCCCTTGTCTACTCTACTAGTTACATCCTCAAAAAAATTCCAGAAGATTTGTTAAGCATGATTTCCCTTTCATAAATCCATGCTGACTTGGACTGATCCTGTCACTGCTTTCCAAATGCGTTGATATTTCATCTTTAATAATTGATTCCAACATTTTCCCCACTACTGATGTCAGGTAACTGGTCTATAATTACCATTACCATTACCATCATGCCATTAGCGTGGCTCACATTGGAGCTTAGTATAACCATACCATGCTGTAGCACTGCATCTGCATCAACCTTTGTGGTTGCATGGTGGCGGTCACCCACCAATGCCAACGCATACTCCTCCAGCCTCCTCAGTTCCACTACCTGTGCTGGGCCCCCTCCCGTCGCACTCAGGCTTGTTGCCTTAGATGCATTTTTCTTCTGCACAAAGAAATGTTGCAGCCTTTAGCCCCTTTGCTGATGCATTCCCCCCCCCCCCCCCCACACACACACATATCTGGCGCACAACCCTTTTGCAGTTGGACAGGAGGGGGGCAATAAACTTTTAATCACTCTTGCTGCCGCCACAAAATCATTCCAACGTTTCCTGCATTGGTCCCCATCCCACACAATGTTGCCCATTGCAGACACAATCTCAGCGATCTCCCTCCAAATGCATCGGTATTGTGGTGGTGGAGGCTTGTTACGACTATCCCGGGTGAGGTCTTTATAACCTGCGCTCCACCTCTGTTATTACCTCCTCCAATTCCTCTTCATTAAACCGTGGAGCTCTGGGCCTGGTTTTGACAGACTTCATTGCAAATTTTTTGCCCACTTATCTTCAATGATTAAAGGAATGGCTGCTCAAGACTTTGTGGCTCTCAATTTACCAGACTCTCCCCTCTCCAACTCAGACACTCCCCTCTCCACTCAGACTCTCCCACCTCCAACCCAGACTCTGCCCTTTCCAATCTCCAACTCACATTCTCCCCTCTTCCACTCACAGCTGCAAGAGAGTGCTGTGCCTTTAAACGCATGCGCAGATGCCTCATCAGCCTCAAACGCAGCCGAAATGATATCAGTCTCGTGAAAAGACCACCAAAAAAACCTCACCAAGTCTTGCGCATGCGCATGCGCGTTGCAGGCCCTCCAAAGTTCTCCAAGTGGAGATGCCTGCACTTGCCTCCACTGATGCCGCTGGCTGCTCCCGCCCGCCAACTCCCGCTGCCTGCCGCTGCCGCCCACACAACGTAGCCGAAAGTGGCTCCAGGTGGGACCCAGCCAAAAAGGTAGGTGCCACCCGGGGACCACCGAAAAATGGGTGGGCAATACCGGTGACCAATTTCAGCCCCCATGTTTTACTCAGGATCCTGATTTTTTTTAATCGTTGTGCATCTTAGCTTCAATATTCTGCCCAGTGCTGATATGACTATAGAGGGTAGAAATTCGCCTTGGGTGGCAGCGCAGAAGAAGTGATATCACATTGGCTGCCTGTGATACGCTCGCCCATATCAGGTGGCCGATGCAATACTGCCCACTTTGCCATTCTACTCCTAGTTATTTGTTTATCTTCTATTGAAATGGGTATTGATTGCCTTTATCTCACCCAACTTGTCATTCTTCATAGCAGAGACTGGGCAATAAGATGGTATGGTATTTGACCATGGCACACAGCTGATTCCCTTCTGATTCAATATACATCACACACACACTTCCAGCAAGATAAAATATTTCCAATTTTACTGTGGTGCGCCTCTGTACCATTATTGGTCAGTATTTATGATAAGATTGAGTCCCTGATAAGAAAGGAGTTACAAGCCCAATCTAACAATGTTGAAATTCCTGTTCTTTGTTTCAGCATACAAGAACAATGTAAGTGATGCTTTTTTTCATGGTAAACGAACAAAAAGCAAACGGTGTATATCTCTAATCCCTATGAAAGTCTTAGATGCTCCTGGTCTGAAGGATGATTACTGTAAGTATTCTTGTCCATTTCTGGACTTTACAAGCATTTTTATTTGACCTGTGTTTAAAACAAATGTTATGACATTTGATTGCTTAAGGAATCATATATTTTTGAGACTGGATATTGTACATCCCAAGCCTCTTTCACATCAGTTTTAGATCTAAATTGGAAGTAGAAAATGACTGCATTATTCTCTCTGAGGTTTGTTAATTTTCTTTCTAAAAGTCTAAAAATATAAGAGTCAGTGGACTAAATCTACTAAAGCTCAGCTCTTATCAAAAGTATTGCGAACAGTGCCAGATCTAATAGCAATACTAACACAGATTGATATTGTTGGGAAAGATCAATGAGATGCAACAATAATATTACTGAGGAAGTTGCACATAGGTATCAAAATTAGCAACTGACTATTGTGCGGTCTCAATGCTATAAACACACGTTCGCAACATAAGTGTTCTGATATTATCAAGGAAAGAAGAGGTTGGTATTGAATTTGTTTCAAAATATGTGTCAAAAGAGAAACATCACAATATGTGTCCTTATCTTAATTTTATTGAAGTTATTTGTATATAATATAGTCAAATAACTTCACAAAACAATAAACGTTGCTTAAGGGGGTTGCTTTGGTTCACAACATTTTGATTTCCACAACTAGATAATTACATTTACTGGAATGACTCCCATGCCAAGACAATATTCAAAATAAACTCTGCTGCTGTCTAGTACCAAATCTAAGTCTAATTTTTAAAACATTTGTTCCAGTATGTGGGCATCGTTGGCAAGGCCAGCATTTATTGCCCATCCCTAATTGCCCTTGAGAAGGTGGTGGTAAGCCGCCTTCTTGAACCACTGCAGTCCTTGTGGTGAAGGTACTCCCACAGTGCTGTTAGGGAGAGAGTTCCAGGATTTTGACCCAGCGACGATGAAGGAACGGTGATATATTTTCAATTCAGGATGGTATGTAACTTGGAGGGGAACTTGCAGGTGATGGTGTTCTCATGTGCCTGCTGCCCTTGTCCTTCTAGGTGGTAGAGGTCTAGGGTTTAGGAGGCGCTACTGAAGAAACCGTGGCGAGTTGCAGCCGTGCATCTTACAGATGATACACATGGTGGCCACGGTGCGCCAGTGGTGGAGGGAGTGAATGTAGAAATTGGTGGATGGTGTGCCAATCAAGTGGGCTGCTTTGTCCTGGATGGTGTCGAGCTTCTTGAGTGTTGTTGGAGCTGCACTCATCCAGACAAGTGGAGAGTATTCCATCACACTCGACTTGTGCCTTGTAGATGGTGGAAAGGCTTTGGGGAGTCAGGAGGTGAGACACTCGCTGCAGAATACCCAGCCTCTGACCTGCTCCTGTCACCATAGTATTTATATGGCTGATCCAGTTAAGTTTCTGGTCAATGGTGATCCCCCATGATGTTGATGGTAGGGTATTTGGTGATGGTAATGCCATTGAATATCAAGGGGAGGTGGTTAAACTCACATTCGTTGGAGATGGTCATTGCCTGGCACTTATGTGGTGCGAATATTTCTTGGCACTTATCAGCATAAGCCTGATGTCATCCAGGTCTTGCTGCATGTGGACATGGACTGCTTCATTTTCCACGAATGGAACTGAACACTGTGCAATCATCAGTGAACATCCCCACTTCTGACATTGTGATGGAGGGAAGGTCATTGATGAAGCAGCTGAAGATGGTTGGGCCAAGGACACTGCCCTGAGGAACTCCTGCAGCGAAGTCCTGGAGCTGAGATGATTGACCCCCAACAACCACAACCATCTACCTTTGTGCTAGGTATGACTCCAGCCAGTGGAGAGTTTTCCCCCTGATTCCCATTGACTTCAATTTTACTGGGCTCCTTGATGATCAATTGCTGCTTTGATGTCAAGGGGCAGACACTCTCACTTCGCCTCTGGAATTCAGCTCTTTTGTCCAAGGCTGTAATGATGTCTGAAGCCTAGTGGTTCAGGCAGAACCCAAATTGAGCATCAGTGAGCAGGTTTTTGGTGAGAAAGTGCCGCTTGATAGCACTGTCGACGACACCTTCCATCACTTTACTGATGATTGAGAGTAGACGAATGGGGCGGCAATTGACCGGATTGGATTTGTCCTGTTTTTTGTGGACTGGACATACCTGGGCAGTTTTCCATATTGTCGGGTAGATGCCAGTGTTGTAGCTGTACTGGAACAACTTGGCTAGAGGTGCAGCTAGTTCTGGAACACAAGTCTTCAGCATGACAGCTGGGATGTTGTCAGGGCCCATAGCCTTTACTCTATCCAGTGCGCTCAGCCATTTCTTGATATCACGTGGAGTGAATCGAATTGGCTGAAGACTGGTCTCTGTGATGGTGGAGACCTCTGGACAAGACCGATATGGATCATCCATTTGGCACTTCTGGCTGAAGATGGTTGCAAATGCTTCAGTCTTGTCTTTTGCACTTGTGTGCTGGGCTCTGCCATTATTGAGGATGGGGATATTCATGGAGCCTCCTCCTCCTGTTAGTTGTTTAATTGTCCACCACCATTCATGACTGGATGTGGCAGGACTGCAGAGCTTTGGTCTGACTGTTGATTGTGGGATCGTTTAGCTCTGTTTATAGCATGCTGCTTCCGCTTTTTAGCATGCATGTAGTCCTGTGTTGCAGCTTCCCCATGTTGGCACCTCAATTTTAGGTATGTCTGGCGCTGCTCCTGCATTCCTCATTGATCCAGGGTTGGTTCCCTGGCTTGATGGTAATGGTAGCATGAGGGATCTGCCGGGCCATGAGGACACAGATTGTGGCTGAATATAATTCTGCTGCTGCTGATGGCCCACAGTGCCTCAGGAAGGCCCAGTTCTGAGCTGCTAGATCTGTTCTGAATCTATCCCATTTAGCATGGCAGTAGTGCCACACAACACGATGGAGGGTGTCTTCAGTGTGAAGATGAGACTTCGTCTGCACAGTTATTGTGCAGTGATCATTGCTACCAATGTCGTCATGGACAGATGCATCTGTAACAGGTAGATTGTGAGGATGAGGTCAAGTAGGTTTTTCCCTCGTGTTGGTTCTCTCACCACCTGCTGCAGGCCCAGTCTGGCAGCAATGTCCTTCAGGACTTGGCCAGCAGTGGTGCTATCGAGCCACCCTTGGTGATGGACATTGAAGTCCTCCACCCAGAGTACATTCTGTGCTCTTGCTACTATCAGTGCTTCTTCCAAGTGGTGCTCAACATGGAGGAGTACTGATTCATCAGCTGAGGGAGGGAGGTATGTGGTAATCAGCAGGAGGTTTCCTTGCCCATGCTTGACCTGAAGCCATGAGACCCAGAGTCAATGTTGAGGACTCCCAGGACCACTCTCTCCCATCTGTATGCCACTACCTCTGGGGTCTGTCCTGCCACTGGGACTGGACATACCCAGGGATGGTGATGGAGGTGTCTGGGACATTACCTGAAAGGTATGATTCTGTGAGTATGACTAAGTCAGGCTGGTGCTTGACTCGACTGTGGGACAGCTCCCCCAGATGTTGGTGAGGACAACTTGGCAGGGTCAACTGGGCTGGATGTGCCGTTGTCGTGCCTGAAGCTGGCACCGAGGTCGATGCCGGGTGGTTCGTCCGGTTTTATTCTTATTATTGTTTCTTGTAGTGGTTTGTTACAAGTGAGTGACTTTGCTAGGCCATTTCCGAGGGCAGTTAAGAGTCAACCACATTGCTGAGGGTCTGGAGTCATATATAATCCAGACCAGGTAAGGATGGCAGATTTTCTTCCCCAAAGACGTTAGTGAACCAGATGGGTTTTTACGACAATTGGATAATTTCATGGTCACCTTTATTGACACTAGCTTTTTTATTCCAGATTTATTTAATTAACTGAATTTGAATTCCCCAGCTAGGATTTGAACTCACAGCTCTGGATTATTAGTCCAGGCCTCTGCATTAGTAGATCAGTAACATAACCACTATGTTACCATACTCTGTTTCAATAGCGTGAAGAATATCTTGGGTATTTACAATATACATTAATGATTTGGATGAAGGAATTGAGTGTAATATCTCCAAGTTTGCAGATGACACTAAACTGGGTGGCGGTGTGAGCTGTGAGGAGGATGCTAAGAGGCTGCAGGGTGACTTGGACAGGTTAGGTGAGTGGCCAAATGCATGGCAGATGCAATATAATGTGGATAAATGTGAGGTTATCCACTTTGGGGGCAGAAACACGAAGGCAGAATATTATCTGAATGGCGGCAGATTAGGAAAAGGGGAGGTGCAACGAGACCTGGGTGTCATGGTCCATCAGTCATTGAAAGTTGGCATACAGGTACAGCAGGCGGTGAAGAAGGCAAATGGTATGTTGGCCTTCATAGCTAGGGGTTTTGAGTATAGGAGCAGGGAGGTCTTACTGCAGTTGTACAGGGCCTTAGTGAGGCCTCACCTGGAATATTGTGTTCAGTTTTGGTCTCCTAATCTGAGGAAGGATGTTCTTGCTATTGAGGGAGTGCAGCGAAGGTTCACCAGACTGATTCCTGGGATAGCTGGACTGACATATGAGGAGAGACTGGATCGACTGGGCCTTTATTCACTGGAGTTTAGAAGGATGAGAGGGGATCTCATAGAAACATATAAAATTCTGATGGGACTGGACAGGTTAGATGCAGGAAAAATGTTCCCGATGTTGGGGAAGTCCAGAACCAGGGGACACAGTCTAAGGATAAGGGGTAAGCCGTTTAGGACTGAGATGAGGAGAAACTTCTTCACTCAGAGAGATGTTAACCTGTGGAATTCTCTACCGCAGAGAGTTGTTGATGCCAGTTCATTGGATATATTCAAGAGGGAGTTAGATATGGCCCTTATGCTCAAGGGATGAAGGTATATGGAGAGAAAGCAGGAAAGGGGTACTGAGGTGAATGATCAGCCATGATCTTATTGAATGGTGGTGCAGGCTCAAAGGGCTGAATGGCCTACTCCTGCACCTATTTTCTATGTTTCTATGTTTCTATATCAGCAGCTATAACACACTTGAACAATAACCTTTACTGGAGCCCCCAAACTCCCAATTATTTAGTGGGAAGGACCATGCTTAATTAGCTGATCTTCGTATTGGTGCCAGTATCAGTACCGGTATTATGAATTATCTTCAGTCCCTTTTGATTAAGGAATAGAAAACCAGCCAAGATTCCAGCTCCTGGTTTCTATTCAACCACGTTTGCAGGAAAATATGTGTGTGTGGGAACATTGGGCTGGATTTTACCAACCTCGACGGGTCTGGGGCGGGCGATCTCCGTGGCAGATGCCGACCCTACAGCTGTGTTGATCCGGTCCTCCGACTTGATTTTACCTTGATGGGGATTGTTAAGCCCCCCCTGCGAGGTTCCCGGCCAATTAAAAGGAAGCGGGTCTGATGACATAATCTGATGATGCTTCATCAGCCTTAAAGAGACCATGTCCACATACATTTTGACACTTGTTCTGTCAGTGTTCTGCAGCATTGAGGTGCTGCAACACTGACAAGCGCTGCATAAAGGTGCGACCTGGCTGCACTGGCGCAAAACTTTCAATGATCTCTGTGGATCACGAAATGCTACTGTAAAGCCACACTCAACCTCATCCTGCTGTGCCACTCATCACATCCCCATCACTCTGCCTTCCCTAACCTACTCCTACACATACTTACTCACACCAACTTACCTTGCACCTCCAACCATCCCTCTCTCTTTGCTTACATTATCACATCCCCATCTCACTAGCCACCCCTCATACTCACCTTCATCCTTGTCCAATCATACCAACTAACAACACATAAGGGTAGGCACTTGGGTGTTATTGCCAATGCTGATAAAACGTTTCTGCTAATGTGTTGTCAAACATTCAAATCTGTATTTTCAACATTTGCATTCTGAGACCGATCTGTATGCACCTTTGGAAGTGGCTTAGTGAGTTGCAGTGAATGCTGATAAATAATGGTACCCCCCCCTCCCCCCTCCCCAATGGTGATGAATGTGAAAGGAATGGCTTGAGCATTGTAGGGATGCTTTCTGGTGCTGGTGTGGGGTGGTGCCATGGTGAGGCTGCCCCTGGCATCCTGGACAGCAATGTGGCCGGGTGCTGATGCCCTTTGTCCTGTACAGCATCAGGTGATTGTGGAGAAGGTTGGTGTTGTTGGTGATGCTGGTGTGCCTAGTGATGTTGGTGTTGGGGCTGATCATGGTGGGATTCTGAGGACCAAGGTGAGATTTGTTTCAAGGGCATCGATGCTGATGGAATAGATGGCAGCTGACGTTGAGATGCCAGAAGCAATTTGCCAGTGGTGAGATAGGTTGCTCCAAGGAGATGATACTGGATCGAGAGTTCAGTGCAAATACTTTCAACCTTCATAAAGCTGAAAAGTGTATTCCAAATCCTAAAGGCTCCAGCTTCTTTGATTGGAAATTGAACAGCTGTGAAATGGTAGCTTTTACATCACTTCTGCAGCTGTCAACTAGTCAAAGGCTATGGGCCCCAACAACATTCCGGCTGTTGTGCTGAAGACTTGTGCTCCAGAACTAGCCGCGTCTCTAGCCAAGTTTTTCCAGTACAGCTACAACACTGGTATCTACCCAACAAATTGGAAACTGCCCAGGTATGTCCTGCCCATAAAAAGCAGGACAAATCTAATCCAGCCAATTACCACCCCATCAGTCTACTCTCAATCATCAACAAAATGATGGAAGATATCGTCAACAGTGCTATCAAGAGGCACGTACTCACCATTAACCTACTCACCGATGCTCATTTTGGGTTCCACCAGGACCACTCGGCTCCAGTCCTCATTACAACCTTGGTCCAAACATGGACAAAAGAGCTGAATTCCAGAGGTGAGGTGAGAGTGACTGCCCTTGATATCAAAGCAGCATTTGACCGAGCATGGCATCAAGGAGCCCTCGTAAAATTGAGGTCAATGGGAATCGGGGGGCAAACACTCCACTGGCTAGAGTCATACCTGGCATGTACGAGGATGGTTGTGGTTGTTGGAGGCCAATCATCTCAGCCCCAGGACATCGCTGCAGGAGTTCCTCAGGGCAGTGTCCTAGGCCCAACCATCTTCAGCTGCTTCATCAATGACCTTCCCTCTATCATAAGGTCAGAAATTGGGGATGTTCGCTGATGATTGCACAGTGTTCAGTTCCATTCACAACTCCTCAGAAAATGAAGCACTCCATGCCTGCATGCAGCAAGACCTGATGATATTCAGGCTTGGGCTGATATGTGACAAGTAACATTTGCACCACAAAAGTGCCAGGCAATGACCATCACCAGCAAGTGAGAATCTAACCACCTCCCCTTGATAGTCAATGGCATTATCATTGCTGAATACCCCCACTATCAAAATCCTGGTGGACACCATTGATTAGAAACTTAACTGGATCAGCCACATAAATACTGTGGCAACAGGAGTGGGTCAGAGGTTGGGTATTCTGTGGCTAGTGTCTTATCTCCTGACTCCCCAAAGCCTTTCCACCATCCACAAGGCAGAAGTCAGGAGTGTGATGGAATACTCTCCACTTGCCTGGATGAGTGTAGCTCCAACAGCACTCAAGAAGCTCAACACCATCCAGGTCAAAGCAGCCGCTTGATTGGTACCCCATCCACCACCTTAATTATTCACTCTCTCCACCATTGGCGTGCCGTGGCTGCAGTGTGTACCATCTTTAAGATGCACTGCAGCAACTCGCCACGGCTTCTTCGGCAGCGTCTCCCAAACCCTAGACCTCCACCACCTAGAAGGACAAGGGCAGCAGGCACATGAGAACACCATCAGCTGCAAGTTCCCCTCCAAGTTACATACCATCCTGACTTGGAAATATATCACCATGCCTTCATCGTCGCTGGGTCAAAATCCTGGAACTTCCTCCCTAACAGCACTGTAGGAGTACCTTCAGCACACAGACTGCAGCGGTTCAAAATGGCTCACCACCACCTTCTTACAGGCAATAAATGCTGGCCTTGCCAGCGAGTCCCACATCCCGGAACAAAAGAAATACAGAGTTGAGAACCCGACACGCTTACCTGACGTGATACCCGAGGGATGTGGACCCAGTAAAAAACTTGGAAAAATCCTTTGGACCTGGTAAAATGCTGCTGAAATATCTTTAAGCAGCTTGTTAACTAGGACAATTGTCTGACACGTCACTTAGTGCCAGGTCTGCAGTCCGGAGCCAGAGCCGGCACTTTGGAAATTCACATGGAGGCAGGTTCAGAGCGGACTTCCTCCTCGCTATTAATCATGGCCATTTTGACAGTGGGGCTGCCTCCAAACTTGCACTCGCAATGCTGGTAAGATTCTGGCCATTGTGTGAGAATGGTACCAAGCTTATCTGTGATGTCCTGCCTGGCCAAATCGTCTTACAATATTCAACCAGTGGTTGCTGGCAGAAGATGTGCCCACCTTCAATGTATGTAAATGATATGATAAGGAGGGCAAAAGCTGCAGACCCAGTGATTCAGACATTTACACCAGAATTGCACCTGACAAATTAAGCTTGTAGAAAAGACTGGTAGGTGACTTGAATGACATGCCAAACCAGGAAGTGGTTAAGTTCACAAGCTTTGACTCCCCACAAACTTTGTCTGAAATATCAGCTTTGAATGAAGTGATTAGAAATTTTTTTTCTCAGGTATGCATGTAAGAAAGGATTCAGCAAACTGCCTTTCAGCAGTTTCAGGCAGGGAAATGTTTTGCTGCCCATCCTTCTGTCATGGAGCCCTTACCATGGAGTTCGCTATGTGCATTCTGTATATGTTATATTTTTCCTTAGGCTGCAGATTTTTGGAAGTGACAAGTCTTGTGGTTAGTTGTGTTCCTTATGTGAGATAGTAATGGGGTAGGGAGTCACAGGGGCTTTTGAGGCCCAATTTTAGCTCAGAAAAGTGGTTTCCAATTTCTTCAGCAGTTTGCCTGGCCTAGCAGAGAGAATTAAAGTAGGGAATTGTTGCCTGATCACAAAGTTATTTGCTTAGTCTCCTTGATGGGATGGTCTCTCTGGCATTGTCTACTGTGATAACACTGCCAATAACCACAAAGTCTCAAATTACCATTGATGTGTTATTGCCTTGAAGCATATTCAAATATATTCTGTATGGTTCAAAATTAAGAACAACAGGCTGCCATGCACTCCAAGGCAATAAGGCATTTCAGTTATGGTTTCATCTCAACCTCCTGAATGTTTGACTGCCAAACTGCAGGTTGCACGTTAATTTATTTTTTGATTAATATGTTGAGTGACTGGCCTGATAGTTGTAACATTAGAATGTTGGATTCTTGACCAGAAGATAAACATTTGTATCCCAGTTTCAGCTGTCACTCACATTCTGGCTTTCCTTTAAAAGGCTATTTTATCCTAGATATCTAAGGAAGGAGGGAAAATGGGACAGGGAGGGATTCATAGTACACTGTTAAAGGAAGCCTTTCAGCAATTAGCCTAAGGAGCTACATTGCTCTAGTACATTGCTAGATATATGTCTGTGTGCTAAACCTTACTGCAATTAAGATAACTGGGATGAAGTTGGGGTAGAGGAAGTGACTGAGCAAAAGTAATTTCTTCAATGTTTGAACACACTAATGGAAGGATTTGATTTGGATTGTGGCAGATTTTAATGAATGATCTTCATCAGTAATATTTTAACTGCGGAGATCTATTTAACTGATACTAAGGCCCGAAATTTCCAAAGGGGTTCCCCAAGTCTCCTGCTGTAACTCTACGGTGACCCAGCGTAACCCGGATAAGGCTGGGTCTCCACTGTTTTGCCAGGATTTCTGCCTGTCTCCTGCAAGAGTAACAGTGGGAGACCAGGAGAACCCCTGTAAAATTTCACGGCCTAATAGTTGCTGAGAAAATAGTTCTAAGCACTAGCCTATAAAATCCATAGAAATCTGAGTGACTTCTTTGTCATAACTGTGCTGCCAGTATCCTATCTCACACCAAGTCGCGCTCGCCAATCACCCTTGTTCTTCCAAAACTGAATTGCTTCCAGTCTCCTCACATCTCAAATTTTAAATTCTCTTTCTTGGCCTTATCCCTCCTTATTTATGTAATCTCTTTCAGCCCTACAAGCCCCACCAAATTCTCTGTTCCTCAGCCTCTTGTGCACCTCCTATCACTGACAGCTATACTTTATGCTGCCTGGATCCCACTTTATGGAATCCCCACCCTAAACCCCTATGCCTCTCCACCTACTTCTGCTCTTTTACGATGCTCCTTAAAATATACCGCTTTTGACAAAGCTTTTGGTGACACCTCCCAATCTCTCCTTTGTCCATTTTCCTCAAGCCTCTGTGAAGCATCTTGGGATCTTTTTCTATATAAAATGCAGGTTTTTGTTTTACACCATTCTGCATTATATTTTCTAGATCTTAATTTGGTTGACTGGAATGCTGCAAATCTTGTAGCTATTGCTCTTTCCAATGCAGTGTATCTTTGGCACCCAGAGAAGGGAGTGCATCAGGCCATAAATGTGGAATTAGGATACATCTCATCAGTCGCCTGGATTAAGGATAGAAACAATCTAGCAATTGGAACCAGTGCTGCTGATGTGCAGGTAACAGGGTATTAATTGTTTTCATTTCAGTTTGATTTTAGTGACTGAATAGATTATAGAAGCCATTTTTGTTTGTTTTAATCAAAATTTTAACCTGCTTAAAGTGTCACAGATAATAAATTCTGGCTTGAAGAAATAAGCTAAAGATAAAGGTATAAATGGTTCATTCTCGGGTTGGCAATCAGTAACTAGTGGGGTGCCGCAGGGATCAGTGCTGGGACCCCAACTAGTTACAATCTATATTAAAGACATGGAAGAAGGGACTGAGTGTAACGTAGCCAAGTTTGCTGACAATACAAAAATGGGAGGAAAAGCAATGTGTGAGGAGAACAGAAAAAATCTGCAAAATGACATAGACAGGCTAAGTGAGTGGACAAAAATTTGGCAGATGGAGTATAATGTTGGGAAGTGTGAGGTCATGCACTTCAGCAGAAAAAAATCAAAGAGCAAGTTATTACTTAAATGGAGAAAGATTGAAAAGTGCCGCAGTACCTGGGGGTACTTGTGCATGAAATGCAAAAGGATAGTATTCAGGTACAGCAAGTGATCAGGAAGGCTAATGATATCTTGGCCTTTATTGCAAAGGGGATGGAGTATAAAAGCAGGGAAATCTTGCTACAGCTATATAAGGTATTGGTGAGGCCACACCTGGAATACTACGTGCAGTATTGGTTTCCATATTTACAAAAGGATATACTTGCTTTGGAGGCAGCTCAGAGAAGGTTCACTAGGTTGATTCCAGAGATGAGGGTGTTGACTTATGAGGAAAGGTTGAGTAGGTTGGGCCTCTACTCATTGGAATTCAGAAGAATGAGAAGTGATCTTATCGAAACATATAAGATTATGAGAGGGCTTAACAAGGTGGATGCAGAGAGGATGTTTCCACTGATGGGGGAGACTAGAACTAGAGGGCATGATCTTAGAATAAGGGGCCGCCCATTTAAAACAGAGATGAGGAGAAATTTATTTTCTCAGAGGGTTGTAAATCTGTGAAATTCGCTGCCTCAGCGAGCTGTGGAAACTGGGACATTGAATAAATTTGACAGAAATAGACAGTTTCTTAAAAGATAAGGGGATAAGGGGTCATGGGGAGTGGGCGGGGAAGTGGAGCTGAGTCCATGATCAGATCAGCCATGATCTTATTGAATGACGGAGCAGGCTCAAGGGGCCATATGGCCTATTTCTTATGTTCTTGTGTGTAACATTGTAGATATGCAATGTAACAATATCCAAGGGGATCGATATTAATACATCTATCTGTGTTCTTATGGAGTGGTTCAAGGCTAGGCCCCAGGCCTGGATCACCAAGTGGGCCCCACTTTTGCCACTCCACCGACTTGTTTGCATTAAAATCTCGCTTCTTTTCTGTGATCTTCATTTGGCCAATAATAACAGAAACACCTGTGCAATAGGTAGCTATTTCCAAATCGTCAGGAGATGTTAACCCTTTAGTTTTCATTCTGGTGTGAAGGTCACTCAGTGGTATAGAGGCCGGGGCTGAAGAAATTTCTGGAGTGAGAATTCTTTCTGCTTGTCCTCAGCCCCCTCTGACATCAGGAGCCATTTTTGGGATGGACGAAACCTGCCTCAAACCAGGCCCCTTTGCAGATTTTCAATGGGCATGATTCTGAGTAGAGACCAACCACAGGAGTGCAGTTGGAGGTCACAGAAATTCGGTCTCGATGTGTGCATATTTTGTACAGAACTAACGGATCTCTGTTAGCACCACTAATGGATGGATTGTGGGTGGAGGTCTGCAAAGTTTGTTCCAACACCAGCTAACAATTTTTTTAAGAATTGGGCACCTACGGAGTTATAAGAGTGCTGCTGGCATACTTGGAACCATCATCATCATAGGTGGTCCCTCGTATCGAGGATGACTTGCTTCCACACCAAAAAGGGATGATTTCACAGGTGTTTCAATGAAGGACCTAATATCCCAGGTCCCAAATTACATGTTGAAAGATGGAAGATGCCTGTGCATTGATTTTTTTAACGTGTGGTGGCCGTTGCACACCAGCCACCACACGGGCTTGACAGAGCTAGGCCTTGGTCCAGTGGCAAGGATTAACCAAGACGACTGGAGACCAGCTCTGCTGCACGGACCTAGTGCACACACATATTACAGTGTGGGCTGGCCCGTGCTGCCCCTGGGCCCTCACCTCTTCTATGCCCGAACTCACGCCTCTCCTGGGCCCCGATCACGTTGCTCCACGATCACTCGCCGCTCCTGCGCCCCAACCTCACTGCTCCTGCTGTACCTGCCCACACTCCAATCAGTGACCTGGATCTTGGTGACATCCAATCCAGTCATGCTCTTCACAGCCGTCGCTCTCTAGCACGTGCTGTGCCTTGAAGTGGTATGCTCCTTTAAGCCATACTGCAGAAATAAACCACAGCCTTTAGGAGAAGAAGCAAAAAAATTATATTGCCATTGTATATTTTGGATGCAAAATTTTAAACCATTGTAAAAAGAATACATTTTGATCACAAAGTGTTATAACAAGAAATATATTTGTTTTAAATCCAAGTTGTGGGATGTTGAGACTAAGAAGAAATTGCGAAATATGCATAGCCATAGCTCAATGGTTGGAGCTCTGAATTGGAATGACCACATTCTTAGCAGGTATGTCTTTAGTAGTCTGGCTTCACAATCATCATGTATACATATATACTCACATTTTTCAATCATTTTAGCTTAATTTTACTAACCATTTAAATACTCTTTAAACAGATATGAGTTGACTTCGAATTTTCTGGGTTTTTACTGTACGTATAAGATGAAACAAACAGTTTTGCTCACATAGTTACTGAAAAAGCCTCAAATATGATGATTCTTTCCAATGTGAAAAAGCATAAACAAGATATCTGGGACTAGAATAGTTTAGATTAGAATAAAATAATAAAACTACACTCTTAGTTTGGCTTTTTTCTCAATTTTGCAAAAATGCCACTTTAATCTTTGAGTGTTAATTGTTACATTGTTTATTGAACCAATTTGAAAAGTGTCATTAGAATTTCACAGCTTTTCTGTGGATATCTTGTTCTGTACAAATCTTGTTGATTTGTGTTATCATTTTAACTTTAAAGGAAAGATTATCATGAATCTCAAACCCAGGGAGCATCCTGTAATCTGATACCCTCAGTCTTAGCCAACCGGGCAGGTAAACGCCCTTGGGCCGAAATTTAGTAGCACACCTGTGATTTTTTTACGTTCTTACTGTATGGATCCACGATGTGGTCGGATGATTGATTTTCAGGACTTTGAAATTAAGTTCCAAAGAAAATCAGTCATAGTGAGGGCGGGACATTAGGGGGAGAGAATCTGAGAGTTTTCATCTTCGGCCACTAGGGAGGGTTTCTGCCGGGCCAGTAGCCTGGCACCCAAGAGGGGGTACCAGGCTACCCGATGGCGGCCTGGCCGAACCCATGGACACTATCTTGCCAGCCAATCGGGAAGTCGGCCGGCAAAAATTATTACATGGCGGTCGCGGCAGTGGGTCCTCCCCTTGAAGGCAGCACTCACTGGGGATAAGGTGCACCGTCACAGAAAGCTGTCAGGGACACCGCGTGGCAGGGGATCGTTTTTTTGACCTAACTTTCGGTCGGTGCATTTTTAAGGTGAGGGAAAGCAGTGGTGCGTATCCTGATGATGCGCTTGCGGTGGTCATCAGCATTGGGTGGCATCGGGTCTAGGCCGAAAAATTCCCATCCTGAATTTGTGTCGGGGCGGCCAGCTGACCACAAAGCGGCGGCCACGGGATTCCGATGCATGGCTGCCACAAATGGACAGTAATGGGTCTTTTGAGAACCTGAATTTCAGCCCCCCTATGTCTTACGCACTCCAATCCCGTTGCCTTCATACGGGTCCCGATATTAACCTGCTCTTTTTGGTGAGAAAGCGGGAAAACAGAGGGGTCCTGCTTTAAATATGCGGATTGGGTTCTGATGATGTCATCAGGACCCAACTGCAATATTAACCCTAGGCCTGCATGGCAAAGCCCTCTGGGTCCTACAGGGAAACCTCAGGCCTCCCCAGCCCACGGGCTTCCCTTCCCCTCTGACCATCCTAACCCCCCTCCCAAACACTTACCTTACCGTCGGGGCCCACTCAATCAGGCCTTGTGCCACCCAAAATCCCGTTCCCACCCGCCAGCCACATAGGTCATCTCGCCGGGTTCAGTGGGTCCAGGGTTTAAAATCTTCCAGGTCTCATGCTCCGAAGGGCTGTATGGCATCCAGTCCAGTTCGGCCTATGGCCACATACATCATGTTCATCCTTAAAAGTAGTCTGTATGCAAGAACACAGTTTCTCGCCCTACCTCATGTGAATGCCAACTTCTAGCCGAAATGAGATAACAAATTGTCTATTATCCTGGATCATTATGGATAATATTTTCAATGGCTGGTTCTACATGTATTCTGGAAACACTCATCTCTAACTCTCTACAACCTTCCTCAACTTTATGACCATCTTTGTGCTTATCTGGTATTTAGTGTACATTTGGAAGAGAAGTGGCAACTTATTTGGTACCCTCCAGTTCTCCGTGTCCAGCCTCCTATGCATCCTTTTTCTCCCTTCTCTGTTTCACCTTCAGCCAATTTAGGCTTACTTACTGCAAGTCTCTCCCTAAACCCGTCTCCCTTACTACTTCTCTCTCCCCCAGCACATCTTTAATTTGTAGTTCTACCTCTCAAGCTATTAGTGCCAGCGTATGGATTGTAGTAGAATTAGCAAATAAGCTGATAGTGGCAGTTTGTTGTTTTTCTCAGCGGTGCTGTTTAATATCGGGATTCCTCAATTAAAATAGGAAATTGAGAAGTAAAGTTGAAGTCTGTGTCACTCTTTATAGAATTCAATTTCACAGGAAATTCTATTTGCCTGATTGCACTGTAATTACATTGAACAGTCAGACAGCATAGATATTTGATATGCATTGTTAAAGGACTGTTAGCAGGTATGTTATTCAATTAATTCAGGGTCTGTGGCTCTTGTGTTGGACTGTTCAGTCACCAAAGAACTCACTTTAGGAGTGGAAGCAAGTCTTCCTCGATTTCGAGGGACTGCCTATGATATTCAATTAAGTTCACATCATAAGATCCAAAACTCCATAGGGCTGATTTTCATCCCACCCCCTTCCCGTCTTCAGGCAGGAATAGTGCAGTAGCGTGAGCCCTCTGGCCTGCTCAATCGAAGGGTCAATTGAAAATCGATCACCATCTAACAACCATTTACACTTTATTGCCAAAGCCAGAATGATTATGGTCGGCAACATGTTCAATAGATTGATAGCGTACGATGAAGTAATGTGGGAGGAGGGTCATGTGGAACATAAACACTGGCACAGATCTGTTGGTTCGAATTGCCTCTTTCTGTGCTGTAATACATTGAGCTATCCATCAGATGCATGGGGTATGTCAGACCGAACAAAAAAACCATGGGATTTAAATCTGAATCTTAATATTTGTTGTTAAAACTCTGACTTTAAAATTACATTTAGAACTGGAGGGTTTACTGTGATCTAATGGGAATATGAACAAAATCAATTTGCACCAATTACAGTATACATTTTGATTTGGCACACGAACCAATTTTTGAGAAACATTGTAAATAGAATTTCACATTTGTTAAATAACTGCTAAACTGTTGTGTCCTTACACTCTACTGTAAACTACTGTAAATCAACACGAGGCACATACTGGAGACAAGGTCACTCTGTGACCTGTACCTTTATTTACAGGACCAAGGAGTGATGACCCTGCGTGGGACCTCCCTTTATATACCTGGATGACCAGGTGAGGAGTGTCTCCCACAAGTTCACCCCCTGTGGTCAAGGTGTGCATTTCTTAGGTGTATACAGTGTACAGTGTTGTTACATGAAGGTTACAGTTACATGAAGGTTACATACATTCATCACCTCCCCCCCAACGTCTTTGGGTCAAAGATTGAGTTTTTCAGGCGGTTGACGCTCTCTCGTGGAGCGCCGCAGTTGGGGCTCTGGATGTTGAGCCTTGGCATGCGTCTTTGTCACCTGTGGTGATTCCGGCTCATCAGGTACCTGGCCTCAGGGACTGTGCATGCTGCTGACGGTTCTTGTTGCTCGTTCACTGGCAGTGGTGTGGGCAGCATCTCATGATTTTCCTCAGGTTCCTCAGTGACCATGCTGAATCTTTTTTTCACTTGGTCCAGATGCTTGCGGCATATCTGTCCATTGTTAAGTCTGACCACTATGACCCTATTCCCCTCTTTACCAATTACAGTACCCTCGAGCCACTTGGGCCCCAAAGCGTGATTAAGAACAAATACAGGGTCATCGATTTCTATATAGCTCCCCTTTGAGTTACGGTCAAGCACTCATTTTGGGACTGGCGCTTGCCCTCAACAATGGCTGACAGGACTGGGTGAATAAGGGACAGCCGAGTTTTAAGTGTGTGTTTCATGAGTAGTTCCGCGGGCGGGACTCCCGTGAGCGAATCGCGATAGGCGGCATTGAAGGGAGGGTCCTTGAATCCGGAGCATGCCTTGCTTTATGATTTGGACCACACGTTCCACCTGGCCATTGGAAGCCGGCTTGAATGGTGCTGTCCTGACATGTTTGATGCCATTACCCGACATGAACTCCCGGAATTCATAGCTAGTGAAGCACGGGCCGTTGTCACTAACCAGGATGTCTGGCAAGCCGTGGGTCGCAAAGACCACACGCAGACTCTCAATTGTGGTGGATGTCGTGCACGAATTCAATATGATGCACTCGATCCATTTCGAGTGCGCATCAAGAACAATGAGGAACATTTTCCCCTGAATGGGCCCACGTAGTCTACGTGAATACGTGACCATGGCTTGGTGGGCCAGGGCCACGGGCTGAGTGGGGCCTCCCTGGGGGCATTGCCCAGCTGGGCACACGTCGTGCACCTGCGAACATAGTGTTCCAGGTCTGCATTAATTCCCGGCCACCATACACGTGACCGGGCAATGGCCTTCATTAGCCCAAGTCTGGGTGCTCGCTGTGGAGTTCCCTGATGAATGCTTCCCTTCCCTTCTGGGGCATGACTACCCGGCAGCCCCATAGTAGGCAGTCGGCTTGGATGGAGAGTTCATCCATCCGTCTGTGAAACGGTCTGACCTCTTCAGAACATGCTCTCTGAGCGGGCACCCAATCCCCAGTCAGGACACATTTCTTAATCAAGGATAGGAGGGGATCTCTGTTTGTCAATGTTTTGATCTGGTGGGCTGTGATGAGGGAGCCTGTGCTGTCGAAAGCATCGAGAGCCATGACCATCTCAGCGCTTTGCTCCACTGCCCCCTCAATGGTGGCCAGTGGAAGCCTGCTGAGCACGTCAGCGCAGTTTTCGGTGCCTGGCCGGTGCTGTATGGTGTAGTCATACGCAGCCAGCGTGTGAGCCCATCGCTGTATGCGAACTGACGCATTGGCATTGACAGCCTAGCTGGCGGACAGCAGGGATGTTAACGGCTTGTGGTCCATTTCTAACTCGAACCTTCTGCCAAAAAGGTACTGGTGCATCTTTTTCACCCTGTAGACACATGCAAGTGCTTCCTTTTCAACCATCCCATATCCCCTTTTTGCTTGGGAGAGCGACCTGGAAGCATAAGCCACAGGTTGGAGTTGGCCCTCATCATTACATGCACCCAACCCCATAGGATGATGCATCGCATGTCAAAACCAATTTCTTACAGGGGTTGTACAGGGTCAACAGCTTATTAGAACAAAGCAGGTTCTGTGCCCGATTGAAAGCCCGTTCCTGACAGTCCCCCTAAAACCAATTGCAACCCTTACGCAGGAGCATGTGTAGTGGCTTCAACAATGTGCTTAAGTTTGGCAGAAAGTTCCCGAAATAGTTCAGTAGTCCCAGAAATGAACGCAACTCCGATGTGTTGCCAGACCTGGGCGCACGACGGATCGCCTCCGTTTTGGATTCGGTAGGCCGGATCCCGTCTGCGGCAACCCTCCTGCCCAAAAACTCGACCTCTTGGGCCAAAAACAAACACTTGGATTTCTTTAGTTGCAGGCCTACCCGGTCCAGTCGGTGTAGCACCTCCTCCAGGTTGTGGAGGTGTTCTTCGGTGTCTCGACCTGTGATAAGGATGTCATCCTGAAATACGATTGTTCCAGGGATGGACTTGAGCAGGCTTTCCATGTTCCTTTGAAAGATAGCAGCTGCTGAATGAATGCCAAATGGATACCTGATGAAATGGCATGCACATCCCCCCATTTCCAGTTCATCTCGGCTAGCCAGCTCCTCCCCAAAAGCGCGGGACCATTTCCTGGGACAATCCAGAGTAGCAGCCGGTTCTCTGATCCATTATGTGTGACCACCAACGTTGCACTGCCTAGCACTGGGATGATCTCTTTGGTGTACGTCCGTAATTGCATGTCAATGCATTCTAGTTTGGGTCTGCTAGCTCTGAGTGGCCATGGTTTCTCGAATTGTTGGACACTCATAAGTGACTGGCTGGCTCCTGCGTCCAGCTCCATGTGTACCGGGATGCCGTTTAACAGTACTCTCATCATCATTGGTGGCTTTCTTGTGTATGAGCTGTGGATGTTTGCCACCTGAACCCGCTGAACTTCAGCGTCCATTGCTGTGTCCCAAGCATAACCCTGCCTTGCAGACCCCTCTTGTGGTTCATCCGCTTTGTAAACCAGTCTCGCTGTGGGCTTCCTGCATATCCTGGCTAAATGTCCACTGAAGTTACAATTTCTGCAGATAAATTGTTGAAACCTGCAGGTTTTCGCAGCATGTCTGCCCCCGCACCTCCTCAGGAGCTGAGATTGTTGTGAACAAAAGAGCTGTTACCAAGCATTCCTCTCTGATTGTCTCTTTGATTACTCTTGAGCACTCTGTTTATGGGTGTCAATGGCCCCATCCCAGGACGTATTGTCCCTTGTGATGGTGTAAATGTCTGTTCACCCTGCCATTGTCTCTGTTGAGGACCCACCCTAGAATCTGTTACTGCCTGGTTGGTGTCGAATTACCCTTGCCTGCCTGCGGGGTTCTGAGTCGCGTTTACCATGTTAACACCCTGCTCCATCGCCATGTTGGGAGCAGAGTTGCACTCGTATATGATCTTCGTTTCCTCCTCCCCCGCCATGAAGGTTTGAGCCATCAACACCGCTGCTTCCAAGGTCAAGTCCTTGGTCTCAACTAGCTTCCTAAAAATCCCGACATGACCAATGCCCTCAATGAAGAAATCCCATAACATCTCCCCCCTGCAGGTGTCTGTGAACTTACAGAGGCTGGCCAAGCACCGAAGGTCCGCAACAAAGTCCGGTATGCTCTGCCTTTCCCGACGTCGGTGCGTATAGAATCGGTGTCGGGCCATGTGTATACTGCTTGCCGGTTTGAGGTGCTCACCGATCAGTTTGCTGAGCTCCTCCTCAAAGGTCTTGTCCGCCGGCTTCTTGGGTGTGAGTAGGTCTTTCATCAGTGCGTACGTCTTAGGTCCATAGCTGGTCAGTAGATGTGCCCTTCGCCTGTCAGCTGCTGCCACTCCCAGCCAGTCCTTCATGACAAAGCTCTGCTGGAGCCTCTCAACGAAATCATCCTAGTCCTCACCAACACAGTACTGTTCCTCTGTGCTACCGGTGGCCATCCTCGTGAGTCGTTGATTCCCGTTTCTCGTCGCCAAATGTTGTGTCCTTACACTCAACTGTAAACTACTGTAAATCAACACGAGGCACATACTGGAGACAAGGTCACCCTTTATTCACAGGAGCAAGGAGTGATGACCCTGCGTGGGACCTCCCTTTATATACCTGGATGACCAGGTGAGGAGTTTCTCCCAAAAGTTCACCCCCTATGGTCAAGGTGTGCATTTCTTAGGTGTATACAGTGTACAGTGTTGTTACATGAAGGTTACAGTTACATGAAGGTTACATACATGACATGAACTTTGCTGATTTAGGCATGACAATGTTGGTGTTTCATGATATTTATATATATATTCATCTATTTACATTGTACAGTGGCTCCCGATTTGGATCGATTCATCACCATGATGTAAGAATTGCACAGCACCATGTTGGCACACTCTGTGGTCACAACTCTCAAGTATGTAGTCTCAAATGGTCACCAGATGGTGGGCTGCTTGCTAGTGGTGGCAATGACGGTCTACTGAATATCTGGCTCAATGACCCAGGAGCCAACGTTAAAAGTAAACCAGACATGACCATTAATAATCAAGAGTCAGCTGTAAAGGTGAATGTTGATTAACTGCGTACGTTGTTGTTAATACATTTTTCCTGTCTTATGCTACAAATAAGATCTGTTCAACATTTTAATTAACATAAATTCTGCTGAAGTGGTTGGTGGTATAATGGTTTAGCTCAACAGCTTTTTAGCTCTGGAACTTGGGATTGAATCCACCCAAGCTGATAAGGATGAGCATGTCATCTGCTTGTTCTCTGTTAGTGTTCTATGTAAATGAGTTTGAACTGTCTTAATCCAACTCATCGTGGGGCTGAGCCTCCCGGACTATGCTGTCCCTAAGATGGCTGCAATTGGTGATCTCATTCAGAGAGGCTAAAAGGATAGCTGAAAAGAGATGATGGAAAAATGCCACACCCATGTCAGAGGTGGGCTAATCTTCTTGGGTTATCTTAAGGGGCATTGCTGGGGCAGATGAGAGGGAACGTTACTCTGTAGATAATCTATGCTGCACTTCACTTGACAAAGCTTGATGCTGAAACTAGGGGGGAGAAATTCGGTTGCTTTGCTCCTTCCATGAGCACCTGCGGGAGCGGTAGCGGGTTGCTGAGTGGTACCGACCAAGCGTAGTGAATTCACCGACGCTGGCGAACTTCCCTGGTGGTTTTGTGCTGGCGCTAGCACTTACCGCCTCGCTCTCTTGCGCCCCATAGATCATGTCGCCATCTGGTGCACAGCACCTTTTTACTCCCCCGGATGTGATATTCGGTCCCAACCCATGCTGCATCGCCAGGTGTCAACAACGGCAGCTTCAGGAGGCGTTGTCACATCGGCTGGCCGCTTGAGGAGTGATATTTAAAGGCAGTGGTGGTTAGGTAGGGCAAACTTTATTCCTTGTACCAGTCTGGTGCCTTCTGATTGCTTTTCGCAGCTGATTTCTGTGAGATTCGTCAGCCCTCCATTCTCTTAGAGTGCTTGGGGCTGTAATGCAAGTCGCGTAGGTCCCGTGGCCCCACAGAGAGAGCAATAGGAATGTTTCAATCCATCATTGGTCCTTCCCTTTAAGCGAGGGAAGGAGCCTCTAATGCTGACAGCACTGCACTGAACATTGCTCAGCACTCTGCAGCGACAATCCCTCTCAGACACTTTAGCGCTCTAAGGGAAGTGGTAGCACTTGATTTAGCACTCCACTTCCCTCTTGGAGCGCTAACGCTGAAGTTCCCGGAAGCAGAAAATAATTTTTGCCTGCCGATACTTTTGCAATAATTCAAACGTTATCACCCCAAACTGGGCACTATGCAATTTCTAGTCCTTGGTGCCCAAGTAGGAGAGTATTCCCCACTTAATATTCCTTACCTTGATGAATGCAAAACTCATTTTAAAAAGTTATGAAAATGTCTTGTATTTCATTCTTCTCTTTTGTCCTTCTTGAATTAGCTGAGGGGTTGGCAACCCCTTTAGGGGACAAGATTATTTAAAAAGGAATTAAATAGTTTATTGAAAAAAAGGAATATTAAAAGAGCTCATGTAGAGATTGGTACAGACTTGATGGATAAAATGTCCTGTTTCTGTGGCTCTAACATTCTTGAATTCTAAGGCCCCCGAATTTGATGAAGGCATCCGCCTACCCAAGTGCTGCCCAAAGGACCGCTGATGACCGCTGTGGTCCCTGATGGTTCTTTGGGTGGGGTTTTCATCAGCAAGGCACCTCGAAGGTCGGCGGGCGGGAGTGTACTTACGCGCATCGGCCGTCCGCTGACATCGGCAGGCGCTTCCCGGCGGCTCTCCCCTCCCGCCCGCTCCAGGCCACAACAAAAGTGGCACTGGGCGGTTCGACCAGAGGAATATTGGCAGCAGTGGGTGGCAGTTGGCGGCAGTGGGCAGTAAAGCCATCAATTTCAGCCCAATGGACATTGAGAAGTGATAGAACCTGGAGTTTGGCCTCAGATGGACTTCGGCCTTAGATGGAGTTTAGCCTTGAGGTGCAGTTGGACAGGTTAGGTGAGTGGGCAAACGCGTGGCAGATGCAGTATAATGTGGATAAATGTGAGGTTATCCACTTTGGTGGCAAAAACACGAAGGCAGAATATTATCTGAATGGCGGCAGATTAGGAAAAGGGGAGGTGTAACGAGACCTGGTGTCATGGTACATCAGTCATTGAAAGTTGGCATGCAGGTACAGCAGGCGGTGAAGAAGGCAAATGGCATGTTGGCCTTCATAGCTACGGGATTTGAGTATAGGAGCAGGGAGGTCTTACTGCAGTTGTACAGGGCCTTAATGAGGCCTCACCTGGAATATTGTGTTCAGTTTTGGTCTCCTAATCTGAGGAAGGACGTTCTTGCTATTGAGCAAATGCAGCGAAGGTTCACCAGACTGATTCCCGGGATGGCAAGACTGACATATGAGGAGAGACTGGATCGACTGGGCCTGTATTCACTGGAGTTTAGAAGGATGAGAGGGGATCTCATAGAAACATATAAAATTCTGACGGGACTGGACAGGTGAGATACAGGAAGAATGTTCCCGATGTTGGGGAAGTCCAGAACCAGGGGACATAGTCTAAGGATAAGGGCTAAGCCATTTAGGACTGAGATGAGGAGAAACTTCTTCACTCAGAGAGTTGTTAACCTATGGAATTCCCTACCGCAGAGATTTGTTGATGCCAGTTCATTGGATATATTCAAGAGGGAGTTAGATATGGCCCTTACGGCTAAAGGGATCAAGGGGTATGGAGAGAAAGCAGGAAAGGGGTACTGAGGTGAATGATCAGCCATGATCTTATTGAATGGTGGTGCAGGCTCGAAGGGCCGAATGGCCTACTCCTACATCTATTTACTATGTTTCTATATTTTTTTCTATGATAGGAGTTTTTTCTATATTGAATTCATGTGTGAAATGAGTAAGTTGGTTATTGTGAAAGTTTGGTGCCAGTGGGAGGTCAGGCAAACATTATCTAAATTGTTAAGTAAGACACAGATGGATGGCAGTGCAGAACATCCTCATAATGTAAGGCTCAATTTTCCCCCGTTATTTAAGCCGTTCTTTTTTTGGCCGAAATTAAAGTATCCAAGTTTCCCCAAAGATTGTGTGCCAGTGGAACTCAGTAAGTTATGATTTTTTTAAGTTAGTTTTTTTTTCACCTCATTTGGGGTGTAACCTGCCACCCGCACCAATTCTGGCCATTTAAGTAAGTTTGGCCAGCTCCGATTTACACCAATTTTTTTTAGGACGGTGTATGTGACCGCTGTGGAAAAACCTTCTGGGCAGTTAAGAAAATTGGCGCAGGTAAGAGAATCAGCGCAGCAGAGCCCGGACAGCAGCAGCAGAGAGGGGAGAGAGAGTGGGGGTGAGGCCTTTCGGCCAGAGTTAGAAGCGGGTACCAGGAGGGGGGAGGCCTGCGATAGTAGTGGGTACCAGCATCAGGAGGCTCTTCGGCCTGGGATAGTAGTGGGTACCAGCATCAGGAGGCTCTTCAGCCTGGGATAGTAGTGGGTACCAGGAGGGGGGAGGCCCTTCGGCCTGCGATAGTAGTGGGTACCAGCATCAGGAGGCTCTTCAGCCTGGGATAGTAGTGGGTACCGGCACCGGTATCGGGAGGTGAGGGGAGGGGGAGATAGACTTTTGGCATAAACACTTTAATAATTTAATGCTGGTAAATTGCTGCAATGTGTAAGGTGCTTGTGCAGGTTGCTGTGAGCTGGCCAGAATGTGTTGCATATTTCACTTTCCAGCCTCAGCCTGCAGTGTGTCCCTCGTTACCCTGGCAACCCGATCATTTTGGCGCAGATCTTAGGCTCCACCCCCAAAGCTAAAGGACAGGTTAGGTGACGACGAAATCAACAATTCAGACGGGGAAACTTGGATGATTTTTTTTGGTGTAGTTGGGCCCCAAAAAAACGGGAGTAACTCTTCAAGTACGCCAAAAAACAGCTTTGGGGAAAATTGAACCCAATGTATGTAGAATTTGATATGTGGGCCATCATGGGTATCCAATAACCCAATAACAGCATGTCTGCACCGAGTGTCAGAAAATTGAGTCTCTGCAGCAGAGGATCTCTGTGCTATCGCCACAATAGCCACACTCCACAATGCCAGAGAGGATGAAGGGTTTCTGGATCATATTCTTGGTCATCTAAATGTCCCAACTCTATGGTTTAGGATACACTTACAACATAGAAAGAAAGTTAAAACAGCCTAATTTTCAATTCTTCTTCTTTTATGAGCTGTATGTTTCTATGGTTCTACTTACAACACTTCATGGTGCCTTTGTCTAATGAGTTATCTGAGAGTGTGGGGCTGGCTCTTCCTTTAAAATAATTTATAATTTGGAATACTTCATCATAGGAATGCAAAGGTTTTAATGCTGGCCAATAGAAACATTGCTGGGGGAAATTGTAGGGAGAGACATCAGACCTGAGGAAATTTTGAACTAAACTTAAAAAAAAGACTTACAATATTTAAATCCCAATCTCTATAAACATCTCCCCTACTGATAATATGATTGCCTATTCCACCCATACAAGCAGAAGGACACTCTAGAAAATAGCTGTAGCTACTGTATATCAGTTTAACCCATTGGGAAATTACATGGTTAAAATGTACCGTTGACACAAAAATCCAGGACATAGTTCTGATACTATAAATATATATTTGTATTTTCAATTATTGCGGAAAAAGACAGTGTGGATGGGCAAGAAAATAAAGGAGCAAAATTGCCCTGCACCCCGATTGGGGGTGGTAACCTGCTGGGGCCGGGATTTCCTGCACCCTGTGCAGAAGATCCGCCCCGACAGCTGAATTGGACTTACCGCCTCTCAAAGGAAATGCAGCGCAATCTCGCGCGCTCCAGTTCCTTTAGGGACGGGTCACAGGGCGATGCTGGGGCGAGTAGTGCAGTGCTCCATGTAGCGCTGACATGCTTCAATGCCCCTCCCCTTTGCTTAAAGGGGAGGGCCACTGCGCACTCTGCAAGGTCTCTGTTGGCCTCCACTGGACCGCCAGGGCAGTGTGGTGCCAAGGTTGCAGTCCGGCACCCAAAACGAAGTGCTGGGCTGCATGATGACGGCCCGTACCACCCAAAAAGCAGGTATGGGAGCCGACCCGAGAATCGGCAAAACTTCAAAGATGGCCGTGCGGGGTGCTGGCGAACTCCCCTTCAACTTCCACACTGCGATTGGATGTTGGCCAGCTTCGTGACCTGCGAAGCTGGCGTTGACATCCACTCGCATCAACCTGGCAAGTCGCTGGGCAATTTCCCCCTGTGGGGTGTGGTGCTGCCATGACAGCGCCTCTGCAAACTCCCGGGCTATTTCCCGGGAGCCGGTAGTGCCGCACCCCCCCCCCCTCCCCCCAACTCCCTGGGCGAAAAGTGTCTTGCATCCCGTTAGCGCCCTCCGGAGTTGCTTCCGGGCCTCTGAAAAAGGGCCAATTTTGCCCCCTAAATCTTTTATTTATCAATAATTTAATTTCCTTTTCAATAGGCCATGAACTGGTGCCCTTGGCAATCTGGAATTCTTGCTGTTGGGGGAGGAATGAAAGATGGACATTTGCGTATATGGGACACAAAAAGTGGGAGCTGTATTCGAGACGTGGATACAAAATCACAAGTAAGATAATCAGATAATTTGTAACAGTGCCATGGGATTAATATGTTTAACATTTGTGGTTAGGTTTTGTGATTGGGAGAGTCTAAAGTATTGTTCGTTGATTTTGCTCCAAGATAATATAATAGCATGGTGGAATTTGAACTTTCTACAGTATATTCCCAGTCAGAAAAATTCTTGGTTCTTCTGGCTTGGTGCCATAATCCACTGCCTTGGCTGGCTGCTTGGTGCATGGAGTCCTGCTGTATATGTTCTTAAGGTATCATAAAATGATTGATGAGACATGCAGTGAAGTAGTCTGTTCCAGACTGAACTCTCTTTTAAAGGCTGCACTCTAATTTCCAGCAACTTACACCCATTTTACACAGGATTTATGGCAATCACTACTTAAATAAGCTGACCCAGGGAACTCTTGTGTAAATAACTCTCCTGACCATTGATGAGCACAAATCATTTTCCATTCCCATGGATATTTTCCCCTTTGTTTTCATATGTCACAGGCCTAAATACAGAGCTGCTTTTGAGTCATCAGCTTATTTGAGGCTATTGGTCAGCTTTGTACTTCTTGAGGTTTGCTCATGTGCAACTGTGTGAAACTTCTATGATGTGAAATGGTTGACCACGTGTATGAGAAACATTCTTGAAAATTGATCGAATTGCAAGATACATCTCGAGTCTATCATGTGTGTATATATAAATGAACTGGTGGTTTTTCGTAACCACATAAAAGGCTGAATTGCAATATTTATTATTTATTTAGAAACTTCTGGCTCCACTTTTCCTAATTGTTATATTTTAGAGTTCCACGGTGGGGTACTCAGAGTGAACCCTTGTCAGCAGCACATACATAAGAACATAAAACATAAGAATTAGGAACAGGAGTAGGCCATCTAGCCCCTTGAGCCTGCTCCGCCATTCAACAAGATCATAGCTGATCTGGCCGTGGACTCAGCTCCATTTACCCGCCCGCTCCCCATACCCTGTGGAACTCCTAATTGGACAGAAGCAAACATTTTAAAGTTCTTGAGGCAGTGCTATATGTGTGCATCTTCCCATTAGCACCTACAGAATTATGTAAACTGTTGAAAAATAGTCCCTTGTCAAGTTCCCTGTGTTGATTTGAGCTGCAGCTCCTGATTTTCTGAGCCAAATTGTTTGTTGAAGAACTTTTAAAAAATGTTGATCAGGATATGGGCAACATTGGCAAAGCCACAATTAATACCCATCCCTTGTTTCCTTGAGAAGGTGGTGTTGGGCCTTCTCCTTGAACTGCTACAAGCCTTGTGGTAATGGTTCTTCACCATCTGGGGCTAGGTTATTATAT
Organism: Pristiophorus japonicus; assembly: GCF_044704955.1. Lineage (NCBI taxonomy): Eukaryota > Metazoa > Chordata > Chondrichthyes > Pristiophoridae > Pristiophorus > Pristiophorus japonicus. The sequence goes on along the minus strand of NC_091978.1, from coordinate 116,131,019 downwards.
TTGGGAGATGTGCATTTTGACTGTAGTTTCTGATAACAAACTGGGTGCATTGGAGCTAATCACTGTTTTTCCTGTTGCTGGCTTTTGGTTTCTTTTGATTCAGCACTCCTTTGGTGCTCACCTCCCACAGCAGCACTCCTGTTGCCAGCAGTTGACCCCCAATAGCTGTAAGCAGTGCTGATCGTGGGCATTCCACTGGGCCTGCCAATGGTCACATTGCATTTGGAAGAGGAATTCCTGCAGTGGTTCATAATCACAGCAGACATCTGGCAGCCCTCCACAGATGAACCAAGAGTAACATCATATGATTACATCATTTGGGGCAGCCACAACTACTTGGGCCTGTTGGAAGAGACCTGCCTTCACTGTCTATGATTCAGAAAGGTGGCAGTTACCAAGTTGTGCCATACATGGGTGTGTGACCTTAAACAACATCCAGTACAGGGGCAGCCCTACCTGTTGTGGTTAAAGTCATCACCACACTGAACTTTAATGCTACAGGCTGATTTCAAGCCACTTCTGCTGACCTAAGTCGGATAGGTCAATTGCGCATACACTGATGTATTAACCAGTTACTACAGCCCTTTGTTTGTTGGGGGCAACAAATTGGTCACTTTTCCAATGGAAAGGAAGGAACAGCTGGAGAAGGTTCAACATTTCAATGAAGTGATTGGGTTCCCAAAAGTGCAAGCTGCGGAAAGGCACAAGAATATTTTCTTGCAGGTGCTGTACGGTTATTGTCCGAGCAAAGGTTTGCTCTGAGGTTGATGCAAATTGTTTTCAAAAAGTTTTGTAGCTGTTTGACAGGTAGCATGACGGCTTCAGTGTCTGTCCCAACACAATTCCACCTCCATTTCAGTGAGACATCCCAGCAGAAACTGCTTGCAATTTCAAATGACCCTATGGACTGTCTGTGGTGGGCAAAAGTTAGCCCGCCTGTCGTCCCCCCTGTCCGCCCCCCCCGCCGCCACCCCAGTGACATGTTCCAACGACAGAAAGATGAAACATCCAAGCTGTCATATAAAATGCAAAACATTCCATGCTGATACAAATTGTTTTTGTTTTTTCAGATTTGTTCATTGCTCTGGTTATCACAATACAAGGAGTTAGTAACTGGCCATGGTTTTCCCAAACATCAGGTCTCCGTCTGGAATTACCCAACTCTTACGAAGTCAGCTGACCTCAAAGGTACCACTTGACCACCTCATAGATTGAATGAAAATATAACTATATCAAGAACCACTCTGAGTAGATTGTTAGGGCCTCTCAGCAGCATGTTGAATAGTTAAGTTAGAATAGTTAGAACATATCTTCGAAAATCATAAGCAATTGTCCAACCATTAAAATCAATGGATGGAAAATAATGGTCAAAATGGTCACAATTTCTGGATACAATGGTGATGGGCAAGATTCTGAAAATATTCCCGATTTTTAAAATTTTATTTGGTTAAATAGTCTTCAAATATGTTCAAATATTTTTCCTTTACCACGAATATTTCAACCCTTATGATTTAAAATATTTGGGCCCTGAAAAGGCAAGGGCCTTCCACAGCTTCTCTGCTGTGGCCATAACTCCAGTGGGAGTAGAGGGGAAGGCTCAAGAAATAGATCACGACTCATCCTGTGCTCACAGTTTCTAGGGGAATTTGCCTGGGGTGGAACCTCCACTCTTCTGCATCCTTCTCATCACACTGTAGTCCATAGTACATCCCACAACATTCACTTGGCCTGCAATTCTTCTTTGGCCACTAAAAGCCACTGTCTGTCATGTAGAATTCATGAAAGGTTGTTACCGTATGACATGTTATTAAAATAATGTTTTTAAACCTTTTATTGATTTTGCTTGGCCTTGAAAATTGCTTTGAAACAGACCTTTGAACAGTCTCTAAATTGCCAGACTACTTTTCTGACATTCAGTTCTGGATGAGCAGAAATTTTCTCCAATTGAATATTGGGAAGACCATTGTTTTCAGTCCCTGCCATAAACTCTGTTCCCTTGCCACTGACTCCATCCCTCTCCCCAACTTCTGTCTGAGGCTGAACCAGACTACTCGCAACCTTGGTGTCATATTTGACACTGAAATTAGCCTTCGACCACATATCTGCAGCATAACTAAGACCGCCTATTTTCACCTCCGTAAGTGCTTTTAAGATGGTTTTAAAATCTCTTGACAACCATCTAATTATATTGTGGTGAATTTTGAGTTCTATTGCATTTTTAGAGGACAATTTAATAATTTTGAAGACATAATAGGGCATTTATAGTAATGGGGCCTGTAATTTCTCAGCCAGTATTGATGACTAATCACATGCTGCAGAATAGAGATGGGAGAAGGTTTATTGAAGAGCATTATGTCCCCAATAAAAGAGGTGGCAGACTGCTGAGGAGGAGAAGACTTTACACCCAATGCATTTACAGGGATAAGCGATCAGACCTGGACTTGTCCGTTAACATGTGCCTTAGGAGGCTGCGCTTCCGAAAGGAGTCATCAGTGAGATATGCCAACTAATTAAGGGAGATCTGCAGCCAATCAGCACCATCAGGACTGCACTGCCCATTGAGGTCAAGGTTACTGCGGCACTTTTCTTCTATGCATCGGGCTCCATTCAGGCCTCAGCTGGCGACATTTGCGGTATCTCTCAGCATGCCACGCATTACTGCATTCGACAGGTGACTGAAGCCCTTTATGCTCACAGGATGGACTTTATAAACTCCCCTATGACCAGGGAGGCACAGACTGAGAGGGCTTTGGGTTTCTTGAGAATAGCAAACTTCCGCAAGGTGCAGGGTGCAATAGACTGTATGCACATCACCATGTGGGCACCTTTTTAGGATGCAGAGGTGTTTCGGAACCGAAAGGGGTTCTACTCCCTGAATATGCAACTCGTTGTCGACCACAAGCAAATAATCATGGCAGTAGGTTCAAAATTTCAAGGCAGCATCCATGATGTGTGAGAGCACTGTCTCTGACCTGTTTAAGAAGTCAGCCACAAGGTAACAGTTGAATGCTGGGGGATAAAGGATAATGCTTTGCCAGCAGGTCACAGTCTCAGGATACGGGGTAGGAAATTTAGGACGCGATGAGGAGAAATTTTTTCACTCAGAGGGTGGTGAACCTGTGGAATTCTCTACCACAGAAGGCTGTGGAGGCCAAGTCACTGAATATATTTAAGAGTGAGATAGGTAGATTTCTAGAAACAAAAGGCATCAAGGGGTATGGGGGAAAAAGTGGGAATATGGTGTTGAGATAGAGGATCAGCCATGATCCTATTGAATGGCGGTGCAGACTCGAAGGGCCGAATGGCCTACTACTGCTCGTATTTTCTATATTTCAATGTTTCTATGGCTCATGACCCCCCTGCGTAAGCCCCAGACGGAAGCCGAGAAGTGCTACAATGAAAGCCATATAGCCACACTCAATATCGTCGAAAAGACAATTGGAGTGCTTAAACAGCGCTTCAAATGCCTGGACCACTCAAGAGGCGACATACAATACCACCCTGAGCAGGTCACTGAATTCATTGTGGTGTGCTGCATGTTGCATAATCTAGCTATCAGGAGGGGACAAGAATTGCCAGATGGGACTGCCAGTCTACCTCTGGAGAGAGGGCAGGCGAAAGAGGAGGATGAGGAGGTGGACCAGGACCTCGGGAGGACGATCAGGCTGGCATTGAAACCATGCCCCCAACTCACCCTAGACCGCAGGAAAAACCCCGTGGTAGTTACACAGCTGCAAGACTGTTGAGTCAGCAGCTCATAAATGAATGCTTTGTGTGAAGTTACGTTGGTGACAGTTACAGTTGCGTTATGTTACATTTCATCCTTGCCTGGCCTGGTCTCGCCATTGTTTGCAAAATTTGTATTGATGTTAACGTTTCTGTTATTGGAAGACACTGCACAACAATGTTAAGTTAAATAAAAAATATTTAATGATTACATTTTTAAAGACATTTTTTTAACAAATACATAAACACCCATCTACCCCCCACCCCAACTGTTATGTTTAATGTTTTAAATAACAATAACATAAGCATAATATATAAAAGTACAGCAACAAACTTTCAAAAACCATTAGAAATATAACAAACACCCACCCAACAGTCAACAAATTTATTAATAACAATAATTAAAAAATACAAAAAAATACAGTCTCCTCCTCCCCTACTTGGGGCCACGCCTCGCCTTGCCTTTAGCCCCCTGGTCTGACCACACCCCCCCCCCCCTCACTTACACCCCCCTTTCTACCAACACCAAGCCGCCTTGTAGCAGGAGAAGCTGGAGAGGACCTTTCCAAAGAAACACCTCTGAGTCGGAAACAACTGCTTCCTCCTGACTCACATCCATCGACAGTGGCGGTACGGCACCTTGGGGTGCAGTGCCGTATTCCGAGACCACAACCTGCCGTCTGGCATCCATGGAAGCGGCTATTCTCTGCATTGCCGCAATAATCCGTGTCATCTCCTCCAAGACTATCGTGGTCAGAGTGGCAACGTGCCCAGCTAACCCGCCCATTGCCTGGAGGAGCTCTCGACCAATGTCGATGCTCGTCTGAGACAGTTGTACCATGTCCAGGTTGACTTCTGCTGGTCTAGGAGCAATCCGACCTCGCCGAACCAACCTCTGCGGGGTCAGCGCAGGCATTGAGCCACTCAGGGCGCCCTGCTGCAAGGAGCTTGGCACCGCTGCTTCTTCGGTGGCCGCAGGAACATTGGAAGAACCTGCTGCAGGCTCATCTTCCACCTCCTCACTCTGCTCGGTGGGCAAAAGCAATTGTACAAGCAAAGGAGAGGCTCTTGCTTCCTCGCCTCCAGATACAGCCTGGGGAGTCTGGGGAACCTGGAGAGCTTGGAGAGCCTGCGAAGCCTGGGGAGTTTGGGGAACCTGGGGAGTCTGGGGACCTAGAAAACATAAATGAGGTTAGTAGAAGAGAAGGGGATGCCAGGTTGACATGAGAATGCTTACGCTACGCAAGCATATGTACGAGGAGCAACACTACTGCTATAAATATCACTGACAGACGTCACATATAATTAACATCATGATAGTACAGAATCTGCATTGCATTACAATGATATTTCATGATCCCATCATTAATTACATAACATTACATCAATCATATATTATACTGAAACGGTATTAAATTACTTTAAATCACCAATAGTTTATACATTACTCACGTGGCACAAAAACAGGTTCAGCACCACCATGGGTGGCCGAACGATTGTGGACTCCCACTAAAGCCAACGCCCGCTCCTCGAGGTCGGTGAGCTGGCACAGTTGTGCCGATCCTCCTCCAGTCCGCCTCTGCTCGGTGCAGTTTTTTGACAGTTTTCTCTGCAAAGGTGACAAGAGCATGGCATAAGCTCATTGCCTAGGTACTATTATAGATATTACAGATATTAATAGATACTACTATTATACAAAGCACAGAACACACAGAACACACAGATAATCCACAATTAGTCATCGCCCTTGCTATTCATCGTTAACGTTATATGCTAATATGCTTTGTATGCAATTGAACACATGATGATGATATCTACGGTCTGAGAATAAATTTAATAAGATTGTGGTTAGGAACTAACGCATGACACCAAGATTACCAGCTTAATTATAATCCAGCAGATCTACATTTGAATTAATGAGTCATTGCATCATTACAATTTATAAATGTAATACTTACTCTTCCGGAATCAACAAGGTTGTTCCAGCGCTTACGGCACTGGTTCGGCTCACGAACATCATGAACCGCCAATGAGATGACTTTGGCGATCTCCGACCATATTCTTTGATACACCTTGAGGGGTGGTTTCCCATGACCATCCCAAGTCAATTGGGCCCAATGAGTTTCCACCTCGTGGACTAGGGCATGCCTTCTGCCACCCATCTCTGACACCTCACCCAGATCACTCCCTTCACCCACCTCCTCCTCCACCTCTCCTCTATGTTCCATTATTTATTTATAATTATTTTCAGTTATTCCCTGCAAAAACAATTCTTCAATATCCAATCCACAAAACAACAGCTCGATTCTCTCTGTTCTGCGCATGTGCAGATGACCCCTGACCTCCCGAATCATGGGAAAAGTTAATCACCTAAAAAAAACATGCATGCGCAGAACGTCCGTTGCTATGGATACCGGCCTTGCATGATGAAATAAATTGCTAATGCCCATTTCACATCACTACGGCTAACGCCCAAATTAAAAAATCAAAACTAGTGATCCCGAAAAATAATAATACCACTAATGCCGGAAATATCGCCCATTTTTGGGTGACATAGATCCTGATGGAAAGTTTAGCCCATAGATTACAGCCCTGAAATTCCTACCTTTTGAGGTACAGAATTCTTGTAATATGGATGGTTGGGGTGGAATTTTTGGCAGGACACAATTTTGTTGGATTTCCACACTTCCTTCTCTGTTGATGTTTCCACAGGAAGTGGGAGCAGTTGTTTTTTTGCAGGAACAGTAAGGTGGCTGGCCATGATCCTGGTGGATCAGGTGGTCCGTTGTCATTTCATAGGTTGGTTTTGCTACATCAGTTGATCATGAAACAATTGGGGAAACAGCAAATTCAAAATTGGAGCTTTATAAACATGTTTTTAAATCTCTGGGTGTGACAACTACAGAAAAGTGCAGCAGCAATTTAGAAATATAGAAACATAGAAATTTACAGCGCAGAAGGAGGCCATTTCGGCCCATCGTGTCCACACTGGCCGACAAAGAGCCGCACGGCCCTCGGTCAGCAGCCCTGAAGATTACATATAATCCTACGAACAATGAACAATGGCGGAAAGGCAAAGAGCACCCAGCCCAAACAGTCTGCCTCACACAACTGCGACACCTCTTATACTGAAACCTTCTACAATCCACCCCAACCGGAGCCATGTAATCTCCTGGGAGAGACAAAAAACAGCTAAATATCCAGGCCAATTTTGGGAGAAGAAAATCTGGGAAAATTCCTCTCCGACCCATCCAGGCGATCGAAACTAATCCAGGAGATCACCCTGGCTGTATTCGATTCCCTGCAGTACTTACCATTATATCTGCGCCGGCCAACAAAAGGTCATCGAGTCTAATCCCAATTACCAGCTCTCGCCCTGCAGGTTATGGCGCTTTAAGTGCCCATCCAACCATCTCTTAAAAGTGGTGAGCGTTTCTGCATCCACCACTCTTCCAGGCAGTGAGTTCCAGATCCCCACAACCCTCTGTGTAAAGAAGCTCCCCTTCAAATCCCATCTAAACCTTCCACCAACAACCTTAAAACTATGCCCCCTCATAATAGACCCCTCTACCAATGGAAATAGGCCCTTACTATCCACTATGTCAAGGCCCCTCAATATTCTGTACACCTCAATGAGGTCTCCTCTCAACCTCCTCTGTTTCAATGAGAACAAACCCAGCCTACCCAATCTGTCCTTATAACTAAGATTCTCCATTCCAGGCAGCATCCCAGTAAATCTCCTCTGCACCCTCTCTAGTGCAATCACGTCCTTCCTATAATATGGCGACCAGAACTGCATGCAGTACTCCAGTTGTCGCCTAACCAAAGTATTATACAATTTAAGCATATCCTCCCTGCTCTTATATTCTATGCCTCGGCCAATAAAGGCAAGCATTCGTATGCCTTCTTAACCACCTGGCCTGCAACTTTCAGGGATCTGTGGACACGCACTCCAAGGTCCCTTTGTTCATCTACACTATTAAGTGGCCTACCGCTTAATGTGTATACCCTTTTCTTATTAGCCCTCCCAAACCTCACACTTCTCTGAATTAAATTCCATTTGCCACTGCTATGCCCACCTGACCAGTAGATTGATATCCTCCTGTAGCCCATGACTATCCTCTTCATTATCAACCACACAGCCAATTTTAGTGTCATCTGCAAACTTCTTAATCATACTCCCTATATTCAAATCGAAATCATTGATATATACCACAAAAAGAAAGGGACCCGGTGCTGAGCCCTGCAGAACCCCACTGTAAACATCCTTCCAGTCACAAAAACATCCATTATCTATTACACTTTGTTTCCTACCTCCAAGCCAATTTTGGATCCAACTTGCCACTTTGCCCTGGATTCCATGGGCTTTAACCTTCATGACTAGTCTATCATGTGGGACCTTATCAAAAGCTTTGCTAAAGTCCATATACACTACATCGTACGCACTACCCTCATCGACCCTCTTGGTGATCTCCTCAAAAAATTCAATCAGGTTAGTCAAACACGATCTTCCCTTAACAAATCCGTGCTTACTGTACCTAATTAATCCTTGCCTTTCCAAATGTAGATTTATCTTGTCTTTCAGGATTTTTTCCAATAATTTTCTCACCACTGAGGTTAGGCTGACAGGCCTGTAATTACTCGGTCTATCCCTTTCTCCCTTCTTAAACAAGGGTACTACATTAGCAGTCCTCCAATCCTCCGGCACCATGCCTAAATCCAAAGAGGACTGGAAAATAATGGTCAAAGCCTCTTTTACTTCGCTCAACAGCCTGGGATGCATTTCATTTGGGCCTGGGGACTTATCCACTTTCAAAGCTGCTAAACCCTTTAATACTTCCTCTCTCACCATATTTATTTCATCCAGAATATCACACTCCTCCTCGATAGCAGTATCTGCATTTCTCTTCTCTCTCCACTTCCCCGCTGACATGAGGACCTTAGTTGCCCTGAAAGGACACAGGCATCCTCTCAAAATATGCTAATAACCCAGGCCCCAGGATATGGGAGGGGCTCAGGAGCACATCCATGGATCAGGTGGAAGTTCCGCCCCAAAAGCCCTCTGGAGGAATTTCAGGGCTCATATTACTAATGCTGAAGATTGTTGCAAGTGCATTTTCTCATTAGTAAGTTGTGATTACTTTCAGGCCTCCCCTCCCTTAGAAGGTATATATTATCATCATATAAATATTATACCCAGGTTAACTTGTTGGAAGTACTACTGTTATGCATTGTTTAGCTATAGGCAGAACTGGATTTACTGAATAAATACTTATGGTTAGTTGAGATCAGCGACATGAGTCAAATAGTTGTACAGCAGATAAAACCAGACCGGAGAAAAAGTGGTGACTGGAGGTTGTTTGCTGATGACTTCATTTGTACTGCTCTTTGGACATCTCTGCCCAGGATGTGGTAAGTTGTACTTCAAATACAAACGTGCCGAAACACACTTCTTGATTTTACAAAAAATGAACATGTAGGTTTACTAATAATGAACATTTTCCAGCAGTCTATCGACTCTGGATCAGTTCCTAGGGACTGCAGGGTAGCTAATGTAACACCACTTTTTAATAAAGGAGGGAGAGAGAAAACGGGGAATTATAGACCGGTTAGCCTGACATCAGTGGTGGGGAAAATGTTGGAATCAATTATTAAAGATGAAATAGCAACGCAGTGACAGGATCAGTCCAAGTCAGCATGGATTTATGAAGGGGAAATCATGCTTGACAAATCTTCTAGAATTTTTTGAGGATGTAACTAGTAGAGTGGACAGGGGAGAACCAGTGGATGTGGTGTATTTGGACTTTCAAAAGGCTTTTGACAAGGTCCCACACAAGAGATTGGTGTGCACAATTAAAGCACATGGCATTGGGGGTAATGTATTGACGTGGATAGAGAACTGGTTGGCAGAGAGTTGGGATAAACGGGTCCTTTTCAGAATGGCAGGCAGTGAATAGTGGGGTGCTGCAGGGCTCAATGCTGGGATCCCAGCTATTTACAATATACATCAACGATTTAGATGAAGGAATTGAGTGTAATATCTCCAAGTTTGCAGATGACACTAAACTGGTGGCGGTGTGAGCTGTGAGGAGGATGCCCAGAGGCTGCAGGGTGACTTGGACAAGTTAGGTGATTGGGCAAATGCATGGCAGATGCAGTATAATGTGGATAAATGTGAAGTTATCCACTTTGGGGGCAAAAACACGAAGACAGAATATTATCTGAATGGCGGCAGATTAGGAAAATGGGAGGTGCAACAAGTCCTGGGTGTCATGGTACATCAGTCATTGAAGGTTGGCATGCAGGTACAGCAGGCGGTGAAGAAGGCAAATGGTAAGTTGGCCTTCATAGCTACGGGATTTGAGTATAGGAGCAGGGAGGTCTTACTGCAGTTGTACAGAGCCTTGGTGAGGCCTCACCTGGAATATTGTGTTCAGTTTTGGTCTCCTAATCTGAGAAAGGACGTTCTTGCTATTGAGGGAGTGCAGCGAAAGTTCACCAGACTGATTCCCGGGATGGCGGACTGACATATGAGGAGAGACTGGATCGACTGGGCCTGCATTCACTGGAGTTTAGAAGAATGAGAGGGGATCTCATAGAAACATATAAAATATTGACGGGACTGGACAGGTTAGATGCAGGAAGAATGTTCCCAATGTTGGGAGAAGTCCAGAACCAGGGAACACAGTCTAAGAAGAAGGGGTAAACCATTTAGGACCGAGATGAGGAGAAACCTCTTCACTCAGAGAGTTGTTAATCTGTGTAATTCCCTACCGCAGAGAGTTGTTGATGCCAGTTCGTTGGATATATTTAAGAGAGAGTTAGAAAAGGCCCTTACGGTTAAAGGGATCAAGGGGTATGGAGAGAAAGCAGGAAAGGTGTACTGAGGTGATGATCAGCCATGATCTTATTGAATGGTAGTGCAGGCTCGAAGGGCCGAATGGCTTACTCCTGCACCTGTTTTCTATGTTTCTATGTTTGTGTCTCACATTAATGTTTAAAACTTTATTGCACATTAATGCAATCTAGGCTGCAGCTCCATGCAGGATAATTGAGTCACTGAACCGTAAATGTAATTACCTATCTGATGGTCATGTGTATCCTGCATATACTGTAAGAGTATGGTCTTACATAAGGACATAAGGACATAAGAAATAGCAGCAGAGTAGACCATTTGGCCCCTCGAGCCTGCTATGCCATTTAATAAGATTATGGCTGATCGGATCTTCGGTTCAGCTCCACTTTCCTGTAAGCTCCCCATAACCCTTCACTCACTTATTGTTCAAAAATTTGTCTATCTCCACCTTAAATATATTCAATGATCGAGCCTTCACAGCTCTCTGGGGCAGAGAATTCCACAGATTTACGACTCTCTGAGAGAAGAAATTCCTCCTCATCTCAGTTCTAAATGGGCAGCCCCTTATTCTTAAACTATGCCCCCTAGTTCTAGATTCCCCCATGAGTGGAAGCATCCTCTCTGCGTCTACCTTGTCGAGCCCCCTCAGTATCTTATGTTTCAATAAGATCACCTCTCATTCTTTTAAACTCCAATGAGTATAGGCGCAACCTGCTCATCCGTTCTTCATAAGTCAACCCCTTCATCTCAGGAATCAACCTAGTGAACCTTCTCTGAACAGCCTCCAATGGAAGTATCTCCTTCCTTAAATAAGGAAATCAAAACTGTATGCAGTACTCTAGGTGTGGCCTCACCAATACCCTACACAATTGTAGCAAGACTTCTCTGCTTTTATACTCCACCCCCTTACAATAAAGGCCAACATTCCATTTGCCTTCCTGATTAGTTGCTGTACCTGCATACTAACTTTTTGCAATTCATGCACAAGGACCCCCAGGTCCCTCTGTACTGCAGCATTTTGTAGTTTCTCTCCATTTAAATAATAATTTGCTTTTTATTTTTCCTGCCAAAATGGATGACCTCACACTTTCCCACATTATACTCCATCTGCCAAATTTTTGCCCACTCACTTAGCCTGTCTATACCCCTTTTATAGATTTTTTGTGTCCTCCTCAGAACTTACTTTCCCATCTTTGTATCATATTGATAGATTCTGGGAAAGGCATTTGGGGGCTGAAATTGCCCCTTTCCTTAAGGCCTGTTACTGCCGGAAATCGGCGGCTGCCGATTTTTCGTGGAATGACTGACATTTTTAAAATTGCCCTCCTGTGGTAGCCCGGTGGTGACCCGCTGCTGCTGATCCATCCTAAGTGCATCATCAGTGTTATGTATCTCACATTACTGTATATAACTGTATCTTACCATGCTATACATGACTGTAACTGGATATGACCTGTAACAATAAGCATACCTTACCACCAGGGGTGCACTTGCAGGAGACACTCCATACATGTCCCACTGAGGTATATAAAGGGAGGTCTCAGGCAAGTGCAGCACTGGAGAGCTGGAATTAAAGGTGCAGGTCCTGAGTGACCTTGACTTCAGCATGTGTCTCGTGTAAGTCAGCACATTAGAGTCAAGACTTAACAGTGGCGACGAGTTACGGGATCACAGAATCCACAGAATGGCTACCAACAGCTCAGATGAGAAATACAATGCTGGAGACAATTGGGATGACTTTATAGAAAGGCTCCAGCAAATCTTTGTGACCAAAGACTGGCTGAGCGACGATAAGGCAGACAAGAGAAGAGCCCATCTCTTGACCAGCTGTGGCTCGAAAACATACGCTTTAATGAAAGACCAGCTGGCACCCGAGAAACCAGCAAGCAAGTCGTTTGAGGAGTTGAGCACACTGGTGAGAGACCACCCGAAGCCAGCGAGCAGCCTACACATGGCCAGACACAGGTTCTACAACTACAGATGCTGTGTGGGCCAAAGCATACCCGACTTCGTGGCGGAACTTCGGAGGCTGGCTAGTTCATGTGAGTTCCCCGATGAACTAAAGAGATAAGTACTGAGAGACTTTTTTATTGAAGGAATAGGCTATGCAGGCATATTCCGAAAGCTTATAGAGACTAAGAACTTGACTCTAGAGGCAACAGCACTGGTCGCACGATGTTCTTGGCAGGCGAAGAAGAAACTTCGGGTACGACAACCAACGAGGCATCGGAACAAGGGGTTCACATTGTGAAACAAACCGCTACCCCCACACACAGACAAAGGCAGGAGAGCAGGCCTTCAACAGCAGACTGTGGCGCCAGAAGCCCTCAAAATCAAGGGCCACATGAACGGCTGATCACACCTCATCAACCCACAATGCGAGCAATCAACAACAGATTGAGAGAAGCTCAAGGGAGATCAGCCAGACGCAGCTCATCCTTCGGAAACAATGGAAATGGTCTGTGTTGGAGATCTGGGGGAAGGCACACAACCAGGGTGTGTCGATTTCAGCATGCCGTTTGCAGAAACTGCAACTACACAGAGCATCTGGCTCGCATGTGCAGAAAAACAGCAGCTCGGCTGGTATACGAATCGGAAGGGTCGAAAAGCGGACCAGAAGATGGTTGGAACAGTGCACGGGGTGCAGCGGGTTAACACGATCAATGTCCACTGTTCTTACACCAAGACGCCTCCAATTATGACGAGGGTTCTACTCAATGGGATACCCGTCAACATGGAACTGGACACGGGGGCCAGTCAATCCCTCATGAGCGTTCAACAATTTGAACAGCTGTGGCCGCACAAAAGCAACAGACCAAAACTCGACACCAAACTAAGGACCTATACTAAAGAAATCGTCCCAGTCCTTGGCAGCGCCATGCTCTCAGTCACACACAAAGGGATGGTGCACCGACTTTCCCTGTGGATTGTCCCCGGGGATCTCCCAGCACTGTTGGGGAGAAGCTGGCTAGCAGAACTTAATTGGAAATGGGATGATGTTCACGCCATGTCGTCAGAGGAATGGACCTCCTGCTCAACAGTTCTAAGCCGTTTTGAACATCTCTTTCAGCCAGGTGTGGGCACCTTCAAAGGAGCTAAAGTTAGAATCTACATCACACAGAATGCCAGACCGGTCCATCACAAGGCTAGAGCTGTGCCTTATCTGATGAGGGAAAAGATTGAAAACGAACTGGACCGGGAAGGCATAATTTCTCCTGTGGAATTCAGCGACTGGGCAAGACCCATCGTCCCCGTCATGAAGCCTGATGGATCCGTGCGAATCTGTGGGGATTACAAGTCTACCATAAACAGAGTCTCCCTACAGGACCAATACCTGCTGCCCAGAGCGGAGGACCTATTTGCCATGTTAGCTAGAGGAAAACTTTTCTTGAAACTTGACCTCACATCTGTGTATATTACGCAAGAACTGACAGAGTCTAAGCTACTCACCACCATCAACACACATCGAGGCCTTTTTGTGTACAATCGATGCCCATTCGGCATCAGGTCGGCAGCTGCTATATTCCAGCGCAACATGGAAGTCCATCCCGGGGACGGTTGTGTTTCAAGATGACATACTCATCACGGGCAGGGACACCGACTCTCATCTCCGCAATCTTGAGGAAGTACTAAGTCGCTTGGATCGGGTAGGCCTAAGAGTTAAGAAATCCAAGTGTCTGTTTCTCGCGCCTGAAGTTGAATTTTTGGGCAGAAGGATTGCCGCTGATGGAATCCGCCCAACCGAATCCAAAACCGAAGCGATTCGCCTGTCACCCAGGCCCCGGAATGTCTCGGAACTGCGCGCTTTTCTTGGGCTACTCAATTACTTTGGGAACTTTATGCAGAACTTGAGCATGCTGCTGGAGCCTCTCCATGTGCTACTCAGAAAGGGGTGTGATTGGTTTTGGGGGGACGCCCAAGATCGCGCCTTCAATAAGGCATGCAATCTTCTATGTTCCAAGAGTGTTTTAGCCTTTTTTGACCCAGGTAAAAAGCTAGTTCTTACGTGTGATGCGTCAGCGTACGGGGTCGGGTGCGTTTTACAGCACGTCAATGATACGGGTAAATTGCAGCCCGTTGCTTATGCCCCCAGGTCATTTTCGCGGGTGGAGCGCGAATACGGTATGGTTGAGAAGGAGGCGCTCGCGTGCGTGTACTGTGTCAAAAAGATGCACCAATACCTTTTCAGGGCCAAGTTTGCATTAGAAACCGACCACAAACCCCTCACGTCCCTATTATCTGAGTGCAAGGTAATCAACGCCAACGTCTCGGCGCGCATTCAGCGGTGGGCACTCATGCTGGCGGCTTACGACTACACGATAAGGCACAGACCAGGCACAGACAGCTGTACCGACGCGCTTAGCAGCCTACCCCTGGCGACCCCAAAAGGGTCCGACGAACAGGACTGTGAGATGGTCATGGCAATCAATGCCTTTGAATCCATAGGTTCGCCCATGACGGCTTGCCAAATCAGAGCCTGGGCGACCAGCGACCCCACGTTATCTCTAATAAAAGATGCGTTTTAACCGGTGACTGGGCAGAGGCTCGCGATGCCTGCCCCAAAGAGGTCAAACTCTTCCATAGGCGCATGCATGAACTCTCACTGCAGGCAGACTGCCGGATGTGGGGCAGTCGAGTAGTTATGCCCTTACGAGGCAGGGAGGCGTTTGTCCGGGAACTCCATCGCGAGCACCCGGGGATCGTCCTTATGAAGGCCATAGCCAGATCTCATGTCTGGTGTCCTGGCATTGACGCGGACTTGGATCTCTGCGTCCGTCGGTGCACCATTTGTGCCAACTCAGTAATGCCCCCAGGGAGGCCCCCATAAGCCCCTGGCCATGGCCCACCAAACCATGGTCGCGGGTGCATTTAGACTATGCGGGCCCATTCATGGGCAAAATGTTCCTCGTAGTCGTTGATGCATTTTCAAAATGGATCGAGTGCACCATTTTAAACTCGAGCACCACCTCCACCACTGTGGAGCCTTAGAACCATGTTTGCAACGCACGGCATTCCTGACATATTGGTCAATGATAATGGTCCGTGTTTCACCAGCGCAGAATTTCACGATTTTATAGTTGACCACGGTATAAATCACGTTGAGACGATACCTTTCAAGCCGGCCTCCAATGGCCAGGCGGAGCAAGCAGTGCAGATCATTAAACAAAGCATGCTCAGAATCCAAGTTCCCACGCTGCAGAGCCGCCTGTCGCGACTGCTGCTGGCATACAGATCTCGTCCACATTTGTTGACTGGGGTTCCCCCTGCGCAACTATTGATGAAACGAACCTTAAAGACCAGGCTCTCGTTATTCCTCCCAGACTTGCATGAAATTGTTGAGGCTAAGCGTCAAAATCTAATTGAGTACCATGACCAAAATTTGAGGGGGAGGTGGAATGAGATAGGGGACAAAGTGTTTGTGCTAAGCTATGGCCGGGTCCCAAATGGCTTGCAGGGACAGTAACAGACGAAGCGGGAAACAGGCAATTGGTTGTACAAATGGACAATGGCCAAACCTGCCGGAGGCATGTCGACCAAGTAAAAAGTAGATTCACCTATAACACTGAAGAACCAGAGGCAGACTACAATGTGGAACTCACAGCACACCTGGTGGACAGACAGGTGGAACAACCTGAGGAAAGGACAGTCTCAACAGACAGCCCAGGCGAGATACCAGCAATCACACCGAACGAAACAGACAGCCCACGCGAGATACCAGCAATCACACCGAAAGAAAAACAGGCACCAAGGCAAACAACTGAACCACAACTAAGACGCTCCACGCGAGAGCACAGACCACCTGAGAGACTGAATCTATAAAGGCAATAAGACCTTGGGGAGGGTGATGTCATTTATCTCACATTACTGTATATAACTGTATCTTACCATGCTATACATGACTGTAACTCGATATGACCTGTGACAATGAGCATACCTTACCACCAGGGGTGCACTTGCAGGAGACACTCCATACCTGTCCCACTGTGGTATATAAAGGGAGGTCTCAAGCAAGTGCAGGACTGGGAGAGCTGGAATTAAAGGTGCAGGTTCTGAGTGACCTTGACTTCAGCATGTGTCTCGTGTAAGTCAGTACATTACAGTCAGGACTTAACACTCAGAGTGCACGCCATTGATGTTTCCCTCCGAATGCGAAATTCCACTGAGAAATGTTGCTGCCGCCGCTTGGTGCCACCAGCAGCTTTTTCTGCTGATGCACTGTTTGTAAAATGGCAGTGCCACTGCAATTAAAGGGAAAGGCTCATTGCCGATGCTGCCATCTTTTTTTTTTGTCGGCCGACTACCAGGTCAATTATGGCCCAGCCAAAACATTTCCTGGTGGCCCAGTGGACCTAACTAAAATAAACAAAGAGTTTGCAGCAGCCTTCCCCTTTAAGTGCAGGGGAGAGATGTGGTGACGCACCAGCGCGGTGACGTCATCAGTGCTACGCTGATGAGTGACAGCGGTGGACAGTCCGCCCGCCCCACACCTCCGCTCCTCTGGTGTGCGAACTTCCGCTCACTGCGGCACTTCCACCCCCATTATGACCGACTTCCGGGCCGCTGGAAAAAAAAAGCCAAAGAGCGAAATTTCGCTCAAGAGGCCACTGCACCCGTTGCGATGGTGAAAACAGCTGAAACAGGGTAGGTGCGCCGTGTTTCTGGTGGTGGGTCAGTTCGACCCCTTGATGTGCATACAAACAACCATGTTGTTTATGTTGCAGTTAACTATTCCCATAGAATCACCATCTAATACGTTGCATTTAGCCATTTCATTTGTCATTTTCTAACTAATTGCATAGCCAGTCTAATTTCTTTTTGCATTACTTGTGTTACTCTCTCTGGGCAATTCTATCTTAAGAGTCCACATTAAAATCTATTCCCTTTGCTTGTTCTAAGATTATATGGCATTCTAGGTTTTATAAATTATATCGTGTTGTTTATAAAATGCACATCTCTACAAGAATGAAGAAGACTTTATGAAATATAATCTGTTTCTTCATGCTGTCTCTACCATACACTGTACCAAGACAGTACAAATTTGGGAAAAGGGAGGTCCTACTTAGAAGTCATAATGCTCGATGTCAGAAACAATCTACCAAATACTTGCATGGTACTGTTAAATCTAGAGACTAATGTTAATAAATGTATGAGGATTGCTCCATGTGACAGTCAATTAGAACCTGATTAAAAGATGGCAGGATACAGAAATGAAACAGATAGATTATCCTTAAACTGTCCTCTGGATTTATTTTCTGCAAGATATTGGAGTGTAGTATGCATTCAACCATTCACCATGTGCCCATGTGCTTCTGTTAAAAGAAAGACTTGCATTTATAAAATGATTTTCATGATGTCAGGATGTCCCAAAGCACTTCACAGTCGATGGGGGGTGAAATAGCCTTCCGCCCCAAACGGGCCGGATAATTTGAATTAAATAATTATTCTCCACCCAAATCCTTGGGGTGGAGAATAGAGGGATTTTGCCCTCTTTTGGTGTGCGATTTTGTTGGGGCGGTGTTTTGTGTGGCTGCAGGGCGGAAGTGGGTCGGGAGCAGGGCGGAATGCGGGCGATGTCATCAGTGTGCGCTGAGCACGTCAGCATGGCGCTGGCACGTAGCAACGTCCCTCCCCTTTCATTTAAAGGGGAGGGCCGCTGCAAGCTCTGCAGCCACTTTAGTGGTGCCCACTGTGCCACCAGGGACAGCTTCGGCCGGGCCAGCGGTCTGGCAGCCAAGAGAGGGTGCCGACATGCCTTCGGAGTCGGCTGACAATTAAAATAAAATGGCGCCCATGTTGGAGCACCCTCCCTTTTAAGGGCGGACACGCCGCCCTGCCACTGGCAGCTTCCCACCGGGAAAAGCTGTCAGGAGTGGTGCGCGGCAGTGGCTCCGCTCCTGTGGGGCAATTTCCCTCGTGGGGGGAAAGGAGTCACCGCTGGGTGGCAAGGGGTCGGCATGTGCCTAATGGGGCGGAAACCCATTTCCATCACCCCCGGCTCGGGGGCAATTTTTGATGGGTCGGATCATCCACCTGCCCCCGGTCTGAAAGGCATTACCGCGCCATTAGAGGCGATAATGGACCTTAAGGAGAGGGGCAATTTTGGCCCCTTGAAGTGTAGATACTGTTCTGACTTGGAGACCACTGAGCCAAGGCTAACACCTGTTGGGAGCATTGTTATTGCTGGATCACAAAATAGCATGTTCAAGCTCGATAGCAGGGCTTGAGCACATAATCTAGGCTGAGTTTCCAAAGGAGTGCAGCATTGTCAGAAGTGCTGTCTTTTGGGACGAGATGTTAAATTGAGATCCCAGATGCCTGTTCTGATCGACACAAAAGATCCCATAGCACTAGTTGAAGACAGTAGAAGGCTTTCCCTCGGAGCACGTCGAGAATCCACTGTTATCTCACCTCCTTGCGCCTTTAACTCGGGCGCCTTTGCCAGCGTGGCAACGACCTGAACGGCAGAGGTGGGCGACCTAATTTAAATCATTATTACCTTGTTGTCAGACCCTTAACAGTGTTTTTAACCAGACCTTTTGAATTTCACTGCATGACCACAGGACTCACACAGCTCGGGACCGCGTCTGTCCACCTGAAGCGGAAGCTCAGTAACCATTGAACAAGGTCATTACTGCAGAGCATGGAGAACACAATAAATACTGACACCTGACACCTGCTTACTTTCCTAAAGGAAATGCTATTGCTGAGTGCATTATTCTTATCAAACTGGAGCAGGCATTGCCTAATGGGGTAGTCTCTGGCTACTGCATAGTCCAGAGCAACATGTCTGCATCTTCTTCAACATTCGAAGTTCACAGCCCTGTGTAAGCATAAACCACTAGATGTTAGCCATTTCTTACCCTAACATAATGGGCTGTAATTTGCGGCATCTACAGGCGTGTACGCTATGCATATGACCTATAGAAGTTGTGTACATTCTGGTTTTTGCACGCAAAGCTCATACGTGAAAACCGGGAACTTGTGATCTGTCAAGAATTTTCTTGACAGATCCAACACAACCCCGGGAAAAGGGCATTCATGGACAGCGAGTTGAGCTATTTGCCCAACTTCTTCCCAGTGAATGCCGGTGAAATTTTTATGCCTATTTTACCATATGCATGAATGGGGATTCTCTTCTGTCATTCTTTGAGCTGGCCCACGTAATCCCAGGGAGCCTCTTCCCGCGGGTACCCAGAGAGCCCCCGGACCGCGAATCTCTGTACCTCCCGGTCCACTAGGTACGTGGGCGTCTTATTTGCGGATGGGAGGCATTTCCCCACGGAAAGCCTCCGACCGCAAATTCAGGGCCAATATTTCTAATCTAAACATCGATTCTATTCTATCCAACGCTGCAAACACCAGCTGTTTCTAAGTGAAATCTGTCCCCCCTCTCTCTCTCTCTCTCTCTCTCTCGCTAATGATACCAACCACATTTTTCCTCTATATTGAATGAACGAAACATGAACACTTTTCAGAAGCTGATTTAACTGAATTCCATTTGTCAACAGCTCTTTCTCTCCAAAAGCTTCAAATTTAAAATTCTCATCCTCATGTTAAAATTTATTCGTAGCCTCACCCTTCTGTATCTGTGTAACCTCCACTCACCCTACAACCCCTAAAACTCCAAACTTTCTGTTCCTCTGATGGACAGCCTTGGCTCAGTGTTGGCATTTGGCTGTGAGCAGCCCTCAAGCCCTACTCCAGAGACTTGAACATAAACCTATAATAGGCCAACACTCACCAAGGTGTGCGTATCTGTGCTGGTGCTGGGTGCACTTGGGTCTGGTGACAGTGTGCCCTCAGAGGCTGGAGGCTCCTCTGTGGAGCCATCTTACTCTTCTTCTTCCTCCTGGACAGTGGAGTGGGGGGCTCTTGATGGACCTGAGGGAGAGTAAAGAGATGTTTTAGATATGTCATAGCAAGAATGGGTAACAATACCATTATACCCATGATGAACTGGCTGCTGACATCAGTCCCCATATGTGTGATTGCTCTATGCCATGTGGCTGTATGAGTTGTAATTCTGTCACCAGGTTACTGAGATGCCCCCCTCTCTCCGTCTCCCACCGCCAGCTGCTCTGCAACTCCTGAGACCTCCAGGGTGACCTCCTCTGCTGGAGTCAAAGTAGTGAATGATGGAGGCCCACCTCCGGTTTTCTCCCTCTTCCTCTTATTGTGGGCTCTCTTCTCCTGTAAGGAGGAAAAGAAGAGATGTTTGAGTGAGAGTGATGGAATGAGTGTAAAGAATGTGTGGGTTGTATCTTTAGAGGGTGATTATGAGGGAATGTGGTGCCAATGCCAAAGTGCCAATGCAAAGTGACCTCCTTCTGGGGTTTTAGTTGCTATGATTGCGTTAGGATGAGGGTGAGTGTGAGGGGTGTCAGATGGGGATGTTATAATGTAGATCGAGAGAGAGGAATGGGTGGACATGCAAGGTATATTGGTGTGAGGAATTATGTGCGGGAGCAACCTTGGGAAGGCAGAGTGATGAGGATGAGAGGCAGAGCAGGATGAGGTTGAGTGTGGCTTTGCACTCATCTTTCCTGATCTCATGAGATCATTGAAGCGCTTCCAGCACTGCACCTAAGTTCTCCTGACCACATTCCTGCTGTTGACCTCTGCTGCAATCTCCAGGCAGGCTCTGTTGGTCTCCTGGAGAAGTCTCTTTTGCCCAGCAGAAGGGCAGAGGACCCCCCCTGCGTGCTCTGAGTCCCTCCACAAGCATATTTAGAGAGTCATCGGAGAACCTGGGTGCAGCCCTCTGTCTCTGTGCAGCCATGTGTGCAAGGCTAAGCAAGACCCAAATGCTAGATGAACACAAGAAAGAAAATAATATGCCCTGTGAGGGAAGAAAAATGCAATTATTTGACAAAACCGAAAACATCTATTTAAAGCTTCGCTTCCAGGAAGTCAACATTTTCATCTAAGCATCAGGCTGTAATTGAATTTGAAAAAAAATGTCTATTAAAAGAAAGAACATTTGGAGGTTTTAGAAAACTAACACTGCATATTTCAATCACACTTTGGTTTTTCACAGGCCCAGGTCTTTCAGCTGCAACACATACCGCACTGCTAAACCAGGGCAACATTTTAATTAGCTAGTTTTGTACCTCAACTATCTTCACAGTGGGAAATCCTGCAGAAAGATATTAAGAGTAGTGAAAAATGTTACAGTTCTATTATGGAAGATAAAGTGAATCTATTTATCTCCACATCGCTCCCCTGTATTACTTGCTGCTTTTGTTTACTAGGGAGGCAATCACAAAAGGGCAGTTGAATGATGAAGTCATAACCCCTATTTCTGTTACTGTATGGAGTGGGGTAACTTGAAAATTCTTTGTACCATCCCATGCCACTGACTTAGCTTGCTTGTAAGCAAATTGAACCCATTGTGATTCTTAGGCGGTCCCTCGTATCGAGGATGACTTGCATCCACACCAAAAAGCGATGAGTTCACAGGTGTTTCAATGAAGGACCTAATATTCCAGGTCGCGAGCTACATATTGAAGGGTGGAAGATGCCTGTGCATGGATTTTTTTTAATATGTGGTTGCCGTTACACACCAGCCATCACACGGGTTTGACATAGCTAGGTCTTGGTCCAGTGACGACTGGAGACCAGCTGTGCTGCACGGACCCAGTGCGCATACATATCGCAGTGTGGGCTGGCCCGGGCTGCCCCTGGGCCCTTGCCTCTTCTGGACCCCAACCACATTGCTCCTGGGCCCTGATCACATTGCTCCTGGGTCCCGATCTCTCTCCGCTCCTCTACCCCGGTCATTTGCCGCACCTCTGCCACGATCTCTTGCCGCACCTCTGCCCTGATCATTCGCGGCACCTCTTCTGTACCTGGGCACGGCCGAAGTTCCTGCCCACGCTCCAATCGGCAACCTGGGTTTTGATGACGTCACCCAGTCGCCCTCCTCGAAGCCGTCGCCTTCCTGGAACGGCTTGTGCTGTATCTTGAAGTGGCTCCTCCTCTTGTACCCCCGACCTGCAGCTGGTGTTTCCTCGCAGGTCCAGGTGCCACACTGTTTCCAGGGCCACCGCTCCTCCTCTTATACACCTGACTTGCAGCTGGTGTTTCTTAACGGGGCAGTGACAGCGTGGATACAAAATTGGCTAAGAGTCGGAGCATAGAGAATAGTGGTAAACGGTTGTTTTTCAGACTGGAGGGAAGCATTCAATGGTATCCCCAGGGTATTGGGTATTATAACCTCTGCTCTTTATGATATATATTAATGACCTGGGCAAAGTTTGCAGATGACACAAAACTCAGAAATGTGATAAACAGTGTAATAGATAGTAACAGGAGGACATTGACATACTGCTGAAATGGGCAGACACATGACATATGGGGCCAAAATTCAGGGTCTCAAAGAGACCCGTTAATGCCCATTTGCAGCAGTCATTCCGAAAAATCGAATGGCCACTGCTTTGGGGTCAACAGGCCTACCCAACCTAAATTCAGGTCGGGGATTTTTCAGCCTGGACCCTGTCCCGCCAGAGTGGTTGCACCGCCAATGAAAACAATAAAAAAGCAATAAAAATACTTCCTCATCGATTTTCATCTGAATCCCTCGATCTGCCGCCATGTGGTGCCTCCGGTAGGTTTTTCTACCGGTGCACCATCTCCGCACTGAGTACGACCCGGCAGTGCGGCCACCCTTAATGGGGAATGCCCCCTGCAGCGGCCATAATGGAAACATTTTTGCCGGCAGATTTGCCAATCGGCCGACAAAATACTGCCCCCCTGGGTTCGGCTGGGCTGCCAATGGGCAGCCTGGCGCTCCCTCTTGAGTGCCAGGTCGCTGGCCCGGCTGAAACCCTCCCTGGTGGCCCAGTGGCCAAAGTTAAAAAATGATAGATTCTCTCCCCTTTAATGGAGGGGAGAGAGCGTGGTGATGCACACGCGCTGTGATGTCACCATGACTCCACCGCTGATTGACAGCGGCAGAGACCCTGCCGACCCATTTTCAGTCAGTCAGCTGGGCTTTGAATCTAAGGCCCGCCCCATTATGATCCATTTCCTGTAGGACTTTGAAAAAATGTCAAAGTCCTGAAAATGGATCTACTTACCATACCTAGAGTTCCAACAGTAAGTACCACTCCAAAAATCATAGGTGCCTGAATTTTGGTCCCATGAAATTTAACACAGAGAAGTGTGAAGTGATGCATTTTGGTAGGAAGAATGAGGAGAGGCAATATAAACTAAATGATACAATTTTAAAGGGGGTGTAGGAAGAGAGGGGGTGTAAGTACACAAATATTTGATTGTGGCAGGACAAATTGAGAAGGCTGTTAAAACACGCATGGGTTCCTTGGCTTTATAAACAGAGGCATAGAGTACAAAAGTAAGGAAGTTATATTAAACCTTTATAAATCACTGGTTGGGCCCCAGTTGGAGTATTGTGTCCAATTCTAGCCATCACACTTTAGGAAAGATGACAAGACCTTAGAGAGGGTGTAGAGGAGATTTACTGCTCAAGGGATGCTGGACTTCGGTTATGTGGAGAGACTAGAGACGCTGTGGTTATGCTCCTTAGAGCAGAGAAGGTTAAGGGGAAAATTAATAGAGATGTTCAAAATCATGAATGGTTTTGATAGAGCACATAAGGAAAAGTTGTTTTCAGTGCCAGAAGGGTCGGTAACCAGAGGACACAGATTTAAGGTAATTGGCAAAAGAACTAGAGGCGAGATGAGAAATTATTTTACACAACGAGTTGTTATGATCTGGAATTCACTCCCTGAAAGAGTGGTGAATTCAGATTCAATAATCACTTTCAAAAGGGAATTAGATAAATACTTGGGGGAAAAAGTTTGCAGGGCCATGGGAAAGAGCAAGGGAGTGTTACTAATTGAACAGCACTTTCAAAGAGCAGGCACAGACACAATGGGCTGAATAGCCTCCTTCTGTGCTGCATCACTCTGATTCTGTGATTCCCCCAATATCTCTCAACCACAATAAAAATACAGATGTCTGAAGAGAAATTAATTCGCACCATTGTTGTCTGTGGGATGCTGTCACAATGGCTGGCATACTTGTCCATGTAACAACAAGCATTGCACTCCAAAAGTAATTCACTATGTAATGTGGTGTGTTATATGTTGCAATATAAATGAATGTATTATTAATCTCTCACCCTGGGCCACCACAATTTGTCTCCCCTCATGATGCTAGCCTGTCTCTCAGCTGGCTCAAAGTAAATTTGGACTTTGTACGATAATGTCAGCCAGCTGCAATTAAGATTAAAAAAAGTTTATTTGCGGCCTAACCAGCGGTCCTTAAAGGGACAACTGCAGGCAGCCACCAAAAATGTACACTTAAAGAAAAAGACGCATTGCATAACTAGGAAATTCTACGGGCCTCTGCTCGCTCCCCGCAACCCCCCCCCCCCCCCCTCATGTGCGACCTCGACCTCCTTCCTGATTCCGACTTCAAGCCCACCTTCCGATTGTGACCTCGAATTTCTCCTGATCGCTCCCTTCCCGATCACCCCCCTGACCCTGTGCCCTTCTCCGTACCACTCCTGGTTGCTCCCCTCATCTATCAAGACCTATCTGAGGACCACAGCAAGTGACACAGTCATTTCAAATTCAACAGTTGTTCACCGTCGAGCTGCCTAAGGACATCCAGCAGGTGTCCGCAGCTCACCGGCCTGCTGCAATTGAGATCCAATATCAGCTGAGCCTCTGGCCTACCTGTTCTGGCACAGGAATAGATAATTGACCTAATTGTTTAATAGTAATTAACTTTAATATTATAAATGGAAGCCTGTGCTGAGTTTGATTCCAAATTATGTGCTATGCATTTCACATCAATGCAAATTTCAGTTCCGCAGCAAAACAAATTGCACAGTGTAATTTGGGTGCAAAGTGAGTCAAAGCACAGTTAGGCATGAGGTGTGAGATTACCTCCATAAGATAGTCTCACAGTGCTTCTCTTTCACATCTGATGGGACATGACCGCAGGCCTATACAGAAAAACATTTTTTAAAGTTTCCTGATGACGGTAAAAAAAAAACATAAAATCTAAAATAAAAATATAAAATGCTGGAAACACACAGCAGGTCAGTTAGTATCTGTAAAGAGAAAAGAAAGGTTAATGTTTTGGGCATAGCCCCTTCAACAGAATTGATGACTAAAAGAAAAGCTGCCATTTTAGTTGGTTTGGAAAAGTAGAAAGGGAAAAGGGCAGAAGGTCTGTGCCTGTGATGCAGGCCCACTATGTATTGCGAGCACTTCCTATTTTTATTTCACACCTCTGCATTTGCCTTTTCTTTTCTTTTTGTTTGTATGGGGTTATCTGAGTTTTCCTCCCCTTGACTATTTACATATTCTTTTGTTCCTTTAATTTCTTGCCATTGCCTCACATTGTCATCTAGCAGTTGTCTCGTAAGCTGTTTGCAGATAATTTGTCCTACTACCTCCCTTTGGTTAGAATGTCTGTTAATTCTTCCCTTTCCTAGTTTTTCTCTTTTTTTTACAACCTTACTAATATGTTTGCCTATCTTTTAGTTTTCAGTTCTGATAAAGAGTATAACCCTGAAATATTAGCTTGTTCTTTCTGTGTATTCCCAGCATTTTTTGCTGTTATCCCTCTTGGCCCTTTATACTACCTGAAAACTTTTAAAAACGTAATTTTTAATGTTCAAAATATCATCAGAGAGCCAAATGGGACAATTATATGAATTAGCACTTCAGTGCTAGTGAACAGTGATCTGTATGTGCATGCAAGCACATCATACTGTACCTGTAGTAAATCTGGTCTTCATTACTGTGATTAAAGCTGATCTATAGAACTCACTCATGAGATAAAGATGGTGTCATCCTTTAGGGGTTTTATACCACACATTCTGTTTTTGCAGGTCACAGAGAGAGAGTTCTGCATCTGGCGTTAAGTCCTGATGGCAACATTGTGTTTTCAGCAGCAGCTGATGAAACAGTTTGTTTATGGAACTGCCTCACTGCCAATGAACAGCAGATGGAGAGTTCCTGGGAAGCAAAGCAGACTTTAAAATACAAACTATCTGATTTGAGGCTTCATCATATTGACTGTTGAAGATAAGTTAGTAAAAACACCCCAGATGTTTTGAGATACTAGAATAGACATTATTGTCTAAAAAAAATGTATCAAATGTTATTTATGAAATTTGTTATCACATGATTCTTTGATGTGCAATATCTGCTGTGATATGACAGAGGGATTTACAAAATTCATACTTATCAAGTGGGACATGCATACTACCAGATTATATTGTTGAATAGAATTGATTTTTGCATCATGATGCACAAGATGATAGTCAGAAACCAAGATGGATAAATGCTGACCCTTACATCAAATATCCAATAAATAAAGACCTTACCCTCCTCCTTCAGTAGGATTCATTTACCAGATTCATTTACTAAAGCCACCTGTGAATCCTGTGGTCGTATGGGCCCTCCGATTTGAGGGGCATTGATCCCAGTAGCTCTGACTTATTTTTTTCATTCATTCAACCAGATGAAAGAAGCCCCCAAATCCAGAAAAGAACAATGTCTGCACACACAACTGAGGTTTTAATGGAATCCCTTTTTATGTGTTTATTTCTGTCCACTGTGCTTCCCTTTGGTGTCAGCATGTGTTAGATGATTTCTTAGATCATACTTGTGCTTCTCCCAAATGCTACCAAACTGAAGTGACAAAAATGCTTTGGGTGACAGTAAAAGTAAAAGGGTCCATCGGGACCGAGCTGGTGCACGTCAGACAGCAGTTAATTCCTGAGATGGAACTGCTGCACTTGTGTATAGTGGACTCCTCCACTTATCCTGCCATCTACAGCACATTGACTGACCCCAGTGCTTGCACATGCACTTCATGCACAACATCCTATTTTTATGTTGGTCCGGTGAACTCTTCAAATGTATCCCAATTCTGTGATCAGCAATGTGGTCCTCCTCATTTTCCATTACAGAAGCTACTGCTCACTCGTGCTCTGTGCGTCACCCAAGTACTTCCCTTTGGCTAACTCTTTAATTTCCCCCAGGTGAATGTCTCTGAGGTGGTGCCTGGGAGGAAGAACGTGATTGATGGTATGTGCTCCGACATGCTGGTATTACAGGATGCACTGGTGCCTGTCTCATTTTCACTGGATATCTGTGACAAAAATGAAGCATTTTGTCTAGCTTTAGCTTGATACTGTTTTTTAAAATTCAGACATTGCAAATAACGGGACTCATTTTCTTTAGTACTTGGAGTTAGAGAACCGTATCGGTGAAACGCACTTGGAAAATTGAATCATATGTCTGATCTGTAGCGAAATCCACCCGTAACAAATTCCACTACGGCAGCTGTGGAATTTAAATTCAGTTCATTAAATAAATTTGGAATAAAAAAAAAATGCTAGTATCAGTAATGGTGACCGAGAAACTACCGGATTGTCGTAAAAACCCAACTGGTTCACTAATGTCCTTTAGGTTGTGTCTTAACTGCCCTCTGAAATGGCCCAGCAAGCCATTCAGCTGCACCAAACCACTATGACAAAGTCAGCATTGTGGGAAAAACTTCACCGCAAGGACTGCAGCGGTTCAATAAGGCAGCTCACCACCATCTTCTCAAGGGCAATTAGGGATGGGCAATAAATGCTGGCCTTGCTAGCGACACTCACATCTCGTGAATGAATGAATAAAGAATTTTTGCGACTATTTAAATGAATGCACAAAAAATCAGGTGGGTTGCTTTTTTGCCGAGTGATCCTCTGTGCCCAATTTACCCTATGTGCTCCACCCACATGGTGTTTGACGACTGAGTACGAAAGAGAAAAATTGTGCCCAAAGCATTTAAAACTATCTGTATTCAGAATCCAAGGGCTTGACTTCCCAGCAGAAGTACAAGGGTATGCCAGCTGTAACATCTGGCACTTTTCCTGACAATGTTTGCGAGGCCAGGGGACGGTCACCTCAGTTAAATATGCCTTGTGACACCTGTGCCACTAATTGCACATCTCAGTTGCCCACCAGACCAGGGAGAATGAAAAATGGGGCAGAGAGTACTTGCTCCCGAGACCATTCTAGAAAGACCCTTTATAATGGGGCTGAAAAATCTTTTAACAATTAAAAAAAAATCTTCTAGGGCCTAGGCCATGTCCTGGGCCTGGACATTCAGGTTGGCCCCACATCTGCCGCTCATCAGGCTGGTACTTCTGCATTCATCATCATCATCATCATCATCATAGGCAGCCCCTCGAAATCTTGGAAGACTTGCTTCCATTCTAAAGGTGAGTTCTCAGTTGACTGCATAGTCCAATACGAGAATTACAGTCTCTGTCACAGGTAGGTCAGACAGTCATTGAAAGAAAGGGTGGGTGGGGAGTCTGGTTTACCGCACGTTCCTTCCGCAGCCTGGGCTTGTTTTCTACATGCTCTCGGTGACGAGACTCGAGGTGCTCAGCACCCTCCTGGATGCTCTTCCTCCACTTAGGGCGGTCTATGGCCAGGGATTCCCAGGTGTCGGTGGGAATGTTGCACTTTATCAAGGAGGTTTTGAGGGGCCCTCCTGTATGGCTCAGAGACATGGACCATATACAGTAGACAACTCAAATTGCTGGAGAAATACCACCAACTATGTCTCCGCAAGATCCTGCAAATCCCCTGGGGGGACAGACGCACCACCGTCAGCGTCCTCGATCAGGCCAACATCCCCAGCATCGAAGCACTGACCACACTCGACCAGCTCCATTGGGTGGGCCACACTGTCCGCATGCCGGACACAAGACTCCAAAGCAAGCGCTCTACTCAGAACTCCTACACGGCAGGCGATCCCCAGGTGGGCAGAGGAAACATTTCAAGGATGCCCTCAAAGCCTCCTTGATAAAAAATACTTCTGCATTTACTTAGTGCACCGCCCTACTGATGCTGGGGGCATGGATACTCCCAATCTGGGATTCTCCTCCTCTGGCCTCGCCCCTTCTAATACCAGTCTCATTTTTTCTGGTGGGTGGAGGCTCCGGCCCAAGCAAGACACCATAGAATGGCAGTGAAGCTACATCCCCGACTAATTCCTAACTGTTCTACTGCTCTCCTGCTGGCTCACTGGATTTTCAACAGGGGTGCACCAGACGGCTGTGGATTTTTGACCCCTCAGTCTAGGACCAGTTAGCGCCCATACTTGGTAAGATTATGAGAAGAAAAGAACAACTGTGTATATATAACACTTAATTATAAATCTTAGTTTCGCATAACGATTTAGAACTACTTATTTATTTTTCCAATTGGAGATGCTCATATAATCCAACAGCTAATGTAAATATATGTATCAGATTAATGTTATTTATTTGCTTGTTTATCTATTGTTCAATAAATTTGTTTGGCAGTTACAGCTTCCAGCAATGCCTAATGTTAGTGTTATTCTATGGCTTTTGAATAAAAGGAGCATGTTCTGAAGGCACATGATATAATAGCTAAAGAAATCTAAAGAAGAATTTTCTATTTCTTGTGTTGTGCATGTTATCTAAGGCTCAGAGTCAATAAAGATACTCCTAAAGTTGTAGCAAGCTAAAGCTTATCTTTGAGAACAGTATGCAATATGGAATCCAGAGTATCTTCAGCAAGAAGGCCATAAAGGACGCAAAAATGTAACAACATCTAGAGGAAGATAGGTTAGAATGGTTTCCTCAGGAACAGTGGTCCACATTTCACTTTCAGTAAAGCAGTGACATGAGGGCTTCATGATAAGAATGCAAGAATATAAGAAATAGGAGAAGGAGTAGGCCATGCGGCCCCTCGAGCCTGCTCCGTCATTTAATACGATCATGGCTGATCCGATCATGGACTCAGGTCCATTTCCCTGCCCGCTCCCCATAACCCCATATTCCCTTATCGGTTAAGAAACTGTCTATCTCTGTCTTAAATTTCTTCAATGATCAAACTTCCACAGCTCTCTGATGCAGCGAATTCCACAGATTTACAACCCTCTGAGAGAAGAAATTTCTCCTCATCTCTGTTTTAAATGGGCGGCCCCTTATTCTAACATTATGCTTCCTAGTTCTAGTCTCCCCTATCAGTGGAAACATCCTCCCTGCATCCAGCTTGTCAAGCCCCCTCATAATCTTATATATTTCGATAAGATCACCTCTCATTCTTCTGAATTCCAATGAGTAGAGGCCCAACTTTCTCAACCTTTCCTCATAAGTCAACCCCCTCATCTCCGAAATCAACCTAGTGAACCTTCTCTGAACTGCCTCCAAAGCAATTATATCCTTTCTTAATTATAGAAACCAAAACTGCATGCAGTATTCCAGGTGTGGCCTCACCAATACCCTGTATAACTGTAGCAGGACTTCCTTACTTTTATATTCCATCCCCTTTGCAATAAAGGCCAAGATTCCATTGGCTTTCCTGATCAATTGCTGTACCTGCATACTATCCTTTTGTGTTTCATGCACCAGGACCCCCAGGTCCCACTGTACTGCAGCACTTTGCAATTTTTCTCCATTTAAATAATAACTTGCTCTCCGATTTTTTTTCTGCCAAAATGCATAAACTCACACTTTCCAACAGTATACTCCATCTGCCAAATTTTTGCCCATTCACTTAGTCTGTCTATGTCCTTTTGCAGGATTTTTGTGTCCTCACCACGCATTGCTTTTCCTCCCATCTTTGTATCGTCAGCAAACTTGGGTCCCTTACACTGGGTCCCTTCATCCAAATCATTAATATAGATTGCAAATAGTTGGGGTCCCAGCACTGATCCCTGCGGCACCCCACTAGTTACTGATTGCTAACCCGAGAATGAACCATTTATCCCGACTCTCTGTTTTCTGTTAGTTAGCCAATCCTCTATCCATGCTAATATATTACCCCCAACCCCGTGGATTTTATCTTGTGCAGTAACCTTTTATGTGGCACCTTGTCAAATGCCTTCTGGAAGTCCAAATACACCATACCCCTTTATCCACCCTGTTCATTACATCACAAAGAATTCCAGCAAATTTGTCAAACATGACTTCCCCTTCATAAATCCATGCTGACTCTGCCAGACTGAATTATGCTACTGCTTCTTTAATAATGGACTCCAACATCTTCCCAACCACAGATGTTAGGCTAACTGGTCTATAGTTTCCTGCTTTTTGTCTGCCTCCTTTTTTAAATAGGGGTGTTACATTTGCAGTTTTCCAATCTGCTGGGACCTCCCCAGAATCCAGGGAATTTTGGTAAATTACAACCAATGCATCCACTATCCCTGTCGTTATGAGTCATAAGATCCTAGGATGCAAGCCATCAGGTCCAGGGGATTTATCTGCCTCTGCCTTTAGTCCCATTATCTTACTGAGTACCACCTCCTTAGTGATTGTGATTGTGTTAAGTTCCTTCCCCCCTATAGCCCCTTGACTATCCACTGTTGGGATATTTTTAGTGTCCTCTACCGTAAAGACTGATACAAAAAATTTGTTCAGATTTTCTGCCATCTCCATGTTTGCCCATCACTAATTCCCCAGTTTCATCCTCTAAGGGACCAACATTTACTTTAGCCACTCTTTTCCTTTTTATATACCTGTAGAAACTCTTGCTATCTGTTTTTATATTTTATGCAAGTTTACTTTCATAGTCTATCTTTCCTTTCTTAATCATTTTTTTAGTCATTCTTTGCTAGCTTTTAAAAGCTTCCCAATCTTCTGACCTCCCAGTAGTTTTGGCCACTTCGTATGCCCTTGTTTTTAATTGGATATCATCCTTTATTTCTTTAGTTAGCCACGGATGGCTATCTTTTCTTTTACATCTTTTCCTCCTCACTGGAATATATTTTTCTTGAGAGTGATGCAATATCTCCTTAAATGTATACCACTTTTCATCAACTGTCCTACACTTTAATCTATTTTCCCAGTCCACTTTAGCCAATTCTGCCTTCATACCTTTGTAGTCTCCTTTAGTTAAGCTTTGTACGCTGGTTTGAGATCCAACTTTCTCGCCCTCCATCTGAATTTGAAATTCAACCACGCTATGATTACTGATTCCAAGGGGATCCTTTACTAGGAGATTGTTTATTAATCATGTCTCATTACACAGGACCTGCCCCCTGGTTGGTTCCATTGCACACAGCTCAAGGAACCCGTCCCTTATGCACTCTATGAACTCCTCCTCAAGGCTACCCTGACCAATTTGATTTGTCCAATCAATATGGAGGTTAAAATCACCCATGATTATTGCTGTTCCCTTTTTACCAGCCCCCACTATTTCTTGGTTTACACTCCGACCAACAGAGTTGCTACTGTTAGGGGACCTATAGACTACACCCACCAGTGACTTTTTCCCCTTATTATTCCTTATCTCCACCCAAACTGTTTCAACATCCTGATCATTTGAGCCAATATCATTTCTCACTATTGCAATGATTCCATCCTTTATCAACAGAGCTGATTGATATGGGTCACTGACGAGTATTGCACGGAAGAGAAGGAAGAGAAGCAGGATGCCATGAACAACCTTCAACTGGCATTTCCCACATTGCCATCTCCCACAACTGTGATGGCCTTTCTTCCCTGTGGGTGCAGGACATTCTAAAAAGGGAGGGAGAACAGCCAGTTGTCGTGGTGCACGTTGGTACCAATGACATAGGTAAAAAAAGGGATGAGTTCCTACGAAATGAATTTAAGGAGCTAGGAGCTAAATTAAAAAGTAAGACCTCAAAAGTAGTAATCTCGGGATTGCTACCAGTGCCACGTGCTAGTCAGAGTAGGAATCGCAGGATAGCTCAGATGAATACGTGGCTTGAGCAATGGTGCAGCAGGGAGGGATTCAAATTCCTGGGGCATTGGAACCGGTTCTGGGGGAGGTGGGACCAGTACAATCCGGACGGTCTGCACCTGGGCAGAATCGGAACCAATGTCCTCGGGGGAGTGTTTGCTAGTGCTGTTGGGGAGGAGTTAAACTAATATGGCAGGGGGATGGGAACCAATGCAGGGAGATAGAGGGAAACAAAAAGGAGGCAAAAACAAAAGACAGAAAGGAGATGAGGATAAGTGGAGGGCAGAGAAACCCAAGGCAAAGAACAAAATGGGCCATTGTACAGCAAAATTCTAAAAGGACAGAGGGTGTTAAAAAAACAAGCCTGAAGGCTTTGTGTCTTAATGCAAGGAGTATCCGCAATAAGGTGGATGAATTAACTGTGCAAATAGATGTTAACAAATATGATGTGATTGGGATTACGGAGACGTGGCTCCAGGATGAGCAGGGCTGGGAACTCAACATCCAGGGGTATTCAACATTCAGGAAGGATAGAATAAAAGGAAAAGGAGGTGGGGTAGCATTGCTGGTTAAGGAGGAGATTAAGGCAATAGTTAGGAAGGATATTAGCTTGGATGATGTGGAATCTATATGGGTAGAGCTGCAGAACACCAAAGGGCAAAAAACGTTAGTGGGAGTTGTGTACAGACCTCCAAACAGTAGTAGTGATGTTGGGGAGGGCATCAAACAGGAAATTAGGGGTGCGTGCAATAAAGGTGCAGCAGTTATAATGGGTGACTTTAATATGCACATAGATTGGGCTAACCAAACTGGAAGCAATACGGTGGAGGAGGATTTCCTGGAGTGCATAAGGGATGGTTTTTTAGACCAATATGTCGAGAAACCAACTAGGGGGGAGGCCATCTTAGACTGGGTGTTATGTAATAAGAGAGGATTAATTAGCAATCTCATTGTGCGAGGCCCCTTGGGGAAGAGTGACCATAATATGGTGGAATTCTGCATTGGGATGGAGAATGAAACAGTTAATTCAGAGACCATGGTCCAGAACTTAAAGAAGGCTAACATTGAAGGTATGAGGCGTGAATTGGCTGGGATGGATTGGCGAATGATACTTAAGGGGTTGACTGTGGATGGGCAATGGCAGACATTTAGAGACCGCATGGATGAACTACAACAATTGTACATTCCTGTCTGGCATAGAAATAAAAAAGGGAAGGTGGCTCAACCGTGGCTATCAAGGGAAATCAGGGATAGTATTAAAGCCAAGGAAGTGGCATACAAATTGGCCAGAAATAGCAGCGAACCTGGGGACTGGGAGAAATTTAGAACTCAGCAGAGGAGGACAAAGGGTTTGATTAGGGCAGGGAAAATGGAGTATGAGAAGAAGCTTGCAGGGAACATTAAGACGGATTGCAAAAGTTTCTATAGATATGTAAAGAGAAAAAGGTTAGTAAAGACAAACATAGGTCCCCTGCAGTCAGAATCAGGGGAAGTCATAACGGGGAACAAAGAAATGGCGGACCAATTGAACAAGTACTTTGGTTCGGTATTCACGAAGGAGGACACGAACAACCTTCCGGTTATAAAAGGGGTCGGGGGGTCTAGTAAGGAGGAGGAACTGAGGGAAATCCTTATTAGTCGGGAAATTGTGTTGGGGAAATTGATGGGATTGAAGGCCGATAAATCCCCAGGGCCTGATGGACTGCATCCCAGAGTACTTAAGGAGGTGGCCTTGGAAATAGTGGATGCGTTGACAGTCATTTTCCAACATTCCATTGACTCTGGATCAGTTCCTATGGAGTGGAGGGTAGCCAATGTAACCCCACTTTTTAAAAAAGGAGGGAGAGAGAAAACAGGGAATTATAGACCGGTCAGCCTGACATCGGTAGTGGGTAAAATGATGGAATCAATTATTAAGGATGTCATAGCAGTGCATTTGGAAAGAGGTGACATGATAGGTCCAAGTCAGCATGGATTTGTGAAAGGGAAATCATGCTTGACAAATCTTCTGGAATTTTTTGAGGATGTTTCCAGTAGAGTGGATAAGGGAGAACCAGTTGATGTGGTATATTTGGACTTTCAGAAGGCGTTCGACAAGGTCCCACACAAGAGATTGATGTGCAAAGTTAGAGCACATGGGATTGGGGGTAGTGTAATGACATGGATTGAGAACTGGTTGTCAGACAGGAAGCAAAGAGTAGGAGTAAATGGGTACTTTTCAGAATGGCAGGCAGTGACTAGTGGGGTACCGCAAGGTTCTGTGCTGGGGCCCCAGCTGTTTACACTGTACATTAATGATTTAGATGAGGGGATTAAATGTAGTATCTCCAAATTTGCGGATGACACTAAGTTGGGTGGCAGTGTGAGCTGCGAGGAGGATGCTGTGAGGCTGCAGAGCGACTTGGATAGGTTAGGTGAGTGGGCAAATGCATGGCAGATGAAGTATAATGTGGATAAATGTGAGGTTATCCACTTTGGTGGTAAAAACAGAGAGACAGACTATTATCTGAATGGTGACAGATTAGGAAAAGGGGAGGTGCAAAGAGACCTGGGTGTCATGGTACATCAGTCATTGAAGGTTGGCATGCAGGTGCAGCAGGCGGTTAAGAAAGCAAATGGCATGTTGGCCTTCATAGCAAGGGGATTTGAGTACAGGGGCAGGGAGGTGTTGCTACAGTTGTACAGGGCATTGGTGAGGCCACACCTGGAGTATTGTGTACAGTTTTGGTCTCCTAACCTGAGGAAGGACATTCTTGCTATTGAGGGAGTGCAGCGAAGGTTCACCAGACTGATTCCCGGGATGGCGGGACTGACCTATCAAGAAAGACTGGATCAACTGGGCTTGTATTCACTGGAGTTCAGAAGAATGAGAGGGGACCTCATAGAAACATTTAAAATTCTGACGGGGTTAGACAGGTTAGATGCAGGAAGAATGTTCCCAATGTTGGGGAAGTCCAGAACCAGAGGTCACAGTCTAAGGATAAGGGGTAATCCATTTAGGACCGAGATGCGGAGGAACTTCTTCACCCAGAGAGTGGTGAACCTGTGGAATTCTCTACCACAGAAAGTTGTTGAGGCCAATTCACTAAATATATTCAAAAAGGAGTTAGATGAGGTCCTTACTACTAGGGGGATCAAGGGGTATGGCGAGAAAGCAGGAATGGGGTACTGAAGTTGAATGTTCAGCCATGAACTCATTGAATGGCGGTGCAGGCTAGAAGGGCCAAATGGCCTACTCCTGCACCTATTTTCTATGTTTCTATGTTTCTATGTTTCTAAGAAAGTATTGGGAGCTCGCCACCTATTACCGATCTCTCTTGGCTGTTATGGGCGAGCTGTTCATTTAAGAAAGAATGCAAAAAGAAAGAATTACCTTTTATTCCTATAACATGTCATAAAACCCAGGTGTCACCATGTAGATCATAATGGGTGTGAGATAAAATGCATGGAACAAATAACTACATTCCATGCAAGGCATTTGCAGAAGCAATGGGATAGAAATTAGTCTGGGCTTGTTTTCAGGCCCAGACATCACACCCCAACTGAAAGGCTTGAGGCTGGCCTGAAATTGGGCTTTGGGCCTCATTAACATTTCATGTGTGAGCTGCCAGCACCTGTTGTGTGTTCACAGGCAGCTCGTGCATTCCAAATATCAAATGTCAAGCCTCTTGCCTCTGACATTTCCGGGAGAGATGTTGGAGTGTACAAAGCGGGGAGGGGTGGAGTCGATCGTGATGACGGTAGAGAGTCAATTTAAAATTACTTACTTTTCATTGGTGGTTTCAAGGGCCACTGAAGAATTCTGAGCAAGTCTAGCCTAGCACCTGTTCCGCTCCCCGTACACTAATTTTACAGAGGGGTCCTTCAACAGGTGTTCGGCCCTTCCTTGCAAGGGGCTTAAGGCCTGTTTTAGGCGGCTGCCTGGAATGTCTGCAAAGCCACTTACACCAATATGATGGTGCTCGTAACACAGGTTCTTATCGTGTGCGGGCTGTTACACTTCGAAAACGGGCGCTACGACAACCAATTTCTCTTTCAATTAATGTAAAATGTTTGTGAAGCAACTCTTCCAGGTGAAGGTCAGGATTTTGAAAGGGCACTGGGTTGACTCCTGGGCATTGATGAAAAGCTATTTAGCATTTCAATACAGTGAGGAGGAGGTACTTGTAAGTTGCAGACAGTCTTAGTACAGTGCATTCTTTGATTTGTGACTAGCTGCTCTTACCTTGCTTGACCTGATAAAGTGATTAAATATTTTTTGTGGCATTGAGTGGCTACATACCAAATGTGGGAATTGTCACCAACTGCCCTGGGCTCCTCTTCCATTGATGTACTGCTGCTCTCCTGGGTGCTCATCTTCTGTCAGTTTGGAGGAGGGCCTCTCCCTTGAGATTGACCTCCTGAAGTGACACTTCGACATGATAATCTGGAAAGTGAAGGGATCTGTGACCTGCATCAGTCCTTTCTGACATTTCCAGAAGAAATTTGTTACCTGCATAGAAATAAAATGTTGTGATATGGCCTCTTTAAGCCACTACAGGCAATTAAATCCTGTAGCAAGCACATTATTTCCTATCTCCAAAGTGGTGAGTGCCTATGTCAGATGTTTCCTGTGACTGTAGCTCACCCAAAGTATGTTAATTGTGCTGACCTCAGGAACTATGGGAGCATCCAGGCTCGGACTGTTGGGTGGGTGGATGTTCCACCTTGCCACACTTCCAGTAGTGATTGCATCCTGCCAGAAAATCCAGGCTGATGTATTTTAAGAAGCTACTGGTAATGGAGCTTCGAGCCTCATTACAATTATTTATCTGACACCTTTATTATATTTACCCATTTAAAGTATTCCAAAGCTAAATCATTTATGTTTTCAGCATTTTAGTACTCTGTCCTTTTCCCATTTTGCTGCCATAATGTCAGATTTTCTATTGTGAATATTTCAGATTCTCTGTGAACTTTCAGCATAGATCCCTCATGAAGAAAACCTATCCTTGACCCCTCTGCCTTTGCAAACTACTACTTCACCTTCAACCTGCCTTTCCTCTCCAAAGTCCTTGATTGTATTGTTGCTATCCAAATCTGTGCCCACTTTCCCCACAACTCTTTTTACCAAGGAGGAAGATGCTGCCAAAGTCATAGTGAAAGAGAATGTAGTTGAGATACTGGATAAAAATTGATAAAGAGGAGGTACTAGAAAAGCTGGCTGTATGTAAAGTATATATGTCACCTGTGATGCATCCTAGGTTGCTGAGGGAGGTAAGGATGGAAATTGCGGAGGTACTGACCATAATCTTCCAATCGTCCTTAGATATGGGGGTGGTGCCAGAGGACTGGAGAATTACAAATGTTACACCCAACAACTACAGACCAGTCAGTTTAACCTCGGTAATGGGGAAGCTTTTAGAAACCATAATCCAGGACAAAATTAACAGTCACTTGGACAAGTGTGGATTAATTAAGGAAATCCAGCACGGATTTGTTAAAGGCAAACAGCGTTGAATTAACTCGATTTAGTTTTCTGATGAGGTAACAGAGAGGGTTGATGAGGGCAATGTGGTGTACATGGACTTCCAAAAGGCATTTGATAAAGTGCCACAACCCCAGCTAATGTTGAAGCCCATGAAATAAAATGGACTGTGGTAGCATGGATACGGAATTGGCTAAGTGACAGGAAATAGAGAGTAGTGGTGAACTGTTCTTTTTTGGATTGGGGGAAGGTATACAGTGGTGTATCCCAAGGGTCGGTACTAAGACCACTGCTTTGCTTGATATGAATGACTTGGACTTGGGACAATTTCAAATTTGCAGATGACACAAAACTTGGAAGTACAGTGAACAGTGAGGAGGATAGTGATAGACTTCAAGAGGACATAGGACTAGACAGGCTGGTGGAATGGATGGACACGTGGCAGATGAAATTTAACGCAGAAAAGTGAGAACTTTTTGGTAGGAAGAACAAGGAGAGGCAATAAAAACTAAAGGGTACAATCCTGAAGGGTACAATCCTAAAGGGTGCATGAATAGAGAGACCTGGGGATATATGTGCACAAGTCGTTGAAGGTGGGAGGGCAGGTTGAGAAAGAACAAGGAAGTTATGATGAACCTTTATAAAACACTGGTTCAGCCTCAACTGAAGTATTGTGTCCCATTCTGGGAACCGCACTTTATGAAGAAGGTGAAGGTCTCAGAGAGGTTGCAGAAAAGATTTACAAGAATTGCTCCAGGGATGAGGGACTCCAGTTATGTGGACAGACTGGAGAAGCTGGGGTTGTTCGCCTTGAAAAAGGGACAAATGGATAGATCGAGTAATTACAGGCCAGTCAGCCTAACCTCGGTGGTGGGAAAATGATTGGAAAAAATTCTGAGGGACAGGATAAATCTTCATTCAGAACGAGATGGATTAATCAGGGACAGTCAGCATGGATTTGTTGAGGGATGGTCATGTCTGACTAACTTGATTGAAATTTTTGAGGAGGTAACAAGGAAGGTCGATGAGGGTAATGCATTTGATGTAGTGTATATGGATTTTACCAAGGCTTTTGATAAGGTCTCACATGGCAGATTGGTCACGAAAGTAAAAGCTAGATTTTCCATTATTTTGGCATGCATAACACCTACTTAACTTTCATTTTCACACTGAAATGAAGTGCAACGTCCATATATCGGCCACTTAGCCACAAAATGGAACTGACGCCCATTTTCCGGACACTTATCGCCGAGCGTTATTTTCGCCATGTATTTAACGCCGGGTAAAAATAATACCGTCTGCCCACTTTTTTTGGGCGGAATCATCAGAATGGGCAAAACGAACGCCCATAATATTGCCCAACATTACTTTTGGCATGTAATTAACGCGAGATTCAATAATACCGACCGCCCACTTTTTTTTGTTGTAAAGATCAAATTTGCTGAAACTAACGGCCAGTATATCACCCAACATCACTTTCATCTCCTTGCACACATCTCGCCCACCATATCGCTCGCCAAAAACACCGCTCTGAAAAAGTGGAACTGTTCTGAACTAATCACAGCGGTGTGGACGTCATTTTTCAAATCACAAGTCGCTTCATTGAAAAGGCTGCTTCAACTTCATAAGAACATAGGAACATAAGAATTAGCAACAGGAGTAGGCCATCTAGCCCCTCGAGCCTGCTTCACCATTCAACAAGATCATGGCTGATCTGGCCGTGGACTCAGCTCCACTTACCCGCCCGCTCCCCGTAACCCTTAATTCCCTTATTGGTTAAAAATCTATCTATCTGTGACTTGAATACATTTAATGAGCTAGCCTCAACTGCTTCCTTGGGCAGAGAATTCCACGGATTCACAACCCTCTGGGAGAAGAAATTCCTTCTCAACTCGGTTTTAAATTGGCTCCCCCGTATTTTGAGGTTGTGCCCCCTAGTTCTAGTCTCCCCGACCAGTGGAAACAACCTCTCTGCCTCTATCTTGTCTATCCCTTTCATT
This sequence comes from Pristiophorus japonicus, assembly GCF_044704955.1. NCBI lineage: Eukaryota > Metazoa > Chordata > Chondrichthyes > Pristiophoridae > Pristiophorus > Pristiophorus japonicus. The sequence goes on along the minus strand of NC_091978.1, from coordinate 116,090,249 downwards.
ATTTTAAATGTTTCTATAAGATCACCCCTCATCCTTCTGAACTCCAACGAGTAAAGACCCAGTCTACTCAATCTATCATCATAAGGTAACCCCCTCATCTCTGGAATCAGCCTTGTGAATCATCTCTGTACCCCCTCCAAAGCTAGTATATCCTTCCTTAAGTAAGGCGACCAAAACTACATGCAGTACTCCAGGTGCGGTCTCACCAATACCCTATACAGTTGCAGAAGGACCTCCCTGCTTTTGTTCTCCATCCCTCTCGCAATGAAGGCCAACATTCCATTCGCCTTCCTGATTACCTGCTGCACCTGCAAACTAACTTTTTGGAGTTCATGCACAAGGACCCCCAGGTCCCTCTGCACTGCAGTATGTTGTAATTTCTCCCCATTCAAATAATATTCCCTTTTACTGTTTTTTTCCCCAAGGTGGATGACCTCACACTTTCCGACATTGTATTCCATCTGCCATGTATTCACTGGAGTTCAGAAGAATGAGAGGGGACCTCATAGAAACATATAAAATTCTGACAGGGTTAGACAGGTTAGATGCAGGAAGAATGTTCCCAATGTTGGGGAAGTCCAGAACCAGGGGTCACAGTCTAAGGATAAGGGGTAAGCCATTTAGGACCGAGATGCGGAGGAACTTCTTCACCCAGAGAGTGGTGAACCTGTGGAATTCTCTACCACAGAAAGTTGTTGAGGCCAATTCACTAAATATATTCAAAAAGGAGTTAGATGAGGTCCTTACTGCTAGGGGGATCAAGGGGTATGGCGAGAAAGCAGGAATGGGGTACTGAAGTTGAATGTTCAGCCATGAACTCATTGAATGGCGGTGCAGGCTAGAAGGGCCGAATGGCCTACTCCTGCACCTATTTTCTATGTTTCTATGTTTCTATGCCAAACCTTAGCCCATTCGCTTAACCTATCTAAATCTCTTTGCAGCCTTTCTGTGTCCTCTACACAACCCGCTTTCCCACTAATCTTTGTGTCATCTGCAAATTTTGTTACACTACACTCTGTCCCCTCTTCCAGGTCATCTATGTATATTGTAAACAGTTGTGGTCCCAGCACCGATCCCTGTGGCACACCACTAACCACCGATTTCCAACCCGAAAAGGACCCATTTATCCCGACTCTCTGCTTTCTGTTCGCCAGCCAATTCTCTATCCACATTTCCTCTGACTCCGCGTACCCTTATCTTCTGCAGTAGGAGTTTGGATTTACTCTGGAGTTCTTCTCAGGTGAAGTGATCAGCTGAACAGACATCTTTTCAGACTGCAGATGATTGGGTTTTACTGTAGGTGTCTTTTAGAAATTTATTGCTCCTGAACAATCGGCATTATACTTTTATTGGAATGGGGCCAGCTATTTCTCAGCCTGCATCGATTACTACGCAGATGCTGCAGTGTGCAAATGGCACAACGTCTAATCCACAGCATTATGTGCCCAATGTAAGATGTGCCAGACTGAGGAGGAGATCCAGACCATACAGATCCCGCACTTATGGGGAGAAGCGGTCTTAACTCGACGTATCCGAGAACACCTGCCTTCGGAGACTGCGCAACCCCAAAGTGGTGATCACTGAAATATGCCAGCTCATCAGGGCAGATCTGCAGTCTGCCAGCACCTTCAGGACATCACTGTCCGTCGAGGTCAAGGTCACCGCGGCACTGCCGTTCTACGCGTCGGGTTCCTTTCAGGCCTCCGCAGTCGACATTTCCCCTGTGTCTCAGCATGTCACACATTGCTGAATTAGACAGGTCACAGAGGCCCTGTATGCACGTAGGATGGACTTTATCAGCTTCCCTATGACCATGAAGGCTCAGACTGACAGGGCTCGAGCATTCTGCTGCATTGCTAAGTTCCCCAAGGTGCAGGGAGCAATACAGTTTACTCACATCGCCATGAGGGCACCTTCATAGGACCCAGAGGTTTTTCGCAACAGAAAAGGATTTCACTCCCTGAAGGTCCAACTAGTTGTTGACCACAACCAGATAATTATGGCAGTGAATGCCAAATATCCGGACAGCTTCGATGAGGCTCACATCCTGAATGAGAGCGCTATATCTGGCATGTTTACCAGTCAGCCACAAGAAAAATGCCGAATGCTTGGTGACAAATGATATGGCCTAGCCACCTGGCTAATGATCCCCCTGCGTGACGCCCACACCGAGGCCGAGAAGCGATACAATGAGAGCCACAGAGCCACATGCAATGTGGTCCAGAAAACAATTAGTGTGTTTAAGCAGCGTTTTAGATGCCTGGAGCACTCAGGAGGGGCGCTACAATACAACCCTGATCAGGTAGCTCAGTTCGTGGTCGTGTGCTCCATGGTGCACAACCTGGCTATCAGGAGGGGACAAGAATTGCCAGAAGGGACTGATGGTCCACCTCAGGGAAGAGAGGAAGAGGAGGATGCTGACCTTGGGCCAGACAATCAGCTTGACTATGCAACCAAGCCCACTCCCCCCCTCCAGACTGCAGGAAAGGGCCCATGGTGGTTCCATAGCTGCAAGACTCTTACATCAGCAGCTCATAAATGAGCAATTTGCCTGAAAGAACGTTGCTGTTATTGACAAAGCTGACACATTGCTATGTGTGTGCAGCTCAGACATCAATGGTGGGCATCACTTTGGTCCAGTTAAAGTTTAAGTTGATTCAAGTTAAGTTTAATTATACCCTTTCATGTTAAGGAATCACCAGTGTGTAACGGTCCAGCTATCTGAAACAATGCACAACAAGGTTATGTTGAATAAAAAACAATTAATACGACCATTGGTCTGAAATCATAAATATCACGGGCAAAAACACCCCATCCCCACCCCACTTTTTAGAACATTGACATCAATCAAATGGTCACCATGTCCAGCAACAAGGAATACAAAGGCAAAGCGGGAGGGTGGTCCCCAGCCCCCATACATTACAACAAATTGCATACACCGAGATGGAGATATAACACAGCCATCACCTACGGACATGCACCTCACTTTCCTTCCTCCCTCCCCTTCTTCTCCCCAACTCTACCCCTTCCCCTCCTCACTCCACGCCGCCTGGCCAAGGGGCTCCTTAGGCGGTGCCTCATTGGGGGGGATGAAGGCAGAGCCGATGGTTGCATGGGTATGGGAGCAGGGGGTACCAAGGTGGGAACATTCTCAGATCCAGAAGCAGGATCTTGCTCCTGCCTCTCATCTGTCGTTGACACTTGGGGTGCGGAACCTAGGGGTGGAGTGCCACGCTCCGGGACTACTGCGAGGCCTGTGCCAGCAGTGTTCCTGGCTATCGCCTCCAGGGCCTCTGGCATCCACGGCACGAACTCCGTCATGGTGCCAGAGATGTTGGCCAGCTGTCGAGATATGTCCCCCAATGCATTTAGGATCTGGTCACCTATGTCTACAGTCCTCCTGGACAACTGTACCATCTCCCTGCTATCATCTGGCACTCGTGGAGCAGACATGCCAAGTCCGCGAAACCTCCGTGGAGTCGGTGCCATCCTGGGGACAAATGGGGTGCCCTGTGGTGAGGTGCTTGGGCCCGGTACCTCCACAGTGGAGGTGGGAATGGCTGGAGGAGCACTAGATGGCCTTGGGATGGAATACCTTTTGGAGCATGGCGATGCAGACTCCTCAAAGTCTGCGCTCTCATCCATGGAGAACAGACCCAGCGGTTTGATGGGTGAGAATCAGAGCTCCTCAGCACCAGATGTAGGATCGTCCGGCGAGTCGGGCCCCGCACCCCCACCTTCTGGCCTCTGTGGTCTTGCCTTGGGCCGTGCTGCTGGCTGAGCTGCAAAACACAAATGAGGTTATTAGAGGAGAAGGGGGTGCTAGGATCACAAGGTGAGTCCAGCGCTACACACAGCATATGCACAACAAAAGCACCACCCCTATCAAAATCATCACAAACATCACATTTTATGACCATCAACACATTCTGCATTGCAATGATTCTCATGAGGCCAGCATTATTTATAAGACAATTTTAGAAATCATCTATTATATATTATTGTTCGGATGTGAGTGAGTGTGGCATCTATTCACTTTAGATCACACAATGGTGTATACTTTACTCACATGGCATCACTTCAGGGTCTGCAGCTGCCTGCATGGCTGTCCGGGGATGCCTTCCCACGAGAGTGAGCACCCGCTCCTCCATCTCAGTGATGTCGCTGGTGACTGGTGACCCCCCAGCCGTTCGCCTCTGCTCGGACCTAATCATCGATAGCTTCTTCTGTAAAAGGTGACAGGACGACATGGCATGAGATCATTGCTTGATATCATTGCTAGATACTATCACAGAGACTGATACAACACATAACCAACAGATGTAATAAGATTAATATGAGAATTATCATTCTTTACCTAAAGACATGCACCATGACCGCAGGCTTTGAGTACATCATTCCCGGTAAAAATGAAAAATGAAAGACCTCACATCTGATTATAGTCACTCATGACTCTTACAAATCAAATTATAGAAATACATAAGTACGTGTAAATAAATGTAATACTTACTCTTGCAGATCCGACAAGGTCGTTCCATTGTTTGTTCCACGTTGGTCGCCGATGAGACCACCTCTGCTATCTCGGCCCATATCTTCCGGTAGGCCTTTGGGGTGGGCTTCTCATGCCCTCCCTGGGTCAAATCATTCCAGCGTGACTCAACCTTCTGCAGGAGGGAGGCATTTGTCTCGTCCGAGTACCTCCTCACTCTTTTGCGATGTGTTCCTCTCCCAGCTCACTGCTCTCGCCAGCGTCAGTCTCCATAGCGTGCTGTGTCGCCTCCTCCTCTCCCTCCATTATAGGCACCAAATTCGGGAAAATATCTGGCTGGTAACAGCTAATTTCTTTTGCACAATTTGCTATAAAGCTCTAAACTCTCCATCCTTCCTCCCAAAGCAGCCACACCACATCCACACACGCCTTCACTCCCTCTCAGCTCCCTCCCTCTCTGTCTCCTCTTATGCGCATGTCATGATGATCCTTGACCTCCTGAATCATGGGAATTGAGCATTGCCGTGCCGTTGCTAAGGATGGCGACACTTTACGGCAGAAGGTTAGAGAAATTTAATGCTAATGCCCATTTCATATCGCTCGCGGTAACATCTAATTTTTAAAATGGAGACTAGGGGCGTTGAAAATGGGCGACAAGCCGGCGATCTGAAAACGCATTTTTACCGCTCACGCCGGAAAGTGTAAAATCTAGCCCCATGGAATCTAGGGCAAAGTGACAAGTTGGATCCAAATTTGGCTCAGAGGCCGGAAGCAAAGGGTAATGGGTGATGGATGTCTTTGTGCCAGGAAGGATGTTTCCAGTGGGGTTCTGCAGGGCTCAGTACTAGGTCACTTGCTTTTTGTGGTATATATCAATGAGTTAGACTTGAATGTTTAGTGTAAGGCCCATACTTTCGTATGCCTCAGTGAATATGTTGACTATTACTTGGAGTTCAGCCTCGGTATGTGCACAGACGCAGGCATTGTCCGCTTACTGTAGCTCAACGACAGAGGTTGGGGTGATCTTGGACCTGGCCTGGAGACGACGAAGGTTGAACAGGTTCCCACTGGTTCTGTAGTTTAGTTACACTCCAGCGAGGAGCTTGTTGAGTGTGAGGTGGAGCATGGCAACGAGGAAGATTGAGAAGAGGGTTGGCACGATGGCGCAGCCCTACTTGATCCCGGTCCGGACGTGGATTGGGTCTGTAATGGATCCGTTGGTAAGGATCACGGCCTGCATGTCATCGTGGAGCAGGCGGAGGATGGTGACAAAGGCACCGAGATGGTAAGACAAAGGTCCTCCATCAACCTGTACCCCTCACACAGCACTGCCTTCCATTCATCAAGATCCATGGTGCAGCCCTGGACAACGTGAACCATTTCCCACACCTCGGGAGCCTCTTATCAACAAGGGCAGACATTGACGACAAGATTCAACACCGCCTCCAGTGCGCCAGTGCAGCCTGAGGAAAAGAGTGTTTGAAGACCAGGCCCTCAAATCTGTCACTAAGCTCATGCTGTAGTAATACCCGCTCTCCTGTATGGCTCAGAGACATGGACCATGTACAGTAGACACCACAAGTCGCTGGAGAAATACCACCAACGATGTCTCTGCAAGATCCTGCAAATCCGCTGGGAGGACTGAAGATTGAGAGGAGATTTGATAGAGGTGTTCAAAATCAAAAAGGGTTAGAAATTGCAGTCCGCCCCAAACAGAGTGGATAATTCAACTGCAGTAAGACTTCCCTGCTCCTACACTCAAATCCCCTTGCTATGAAGGTCAACATACCATTTGCCTTCTTCACTGCCTGCTGTACCTGCATGCCAACCTTCAATGACTGATGAATCATGACACCCAGGTCACGCTGTACCTCCCCTTTTCCCAATCTGCCGCCATTCAGATAATATTCTGGCTGTGTGTTTTTGCCCCCAAAGTGGATAACCTCACATTTATCCTCATTATATTGCATCTGCCATGTATTTGCCCACTCGCCTAACCTATCCAAATCATCCTGCAGCTACTTAGCGTCCTCCTCACAGCTCACACCTCCACCCAGTTTAGCGTCATCTGCAAACTTGGAGATATTACACTCAATTCCATCATCCAAATCATTAATATATATTGTAAAGAGTTGGGGTCCAAGCACTGAACCCTGCGGCACTCCACTAGTCACTGCCTGCCATTCTGAAAAGGACCCGTTAATCCCGACTCTCTGCTTCCTGTCTGCCAACCAGTTCTCTATCCACGTCAGTACATTACCCCCAATACCATGTGCTTTGATTTTGCACAACAATCTCTTGTGTGGGACCTTGTCAAAAGCCTTTTGAAAGTCCAAATACACCACATCCACTGGTTCTCCCCCGTCCACTCTACTAGTTACATCCTCAAAAAATTCCAGAAGATTTATCAAGCATGATTTCCCTTTCATAAATCCATGCTGACTTGGACCAATTCTATCACTGCTTTCCAAATGTGCTGCTATTTCATCCTTAATGATTTATTCCAATATTTTCCTCACTACTGATGTCAGGCTAACCGGTCTATAATTTTCCTTTTTCTCTCTCTCTCCTTTTTTAAAAAGTGGTGTTACATTAGCAACTCTCCAGTCCATAGGAACTGATCCAGAGTCGATAGACTGTTGAAAAATTATCACCAATGCATCCACTATTTCTCGGGCCACTTCCTTAAGTAGTCTGGGATGCAGACTATCAGGCCCTGGGGATTTATCCGCCTTCAATCCTGTCAATTTCCCTAACACAATTTCCCGCTTAATAAGGATATCCTTCAGTTTCTCCTTCTCACTAGACCTTCGGACCCCTTGTACATCAGGAAGGTTATTCGTGTCTTCCTTCGTGAAGACAGAACCAAAGTACTTGTTCAATTGGTCTGCCATTTCTTTGTTCCCCATTATAAATTCACCCAAATCTGACTGCAAGGGACTAATGTTTGTCTTCACTAATCTTTTTCTCTTGACATATCTATAGAAGCTTTTGCAGTCATTTTTTATGTTTCCGGCAAGCTTCCTCTCTTGCTCTATTTTCCCCCTCTTAAGTAAACCCTTAGTCCTCCTCTGCTGTATTCTAAATTTCTCCCAGTCTTCCAGCTTGCTACTTTTTCTGGCTAATTTGCATGCCTCTTCCTTGGATTTAACACTATCCTTAATTTCCCTTGTTAGCCACGGTTGAGCCACCTTCCCCGTTTTATTTTTACTCCAGACAGGGATGTACAATTGTTGAAGTTCATCCATATGATCTTTAAAGGTTTGCCATTGCCTATCCACCGTCAACCCTTTAAGTATCATTTGCCAGTCTAATCGCGCCAATTCGCCCCTCATACCATCAAAGTTACCTTTCCTTAAGTTCAAGACCCTAGTTTCTGAATTAACTTTGTCACTCTCCATCTTAATAAAGAATTCTACCATGTTATGGTCACTCTTCTCCAAGGGGCCTTGCACAACAAGATTGCTAATTAGTCCCTTCTCATTACACATCACCCAGTCTAGGATGACCAGCTCTCTGGTTGGTTCCTCGACATATTAGTGTAGAAAACCATCCCTAATACACTCCAGGAAATCCTCCTCCACCGCATTGCTACCAGGTTGGTTAGCCCAATTAATATGTAGATTAAAGTCGCCCATGTTTACTGCTGTACCTTAATTGCACACATCCCTTATTTCTTGTTTGATGCTGTCCCCAACCTCACGACTACTATTTGGTGGCCTGTACACAATTCCCACTAGCGTTTTCTGACCTTTGGTATTCCACAGCTCCACCCAAACCGATTCCATATCATCCAAGCTAATGTCCTTCCTTACAATTGCATTAATTTCCTCTTTAACCAGCAACGCCACCCTGCCTCCTTTTCCTTTCTGTCTATCCTTCCTAAATGCTGAATACCCCTGGATGTTGAGTTCCCAGCCTTGGTCACGCTGGAACCATGTCTCGGTGATGCCAATCACATCATACCCGTTAACTGCTATCTGCGCAGTTAATTCGTCCACCTTATTCTGAATACTCCTCGCATTGAGGCATAGAGCCTTTAGGCTTGACTTTTTAACACACTTTGACCCTTTAGAATTCTGCTGTAAAGTGGCTCTTTTTGTTTTTTGCCTTGGGTTTCTCTGCCCTCCACTTTTATTATTCTCCTTTCTATCTTTTGCTTCTTTCTCTATTTTATTCCCCTCTGTCTCCCTGCAAGGGGAGGTGCAACGAGGCCTGGGTGTCATGGTACATCAGTCATTGAAGGTTGGCATGCAGGTACAGCAGGCGGTTAAGAAGGCAAATGGCACATTAGCCTTCTTAGCGAGGGGATTTGAGTACAGGGGCAGGGAGGTGTTTCTACAGTTGTACAGGGTCTTGATGAGGCCACACCTGGAGTATTGTGTACAGTTTTGGTCTCCTAACTTGAGGAAGGACATTCTTGCTATTGAGGGAGTGCAGCGAAGGTTCACCAGACTGATTCCCGGGATGGCGGGACTGACATATCAAGAAAGACTGGATCAACTGGGCTTGTATCACTGGAGTTCAGAAGAATGAGAGGGGATCTCATAGAAACGTTTAAAATTCTGACGGGTTTAGACAGGTTAGATGCAGGAAGAATGGTCGCAATGTTGGGGAAGTCCAGAACCAGGGGTCACAGTCTAAGGATAAGGGGTAAGCCATTTAGGACCGAGATGAGGAGAAACTTCTTCACCCAGAGAGTGGTGAACCTATGGAATTCTCTACCACAGAAAGTTGTTGAGGCCAATTCACTAAATATATTCAAAAAGGAGTTAGATGTAGTCCTTACTACTAGGGGGATCAAGGGGTATGGCGAGAAAGCAGGAATGGGGTACTGAAGTTGCATGTTCAGCCATGAACTCATTGAATGGCGGTGCAGGCTCGAAGGGCCGAATGGCCTACTCCTGCTCCTATTTTCTAAGTTTCGATGTTTCTATCCCCCTGCCATATTAGTTTTACTCCTCCCAAACAGCACGAGCAAACACTCCCCCTAGGACATTGGTTCCAGTCCTGCCTAGGTGCAGACCGTCTGGTTTGTACTGGTCCCACCTCCCCCAGAACCGGTACCAATGTCCCAGGAATTTGAATCCCTCCCCTCTGCACCACTGCTCAAGCCACGTATTCATCTGAGCTATCCTGCGATTCCTACTCTGACTAGCACGTGGCACTGGTAGCAACCCTGAGATTACTACTTTTGAGGTCCTACTTTTTAATTTAACTCCTAGCTCCCTAAATTCGTCTCGTAGGACCTCATCCCATTTTTTACCTATATCTTTGGTACCTATATGCACCACGACAACTGGCTGTTCACCCTCCCTTTTTAGAATGTCCTTCACCCGCTCCGAGACATCCTTGACCTTTACACCAGGGAGGCAACATACCATCCTGGAGTCACGGTTGCGGCCGCAGAAATGCCTATCTATTCCCCTTACAATTGAATCCCCTATCACTATTGCTCTCCCACTCTTTTCCCTGCCCTCCTGTGCAGCAGAGCCACCCACGGTGCCATGAACCTGGCTGCTGCTGCTCTCCCCTGATGAGTCATCCCCCTCAACATTACCCAAAGCGGTGTATCTGTTTTGCAGGGGGATGATCACAGGGGACCCCTGCACTACCTTCCTTGCACTGTTCTTCCTGTTGGTCTTCCATTCCCTATCTGGCAGTGTACCCTTTACCTGCGTTAAGACCAACTCACTCAACTTGCTATTCATGTCATTCTTAGCATCGTGGATGCTCCAGAGTGAATCCACTCGCAGCTCCAGTTCCGCAATGCTGTTCGTCAGGAGCTGGAGACGGATACACTTCCCGCACTCATGGTCGTCAGGGACACCGGAAGCATCCCTGATTTCCCACATGGTACAGGAGGAGCATAACATGTGTCCGAGCTCTCCTGCCATGACTTATCCCCTAGATTAACTTAATTTGGCAACAACAATGCTAAAGGTTCCTTACTGAAATAGAAAAGAAAAAGAAAAACTACTTACCAATCACCAGTCAATCACTTACCCCCTTGGCTGTGACGTTACCTTTCGATTTCTTTTTACTTTTTTGCCTTCTGTCCCCGCTGCAGCTGCACCGGTACGCCTGTCGCCGACCCCGGACTCGCGCTGCTCCAAGCTCCCGCCTCCTCGACTGACTGCTCGAACTGCTCGACTCCCGCTGGCCTTTATAGGCCTGTCGCCGACCCCGGACTCGCGCTGCTCCAAGCTCCCGCCTCCTCGACTGACTGCTCGAACTGCTCGACTCCCGCTGGCTTTTATAGGTCTCTCGCCGACCCCGGACTCGCGCTCCTCCGAGCTCCCGCCTCCTCGACTGACTGCTCGAATGGTCTCCTTCTGTGCTGTAACCATTCCATGATTCTATTCTATGATTCTATGATGGAATCTCTCCAATAAGGAGAGAAACAGTCCGAATTAAATTCACAAATGAATTCCCTGAGGCCTTTGACAGTGCCAACCACACCATTCTCCTCCAATTTACCAAAATTCCCTGGATTCTGGGGAGGTCCCAGCAAAGTGGAAAACTGCAAATGTAACACCCCTATTTAGAAAAGGAGGCAGACAAAAAGCAGGAAACTATAGACCAGTTAGCCTAACATCTGTGGTTGGGAAAATGTTGGAGTCCATTATTAAAGAAGCAACAGCAGGACATTTGGAAAAGCAAAATTTGGTCAGGCAAAGTCAGCATGGATTTGTGATAGGGAAGTCATGTTTGGCAAATTTGCTAGAGTTCTTTGAGGATGTAATGAACAAGGTGGATAAAGGGGAACCAGTGGATGTGGTGTATTTGGACTTCCAGAAGGCATTTGACAAGGTGCCACGTAAAAGGTTACTGCACAAGATAAAAGTTCACGGAGTTGGGGGTAATATATTAGCATGGATAGAGGATTGGCTAACTAACAGAAAACAGACAGTCCGGATAAATGGTTCATTCTCAGGTTGGCAACCAGTAACTAGTGGGGTGCCAAAGGAATCAGTGCTGGAACCCCAACTATTTACAATCTATTTTAACGACTTGGAAGAAGGGACTGAGTGTAACATAGCCACATTTACTGATGATACAAAAATGGGAGGAAAAGCAATGTGTGAGGAGGACACAAAGAATCTGCAAAAGGACATAGACAGGCTAAGTGAGTGGGCAAAAATTTGGCAGATGGACTATAATGTTGGAAAGTGTGAGGTCATGCACTTTGGCAGAAAAAATCAAAGAGCAAATTATTATTTAAATGGAGAAAGATTGCAAAGTGCTGCAGTACAGCGGGACCTGGGGGTACTTGAGCATGAAACACAAAAGCATAGAATGCAGGTACAGCAAGTGATCAGGAAGGCCAATGTTATCTTGGTCTTTATTGCAAAGGGGATGGAGTATAAAAGCAGGGAAGTCTTGCTACAGCTATATAAGGTATTGGTGAGGCCACACCTGGAATACTGCGTGTAGTTTTGGTTTCCATATTTACGAAAGGATATACTTGCTTTGGAGGCAGTTCAGAGAAGGTTCATTAGGTTGATTCCGGAGATGAGGGTGTTGACTTATGAGGAAAGGTTAGTAGGTTGGGCCTCTACTCATTGGAATTCAGAAGAATGAGAGGTGGTCTTATCGAAATGTATAAGATTATGAGGGGGCTTGACAAGGTGGATGCAGAGAGGATGTTTCCACTGAAGGGGGAGACTAGAACTAGAAGATATGATCTTAGAATAAGGGGCCGCCCATTTAAAACAGAGATGAGGAGAAATTTCTTCTCTCAGAGGGTTGTAAGTCTGTGGAATTCACTACCTCAGAAAGCTGTGGAAGCTGGGACATTGAATAAATTTAAGACAGAAATCGACAGTTTCTTAAACAACAAGGGGATAAGGGGTTATGGGGAGCGGGTGGGGAAGTGGAGCTTAGTCCATGATCAGATCAGCCATGATCTTTTTGACTCGAGGAGTCATATGGCCTACTTCTGCTCCTATTTCTTATGTTCTTCTGCTTAACATCAATGTCTAGCTCAGTGGGACTGCCCTTACTTGGTTTCACTCTTACCTATACAATCATAGTCAGAGCTTCTCCAACAAAGGCTTTTCTCCCACCGCCCCCCCTCCCCACCCCACCCTCCCGACACTCCTGCTCTATTGGCTGAAATTTTCTGGGGTCCGTGCGGGTGCGATTAGAGGTGGGTCGCGTGGGAAATTTGAAATAAATTGGAATGGGTCGGGAACCCGCTGTCATCCCGCTCCCATGCGCCATTTCCTCGGGTACATTTACCGGTATGGAGATGACCCGATCACAGAGGCGGGCGACCAAATTATAATCATTAACAGGCAGTTGCCAGACCCTTAAGAGCCTTTTTCAACCCATCTTTCAAATTTCCCTGGCTGCCTACGGGATTCACGCAGCTCGGGAATCACGTCTGTCAGCCTGAGGCGGGAGTTGAGTGGCCATTGCGCCAGCTGATTAGATAATAGCATGAAATGTACTATAAAAGCTCCCACCTCACAGTTAGCCACGTTCCTCAGGCACAAATGGTTGCTGACTGCATTCCCCACACACATTTATCTTTGTGCAGGCTGCAAGTGTTTCCAGCAAAGTTGCCATCCAGTCTCACTTCATTCGTAGAATCTATCACACCATTGACAGATTGCTTCTCTGATCTCTACTTGATCTGCCATCTATTCCATCAGCATGGGAGCCGTTTATACTGCGTCACCTTGGTCCTCAGGATTGGACCACGATGAGCCCCAACACCAGCAGGCACACCAGCAGCACCAACAAACAACACCACCAACCTTCTCTTCAACCACCTGATGCTGCACAGGACAGAGGGCGTCAGCGCAGGGCTGCAGCACACCAGAGACAATGCCTCCAACACAGGGTATACAGTCATGTTGAGCTTCCTTAACATGACTGAGCAGCAGTGCCAAAGGAGGCTCAGCCTATTGCGCCAGATCATTGCAGATATTTGCACATTGCTGGAGCAAGATCTGTAGCCCAGAGGAGCAGATGGACACACCTTACCAGTTGCTGCCAAAGTTACCAGCGCCCTCAACATCATCACCTCAGGCTCCTTCCAGGCAGCAGATATTTGCGGCATCTCGCAGTCAGCCGCCCACAGGTACATCACACAGGTCACTGATTCCCTGTTTGACAAGTCAACCAGTTATATTAACTTTGCCACTGATGAGGCCAGTGTTACTGTGCGGGCATCAGCTTTGCCACTATGACTGGCTTTCCAATGTGCTTCCCTTTGGTGTTAGCATGTGTTACATGATTTCTTAGATCTAAGCTTGTGCTACTCCCAAATGCTACCAAAGTGAGGTGGCAGAAATGCTTTGGGTGACTGGTTGCTGTGATAATAAAAGGGTCCATTGGGACAGAGCTGGTGCACATCTCACAGAAGCTAATTCCTGAGAGGGAAGTGCTGCACTTGTGTGTCGCGGACTCCTCTAATTATCCTGCCTTCTGCAGCACATTGACTGACCCCAATGCTTGCACATGCACTTCATGTTCGGACAACATCCTTTAATTATAAGTTGGATCAGTGAGCTCTAGATCCCCAGGCTCTTCAACTGAGGGGTGATGCATCACAACTCTGTGATCAGCAATGTGTTCCTCCTCATCTTCCATCCCAAAAGCTCCTGCTCACTCGTGCTGTGTGTACCACAAGCCGCGACAGGTTGGAATCATCCCACAGCAACACCATAAAGGATTCCGTCAATGACAAAGCCATTCCTTTCACACTGCCCACCATTGCTGGAGATACTGTTCTATCTCAAAAGTCACTGGAACTCACTAAGCCACTTCTAAAGGTGCACACAAATGTGTCGAAGTGGTGAAAATAAAGATTTTTATGATTGACAATATATTAACGGAAACTTAACATTAACACCCAAGTGTCTATCATTGTGTATCTACTTGTATGTCATGAGAACATAAGAACATAAGAATTTGTAGCAGGAATAGGCCATTTGGCCCCTTGAGCCTGCTCTGCCATTTAATAAGATCTGATCTGATCTGATCTTGGGCTCAGCTCCACTTCAGTGCCCACTCCCCATAATAAATGACTCCCTCAAAAGTCTGTCTATCTCCGCCTTAAATATGTTCAATGACCTAGCCTCCACAGCTCTCTGGAGCAGAGAATTCCACAGATTAAGAAATTCCTCCTTATCTCAGTTCATAATGGGCGACCCCTTAATCTTAAACTATGGCCCCTAGTTCTAGATTCCCCCACGAGTGGAAACATCTTCTCTGCATCTACCTTATCGAACCCCCTCAGTATCTTATATGTTTCAATAAGATCACCTCTCATTCTTCAAAATCCAATGAGTATAGACCCAACCTGCTCAACCTTTCTTCATAAGTCAGTCCCTTCGTCCCCAGAATCAACCTAGTGAACCTTCTCTGAACGGCCTCCAATGCAAGTATATTCCTCCTTAAATAAGGAGACCAAAACTGTAAGACTCACCAATACCCTATACAATTGTAGCAGGACTTCTCTGCTTTTATATTCTATCCCCCTTGCAATAAAGGCCAATGTTCCATTTGCCTACCTGCTTACTCACTTTTTGTGTTTCATGCGCAAGGACCCCCAGGTCACTCTGTACGGCAGTATTTTGTAGTTTCTCTCCATTTAAATAATAATTAGCTTTTTTATTTTTCCTGCCAAATTGGACAGCCTCACACTTTCCCACATTATAATCGATCTGCCAAATTTGTGCCCACTCATATAGCCTATCTATATCCCTTTGCAGATTTTTGTGTCCTCCTCACAACTTGCTTTCCCACCTATCTTTGTATCATTAGCAAACTTGGCTATATTACACTCGGTCCCTCCATCCAAATCATTAATCTAGATTGTAAATAGTTGAGGCCCCAGCACCGATCCCTGTGGCACCCCACTAGTTATCTATTGCCAACCAGAAAATGACCCATTTATCCCCACTCTCTGTTTTCTGTTAGTTCGCCAATCTGCTATCCATGCTAATATATTACCCTCGACCACGTGAGCTCTTATCTTATGCAGTAACTTTTTATATGACACCTTATCGAATACCTTCTGGAAATCCAAATACACCACATCCACTGGTTCCTCCTCATCTACCCTGGTCGTTACATCCTCAAAGAACTCCAGCAAATTTGTCAAACATGCTTTCCCTGACTCTGCTTGACTGTATTATGCTTTTCCAATTGTCCTGCTACTTAAATGCCTGCCACTGTTTATCAACCATCTTACACTTTAATCTATTTTCAAAGTCCATTTTAGCCAACTCTGCCTTCATACCTTTGTAGTCTCCTTTGTTTAAGCATAGGATACTGGTTTGAGATCCAACTTTCTCACCCTCTAACTGAATTGAAAATTCAACCATGCTATGGACACTCTTTCCTAGAGGATCCTTTACTATGAGATCATTTATTAATCCTGTCTCATTACACAGTACCAGGTCCAAGATAGCCTGCTCCCTGATTGGTTCCACAATGTATTATTCAAGGAAACCATCTCTGTTACACTCTCTGACTTCTTCCTCAAGACTATCTTGGCCAATTTTATTTGTCTGATCAATATGAAGATTAAAATCGCCCATGATTATTGTTGTACCTTTCTTACAAGCCTCCATTATTTCTTTATTTATACTTCATCCAACAGTATAGCTGTTAGGGGGCCTATAGACCATGCCCACCAGTGACTATTTCCCCTTATTAATTCTTATCTCCAGCCAAACTGATTCTACATCTTGATCTTCTGAGCCAATATCATTTCTCACTACTGCACTGATCTAATTCTTTATTAACAAAGCTACCTCACCTCCTTTTCCTTTCTGTCTATCCTTCCAAATTGTCAAATACCCCTGAATATTCAGTTCCCAGTCTTGGTCACCTTGCAACCACGTCTCTGTAATGACTATCAGATCATACCCATTTATATCTATTTGTACTGTCAACTCATCTATCTTGTTATGAATGCTGTATGCATTCAGATAAAGAGCTTTTAATTTTTTCTTTTTATCATTTTTCCCTGCTTTGACCCCACTTTCTGATACACTCTTATTTTTATACTTCCTGTCACACTGTGATTATCATTTCCCCCATGGCTACCCTGCTCTATTGCCTTCTCCTTGCTCTTTGACTTTTTGAATCCCTCCCACACCAGTCTTTGAGCCACGTGTTTAACTCTCTGATCTTATTTACACTATGCAAATTTGCTTGTGGCTCAGGTAGTAATCCAGAGATTATTACCTTTGTGGTTTTGCTTTTTAATTTAACCCTTAGCTGCTCATGCTCCCTCAGCAGAACCTCTTTCTTTGTTCTCTCTATGTCATTGGTGCCTACGTGGACCATGACACCTGGATTTATCCCCTCTGACTCCAAATTTCTCTCCAGCCCAGAGGAGATATCCTTAACCCTGGTACGGGGCAGGCAACACAACCTTGCGGACTCACGCTCTCAGCTGCACAGAACAGTATCTATCTCCCTAATGATACTGTCCTCTACCATTACAACATTTCTTTTTACTCCTCTCACTTGAATGGACCCCTGTACCATGGTGCTGTGGCCAGTTTGCTCATCCTTCCTGCTGTCGCTGCTCTCATCCAAACAGTGAGTAAGAGCCTCCAACCTGTTGGACAAAAGCAAGCGCCGAGGCCCCTCCATCACTACCTGCTGGGTCTCCATACCGTCCTCACTTGTAGTCACACCCTCCTGTCGCTGACCTCGGACCAAATTTTAATTAATCTAAGGTGTGTGACTGCCTCCTGGAAGACAGTGTCCAGGTAACTCTCCCCCTCCCTGATGTGTCGCAGTGTTTGAAGCTCGGACTCCAGCTCATCGACACAGAACCAAAGTTCCTCGAGCTGCAGACACTTACTGCAGATGTGGTCGTGCTGGACCTCAATGGGGTCAACTAGCTCCCACATGCAGCAGCAGTAACATATCGCCTGTCTTGCCATCACTAATGTATTTAATTAATTAAGTTTTCAAGTTTTGTTTTTATTCCCAGCTCTTAAATTAAACCAATGCTCCAGAAAAGAGAGGAAAACTCACCAACCAATCACTTCCCTGCTTTCCTGTGACATCACACTTTGATTTTGATTCTTTTGACCTTACCTTCCCAGGTCAGTTGGTGCTGTTCTGGCTGGCTGTTTGCCGCTCCAACGACTCTCCCGTTGTTTCAGCTCCGACTCCCCAACTTGTGCTGTTTTTATGCTGCTTGTTGTGCTGCTCCTGACTTGCGTTGTTTCAGTCATCTTGCTCTTCCATGTGCTTCTATGAAGTGCTACCCCTGTGGCCTAAGCAGAGGTAGAGGCAGCCTGCTCACTTCCCGGCTGTGACTGCTTAGACACTCTTGGCAGACATCCTCTGAGTTTTGAAGGCACTGATGGTCCCCGACAAAAGTCTGCTCCTCCTGCGACTGTGCAAGAGAAGACTTGACTATCACGTTCCGAGATGCCATCTGGGGCTCTGACTGAGGGGGAGGCAATGGGGGAGAAGTGTAAGTGCTTTGGGCTGGAGTTTCCCTAACCTGTTTTTCTGGCAGTCTCACCCGAGGTGCGCCGTTTTTGTCCGCCTCCAAGCGCGCCGTAAAAGGACGTCGGTATTCTGGCCGCTCCCCAGCCTCTCTTCGGTCATAGAAACATAGAAACATAGAAAATAGGTGCAGGAGTAGGCCATTCGGCCCTTCTAGCCTGCACCGCCATTCAATGAGTTCATGGCTGAACGTGCAACTTCAGTACCCCATTCCTGCTTTCTCGCCATACCCCTTGATCCCCCTAGTAGTAAGGACTTCATCTAACTCCTTTTTGAATATATTTAGTGAATTGGCCTCAACAACTTTCTGTGGTAGAGAATTCCACAGGTTCACCACTCTCTGGGTGAAGAAATTTCTCCTCATCTCGGTCCTAAATGGCTTACCCCTTATCCTTAGACTGTGACCCCTGGTTCTGGACTTCCCCAACATTGGGAACATTCTTCCTGCATCTAACCTGTCTAAACCCATCAGAATTTTAAACGTTTCTATGAGATCCCCTCTCATTCTTCTGAACTCCAGTGAATACAAGCCCAGTTGATCCAGTCTTTCTTGATATGTCAGTCCCGCCGTCCCGGGAATCAGTCTGGTGAACCTTCGCTGCACTCCCTCAATAGCAAGAATGTCCTTCCTCAAGTTAGGAGACCAAAACTGTACACAATACTCCAGGTGTGGCCTCACCAAGCCCTGTACAACTGTAGCAACACCTCCCTGCCCCTGTACTCAAATCCCCTCGCTATGAAGGCCAACATGCCATTTGCTTTCTTAACCGCCTGCTGTACGTGCATGCCAACCTTCAATGACTGATGTACCATGACACCCAGGTCTCGTTGCACCTTCCCTTTTCCTAATCTGTCACCATTCAGATAATAGTCTGTCTCTCTGTTTTTACCACCAAAGTGGATAACCTCACATTTATCCACATTATACTTCATCTGCCATGCATTTGCCCACTCACCCAACCTATCCAAGTCGCTCTGCAGCCTCATAGCATCCTCCTCGCAGCTCACACTGCCACCCAACTTAGTATCATCCGCAAATTTGGAGATACTACATTTAATCCCCTCGTCTAAATCATTAATGTACAGTGTAAACAGCTGGGGCCCCAGCACAGAACCTTGCTGTACCCCTCTAGTCACTGCCTGCCATTCTGAAAAGTCCCCATTTACTCCTACTCTTTGCTTCCTGTCTGACAACCAGTTCTCAATCCATGTCAGCACACTACCCCCAATCCCATGTGCTTTAACTTTGCACATTAATCTCTTGTGTGGGACCTTGTCGAAAGCCTTCTGAAAGTCCAAATATACCACATCAACTGGTTCTCCCTTGTCCACTCGACTGGAAACATCCTCAAAAAATTCCAAAAGATTTGTCAAGCATGATTTCCCTTTCACAAATCCATGCTGACTTGGATCTATCATGTCACCTCTTTCCAAATGCACTGCTATGACATCATTAATAATTGATTCCATCATTTTAGCCACTACCGATGTCAGGCTGTCCGGTCTATAATTCCCTGTTTTCTCTCTCCCTCCTTTTTTAAAAAGTGGGGTTACATTGGCTACCATCCACTCGATAGGAACTGATCCAGAGTCAATGGAATGTTGGAAAATGACTGTCAATGCATCCGTTATTTCCAAGGCCACCTCCTTAAGTACTCTGGGATGCAGTCCATCAGGCCCTGGCGATTTATCGGCCTTCAATCCCATCCATTTTCCCAACACAATTTCCCGACTAATAAGTATTTCCCTCAGTTCCTCCTCCTTACTAGACCCTCTGACCCCTTTTATATCCAGAAGGTTGTTTGTGTCCTCCTTAGTGAATACCGAACCAAAGTACTTGTTCAATTGGTCCGCCATTTCTTTGTTCCCCGTTATGACTTCCCCTGATTCTGACTGCAGGGGACCTACGTTTGTCTTCACTAACCTTTTTCTCTTTCCATATCTATAGAAACTTTTGCAATCCGTCTTAATGTTCCCTGCAAGCTTCTTCTCGTACTCCATTTTCCCTGCCCTAATCAAACCCTTTGTCCTCTTCTGCTGAGTTCTACATTTCTCCCAGTCCCCGGGTTCGCTGCTATTTCTGGCCAATTTGTATGCTACTTCCTTGGCTTTAATACTATCCCTGATTTCCCTTGATAGCCACGGTTGAGCCACCTTCCCTTTTTTATTTTTACGCCAGACAGGAATGTACAATTGTTGTAGTTCATCCATGCGGTCTCTAAATGTCTGCCATTGCCCATCCACTGTTAACCTCTTCAGTATCATTCGCCAATCTATCCTCGCCAATTCACGCCTCATACCTTTAAAGTTAGCCTTCTTTAAGTTCTGGACCATGGTCTCTGAATTAACTGTTTCATTCTCCATCCTAATGTAAAATTCCACCATATTATGGTCACTCTTCCCCAAGGGGCCTCGCACAACGAGATTGCTAATTAATCCTCTCTCATTACACAACACCCAGTCTAAGATGGCCTCCCCCCTAGTTGGTTCCTCGACATATTGGTCTAGAAAACCATCCCTTATGCACTCCAGGAAGTCCTCCTCCACCGTATTGCTTCCAGCTTGGTTAGCCCGATCTATGTGCATATTAAAGTCACTCATTATAACTGCTGCACTTTTATTGCATGCACCCCTAAGTTCCTGTTTGATGCTCTCCCCAACATCACTACTACTGTTTGGAGGTCTGTACAC
This sequence comes from Pristiophorus japonicus, assembly GCF_044704955.1. Taxonomy (NCBI): domain Eukaryota; kingdom Metazoa; phylum Chordata; class Chondrichthyes; family Pristiophoridae; genus Pristiophorus; species Pristiophorus japonicus. The sequence goes on along the minus strand of NC_091978.1, from coordinate 116,069,572 downwards.
AACTCCCACTAACGCTTTTTGCCCTTTGGTGTTCTGCAGCTCTACCCATATAGATTCCACATCATCCAAGCTAATGTCCTTCCTAACTATTGCATTAATCTCCTGCTTAACCAGCAATGCTACCCCACCTCCTTTTCCTTTTATTCTATCTTTCCTGAATGTTGAATACCCCTGGATGTTGAGTTCCCAGCCCTGATCATCCTGGAGCCACGTCTCTGTAATCCCAATCACATCATATTTGTTAACATCTATTTGCACAGTTAATTCATCCACTTTATTACGGATACTCCTTGCATTAAGACACAAAGCCTTCAGGCTTGTTTTTTTAACACCCTTTGTCCTTTTAGAATTTTGCTGTACAGTGGCCCTTTTTGTTCTTTGCCTTGGGTTTCTCTGCCCTCCACTTTTCCTCATCTTTCTGTCTTTTCCTTTTGTCTCCTTTTTGTTTCCTTCTGTCTCCCTGCATTGGTTCCCATCCCCCTGCCATATTAGTTTAACTCCTCCCCAACAGCACTAGCAAACACTCCCCCTAGGACATTGGTTCCGGTCCTGCCCAGGTGCAGACCGTGCGGTTTATACTGGTCCCACCTCCCCCAGAACCGGTTCCAATGCCCCAGGAATTTGAATCCTTCCCTGCTGCACCACTGCTCAAGCCACGTATTCATCTGCGCTATCCTGCGATTCCTACTCTGACTAGCACGTGGCACTGGTAGCAATCCCGAGATTACTACTTTTGAGGTCCTACTTTTTAATTTAGCTCCTAGCTCCTTAAATTCGTTTCATAGGACTTCATCCCATTTTTTACCTATGTCGTTGGTACCAATGTGCACCACGACAACTGGCTGTTCTCCCTCCTTTTTAGAATGTCCTGCACCTGCTCCGAGACATCCTTGACCCTTGCACCAGGGAGGCAACATACCATCCTGGAGTCTCGGTTGCGGCCGCAGAAACGCCTATCTATTCCCCTTACAATTGAATCCCCTATCACTATTGCTCTCCCACTCTTTTTCCTGCCCTCCTGTGAAACAGAGCCAGCCACGGTGCCATGAACTTGGCTGCTGCTGCCCTCCCCTGATGAGTCATCCCCCTCAACAATACCCAAAGCAGTGTATCTGTTTTGCAGGGGGATGACCACAGGGGACCCCTGCACTACCTTCCTTGCACTGCTCTTCCTGCTGGTCTTCCATTCCCTATCTGGCTGTGGACCCTTTCCCTGCAGTACGACCAACTCGCTACACGTGCTACTCACGTCATTCTCAGCATCGTGGATGCTCCAGAGTGAATCCACCCTCAGCTCCAACTCCGCAACGTGGTCCGTCAGGAGCTGGAGGCGGATACACTTCCCGCACACGTAGTCGTCAGGAACACTGGAGTCGTCCCTGAGTTCCCACATGGTACAGGAGGAGCATAACACGTGACCGAGCTGTCCTGCCATGACTTAACTCTTTGATAAGCAACAACAATGCTAAAGTTTACTCACTGTTATAGAAGAGAAAAAAGAAAAACTACTCACCAATCACCAGCCAATCACTTACCCCTTGGCTGTGACATCATCTTTCTGTTTCTTTCTACTTCTTTTTGCCTTCTCCCTGTAGCTGCACAAGTACGCCTCTCCACGCACCTCCGATGCTGCTCCCGACTGCCGCCGCGTTGGGCCTTTATAGGCCTCTCGCCGACCCCGGAACTCACGCCTCTCCACGCACCTCCGACGCTGCTCCCGACTGCCGCCGCGCTGGGCCTTTATCGGCCTCTCGCCGACCCCGGAACTCACGCCTCTCTACGCACCTCCGACGCTGCTCCTGACTGCTGCCGCGTTGGGCCTTTATAGGCCTCTCGCCAACCCCGGAACTCACGCCTCTCCACGCACCTCTGACGCTGCTCCCGACTGCCGCCGCGCTGGGCCTTTATCGGCCTCTCGCCGACCCCGGAACTCACGCCTCTCCACACACCTATGACGCTGCTCCCAACTGCTGCCTCGTTGGGCCTTTATCGGCCTCTCGCCGACCCTGGAACTCACGCCTCTCCACACACCTCCGACGCTGCGTGGCCCAATGGATTGGGGGCGGAGCCAGGTGCCAGCGCTGAAAACAGTGCCGGGACCTCTGCACATGCGTGCTAGCGTCTGAGCGCAGGTGCAGTAGCTCCTGGCAGCCCGAATCTGTGAGTACGCGCTGCAGGCTGTGTGGGAGAGGCCGAAGCCGCCATCCCTAGCCCTGGCCGAATGGGCTCCCTCATCGGCAGCCCGACGTGTTCCCTAAGGTAGGACTTCTATTTTTTATTTGTTATTTACTGATTGATTTTGGTGCTTTAGGGGCAGGGTTTCTTCTATTTTATTTGTTAATTAATTGCTTATTACTTTTTGTGCTTTGTTTGGTGCTTGGTGATGTTTTAAATGTAGTTGCTTGCACCGATTCCTTAACTCTAGGTCAGGTTTTTCTGTGCGGACAGAAGTGGACACATACGCTGCCCTAAGTTAGTTTCGTACAACTTTTTTCTGGCCAAATTGGCATAAATGGTGTAAGTGGCTGGGAACGCCCACTTTTGAAAAAAAAACTAACCTAACAAAAAACCTAACTAACTCACTTACACTGGCGCAAATTAAAATGGCCATATTTGCAACTAAAAAGATACACCAGAAAAATCAAGTTACACCAAAAAAACCAGTACAACTCATGGGGAAATTTGGGTCCTTTGAGAGGAGCCCACACTTCCCGCTCCCCTCTCACTGTCATCCCTCTCATGGGCCACCAGCACTTCCCTGCTAGCAGGGAGCTGGAGAGCACCTTGCTGCACAGCAGTGGGGCCTTGAGGACCCATGTCTCCACTGACATCCCTCCTAGACAGAAGGTTAAGAGCCTTTGCCATCTATGCTCCATAGAGACCAGCTGGTCCTATGAGTGGCGCATTAACTGCTCCATGCAGGTGGTCATCCTTTACATGGAAGAGCCTACAGTCACCGTCGTCTGAGACACGGTAATGCTCATGTTGGCAATGGACTCCTCTATTCTCTGCACATTTGCAGACATCATAGTCGCTAAACTTGTCAGAGCCCCCTGCACTTCTTCCAACGCACATTCTGGCCTCCCACATTCTACCCAATGTAAACCTGAGGTGATCCAAAGCTCGGCTGCCAGTGTCCTAACTCGCACCAAGTCCCGCTCACCCATCACCGCTGACCTACATTGGACCCGGTTAAGCGACTTTAAAATTCCCATCCTTATGTTCAAATCCTTCCATGGCCTTGCCCCTCCCTATCTCTGTCATCTCCTTCAGCCCCACAACCCCCCAAGATATCTGTGCTCCTCTAATACTGCACTCTTGAGCCTCTCTGATTATAATCGCTCAACCATTAGTGGCCATGCCTTCTGTTGCCTAGGCCCTAAGCTCTGGAATTCCTTGCCTAAACCTCTACGCCTCTCTAGCTCTCTTTCCTCCTTTAAGACACTAAAAGCTACCTCTTTGATCAAGCTTTTGGTTACCTGCCCTAATTTCTCCTTATGTGGATCGGTGTCAAATTTGTTGTCTCATAATAGTCCTGTGATGCGCCTTGGGACGTTTCACTATGTTAAAGGCACTATCTAAATACAAGTTTTTATTGTTGTTGTTGTTGCACCTCCAATGATATGTCCTTACTATACAGTATAAATGCACACGAGGCCCATACTTGAGAGAAGGTCACTCTGTGACCAGTTACCTTTATTACCAAGACCTCAAGTGCAGAAGGTGGGTGGAGCTTCCCCTTTTATACCTGAAAGTCCAGGTTAGGAGTGTCTCCCACAAGTTCACCCCCTTGTGGTCAATGTTCTCAAGGTGTATAACTTAGGTCAGCTTATACATGGGTTACAATGATAGTTGAATACATGACATCCAGGATCACCCTCTTTCTGGATGGCCCCTGAAGTTCAGCCTCTATATGCAGCTGAGCAGAGCTAGGAGCATACTGTGCCCTCTGGAGAGGAGTCTCCATTGCTGTACCTGTCTTCTCTTGCTCACTTGTGACTTGTGACAACACTACTCTATGTCACGTGGCACCCAGTACTGTTTAACTGAACAAGGTACAACGTTGCTTCTGCTTTATTATGGCCCAAAGTGCCTGACTCTCAAAATGGCTGGCCTTTTATACCTGAGCAGCACCATGTGCATGCTGCTCAGTGGTCGCCACCATTGACGTCATCTGGTGGCTACAAACAGAATGTACATACATGATAATACCCTTCTCTGAGATCTTATCACAGTCTTTCACAGGTTGATATGGTCCGGTGATTTGCGATCCTGGGTTGACCGTCTCAGTTCGATTCCAGCCTTGGGTGACTGTGCAGGGTCTGTTGTGGCTGGTGGCTGGATGACTGACTTGTTGGGGGTGCCAGTGGCCATGTCAGGAATTGCAAGTCCATTTTTATTGAACAGGTCCGTGATGGAAATTCCGGGTTCATTAATGACTCTTGAGTCCTCTGAAGACTGCTGGTAGGTTGGTTGGACGTCGATGCTTTCTTCGTCCGACAGTTCTGGCTCGTCTGTGTGCCTCAGCTTTGTCTGATCCATGTGTTTCCTGCAAGTTTGCCCATTCTTGAGCTTAATAACGAATACTCTGTTGCCCTCCTTGGCCATGACTGTACCAGTGATCCATTTGGACCCCTGACCATAGTTCAACACATATACAGGATCATTAACAGAAATCTCGCGTGACTCAGTTGCGCGATCGTGGTACCCTTGTTGACTTTGTCTTCTGTATTCAACATGATTATTTAAATCCGGGTGTACCAGAGATATCTTGGCCTTAATACCTCTTTTCACCGTGAGTTCAGCAGACCAGACCCCTGTGAATGTGTTTTGTCCTGTAACTCAGCAGTATGCAGGACAAGCGGGACTACAGTGACCCTTGGGTTACTCTCTTCATGCTTTGCTTAATAATTTGTACTGCACGTTCAGCTTGCCCGTTGTACGCAGTCTTGAATGATGCTGACCTTACATGTTTTATGCCATTAAGTTTCACAAACACCTGAAACCCCTGACTGGTGAAGCACAACCCATTGTCGCTCACCACTATGTCAGGCAGACCATGTGTCGCGAACATAACATTGAGATATAATATCTCCAAGTTTGCAGATGACACTAAGCTGGGTGGCAGTGTGAGCTATGAGGAGGATGCTAAGAGGCTGCAGGGTGACTTGGACAGGTTAGGTGAGCCGGCAAATGCATGGTAGATGCAGTATAATGTAGATAAATGTAAGGTTATCCACTTTGGTAGCAAAAACAGGAAGGCAGAATATTATCTCTATGGTGACAGATTAGGAAAAGGGGAGGTGCAACGAGACCTGGGTGTCATGGTACATCAGTCATTGAAAGTTGGCATGCAGGTACATCAGGCGGTGAAGAAGGCAAATAGCATGTTGGCCTTCATAGCGAGAGGATTTAAGTTTTGGAGCAGGGAGGTCTTATTGCAGTTGTACAGGGCCTTGGTGAGGCCACACCTTGAATATTGTGTACAGTTTTGGTCTCCTAATCTGAGGAAGGACATTCTTGCTATTGAGGGAGTGCAGCGAAGGTTCACTAGACTGATTCCTGGAATGGCAGGACTGACATATGAAGAAAGACTGGATTGACTAGGTTATATTCACTGGAATTTAGAAGAATGAGGGGGGATCTCCTAGAAACATATAAAATTCTGACAGGATGGACAGGTTAGATGCAGGAAGAATGTTCCCGATGTTGGTGAAGTCCAGAACCAGGTTTCACAGTCTAAGGATAAGGGGTAAGCCATTTAGGACTGAGATGAGGAAAAACTTCTTCACTCAGAGAATTGTGAATCTGTGGAATTCTCTACCACAAAATGTTGTTGAGGCCAGTTCATTAAATATATTCAAAAGGGAGTTAGATGTGGCCCTTATGGATAAAGGGATCAAGGGGTATGGAGAGAAATCAGGAATGCGGTACTGAAGTTGCATGATCAGCCATGATCATATTGAATGGTGGTGCAGGCTTGAAGGTCTGAATGGCCTACTCCTGCACCTATTTTCTATGTTTCTATGTTTCTATGGTTGCCATGGACGTGCTGGATGACATGATTATGCAGTCTATCCACTTTGAATAAGCCTTCACCACCACTAAAAACATCTTGCCCAGGAAGGGACCTGCAAAATCTACATGGATCCTGGACCAAGGTTTGGATGGCCATGACCACAGACTCAGCGGTGATTCCGCTGGTGCTTTGCTGAGCTGCATGCAAGTCTTGCACTGATGCACGCATGCTTCCAGCTCAGAATCAATTCCTGGCCATCATACATAGGACCTAGTGGTGGCCTTCATCATCACTATACCAGGATGTGTGCTGTGTAACTCACGCACGAACTTCTCTCTCCCTTTCTTGGACATTACAACGCGATTGCCTCATATTAAGCGATCTGCTTGAATAGACAGTTTGTCCTTGCGACGAATGTATGGTTTGGCCTCATTGCACATTTGCTTGGGTTTGGCAGACCAATCCCCTTTGAGGATGCAACCCTTTACCACCGATAAAATCGGGTCCTGGCTGGTCCAGGTCTTAACTTGTTGCCGTGACAGGGGTTCCTTCACTCTCAAAAGCATCCATGTTTAACATTAAATCTGCCGGTTGTGGTGTTTCCACCTCCGGTGTGGGCAATGGCAACCGGCTCATAGCATCGGCACAATTCTTTGTGCCAGGTCTGTGGCGAATGACATAATCATAGGCAGATAATGTCAGCACCCACCTTTGGATGTGCGATGAAACGTTGGCATTAACACCTTTGTTCTCGGAAAACAATGAAAAGAGCGGCTTGTGATCAGTCTCTAATTTGAACCTCAGACCGAACAGGTATTGGTGCATCTTTTTAATGCACGCGAAAGCTTCTTTTTCCACAATGCTGTAGGCTCTTTCCACTTTAGACAAACTTTTGGATGCATACGCGACAGGTTGAAGTTTCCCTGATTCATTGGCTTGTTGGAGTACGCAACTCATTCCATATGACGATGCGTTACAGGCCAAAACTAAATGTTTACATGGGTCGTAATGTACCAGTAGCTTGTTCGAGCAAAGCAGATTGGTGGCTTTCTCGAAAGCTCTGTCTTGCGATGCGCCCCACACGCAATTGTTGTCTTTTCTCAATAGCATGTGCAGTGGTTCTCAATAACATGTTCTAGTAAAGTGTTCAATTTAGGTAGGAAGTTACCAAAGCAGTTGAGTAGACCCAGGAACGAACGCAGCTCCGTCACATTCTGCGGCTTGGGTGCAGTCTTGATGGCCTTGGTTTTCACGTCAGTAGGTCTGATGCCATCAGCGGTGATTTTCCTCCCGAGGAAGTCGACCTCCGGTGCCATAAAGACACATTTCGAGCATTTCAGTCTGAGTCCCACTCTATCCAAACGCAGTAGAACCTTGTAGGGGTAAAAAGGAGGCTTCTCACCCTCAAGGTGGACTAACTGATATAGTTAATCGACACCTCGTCCTTCTTCCACTGTATAACGACCACGGAAGTAAACACACGAAATCCCAGGTTCAACCGGCTTTTATTTCGAGCAATTACAAGGGAAGGTTCAGTCGTGGAACATCTGAAATACAAGAGTTTTCAAGCCTAATTTATACAGGTTTTAGAAAGAAGCTATCCTCCTACAAAATCATTGATAGATCTGTTGTTTTCAGCGAAGTTATATTGATTTGTCGACTCTTATCAGACGGGCTCTGAGTGGTACATGCAACTGTCCATCTCCCATCATTGTTTTGTTCCATTTTGCCCTCTACCCCAGTCTATCAGACGCCTAGTGTGGTTTGTATTGGCTTTTTTATCTCTTCCTCAGGGACTTTTAAACAAAACTGTTGATTTCGGCTGTTTAAGTGTTACTAAGGTTAAGCTATAGTTTCATGTGTATGTGTGCTATACCTATACAAACAAGTGTTACACACATAGGCAATTTATAAGTTCACTACCCCATAATTCTGACCCCCTATTTGCAACCTTACAATTTATCCCTTACAATTCCCCCCTAATGACACTTGGCTGTATGCTCAACCTCACGGGTGAGCTTCCAGGGTTGTCCTTTCGCTTGGGTAGCGCTACTTCCCAAGCTGCAGGATCTACCTGTTGGCTTTCCCATCAAGGTTATACTTAATAAGTCCTTTCTGCCGGACTGTTTGATTTACCTTTATTCAATCTTTTAACTATAGTACCTGCCTCTTACGTCGGTTACACTTTTTTACAGGATAACACTAGCAAGATGAGTTTCCTTGCACTACAACCAGTATATTTAGTCCAACATAGTTCGTGTATAAGTCCTTTTTAGCCAACATTATGGTGTTTGAATTATGCCCCGCCTGGGGCATCCTCTGTTTCTTCTATCTTTCCTTCATTTGGGGTCATCTCTAGTCTGCTGAATTTTTGCGCCCGCCTGGGGTATCCTCTATGTTGTTGAATGGTGTCCAATTCAGTCGAGTTTGTTCCTCTTTCAGCTCGAGTATCGGTTTTCCTTGTTGCCGTTGGGCTTCGCATAACCTCCTCAGATAATGTCCACTGTCCCATCGATCTTTCCTCCTTTAGCTCAGGGGTTATAATAAACCCGTTTATATCTGTCTCGTCAAGCGGAGTAAAGCAGAAATCAGTATCCATAATGGTGCATGAGGTGTTCCTTTCTTCATTTCAGTTGCCGTGGTGCTCACACATCAATCTCTATTTCCTCGTGGTAAGCGATTATTTCGTAGTCCTGTGTTAGAGAGGGTGATACTCAAGGTGCACCTATCCACCTGGTCATATCCACAGTCATCTTAGATCATTCGTAGTGGATCTCGATATAAAGCAACTTGGTTATTTTTATAACAATCATCTATGCTGAGACTCTTAGTACTGTTGTTCTCTTCAGTTACATTTCTGGTTTGTCATGGTACCGCACGTGAGTTTGATTTCTTATTTCTCCTATACTATTTGGTATAGAGGATCTCCCTTTGTCACAACATATTGTGGTATAGATAATACAAAACCTATTATATTTAAATGTCCGGATACACATCTGGCCTTTGGGACCCAAGCATGACTGTTTCTCCGCACCTCGCAGGCATGAGTCATGTTTTTGTCCAAGGTCCAGTTGATAAATACAACGAGTGTTATCCAATCCGGCACCTTTCCATTCTGAAGCTGCTCTAGGTTATGTTGTATTCCATTGAGCAACCATGCTCCATATCCTGTACATACTAGTTCTTCTGTATGGTTTTACTTAAGTTCTGTTCTGCTCTATTCATTTATAGTTCTGGTGTGGCCTCGCAATGTGTGGACCATTTGTAACAATTCCCTTTCTGCACCATTACCCAGCTGTGCCTGTATCTTTTCATTATCCTCATCCCTTTCCAGCAATCCCTGTAAGGTTCGTGTTAGGGTGTTAACTTGATCATCTATCATGTGTCATCATAGGCAATCCCTCGGAATCGAGGAAGAATTGATTCCACTCTTAGCATGAGTTCTTTGGTGGCTGTACAGTCGAATGCGAGAACCACAGTCTCTGTCACAGGTGAGGCAGATAGTCGTTGAGGGAAAGGGTGGGCAGGGAGCCTGGTTTGCCGCACGCTCCTTCCGCTGCCTATGCTTGATTTCTACATGCTCTCGACGACGCTACTCGAGGTGCTCAGTACCCTCCCAGATGCACTTCCTCCACTTAGGGCGGTCTATGGCCAGGGACTCCCAGGTATCAGTGGGGATGTCGCACTTTATCAGGGAGGCTTTGAGGGTGTCCTTGTAACGTTTCCTCTGCTGCCTTTGGCTCGTTTGCCGTGGACGAGTTCCGAGTAGAGCGCTTGCTTTGGGAGTCTCGTGTCTGACATGCGAACTATGTGGCCTGCCCAGTGGAGCTGATCAAGTGTGGTCAGTGCTTCAATGCTGGGGATGTTGGCCTGGATGAGGACGCTAATGTTTGTGCGTCTGTCCTCCCAGGGGATTTGTAGCATCTTGCGGAGACGTCGCTGGTGGTATTTCTCCAGCGACTTGAAGTGTCTACTGTACATCGTCCACGTCTCTGAGCCATACAGGAGGGCGGGTATTATAACGGCCCTGTAGACCATGAGCTTGGTCACAGTTTTGAGGGCCTGGTCTTCAAACACTCTTTTCCTCAGGCGGCCAAAGGCTGCACTAGCGCACTGGAGGCCGTGTTGGATCTCATCGTCAATGCCTGTTGTTGTTGATAGGAGGCTCCCGAGATAGGGGAAGTGGTCCACGTTGTCCAAGGCCAAGGCCGTGGACCTTGATGTCAGGGGGGCAGTGCTGTGCGGTGAGGACAGGCTGGTGGAGGACATTTGTCTTATTGATGTTTAGATTAAGGCCCATGCTTTCATACGCCTCTGTAAATACGTCGACTATGTCCTGGAGTTCAGCCTCTGTGTGTGCACAGACGCAGGCGTCGTCTGCGTACTGTAGCTCAATGACAGAGGTTGGAGTGGTCTTGGACCTGGCCTGGAGATGACGAAGGTTGAACAGCTTCCCACTGGTTCTGTAATTTAGTTCCACTCCAGTGGGGAGCTTGTTGACTGTGAGGTGGAGCATGGCAGCGAGGAAGATTGAGAAGAGGGTTGGGGCGATGACGCAGCCCTTGCTTGACCCCAGTCCGGACATGAATTGGGTCTGTGATGGATCCGTTGGTAAGGATCACGGCTTGCATGTCGTTGTGGAGCAGGTGGAGGATGGTGACGTATTTTTGGGGGCATCCGAAATGGAGGAGGACGCTCCATAGCCCATCGTGGTTGACAGTGTCAAAGGCCTTTGTAAGGTCGAAGAAGGCCATGTATAACTGCTGGCGCCGTTCCCTGCATTTTCTCCTGCAGCTACCGCGCTGCAAAAATCATGTCCGTTGCACCCCGGAGGGATGAAATCCGCACTGCGACTCCGGGAGGAACTCCTCGGCCACGGGGAGAAGACGGTTGAGGAGGAATCTAGCGACGACTTTCCCAGTGGTTTATAGCAGGGAGATTCTTCTGTAGTTGCGGCAGTTGGACTTATCCCCTTTTTTAAAGATAGTCACGATCACTGCATGTCTGAGATCCTCCGGCATGCTCTCCTCCCTCCAGATGAGAGAGATGAGGTCGTGTATTCACGCCAGTACTGCCTCTCCACCATACTTCAGTGCCTCAGCAGGGATTCCATCCACTCCCGTAGCCTTGTTGTTTTTTAGCTGTCTTATGGCTTTTTCTACCTCGTGCAGTGTTGGGGTCTCACTGAGGTGGTGGCGGGTAGCATGCTGCGGGATGGAGTCGAGAACACTCGAGTCAAAGACAAAGTCTCGATTGAGGATATTGTGTTTCTAACACAGATGAGACTGCACACAGGGAGGTTAAAGTAACAGTGACCTCAGTTTTTATCAAGACACTCCAGAGTGAGGAACAGGCTTATATACAGTGCTCCCAAGGGATGCTGGGATCCCTTGGGACTTCATGGGATGCGCTCCCTGGTGGCGGAACATGAAAGTGCGTGCTTTACAGATACACAACATCACTCCCCCCCCAAAGTCAAAGTGAAAACTATTCACAAGGTGAGGCGATCGACAGCCTTTCTTTCCCTGGTGGACCGCCTCAGTACAAATGTCTGTTCTGTGTGTTGGCTGTGCCCTCGCTGGGCTGGCGTGTTGTTGGCCCTGTAGGGCTGCTGGGTGAGCCTGGCCTTGCTGAGCTGTTGGGCGTGATGGGTTCGATTTTGTGGTCTGGGGTGGTGTCGTTGATCCTTTGAATATGTGTTGTGGGCTCGAAAAAGTGATGTCTGCTGTGGGTTGTTCAGGGCAGTCTGTAAACCGCAGCCTTGTTTTGTCCAGGTGCTTTCTGCAAATTTGTCCATTGTCTAGTTTGACTACAAACATCCTACTCCCTTCGTTAGCTATCACGGTGCCTGTGATCCACTTGGGACCATGTCCATAGTTTAGCACCGACACAGAGTCATTCAGATCAATTAACCGTGACAAGTGACGCGACCATCGTTACATTTTGTTGCTGCCGCCTGCTCTCTACCTGATCATGCAGGTTGGGGTGAACCAGCGAGAGTCTGGTTTTAAGTGTCCTTTTCATGAGTAGCTCAGCCGGGGTCACCCCTGTGAGTGAGTGGGGTCTCGTGTGGTAGCTGAGCAGTACTCGGGACCGGCGGATTTGGAGTGAGCCTTCTGTGACTCGTTTAAGGCTCTGTTTGATTGTTTGTACTGCCCGCTCTGCCTGCCCATTGGAGGCTGGGTTAAACGGGGCCGAGGTGACATGTTTGATCCCATTGCGGATCATGAATTCTTTAAATTCTGGTGAAACATGGCCTGTTGTCACTGACCAGTATGTCAGGCAGGCCGTGGGTGGCAAACATGGCCCTTATGCTTTCAATGGTGGCGGTGGCGGTGCTTCCCGACATTATTTCACATTCAATCCATTTTGAAAAAGCATCCACCACCACCAGGAACATTTTACCAAGAAACGGGCCCGCATAGTCGACATGGATCCTCGACAATGGTCTGGAGGGCCAGGACCACAAACTTAGTGGTGCCTCTCTGGGCAAGTTGCTCAACTGAGCACACATGCTGCATTGCCGTACACAGGACTCTAAGTCAGATTCGATACCGGGCCACCACACGTGGGATATGGCTATCGCTTTCATCATTACTATACCCGGGTGTGTGCTGCAGAGATCTGAGATGAACGTCTCCCTGCCCTTTTTGGTAGCAATACGCGGTTACCCCACAACAGGCAGACTGCCTGAATGGACAGCTCGTCCTTTCGCCGCTGGAACGGCTTGATTAGCTCTTGGATTTCAACGGGGATGCTGGCCCAGCTCCCAAGCAGTACACAGTTTTTTACTAGGGACAGCAGAGGATTTTGGCTGGTCCAAGTCCTAATCTGGCGGGTCGTGACAGGTGATCTATCATTTTCAAATGTTCCATGACCATCAACAAGTCTGCGGGCTGCACCACCATCAACAAGTTTGTAGGCTGCGCCATTTCCACCCCCGTGGTGAGCAATGGTAGCCGACTGAGAGCAACCGCACAGTTCTCGGTGCCTGGCCTGTGGTGGATGGTATAGTTATACGCTGATAGCGCTAGTGCCCACCTTTGTATGCGGGCTGAGGCATTAGTATTTACTGGTCTAGCCTTCGACATAAGCTTCCCAGTATTCACCCTCCGAGAACTTCTCCAGGATGCCCACAGTTTGCTGCATTTTTGTGTTGGATTCGTATACTCGTTGCCAGTTATTGTGTTCCGAACACAGATGAGACTGCACACAGGGAGGTTAAAGTAACAGTGACCTCAGTCTTTATTAAGGTACTCCAGAGTGAGGAACAGGCCTTCGGGGCCGGCTTATATACAGTGCTTCCAAGAGATGCTGGAATCCCTTGGGACTTCAGGGGATGTGCTCCCTGGTGGCATGGGAGTGCATGCTTTACAGATACACAACAGAGGAGATCTTCAAAATGCTCCACAGCAGGCCCTGACTGCCTCGGTGTCCTTGATGAGTGTTTCCCCATTCTTGGCCAGGAGTGGGGTGGGGCCTTGGGAGTTTGGTCCGTACGTGGCCTTGACTGCAGTGAAGAATCCTCGCACATCATCGCTGTCGGCTGTCTCCTGTGCTTTCTCCATTCACCACCTGTTCTTTAGGTCCCGGATAGGTCTATAGTGTTTACCGTCGCAACTCCCGCTGTGTATCCCGTGCCTACTATTTCCAGAATCCCTATTTTTCCCCGATTCCATTGATTACCTGACATTCTTTCCACATTAAACTTCATGGTTCTTGATTCAGGGTTTTCAAGTGTCTGCAGGGTCAGGTTTTTATACAGGCTTATAGTGTTTAACCCGCAGAAGTTGGGGGTCATTATAGACTTTAAATTTAGGAATACAGTAATTATTCGCTGACGTACCCCGAAGTGTATCTTATCCTTGGTCTGCCTTATCAATCCCCCTTTTGCCCCAGCGTTCATAGTTGGACACGTTTGTGGCACTGGGGGTGTGATGGTCGGGGCCCTGGTAGTGCTCACTGTTGCTAAAGTAGTGGGTGGGGTTGTGTTGGTGGGTATATCTCGGGAGATACCTTTCCACCACCATTATAGATGTTGAGTGAACTCTGCACCCCCTTCCCCCGGGTGCAGTATCTTTGTCCCTCCTGGTTATAAAACACACCGCGGTCTTATTCCCACTAATTATTGGTCCTGTATTACTGGCCCATCCCCAATGTTGTTTTGTTTCCTTGTTACCTTGTTTTATGCCCGTTATTTAAGTCTACTGTTGCTCCGACCGTCACCATCAGTGTTTTTGATTCTTTATTAAAGTAATGTCACCCGAGTCCCTGTAATACAGGCCTTGCCGTCCCTCAGCCTGTTGTCCTTGATATGAGGCTGCGTTACCCCACGTTGTTTCCACGAGCACCAGAGTCCTGCAAAAAACAATATTTCCCGGTCATCACCGGTTAGTTAGTGACCATACTTTTTTAACTGAGTCCGGTGTTTCCACTTGACAATACCCTTATAACTACCATAACTTACCATTATTACCTGATAGGGTCTGGTTCATTTGGGTGCGAGCCCGGACCTCTCTGGGGAAATCACCTGACTGCCTATTTGGGGTGTTTGGACTTTTTGTTCCTTAGTGTCATTCTCTAAGTCCTTGATTTGCTAATCTCTATCTGTGTCTTTAAATCATGTAACTGCTTACAGAGTTCCATTACAAATTTCCGTATCCTGTTTTCTTTTAGTTCAAAGCATGTCAGTCCTGTTGTCCGACTAGGAGTTGCCTTGAGCTTCATTAGTACTTGGGGTATCCTGTCTACCCATCCCTTTACAGTCTCTTTGATATGGGATATTTTTGCCTAATCCCTAGTAAAGCGCAGGCCTGATTCATTACCTTCCCTTTGAAGTGTGTACCTTGATCTGAGTCCAGCTGCAGTGGCATTATTTCTTCTGCTAGGATCCTGGCCACAGTTTCTGCTGAACAATTTCTAGTGGTGAAAGCCTCTACCCACTTCGTAAACTGGTCTATTATAACTAGGCAGTATGTCTTCCCTTTGTTGCTGGGTAACAGTCCAGTAAAATCTATCCGCAAGTTTTCCCAGGGTCCTTTTGGTCGGGGCTGATGTCCCATTCTGACCTTTACTTTCCCCCCTGGGTTGTATTTTGCACATGTCACGCACCTTCTATAGTGGTTCTCTATCTCTACCCATTTCCTTCCACCACCAGCATCTGGACATCGAGCTTATCATGTTGGTTCTACCTGTATGGACATACCCGTGGTATAAATTTAATAGGCTCTCCTGGATGCATTCCGGGGCCACCACATTCCCATCTTTCCTCCATATCCCGTTGGTTCCTTGTTGGGCCCCTCTCTGCTTCCACCCCTCCTTTTCCTGAGGAGTGTCTTCTCCCTGTACCTTAAGCATGTTTACTTCCTCAGGCCCGGTGGTACGTACTCTGACTTGGGCTTCCCCGGCCAGTGTACCTGTCTCTGCCACTCGCTTGGCTGCTTCATCTGCCCATGCATTCCCCTGTTGATACCGATCATTAATTTTTATGTGCGCTTTGACCTTTATTATCGCACACTCCTGGGGTAGGATGGAGGCTTCCACTAGGTCTTTAACAATCTCCTCATGTTTAATCGGTCCTGCTCCTGAGGTCATGTATCACCGTCTGCTCCAGGCTATCATATAATCATGCACTACTCCAAAAGCATATCGACTGTCTGTATAGATGTTTATTCTTTATCCCCTAGCCAGCCTCAGAGCCTCAGTGAGAGCCACTAATTCAGCCACTTGAGTTGATAGACCCCCTTCTAATCGTCCTTCCCCTTTGACGTGTCCACTGCTATCTACCACGGCCCATCCCGTCCGTGGTGTCCCATTGTTATAGCGCCGAGGCCCATCTACATATAGATCCATGTCTGCGTCCTCAAGCGGGGTTTAACTTGCCTGATTACTTTCCTCGTCTTCTCCTGTTAGGTACACTGATGCTCCTCTCCCTGCATAATGATCCACCCTGCAGGATTGTTACAGTTGTCTTTTATTATTGTTACCGTCCCGTTGGGGGGGGGAAGAGCATTGCTTCCCACCTTGCCCTTCGTGCATCGGATACTGTTTTTAGCCTTCCAGTGTTAAGTAATTTTACTAAGGTATACTGGGTATGTAGAATAATGCGTCCTGACATTTTTATTGGTTTGCTAACTCTGATGGCCCATGCCGCGCAGTCTAGGGCAGCAATGCACCTAGACAGTCCTGCGGCTACAGGTTGCGGCTTACCTGAGTAATATACCACAGGTCTATGCCTGTCCCCATGTAATTGAGTCACTACGCGTTATAATGATCGTTACTATGGTAGGTATAGACATGGAAGGGCCTATTCTGGTCTGGTAGTCCCAAGGCTGGAGCACTTATGAGAGCTTGTTTTCACCGCACAAATGCAGTTTCTTGATCTGGGCCCCAGTTTATGGGCTCTTGGGAGGGTTTCCCCCCTTTTACCAGGTCCTGTATAGGTTGGGCCATCTCGGCATATTCAGGAATAAAGTTTCTGCAGTAGTTGAATAGCCCAAGTACCTGCCTGACCCCTTTCACAGTTCCTGGCCTGAGCATTGATTGAATTGCTTCATTTCTGTCCTCAGGCATCTGTCTCTTCCCTTGTGATATTATGTATCCTAGATATATTACTTCGCTCCTTCCCACCTGCACCTTCCTAGGATTTATTTTGAATCCTGCGCTCTGTATAGCTCCGAGCACTGTAGTTAGAGTTAGTATGTGTTGTTGTTCTGTGCTGGAGGCAATAAGGATATCACCCACATACTGAAAAAAGGGTGCTTCCTTCTCCTACGTCTACTGGTTCCAAAATCCCTGACAATACTCGATGAAATATGCTCGGGCTATTATGGAATCCCTGTGGCATTCTGGTCCATGTGTATTGTTTTCCCATTACGGTGAAGGCAAATTTTCCTTGGGATTCTTTATCTAAGGGTATGGCCCAAAATCCATTCGCTATATCCAGCACGGTGAATATCTTATGTTCTGGATCCAGGCCATTAAAAATTGTGGCCGGATTCTCAGGGAGTCACCTTATTCAGGGCGATATAATCGATAGTTAGTTGGTAAGACCTGTCGGGTTTCTTTATCGGCCACACAGGTGAATTAGTGGAGGCTATTACCTATTTCACTACCCCTTGCTCCTCTAATTCCTGCACTATCTGACAGACCGTTGCCTCAGTTTCGGGTCTCAATGGGTATTGTTGGTGAGCTTTGTGCTCGGGTCCGGGAATTTTGATGGGTGGTGTCTCTGCTAATCCACAATCTTACTTGTATTGTGCCCACAGAGTCGGGTATAATTGGCACACACTATCCCATACACCCCATACACACTCGGGTTGGATTGGGGTTATTCCGGCCACTCGTTGTTGCTGGTGTCCCGGGTGTTCGAACTTAATTCGGTTTCCGTGCTTATCTCACAAAATTATCCAGTTATGCTGGGGATCCATCAGTACCCCTATTTCTCTTAAGGTATCGATGCCCAATATGTGTTCTGACAGCACCAGAACTGAGGAGGTAACATTACCCCCTGTACTTCTAACAACACTATTTCACTTAGGGTTGCTTTCTGATATCCCCCACCCATTCCTTGTATGTTTACAGTCCTGTGGGTCATCAACATTAACAGAGCCCCAAAGCAGAGGGGACAGCAGAAGCAGTGCCACAAAAAAGTTAATGCCGGGGCACTGAGAAACCCAGCTAAGAGAGCCCTATACAGCCAGCGCCTCACAGCCAATCTGGCGTGCCTTGATGACCCTGAGATGCTGAATGCCCACAGCGCTTGGTCTGCCCTCCAGGCCTCTATAACTAGTGCCTGTGATGAGACACTTGGTCACTCAACCAGAAAACATCAGGACTAGTTTGATGAAAATGATCAGGAGATCGAAGAACTAATAGATCGCAAGCGCAAAGCATTTCTGAGCCTCAAGCAACAACCCAACTCGGAAGCTGCAAAACAACATTACAGACGGCTTAAGTGTAAGGGGTGGTTTGCAGGGGGTCAGCTTTCCCTTCTGACCTTATATGAGCGGTTCCGAATCGCTCCCACACCCTTGGTTCTAGACACTGGAATTATGAAGGGACTGTGACAGACTTGGACAGACAATCGGTTTCAAGGTAGGAAGCAGGTATGGCTTTATTGTGTTTAAAAAGAAGTAAAAAGCACACCTTTAATAACACACACAGACCAATACACACTGAAGGGTACAACACATTGAATAAAATGTCAAATTACAGCCTGTGGGGAAAAGAATACAGCTTAAACTCTAAATGGGGTAAAGAGGAGAATGCAGATACACTTACACAAGGTATCCCAGCCTCCCCCCTCCCAATTCCCCTAACTAACTAAGTTATAGCTCTGAGGGTTCAGGGGCCATGCTCACCAATCCCTTTAGACAGTTGCCGGTGAATCACGGTTTCGGGGTTCGCTGCACTTGGCCTTCTAGGCGAGCCGCACCCTGGACGGAGGAGAGGACTTCGGACTGCGTAGTCTTCGGTTGGGGTGCGTCCGTTGATGCGCTAAGTTGCGTTTTGGATGTATGGGATTAGTACCCACTTACTTTAGTTTTAGTTAGTCCTTTTAGGTAATTTCTCACCCGTTGGCCGTTCAGAAGTAGATTGTAGAGTGGAAATAAATGTCGGTTCTTTGTTTTTTGCTGAGTTGGTTTTGGGTGGTCGTTTCGCTGGTTGTGGTAGCCCGGGTTTGTCAATTTGGTTGCTGACAACCTTCCATTTCGTGGGCCTCGTGCTCAGTCGGTCCTTGACGATTTCTTGTAGGTTCCTTCACTATTCCATTTCTTCACTCCGGCTGCTTGTGTCTGTCTCTGTGTTCCCATCTGTGTCCTGCTAGTTTTGTGTTCTGCTTCTCTCCAGTGTTCTGCTAGTTTCTGTTTTCTGCTCGTCTTTCCTTGTAAAACTGGGGGATAGATATATCCCCAAAAAAAGCTCAGTTATCTCCCATCAAATCTGTTGGGCTCTGTTTAAACTGTTCTGTCCATTGATTTTCAAATGTCTCCTTTGTCAGCAGTAACTCGATTAGGGTGTGAGAATGTGCTATCACTGGTTTTGCATTGTTTTAGGATTGTCCAGTTTCTTGACCATGATTTCCATTGTGCTTGATTGGGTAATTTGATTATCTCTTAGAGGGTGAATAGTTCCCCCAGACAGTCTGGGGTCTTTAATACACGAATTTGCTTCAGACGTTGGCTCCACCTCCTGTATTTGGTAACTCTTTTTCGCAGCCAAAGTGTTGTAGAATCTTAAAATTGATATGCTCCTTCCCATAGATGTTTAGGGGATCTCAAGCTTCTGTAATTTAGGTCCATTTTGAATTCCCTTTCTTATGAGTCCAAACACTGGGGGGGGGGGTCTCCATGAATGCATTCCCTTTTATCCCCCGCAGGCTTCGTCTGCCCCTTTAAACTCATTTTAAAAGCCTAGAAAGGGATTTTTCTCCTCTGCAGGGGAAAGGTACCTGGAATCTTTGTGAGATATTGGTAAATTCTACATAAGGCTCAGGTCCAACAAAAAACCCAGGACCTAAAGAACTGGTGGTGGATGGAGAATTACAATAACTGGCCGACAGCCATGATATGCGAGGATTCTTCACTGCAGTCAAGGTCACCTCCGATCCAAACTCTCAAGGCCCCACCCCACTCCTGGCCAAGAATGGGGAAACACTCAACAAGGACACCGAGGCTGTCAGGGCCTGATGAAAGGAGCACTTTGAAGATGTCCTCAATCGAGACTTTGCCTTTGACTTGAGTGTTCTCGACTCCATCCCGCAGCATGCAACCCGCCACCATCTCAGTGAAACTCCAACGTTGCACGAGATAGGCAAAGCCATAAAACAGCTCAAGAATAACAAGGCTACAGGAGCGGATGGAATCCCTGCTGAGGCGCTAAAGTATGGTGGAGAGGCGCTGTTGGCGCGGAGGGAGGAGAGCATGCCGGGAGATCTCAGAGATGCAATGATTGTGACCATTTTTTAAAAAGGTGACAAGTCCGACTGCGGCAATTACAGGGGAATCTCCCTGCTATCAGGTTGTCGCTAGAGTTCTCCTCAACCGTCTTCTCCCTGTGGCTGAGGAGCTCCTCCCGGAATCACAGTGTGGATTTCGTCCCCTACGGGGCACAACAGACTTGATCTTTGCAGCGCAACAGCTGCAGGAAAAGTGCAGGGAGCAGCGTCAGCCCTTATACATGGCCTTCTTCGATCTTACAAAGGCCTTTGACACTGTCAACCGTGAGAGTCTATGGAGCATCCTCCTCCACTTCGGATGCCCCCAAAAGTTTGTCAACATCCTTCGCCTGCTTCACGATGACATGCAGGCCGTGATCCTTACCAACGGATCCATTACAGACCCAATCCACATCCGGATCGGGGTCAAACAGGGCTGCGTCATCGCACCAACCCTCTTCTCAATCTTCCTCGCCG
Organism: Pristiophorus japonicus; assembly: GCF_044704955.1. Classification (NCBI taxonomy): domain Eukaryota; kingdom Metazoa; phylum Chordata; class Chondrichthyes; family Pristiophoridae; genus Pristiophorus; species Pristiophorus japonicus. The sequence goes on along the minus strand of NC_091978.1, from coordinate 116,049,137 downwards.
CCATGCTCCACCCCACAATCAACAAGCTCCCCGCTGGAGTGGAACTAAACTACAGAACCAGTGGGAAGCTGTTTAACCTACGCCGCCTCCAGGCCAGATCCAAGATCACCCTAACCTCTGTCGTTAAGCTGCAGTACGCGGACGACGCCTGCATCTGCGCACATTCTGAGGCTGAACTCCAGGATATAGTCAATGTATTCACTGAGGCATATGAAAGCATGGGCCTTAGGCTTAACATCCGTAAGACAAAGGTCCTCCACCAGCCTGTCACCGCCACACAGCACTGCCCTCCAATCATCAAGATTCACGGCGCTAGACAGCGTGGACCATTTCCCATATCTCGGGAGCCTCTTATCAACAAAGGCAGACATTTATGCGGAGATTCAACATCGCCTCCAGTGCGCTGGTGCAGCCTTCGGCCATCTGAGGAAAAGAATGTTTGAAGACCTGGCCCTCAAACCTACCACCAAGCTCATGGTCTACAGGGCTGTAGTAATACCTACCCTCCTGTATGGATCTGAGTCATGGATGATGTATAGAAGGCTCCTCAAGTCGCTGGAGATATATCACCAACGATGTCTCCGCAAGATCCTGCAAATCCCCCTGGGAGGACAGGCGCACCAACATCAGTGCCCTCGTCCAGACTAACATCCCCAGTATTGAAACACTGAACACACTCGATCAGCTTTGCTGGGCAGGCCACATAGTTCGCATGACAGATACGAGACTCCCGAAGCAAATTCTTTATGCGGAGCTCCTTCATGGTAAACGAGCCAAAGGTAGGCAGCAGAAGCATTACAAGGACACCGTCAAAGCCTCCCTGGTAAAGTGCGACATCACCACTGACACCTGGGAGACCCTGGCCGAAGACCGCCCGAGGTGGAGAAAATGCATCCGGGAGGGCGTTGAGTTCTTCGAGTTTCAACGCAAAGAGCATGAAGAGGTCAGGTGCAGACAACGGAAGGAGAGCACGGCAAACCAGCCCCACCCACCCCTTCCCTCGACAAATATCTGTCCCACCTGTGACAGAGTCTGTGGCTCTCGTATTGGACTGTTCAGCCACCAGAGAACTCACTTTGGGAGTGGAAGCAAGTCTTCCTCGATTCCGAGGGACTGCCTATGATGATGATGACAGTTCTGCGGGTCAGGGCAAATCTAAGTTGGTTATGGAAACGGATGCTCCTGTGTCTACCAGTATATCGCAGTGCCAGCCCCCTAACACTGCACTAATAAACATCCTTGGATCCCCTAGCTGCCGTCCCATACCTCCGATGGGGGCCAGCAACTCCGAGCATGTACTGGCTAATCGAAGCATATTGATGATATCCTCTTTAGAGGATGTCTCAGGTTGGGGCACTGGTGGCAGTGGTCGCAGTGATGCTGGTATCTGTCTGAGCATGTCCATCAGCTCTTCCCGGGTTGATGATATACTCTTCTTTGCCTGTTGGGGGCCTTGCCTTCCCGCACCTCCCCACTTACTCCAGTAATCTTTGGCCAAATGTCCAAGTTTACCACAATTGTGATATATCCCTTTAGAATTTCCGTAACCTCTCCTTTTCTGCGGGCAATCCCTACTGCAGTGGCCTTCCTGATTGCAGTTAAAACATATCGGGGAGCTGCGCGGGAGGGTGTCTCCTCCTCCTTCGTCTCTGCTGCTATCGCTCTTGCTGCTATTTTTGCTATTTTCTCCCTTTTTTCTAACTTTAACTCCTCTACATATTCTGCCCATTCCAAAGTTTCCTTAAATCCTAACTTAATTATCTTTTGATGTGCCTCTCCTAGTCCGCTTTAAACATTTTCAAGAATGCTGCACACTTTTGTCGGGGTCATCAGCCCAGAGTGGTCTTTGTATTCAATCCACTTTCGTTCCCCGTACTCACCTACCCTTTCGCCTTCCTTTTGAATCACATTCAGTATTCTACTCCAATTGGTTTTAATTGGTCCCCAGCATCCTTCCATCCCGTATTTGAGGAATTCTAATCTTTGCATTTTTGCTAGATCCGCTCTTCCCTTATTCTGCCATTCCCCATCTTGTATCTCTGGTGTCGCTTTGTGCCAATTTATCGGACCCGTTTTGGCTTTTACCAGATTATGAATGTCTGCTAAGGTTAGGTAATGGGCGTCTCACAGTTGTTCCACCTTTTGCCAGAATTCTGTATTCCTACTATTTGATTTAGCAGTTGGTAACTCATCCAATAGAACTTGTCTCTCCTGTGGGCAGAGGGGTACCTCCTGCACGGTAATCTGGGCTGCTCTACGTCCGCTGGAGGGAATGGTGGAAGTGGGTATTGGTGCCGCTGATACGTAGCCTTTATCATGTGCCGGGAACCACTCTACTCCGCACTCGTTATCCCTGTCTGGTTTACTGTTAGGTTAGGTTTGTGGACTACATTGGCTCTATTGTCATAGATGATGGTGCTATGGCTGTGCAATGCACTATCCATCTGGTCCTGTCTTTATCTCTTCCAGCTTATTTATCTTGAATTTGTTTTGTTTGAGTATCTATCTGTCCTCTGTAGCAGGCGAGTATTATTACATAGGCTTTCTTCGTTTTATTTTTATTCTGACTATCCCACCATTTCCTCTGTCTGTCAGGTGAGTCTTCTTTCTTTTATTAAGAAATCCAAATTAATAATGTCCAGTATAAAACAGCTATCAATGGAAAGGGTTAACTCCTTTACACGTTTGTAAGAAGGCCTGACGTCATTATATGACTTTGCGTAATCATCTGAAAATTTTTTCCCAAGTCTTTGTGCTTTCAAAACTTGCTTAGAAATTAGGAATCCATTAAAACAGCAGAAATCATAAGTAAAGTTGTCATAATAAAACCTTCTCATCGGGAAAGACAGCATTTAAGATTAAACTCCAATTTCTCTAAACTTCCAATTCAAATACTTGCCAAAGGTTTTTTCATTGATTTAAAACGAGACCACACATTTTTAATAGCTATTTTGTTTACTGAAATCCAATGTTCACACAAGCTATATACATTCCAGCATTTCATTTTTACGGTCCCGTTCACTGAGCAAATCTTATGTTTTATCAACAAAGTGGATAACCTCACATTTATCCACATTAGACTGCATCTACCATGCATTTGCCCACTCACTTCACCTGTCCAATCACCCTGCAGCCTCTTAGCGTCCTCCTCACAGCTCACACCGCCACCTAGCTTAGTGTCATCTGCAAACTTGGAGATATTACACTCAATTTCTTCATCTAAATCGTTAATGTAGATTGTAAAGAGCTGGGGTCATAGCACTGAGCCCTGCGGCACTCCACTAGTCACTGCCTGCCATTCTGAAAAGGACCCGTTTATCCCGACTCTCTGCTTCTTGTCTGCCAACCAGTTCTCTATCCACGTCAGTACATTACCCCTAATACATGTGCTTTAATTTTGCACACCAATCTCTTGTGTGGGACCTTGTCAAAAGCCTGTTGAAAGTCCAAATACACCACATCCACTGGTTCTCCCTTGTCCACTCGACTAGTTACATCCTCAAAAAATTCTAGAAGATTTATCAAGCATGATTTCCTTTTCATAAATCCATGCTGAGTTGTACTGATCCTGTCACTGCTTTCCAAATGCACTGCTATTTCATCTTTAATAATTGATTCCAACATTTTCCCCACTACTGATGTCAGGCTAACTGGTCTATAATTCACTGTTTTCTCTCTCTCTCCTTTTTTAAAAAGTGGTGTTACATTAGCTACCCTCAAGTTCACAGGAACTGATCCAGAGTCGATAGACTGTTGGAAAATGATCACCAATGTCTCCACTATTTCAAGGGCCACTTCCTTAAGTACTCTGGGATGCAGATTATCAGGCCCCAGGAATTATCGGCCTTCAATGCCATCAATTTCCCTAACACAATTTCCTGCCTAATAAGGATTTCCTTCAGTTTCTCCTTCTCACGAGACCTTCAGTCCCCTCGTATTTCCGGAAGGTTATTTGTGTCTTTCTTCGTGAAGACAGAACCAAAGTATTTGTTCAGTTGGTTTGCCATTTCTTTGTTCCCCATTATAAATTTACCTGAATCTGACTGCAAGGGACCTATGTTTGTCTTCACTAATCTTTTTCTCTTCACATATCTATAGAAGCTTTTGCAGTCAGTTTTTATGTTCCTAGCAAGCTTCCTCTCATAGTCCATTTTCCCCCTCCTAATTAAACCCTTTGTCCTCCTCTGCTGAATTCTAAATTTCTCCCCGTCCTCAGGTTTGCTGCTTTTTCTGGCCAATTTATATGCCTCTTCCTTGGATTTAACACTATCCTTAATTTCCCTTGTTAGCCACAGTTGAGCCACCTTCCCCTTTTATTTTTACTCCAGACAAGAATGTACAATTGTTGAAGTTCACCCATGTGATCTTGAAATGTTTGCCGTTGCTTATCCACCGTCAACCCTTTAAGCATCATTCGCTAGTCTATTCTAGCCAATTCACGTCTCATACCATCGAAGTTACCTTTCCTTAAGTTCAGGACCCTAGTCTCTGAATTAACTGTGTCATTCTCTATCTTAATAAAGAATTCTACCATATTATGGTCACTCTTCCCCAAGGGCCCTCGCACAACAACATTGCTAATTAATCCTTTCTCATTACACATCACCCAGTCTAGGATGGCCAGCCCTCTAGTTGGTTCCTCGATATATTGGTCTAGAAAACCATCCCTAATACATTCCAGGAAATCCTCCTCCACCGTAATGCTACCAGTTTGGTTAGCTCAATCTATATGTAGATTAAAGTCGCCCATGATAACTGCTGTACCTTTATTGCACGCATCCCTAATTTCTTGTTTGATGCTGTCCCCAACTTCACTACTACTGTTTGGTGGTCTGTACACAACTTCCACTAGCATTTTCTGCCCTTTGGTATTCCGTAGCTCCACCCATACCGATTCAACATCATCCAAGCTAATATCCTTCCTTACCATTGTTTTAATTTCCTCTTTAACCAGCTACCCCACCTCCTTTTCCTTTCTGTCTATCCTTCCTGAATGTTGAATACCCCCGGATGTTGAGTTCCCAGCCTTGGTCATCCTGGAGCCATGTCCCTGTGATGCCAATTATATCATATTTGTTAATTGCTGCCTGTGCAGTTAATTCGTCCACCTTATTATGAATACACCTCGCATTGAGGCACAGAGCCTTCAGGTATGTCTTTGTAACACACTTTGCCATTTTGGAATTTTGCTGTAATGTGGCCCTTTTTGATTTTTGCCTTGGGTTTCTCTGCCCTCCACTTTTGCTTTTCTTCTTTCTATCTTTTGCTTCTGCCCCCATTCTACTTCCCTCTGTCTCCCTGCATAGGTTCCCATCCCTCTGCCACATTAGTTTAACCCCTCCCCAACAGCATGAGCAAACACTCCCCCTAGGACATTGGTTCCGGTCCTGCCCAGGTGCAGACCGTCCGGTTTGTACTGGTCCCACCTCCCCCAGAACCGGTTCCAATATCCCAGGAATTTGAATCCCTCCCTTCTGCACCTCTCCTCAAGCCACATATTCATCTGAGGTATCCTGCAATTCTTACTCTGACTAGCACGTGGAAGTGGTAGCAATCCTGAGCTTACTACCTTTGAGGTCCTACTTTTTAATTTAACTCCTAGCTCCCTAAATTCAGCTTGTAGGACCTCATCCCGTTTTTTACCTATATCTTTGGTACCTATATGCAGCACGACAACTGGCTGTTCACCCTCCCCCTCCAAAATGTCCTGCAGCCGCTTCAAGACATCCTTGATCCTTGCACCAGGGAGGCAACATACTGTCCTGGAGTCTTGATTGTGGCTGCAGAAATGGCTATCTATTCTCCTTACAATAGAATCCACTACCACTATAGCTCTGCCACTCTTTTTCCTGCCCTCCTGTGCAGCAGAGCCACCCATGCTGCTGCCCTCCCCTGATGAGTCATCCCCCCAACAGTACCCAAAGTGGTGTATCTGTTTTGGAGGGGGATGACCGCAAGGGACCCCAGCTCTACCTTCCTTCCGCTGCTCTTCCTGCTGGTCACCCATTCCCCATCTGTCTGTGTAACCTTTACCTGCGGTATAACCAACTCACTAAACGTGCTATTCACGGCATCCTCAGCGTCGCGGATGCTCCAGAGTGAATCCATCCACATCTCCAGTGCCACAATGCAGTCTGTCAGGAGCTGCAGCTGGATAAACTTCGCGCACATGTAGTCGTTCCAGTGTCCCTGAGTTCCCACATAGTACAGGAGGAGATGACACGTGTCCGAGCTCTCCTGCCATGACTTAACCCCTAGATTAACTTTGGCAACAACAATGAAATAGGTTACCTACTGATAAAGGAAAAGAAAAAGAAAAATGCCTCACCAATCACCAGCCAATCACTTATCCCCTTGGCTGTGACGTCATCCTTCGATTTCTTTCTAATTCTTTTTGCCTTCTCTCCCTGCACCAGCTGGCTCCTCCTCAACGCTGCCGCCACCTCCCCGACTGATGGGCCTTTGAAAGGCTGCCTCGTCCGACTCCTGCTGCGCCTCTTCGATGGTAGCACTGCCGATTACGGGAATCAGTTCCTTTGTGTACATTCTCAGTTTAGTACAATTGGGGGTTATGCAGATGATGACTGTTCAGTGGTTGCTGACATCAGTTCCCATGTGAATGATTGCTGTATGCCATGTGGTTGTATGATATGTAATTCTATCACCAGGTTGCTGAGATGTCCCCCTCTCTCCGTCTCCTATCTCCAGTTGTTCAGCCACTCCTAATACTTTCAACGCAGCTGCCTCTGCTGTTGCGAGCATGGCAAGTGAAGGAGGGCCACCTCCAGTTCACGCTTTCTCCCTCATATTGTGCGCTCTCTTCACCTGCAAGGAGGGAAAAAAGAGAAGGTTGAGTGAGATTGATGGAATGAGCGTAAGGAATGGATGGGTTACATCTTTCGAGGGTGTCTATGATGGAGTGGGGTGGAAATGCATATTGTTAGTTGGTATGATTGCATTAAGATGAGGGAGAGTGTGAGTGGTGGCCAGTAAGATGGGAGTGTGATAATGTAGATAGAGAGAGAGGGATGGGTGGACATGCAAGGTAAGTTGGTGTGAGTAAGGATGTGCAGGAGTAGGGTTGGGAAAGCAGAGTATGGGAATGTGCAAGGTCATGAAGGGATTAAAACATGAGGATAAGTGTTTTTAATTTGAAGCATTGGGAGACTGGGAGCCAATGTCGATCAATGGGCACAGGGATGATGAGTAAATGGGACTTGTGTTTTAGATTATGGGCAGCAGAGTTTTGGATTCGCTGAAGTTATTGGAATGTGGAGGCTGGGAGACCAGTCAGGAGAGCATTGGAATAATTGAGTCTGGAGGTGACAAAGACATTGATGAAAGTTTCAGTAGCAGATGGGCTGAAGCAAGGTGGAGACGAACGATGTTATGGAAGTGGAATTTTTTTGATGGAGAAAATATGGGATCAGAATCTCAGCTCCAAGTTGAATAGCACACTGAGATTGGTTAACTTGCGACAGTGGCTGGGGAGGAGGATGGAATCGAAGGCTAGGGAACAGAGTTTTTGACACGGATTAAAGACGATGGCTTCAGTTTTTCCAACGTTCAACTGGACAAAATTGCAACTCATCCAGGATTGGATGTTGGACAAGCAGTCTAACAACACAGACACAGTAGAGGGGTTTAAAGGAAGTGGTGGAGAGGTAGAGCTGGATAGCAAATATTTTTGAGTCCATTTCTGGTTTAGCTTTGGAGATTGCCCAGAATGGATAATTTAGAAAACTAACTACTGTATCAGAATAAAAGCTGGAATTTGTTATGAAGAAACGTGGGCACATTTTTGGTGGGGTTAGCCTCCATTTTGCATAGAAATGTACAAGAGTGGCAGTATACCACGGAAAGAAGCAACATGGGTCAATGACTCTAAAAATTGGCAGATCTTTGAATTGTTTGCACCTTATTATTCAGATATTCATGATTTGAACAATATGACTTACACATTGTGATTACGCACAAAACCATAATGGTATAAGCATGCAATGACATTGCAATACCCAATTGGATAACTGCACTTAATCTCTTACAAACTGCTCTCTCAGATACATGTAAATAAAAGAGAGTCAACTGCCCTCATCTACTTAGAACAGAAAATCAACAGGGAATGCAAAATTACAAATGCAAAGTTTCACTTCTCACACTAGCAAAGTTTTGCTGTGACATCACTTATCCATTTTTCTTTCCCATTAAAGAGCTGTCATGTATTTCTTCAAAATTCAAATATCATTTATAATATTTATTCATCATTTTGAATGCTGAGATTTGTATCCAGACACTGGGTGCGGCTAATCATCATGAGCCAATAGTAGAGGGGGAATTTGAACAAACGGCCACTGTGAGAAGGCCCCCACACCTGTTCAGTGGGGTGCGTTATTTTCTTCCATGGGCTGCATTCCATTTCCAAATTGATGGAGTCATAGCCCTTCCTATTTACTAAAACCATTGGACTGTAGATGGTCACATGCATGGGTGCAGTCAATGACTCTTAGTACCATGGGAAAAGCAACAGCTCTGCTGCAGCTTATCACTGCAGAACCTTGTGTAGCTGGGTATGTGGAAATGCAGCGCATCAGGTACTACCTTCATTATGCTGCATGTGGAAAAGCAGGTGACCCCTGAGACATCCCTGCAGCTGCCCAGAAGCTCCCTATGGTATAAAAGTGGCTGTGCATTGCAAATGTTTCACATTCCCTTAGAGTTTTTCTTGGACTGAACTGCACATCTGAGTCACAGCTTGCCAGTTGAGCTTGAGCCTCCTCATCATAGAATCATGCAGTACCGAAGACGCCATTCGGCCCATCTTGCCTGTGTCTGCTCTTTGAAAGAGCTATCCAATTAGTCCCACTTCCCTGCTCTTACCACGTAGACCTGCAATTTTTTCCTCTTCAATAATTTATCCAGTTCCCTTTTGAAAGTGTACTGTTTATGTACTATTGCTCAGTTATGCCCAGGCATATATCTGCTGGCTTCTATAGTACATGCCTGCTTGTGCCCTCTGTACTCCTTGATGACCCTTTTCTCCTCCTGCTCACAGCAAGTTACCTGGATATAGTGGAACAGGTCACTACTATTCACTTCTGTAATCACTAAGGTGATATTTGGAAATCCTTCCTGTCATTAAGCTTCCCGACTTCAGATCAGACTTGCAATAGAGTATTCACTTTTCAATTAATTTGCATAGATGTGTCATTTTGCATAAGTCTTTCATGATTGGAACAAGGATATTAAATAGCAAAAAACAACTATTTGTCCTGAATTTTTGGCTAATTCATTTTGGTGGGACAGGAATCTCGCAATCAGCACTAAACACAGAGACATCGTTTTCTACAAACATTTTGTACCCCATTTTACTTGTCTTTTTTTGTGAAATGTCACACAGTTTTTGGCGGGTGTGCTGCATTGATTCTGGCCAGCATATTGGGGCAGAAGCTGATTTCTCTGGTTTCAGCCTCAACATCAATCCCCCGGAATTTCCAAGCATGATTCGGCTCCTCCTTCGATCCACCTCCCGAGTCCCCAGGAACCCATGACCAGGTGAATGATATACAAGTCAAATCGAATCCTGTTTAATCATCGTTAAAAAAATATCCCATCAACCAACTGAATTTAACGGTATGTTTTGTCAAGCTAGCAGCAGTTTATTCAGTCATCTCAAAATATTTTTTAGTGATTTAAGGAAAAAAGCAAATGCAAGAAAATTTAAATAAAAACCGAAAATGCTGTAAATACACTGCAGGGCTGTTGGCATCTGAAAAAGAAAGATAAGTCACCCTTTTGGTTGAAAAACCACAGCAGAGTTGTTTGCAATGTTTCTCACCCTGTAAAATATCACTTGGTTAAATTTTTTGGTAGCGAGTGGTTTTCAATGCTTTCCGTAGATGAACATATCATTAATAATGAAACCCACCAAACCCACCAAATCGGTCTTCATTTTGTGAGCCTTGCAACAAGTGTGGTAAGAGATACACTTTCAACAATCCTCTTAACAGCTTTTAATGATGTTTAAAATTTTTCATTGCTTATGTTAAGATTTTTTTAACTAGATTTTCAAGTTTCCCACACAACAATCCCCCCTAAGCCCAGATGAAGTCTATATATTTATAAACAAGTTAGAATCCATGAGATCATTTCATTAAGGACCAAGCACTAGAAATAGAGTTTTGTTTTCATTTTGATTGTAAAGGTTAATAAGCAGTTAGAATATGATTCATATATGTCCAGTGTCTAATCTTTGACATTTGCGTGAACCTTAATGTGGCCAAGCAGTTAATCCAGTACACATTGTTTTTAACTGCAAGGCCTCATTATTCAGCAACAGCCAACGTGACTGCACAGAAGGCTCGTGATACAAACCACATGTACTATTTTTACTCTACAAACAATGGGCCCAAGTTTCGAGCCGCGCCTGAACGGCGCAGTCCCGACCTGGACGCCCATTTTTCGCGCCACAAAGTGCGCCTAAAAAAAACCTCTGTATTCTCCACCTCCCTGCAGGTCCTCTGACCCTCGGCGCAGCGCAGCAGGAGCTGTGGGGGGGCGGAGCCAGGTCCCTGCGCTGAAAACAGTGCCGGGACCTCTGCACATGCGCGCTACAGTGGGCGCGCAAGTGCAGTAGCTCCAGGCACCCGAAACTGTGTGGGAGGGGCCCGAAGCACGCAGCCCCTAGCCCTGGCCGAATGGCCTCACTGAGGCTGCGTGAATAAGGCTCCTCCCACGCCCAGCTCCTGCTTCCTCCCGACCCGACTCGACTCCCGCTTCCCGCCCCCGGAGCGGACCCGACACCCGCTCCCCCCCCCCCGCCCCCGGACCGGACCGGACCCGACACCCGCTCCCCCCCCCCCCGCCCCCGGGCCGGACCCGACACCCGCTCCCCCCCCCCGCCTCCGGACCGGACTTGACACCCGCTCCCCCCGCCCCCGCCCCCGGACTGGATCCGACCTGACCTCCCTCTCCCTCCCTCTCTCCCTCCCCCCGACCCGAACCGAGCCGATCTCCCTCCCACCACCCCCCCCCCGACCCGACCCAATGCCACCTACCTGTAAATCTGGTGCTGGGGACGGGCCCTGCCCGAAGTCTCGGGCCCGGCCCGTTCAGCCTCCCTCCCCCTTCTCCTTCCCCCCCACCCCCCAATCTCCTTTCCCCCCCAATCTCCTTCCCCCCCTAATCTCCTTCCCCCCCAATCTCCTTTCCCCCCAATCTCCTCCCCCCAATCTCCTTCCCCCTCCAATCTCCTTCCCCCCCCAATCTCCTTCCCCCCTGCCAATCTCCTTCCCCCCCAATCTCCTTCCCCCCCAATCTCCTTCCCCCCCAATTTCCTTCCCCCCCAATCTCCTCCTCCCCCAATTTCCTTCCCCCCAATCTCCTTCCCCCCCCAATCTCCTTTCCCCATCTCCTTTCTCCCCCTTCTCCCCTTTATCCCCTTCTCCCCCCTCCCCCCTTCTCCCCTTCTCCCCCCTCCCCTTCTCCCCATCCCTCCCCCTTCTACCCCCTCCCCCTTCTCCCCCATCGCTCCCCCTTCTCCCCCATCCCTCCCCCTTCTCTCCCTCTACCCCCCCTCCTCCCCCTCCCCTCGCTGTCAGAAACACAGACACTGACAGACAGAGAATGAGAGACACACAGACAGACAGAGAGATAGAGACACTGACAGAGACACACTGAGGGGGGCATCCCAGCACGCTGTTGGAGGGCTCCCTGTGCTGCAGTCGGTAAGTAGAAATGTTTTATTTATTGATTTAAAATTTTTTTATTTCTTATTAAGTTTTTTTGAGTGATTTATTGGTTGATTTATTGATGTATTTATCATTTATTATTGATGATGGCTCTTTATTTGTAAAACTGAAGTGTTTAATGTTTGTAAACTTCCCTTTAAACACCCCCTCCACCATTCCCTACGCCTGATTTGTAACCTACGCCTGATTTTCTAAAGTGTAGACAAGGTTTTTTCGAGCGTACAAAAATCTTCACTTACTCCATTCTAAGTTAGTTTGGAGTAAGTTTTCACTCACAAAACTTTGAAATCAGGCGTAAGTGGCCGGACATGCCCCCTTTTGAAAAAAAAATTCTGTTCCAAAGTGAAACTGTTCTCACTGACTAGAACTGGAGCAAACTAAATGATGAAAATTCCGATTTCTAAGATACTCCGTTCTACACCAGTTGCTCCTAAAAATCAGGAGCAAATCATGTGGAAACTTGGGGCCAATGATTCTACATTTCATCTTCACAGTACTTGTACTTTATAATCACTTAATATGTGAAGATATTTAGAATAAGAAACATTTAAAAATGCACAATTTTTTTTATACTTGCAGTATTCTGCTTAAAACAAGCATTTGTAATTATATTTGTGATTACTTTGGCACAAAATTCCTGCCACACGTCAACATATATAGTACAGAGTATACCATAGGAAAGTAGAATGTTTGTAGTTTTAGTAAAATGGAAATCCTGAGATATTCATACATGGCTGTGCTATTATTGTGTAACTACAATACAGTGAGCTGGATTTCTCTCTTCCCATTGGAAATGAGGGTCTGCCATGATTTCTTCATGTCACTCAGATCCTGCTGTGACCCTGACCCAGGTTTCTGGCTTGAGGGGTCATTACCTATACAGGGTGAGCTTCACCAAAAAAGGGAACCTGCTGCTACCGAGGAGGAGGAGGTGGCTGCACTCGAGTGGGACATCTGCTGCAGCACCATGAAGAGAGGGGGCTGATGTTAGAGTGGGCAGAATGTACCGTAAACCTGGGAATACTTTTAAATGCAAGCCTTGGTCTGTACTGGGCCTTCAGGCTGCAGTGGTTGGGGCCTTTAATGAACGAGAGGCAGCCACTACAAGGGTCTCTTTCTCCAATCGGTGAACTAGCTGGCCTGATGCCACTGTGCCAGAGGCTACCACCACTCCTCTCCTAGTGGTTCCTGGTTTCAATGATATCAATGGCAGAAGGCAGGGAAATTGGACAGGTTACTGGGCCCTGGCTCCCTGGCATCATTTACATGCAGTGGTTGTGGTGAAGGAAATACCAGTGGCCTTCTCTGCTGAGATGGAAGGAGCATTATCTGGGTCAGAATAGGCCTCCCCACTCAATTTTTCTTGATTTTCCTCCACCAATCCACTCTATCTTGAGGGGCACAGTGAAAGAAAATCCAGACAGTAGTATTACCTGTTTGTGCCAACACATCCTTCATATTCTGCTGGCACAGACCACCTGTATTTTTCCTTTTGATGGCAAAAGTTTCAGAATGATTCTCTACTTCCTGTCCATCATTCTGCTTCTCTCACTTTTTATTCCTTGATTGGGATCTCCCTTCCCATTCTCCTGAAGTAGTTGGCTCCTGCTAACATTCAGTTACCCTCTGGTACTCGCTAGTTATCCATTATTCATGTATGAATCTTGATGGTGGGTTTTGCCAGACTATTTCACTACAGGAGCATTTCTTCTGAATCCTATCCTGTTCTCAGCTGACGTCCACACGTATGGACTTTCAGCAGGAGTCACTGAATAGTGATCAGAAATCGAGAATTATCCTTTCTCAACCCAAGGGACATTGAGGCTGATTGTAACATGCAAGGTGGCCTGGGTGAGGTCAGGGATTAAATCTGGGACATTACTGGCTTGTGTGGTTCAGTTCCATATGGGGCTGGATTTCCGGTCTTTTGCTCCCCGGAAGGGCGGCAATGGCGGCGGGAACGTTTTCCGGGCAGGCAACCAGCTCGCAGTGCCCCTCTGGGAAATTAGTTGCCAGGTTTGCGGGGGCGCTGAGCAGCACTGCCCGGGAACGTCGAGCTGGTGTGGAACGCCAGCGGTTTTGACTGCGCTTCGATTTTAAATTGACCCTGAGCCTCTAGTGCCCCGTAGCGTGCCCTCGTGGGACCGCTGGAAAACAAGGCAGTCAGAGCTGTCCCTTAGCATTCCGCTCCACACTCAGGGTCCAGTTGATGAATTTTGGGGCTGAGGATACAATCCATTTCCTGGCGCCAACTTTACCGCCCCGCCGCCATTATCGCCCCGAAATGACCAGAACTGAAAATCCAGCCCCATGATACCTTAAACAAGCAAAGCCATTGTCTAAGGAAACTTCCCAAAGCAGTTTCTCCTTTTTATGTTTCCCACAGATTAACATGCATCGAACAGGTTCCATGGCTCTGCTATTTCTGTGCTTCAACTCATTCATAATCCTTTCTCCTATGACCAGGCTGTACAACTTTCTGGTTCCATCTATCTTTCTGGCAGAATCTAGTCGTCAGTATCTGAAAAAATACAATTAGATAAACATAAATGACACAGGCTGGTCTGTGTTGAGGGAGGCAATTTAGTGACTCCTGTTGGAAAGTGCTTGTTTCAAAAAGGCCCAAATAAGAGTTCTATACACAAATGCACGTAGCATATGGAATAAAACAAGCGAATTAGAAACGCAAATTCAGCTTAAAGGATACAATGTAGTAGCCATCACTGAGACCTGGCTACAAACACGGCATGACTAAGAGATAAATATTCCAGGTTATAAGATCTTTACAAAAGACAGGGAAATTGGAAAAGGAGGAGGATTGGCAATATTGATAAAGTACACTATTACAGTATTAACATGAAGGGATATCAGTGAGGGTGATCAGGCAGTAGAAACTCTCTGGGTAGAATTGAGGAACAGAAAAAATGCAAGATTTAGATGGGAGTTGTCTACAGGAAACTTCCCAAAGCAGTTGTCTAAGGAAACTTCCCAAAGCAGTTTCTCCTTTTTATGTTTCCCACAGATTAACATGCATCGAACAGGTTCCATGGCTCTGCTTTTTCTGTGCTTCAACTCATTCATAATCCTTTCTCCTATGACCAGGCTGTACAACTTTCTAGTTCCATCTATCTTTAGCAGTCATGAAGTAGCAGTATGCATAAATACAGAGATCAGAGAAGCTGTTGTAAAAGCAGAGTGGTAATAAAGGGAGACGTTAATTTCTCACATAGACTGGGAGAAGCTGAACAGCTCGAGTCCCAAAGGCAGCGAATTTCTTGAGTGTATTTGAATCAGTTTTCTGGAATGATATGTTCTTGAACAAACCAGAGGACAGGCCATACTAGATTGTGTGATGAGTAATGAGCCAGAATTAGTCAACAGTCTTCCGGTAAGGGAACATGTAGCTGACAGTGAGCATAACATGATTGAATTCGTTATTAGGTTTGAGAGGGAGAAGGGTGAGTCACAAACCAAGGTTTTAAATTTAGGTAAGGCTGACTATGAAGGGATGAGGCAGAAATCAACCACAGTGAACTGGGTGGGACTGCAGATGAACAGTTGAAGAAGTAGTTGGTACAATACAGGATCTCTACATACCCCTAAAGGGCAAGAGCTCTACTTGTGTAATTATACAAAGAGGTGAGAGATATAAAACTAAATCTAAAAGAAAGGGCTTATACAAATGCAAAGAATAGTGGAGAGCCAGTGGACTGTTAGAGATATAAAGAACAGCAAAGGGATACAAAGGAAGGAGTAAGAGCAGCAAAAAGGGAATATGAGAAAAAGCCTGCGAGGGATATTAGGATACCGCTAAAAGTTTTTAGAAGTACATTAAGAGAAAGAGGGTGGCGAAGGGAAATGTGGGCCCCTAAAAGGTCGGGGCTGAACTTGCCCTTTTTTAAAGAGCCGTTACTGCCTCAAAGAGGCAGTGACGGTGCGGAAAGTACTCACCGCTCGGTTGGCGCGGAGCCCCCACCCCGCCAACAACATCACAAAGTAGTGCGACAATGAACATGCCATTTTTCTCACCCAAACCCCCAATTCTCAAGGTTATGGGCCCAAGTTTGCACAGGATAAAAAACGGGCGCCCCTCCGAGCTGGGTGCCCGTTTTTCGCGCCTAAAGCGGCACCAGAAAAAAAACGCGCTATTCTCGAGCGCTTTGCAGCTCCTTGTCTGTTTGGCGTGGCGCCCAGGGGGGTGGAGCCTACACTCGCGCCGATTTTGTAAGTGGGAGGTGGCGGGTACTATTTAAATTAGTTTTTTTCCTGCCGGCAACGCTGCGCGTGCGCGTTGGAGCGTTCGCGCATGCTCAGTGTGAAAAAAACATTGGTACTCGGCCATTTTTGTAGTTCTTTGCAGCTGTTTAATTTTTGAACATTTTTTAATAAAATCACATTGCCATCAGCACATCAGCACTGAGGCTACCCT
The DNA here is from genome assembly GCF_044704955.1 of Pristiophorus japonicus. Taxonomy (NCBI): domain Eukaryota; kingdom Metazoa; phylum Chordata; class Chondrichthyes; family Pristiophoridae; genus Pristiophorus; species Pristiophorus japonicus. The sequence goes on along the minus strand of NC_091978.1, from coordinate 116,032,961 downwards.
TCTCACTGTCTCCTTCCCCTCCCTCCCCTCCGCGGCAACAAACGGCAGTCTCCTTCCCCTCCCTCCCCTCCGCGGCAACAAGCCGCTGTCTCCTTCCCCTCCCTCCCCTCCCTCCATGGCAACAAGCCGCTGTCTCCTTCCCCTCCCTCCCCTCCCCTGCGCGGCAACAAGCCGCTGTCTCCTTCCCCTCCCTCCCCTGCGCGGCAACAAACGGCGGTTTCCTTCGAACGATGGCTGAAGCACTTTCACACAGGTAGGAAGATGGTTTATTTAATCTTTTCTTTGCTTATAAATGTTTATTCAGGTTGGATTTATTTGTATAATATTTGTAGAAGTATAAATAAGGATTGATTGTAGAATTTAATGACTTCCCTTCCCCCCCCCCACCTTGTTCTGGACGCCTAATTTGTAACCTGCGCCTGGTTTTTTAATGTGCAGAACAGGTTTTTTCAGTTCTACAAAAATCTTCACTTGCTCCATTCTACTTTAGTTTGGAGTACGTTTTCACTGTGGAAACTTTCAAATCAGGCGTCAGTGGCCGGACACGCCCCCTTTTGAAGAAAAAATTCTGTTCTAAAGTAGAACTGTTCTACCTGACTAGAACTGCAGAAAAAAAAATGTGGAGAATTGCGATTTCTAAGATAGTCCGTTCTCCACCAGTTGCTCCTAAAAATCAGGCGCAAATCATGTGGAAACTTGGGCCCTAAGTAATGTCTCACCATTCACTCCAAGTGATAAAGCCACTTCCCAGGTAGCATGCAGAAATGGACGAGACGGGAATGTTGTGCAAAGAAATACATTTATGTGCGTTATAATATAACTGAAACTTAACATTAACATTTTGTCATGCACCCATGTGCCTATCCTTGTGCATCTAGGATTGTGTCATTTTTCAGTTCCGCGTGCTTCTATGTGGTGCAACCCCTGTGGCTTCAGCATAGGTAGAGGCGGGCTGCTCACTTCACTGCTGCAACTGTTTTGACACTTTTGGCAGATACCCTCTGGGCTTTGGAGCCTGTGAGGGCCCTGCCAAAGACTGCTCCTTCTACAACTATGCCGGGGCAGACTAGGCCATCGGGATCCGAGGCAGCATGTGGGGCTCTGACTGAAGCGGATGCAATGGGTGAGAAGTGGGAGCGTTTTGATAAGAGCCCCCACTTCCATGTCCCCTCTCAGCATTATCCATCTCATGGGCCACCTGCACTTCCCTGCTAGCAAGGAGCTAGAGATCACCAAGCTGACCATCAATGGGGCGATGAACACCCAAGACTTTTTTAGTATCCCTCCTTGAGATGAGGTCACTGAGTGTCTGCAATCTGTTGTTCACAACAAGCATGTTCTCCTTGGACTGCCACACTTTTTGCTCCATGCAGGTGGCCAGCCTTTCCATGGAGCAGCACATCGTCGCCATCGCCTGCAAGATGGAAGTGCTCATGTCAGAGATGGACTCCTCCATCTCTGTACAGTCGCACACATCGTGGCTACAAAAGTTGCCAGAGACTTGCATATTTGGTGCTGCCCCTCCAAGATCACCCTCTGTGTTGATGGCCCCCAAGGTTCAGCATCTGCAGAGCTTGGAACGTCCTGCATCCTCGGCGAGGAGTCTTCATTGCTCCACCATCTACTCTTGCTCACTTTTAATGTGTGAGACACCAGGTGACAACACTACCCTATCTCTCACACGAGTGTCAGTGGTGGTTAGTTAAATGGGGATGTGAATAGGTACATAGACCGAGAGGGATGGGTACACCTGTAAGGTAGGTTGGCGTGAGGAGTGACATGCTGGAGTAGGCTTGGGAAGGCAGAGTGATGGGGTTGGGAGTGACACACACCAGGATGTAGGTGAACGCAGCATTGTGCTCACCTTTCCTGACTTGTTTAGATCATTAAATATTTTGCGGCACTGGATATACATCCGCCTCATGACATCCCTGCTGCTGACCTCCTCCGCGATCTCTAGCCATGCCCTCTGGTTGGTCTTTTGCACCCATCCCCAGGGAAGAGGACCTCCCTGCGTGCTCTGACTCTCTGGACCAGCACCTCCAGTGAGGCATCAGGGAATCTTGGTGCAGCCTTCTGTGAGTGTGACTCCAGGATCCCCACAAATCTCAGTGATATGCAACAATTTGTAGTTCTCCCAAACATCTTTACCTCCCCTAAAACAACCTATAACTGGGATGTATGCAAGGCTGCTTCTAATATCCACGCTGAAAACGAGTCGTTGATGACGTCCTCAGACCCGCTCTATTTAATTGGGCCGAAAAATCCACATGTGGCTGGAAAGTTGGTATAGAAGGGAGGGCTTTAAATTCTTGAGCCATTGGGACCGCCTCTGGGAGAGATGGGACCTGCACAAACCGGACGAATTGCACCTCAACAGCACTGGGACCAATATCCTCATGGGAAGTTTTGCTAGTGCTGTTGGGGAGAGTTTAAACTAACTTGGCAGGGGGATGGGAACCCGAGAACAAATTCAAAAGGGAAGGAAGTAAAGCAGAAATTGGATAGCAAGAATCCAGAAAGCGAATCTGTAAGACAGAGGAAACAAGACTTAGCAAGTAGTAAGCAAGGAGGTCTTCCTGTGCTGAATGGTATATACTTTAATGCAAGGAGTATAGCGAATAAGGTGGATGAGCTAAGAGCACAGGTAGACACTTTGGAGTATGTCATGTATGTATGCTTGGATTTACTAGCCACCAGGTGGCGCCACTGTCGGAGGTCATTGTGCTGTGCGCACGTGTGTGTGGCCCAGATATAAAAGGCCAGCCATCATGCTTGACAAATCTTCTGGAATTTTTTGAGGATGTTTCCAATAAAGTGGACAAAGGAGAACCAGTTGATGTGGTATATTTGGACTTTCAGAAGGCTTTCGACAAGGTCCCACACAAGAGATTAATGTGCAAAGTTAAAGCACATGGGATTGGGGGTAGTGTGCTGACGTGGATTGAGAACTGGTTGTCAGACAGGAAGCAAAGAGTAGGAGTAAAGGGGTACTTTTCAGAATGGCAGGCAGTGACTAGTGGGGTGCCGCAAGGTTCTGTGCTGGGGCCCCAGCTGTTTACATTGTACATTAATGATTTAGACGAGGGGATTAAATGCAGTATCTCCAAATTTGCGGATGACACTAAGTTGGGTGGCAGTGTGAGCTGCGAGGAGGATGCTATTAGGCTGCAGAGTGACTTGGATAGGTTCGGTGAGTGGGCAAATGCATGGCAGATGAAGTATAATGTGGATAAATGTGAGGTTATCCACTTTGGTGGTAAAAACAGAGAGACAGACTATTATCTGAATGGTGACAGATTAGGAAAAGGGAAGGTGCAACGAGACCTGGGTGTCATGGTACATCAGTCATTGAAGGTTAGCATGCAGGTACAGCAGGCGGTTAAGAAAGCAAATGGCATGTTGGCCTTCATAGCGAGGGGATTTGAATACAGGGGCAGGGAGGTGTTGCTACAGTTGTACAGGGCCTTGGTGAGGCCACACCTGGAGTATTGTGTACAGTTTTGGTCTCCTAACTTGAGGAAGGACATTCTTGCTATTGAGGGAGTGCAGCGAAGATTCACCAGACTGATTCCCGGGATGGCGGGACTGACCTATCAAGAAAGACTGGATCAACTGGGCTTGTATTCACTGGAGTTCAGAAGAATGAGAGGGGACCTCATAGAAACGTTTAAAATTCTGACGGGTTTAGACAGGTTAGATGCAGGAAGAATGTTCCCAATGTTGGGGAAGTCCAGAACCAGAGGTCACAGTCTAAGGATAAGGGGTAAGCCATTTAGGACCGAGATGAGGAGAAACTTCTTCACCCAGAGAGTGGTGAACCTGTGGAATTCTCTACCACAGAAAGTAGTTGAGGCCAATTCACTAAATATATTCAAAAGGGAGTTAGATGAAGTCCTTACTACTCGGGGGATCAAGGGTTATGGCGAGAAAGCAGGAAGGGGGTACTGAAGTTTCATGTTCAGCCATGAACTCATTGAATGGCGGTGCAGGCTAGAAGGGCTGAATGGCCTGCTCCTGCACCTATTTTCTATGTTTCTATGTTTCTATGCTAAGAAAAGGCGACAACTGGGTTTTGAGGTGCGTCTCAAGATAGAGCTTTTGAGAAAGGTACTAATCTGCTTTGCTCTAATGAGCTGCTGGTACATTATGATCCATGTAAGCATTTAGTGTTGGCCTGTGATGTTTTGTCATATGGAGTTGGTTGCGTGCTCCATCAAGCTAATGAGTCGGGCAAATTACAACTTGTTGCATATGCTTCAAAAAGTTTGTCAAAAGCAGAAAGAGCCTACAGCATAGTAGAGAAAGAAGCACTAGCCTGTGTGTATGGTGTTAAAATGATGCATCGGTACCTGTTTGGTCTTCGGTTTGAACTGGAAACAGACCACAAGCCACTCATTTCATTGTTTTCGGAAAACAAAGGTATCAATACCAATGCATCATCCCGCATCCAGAGGTGGGCGCTGACATTATCTGCCTATGATTATGTCATTCATCATAGACCTGGTACTGAGAATTGTGCCGATGCATTGAGCCGTCTGCCGTTGCCCACACTGGAGGTGGAAACGTCACAACCGGCAGACCTACTGTTAGTCACGGATGCTTTTGAAAGTGAAGAATCCCTGTCACGGCCCAACAAGTTAAGACCTGGATCAGCCAGGATCTGATATTATCGATTGTGAAACGTTGTATCCTTAGTGGTGATTGGTCTGCCATACCCAAGCAAATGTGTGAGGAGACCAAATCTTACATGAGTCGCAAAGACGAACTATCCATTAAATCAGATTTTATACTGTGGGGTAATAGTGTTGTTATGCCCAAGAAAGGCAGAGGGAAATTTGTGCATGATCTACATAGCACGCATCCCGGTATTGTCATGATGAAAGCCATTGCCAGGTCTCATGTATGGTGGCCTGGAATTGACTCTGGTCTGGAATCATGTGTGCATCAGTGCAACCCTTGCATGCAGCTTAGTAAAGCACCAGCGGAATCGTTGCTGTTAGCGCGAATGAAATCCTGGAAGAATCACTCGTCACTCTGGGTCGGTTCCAACATCAAAACGGTCTTTATTACGCCGGCGGGGAAAAAGTCTCTGGGTTACTCCAGGCACTACTCTCCACCGAACAAAGAAATTCATCAGTATTTATGTCTTTTACACCAGTTTATTACATTTACGCAGCCTATGTCGGCTGGACACAATCCAATCATAACGATTATAGATTACAAATCGATTCCTCTGCCCCCCCCAGGCACCAGGGGTCTGCATGATCATCTCATTTTTAACTAGAGCTTGCTCATGCCCTCATGATGTTCTCCAGACCCCCTTATCTCTACTGTCCTTGGGTTCTGCGCCTAAACTCCTTATCTTAACCTAGTTACAGGATTCCCTTTGTTCAGTGTTCTACCGGGAAATCTCATCTGGGGTTGCTGATTAGAGACATTCTGTTGTGTAAAGAACTGCAGTACTATCAATTAGCTAGGAATGTAGTCAAGTCTCTCAGCTGAATTCCCCTAATGCTTTGCGGAACATCTGGCAGCCATTTTATATATCTGGCAGCCGCATATATACACACATCTACCCTGCAGGTGCCTTTGTCTTTGGGAGTGCCCTACAACAGTCGCAGAGTCTGTGGTCGTGGCCATCTAAACCATGGTCCAGGATCCACATCGACTTTGCAGCTCCCTTCCTGGGAAAGATATTCTTAGTTGTGGTGGATGCTTATTCCAAGTGGATAGAGTGTACAATCATGTCATCCAGCACATCCACAGGTACCACTGAGAGTCTTCGTATCACGTTTGCTCCACATGGTCTGCCTGACATCGTTGTCAGCGACAACGGATCTTGCTTCATCAGTATGGAGTTTCAAGAGTTCATGAAACTCAATGGTATCAAACATGTGAGGTCAGCACCATTCAAACCCGCATCCAATGGACAAACAGAGTGTGCGGTCCAAACTATCAAGCAGAGTATGAAATGTGTAACTCAAGGTTCAGTACAAACTTGCTTGTCACGCATATTGCTTAGTTACAGGATAAGACCCCATACGCTTACCGGGGTCTCCCCTGCTGAACTATTGATGAAGAGAGGTCTCAAGACCAGGCTCTCTCTTGACTTGAATAATCGTGTCGAATACAGACGTCAAAGTCAGCAAGGGTATCATGATCGCGCTACTGTGTCACGCGACATTTCTATCAATGATCCTGTGTATGTACTGAATTGTGGTCAAGGTCCCGAATGGATCGCCGGTATTGTTACGGCCAAGGAGGGTAACAGAATGTTTATCGTTAAGCTCAAGAACGGGCAGACATACAGGAAACATGTCGATCAGATAAAGCTGCGGCACACGGATGAACCAGAAGAGTCTGAGGAAGACACATTCAGTGACCAACCAACCTACCCTCAGTCATCAGAGGACTCTGCTGTTATCAGTGAATCTGGACATCCAATCACTGACATGGTCAATGAATCTGGACTTTCAATCCTTGACATGGTCATTGCCACTCCCATCAGATCGGCTACCCAGCCCCCAGTCATAACAGACTCAGAACGCTCACCCAAGCCTGAAGTTGAACTGAGACGTTCAGCTCGGGAGCGGAAAGCCCCGGACCATCTCAATTTGTAAAAAGACTAATATCTTAAAGGGGGATATTGTCATGTATATATGCTTGGGTTTACTAGCCACCAGGTGGCGCCACTTTCGGAGGTCATTGGGCTGTGCGCACGTGTGTGTGGCCCAGGTATAAAGGGTAAGCCATCTTGCAATGTAATCACTTTGGGCCCAAATAAAGTAGAGCCAGGTTTGTACCTGTTCGAAGTTTACAGTATTCAGACTATTGAGTTATTGCATACAAACAGAGTGTGACATTATAGCCATTACAGAAGCATGGCTGAAAGAGGGGCAGGTTTTGCAGATCAATATTCCTGGCTACAGTATTTTTATACAAGATAGAGAGGGGGGTAAAAAGGCGGGGGTGGGGAGTTCATGGTACTTATTAAAGATTACAGCGGTGAGGAGGGATGAGATGTTAGAGGGATCATCAAATGAGGCCAAATGGGTCAAATTGAAAAATAAAAAAGGGGCGATCACACTGTTGGGCATGTATTATAGACTCCCAAACAGTGGGAGGGAGATAGAAGTGCAAATATGTAGGCAAATTGCTGTGAAGTCCAAAATCGATAGGCAGAGGAAATTTACTAGGATGCTGCCTGGAATGGAGAATCTTAGTTATGAGGAAAGATTGGATAGGCTGGGTTTGTTCTCAATGGAACGGAGGAGGTTGAGAGGAGACCTCATTGAGATATACAAAGTATTGAGGGGCCTGGTCGCAGTGGATAGTAAGGTCCATTTCCATTGGTGGAAGGATCTATTACGAGGAGGCTACTTTTAAGGTGGTTGGTGGAAGGTTTAGAGGGGATTTGAGGGGAAGCTTCTTTACGCAGAGGGTTGTGGGGATCTGGAACTTGCTACCTGGAAGAGTGGTGGATCCAGAAACCCTCACCACTCTTAAGAGATTGTTGGATGGGCACTTAAAGTGATGTAACCTGCAGGGTTACGGACCCAGAGCTGGTAATTGGGGTTAGACTGAATGACCTTTTGTTGGATGGCGCAGATGTAATGCAGGGAATCGAATACAGCCAGGGTGATCCCCTGGACTAGTTTCTATTGCCTGGATGGGTCGGAGAGGAATTTTCCCAGATTTTTCCCCCCAAATTGGCCTGGATTTTATCTGGTTTTTGCCTCTCCCAGGAGATCACATGGCTCTGGCTGAGGTGGAGAGTAGAGTGTTTCAGTATAAGGGGTGTCGCAGTTGTGTTGGGCAGACTGGTTGAGCTAGGTGCTCTTTGCTTTTCCGTCATTGTTCGTAGATTAATATGTAACCTTTAGGACTGCTGACCGAGGGCCGTTTGGCTCTTTGTCAGCTGGCGTGGACACGATGGTCCGAAATGGCCTCCTTCTGTACTGTAAATTTCTATGTTTCTAAAATTTCGATGTTTCTATGATTCTTTCAATTGATGCAATTGAGTTAGAAAATAGGTGCCCTTAGAGCCTGCACCACCATTAAATAAGATCATGGCTGATCATTCACCTCAGTACCCCTTTCCTGCTTTCTCTCCATACCCCTTGATCCCTTTAGCTGTAAGGGCCATATCTAACTTCCTCTTGAATATATCCAATGAACTGGCATCAACAACTCTCTGCGGTAGAGAATTCCACAGATTAACAACTCTCTGAGTGAAGAAGTTTCTCCTCATCTTAGTCCTAAATGGCTTACCCCTTATCCTTAGACTATGTCCCCTAGTTCTGGACCTCCCCAATATCGGGAACATTCTTCCTGCATCTAACCTGTCCAGTCCCATCAGAATTTTATATGTTTCTATGAGATCCCCTCTCATCCTTCTAAACTCCAGTGAATACAGGCCCAGTCGATCCAGTCTCTCTTCATTTGTCAGTCCAGTCATCCCAGGAATCAGTCTGGTGAACCTTCGCTGCACTCCCTCAATAGCTAGAACGTCCTTCCTCAGATTAGGATACCAGAACTGAACACAATATTCGAGGTGAGGCCTCACTAAAAGCCCTGTACAGCTGCAGTAAGACCTCCCTACTCCTATACTCAAATCCCCTAGCTATGAAGGCCAACATGCTATTTGCCTTCTTCACCGCCTGCTGTCCCTGCATTCCAACTTTCAATGACTGATGTACCATGACATCCAGGTCTCGTTGCACCTCCCCTTTTCCTAATCTGCCACCATTCAGATAATATTCTGCCTTCCTGTTTTTGCCACCAAAGTGGATAACCTCACATTTATCCACATTATACTGCATCTGCCATGTATTTGCCCACTCACCTAACCTGTCCAAGTCACCCTGAAGCCTCTTAGCGTCCTCCTCACAGCTCACACTGTTATATATGTATACTTGTATTTACTCTGTACAGCCACCAGAGGGCTCATCCCCTGGAGTACCAAGGGATCCCATAATCCCTTGGGAGCACAGCTATTTAAGGAGGCTAATATGTCCTTACTATACAGTATAAATGCACACGAGGCCCATACTTGAGAGAAGGTCACTCTGTGACCAGTAATCTTTTTTAGCCAGCACTGAAGTAATGAAGGTGGGTGGAGCTTCCCCTTTTATACCTGAAAGTCCAGGTTATGAGTGTCTCCCACAAGTTCACCACCTAGTGGTCAATGTTCTCATGGTGTACAACTTAGGTCAGTTTATACATGGGTTACAATGACAGTTGAATACATGACATCACCTCCCCCCACAAAGTCTTATTGGGATCACAGGTTAAGTCTCTCTGGTGGTTTACGCTCCCTTGTAGAGCGCCTGAGTTGGGGCTCTGGTTGTTGGGCGCTGGCCTGAGTGTCTGCTGCTTGCAGTGCCTCAGGCCTGTCCGGACTGTCCAAAGTGACTGGGCTCTACTCCACTTGGTGTAGTCCACGGCCAGATCAGCCATGATCTTGTTGAGTGGCGGAGCAGGCTCGAGGGGCTAGATGGCCTACTCCTGTTCCAAATTCTTACGTTCTTATGTTCTTATGTTCCGGTGTTCGGTCACCTGTGGAGGAGTGAACTCTACATCGTGTGCTTCCTCTGCTTCTTCTATGGGGTTGCTGAACCTCCTTTTTGTTTGATCCACGTGTTTGCAGCAGATTTGTCCATTGGTAAGTTTAACTACCAGAATCCTATTCCCCTCTTTGGCAATCACAGTGCCTGGGTGCCATTTAGCCTCTGCAGCGTAGTTGAGGACAAAGACAGGGTCACTGACATCAATACATTGAGCCCTCGCATTTCTGTCATGGTAGACACATTGTGACTGGCACCTGCTCTCAACAATTTCTTTCATGTTGGGGTGTATAAGGGATAACCTGGTTTTGAGCAGCTCTGTGGGTGGGACCCCTGTGAGCGAGTGTGGTCGGGATCTATTGACCAACAGGAGGCGTGATAAGTGGCTTTGTAGGGAAGCCCCTTGGATTCTGAGCATCCCCTGTTTGATTATCTGCACTGCTCGTTCCGCCTGGCCGTTTGAGGCCGGCTTGAACGGTGCCGTTGTGACATGGTTGATACCATTTCCTGCCATGAAGTCCTGGAATTCAGTGCTTGTAAAGCACGGGCCATTGTCGCTGACCAAGACGTCCGGTAGACCATGGGCGGTGAACATTACCCGTAGACTTTCTACCGTGGCAGAGGATGTGCTTGAATTGAGAATGTCACACTCGATCCATTTGGAGTAGGCGTCTACCACAACCAAAAGCATTTTTCCCATGAAAGGACCTGCATAGTCCACATGGATGCGTGACCACAGCTTAGCGGGCTAGGCCCAGGGGCTAAGGGCTATCCTGGGCGCATTGCCGAGCTGGGCACACGTGTTGCACCTGCGAACACAAAGTTCCAGGTCTGCATCTATCCCTGGCCACCAAACATGTGACCTGGCAATTGCCTTCATCATGACAATGCCAGGGTGCACATTGTGGAGTTCTCTGATGAACATCTCTCTGCCCATCTGGGGCATGACTACTCGGTTTCCCCATAGTAGGCAATCGGCCTGAATCGAGAGTTCATCCTTGCGCCTGTGAAATGGTTTAAATTCCTCAGGGCATGCCCCGAACGTGGTTTCCTAGTTCCTATTCAAGACACATTTCTTGAATAAAAAATGGTAGCGGGTCTCTATTATCCAGACTTTGATCTGATGGGCTGTCACGGGTGAGCCTTCATTTTCGAAAGCTTCAACAGCCATGACCATCTCAGCAGCATGCTCGGTTGCCCCCTCGGTGGTGGCTAGTGGGAGCCTGCTGAGTGCATTGGCGCAGTTTTCAGTGCCCGGTCTGTGCCGAATTGTATAGTCATAGGCGGCTAACGTGAGCGCTCACCTCTGTATGCGGGCCGACGCATTTGCATTTATGGCCTTGTTGTTGGCCAAAAGGGAAGTTAGAGGTTTGTGATCTGTCTCCAGCTCAAATTTCCTGCCGAACAGGTACTGGTGCATTTTGTTTACAGCATATACACATGCAAGCGCTTCCTTTTCTACCATCCCATAGCCCCGTTCTGCCTGGGACAGACTTCTGGAGGCATCAGCTACCGGCCGTAACTGACCCTTGGCATTAACATGCTGCAATACACACCCGACCCCATAGGAGTTTCTTACATGGGTCATATAGTGTTAACAGATTGTTGGAGCATAACAAATTTTGTGCTCTATCAAAAGCCCTTTCCTGGCTCTCCCCCCGAGACCCATTCGCGACATTTGCATAGGAGCACGTGTAGCGGCTCTAACAGCCTGCTCAATTTGGGAAGAACGTTACCAAAATAGTTCAGGAGCCCCAGGAATGAACGCAGCTCTGTCGTGTTATTGGGTCTGGGTGCTCTCTGGATCGCTTCTGTTTTGGACGCGGTAGGTCTGATCCCGTCTGCTGCTACCCTCAGCCCCAGAATTCTACCTCTGGAGCTAGGAAGACGCACTTCGCCTTTTTCAGTCGCAGACCTACCCAGTCCAGTCTGCGTAGCACCTCCTCCAGGTTGTGGAGGTGTTCTTCAGTATCGCAACCCGTGATGAGGATGTCGTCTTGATAAACCACTGTCCTTGGAATCGACTTGTTGAAAGATCGTGGCGGCCGAGCGAATCCCAAAGAGACATCTGTTGTACTCAAACAACCCCTTGTGTGTCGTGATGGTGGTCAGCTTCTTCGACTCACTCACCAGCTCCTGGGTCATGTAAGCTGAGGTCAGGTCCAATTTTGAAAAAAGTTTGCCACTGGATAGCGTCGCAAAGATGTCCTCCGCTCTCGGTAGCGGGTACTGGTCTTGGAGTGACACTCGATTGATGGTGGCCTTGTAATCACCACATATCCTAACCGACCCATCCGCCTTGAGCATCATCACAATCAGGCTTGCCCAGTCACTGAATTCGACTGGTGAGATGATGCCTTCCCTCAGCAGGCAGTCCAATTCGCCTTCTATCTTTTCCCGCATCATGTACGGCACCGCTCTGGCCTTGTGGTATACTGGCCTGGCATCCGGGTTTATGTGAATCACTACCTTGGCCCCATGAAAGTGCCAATGCCGGATTGAAATAGTGAGTCAAATTTGTCCAGGATCTGTGAGCATGATATTCGCTCCACAGGAGATATTGCATTGACATCGCCCCATTTCCAGTTCATGACAGCAAGCCAACTCCTCCCCAGCAGTGCGGGACCATCCCCCTGGACAATCCAGAGTGGCAACCTGTTCTCCGAATCTTTGTAGGTCACGACTAACGTGGCGCTGCCTAGCACCGGAATGATCTCCTTTGTATATGTCCGTAGCTGTGCGTCAATTGGCAATAATTTTGGCCTCGTGGCCTTGGACGCTCACAAATTGTTGAACTGTTTGATACTCATCAGGGACTGGCTGGCCCCTGTGTCTAGCTCCATCGATACTGGGATGCCATTGAGGAGCACTTTCATCATTATCGGTGGCGTCCTGTGCATGAACTGCATATGCGCTCCACATGAACTCGCTGAATTTCAGTTTCCAGTGATTTCCCCCAGTGTCCATTTGGCCTCGTAGGGCTTACATCGGGCCCGCCCTCCTCGTACATCAACCTGGCTGCAGGCTTCCTGCACATACGCGCCAAGTGACCGCTGATGTTGCAGTTTCTGCAGGTATATTGCTGATACCTGCAAGCTCTGGCTGTGTGTTTGCCTCCACACCTCCAACATGAGTCGTTGTTGGGAACAAAAGTTCCATTACCAGTCGATCGGCTCTGATTGTCTCTGTAACTGTCCTTAAGCACACCATTGACAGGTATTGATGGCCCCATTACTGGCCGCATTGTCCCTTGCGATGGCATGAATCGCCTTTCAGCTAACCATTGTCTCTGTTGAATTCCCCCTTTGGGTTCGACTACATGCTCAGGCATGTCCGATTGCCCCTGTCTGCCTGCAGAACTGTGTGCCGCGTTAACAATGTTGACTCCCTGTCCATTTGCTGCATTTAAACCAAGATTTTTGTCAAACATCATTCTGGTCTCTTCCTCCCCTGAGATAAATGTCTGGGCCATCAAAGCCGCCGTTTCCAGGGTCAAGTCTTTGGTCTCAATCAGTTTCCTGAAAACCCCAACGTGCCCGATGCCCTCAATAAAAAAGTCTCGCAACATCTCCACTCTTCATGCATCTGGGAACTTACATAGGCTCGCCAGTTGCCGAAGTCTGGAACGCTTTGCCCTTCTCGCCGCCGGTGCGTGTAAAACCGGTGTCTAGCCATGTTGCTCGCCGGTTTAAAGTGTTCCCCGATCAACTTACTGAGCTCTTCAAAAGTCTTGTCCACTGGCTTCTCTGGCGCTAGAAGGTCCTTCATCAGGGAGTACGTCCTGGATTCACAAACCGTCAGGAGATGAGCCCTGCGTTTGTCGGCTGAATCCTGTCCCAGCCATTCCTTAGTGATGAAACTTTGTTGTAGTTTCTCAATAAAATCGTCCCAATCATCACCAACACAGTACCTCTCGTCTGTGCTGCTAGTGGCCATCTCATCACCAATAATATGTCCTTACTATACAGTATAAATGCACACGAGGCCCACAAGTTCACTACCTAGTGGTCAATGTTCTCACGGTGTACAACTTAGGTCAGTTCATACATGGATTACAATGACAGTTGAATACATGACAGAGGCTTCATAGGTTGGAGAGGCACTCTGGAGACCTGCAATAAAAGACTAAGGTCACACTTTACTTTTAGCTCACAGTGTTCAGTCTGACTCTTTCTCCAACAACTGGCGACAAGATACAGATTGCGAAACCAAAGATGCAGAGAGCAGTGGGCATCCTGGAGATGATTGGGAAACTTTTATGGAGCGACTCGACCAATACTTCGTGGCCAACGAACTAGATGGGGAAGAGAGCGCTGCCAAACGAAGGGCGATCCTCCTCACCGTCTGTGGGACACCAACGTATGGCCTCATGAAGAATCTGCTCACTCCAGCGAAACCCACGGAGGAATAATATGATGATTTGTGCACACTGGTCCGAGAGTATTTGAACCCGAAGGAAAGCATTCTGATGGTGAGGTATCGGTTCTACACCTACAAAACGTCTGAAGGCCAAGAAGTGGTGAGTTATGTCGCCGAGCTGAGACGCCTTGCAGAACATTGTGAATTTGAAGTACAGTTGGAGCACATGCTCAGAGACGTTTTCATACTTGGCATTGGCCATGAAACCATATTTTGCAAACTTTTGACTGTAGAGACCCCAACCTTGAGTAAGGTCATAGCGATAGCCCAGGCGTCCAGTGACAATACGAAGCAAATCTCTCAGCACACAAGTGCTGCTACAAGTACTGTAAACAAAGTGATGTTGTTTTCAAATCATACCATGCAGGGTAGGTCACACATACCTGCACCTACATGTCTGCGGATGTTTCAGAGTCCACCATCAAGGGTGATGAATGCAAGGCCATTAACACCTTGTTGGCACTGCGGGGGTGATCATCGTTTCCATTCATGCCGATTCAAAGAGTACGTTTACAAGGGCTGTGGAACATTGGGACACCTCCAATGGATGTGCAGGTGAGCTGCTAAGACTGTTAAACCACCATGTTGCAGAGAAGGACAGATCCACGGATGATCACGACAAACCAGAGCCTCAGATCGAGGAGGCAAAGGTACATGGAGTGAACACATTCACCACGAACTGTCCCCCGATAATGCTGAATGTTGAACTAACTGGACTCCCGGTGTCAATGGAGCTGGACATGGGGGTGACTCAGTCCATCATGGGCAAAAAGACTTCTGAAAGGTTGTGGTGCAACAAGGCCTCAAGGCCAGTCTTAACTCCAGTTCGCACGAAACTAAGAATTTACATAAAAGAACTGATTCCTATAATCGGCAGTGCTATCGTAAAGGTCTCCTACAATGGAGCAGTGCACAAGCTACCAATCTGGGTGGTACCGGGTGATGGTCCCACGCTGCTCGGCAGGAGCTGGCTGGGAAAGATAAGCTGGAACTGAGATGACGTCCGAGCGCTGTCGCCCGCTGACGACACTTCGTGTGTCCAGGTTTTAAAGAAATTTCCTTCGCTGTTCGAACCAGGCATCGGGAAATTCCAACGAGCAAAAGTGCAGATCCAACTAATTCTGGGGGCTTGACCCATCCATCACAAGGTGAGAGCAGTACTGTACATGATGAGAGAAAGGGTAGAGATCGAGCTAGACTGGCTGCAAAGAGAGGGCATCATTTCCCCGATCGAGTTCAACGAGTGGGCCAGTCCTATCATCCCAGTCCTCAAGGGAGATGGCATCGTCAGAATCTGTGGCGATTACAAAGTAACTATCAATCGTTTCTCCCTGCAGGACTAATACCCACTACCAAAGGCCGATGACCTCTTTGCAACGTTGGCGGGAGGAAAGACGTTCACGAAGCTGGATCTGACTTCCGCCTACATGACGCAGGAACTGGAGGAATCATTGAAGGCCCTCATCTGCATCAACACTCACAAAGGTCTTTTTGTTTATAACAGATGCCGTTTGGAATCCGATCGGTGGAGGCGATATTTCAGAGAAACATGGAAAGCTTTCTGAAGTCGGTCCCGCACACCGTGGCCTTCTAGGACGACATCTTGGTCACAGGTCAGAACACAGTCGAGCATCTGCAGAACCTGGAGGACGGTCTTAGACGACTCAACCACATGGGGCTCAGGTTAAAATGCTCGAAGTACGTTTTCCTGGCGCCTGAAGTGGAGTTCATAAGAACATAAGAACATAAGAATTAGGAACAGGAGTAGGCCATCTAGCCCCTCGAGCCTGCTCTGCCATTCAACAAGATCATGGCTGATCTGGCCGTGGACTCAGCTCCACTTACCCGCCCGCTCCCCGTAACCCTTAATTCCCTTATTGGTAAAAAAGTTCTTGGAAAGAAGGATTGCGACGGATGGCATCAGGCCCACCAACGCGAAGATGGAGGCAATCAAGAACGCACCAAGGCCACAGAACGTGACGGAGCTGCTGTTGTTTCTGGGACTCCTGAACTACTTTGGTAAATTCTTACCGGGTCCCAGCACACTGTTAGAACCACTGCATGTCTTACTACGAAAAGGGGACGAATGGGTTTGGGGCAA
Source organism: Pristiophorus japonicus (assembly GCF_044704955.1). NCBI lineage: Eukaryota > Metazoa > Chordata > Chondrichthyes > Pristiophoridae > Pristiophorus > Pristiophorus japonicus. The sequence continues at coordinate 116,016,872 of NC_091978.1, read as the reverse complement.
AAGCCAAGAAAATGCCTTTGTAAAAGCGAGAAAATTTTATGCTCAAACAAATTGCTTGTGTTGTATGATCCATGTAAGCGTTTGGTACTAGCATGTGATGCGTTGTCATATGGCGTCGGGTGTGTATTGCAACGAGCTAATGATTTCGGGAAACTGCAACCGGTTGCTTATGCATCCAGGAGTCTGTCTAAGGCTGAGAAAGCCTACAGCATGATTGAAAAAGAATCGTTAGCGTGTGTCTATGGGGTAAAGGAAATGCATCAATACCTATTTGGGCTAAAATTCAAATTGGAAACTGACCATAGCCATTTATATCCCTGTTCTCTGAGAGTAAAATACCAACGCATCGGCCCACATCCAGAGATGGGCACTCACGTTATCTGCATACAACTACACCATCCGCCACAGGCCAGGCACAGAAAACTGCGCCGATGCTCTCAGTAGGCTGCCAATGCCCACCACGGGGATGGAAATGGTGCAGCCGGCAGATCTAACCATGATTATGGAAGCTTTTGAGAGTGAGCAATCACCCATCACTGCCCGGCAGATCAAAACCTGGACAAGCCAGGAGCCCTTATTATCTCTAGTCAAAAGCTGTGTGCTTCACGGGAGCTGGTCCAGTGTCCCAGTGGAAATGTAGGAAGAGATAAAGCCGTTCCAGCGGCGCAAAGATGAAATGTTTATACAGGCAAACTGCCTTCTGTGGGGCAATCGAGTAGTGGCCCTGAAGAAGGGCAGAGACACCTTCATAAATGACCTCCACAGTACCCACCCAGGCATCGTAATGATGAAAGTGATAGCCAGATCCCATGTGTGGTGGCCCGGTATCGATGCGGACTTAGAGTCCTGCATTCACAGATGTAATACATGCTCGCAGTTAAGCAATGAACCCAGGGAGGCGCCGCTAAATTTATGGTCTTGGCCCTCCAAACCGTGGTCTGGACGCGTACTCCGTGGATTGAATGTGAGATAATGTCGGCTAGCACGTCCGCTGTCACTACTGAAAGCCTGTGGGCCATGTTTGCCACGCACGGCCTACCCGATGTCTTGGTGAGCGACAACGGGTCATGTTTTACCAGTGCTGAGTTCAAAGAATTCATGACCTGTAATGGGATCAAACATGTCACATCTGCCCCATTTAAACCAGCATCCAATGGTCAGACAGAGAGAGCAGTGCAAACCATCAAGCAAGGCTTGAAGAAGGTAACTGAAGGCTTGCTGCAGACTCGCCTATCCCGAGTCCTACTTCGCTACCACACGAAACCCCACTCACTCACTAGGATCCCACCTGCTGAACTGCTCCTGAAAAGAGCACTTAAGACAAGACTCTTGTTAATTCACCCTGATCTACATGAACAGGTAGAGAGCAGGCGGCTTCAACAAAGTGCCTACCATGATAGCGCAAATGTGTCATGTGAGATTGAAATCAATGATCTTGTATTTCTATTAAATTATGGACAAGGTCCCAAGTGGCTTCCCGGCACTGATACCGCATCGATACCGGGTACCACACGTGGGATCTGGCTATCGCTTTCATCAGTACGATGCCTGGGTGGGTACTGTGGAGGTCATTGATGAAGGTGTCTCTGCTCTTCTTGGGGACCACTACTCGATTGCCCCACAGAAGCCAGTCTGCCTGTATAGACATTTCATCTTTACACCGCTGGAATGGCTTTATCTCTTCCTGCATTTCCACTGGGACACTGGACCAGCTCCTGTAAAGCACACAGCTTTTGACTAGAGATAATAAGGGGTCCTGGCTTGTCCAGGTTTTGATCTGCCGGGGCCAAAGAGGGGAGTAGCATGTTTCGGGTCAAACTTTCAAATGGTCTCATTCACCGGAAACACTTGGACCAAATCAAACTCAGATTCATGGACTATTCTGAGCAACCCTCCTTGGACCCTACCTTTTTTGATCCCCCAACATACACACCAGTGGCAACCGGCATCATGGTTGACCACGAAGCAGAACCCATCATCCACAGCAGCCAGCAGGGCCCAACACACCAGGGAACCCAGCAAGGCCAGCTGCACAGCAGCCCAGCAAGGGCCCAACAAATGATTCAACAACACTAGCTTTCACACCGAGACGATCAACCAGGGCAAGAAGGGCCCCAGATCGACTCACATTGTAAATAGTTACACTATTGACTTTGGGGGAGAATTTTCTTATATATGTGTATACTTGTATTTACTCCTTACAGCCACCAGAGGGCTCATCCCCTGGAGTCCCAAAGGATTCCATAATACCTTGGGAGCACAGGTATTTAAGGAGGCTTCACAGGTTGGAGAGGCACTCTGGAGACCTGCAATAAAAGACTAAGGTCACACTTTACTTTGACCTCACAGTGTTCAGTCTGACTCTTTCTCCATACACAACAAACACTACCACCCAGCTTAGTGTCATCTGCAAACTTGGAGATATTACACTCAATTCCTTCATCTAAATCATTAATGTATATTGTAAATAGCTGGGATCCCAGCACTGAGCCCTGTGGCACCCCACTAGTCACTGCCTGCCATTCTGTAAAGGACCCGCTTATCCCGACTCTCTGCTTCCTATCTGCGAACCAATTCTCTATCCATCAGTACATTATCCCCAATACCATGTGCTTTAATTTTGCACGCCAATCTCTTGTGTGGGACCTTGTCAAAAGCCTTTTGAAAGTCCAAATACACCATATCCACTGGTTCTCCCTTGTCCATTCTACTAGTTACATTCTCAAAAAATTCTAGAAGATTTGTCAAGCATGATTTCCCTTTCATAAATCCATGCTTACTTGGACCGATCCTGTCACTGCTTTCCAAATGCGCTGCTATTTCATCTTTAATAATTGATTCCAACATTTTCCCCATTACTGATGGCAGGCTAACCGATCTATAATTACCCATTTTTCTCTCTCGCTCCTTTCTTAAAAAGTGGTGTTACATTAGCTACCCTCCAGTCCATAGGAACTGATCCAGAGTCGATAGACTGTTGGAAAATGATCACCAATGCATCTGCTATTTCTAGGGCCACCTACTTAAGTCCTCTGGGATGCAGACTATCAGGCCCTGGGGATTTATCAGTCTTCAATCCCATCAATTTCCCTAACACAATTTCCCACCTAAAAAGGATTTCCTTCAGTTCCTCCTTCTCACTAGACCCTTGGTTCCTTCGTATTTCCGGAAGGTTATTTGTGTCTTCCTTCGTGAAGACAGAACCAAAGTATTTGTTTAACTGGTCCGCCATTTCTTTGTTCCCCATTATAAATTCACCTGAATCTGCAAGGGACCTGCCGTTAAACGTGCACTGCAGAACCGCTGTTGAAAAGTTTGGAATGGCACCCACCCCGATAGTCAGGTAACGATTCCGGCTATGAAGTTGAGAAACAGATCAGCCATGATCGAATTGAATGGCAGATTAGGCTCACAGGGCTGAATTGCTTATTCCTTTTCCTATGTTCCTTGTAGAATTTGCGTGAGGACCGGATCAGGCTCATCTGAGATGCTAACCATCGCCAAAATGCCTGGTGATGGTCACTCTTTAAGCCTAAGCTTAAATCTGAAGAATGGCCACGTGGGGAAGGTACTGCAGAGGGGTTGGGTGAGTGGAACTGTAGTCTAGCAAGCCGAGGAGACAGAGCCCCAATTATAATCCTGACCACACGGCAGGAATAGTGCGGGTGGGGTGTTAAAATTCGGGAGGGTTGAACGCACAACGTTCCCAGTGTTCCCACCCCCGCTGCTTTCGACTTTCAGGAGCAAGGAGACCAACCGCCACAGGCAGGCGGGGGTCCGATGACATAATTTTAACTCTGAAATATAAAGTTCATGCTAAGTGACTGAGCTGCCTGAAAAAGCTGTTGACAAGCAGCATGGTGCCAGAAGAGGTCCAGGTAAGTTTTCATTCTATAAAATACTGGTAAGTTTCCTTGTGGATCAGGAGGAGCAGGAGTGTTCCTTCTTGCCCAACACAGAAACTTTGGGACTCCTCTGTCACGGCCTATTATCCCTCCAGCCAGTCACAATTGGCCTAGCGCCCCCCCACTTTCCCCCCCTCACTCGCCTCACCCCCAACCCCATCCTTTCCAGGGACTGTTTCCGTGAGTCCCCACTGGAGTCCGACTCCCACAATTCCTGCTCCCACCCGCTGGTGTTGCTGTCATTCTGCCAACTTTGAGCGGGACAACAGTTCACCTTTATTTAAATGAGGCTCAGCAGTGAAAATTAGTCTGAACCTCAAGCTGAGCATTCAGGCGGTGTTTCCCAACCACCCTGAGTTAAAATCAGGGGCTATGAGGGATAATTTTACCTGTTTGCACTGATAGTCAAGGGCAGTGTGTGCCTGAATTTCTATTACATGTGTGACATCCGAAATCCCGAAAACTTGTGACCGAGACAGTTCCGGATTTCATGAATTTGCGGATTTCGGAACATCCTTGCCTGGGCCGAGGTAGGTAGGGTTGGGTCACCGAGGGCCGGGGCAAGGTAAGGGGGCGAGGTCGAGCTGCGGAGAGTCGGGCGAGGTTGGGCAGCCAAAGAGCGGATCGAGTTTGGGCCGGGGCGACGTCGGGCCGCCGAAGGCCGTGGCAAGGACAGGCCCCGTGGGGCGAGGTCGGGCCGCCGAGGGATTCTGGATTTCGGAACATTTTCCGGTTTCTGGATGACCCCGCCACGGATTGGCCCGGTGTCCGAATTTCGAAACTCCATATTTCGGACGTTTCACCTGTATGTGTCTTTGGCATATCACACTAGATGTTATTCATTTCCTTTATAATTTTACAAAGATCACATCAGACTGCCACCAACCTCCACACTTAATATTAAATGACTATCCTTAGCCATTGACATTGTAAATATTATAGCTGAGGAACCAAGAAATGAATGACTATTTCCTTCACACAAAAACCAGAAATGGACTATTGGGAATTTGTCTTTGAGTAGTGTTTGTATAATTCACCGGAGATTATGTTATTAATATAGAAACATAGAAAATAGGTGCAGGAGTAGGCCATTTGGCCCTTCTAGCCTGCGCCGCTATTCAATGAATTCATGGCTGAACATGCAACTTCAGTACCCCATTCCTGCTTTCTTGCCATACCCCTTGATCCCCCGAGTAGTAAGGATTTCATCTAACTCCTTTTTGAATATATTTAGTGAATTGGCCTCAACAACTTTCTGTGGTAGAGAATTCAACAGGTTCACCACTCTCTGGGTGAAGAAGTTTCTCCTCATCTCGGTCCTAAATGGCTTACCCCTTATCCTTAGACTGTGACCCCTGGTTCTGGACTTCCCCAACATTGGGAACATGCTTCCTGCATCTAACCTGTCTAAACCCATCAGAATTTTAAACGTTTCTATAAGATCCCCTCTCATTCTTCTGAACTCCAGTGAATACAAGCCCAATTGATCCAGTCTTTCTTGATAGGTCAGTCCCGCCATCCCGGGAATCAGTCTGGTGAACCTTCGCTGCACTCCCTCAATAGCAAGAATGTCCTTCCTCAGGTTAGGAGACCAAAACTGTACACAATATAGAAAAACAAAGTCTAAGAAATTGCAGTGCCAGAAAGAAGAAAACTTTTTTTATTCGTTCATGGGATGTGGGCGTCGCTGGCTAGGCCAGCATTTATTGTCCATCCTGAATTGCCCTTGAGAAGGTGTTGGTGAGCCGCTTTCTTGATCACTGCAGTCCGTGTGGTTAGGGAGGGAGTTCTAGGGTTTTGACCCAGTGACGATAAAAAAACGGCGATATATTTCCAAGTCAGGATGGTGTGTGACTTGGAGGGAAATTTGGAAGTGATGGTGTTCCCATGCGCCTGCTGCCCTTGTCCTTTTAAGTGGTAGAGGTCGTGGGTTTGGGAGTTGCTGCCAAAGAAACCTTGGCGAGTTGCTACATTGCCTCTTGTAGATGGTACACACTGCAGCCACGGTGTGCCGGTGGTGGAAGGAGTGAATGTTTAAGGAGGTGGATGGGGTGCCAATAAAGCAGGCTGCTTTGTCCTGGATGGTGTCGAGCTTCTTGAGTGTTGTTGGAGCTGCACTCATCCAGGCAAGCGGAGCGTATTCCATCACACTCCTGACTTGCGCCTTGTAGATGGTGGAAAGGCTTTGGGGAGTAAGGAGGTGAGACACTCACCACAGAAAGCCCAGCCTCTGGCCTGCTCTTGTTGCCACAGTATTTATGTGGCTGGTCCAGTTAAATGTTTGGTCATGGGAGACCCCCAGGAAGTTGATGGTGAGGGATTCGGTGATGGTCATTACTTTGAATATCAAGGGCGTGTTGGAGATGGCGCGAATGTTACTTAACACTTATCAGCCGAAGCCTGAATGTTGTCTTGTTCCATGCGAGCATGAACTGATTCATTATTTGAGGAGTTGTGAATGGCACTGAATATTGTGCAGTTATCAATAAACATCCCCACTTCTGACCTTATGATGGAGGGAAGGTTATTGATGAAGCAGCTCAATATGGTTGGGCCTGGGACACTGCCCTGAGGAACTCCTACAGTGATGACTTTAACCTACCGAGTGTCCCTAAAGGATATCGAGGGAGAAATTCGCATTGATTGTGTCATCCGTTAGTGCCCCCAGGGGGCGCTAACAGGACGCAAATGAATTCCCACCCGGGGGGTTGGGGGTGCTTCCACCTCCCACAAAATTGTGCGGATGTTAGCGGAGGCACAAATCGGCAGTGCCCCGCTCCCACCGGTTGTGCCCCACTTCCGTCGGTAGTGTCCTGGACCGCTGCATCAGTGATGATGACGTCATTACCATGTGCAGCGACCCGTTTTCGCCCCAGAGCGGAAACTGTGTAATGCTCCGTGACGCTGTCGCAGGTGATGTTTGTGTCCGCCTCATGAGCCTGGCCGCACTCCGCTTGCAGGGCGAAAAATAAAGGGGTGGTGCATGCCGCCATTTTGTTTGCCGGTTTATCGGTTCGGCCTTTCTCTGCCGATTTTGTGGAATCCGTGCCCAATGGTGCAGCCCGGCACTCTGCCTCTGTGGCAGATTGCGGCCATGGCACCCCGCTCCCCGGTGGCATTGTGATTTAATGCAGAGCTCACAGCGGGCCCTCCCCTTTAACAGAATGGGAGGGACCTGTGCCAGCGTGTATGGCGGAAAATTTGCGTGCTTACCACGCCGGGCACAGGAAGTCCCGCCTCGCCTCGGTTACTGCCTCCAAATGGGGTATTACCGAATTGCGCCCCCATACTGTCTTAACCTTTATTCAATGCATGTACACCTATCTGTGTTATCTTATATATTGACTCCCTCCATTTTGGGTCTGAACTTAAGTAGAGTAATTGATGTATGAAAGTATAAATCCCAGGCTTTTTGGGATTTGCACATCCATGGCCATATGACACAATCCCTTTGTACTTATTCTTGCATATTAAAGGACCACCTGAATCACGCTGGAAGAAGAAAAATGAAAAAGACGATAATTAAGTACAATTAGCTAAGTTTGAGCCTGTTCAGATTGCAATATATTTTTGGCATATTGAGCTGTGCTCGGTATTTATGTATGTGTTAAACTCACAAGAATGTCAGAATGTACATGACTGGAAAATACCATCGCAGTCAATCTGGCCAATCTGTGAAATATCATATCCCATGATACCTCTTATATCCCTCTATCAGATATATATCATCAGGCACTGATCCAATCCACACTTGAATTTGCTGATATAATCAGCCTATACCATCTCCTTTAACAGTCCATTCCACCCTTTGCTAAAGTAGTTAAACAAAAAACATCTTTTCACCACCAAATTCCAAGTTAATATAAGTGTTTGCAAAGATTTTTTAAGGTTAAAATATTGCTAACTAATTTTGTTCTGGGGTATGGGGATTATTTTAAAATCTTGAAGCTTTAAATGGAGCAATAGGAGCAATCAGAGTACAAACTACTTTTGGTAACCTTGCAGGGATATATCAATAATCTTGAGTTAAAACAAGTAAAGCTTCGAGGTTCAGGAAAAAGGCTTTAACGTACAAAATCGCAATTCAGTACAAGGACTTCCTTTCTGATCTGAGCAATCCTGAACGCCTCCTATCTCTCCCCATTATCTGTGGTTTGCTTCCACAGCCATGTGACCTTGTATTAGGACTTCCCAGAGTATGCCAGCACATACTGTCATTTTTTAAATTTGCTCACAGGATTTGGGCACCACATGGCAAAGCCACATTTATTGTCCATCCCTAGTTGGCCTGAGAAGGTGGCAAGCTTGTACTTTGGAACAAATTGGCAGTCTCACTCAGTGAATTCAAATCGGTGTATGCAATCAGATTCAGTATAGGGCATTTTCCCTGTCTGGGAAAAACGTAGTCGGAAATAAATACGTTACATATTAAATATAAAAGTCATGATCAATGTCCTAATTTTGTTTTGTGCATGGTACCTTTAAATTTGCTGTGCGGCTGAGCAGGATCTTACAGAGAAGAACTTGTGAACGGCATCCGCGGTACCTTCCCGATCATTGCGGGCCACGCACATGCGCAGCTTAGAGGGAGCATTGGTCATGACTGTAGCAAGCTCACTGACACTTGCCATTTCATAGAATCATAGAAACATACAGCACAGAAGGAAGCCATTTGGCCCGTCGTGCCTTTGAAAGAGCAGTCGTGCTTAGTCCTATACCCTGCTTTTTGTCCGTAATCCTGAAAGTTCCTCACCATCAAGTACCTGACCAACTCCCTTTTAAATTTATTTATGGAACCAGTTTCCACCACCTTTTCAGGTTGAGCGTTCCAGATTCTGACAACTCTTTGAGTGAAAGAATTTCTCCTCATCTCTCCTCTACATATTTTGCCAATGATTTTAAATCTATGACCGCTGGTTATTGACCCACTCGCCAGAGAGAACAGCCTTTCTCTATCTATTTTATAAAATCCTCATATCATCTTGAAACCTCTATTAGGTCACCTCTTAACCTGCTCTGTTCCAAGGAGATCAGTCTTAACCTTTCAAACCTTTCCTCATGACTGAAGTCCCTCATCCCTGGTAACCTCCTGGTAAACCTCCTCTGTACTCCTTCTAAGGCCTTAACATCTTTTCTGGCGTGGTACCCACAATTCTCCAGCTAAGGCCTAACCAGTGATTTATAAAGTTTTAGCATGATCTCTTCTCTTTTATATGCCATGCCTCTATTTATAAACCCAAGTAACCCATATGCTTTTTAAACCATCTTATTAACTTGCACTGCCACCTTTAAGGATTGTTTATATATGGACACCAAGGTCTTTCTGCTTATCTACACTTAACAAAATCGTGCCATTTATATTATACTGTCTTTCCATATTAGTTCTCCCAAAGTGTATCACTTCACACGCCTCTGCATTGAACTCCATCTGCCATGCTTCTGCCCATTTCATCACCCTGTCTATGTCATCCTAAAATCTACAACTATCCTCATCACTATCTACTACATTGTCAAGTTTCATATCATCATCTGCAAACTTTACAATGCTGGTTGTTACACCCGACTCAAGTCATTTATAAAAATTAAAAAGAATAAAGGACCCAAATCTAACCCTTGGAGAACAACACTACAAAGCACACCGCAGACTGGAAAACATCCATCCACCACCACTCTTTGCTTCCTTTCACTGAACTGAGCCAATTCTATATCCATACTGCCATTTTCCCCTTAATTCCATGGGCTTCCATCTTGTTAACAAACCTCCTGAGTGGCACTTTGTCGAGTGTCTTCCGAAAGCATTCTTCCCTGCTCAGTTTGATATAATTCTCTTCAGTGGGACATATCACTTAATCTGATCTGGGGCCATGTAAAACAGACTATCATCTGGGTTCTGCTACAAGATCATAAACACCTTCCCCCAAGCAAAACTTTAAGAATTAACCTTAATTATTAAAGGATTTTTTATTGCTGATCTCTTGCAGGCTTTGAATAAATGACTTTGAATCCAACACTTTTGGAATTCAACACTTTTACCATGCGCCAGAATTTATCAGTACCAAAAACATGTTACTATAGTGATGAGAAGTCAACTTGATACAGGGCAGAGATACAAAGTTCTAGAAAAAGTTCGAAATTGGTCAAGTGCCACCCAAAGGACTGCCAATGGTTGCCGAGAGACCGGGCGGTACTTTGCCATGAAGATTCCTCTAAAACAGATAGCAGTACTGCCCAGCGGCCAAGTAAAGGCTTACGCCATCAATCTGGGCTGCAGTGGGCGGCTGTTCCCAATCTCGGCGGCAAATGCGATCCTCGCCAAAGTGCCGCCGAGGATTGAGTCGGGCCGAGGGAGGGGGAAATATTGAAACATAAAAATCTTCCCCCAATAAGCACTGGAACACCTTCAGGGGACCTCATTCAGATAAAACGCTGAAAAAGAAAAAATTAAAACATGTTCACCAACCTTTAATTGCAGGTCTTCTTACTTACCGTCGGGGTTAGACCTGCCTCCATGTAATGGTCCTTCCCAATGCTGCCGCCGACTTCCACCGACTCCCGCCCGCACCAATATGGCAGCTCAGTTGGCGGGAGGTCACTTACGCAACTTGGCCACCAGCGGCCGTCAGCGGGCAGTTCCCAGCGGCACTTCCCTCCCGCCGGCATCAGACCAAGAAGAATCTGTCACCGAGGGGAGACCGCCGAAAAAGCTCGGTGGCAGCAGGCGGCAGTGGGCGGTAAGGCCACTAATTTCGGGCCCTATATCTGTTTATCATTTTTTAAATATATTCTCGGGATGTGGGCATTGCTTGCAAGGCCAGCATTTATTGCCTATGCCTTGCTGCTCTGAGAATGTGGTGATGGTGGGCCACCTTCTTGAAGAACTTTTTTGATACAACTGAGTGAGTTCCCAGACCACTTCGGAGGGCAATTAAGAGTCAATCACGATGATGTGAGATTGGAGTCACATATAGGCCAGGCCACATAAGGACGGCAGCAGATTTCCTTCCATAAAAGACATTAGTGAATCAGTTTTTATAGACAATTGATAGCTTCATGGTTACGTTTTCTAATACCAGTTAACATAGTATACTCACCAAGCATGAGTCTTTTCTGCACACATCATGTTCTCAGTTACTACAGGATTACCATTGTAATAATCCTTACTGTTGCATGTTTTGCAATCTATTACATTTATCTTCACGTCTTGAAGTGTGTCAGATGGACTTTTTGAATTTTCAGTTGTTATTCCCCATCCTGCCACTGTGCAGGAAGTTCCGGGTTTCACATCCTTATCCTTAGCTTTAGGTAGCTGGAGGACTTTCACATATTTGTTGATCTTTGCATTGCTGGCTAGCTGTGAAAGAAAGAAAGAAAGACTTGCATTTATATAGCGCCTTTCACAACCACCGGACGTCTCAAAGCGCTTTACAGCCAATGAAGTTCTTTTGGAGTGTAGTCATTCTTGTAATGTGGGAAACGCAGCAGCCAATTTGCACACAGCAAGCTCCCACAAACTGGCAATGTGATACTGACCAGATAATCTGTTTTTGTTATTATTGATTGAGGGATAAATTTTGGACAGGACACCAGGGATAACTCCCCTGCTCTTTGAAATAGTGCCATGGGTTCTTTTAAGTCCACTTGAGAGAGCAGATGGGGCCTCAGTTTAACATCTCATCCGAAAGACGGCACCTCCAACAGTGCAGCACTCCCTCAGTACTGCACTGGAGTGTCAGCCTAGATTTTTGTGCTCCAATCCTGGAGTGGGACTTCTGACTCCGAGGCGAGGGTGCTACCTACTGGGCTACAGTTGACAGACACAATAAGAATGAATTAATATTTCTGCTTTTCAAAAGGTGACGAATATCTTGTACAAATGTTTTATTCCAAAGGAGGACTGTAATTTTCGACTTGTAAGAAACCTGTTTCCCCAAATTTCTCCCCTCTTAGACTGAACACTCTGACTTGGATGAGATAATGGTTCCATGAGCACTGGCCACCCTCTAGTACCTCTCTCCAGATGTTGTTTGTCATGTATGAACCTTGATGGTGAGTGTTGTTTATGGGAAGTATCGCAACACAGCCCAACCCGATCCTCATCTAACATTTGCACAGCATGTCTCACTGGATGGCAATCTGGAGCAGGAATCCCCATTGAATTATTTTCTATTTGCAGCCCAAGGCTGCTGAGGCCATTTGTAGGACTACAACCACTATCCAGCTGGCAGCAGTTAACTTGAAGCTGGGGTTTACCTGATGTGTATGGGTGGTGCATTTATTATTTCATCCATTGGGGGAACGTCCATATGTAAGAATTTTAATATCTACCATTGACTCTCTTTTGGGATTGCGTATGGTGGTTTGGAGTATATGCTGTTTTATAATTCTTTTTAGAAGACCAAAGAAGGGATGCAGGAATTGGGTAAAAAGTGGCCGACGGAATTCAATGTCAATTAATTGTCAAGTGATACATTTTGGTTTAAAAAAATAATCACAGGAATGATATTTTGAATGGAAGTAGGCACGATGCTCTGGAATAGTAGAGGGATTTGGTTCTCAGGATATTAAAGGCAGTACCCCAGCTTGATAAGGCAGTTAAAAAAAGCCACTGGAATTCTAGGTTTTATCACAAGAGGTATAGAAAATAAAAACCAAGAGGTAACAAAAGCCTAGATAAAACCTTAATAAGACTTCAATTAGAGAACTGTGTGCAGTATTGGGCTCCACACTTTAGGAAGGATGGCTTTTGAGAGGGTACAGCATGTAGAGGAAACATATGTAATACAACCATCCAGTACAAGAGTTCAAAGAAGCAGTCACTGGGATGCTGCCTGGTATGAGGAAAGAGAAATACGAAGAAAGATTTGAAAAGTTGGGACTTAGGGGACGATATGATAGAAGTGTTCAGAATTGTGAAAGGATCGTAGTTAGAAGCAGACTCTTTTTAATAGTTGAGAGGTCCAGATGGAGACTAAATGTGAGAGGTTTAGAAAAGAAGGCAGATGAAACTTCTTTACACAGAGAGTTGCGAGGTTGTGGAATTCACTTCCAAGGTTAGTGGTTGGAGCAGAAACCTAGTCAACATTCAAGATTAGATTGGATAGGAAGATGAAGAATAAGGGGATGAGGGAGTCTGGCGACAGGGTGGATAAATGTGATTCGGATTATTTGCTCGCATGGGCCTGGAATTTCCTCAAGTGGTGTAACCGGCAAATTAGGCCGGAATTTACACTGGTTTTTATGCTGCTCTTGCTTCTGTCTAAAGTTACGGGGTTTTGAAGCCGGAAGAGACGATTGTCATTTATTTCCATGCATTATTATCGAAGGGATTTTAAATTCACTTCCTGCCAATTTTATTCATGTATACCGGATTGTAAGAATTGTCGTCAACAAGCAGAAATCAGTATAAACAATCATGGCTCAAGGATAGCACCGAAGTTACACCACATTCCTTCTCTAAATCCCTCTTTACGTATAAAAATTGAAGTTTGAAGCCATCAAACCATTATGTATGCACATTAGGTACAGAAAGTTTCAGAAAATGTAATCATGGGAGCATTTCAAATTTTAATGTAATATTCTGATGCTATAAAAATTCAGGTCCCAGTGAGGAGAAGTAAAAACAATCACTTAGAAATTCACCATAAAACACCAGAAATATTTTGGGATTAAATTTACAGCTTGTTCAGAACTGGTGTAAATGCAGAAAACTCACGTTCTCTGGTCTTTTGAATGGGGTCGGCGCTATGCTAATGTGTAGCAGAGGGTTTCTTGGAGGTTTTGCAGAATCACTGTAAAAGATCGAGGAAACTCGGGCACAGCATAAAATGTGCCGTAAGTCACATGCACAAATTCTCTCGCTCTTTTGCAATGAACATCGATATAACGCCATACTTACACTGTTGTTGCACTGAAAAATATGAGGAAATTCAGGGCCATGGTGGGAAAATGCTGACATGACTAGATGGGCCGAATGGGCTGTTTCTGTGTTGTAACTTCTAAGTATTTCTACAATCCTGCTAAGAATCCTGATAGCAATCATTGTTGCAGAGCAAGAGTAACTCTTTTCTTCTTCCATCTTGTTCCCGTCTATGTTTCAGCATTGTCTCTCCCCCCAACAATTCTCTCTCAGCAACAGGGTATCCTTCTCTCTCTCTCTTCTCATCCCTACTCAACAGCATTTTTCGCTCTCTTTCTCTCCTTCCCAAACAGGCTTTCTCTCTATTTGCCTCTTGTTTTTCCCCCAACCCCGGAAAGATGCCACTCTTTCTTTCTATCATAAAAACATAAAAAATAGGAGCAGGAGTAGGCCATTTGACCCCTCGAGTTGCTCCGCCATTCAATAAGATCATGGCTCATCTGATCCTGGCCTCAACTCCACTTCCCTGCCCACTGCCCAAAACCCTTGACTCCCTTATCGTTCAAAAATCTGTCTGCAACTTAAATATATTCAATGACGCAGCCTCCACAGCTCCCTGGGGTAGAGAATTCCAAAGATTCACGACCCTCTGAGAGAACAAATTCCTCCTCATTTCTGTTTTAAATGGCGACCCCTTATTCTCAAACTGATCATCCCTCAATTGGCTCCAAAAGAACCTCAATCTGTCCTTTTCTCTCACCGCCCCCCTCTCGAGGCATCCTCTCTACTTTGCCCGTGCATGGCAGGAGTCCTGCTGCCAAGATGGAGCTCACCACTGCAGGCGAAGAACATCAGGCAGGGCTGCAGTGAGGATATTACTACCGCACTCAAAATGGCAGCAAGAACCCTGAAGGGGCATCGCAGCCTCTCTCCGAGCCATTTGCGAGCATTGGTACCATTACTGCCACCAAGCAGTCTCACAGAGTGACAGTAACAGGGTGGACAGCAGGGAAATGGAACAGGTAACTTGATTTTGCACCCTTCCAATTTATGTGGTGGGCAGGGAAGGGGTTGACCAGCGGTGATATTGGAATGAGCAGTGGGAGAGAAATTTAGTTCAGGGTTAGAACATGGCAGCAGGCCACAGCAGCTATGAACTTTCATTGCCAACCTGTCATAGAGGTCATGTAATTGAAGAAACTTTTGACAGAAAATGATTAGGAATGTGATTTAAAGATTTTGAACAATATGATTGGAGAACAAAGGAAGTAAAAATTACCGATTTGAAATGAAAAAAGCAGAAACTTAACCAATGACCAAGAAAAAATTGACTGTTGATCATGACAATCCTGATGTGGACGATGGACACGATGTACAGGATGGACACAAGAGACTTTACCGTGAAGGTCCTTTAATCTTTTGCTATCTAACTCTTTCCTCACTCATTCTGTTAATTGTATGAGTAAACTTTGATAAGATGAGCTTTAGCAGAGAAATTGTTTATTCTTAAAAGAAATTAGATCATATCAGAATTGAAAGTGTACATAAGTGATTGATACAACCACAGAGTAGTTGGAAACCAGAGAAACTGCGTTCAGTACCTTTTGACAGAAGTAATGACACCCTTTCTGGCACACAATAATAAATAAGAAAGAATGTAGTTTGAGTGTCAATTGTAAAGAAATACATTGCAGACAGAATGTTAAAGAAATAACTGAAGAGTTTCATGACATCAACATTATATACATTTACTTTAAAATGTATTTATAATCCCTCTATGCTTATGCTTTTGCTTTTATTTAGCTTGTTTCCCCCAGTACCATATTGTGCGGCATGATCTAATTGTCTCGTAACTCATACCATGGGGGTCATTTTAACCCCAACCCGCCTGGTGGGAAACTGACAGTTCGGATTGGTCATCCATTTTGTACCCCATGTGATTTCATTCTCCAATGACTTCAATGGAAAATAAAATTAAGCAGGGTGTAAAATAGAAGGCTGACCCAATCCCCTCAGGGTGGGCTCGGTTAAAATGACCTCATATCTCTGCTGGGGTGCTGCTGATGCTGAACTCAAGTTGCCTGCTGGGAGCTCCATGAAGTGTTGGGAATGGAATTGAATATTATAGGGATAATTATTATTAAGATTAACCAGTACTATACAGAATATGCTAGTCCTCTTGGAGTTGAAATGTTTTCTTGGGGGTGTAACGGAAATGGGAGAAAGGAAAAAATATTTTAGAAGATTGCTTGATCACTTTTTTGGAAATCAGGAAATGTTTATGCAGAGCTTTCCTTCAGGAAATTTAATGAGATTAAATTTTTGACCTTAAATGTTAACCGTTATTAATTAATAAAGGGTCAACTTCCCCAATGGCTTAGGTAGAGAAAGCTAACCTCAGCTGGGGCAGCAGTCAGAGTGCTACAATTGGCCAAAGTACCCAGGCTAAAGATGTAAAAAGAAACTAGCATCTGATCGGTATCTAATGACACTTGCTGAGGTCAAGGTCAACTGTGATGTCCCACAAGGTCAAGCAGCTTGCTAATACTCATTATCAACACTCACCTGTAAAGAATGGGCACGCCAAGAACTGTAATCTTCTATGTGTCTGAGTTTCAGTCTTTGGTAATGCAATAACTAACAGAAATATTGGCGGACCTCACTGTAAATTATTCCCATAAACTTTACTCAGAGATTGAGCACATTAAGCTGTTACGTTTCTAAAAAATGAAACACTTCCGTCTTTCTAAATTAGACATTTTAAATAGCACAAACAAGCCATAATAAATTAAATAAAATTCATACTTCCAGCAGCATGATGTAATTTTCTTTTGTTTTTACATTAAACTCTTGGTGGGAGATCTGCTCCTTGACTTTAAGTTTTTGTTGGGTGTTCTTATTCTGTGAAAGAGAATGTGCTCCAAGAACTACTTGGACAGCCTTGTTCCTGCTTACATCAGAAAGACAGAAAATTATTCTTTGCTTCCATTAAAAAAGACAGTTTTTAGAAATTCATCAAAATAAACAATCAGAATCTCAGACAGTATAAGAATAACAGGCTGAATAAAATTAGCCCAGTC
The DNA here is from genome assembly GCF_044704955.1 of Pristiophorus japonicus. Taxonomy (NCBI): domain Eukaryota; kingdom Metazoa; phylum Chordata; class Chondrichthyes; family Pristiophoridae; genus Pristiophorus; species Pristiophorus japonicus. The sequence goes on along the minus strand of NC_091978.1, from coordinate 116,000,031 downwards.
CCTTACTATTTACTGTTGTTTTCATCACTACATCAAAAATTGAAACTATACTCAGAAAAATGCCACTCGGTCCAACTGGTCTCTGCTAGTGTTTATACTCCACACGAGCTTCTCCCACTCTACCTCCTCCCACCCTGTTCTCATATCCCTCTGATCCCTTCTCCCGCATGTATTCAAAGCTTCTGCATTTCATACAAACACACAGTATATTATCACATTAATAAAAACACATGCTGGAAATAAATAATAGGTCAGTCATTACCCGAAAAGTTGGCATTTCAGGGGAATCCTTCATCAGATACAGACTGACCTGCGGTGCATTTCTAGAATTTTCTGTTTTTACTTCAGATTTTCAGTAATCACACTTTTTCTTTTGATCTCTAGTATAAGTACAGTAGTTTCGTTTTTTTTTAAGTGCAAGCAGATGGAGGTGTGACATTTAACTAGAGAATGAATATAAAATGAAAACAGTGTGCAAAGTTTTCACTGTAGAAAATCTACGTGGGTTCAAACAGATGTGGATGTGGGGGAGAGTACATCCGGCCTAAGAGCCAGGATGTGTTTGTCCAGGATCTCTGCCAGTGACTCATCAAAGGTCTGTGAGGTCAGGTGGAAGCTCCTCAATTTCCTGGCCACTGGTGCTCTCCTGCACCATCAGGGGCACATGTAAATGTCCAGCATGCTCCAGAGGCTATTTATTGCAGAAGAATGGCCAACTAGGGGGTTACTTGGGGGCAGGGGAGAGCCAAGATCCCCCCCCACCGAAAGATAGCACCAGTGCCTCAATCAACCCCATTTCTAAAGGGGCTGCATTTAAATAATTTAAACAAATTCCTTTCCTCTTCTGTGACCTGAACTCTCAGATGGGACAAACATGGAATCCTCCACTGTCATTTGTTGATCCTGGACGTTATTAAAATAATCTGTTCCAAAAAATGTTGGCATGTGAGAACATGGGTGGACTCATTGATTAGACCTGCTGGGGTAGACCTATTATTAGGGGCAGCGATTCATTCTACGTGCCTCCGTATAATCCTGCAAGCCAATGGTTTAACAGACAGGGTAGTCCCAGCTGGACAAGCAGTGGGGGGCTCAGACATACTCCAGAGAGCACAGCTTTAGTTGGTAAAACCCCAGCAATACTCTTACGTATGTTTGGGGTTCCGAAGCCTTGGGCCTTGCATTGGTATCGGATACCTGGCTAATGAAATAAAGTCACGCTCACAACTACAGAACTATATGATATTTTTGCCATCTAACAACTAGGCCATCTACAAAAGTAAATAATTAGATTTAGATTTTTTTAATCTTATCAAGGATCGTGCGAACAGAAATGTACACCAATAGCATGGTGCTCTGCAGAATAATGCTGTGGCTACAATGTCTGAAAGTAATTATTTCATGCAGGCTAGGTGTGGGAGCAAAGCACTTTATAAACTTGAGTTAATAATCATGGTAATACTTAATTTATACATGTACTTACTATAACTTACTTTTTACAGTGTGCTGCAGTCAGTACCCATTTACTTTTGATCAATGCCCCTCCACATTTATGTTCATAGATCCCCCTTTTATTAAGAAATTGAATTGATGCCATATAAGGCTTTGAATGGGGTTTAACTTCATGGCCTCCGATAATTTCCACACCATGATCAGTAATAAAAATATATAGAAGGTATTAAAAGGCTATTTCATAAGTTGAAATGAGCACTGAGTTATTATAGACTTTTACATCGACAGCTGCTTCATCAATGTCCTTCCTTCACCATAAGTTCAAAGGTGAGGATGTTCGCTGATGATTGCACAATGTCCAGTTCCATTTGCAACTCCTCAGATAATGGTACAGTCCATGCATGCATGCAGCAAGACTTGGACAACATTCAGGTTTCGGCTGATAAGTGGCAAGTAACATTCACGCCACACAAGTGCCAGGCAACGACCATCTCCAACAAATGAGAGTCTAACCACCTCCCCTTCATATTCAAAGGCATTACCATCGCTGAATCCACCACCATCAACATCCTGGGGGTCACCATTGACCAAAAACATGACTCGACCAGCCACGCAAATATTGTGGCTGCAAGAACAGGTCAGAGGCGGGGTATTCTGCAGTGAGTGTCTTACTCCTGACTCGCTAAAGCCTTTCCACTATCTACAAGGCACAAGTCAGGAGTGTAATGGAATACTCTCCATTTGCTTGGATGAGTGTAGCTCCAAAAATACTCAAGAAGCTCAACAACATCCAAGTCTGCTTGATTGGCACCCATTCCACCATCTTAAACATTCACTCCCTTCACCACTGGCACACCATGACTGCAGTGTGTATCATCTGCAAGATGCACTGAAGCAAATCGCCAAGGCTTCTTCGACAGCACCTCCCAAACTCGTGACCTAGACCACTTAGAAGGACAAGAGCAGCAGGCACAAGGGAACATCACCACCTGCAAGTCACACACCGTCCTGACATGGAAATAACAGCACTGTGAGAGTACCTTCACCAAACAGACTGTAGCAGTTCAAGGTGGCTCACCACCTCAAGGGCAATTAGGGATGGACAATAACTGCTGGCCTTGCCAGCAATGTCCACATCCTGCGAATGAGTAAAAAGAAAGTAAATCCACCAAGAATTTTCAAGTATGTTCATTCTCAGTGCTCAGAGGTCGCTGTGAGTTAGTTACAGTTCAGAGCGGGAAGCAAGTTCATGATATGCAGTGTGGGCAGGGAAATTGGGTCAGGTTGTGGATTTGGGTGGAACCAGCCAGTTGCTGAGTCTTAGTTGACCCAATGTTCCCCTTTGCAGTTCTCTTTCGAACACTCAGCTGCCTCCAGCTGCTTCTACGTTCCTGATTATTCAGCCATAAAATCGGCTGCAAGAAGATGCATAAGGGCAGCAAATACTTGCTCACTCACTGATGACCCACGGGAATGGTCCCCAGTAAATGGTATGAGGGAGGACAGGGGTGGGGGATGATCGCGATAGTGGGAGGTGGGAACCCCCAGGACAAGGAAGCCTTTCAAATACTTACCTGCCTGGGCCTTTTCTGGCCCACAATCCACTTTCTGGCAGGTTTGGCCTGGTGGGGAAGCTGCTACTGCTGCCCAAATTAAACCTCAGACTAAAAGTGCAGTCGAGTCCCGATGATGTTCAATGGAAAGGATAATCAGATGAGGTGTATAACGGGCAGCTAATTCGATATCGCTTGTTTTACACCTTCGCCCAAATTAAAATTAACCCCATGAGTATGAAATCTGGTAACTTTACTCACTAGACCAACAGGCAACACAACTTATTTCTGCTGTTGAATATTGGTGAATATTACAGCGGTTTTTGTCTCTAAGCTGCTGCAGTGATTTAAACTAAGCTGGAGAACTATAACTATTACTTTTTAAAAATTAATAACTAGAGAAACTAGTTACTTAATATAACAAAAAAAAATAATTTGAATAAAAACTTTAACTAATTAAATTAATTCAGACTGTCAATAAGTAAATAAATAAAGAATTCTAGAAATGGCAGGGCAGGCTATGTGTCAGGAGTGTCGTATGTGGGAGTTTGTGGACAGCGAGACTCTCCCACACACCCACATCTGCATGACATGCCTCTATCTTCAGTCAGTCCGGCTCAGAGCCTTTGTACAAAGTAGCAGAATGGATAGCTAGCTGACTTCAAGGCAGATAACAGAGAGTGGGGGTGGCAGAAGGTGAATTCTGGTGTACCACAAGGATCAGTGCTGAAACCTCTGCTATTCACAACTTGTATTAATGATTTGGACGTTGGAATCAAAAACACAATTTCTAAATTTGCAGATGACACCAAATTGGGGGGATAGTCAATACAACAACAACAACAACTTGTATTTATATAGTGCTTTTAACATATTAAAACGTCCCAAAACATTTCACAGGCATTATATTCAAAAAATTTGATACCGAGCCACATAAGGAGAAATTAGGGTAGGTGACCAAAAGCTTGGTCAAAGAGATAGATTTTAAAGAGCATCTTCAAGGAAGCAAGAGAAGTAGAGAAGTGGAGAGGTTTATGCAGTGAATTCCAGAGCTTAGGGCCGAGCAACAGAAGGCAAGGCCACCAATACTGAGAAGGACTGCAACAAATTACAGGAGGACATCAATAAACTTACAAAATGGGCATATAATTGGCAAATGAATTTCAACGCAGATAAATGTGAGGTATTACATTTTGGTAGGAGTGTCAGCTGTAGCTCAGTGGGTAGCATTCTTGCCTCTGGGTCAGAAGGTCACACAAAAATCCAGGCTGACACTCCAGTGCAGTACTGAGAGGAGTGCTGCACTCTCTGAGGTGCCGTCTTTCGAGTGAGACATTAAACCGAGGTATCGTCTGCCCTCTATGGTAGACGAAAGATGCTGTGGCACTATTTCGAAGAAGAGCAGGCGAGTTATCTCCGGTATCCTGGCCACTATTTATCCCTCAATCAACATTACACTTAACAAAAACAGATTATCTGAGCATTATTACATTGCAATTATGGGAGCTTATTGTGCGCAAATTGGCTGCTGCATTTCCAACAGCAGTGGCTACACTTCAAAAAGTACTTCATTGTCTGTAAAGCACTTTGGGACGTCCTGTGGTCATGAAAGGCGCTATATAAATGCACATCTTTATTTTTCTTTTTAGGAAGATGAGGGAGGTCATTTATTACTTGGAGGGTGCAAGTCTCGTTGGGATAGAGGAGCAAAGGGATCTCAGAATACAAATAGACAAATCACTAAAATAGCGGCACAGGTTAACAAGGCCATAAAAAAGGCAAACCAAGCACTAAGGATTAGTTCTAGAGGAATAGAATTGAAACGGAGTGAAGTTATGCTAAACTTGTATTGAACCTTGGTTAGACCACACTTGGAGTACTGCATACAATTCTGATTGCCATATTATTAAAAGGATGTAGAGGTATTGGAGATGTTGCGGAGAAGATTTACAAGGATGATACCAGAAATGTGAGGGTATACCTATCAGTAAAGAATGAATAGGTTGGGTCTCTTTTCTCTTGAAAAAGAAAACTGAGGGGTGGCCCAATAGAGATCTTTAAAATTATGAAAGGCAGATACAGAGAGAATGTTTCCACTAGCAAAACTAGAGGCCATCAATATAAGATAGTCAGCAAGAAGTCAAATAGGAAATTCAGAAGAAACTTATTTACCCAGTGAGTGGTTGAGGCAAATAGAGAGGCTAGATAAGCATATGAGGGAGAAGGGAATAGAGGATTGTGCTGAAAAAGTTAGATGAGTAAAGACGGGAGGACGCTCGAGTGGAGCATAAACGCCGGCATGGACTGGTTGGACCGAATGGCCTGTTTCTGTGCTCTATATCCTATGTAATCCTATGTTATATTATCAAGCAGATTTACCAGAAATTTTGGTAGCAAAACACATTTTTTCTCTCTACAAATTTCTCTATATTTGTTACTTTGCTTTTAAAAATATTTTGTACTCTCTAAAAAGTTAAGAAATAAAAATACATCAGAATTCAGGGAAGTAAATGCCTTTTGTAATAAATATAGAAAGAGATAAGTATTAATATATTCATGCATCAGACATTGAAAATTTAGGTGAATTATTATAAAAAATACTTAAGATATACCTATTACCAATTAAATATTATTACCATAAATCCTAATATAAATGTACTAAGCATAAAAGTTCCTTATTTTGTTACTTGCAGGCTGGAGTTAGGGAAACAGCAATCAAAAAAATGAACACAGTGTGTTGCAATGATTTCATTGTAGCTTCTCTTGTAATTGCAATCAAAGTTCTCATGTAATTTATAAAGATCTCAAAGGGATGTGGTTTGTTCACGTTGATGTCATTGCTAAGAAGTTGTGAATCTTTCTATTGTGAATCGATTCCATTTATGGGAAGCCACATGACAGCGCCCAAAGCTGACCAGAGAATGAAAACAAATATTTAGGCATCAGTGAGAGGAAACTGGGGTTTCACTGCGGTTTTAAAAAATGGATCTATAGATTGAACTTTTCAATTAAATATTCTGATGACACATTTGCCATGCTTATTAAGATCCCACAACATATGCAAACTACATAATGTCATAAATAAGATCTGACTAAAGCTGAGAAAATTGTACCGGAATGTGCACTTTAATGTGGTTTACTTTCAAATAGAGACAGCCTATCTGTTAGGGCTATCACTAAACAGACGTATGTAGGATTATTTTAAGGGATATTCTTTACATTATTGCATCAAGCTTTTGTTTATGCGCGTACATTGAGGTAGGGGAGGAAGAGGTGTTAAGAAGCTGGTCAAAGACAAAAAAGACAAAATCCATGACCAAGAAGGTGTCAAGTCGTGCTGTGGTCTATGGTGAGTTTGCTGGAATGGAAGGAAGGGTGCTACAATTGGACTCCGAGCCAATGAATAATGATAAGAAGATGGAATCTCTCCAGGGTTCCTGTTTCTGATTCCTATCCAGCAACTGCTCCTGGAAATTATACATTTGTGGATGTCAGATGAGGACAGAATCAGGCTCAGTTCTGATGCCTCACACTATTGAATATTCACCTCACCTCACTTAGATCTCAACCTGGGCTCAGTGGTAGCCTGACACTCCAGTGCAATACCGAAGGAGTGCTGCATTGTTGGAGGTGTTGTCCTTTGGATGAGATGTTAAACTGAGGCTCTGTCTGCCCTCTCAGGTGGACATAAAGGGCTGGATTTTCGGCTTTGATGATTTCGGGGCGGTAATGGCGACGGCTCGGTAAAGTTTGCGCCCAGAAACAGTTTGTGCCTCAGTCATCAAAATTGGGCAGCTGGGTCCTGAGTCTGGAGTGCAGCGCTAAGGGAGGCATTGCACATTTCTCTTCGGGCATTATCATGGGAAAATCCCGAGCTGAAGAGCTGGCCCGGGAATGCTCCAAGGGAGGCCTGGGGAGAAATAAAAACCTGAAAAAACTCCCACAAAAACATTCCCAATACATAGCCCACACCACCACAAGATAAATCACAAAAAAATTAAAAGAATAAACAATCACACTCACCTTAGGATGGCATTACTTAACTCTCTGCAGTCAGTAAAGGTTGGACCGCTCGTATTTACAGACGGTCACAGCAGGGGCAGGACTAAAAAAGTGTGCCGGTATCACAATCAGGGATGTTGCATACCGGCTCTGTTATATATGTGGACTTGTATTTACTCTGTACAGCCACCAGAGGGCTCATTCCCCGGAGTCCCAAGGGATCCCATAATTCCTTGGGAGCACAGCTATTTAAGAAGGCTTCATAGGTTGGCGAGGCACTCTGGAGACCTGCAATAAAAGACTAAGGTCACACTTTACTTTGAGCTCACAGTGTTCAGTTTGCCTCTTTCTTCATACACTACAGGCTCAACAGTTGCGGGCGGTACTGCTCCGTGCCGCCACAAAACCGGCCCCGAAACCACCGCGGGGCGCTGGAGGTTGACTACTCACCGAGAAGACCTCACCGCCGCCATTGTCACCCCTCAGGGGCATAAAACGGAGCGTAAAAGACCAGAAAATCCTCCCAAAACGTCCAATGGCTCTATTCAAAGAAGAGCAGCGGAGTTCTCTTGGTGTTCTGGTCAATATTATGAAGTGTTTTGGAATGGTCTGAAGTCATGAAAGACGATATATAAATTGAAGTTCTTCCTTTTTTAGGCTCACATGTGAAGAGGTGACCACTTCAACAAGTGAGCTTAGGAGGTTGAGAGGTGATCTAATCAGGTGGATAAAATGATAAAGAAATTCAATAGGGTAGATACAGAAAAAATATTTCCTCTGATGGAAGAATTCAGAACAAGGAGGCATAATCTGAAAATTGGAGCTAAACTATTTAGAAATTCATGAAGCATTTTTTCACAGAAAGTAGTAGAAATCTTCAACTCTCGCACCCAAAAGGCTAGGTCAATTGGAATTTTCAAGACTTAAATCAATAGATTTTTGTTAGGTAAGTATAGCAAGTGATATAGATCAAAGGTAGGTTAATGGAGTTGAGGTACAGGTCAGCCATTATCTAACTGAAATGTGGTACATTCTCAAGTCCAACATCTTGGTATATTTTTGGATAAATCATTTTCAGAAGATAATTTCAAACAATTGTTACATTGTTTATACTATCTGACATAAGCTTACTGTTATGTCCTTGGATGCTCTGATAAAGACTCCACGAAGCAATGTGTTGTACTTGAACTATAGTGACCTTAGTCCTTCATTGATAACTCCAGAGTGAGGATCACACCTGTTGGCCTACCTTTTAAACTAGGCCAGGCACACCTGTACAGGTAATCCACAAGTCTCTCACTGTTGTGCCCTCTGGTGGCACACCTTGTGATAGTACAAACAATAGCCATGTAGGATACATGACATCACTCTCACCCAAGCCTTTAGAGCAAATTGCCTCTGCATTGACTGTGCTCTGGGCTTAGCTCTATCTGGTTGACTCTTGGCGGGTCGTTTCATTCTTGGGTCAGTGATTGGTGTTTCGTTGGCAGTAGAGCGCTAGTGGTTGCTGTTTTTGTATGTGTCCCTGACCACTCCATTCTCCCCTCCCCCCCCACCCCAAATATAGATAATGTCGGAGGCTCATTGCATTCATATACATTCAATTCCAGAAAAATAAGTTTGCATTACATTTGTGGTTCAGTTGTGAGACAAGTACGTTAGACCTGGTGAGTTACATTATCGATATGTACTGGGGATCGGTAATGGGTGCGTAAGGACAAGCTAGTTCCAGAACTGCTGGATGGTGTCCAGGTAGTCTGGTGGCGGCCTGGTGCCCAATGCTGGCAGTGGGAACCCAGTTGGCTCAAGTTGCCTGTTCTTGGGGCTGTTGTTGTTGCTCCTAGCGTCGGGCAGGTTCACAGATGCCTGTGACCTCCCTGTCCTTTCTTTGCGCCCCGGGTCGCTGCTGCTCCCTGAGGAGCTGTCGTCTAGCAATGCACAGTGAACTGCTGACTCGTTAGCCTGGGCGTTGTTTGGTTTGGGATCCTGACTGGTCCCGGTCCCCTTTGGGAGGACTGTTGCGGGTGACCCTTCGTTTACGGGTATGGCCTTGGTAGCGATGGGGTCTGGGGGCTGCGCCTTAGCACAATTTACTCTTTCAGGCTCGTGGCGGTTGGTGCATTTGAGTGCCTGAGAGCCAATCAGGGGCAGGGTATCGATACCGGTGCTGTTGCCCTCCTGAGATCGCTTGCTCTGCAGCTCGTGTGTATTGGCTGCTTGTGGCCACACTCCATGGTGCCTAACTCTTGTCCCAGGGGCGCAGGCTACTACATTGGTTAGCTCGCTGGACCTGTGTGCTCCCGATGGGCGTTTGCCCGCTGCATTGGCTGTGTGCAGTTGAAATCCTACATCACACAATGTTTCATTACTTATTGTGGATAACCTGTATCTCCAATCACGATCGCGCAACTTTTCCTTGCTTGTTGCATGTGCATAACTCTGATCGTCACTTACACATTTTACATGATCGCAATCACGCGACTTTTCCTTGCTGATTGCATGTACACAACTCTGATCATCAGTTACACATTTTATCTCTAACTCACAGTTGCTATTACATTGCTTGAGTGTGTGGAACTGTCCTTTCAAGTGTGGTGGGTTGCAGGCCTCTTTTAAGAGAGCCTTGCTTTCTTTACCCCAATCCTCATCTCCATTTGGTGTCACATGATGTTCCATCAGCACTGCACCTCGTGGTCTGGCCGCCGCCATCTTTTCCTTCAGCGCATCACCTCGTGGTTCGGGCGCCATTATTCCTCCATCCAAGATGTCGACTGCGGTGATCCTCTTCTCCCCGGGTTCTGCCTCCGAAGCTGGGAAGTTGCCTCTGGATCCAATTTTCTCCCTCCGGAGTCCTGCCACTGGAGCCTGGAAGATGCGTTCGGGTCGTCCCAGCTGGATCATCTCCCGCAGTCGTGCTGGGCGGTCTGTGCCTCGGGTGCTGTGCTGGTCTGCTCTCTGGTGCCGGATCCAAACTCAGGTGAGGGCTTGCTTTGCTTCTAAGCGCAGAGGGTGTCGATCGCTGGAGGGGTGAAGTCTTCCCACTTCCAATGGATCTTCTCCATCCACCTTCTTCCAAGTAGCGTTGGTCCATCACGTGTAACAATCCACAGAGGTAACTTGTGCACCACACCATCATGGAATACCTTAACATCCGCACTACCAACGACTGGGATAAGTTCATCGATGTGGGTGTGCAGCTTTGCCTGAACATGGACCAACTTGGGTCATTCAGCTTGATTGTCCCATAGCATCTCAAAGGCTTCTTGATTCATTACTGACTGGCTCGCCCCTGTGTCCACTTCCATGAAGACTGGAACGCCATATATCTCGACTTCCATCCTCAACGGGGAACATTCAGTGGTGCAGGTAAACATGCTATATACCTCGTCGTGGGGCTGAGTTGCCTCTCTGCCTATCGTTTCATAATCCGCACTGGATTCATGGCCATCTGCAGACTCTTCATCGACACAGTGAGTCATATTTCTCTTACACATTCGCTGGAGGTGGCCCTTTGTGCTGCAGCCTTTGCATACATAGTCTTTGAAATGGCATTGGTGAGCCCTGTGATTCCCTCCACAAAGCCAGCATGGAGCTACTCGATTAGACCCCCCTCGGCGGACTCTGAGTTAAGGGACTCGGGGTCCTGTTCTCTTTTCCCTGAGAAGGTTCGCGTTCTACAGTGAAGCCTCTAAAAGGCGCCACTCTGTGCACAGTACTTGCCGGGTTTGAGTCCTGAGGGTGAGACATCTGCCTAGAGCCGCAGGTCGAGGTCATGAATGCCTGGCTCACAGAGATGGCCTTCTGCAGTGTGACTGTGGTATCCGCCTACAGTAGATTATGAAGAAGGCCCTCATGACCAATTCCAATGATAAAAATGTCCCACAGTGCTTCGTTGAGGTGGTTGCTGAAATCACACGGTGCTGTCAGCCTCCTGAGGTCTGCGCCGTATTTCGTGATTTCCTGGTCTTTGGACCATCGGTGGGTGTAGAACTGGTGTTTGGCTATGAGGATGCTTTCCTTGGGCTTGAGTTGCTCATGGATCAGTGTTACGAGCTCCTCGTACGTCTTGGTCATTGTCTTCACTGGTGTCAGCAAGTCCCTGACGAGCCCATAAAAGGTGGGCCCACAACTAGTTAGCAGGATAGCTCTGCGCTTGCCAGATAGTGTGGCTGGGTTGTCTCCTGCCAGGTCGTTTGCTGTGAAGAAATGGTTGAGCCTCTCCACAAAGGCATCCCAATCATAACCCTTGGCGAACTGCTGCAACGTACCAAGAGTAGCCATTTTCGCATGAAGGTCCGTAATCTCGTCGCCAATTGTTATGTCCTTGGATGCTCTGATAATGACTCCACGAGGCAATGTGTTGTATTTGAACTGTAGTGACCTTCGTCCTTTATTGATAACTCGAGTGGGAGACTTGTAGGTTACCTGTACAGGTAACCTACAAGTCTCCCACTGCTGTGCCCTCTGGTGCCACACCTTGTGATAGTACAAACAGTAGCCACGTAGGATACATGACAGTTACATATACAGATACAGAAAAGTTGTTGAGTGATAAGCCTGAAATGTATGGAGATGCTTGACAAATCTTCTGGAATTTTTTGAGGATGTAACTAGTAGAGTGGACAAGGGAGAACCAGTGGATTTGGTGTATTTGGACTTTCAAAAGGCTTTTGACAAGGTCCCACACAAGAGATTGGTGTGCAAAATGAAATCACATGGTATTGTGGGTAATATACTGATGTGGATAGAGAACTGGTTGGCAGACAGAAAGTAGAGAGTTGGGATAAATGGGTCCTTTTCAGAATGGCAGGCAGTGACTAGTGGAGTACCACAGGGCTCAATGCTGGGACCCCAGCTCTTTATAATATACATTAATGATTTAGATGAAGGAATTGAGTGTAATATCTCCAAGTTTGCAGATGACACTAAACTGGGTGGCGGTGTGAGCTGTGAGAGAGGTGCTAAGAGGCTGCAGGGTGTTTGGACGGGTTAGGTGAGTGGGCAAATGCATGGCAGATGCAGTATAATGTGGATAAATGTGAGGTTATCCACTTTGGGGGCAAAAACGCAAAGACAGAATATTATCTGAAAGACGGCAGATTAGGAAAAGGGACTTGACCGGGGGGTCATGGTTCATCAGTCATTGAAAGTTGGCATACAGGTACAGCAGGCGGTGAAGAAGGCAAATGGTATGTTGGCCTTCATAGCAAGGAGATTTGAGTATAGGAGCAGGGAGGTCTTACTGCAGTTGTACAGGGCCTTATTGAGGCCTCACCTGGAATATTGTGTTCAGTTTTGGTCTCCTAATCTGAGGAAGGACGTTCTTGCTATTGAGGGAGTGCAGCGAAGGTTTACCAGACTGATTCCCGGAATGACTGGACTGACATATGAGGAGAGACTGGATCAACTGGGCCTTTATACATTGGAGTTTAGAGGGATGAGAGGGGATCTCATAGAAACATATAAGATTCTGATGGGACGGGACAGGTTAGATGTGGGTAGAATGTTCCCGATGTTGGGGAAGTCCAGAACCAGGGAACACAGTCTTAGGATAAGGGGTAGGCCACTTAGGACTGAGATGAGGAGAAACTTCTTCACTCAGAGTTGTTAACCTGCAGAATTCCCTGCCGCAGAGAGTTGTTGATGCCAGTTCATTGGATATATTCAAGAGGGAGTTAGATATGGCCCTTACGGCTAAGGGGATCAAGGGGTATGGAGAGAAAGCAGGAGAGATGAATGATCAGCCATGATCTTATTGAATGGTGGTGCAGGCCCGAAGGGCGAATGGCATACTCCTGCACCTCTTTTCTATGTTTCTATGTTTCATTCTATTGATTAATATCTTACTCAACATTTATTGACAGTGCTTGGTTTTCAGAGTAGGCAAGACCATAATATTGAAGTACTGAAGCTGTTTTACAATTGTAAAAGAGCACAAAGTATTGTTTAAATCTGATCACAAAAAACAGAAAGTACAGGTGAGTGAAGCCATTTGACCCATCCTTCCATTGATAGATACATTCTCACTGTCACAGCATCCAAATGCCTTTTAAATGATCCCATCACCCTACCCAGGTATTTGCCACTAAGTGTGCAGAAGTGCTTCCTGACATCAGTCCTGAATCGTACTAGATTCTATCCACATCACCATGTGCTACTGTGGTGATTTAATTTAAAATAGTTTTCTGGATGGGGTTCATCTATTCCACTTAGTATCTTATATGTCTTTCAGGTGTCCTTCTTACTTGCCTCCTTTTTAAGGTTGAAGGATCAATGGTTATCTAAAGTTTTCTCACTATTCAATCCTCTAACACTTGGGATTAGGCTCATGGGTCTTCTCTGGACCCTTTCCAGGGCTTGGCTTTTCCCTTGTTGTTTGGTCATCAGAACTGAATGCAGTATTCAGAATGTTGGCCTGACCAAAGCACGACACAGCTTCAGCAGGACAGCCTCAGACTTACCCTACTGGCAATTCAAATTTTTATAGTTTTGCTCATGTTGATAAAGACTGACAAACTCCATAAAAGCCAGATGGTTTGCCCAATATGCATTTGGAAAATGAAGCTTTCCTTTATTTGGGCAACAATTTCATACTCGATTGAAATGCTCATATTCTGAATACTAGCATGTAGTCAGTCAGGGACAAGCCTGACTTGACTCGAGGTGTTCTCTGAATAAAAAAAAATGATGGCAGAAAACTGGAAAATAATATAGGGGAACAACAGATGCGAGAGCGCGACTTGAGCAGCGGAAGCAGCGGGGTTAAAAACAGCAGCACCCGAGGCCCGAGAACAATGGCGAGAGCGGGATCTGAGCAGCAGGTTAAAAACAGTTAGCTGAGAGCAGCGCAAACGGATCTGTGAGGAGAAAAAAATAAATCAAAGTGTGACGCCACAGGAAAGCAGGTAAGTGATTGGTTGATGAGTGTTTCTCTCTTTTTTTAAAAAACTTGGGCATTGGTTTAAATTAAAATTAAAAACTACACATAGATAATTGATATTTCAAAACTTGAAAACCTAATTAGTTGAAGTAGAATAGAGATGGCAGGGCAGGCGATGTGCTACAGCTGTAGCGTGTGGGAGCTGGTGGTCAGCAGTGTCCACGGCAACCACATCTGCAGTAAGTGTTGGCAGCTCGAGGAATTGCGGCTCAGAGTTGATGAGCTGGAGTCCGAGCTTCAGAAACTGCGATACATCAGGGACGAGGAAAGTTACCTCGACGCTGTGTTCCACGAGGCAGTCACACCCCTTTGGTTAAATATTTCAAATTTTGTCCGCGGTCAGGGACAGGAGTGAGGCAGGTATGAGGATCCATAAAGTAGCATTGGAGGAGCCTCAGCTCTTTCACTTGTCCAACAAGTATGAAGTTCTTACTCCCTATGTGGACGAGAGCAGTGACTGCAGGGTGGATATGCAAACTGACCACAGCACCGTGGTACAGGGGGCCATTCATGTTGGGGGAGTAAAAAGAAATGTAGTAGTGGTAGGGGACAATGTAGTTAGGAGCATAGATACTGTTCTCTGCAGCCAATAGCATGAGTCCCAAAGGCTGTGTTGCTTGCCTGGTGCCAGGGTTAAGGATATCTGCTCGGGGCTCGAAAGGAACTTGGAGTGGGAGGGGAAAGATCCAGTTGTCATGGTTCACGTAGGTACCAACGACTTAGGTAGGACAAAGAAAGAGGTTCTGCTGAGTGTTTATGAGCAGCTAGGGACTAAATTAAAAAGCAGAACCACAAAGGTAATAATCTCTGGATTGCTACCTGAGCCACGAGCAAATTTGCATAGGATAAATAAGATCAGAGAGATGAATGCGTGGCTCAAAGAGAGATTGTGTAAAATAGGTCTATATGCTCTGGAGTTTAGAAGGATGAGAGGTGATCTCATTGAAACATACAAGATTCTGAAGGGCATTGACAGGGTAGATGCTGAGAGGTTGTTTCCCTAGCTGGAGTGTCTAGAAGTAGGGGTTACAGTCTTAGGATAAGGGGAAGGCCATTTAAGACCGAGATAAGAAGGAATTTCTCCAGTGAGCTGTGGAGGCTGGGTCATTGAATATATTTAAGGTGAAGATAGACAGATTTTTGAATGCCAGGGGAGTCAAGGGTTATGGAGAGTGGGAAGGGAAGTGGAGTTGAGGCCAAGATCAGATCAGCCATGATCTTATTGACAGTAAGAGCTTCTACAGGTATATAAAAAGGAAGAGAGTAGCTAAAGTAAACATTGAAACATAGAAAATAGGTGCAGGAGTAGGCCATTCAGCCCTTCGAGCCTGCACCGCCATTCAATAAGGTCATGGCTGATCATTCCCTCAGTAACCATTTCCTGCTTTCTCTCCATACCCCTTGTTCCCCTTAGCCGTAAGGGCCATATCTAACTCCCTCTTGAATATATCCAACAAACTGGCATCAACAACTCTCTG
The DNA here is from genome assembly GCF_044704955.1 of Pristiophorus japonicus. Taxonomy (NCBI): domain Eukaryota; kingdom Metazoa; phylum Chordata; class Chondrichthyes; family Pristiophoridae; genus Pristiophorus; species Pristiophorus japonicus. The sequence continues at coordinate 115,984,606 of NC_091978.1, read as the reverse complement.
CGGTAGGGAATTCCACAGGTTAACAACTCTCTGAGTGAAGAAGTTTCTCCTCATATGTCAGTCCAGCCATCCCGGGAATCAGTCTGGTGAACCTTCGCTGCACTCCCTCAATAGCAAGAACGTCCTTCCTCAGATTAGGAGACCAAAACTGAACACAATATTCCAGGTGAGGTCTCACCAAGGCCCTGTACAACTGCAGTAAGACCTCCCTGCTCCTATACTCAAATCCCCTAGCTATGAAGGCCAACATATCATTTGCCTTCTTTACCACCTGCTGTACCTGTATGCCAACTTTCAGTGACTGATGAACCATGACACCCAGGTCTCGTTGCACATCCACTTTTACTAATCTGCCACCATTCAGATAATATTCTGTCTTTGCGTTTTTGCCACCAAAGTGGATAACCTCATAATTATCCACATTATACTGCATCTGCCATGCATTTGACCACTCACCTAACCTGTCTAAGTCACCCTGCAGTCTCTTAGTGTCCTCACAGCTCACACCGCCACTCAGTTTAGTGTCATAGTGGAGATATTACACTCAATTCCTTCATCCAAATCATTGATGTATATTGTAAAGAGCTGGGGTCCCAGCACTGAGCCCTGTGGCACTCCACTAGTCACTGCCTCCATTCTGAAAAGGACCCATTTACCCCGACTCTCTCATTCCTGTCTGCCAACCAGTTCTCTATCCACGTCAGTATATTACCCCCAATACCATGTGCTTTGATTTTGCACACCAATCTCTTGTGCGGGACCTTGTCAAAAGCCTTTTGAAAGTCCAAATACACTACATCCACTGGTTCTCCCTTTTCCACTCCATTAGTTACATCCTCAAAAAATTCCAGAAGATTTGTCAAGCAAGATTTCCCCTTCATAAATCCATGCTGACTTGGACCGATCCTGTCACTGCTTTCCAAATGCGCTGCTATTTCATCCTTAATAATTGATTCCAACATTTTCCCCACCACTGATGTCAGGCTAACCAGTCTATAATTACCCGCTGTCTCTCTCCCTTTTTAAAAAGTGGTGTTACATTAGCTACCCTCCAGTCCATAGGAACTGATCCCGAGTCGATAGACTGTTGGAAAATGATCACCAATGCATCCACTATTTCTAGGGCCACTTCCTTAAGTACTCTGGGATGCAGACTATCAGACCCCGGGGATGTATCGGCCTTCAATCCCATCAATTTCCCTAACACAATTTCCCGCCTAATAAGGATATTCTTCAGTTCCTCCTTCTCACTAGACCCTCGGTCCCCTAGTACTTCAGGAAGGTTATTTGTGTCTTCCTTTGTGAAGACAGAACCAAACTATTTGTTCAATTGGTCTGCCATTTCTTTGTTCCCCTTTATAAATTCACCTAAATCCGACTGCAAGGGACCTACGTTTGTCTTCGCTAATCTTTTTCTCTTCACATATCTATAGAAGCTTTTGCAGTCAGTTTTTATGTTCCCGGCAAGCTTCTTCTCGTACTCTATTTTCCCCCTTTTAACTAAACCCTTTGTCCTCCTCTGCTGAATTCTAAATTTCTCCCAGTCCTCAGGTCTGCTGCTTTTTCTGGCCAATTTATATGCCTCTTCCTTGGATTTAACACTATCCTTAATTTCCCTTGTTAGCCATGGTTGAGCCCCCTTCCCAATTTTATTTTTACTCCAGGCAGCTCTTTCAAAGCATTCAATCAGTAACGAGCTGTAGTGTGAAAATAATTGTAATGGTGTTAGTTTGGTTACTGTAGTGTATCTAGGAAAAAATATCATGTTCTAAATAGAATAAAAGTTAAGTAATAGATATTGGCCCGATTTTGCGGTGGTAATGACGGTGAACTGTCAGCGTTCACCGCCATTACAACCTCTGAAACTGACCGCAATTTCAGGAATTAGCGCATGTGCAGCTAAACTTGGAAATCCTGAAATTATCATTCACTGCTCCGACACAGGCTACGATGTAGATCGCCCTCGTCTCCTGCCCCCCATAGCCATCAATCAATGAAATCAGCGGAACTGTCGAAATCGTAAGCTTTTATGCACTAATATCGCTGTTAAATGCCCCATTAAATGTTAAGCATTGTTGGAATAGGTGTAACTGGGGTTTTAACAGTATATTGACTCCACTGGTCTGTGCACGGCCAGATCTGCAAAAAGCCTGGTTCAGAAAGATCGTAGGCTTTATTGTCCTATAGTTTGTAGAAAGATATGGCTATGACCTTGCTGTTCTTGCTGGCAAGGAAGCTAACTTTATGGAGAGCTTATCTGATTCTGAAGTCAAAAATTGTTTGACACAAGTCATATGTCGATTTACAGGAAACCCATTGATACCTCTACCAAAGAGCATAATACGATCAAAATGGTACAGTGATCAATACACCAAGGGATCATATAGTTGCACTGCAGTTGGAAGTTCAGGAGATGATATAGATGTCATTGCACAATGTTAAGTATCGAATAACTCCATGAGGCTAGGTACGGTGAGCTGGTTCAGGCATGACCTTACTCCAGTTTATTTATTCTCAAAGTGAGGATTCAACATGGCTGCCAATATTATATACACGGCTTGCACGTGTCTGCCAGTGACCATTAGGACTCCGACAATCACGCCCTCCGGTGACAGGTAAAACCCAGTTAACATACATAACATCATTCCTCCCAAAGTCCTTGGTACAGTATTTACAAGTTGAGACGGTCCAGGGCCTTCCGCTCACTGGTTGATCTTCTCAGTTCGAACCCAAGCTTGGGTGAGTTAGAAGGACCATTGCCACATTGGTTGCTTAGAGGATGAGACTGGGGAGTTAATAATGGGAAACAGGAAAATGGCAGAGACTTTGAACAAATATTTTGTATCGGTGTTCACGGTAGAAGACACTAAAAGCATCGCAATAATAATAGATAATCAAGGGGCTATTGGGAGGGGGATCTTAAAACAATCACGATCACTCGAGAAAAAATTACTAGGCAAACTAATGGGACTAAAGGTGGACAAGTCCCTTGGACCTGATGGCCTGCATCCTAGGGTCTTAAAAGAAGTGGCTGCAGAGATAGTGGATGCATTGGTTGTAATCTACCAACATTCCCTGAATTCTGGACAGGTCCCGGTGAATTGGAAAACTGCAAATGTAATGCCCCTATTCAAGAAAGGAAGGAGACAGAAAGCAGGAAACTATAGACTAGTTAGCTTAACATCTGTCATTGGAAAAATGCTGGGTCCATTGTTAAGAAAGTAGTAGCAGGACATTTAGAGAACCATAATACAGTCAAGCTGAGTCAGCATGGTTTTATGAAAGTGAAATCATGTTTGACAAGTTTTCTAGAATTCTTTGAGGATGTAATGAGTAGGGTGGAAAAGGGGGGAATCAGTGGATGTGGTGTATTTGGATTTCCAGAAGGCATTGGATAAGGTGCCACATAGAAGGTTACTGCACAAGATAAGAGCTCATGGGGTTGGATGTAATATATTAGCATGGATAGAGGATTGGCTAACTAACAGAAAACAGAGAGTCGGGATAAATGGGTCATTTTCCGGTTGGTAAACTGTAACTATTGGGGGTTCTGCAAGGATCAGTGTGGGGCCTCAACTATTTACAATGACTTGTATGACTATATTAATGACTTGGATGAAGGGACCAGGTGTAATGTAGCCAAATTTGCTGATGATACAAAGCTAGGTGGGAAAACAAGTTTTGAAGAGGATACAAAGAATCTGCAAAGGGATATAGATAGGTTAAGTGATCAGGCAAAAATTTGGCAGATGGAGTATAATGTGGGGGAATGAGAGGTTATCCACTTTGGCAGGAAGATTAAAAACGCAAATTATTATTTAAATGGAGAGAGACTACAACGTGCAGCGGTACAGAGGACCTGGGGGTCCTTGTAAATGGAAAAACAAAATTTAGCATTCAGGTTCAGCAATTAATCAGAAAGGCAAATGGAATGTTGACCTTTATTGCAAAGGGAGTGGAGTATAAAAGCAGAGAAGTCCTGCTTCAACTGTATGGATGATACCACATCTGGAGTACTCCATATTGTTTTGGTCTTATTTAATGAGGGATATACTTGCATTGGAGGCAGTTCAGAGAAGGATCACGAGGTTGATTTCTGAGATGAAGGGGTTGTCTTATGAAGAAAGGTTGAGCACATTGGGCCTGTACTCAATGGAGTTTAGAAGAATGAGAGGTGATCTTATTGAAACATATAAGATTCTGAGGGGGCTTGACAGAATAGATGCAGAGAGGATGTTTCCCCTCATGGGGAATCTAGAATTATGTGCTATAGTTTCAGAATAAGCGATCGCCCATTTAAAACAGAGATGAGGAGGAATTTCTTCTCCCAGAGGGCCGTGAATCTTTGGAATTCTCTATCCCAGAGAGTTGTGGAGGCTGGGTCAATGAATATATTTAAGGTGGAGATAGACAGATTTTTGAAAGCTAAGGGAGTCAAGAATTATGGGAAGCGGACAGGAAAGTGGAGTTGAGGCCAAGATCAGATCATCCATGATCTTATTGAATGGAGGAGCAGGCTCGAGGGGCCAAATAGCTTACTCCTGCTCCTATTTCTTATCATACATTTTTGCTACAGGACATTGGTATGCGAGCATCAAACAGTCACCAAGACTGCAGAGCCATGCCACAGTTACTGATACTTATCACATGCCTGAAGTTAAGCAGTGAGATGTACCACTAACCACACTCACTAAAAGAATAATAGACCTCTCTAATTTCAAAGTTACACTAAGAACTAATCTAATAAAGCTGAGCTAGCTAAACAGGGTGAGATGAGTTGCAATGAGTGAAGTTAAGTATTTCAAATGATATTACATAGGATTACATAGGATATACAGCACAGAAACAGATAATTCTGCCCAACCAGTATATGCCGGCATTTTTCCTCCATTCGAGCCTCCTCCTGTCTTTCCTCACCTAACTCTATCAGCATAATCCTCGATTCCCTTCTCTCTCATATGCTTAGCTAACCACCTCTTAAATGCATCTATATTATTTGCTTCAACGACTCCCTGTGGTAGCGAGTTCCACATTCTCACCACTCTCTGGGTAAAGAAGTTTCTTCTGAATTCCCTATTTGATTTCTTGGTGACAATTTTATATTAATGGTCTCTAGTTTTGCTTTTCCTCACAAGTGGAAACACTCTCTCTGTATCTACTCTATCAAAACCTTTCATAATTTTAAATCCCACTATTAGGTCACCCCTCAGCCTTCTCTTTTCTTGAGAAAAGAGACCCAGCCTGTTAATAAGAACATAAGAAGATAAGAATTAGGAACAGGAGTAGGCCATCCAGCACCTCGAGCCTGCTCCGCCATTCAACAAGATCATGGCTGATCTGGCCGTGGACTCAGCTCCACTTACCCGCCCTCTCCCCGTAACCCTTAATTCCCTTATTGGTTAAAAATCTATCTATCTGTGATTTGAATACATTCAATGAGCTAGCCTCAACTGCTTCCTTGGGCAGAGAATTCTACAGATTCACAACCCTCTGGGAGAAGAAATTCCTTCTCAACTCGGTCTTAAATTGGCTCCCCCGTATTTTGAGGTTGTGCCCCTTAGTTCTAGTCTCCCCTACCAGTGGAAACAACCTCTCTGCCTCTATCTTGTCTATCCCTTTCATGATTTTAAATATTTCTATCAGATCACCCCTCATCCTTCTGAACTCCAAAGATTAAAGACCCAGTCTACTCAATCTATCATCATAAGGTAACCCCCTCATCTCCGGAATCAGCCGAGTGAATCGTCTCTATACCCCCTCCAAAGCCAGTATATCCTTCCTTAAGTAAGGTGACCAAAACTGCACGCAGTACTCCAGGTGCGGCCTTACCAATAACCTATACAGTTGCAGCAGGACCTCCCTGCTTTTGTACTCCATCCCTCTCGCAATGAAGGCCAACATTCCATTCGCCTTCCTGATTACCTGCTGCACCTGCAAACTCACTTTGTGGGATTCATGCACAAGGACCCCCAGGTCCCTCTGCACCTCAGCATGTTGTAATTTCTCCCCATTCAAATAATATTCCCTTTTACTGTTTTTTTTCCCAAGGTGGGTGACCTCACAATTTCCGACATCTGCCAAATCTTAGGCCATTTCCTTAACCTATCCAAATCTCTTTGCAGCCTCTCTGTAGCCTCTACACAACTCACTTTCCCACTAATCTTAGTGTCACCTGCAAATTTTGTTGCACTACACTCTGTCCCCTCTTCCAGGTCATCTATGTATATTGTAAACAGTTGTGGTCCCAGCACCGATCCATGTGGTACACCACTAACCACCGATTTCCAACCCGAAAAGGACCCATTTATCCCGACTCTCTGCTTTCTGTTCGCCAGCCAATTCTCTATCCATGCTAATACATTTCCTCTGACTCCGCGTACCTCTATCTTCTGCAGTAACATTTTGTGTGGCACCTTATCGAATGCCTTTTGGAAATCTAAATATACCACATCCATCGGTACATCTCTATCCACCATGCTCGTTATATCCTCAAAGAATTCCAGTAAATTAGTTAAACATGATTTCCCCTTCATGAATCCATGCTGCGTCTGCTTGATTGCACTATTCCTATCTAGATGTCCCACTATTTCTTCCTTAATGATAGTTTCAAGCATTTTCCCCACTACAGATGTTAAACTAACCGGCCTATAGTTACCTGCCTTTTGTCTGCCCTCTTTTTTAAACAGAGGCGTTACATTAGCTGCTTTCCAATCCGCTGGTACCTCCCCAGAGTCCAGAGAATTTTGGTAGATTATAACGAATGCATCTGCTATAACTTCCGCCATCTCTTTTAATACTCTAGGATGCATTTCATCAGGACCAGGGGACTTGTCTACCTTGAGTCCCATTAGCCTGTCTAGCACTACCCCCCGAGTGATAGTGATTGTCTCAGGGTCCTCCCTTCCCACATTCCCGTGACCAGCAATTTTTGGCATGGTTTTTGTGTCTTCCACTGTGAAGACCGAAGCAAAATAATTGTTTAAGGTCTCAACCATTACCACATTTCCCATTATTAAATCCTCCTTCTCATCTTCTAAAGGACCAACATTTACTTTAGTCATTCTTTTCCGTTTTATATATCGGTAAAAGCTTTTATTATCTATTTTTATGTTTTGCGCAAGTTTACCTTCGTAATCTATCTTTCCTTTCTTTATTACTTTTTTAGTCACTCTTTGCTGTTGTTTAAAATTTTCCCAATCCTCTAGTTTCCCACTAACCTTGGCCACCTTATACGCATTGATCTTTGATTTGATACTCTCCTTTATTTCCTTGGTTATCCACGGCTGGTTATCCCTTCTCTTACCACCCTTCTTTTTCACTGGAATATATTTTTGTTGTGCACTATGAAAGAGCTCCTTAAAAGTCCTCCACTGTTCCTCAATTGTGCCACTGTTTAATCTGTGTTCCCAGTCTACTTTAGCCAACTCTGCCCTCATCCCACTGTAGTCCCCTTTGTTTAAGCATAGTACGCTCATTTCTGACACAACTTCCTCACCCTCAATCTGTATTACAAATTCAACCATACTGTGATCACTCATTCCGAGAGGATCTTTTACTTGGAAATCGTTTATTTTTCCTGTCTCATTACACAGGACCAGATCTAAGATAGCTTGCTCCCTTGTAGGTTCTGTAACATACTGTTCTAAGAAATAATCCCATATGTATTCTATGAATTCGTCCTCAAGGCTACCCCGTATGTATTCTATGAATTCCTCCTCCAGTGCGATTTGAGTTGAACAATCTATATGTAGGTTAAAATCCCCCATGACTACTGCCATTCCTTTTTCACATGCCTCCATTATTCCCTTGATTATTGCCCGCCCCACCATGAAGTTATTATTTGGGGCCGATAAACTACGCCCACCAGTGACTTTTTCCCCTTACTATCTCTAATCTCCACCCACAATGATTCAACATTTTGTTCATTAGAGCCAATATCATCTCTCACAACTGCCCTGATATCATCCTTTATTAACAGAGCTACCCCACCTCCTTTCCCTTCTTGTCTATCTTTCCGAATCGTCAGATACCCCTGTATGTTTAATTCCCAGTCTTGGCCACCCTGCAACCATGTTTCTGTAATGGCCACCAAATCACACCCATTTGTAATGATTTGTGCCGTCAACTCATTTACTTTATTTCGAATGCTGCGTGCGTTTAGGTAGAGTGTTTTAATCCTAGTTTTTAAACCATGATTTTTAATTTTGATCCCTCCTGCAGCCCCTTTATATTCAGTGGCCCTTTTTGTTTTTTGCCTTGGGATTCTCTGCCCTCCACTTTTACTCATCTCCTTTCTGTCTTTTGCTTTTGTCTCCTTTTTGTTTCCCTCTGTCTCCCTGCATTGGTTCCCATCCCCCTGCCATATTAGTTTAACTCCTCCTCAACAGCACTAGCAAACACTCCCCCTAGGACATTGGTTCCAGTCCTGCCCAGGTGCAGACCGTCCGGTGTGTACTGGTCCCACCTCCCCCAGAACCGGTTCCAATGCCCCAGGAATTTGAATCCCTCCCTGCTGTACCACTGCTCAAGCCACGTATTCACCTGTGCTATCCTGCGATTCCTACTCTGACTAGCACGTGGCACTGGTAGCAATCCCGAGATTACTACTTTTGAGGTCCTACTTTTTAATTTAGCTCCTAGCTCCTTAAATTCATCTCGTAGGACCTCATCCCTTTTTTTACCTATGTCGTTGGTACCAATGTGCACCACGACAACTGGCTGTTCTCCCTCCCTTTTTAGAATGTCCTGCACCCGCTCCGAGGCATCCTTGACCCTTGCACCAGGGAGGCAACATACCATCCTGGAGTCTCGGTTGAGGCCGCAGAAACTCCTATCTATTCCCCTTACAATTGAATCCCCTATCACTATTGCTCTCCCAATCTTTTTCCTACCCTCCTGTGCAACAGAGCCAGCCACGATGCCATGAACTTGGCTGCTGCTGCCCTCCCCTGATGAGTCATCCCCCTCAACAGTACTCAAAGCAGTGTATCTGTTTTGCAGGGGCATGACCGCAGGGGACCCCTGCACTATCTTCCTTGCACTGCTCTTCCTGCTGGTCTTCCATTCCCTAGCTGGCTGTGGACCCTTCACCTGCTGTAAGACCAACTCGCTACACGTGCTACTCACGTCATTCTCAGCATCGTGGATGCTACAGAGTCAATCCACCCTCAGCTCCAATTCTGCAATGCGGTCCGTCAGGAGCTGGAGGTGGATACACTTCCCGCACACGTAATCGTCAGGGACACCGGAAGTGTCCCTGAGTTCCCACATGGTACAGGAGGAGCATATCACATGACCGAGCTCTCCTGCCATCACTTAACCCTTAGATACCCTTAAATTGGCAACAACACTGTTAACAGGTTACTTACTGATATAAAAAATAAAAAGAAGAACTACTCACCAATCACCAGCCAATCACTTACCCCCTTGGCTGTGACGTCACCTTTTGATTTCTTTCTACTTCTTTTTTGCCTTCTCTCCCTGCTGAAGCTGCACAAACACGCCTTTATAGGCCTCACCAATCATGTTTCTATCAGTCTAAGGATAAGGGGTAAGCCATTTAGGACCGAGATGAGGAGAAACTTCTTCACCCAGAGAGTGGTGAACCTGTAGAATTCTCTACCACAGAAAGTAGTTGAAGCCAATTCACTAAATATATTCAAAAGGGAGTTAGATGAAGTCCTTACTACTCGGGGGATCAAGGGTTATGGCGAGAAAGCAGGAATGGGGTACTGAAGTTTCATGTTCAGCCATGAACTCATTGAATGGCGGTGCAGGCTAGAAGGGCTGAATGGCCTGCTCCTGCACCTAGTTTCTATGTTTCTATGAACTCCCGCCTCTCGGACTGCTGCCACCTCTCGCTGCTGCTGGGCCTTTATAAGCCTCACCAACGCCACGAACTCCCGCCACTCGGACTGTTCATCCTTTCCTGTTATGTATATCCTTGCATGTCTGGTTATAATCCTTGTAAATCTTCTCTGCACCCTCTCTAGCTCTTATATATCCTTTTTATGATATGGTGACCAGAATTGTGCGCAGATTATTTCATTTTAGATTTGAGAATTTGAGAATTTTAAATAGTTGTGTGTCATTATAATCTTTAAGTTTCCGCAACAGAAAACAGATATGCTCGTTTTTTCAATGAATGGAACATTTTCAAAGTGAATGTTTCTCTAGTTTTATGTGGCCAAAGGACATCTCTTTGGCAGGAATGATTCTGCAAGTCATTGACTGAAACCAAGCCTTGGACCACCTACCATCAAGGGCGCTACCCAGCGCCGAGCCTGCAGCCAACATCTCGGCATAGGCAACTAGGCCCATACAGCAGTGCCTGGTCTCCAGTCGTCTTGGACCCCCTTGCCACTGGACCAAGACCTTGCTCAGCTAAGCCCGTGTGGTAACCGGTGTGCAATGACCACCCCACGTTAAAAGAATTCACGCACAGGCATCTTCCATTCCTCCAACGTGAAGTTCGGGACCTGGAATGTCAGGACTCTCATGGACAACCCTAAAAGCGACAGACCGGAATGTCGCAACGCCATTGTTATGTATGTAATAACTCGATAAACTGAATACTGTAACTAATACAGGGACAAACCTGGCTCTGCTTTATTCAGGCCCAAAATGCATACATTACATGATGGCTTGCCTTTTATAACTGGGTGGCACACATGTGCGTACAGCCCAATGATCTCTGATAGTTGCGCCACCTGGTGGCTAGTAACCCCAAGCATACATACATGACAATATCCCCCTTTAAGATATTAGTAACAGTCTTTTTACAAATTGAGACGGTCCGGGGCTTTCCGCTCCCGAGTTGATTGTCTCAGTTCAACTCCAGCCTTGGGCAAGCGTTCTGAGTCTGTTATGACTGGGGGCTGGGTAGCCGATCTGATGGGAATGGCAATGACCATGTCAGGGATTGAAAGTCCAGAATTTATGACAGCGGAGTCCTCTGATGACTGAGGGGAGGTTGGTTGGTCAATGATTGTGTCTTCCTTAGACTGTTCCGGTTCATCCGTGTGCTGCAGCTTTATCTGATCAACATGTTTCCTGCATGTTTGCCAATTCTTGAGCTTGACGATAAACCCTGTTTCCCTGCTTGGCCGTAACAGTATCGGCGAACCACTTGGGACCTTGACCATAATTTAGTACATACACAGGATCGTTAACAGAAATGTTTCATGACACAGCAGCGCGATCATGATAGCACTGCTGACTTTGACATCTGTATTCAACATGATCATTCAAGTCAGGGTGGACAAGGGAGAGCTTGGTCTTAGAAACATAGAAACATAGAAAATAGGTGCAGGAGTAGGCCATCCGGCCCTTCGAGCCTGCATCACCATTCAATAAGATCATGGCTGATCATTCACCTCAGTATCCCTTTCCAGCTTTCTCTCCATACCCCTTGATCCCTTTAGCCGCAAGGGCCATATCTAACTCCCTCTTGAATATATCCAATGAACTGGCATCAACAACTCTCTACGGCAGGGAATTCCACAGGTTAACAACTCTCTGAGTGAAGAAGTTTCTCCTCATCTCAGTCCTAAATGGCTTACCCCTTATTATAAGGCTAGGTCCCCTGGTCCTGGACTTCCACAACATCGGGAACATTCTTCCTGCATCTAACCTGTCCAGTCCCGTCAGAATTTTAAATGTTTATATGAGATCCTCTCTCATCCTTCTAAACTCCAGTGAATACAGGCCCGGTCGATCCAATCTCTCCTCATATGTCAGTCCTGCCATCCCAGGAATCAGTCTGGTGAACCTTCACTGCACTCCCTCAATAGCAAGAATGTCCTTCCTCAGATTAGGAGACCAAAACTGAACACAATATTCCAGGTGGGGCCTCACCAAGGCTCTGTACAACTGCAGTAAGACTTCCCTGCTCCTATACTCAAATCCCCTTGCTATGAAGGCCAACATACCATTTGCGTTCTTCACCGCCTGCTGTACCTGCATGCCAACCTTCAATGACTGATGAATCATAACACCCAGGTCTCGTTGCACCTCCCCTTTTCCTCATCTGCCGCCATTCAGATAATATTCTGCCTTCGTGTTTTTGCCCCCAAAGTGGATAACCTCACATTTATCCACATTATACTGCATCTGCCATATATTTGCCCACTCGCCTAAGCTGTCCAAATCACCCTGCAGCCTCTTAGCGTCCTCCTCACAGCTCACACCGCCACCCAGTTTAGTGTCATCTGCAAACTTGGAGATATTACACTCAATTCCATCATCCAAATCATTAATATGTATTGTAAAGAGCTGGGGTCCCAGCACTGAGCCCTGCGGTACTCCACTAGTCACTGCCTGCCATTCTGAAAAGAACCTGTTAATCTCGACTCTCTGCTTCCTGTCTGCCAACCAGTTCTCTATCCACGTCAGTACATTACCCCCAATACCATGTGCTTTGATTTTGCACAACAATCTCTTGTGTGGGACCTTGTCAAACGCCTTTTGAAAGTCCAAATACACCACATCCACTGGTTCTCCCTTGTCCACTCTACTAGTTACATCCTCTCTTCATCAATAGTTCAGCAGGGAGCACCCCGGAAAGCGTGTGAGGTCTTGTCCTGTAAATAAGCAATATGCGTGACAAGCGAGTCTGCAGTGAACCATGAGTTACACGTTTATACTCTGCTTGATGATTTGGACAGCACGCTCTGCTTGACCATTAGATGTGGGTTTGAATGATGCTGACCTCAAATGTTTGATATCATTGAGTTTCATGAACTCTTGAAACTCCAGACGAGTTTGCTGACGATTCAAAGATGGGAGGAAAAGCAATTTATGAGGAAGACACAAAAAATTTGCAAAAGGACATAGACAGGCTAAGTGAGTGGACAAAAAATTGGCAGATGGAGTATAATGTTGGAAAGTATGAGTACCCCCAGGTCCTGCTGTACTGCAGCACTTTGGCAGAAAAAAAATCAAAGAGCAAGTTATTATTTAAATGGAGAAAGATTGCAAAGTGCTGCAGTACAGCAGGACCTGGGGGTACTTGTTCATGAAACACAAAAGGATAGTATGCAGGTACAGCAAGTGATCAGGAAGGCCAATGGTATCTTGGCCTTTATTGCAAAGGGGATGGAGTATAAAAGCAGGGAAGTCTTACTACAGCTATATAAGGTATTGGTGAGGCCACACCTGGAATGCTGCATGCAGTTTTGGTTTCCATATTTACAAAAGGATATACTTGCTTTGGAGGTAGTTCAGAGAAGGTTTATTAGGTTGATTCCAGGGATGAGGGGGTTGACTTATGAGGAAAGGTTGAGTAGGTTGGGCCTCTACTCATTGGAATTCAGAAGAATGAGAGGTGATCTTATCAAGACATATAAGATTATGAGGGGGCTTGACAAGGTGAATGCACAGAGGATATTTCCACTGATGGGGGAGACTCAAACTAGAGGGTATGATCTTAGAATAAGGGGCCGCCCATTTAAAACAGAGATGAAGAGCAATTTATTCTCTCAGAGGGTTGTGAATCTGTGGAATTTGCTGCCTTAATCGATAAGGGGTTATGGGGGGCGGGCAGGCAAGTAGAGCTGAATCCATGATCAGATCAGCCATGATCTTACTGAATGGTGGAGCAGGCTCGAGGGGCCATATGGCCTACTCCTGTTCCTATTTCTTATGTTCTTACATTCTTTAATGAAGCAAGGTCTGTTGTCGCTTACAACGATGTCGGGCAGGCCATGAGTGGCAAACATGACACGAAGGCTCTCAATGGTAGCTGTGGATATACTGGATGACATGATTATACACTCTATCCACTTGGAATATGCATTCACCACAACTAAAAACATCTTTCCCAGGAAGGGACCTGCAAATTTGATGTGGATCTGGACCATGGTTTCGATGGCCACGACCACAGACTCAGCGGCGATTACGCTGGTGCTTTATTTAGCTGCATACAAGTGTTGCACTGATGCACACATGATTCCAGATCAGAGTCAATTGCAGGCCACCATACATGAGACCTGGCAATGGCTTTCATCATGACAATACCGGGATGACTGCTATATAGATCATGTACAAATTTCTCTCTGACTTTCTTAGGCATAACAACACTATTACCCCACAGTGAACAATTTGACTGAATGAATAGTTCGTCTTTTCGACGATTGTAAGGTTTGGTCTCATCACCTATTTAGTCTGCCATACCGAAGAAATCACCACTAAGGACACAACATTTCACAACCGATAATATCGGGTCTTGGCTGGACCAGGTCTTAACTTGTTGAGCCGTGACAGGGGTTCCTTCACTTTCAAAGCATCCATGACTAACAGCAGGTCTGCAGGTTGTGGCATCTCCACCTCCGGTGTGGGCAACGGCAGACGGCTCAGTGCATCGGCACATTTCTCGATGCCAGGTTTATGGCGAATGACATAATCACAGGCAGATAATGTCAGCGTCCATCTCTGGATGCAGGACGATGCATTGGTATTGATACCTTTGTTTTCCAAAAACAATGAAATGAGTGGCTAGTGATCTGTTTCCTGTTCAAACCGAAGACCAAACAGGTCCTGATGCATCGTGTTAACCCTATACATACAGGCTAATGCTTCTTTTTCTACCATGCTGTCGGCTCTATCCACCTTTGACAAACTTTTAGAAGCATACGCAACAGAATGTAGTTTACCCGACTCATTAGCTTGTTGGAGCACGCAACCAACTCCATATGACGAAGCATCACAGGCCAATACTAAACACTTACACGGATCATAATATGCCAGCAGCTTGTTAGAGCAAAGCAGATTAGTAGGTTTCTCAAAAGCTCTGCCCTGAGATGCACCCCAAACCCAGTTGTCGCCTTTTCTTAGCAACATGTGCAATGGCTCTAATAAAGTGCTCAATCTAGGTAGGAAATTAGCAAAGTAGTTGAGTAGACCAAGGAACGAACACAGCTCCGTCACATTCTGAGGCTTGGGTGCATTTTTGATGGCCTTTGTTTTCGAGTCCGTGGGCCTGATGCTGTCAGCAGCAATTTTGCTCCCCAGGAATTCGACTTCCGGTGCCATGAAGACGCACTTCAAACATTTCAGTCTGAGTCCCACTTTGTCCAGATGATGTAGAACCTCTTCCAGGTTGTTCAGATGTTTGGCGGTGTCACGACCTGTGATCAGGATGTCATCTTCGAAGACGACGGTTCTAGGGACGGACTTCAGTAAACTCTCCATGTTCCTCTAAAATATGGCTGCAGTGAAGCAAATTCCGAAAGGACCTCTGTTGTAGATAAACTGTCCTTTATGAGTGTTGATGCAGGTAAGTTTTTTCGACGTCTTGACCGGCTCCTGTGTCAAGTAGGCCGACGCCAGATCCAGTTTAGTGAATGACTTCCCCCCGGCTAGCATTGCAAACAGGTCATCAGCCTTTGGTAACGGGTATTGATCCTGTTTCGAAACTGGTTGATCGTAACCTTGTTGTCTCCACAAATCCTGACAGTGTCATCATTCTTCAACACAGGAACAATGGGGCTGGCCCATTCGTTAAATTCGACCGGTGATATGACCCCTTCACGTTGGAGTCTGTCCAGTTTGATTTCGACCTTCATCCTTATCATGTACGGACGGGTCTTGCATCCGAGTCCACATGGATCTGCGCCTTGGCTCCCGTGAATTTGCCGATGCCTGGTTCAAACAGCAAGGGGAACTTGCTCAGCACTTGAGCACATGGAGTATCATCTCCGATAACAACGCTTTGATATTGTTCCAATTCCATTTGATTTTTTTCTAACCAGTTCCTGCTGAACAGCATTGGATCATTGTCTGGAACAATCCATAACGTAAATTATGAACCGCACCATCATATGACACCTTGATGACTGCACTGCCAATCACCGTTATGAGTTCTTTAATGTACGTACGCAACTTGGCATTTTGACTGGACTCAGCTTAGACCTCACAGCCTTGGTGTCCCACAGCCTGTCGAATGTCCTCTGGCTTATTATTGATTGACTTGCAC
This sequence comes from Pristiophorus japonicus, assembly GCF_044704955.1. Lineage (NCBI taxonomy): Eukaryota > Metazoa > Chordata > Chondrichthyes > Pristiophoridae > Pristiophorus > Pristiophorus japonicus. The sequence goes on along the minus strand of NC_091978.1, from coordinate 115,968,633 downwards.
CCGTGTCCAAGTCCATCGGTACCGGCACATCGTTAAGTTTCACATTAATCATTATCGGTTGGCTCTTTGTTAGGAACGAATACAGTCCATACACTTCCTCCTCTGGTATCTCGGATTGCATATCTGGATCCGCGCTCTACTGGTCATCATCCTCCACGTGGTGTGTTGCAGCACGCTTGGTCAGTTGTGGACACCTGCGCTGGAGATGCCCCAGTCTCGAACAGCCTTTACAAATGTACTGTTTAAACTGACACTGATGAGGCTAATGATTGCCCCCACAACACCAACATCGTGAAATTGGATTCATTCCTGTTGGCGGACTTTGAGCAGCTACAGGTTTAGCATACGCAGTCGAGTAGTCCCTGCCATATACAGCTGACAATCTTGTGTACAGTACTTGCCGAGTTCCGATTTTTCGATGATATCTGCTTTAAGTTTTTGTTCGTCGTCATGCATGCCTGGGCAATCGTGATGGCCTTGCTCAAATCTAGCGTCTCCGCTGCTAGTAACTTATGCAGGATCATCTCGTGGTTGATGCCGATTACAAAGAAGTCCCACAGCATGTCCCCCAAAGCGTTTTTGAACTTACACAGTCCAGCTAGATGTCTTAGGTCGGCAATGAATTCCGACACATCCTGGCCCTCAGAACTAACATGCTTGTAGAATCGATATCGTGAGATGATGATGCCTTCTTCTGGTTTGAGATGGTCATGTAACAGAGCACACAATTCCTCATAGTCCTTGTCCGTTGGACTTGCAGGCGAGAGAAGATTCTTTGAGTCCATAGATTTTCAGACTACAAACCATGAGGAAGTCCGCCCTGTGTCTAACTGTGTCAGTGGGTTCCTCCATTTTTTTTGCCACAAAGTACTGGTCCAGGTAAGCTACAAAATCTGCCCAGTCCTCTCCCTCCATGAATCTCTCCAGAATTCCAATTGTGCTCATTTTTGCATGCGAAGGTTCTTAAGTTACCTCGTCGGCAAATGTTATGTATGTAATAACTCGATAGACTGAATACTGTAAACTAACACAGGTACAAACCTGGCTCTGCTTTATTCGGGCCCAAAGTGCATACATTACATGATGGCTTGCCTTTTATACCTGGGCCGCACACACGTGGTTAGTAACCGCAAGCATACATACATGACAGCCATAGTTGCCTGGGAACTCAGACGCTTTGATATCGACATTGCAGCCCTAAGCGAGACCCGGCAGGCAGGGGAAGGCCAGCTCAAGGAACAAGGTGGAGGTTCCACCTTTTTTTGGAAAGGGAAACCAGAGGAAGAACGCCACCTCCACGGAGTCGGCTTCACCATCAAAAATGAGCCGGTCGTCTGCCTCAAAGACTCCTCCTGCAGAGTTAATGAATGCCTCATGACTCTTCGACTCACCCTACCCTGGAACCAGTGTGCCACAGTCATCAGTGTGTACGCCCCAACACTCGATGCAACAGATGAGACCAAAGAGGGTTTTTACTCCAACCTTGAAAAATCCTGCATCCCCGCGGGCGAGAAACTGATCCTCCTCGGTGACTTCACCAGGGTCGGCAAGGGCACAGACTGCTGGGGAGGCGTAATTGGCAGAGAGTGGGTAGGGAAAGCCAACTCCAGTGATACCCTACTCCTGACAGTGTCTAGAGCATGAACTTGTCATCACCAACACCTTGTTCCGTCAGAGGGACAAATACAAGGCATCGTGGCAACACCCTCGCTCCAAACACTGGCACCTGCTCGACTATGTCATCATCCGAGCCAGGGATTGCAAGGACATATGCATCACCCATGCCATGACAGGAGCTGATGACTGCTGGATGGACCACTGCCTCAATGTGAGGAGCATTCGTAATAAGGTGGATGAATTAACTGCGCAGATAGCTGTTAACGGATATGATGTAATTGGAATTACCAAGACATGGCTCCAGGGTGACCAAGGCTGGGAACTTAACATCCAGGGGTATTCAGTATTCAGGAAGGATAGACAGTGTAGGGGGTGGTGGATTTGTCAGCCTTTTCTGACCTTGACGGTTCGTATCGTCCCACTCCCTCATTCTAGAGCTTGGAATTATTTAGGGGATGTGATAGATGTAGACAGACAACTGTTTGGTGCAAGAACAAATATTTTATTTAGAAAATAGCACACCACACTAATTAACTTAATAGCATATAACAAAATGTACAGAAAAAGGGGGAAAACGTATCTGCAACGGGTACAGAGGTTATGCAGTAAAAAAAACCCACCTCTCACCACTACACTAACTAAGCTAGGCTCTGAAATTGCAGGGACTATGCTCACCAAAGGATTTCTCCACAATTTAGACCAGTTGCACACTGCTTTCTCTCTCCTCAATCATGGATTCTTCGGCTGGTTGTGGTGTCTTCGGTATTAGCACTGGTCGACGTTTTGATGGTAAATAAGTTTTTCCTTGATTCAGCGCTGGATGATTGTTGGTTTTTCAGTGACTCCGACGCTTCTTGTTAGGTTCTTCTTGTTGCGTTGCTGTAACCTCGTGTGGCAAATTAGATGTTTCAAAGCCAGAGTCAAAGAGCCCAGAGTCCAAGTGCTTTTCCAGAGTGTTCTTGGATACGTTTCTTCAGAAGTGTTTCCTCAGCCCAAAGGTCACCACAGCCCAAAAGTCACCACAGCCCAAAAGTCCCCACCAAGCTACCAGCAAGGCCCAGTTATACCTGAGAGCACAGTTGATTTTTGATGACTGCTATTGTGCGATTTTGGCTGGCTGATCAACTCTAATGTGATCCCTTTGTGAGAATTTTGGTGGGCTGATTGAGCATTAGCATGATACAAGATTCCCAAAGGTGTTGATGGGGTTTTCGAATGATGCTGTTAGAAGGTAATCAGGTCTTGATACTGTCCATTGTGTGTTTTGCTGATGCCAGGGTTTTTCTGTACTGCTGTTTTAAGAACTATTAAAATATGTATGTATCTGGGTCCCTGGTAAATGGGCTTTTGTTAGACTGCTAATGTCCAAAACTCAATCTAAAAGGCCCTAGTTTAGTCCAAAGGTGCCTAATAGTGAGATATCTCTGTCCACATTTCTCCTCCAAAAGTCTAACACAGTTCCATTTTAAATTCCAGGCACATGTCCATTGAGTAGGGATCCCAGAATTTTGTGCATCCTACAACAGAAAGGAAAAGGAGGTGGGGTAGCGTTGCTGGTTAAAAAGGAGATTAACGCAATAGTAAAGAAGGACATTAGCTTGGATGATGTGGAATCTGTATGGGTAGAGCTGCGGAACACCAAAGAGCAGAAAACGCAAGTGGGAGTTGTGTACAGACCACCAAACAGTGGTAGGGGGGATGGCATCAAACAGGAAATTAAGGATGCGTGCAATAAAGGTACAGCAGTTATCATGGGTGACTTTAATCTACATATAGATTGGGCTAACCAAACTGGTAGCAATATGGTGGAGGAGGATTTTCTGGAGTGTATAAGGGATGATTTTCTAGACCAATATGTTGCGGAATCAACTGGAAAGCAGGCCATCCTAGACTGGGTCTTGTGTAATGAGAGAGGATTAATTAAAAATCATGGTGTGCGAAGCCCCTTGGGGAAGAGTGACATAATATGGTAGAATTCTTTATTAAGATGGAGAGTGACACAGTTAATTCAGAGACTAGGGTCCTGAACTTAAGGAAAGGTAACTTCGATGGTATGAGACGTAAATTGGCTAGAATAGATTGGTGAATGATACTTAAAGGGTTGATGGTGGATAGGCAATGGCAGACAATTAAAGATCACATGAATGAACTTCAACAATTGTACATCCCTGTCTGGTGTAAAAATAAAACGGGAAGGTGGCTCAACCGTGGCTAACAAGGGAAATTAGGGATAGTGTTACATCCAAGGAAGAGGCATATAAATTAGTCAGAAAAAACAGCAAACCTGAGGACTGGGAGAAATTTAGAATTCAGCAGAAGAGGGCAGAATTAGGAGGGGGAAAATAAAGTATGAGAGTAAGCTTGCAGGGAACATAAAAACTGACTGCAAAAGTTTCTATAGATATGCGAAGAGAAAAAGATTAGTGAAGGCAAATGTAGGTCCCTTGCAATCAGAATTAGGTGAATTTATAATGGGCAACAAAGAAATGGCAGACCAACTGAACAAATACTTTGATTCTGTCTTCACTAAGGAAGACACAAATAACCTTCCGGAAATACTAGGGGACTGAGGGTCTAAGGAGGAACTGAAGGAAATCCTTATTAGTCAGGAAATTGCGTTAGGGAATTTGATGGGATTGAAGGCCAATAAATCCACAGGGCCTGATAGTCTGCATCCAGAGTACTTAAGGAAGTGGCCCTAAAAATAGTGGTCGCATTGGTGGTAATTTTCCAACATTCTATAGATTCTGGATCAGTTCCTGTGGATTGGAGGGTAGCTAATGTAACCCCACTTGGGAAATCATGCTTGACCAATCTTCTAGAATTTTTTGAGGATGTAATTAGTAAAGTGGACAAGGGAGAATCAGTGGATGTGGTGTATTTGGACTTTCAAAAGGCTTTTGACAAGGTCCCACACGAGAGATTAGTGTGCAAAATTAAAGTACATGGTATAGGGGGTAATGTATTGACGTGGATAGAGAACTGGTTGGCAGACAGGAAGCAAAGAGTAGGAATAAACGAGTCCTTTTCAGAATGGCAGGCAATGACTAGTGGGGTACCGCAAGGTTCAGTGCTTGGACCCCAGCTATTTACAATATACATTAATGATTTAGACAAAGGAATTGAATGCAATATCTCCAAGTTTGCAGATGACACTAAGCTGGGTGGCAGTGTGAGCTGTGAGGAGGATGCTAAGAGGCTGCTGGGTGACTTGGACAGGTTAGGTGAGTGGACAAATGCAGTATAATGTAGATAAATGTGAGAATATCCACTTTGGTGGCAAAAACAGGGAGGCGGAATATTATCTGAATGGTGACAGATTAGGAAAAGCAGAGGTGCAACAAGACCTGGGTGTCTGGGTACATTAGTCATTGAAAGTTGACATGCAGGTACAGCAGGTGGTGAAGAAGGCAAATGCCATGTTGACCTTCATAGCGAGAGGATTTGAGTATAGGAGCAGAGAGGTCTTACTGCAGTTGTACATGGCCTTGGTGAGGCCACACCTTGAATATTGTGTACAGTTTTGGTCTCCTAATCTGAGGAAGGACATTCTTGCTATTAAGTGAGTGCAGCAAAGTTCACCAGACTGATTCCCGGGATGACAGGACTGACAAACTACAGTGACTTGGCTTATATTCACTGGAATTTAGAAGAATGGGAGGGGATCTCATAGAAACATTAAATTCTGATGGGATTGGACAGATTAAATGCAGGAAGAATGTTCCCGATGTTGGGGAAGTCCAGAACCAGGGGTCACAATCTAAAGATAAGGGGTAAGCCATTTAGAATCGAGGTGAAGAGAAACTTCTTCACTCAGAATTGTGAACCTGTGGAAGTCTCTACAACAGAAAGTTGTTGAGGCTAGTTTGTTAGATATATTCAAAAGAGAGTTAGCCCCTATGGCTAAAGGGATCAAGGGGTATGTGGTACTGAAGTTGCATGATCAGCCACGATCATATTAAATGGTGGTGCAGACTCGAAGGGCCGAATGGCCTACTCCTGCACCCATTTTCTATGTTTCTATCTTTCTATGTTTCTAATCCAATCCATCATTGGCATCAACATAGCCCCAAGGCGAAGGGGGCCGCAGAAGCAGTGCCGCAAACAAGTCAATGCCGGGGCACTTAAGGACCCAGCTAAGATAGCCCTCTGCAGTCAGTGCCTCACAGCTAACCTCGCATGCCTTGATGACCCTGAGACGCAGAATGCCCACAGCGCTTGGTCTGCCCTCCATAACTAGAATGGGGAAACACTCATCAAGGACACCGAGGCAGTCAGTGCCCGCTGGAAGCACTTCGAAGATCTCCTCAATTGAGACTCTGCCTTTGACTCGAGTGTTCTCGACTCCATTCTGCAGCATGCTACCCGCCACCACCTCAGTGAGACCCCAACACTGTACGAGGTAGAAAAAGCCATAAGACAGCTAAAAAAACAACAAGGCTACGGGAGCGGATGGAATCCCTGCTGAGGCACTGAAGTATGGCGGAGAGGTACTGCTGGCGTGAGTACATGACCTCCTCTCTGTCATCTGGAGGGAGGAGAGCATGCCGGGAGATCTTAGAGATGCAATGATCGTGACCAACTTTTAAAAAGGGGACAAGTCCGACTGCGGCAACTTCAGAAGAATCTCCCTGCTATCAGCCACTGGGAAAGTCGTCACTAGAGTCCTCTTCAACTGTCTTCTCCCTGTGGCCGAGGAGCTCCCCTCCGAGTCGCAGTGCAGATTTCGTCCCCTACGGGGCACAATGGACATGATTTTTTCAGAGTGACAAATACTGGAAAAATGCAGGGAACAGCGCCAGCCCTTATACATGGCTTTCTTCGACCTTACAAAGGTCTTTGACTCTGTCAACCGTGAGGGTCTATGGAGTGTCCTCCTTCACTTCAGATGCCCCCAAAAGTACATCACCTTCCTCTGCCTGCTCCATGACGACATGCAGGCGGAGGATCCTTACCAACGGATCCATCACAGACCCAATTCACGTCCGGACCGGATCAAGCGCACACAGAGGCTGAAATCCAGGACATAGTCGACATATTTACTGAGGTGTACGAAAGCATGGGCCTTACGCTAAACACCAGTAAAACAAAGGTCCTCCACCAACCTGTCCTCGCCGCAGAGCACTGCCCCCCAGACGGGGTCAAACAGGGCTGCGTCATCGCTCCAACCCTCTTCTAAATCTTTCTCGCCGCTATGCTCCACCTCACAGTCAACAATCTCCCCGCTGGAGTGGAACTAAACTACAGAACCAGTGGGAACCTGCTCAACTTTCGTTGTCTCCAGGCCAGATCCAAGACCACCCCAACCTCTGTCATCGAGCTACAATACGCAGACGACGCCTGCATCTGCGCGCACACAGAGGCTGAAATCCAGGACATAGTCGACATATTTACTGAGGTGTACGAAAGCATGGGCCTTACGCTAAACATCAGTAAAACAAAGGTCCTCCACCAACCTGGCCTCGCCGCAGAGCACTGCCCCCCAGACATCAAGATCCACGGCGTGGCCCTGGGCAACGTAGACCACTTCCGTTATCTCGGGAGCCTCCTATCAACAAGAGCAGGCATTGACGACGAGATCCAACATCGCCTCCTGTGCGCCAGTGCAGTCTTCGGCCGCCTGAGGAAAAGAGTGTTTGAAGACCAGGCCCTCAAACCTGTCACCAAACTCATGGTCTATAGGGCTGTAGTAATACCCACCCTCCCGTATGGCTCACAAACATGGACCATGTACAGTAGACACCTCAAGTTGCTGGAGATCCTACAAATCCCCTGGGAGGACGGATGCACCAACGTTAGCGTCCTCGACCAGGCCAACATCCCCAGCATTGAAGCACTGACCACACTTGATCAGCTCCGCTGGGCAGGCCACATAGTTTGCATGCCAGACACGAGACTCTCAAAGCAAGCGCTCTACTCGGAATTCTTTCACGGCAAATGAGCCAAAGGTAGGCAGTGGAAACGTTACAAGGACACCCTCAAAGCCTCCCTGATAAAGTGCAACATCCCCACTGACACCTGGGAGTCCCTGGCCAAAGACCGCCCTAAGTGAAGGAAGTGCATCCGGGAGGGCGCTAAGCTCCTCAAGTCTTGTTGCCGAGAGCATGCAGAAATCAAGTGCAGGCAGCGGAAAGAGCATGCGGCAAACCAGTCCCACCCACCCCTTCCCTCAATGACTATTTATCCCACCTGTGACAGAGACTGTGGTTCTCGTATTGGACTGTACCTAAGAACTCATGTTAAGAGTAGAAGCAAGCCTTCCTCGATTCCGAGGGACTGCCTATGAATGAATCATTAATTATAGTCAATTAGACCAATTCATTACATCAAAGCTGGTGAATGCACAACTGTTAAGTACTAAATAAATAACCACCCTTCCACTCAGAAAAAACACATGCAGTTTTCCATCATTAGGGACACACCACCTAATGATTTCATATGAGTCATTAGCTTAGGGTTTGCCGTTTACAGTAAGCTGTGACATTTGAGTCCTTCTGCTATCTCCCTATCACATCATAGAATCCCACCAGCAAACAGTTCGGGGGCGAAATTCAGTAGCGGCGCGTTTCGGGCGCTAACTTTTATGGGTGAGAAATTCGGTTGTGTAGCGCCTCATTAATACCTCAGAGGGGCATTAATGCATCTCGAATGGCTTACCGCCCAGCCACGCATGTTGTAGCACCCCACTGGGAAATTTAGTTGTGGTTTACCGACGGCTTCAGTCAGAACATGACGTCAGTGTCCCACTTGTGCCCCGATCGCAAAATTAAGTGTCCCCGCCTGATTTAGCATCTGCCGCTGAACATGCCGGAGAAACCAGGCAGTCCCAACTTTTTTAGGCGATACCTGAAGGCTATTTGAAGGGAGGAACAAGCGTATTAATCGGAGGTCACAGTAAGTGCATCGTTTCGACAAAGCACGATGCATGAACCTCATAATTTGCAGCGGCAGATTTATCTAACCTTATAGATTCCTAGCAACTTGAGTTTGAGAGTCAAATGGGTGCATTACTAGCAAGCCAGCATCACCTTCTGCATGCTCTTGTTAGGCGATGTTAAGATAGAAGGGCTATTGGGCATGTCGGCCCACGACTGGGGTGACCCCGTAGATGTCGAAACAAGAGGTCTTTCCCCTCACGGGTTTACCGGGTCCAACATGTCGGAGGAGCACTGTGTCAGAAGGCTGCGTTTCCGAAAGGAGGTCCTCACAGAGATAGGCCATCTCCTGCAGCCAGACCTGCATTGGCACCAGGACTGCCCTGCCCGTCGCAGTGAAGGTCACTATGGCGCTGACTCTCTATGCCTCCAGCTCCTTCCAGGCTGTATCGGGGGACGTATGCAATGTCTCTCAATACGCTGCACATCGCTGTATCCACGACGTGACACAAGCTCTGTACAGATGGAGAATGGAGTAGGGATAACGGGATGAGTAGACTTGTGGCTTTGCCAGGATAGCGTGCTTCCCGATGGTTCAAGAAGCCATTGACTGCACAAACGTCGCCTTGCGAGCACCATTCCAGAATGCCGAGGTCTACTGAAACAGAAAGGGATACCACTCCCTGATTGTGCAGTTGCTATGCGACCACACACAGTGCATCCTCGCAATGAGTGGCCGCTATCCAGGGAGTGCACATGATGGGTTCATCCGGCATGAGAGCTGTGTGCCACCAATGTTTGAGCCAGCACGGAAAGGGTGCGGCTGACTGCTCGAGGACAAAGGATACGGCGTAGCCACCTGGCTAATGACCCCCTTCCGCAACCCCACCACACAAGCTGAACAACAGCCATGCGGCCACCCGCAATATCATTGAGCAGACAATAGGGGTGCTGAAGCAGCGTCTCCGATGCCTGGACCACTGTGGAGACAGCCTTTAATACTGCCCTGAACATGTGTTGCTATTCATTGTGGTGTGCTGCATGCTGCACAACTTGGCCATAATGAGGGCCCAGATATTGCCAGTGGGGATTGCAGTCCCAACTCAGGAGGAGGTTGAAGAGAAAGAGGAGCCTGCCGAGGCCCCGAATGGTCAGCCACACGAGGAGGAGGAGGAGGAGCAGCAGCAGCAATGGAGGAGGCACGGTGGCAATGCTGCTGGTGCAAGGGCCACACATCAGCGGCTCCTAATGCATCGCTTCTCTTGAATGGAGGAAGCTGACGGATGCAGATGATATTGCCCAGGCTATGGGTTATGATAATGGCACATCTTGGTGAAATTCTACATTAATACACAAGACGGGAATGCAAACAGTCAAATGACCATTTAATTAACTGCATCAAAAGTCTCAGCTCAAACATCACACCAACAACCACTCATCAGCAATGAATAAAAAATGAAACAAATGCCCTTTGAAACAGCATAACACACAATCAACTTCAGAAATATGTGTACAAATGCCCCTGACATTTGTAATTCCACACTAGCTTCAATTTGCCATATTCGGCCCATACCCATAGACCAATAGCGGGCGTCAAACAACAGCAACAAGATATTTATTGTTGTGTCTGTAATACTCTTATGAATGACTCCATGAGGTCTTGTATTGTACTTGAGCTGTTGTGACTTTAGTCCCATTTATTGTAACTCCAGAGTGAGGCACAAGCATGATGGGCAGTCTTTTATGCAGGTGACCCTCAGGTTTCCCACCGCAGTGCCCTCTGGTGGCACACCTTACGTGACTATACAGTTAGTATACATGGTGTACATATATGACATCACTTCCCCCCAAGTCTTTAATGCAACTTGACTCGTACATTGACGGTGACCTGGGCTTTGCACTTCCTGGTTGACCATTGGAGGGTGGCTTCTAGCTTGGGTGGGTTGGGAGAGAGATTTGTTGCCAGTGGAGCTCTCAGTGGTTTCTGGTTGTGAGTCCATGACTACTCCATTCTCCGCCCCCCCCCCCCCCCCACACAGAGATCATGCTAATGGTCCGTTACATGCAAATTGCATTCAAGTTCATCACATGGGTTTTACATTTACATCTTGGCACATTTGTTGGGTGGATTACAGTTGCGTTTCTTTTTGTGTGGTACATTTACATGATCAGTACAGGTATATCAGTGCAGGTACACAAGGACAGTCTAGTTCCAGCACGGCCGGATGAGATCCGGGTCGTCTGGTGGCGGTGCAGCGCCCCATGCTAGTGGGTCTGTGGGTGAGGTGAGCTAATTTTGCTCAAGTGGAGGACAATCTGTGGTGCAGGTATATACTCCATACATTTCGTCCTGGGACTGAGTTGCCTCTCTAGCCATGTCCTCGTAATCCGTGCTGGATTCACAGCCATCTGCTGACTCCTTTTCCACGTGGTGAGTCGCAGCTCTTTTGCACATTTGCTGGAGGTGGCCCTTTGTGCTGCAGCCAATGCACACATAGTCTCTGAATCCATAGTCTCCGCAACGCCAGCATGGTGCTACTCGACTTACGTTTGCGCCCCTCAACGGACTCTGAGTTAAAGAACTCGGGGGCCTGTACGCTCTGCCCTGGGCAGATTCACGTTCAATGGTTCTGCCTATGAAAGGCACCATTCTATTTACAGTACTTGCCGGGTTTGAGTCCTAAGACTGAGTCATCATCTGCTTGGAGCTGCAGCTTGAGGTCAAGAATGCCTGGCTGATGCTGATGGCCTTCTGCAGAGTGGCAGTGGTTTAGGCAGACAGTAGCCTGTGAAGAAGGGCCTCATAACTGATGCCAATTACGAAGACATCCCGCATCGCGATTTCTTGGCTCTCGGGGCGGCAGTGTGTATAAAATCAATGCCTGGCCGTGAGGATGCTCTCCTTCGGTTTGAGTTGGTCCCGCATTAGCACTTTCAGCTCCTTGTATGACTTGGTCGTTGTTTTCTCTGGTGCAAGCAAGTCCCTGACGAGGCCGTAGACCGCGGGCCCACAACTGGTCAACAGGATAGCTCTGTGTTTATCTGCCAGTCTGGCCAGATCATCGCCTACCAGGTCATTTGCTATGAAATATTGGGCGAGCCACTCTGTAAAGGCTTCCCAATCTTCACCCTCTGAGAACTTTTCTAATGCACCAACGTTAGTCATTTTTGCATGAAAGTTCGTAATCTCGTCGCCAGTTTTTGTGTCTGTAATACTCTCCATGGGATCTAGTATTGTACTCGAGCTTTTGTGACCTTAATCCCATTTATTGTAACTCCAGAGTGAGGCACAAGCATGGTGGGCAGCCTTTTATACTGGGTCCTGCACATCTATGCAGGTGACCCTCAGGTCTCCCATCGCAGTGCCCTCTGGTGGCACACCTTATGTGACTATACAGTTAGTATACATGGTCTACATACATGACAGTTACAATGATATTCACAGGATGAGGACATCTGTCCATGGTGACCAAAGCCTTTAGTGAGACATGATCAGCGATTTGCCACCTCTTTCCTTAACCCCCCTTCCATGCCTACTGCTCCTCCTTAGTGGGGCAGCAGTGCTTGCAGCAAGGCTCCTTGAAGGGTGCTGTGTCTGTAAGGCAGACACTACAGATGGCCTAGCAGAACGCCCTGGACCAGCTCTGGGCCTGGAAGGCCTGGTTGTGGACTGCACTGCCTCAAAATCGGCGGCCGCAGTCCTGGATGGCTGGGGTGTAGACTGCGGCAGGTGCAAAGGTCGAGTGGCACTGGTGCGAGCCGGAATGCTGTCTTCTTGAGCAAGGACAGCACCTTCCATTTCCAGCGGCCCACTGCCACTTCCCCAGGGCAGAGCCTCAGCATCCGGAGCAATCTGTGGGAGCTCAGATTGCTGGCCTGCTTTGGCACCGTCATTTCCCCATTGGACTGTGGGGAACACAGAGAGGATGGCAGCGGTCAGTGTTTTCATGGCATCAATCTGAGACTGACACACAGCACACTGAGTCTGAAACACAGCAGTCTGAGAGTTGGTGCCAGCAACCAGTGACTGCATCACATCACGAAGGCCTTGCGTGACTTTGGCCTTTGATGCGATAGCTGCTGTCACGTCAACCATGGCACGTGCCAGCACTTCTGGGACTCCACTGTTGCTCATTTTCATCTCCTTCTGCAACCAGGCAAGGATGGGCTTGTTGGGCTGCTGAGAGGCTCGGGCAATTCTTGTGGCGGCCTCCGCCAATCTCAGAGCAAGTGCATCCATGCTCTGTGGGAGCCTTTCCAATGCACCTGTAAGCTCGCGGCGCAGTACCATGGACTCTCTCGACGGAGCCTCCAAGTCCAGATCCACATCACAGTGTCTCTGAGCAGGACTCATGGGCCGACTCACCCTCCGGGCAGCTGGCCACCTGACCTTCCCCTCACGCTGGGTTTAACTGCAGACCACTGGGGCCAGCAGCCTCAGGCTCTTCAAATCCCAGGAATCGCCTCTCTTCTACTGAAGTGGTGTCCACACTCGATGCAGCCGATGGTGGGTGCTCTGGATGTGGGACGCTCATGGGCAGGCTGCTGCGTTTCTGGCTCATCATCTGTGAGCACAAGGCAACAGAACTGTTGTTAGCAGCAGGGGAGGGGGAAGGAAGGGAAGAAGGAGGTGGCATTGGACATTTATATGTAAAGGGGGTAAGGCATGTGGTATAAAGGGTAAAGGGTCTCACATAAATGCAAAGGGCATTAACATACCGTCGCTGTCCCCGGGGAGCTCAGCTTTGCCAACTGCACCAACTGATGTGCCCATGAGGGCGGACACTTGCTCCTCCAGCTCTGTGAGGTCCTGGATGTCAGGCTCCCCTCCTTCGGTGCGCCTCTGCTCGTGCCTGTTGTGTGCCAGTTTCAAGTGCAATAACAAACACAAGAAGGTGTGAGTGAGTGTGCTGCTCATTGTGTGCCACATGCCTTCCATAGTCGAATAGCTGCTACTGTATGGAAGTGTGCAGCTCTCCATTTGAATCTGCGTCGCTGCGAAGAGTGGCTGTGTGAACGGTGGGATTAGGTGACAACCAGCTAAGATGAAGGATGTGGCTGAAATGTTGCGGATGCATATCAAGAGTGAAACGGTAGTGCTGGAGGGGTCAGGCTGAGTATGGAAGAAGGTCAGCACTGCTTGACTAGCCCGGGCATGGCTGCTGAACTGTGCATGAACTTTTATGGTGTCTTCACCAACAAAGACCATGGCCTGGTACACATAATGAAGGAGCAAGTACTGCAAAGACTTGACATTGCGTGATACAGTACACTTCACATTATGGCATTGCAACGTGAAGAGAAAGGGTACTCACCCTGATGACCATAATGAGGTAATTGAACTTCTTGCGACATTGTGTCACAGTTCTGGCCACTGTGTTCCTGGCGGCGTTGTGCTAGGTCACCTCCCCCCATAGCCTCCTGAAGATTCTAGCAGCAGGCCCCCTTCCACTGGAAGGTTGCAACACATTGCACTGCCTCTCCACTGCCTCCACTAATGCATCGAAGGCTGTGGCCGAGAAGCGGTGAGCACGCTGGTGACTTCCTTCCATCTCTATTTTCACGTTCTGAGCAGACTGAGAATTTGCAACTGCGCATGCGCATACTTATCTTACCACACCTTTAAGCATCGGCTGTCCACGGGATGTATAGCGGCCTTCGCAGCAAGCGCATTCCTTCTGGAAATTTACCGCCGAGATTTTTGGTTCTACTACCCTAAGAGAATTGGGCAATGACTGATTTAGGGCTCCCTTTCCCTCTTGGGGCGCAGAAACCTAATTTTGCGGTAGGTGGCGTAAACTTTCAGGGGGCGGTACTGTTATCACCCCAACAGGATTAACGCCTCAAAATGGGCGATACCGAATTTCTAACCCAATGTTTGAACATTTAGTGGCCGGCGAGATAGGCTGCAAAATTGTGGGAGATTGGGCACATTTCCCTCAGAAATGCAGCGAGGAGGTATCTGAAGCACTAATGGCCTCAGTGGGACACTGCAGGGGCGGTATACTGGGGCTGCACCCAATTTCAGCTAACTTTCATTCAGTGATAATCAGCCTGCTGTTCATTCCAGTTCTTAAAGGGGATGTCGTTTCAGGCAGCACCTGGCCATTCCCTTCATTTCTGGAGTTGACTGAGAGCTGCAAGGAAGGTCTGTGATGGCTGCTCCAAGACCTCAGAGAAGCGCTATTCATTTCAATGCCCTGGCATTGAGACATTGGTAGGGGCAGTGGAGAGAAGGAGGGAGGCACTATTCCCTGCATCTGGGAGATGACAAACTCCATTGGTTTTTAGGGCCATGTGGGCAGAGGTGGCTGCGGATGTGTCAACCAGCACCATGGTGGATAAATGCCCGACAAATGGGCCGCAAGAAATTCAACGACCTCAGTCGGGTGGTCAAGGTGAGTACATTTTTCCACAACTCTTACATATCAGCCTCTGAGCCTCTGTCTGTGAACACTCTGCGAACCAGCATTTAACCCAACCCTAACTAACAGAGAACAGAGAGTCGGGATAAATGGTTCATTCTCTGGTTGGCAACCAGTAACTAGTGGGGTGCCACAGGGATCAGTGCTGGGACCCCAACTATTTACAATCTATATTAACGACTTGGAAGAAGGGACTGAGTGTAATGTAGCCAAGTTTGCTGACGATACAAAGATGGAAGGAAAAGCAATGTCTGAGGAGGACACAAAAAATCTGCAAAAGGACATAGACAGACTATGTGAGTGGGCAAAAATTTGGCAGATGGAGTATAATGAGGTCATGCACTTTGGCAGAAAAAAATCAAAGAACAAGTTATTATTTAAATGGAGAAAGATTGCAAAGTGCTGCAGTAAAGCGGGACCTGGGGGTACTTGTGCATGAAACACAAAAGGATAGTATGCAGGTACAGCAAGTGATCAGGAAGACCAATGAAATCTTGACCTTTATTGCAAAGGGGATGGAGTATAAAAGCAGGGAAGTCTTAATTCAGCTATATAAGGTATTCGTGAGGCCACACCTGAAATAGTGCGTGCAGTTTTGGTTTCCATATTTACGAAAGGATAGACTTGCTTTGGAGGCAGTTCAGAGAAGGTTCACTAGGTTGATTCCAGGGATGGGGGGTTGACTTATGAGAAAAGGTTGAATCGGTTGAGCCTCTATTCATAGGAATTCAGAAGAATGAGAGGTGATCTTATCGAAATGTATAAGATTATGAGGGGGCTTGACAAAGTGGATGCAGAGAGGATGTTTCCACTGATGGGGAAGACTAGAACTAGGGAGCACGATCTTAGAATAAGGGGCCGCCCATTTAAAACAGAGATGAGAAGAAATTTCTTCTCTCAGAAGGTTGTGAATTTGTGGAATTCGCTGTGGAAGCTGGGACATTGAATAAATTTAAGACAGACAGAGACAGTTTCTTAAACGATAAGGAGATAAGGTGTTATGGGGATCGGGCGGGGAAGTCGAGCTGAGTCCATGGCCAGATCAGCCATGATCTTATTGAATGGCGGAGCAGGCTCGAGGTTCCGTATGCCTACTCATCTTCTTATGTTCTTATGAAAACACTAATCATCTGTGCCTACTCAGTCACAGCCTCATTTCATGCTTTGCCTACATTCACAGCGATTGAACCACGGCAGGCATATATTCCACATACATAACTGGACTCTTACTCACACAGTTCCTTTCTTTTGCAGGTCAAGATGATAAACAACAGGGTGGAGCAGCAACGGACTGGAGTTGGGGTGTGGGGAGGGGCGGGGGTGCGGGGTGCGTAGGGAGAAGTTGAACTGCGCCAGCTTTCTGACGTGGAGGAGCAAGTGATGCAGCTTGTTGACCTGTAGGTGGTGGGAGCCATAGCTGGTGGAGACATTGAGCCCGCTGAGGGCAACAATGGTATCTTTATCCTCTCTTCTCATCCTACTTTCCCATTAAAGCAGAAGGTCTTATCACTTTCCAGCGCCTCATACTGTCTGCCTTCCTTGCTCCATTCCTTCCCCCCTGCCCTCACATCAATGTGACTCGTGTGTCATTTATGCTTTCAAATAATCAGCCAGCAGATGAGCAGCCTGTCCCTGAGCAACCTTCCCCCCACCCCCCACGCCCCCCGAGTCACGAGGGAGAAGAAGAGTGGGATGAGGATGAGGTGGAGGGGGAGGAGGAGGAGGAGGAGGAGCTAAGCACTGCATCACTGCTTCTCTCACCTGCAGGCACCAGCTCAGATACTGGCACTACGCGGTCCTTAGAGTTTGCTTAGTACAGGGGTCTGCACTGGGTGATGCAATGGGACCTAGCGGGCTGCAGCCCAGTCAAGGGGAAAGGGAAGCTCGGGAGCCATCTCCCCGGAGGGCGAATTCGCGTGCAGGTTCTGCTGCAGACGACTCAGATGCGGACCTCGATGGGGAGGCGTTCACACAAAGGGTGATGGCCATGCACTCCGACATGACACGTGCAATGGCAAGGGTACCCGAGAGACTGTCGGAAGTGCTAAGGAGCGTGGAGGAGTTCGCCTCCCACATTGTGCATGGAGCTCTGCACTTACCATGGAGCCCATCATTGCCAGTGTGCAGACGGTGGTGAATTCCAGGGGGACTGTTCGGATCCAGACCTCATAACGCGAGTCATGGGCGATGTGGCAGCTTCCATTGTGGCACAGGCGGAAGCAACGCAATATCTTGGTGCTGCAAAAATCAATGGTTGCTCGCATGGATGCTCAGACTGCTCTCATGTAGTCTCAGCTTGATGCCATGTAGCGTCTTGGTGATGTCATGCAGTCTCAGCTGCATGCCACGCAAGCTCTGACTACTGCCACCGCCACTGGGTCCACCACAGTCAACCGGGGATCTCCTGGTGTTGCAGCAGGCCACCAATCTGTGCTCCAGCAGATAGGTGGAGATGCTGAGATGCTGCTCCAGGGGAGTGACGGTGGGTCAGTGGAGCAGGAGCCTGCTGTCCTCTCTCAGGATGACAGCATTCCCGATCCCACCACTGCCACTCCACCATTACATTTGTCGATGCCTGTCACCCAGCCAGCCCAGACTGCCGCCGCCCAGCCTGAGGTGGTGCAGTCTACAGTTGGACCTTCCAGGCCCAGAGCTGTTCGAGGGAGTCCTCCAAGGTCATTTATAGTCTCTGGCCCTGATGCACAGCAGCCTTCCACCAGCCATGCTGCAGCCACGGGGAGCCACTTCAGAGTAGTAGTATAATAGGTGAACGAAAAAGGGGCTATAAGGAAATGCATAGGGGTGATGAATAAATACACAGTTACACATTTTATTGTTGTTTGATAAATGGTGATTGGAATGTTTAATGTTTGCTGTTGTCTCTCATTTCAGTCTTGGGGCTTTGGTATGGAAGGGCAAATTAATGTCATGATGGGGACGTCGAGAGGAACCGGGAAGAGGGATTGAAATCAATGAAAATGAGCTCTGATAAGATGGTTGCTGACCTCCCTTGCAATGGGGTTGCTGCCTCCTCCATCACGACTGTTGCTGCTATTGCTCCTCCTCCTCGTCCTGCTATTGCTCCTCCTGGTCCTCCTCCCCTTCTGAGGTGATGCGGCTATACCTGGTGGCAATGGTGGTGCTCTCATTGAGCAGCATGCAGCAGACGATGACAAATAGGGACACCCACTCAGGTGAGTACTGGAGGACTCCTCTCGAGCAGACAAGGCAGTGGAACTGTTGCTTCAGCACTCCAATGGTCTGCTCAATGATGCTCCTGCTGGCGTCATGGCCCTCATTTTATGAGTGCTGGGCAGGAGTAGTGGGGTTACGGAGGGGAGTCATGAGCCAGGTAGATAGCAGATAGCCCTTGTCTCCCAGTAGCCAGCTGCAAGCTGTAACAGAGCTGGCACACCGGTCTGGCGCAGGAGGAAGGCATTGTGGCTGCTGCCAGGATAACGGGCATTCACGGTCATTATTTTGCATGTGTGGTCACACACCAACCGGACATTCAGTGAGTGGTAGCCTTTGCGGTTATGGAAGATCTCTGGATTGTGATGTGCTGCACTAAAAGTGACGTGGGTACAATCAATTGCATGCTACACCATGGAGCAGCCCGTTATCCTGGGAAAGCCACATGCATGCTCGTGCTGCTGCTCTCTGCTCATGGGGAAGGAGATGTAGTTCCTCTTCTGTACAGAGCATCTGTGACCTCACGGATAGAGCAATGAGCGCCAAACTGGGAGATGTTGGAGATGTCTCCCGTTGCTCCCTGGAAAGATCCATTGGCATAGAAATTGAGAATGATGGTGACCTTGACTGCCACTGAGAGAGCCGTCCTCACCCTGGTGTGAGGCTCGAGGACTGCTTGCAGCAGATGGCAGAACTCTGTGACCAAGTCCTTTCTGAAACGGAGGCTTCGCACACACTGCTCCTCAGAGAAATTGATGTAGGAGAACTGCTGCCGGAATACCCTGGGGGAGTAAGGTCTCCTGTTGCCAGCCCTGTGGCTCCTTCTTCCTCTGACAACATGTTGATGTGCTTCTGCCGTGCCGCTGTCTGTGTTTGGACCTGTGCTGCTGGATGTGCTTGTCTGTCCCTTTCCCTGACCCTTTCCCTGTCCCTTTCCCTGTCCCTGTACTGCACCCTGTGGCATGCTCCATGGGCCTGTCCATGGGCCTTACCCTGTGGTGCTCCCTCTCTTTGTCGTAGCCTTTCTCTCTCCCTCTCTCGATGCCTTTTCCTCTGTAATTGGTGGCTCCTCTGTCTTCGGCAGTGCATGCTCTGATGGTGAAACCAGAGCAAGCGGCCGGCACAGCCCCCATGAAGTGACAGAAATGGTTGAACGTTGAAAGTGCTGTGAGTGATACAGGGGAAAAGGTAGGAGGCAGAAGTATCTTTAAGTTAAAAAATCTCTGCTATCGATCCACCAGAAACTCTGCCTAACTGTTGGAAAGCAGAAATAAGTAATGGCTGACAAAAAATACTTTCCGAAATGGCGCCTTTAAATAGCGCAGGACATCCGGTTCCCGACTGCAACTCAACAGCTCAAGCTGTCGTTGTCATCACCAGGCACGTGTGTGGGGGGCCTGACCCATCCACCTCCATGGCACGAACCTGGTATTGCAGTACTTGCAGTGGGTCTAGGCCTTTTGGCTAAGAGCATTGGCGCAGAGTGATCCTTGATGTGTGCAAGGTGACCTCTGGCGTTTGTGATTTGACAAAGAATTGGAAAGATTGGCTACGAATTAAAAAAAAAACTAAGGTAGGTTCCGCGGGCCAATTTAACTTCCGGGGTGGTAAGGGAGAGATGTGCACAGCGATGATGTCATCATTGGCGTGCACTGTAGAGCGGGGCGCTTCCGGCAGGATTCCGCGGGGACGATTTTTGTGCCGCGCCTGGGCGAGTTCTATTTTGCGTCCCATTAGCGCCTAATGGCCGTCGATAAAAGGAACAATTTTGGCCTCTTCAATTCTATTTTATTCAGTAATTTATACAGTTGATATACATAAATGATTTTATTTGTTTTCAATCATTTTCAGGTGTCATTCAGTAATATCAATGTTCATACAACCGAAGTTCTGCAACATTTCTAAGTTCTGTAATAGTCTGATCTACCTGGTAGATTTTTCTGTTCTCAGACCATGTCCATTCCTTTTAGTCTTCTATGAACTGGATGTGTCTGCGGAGAGCATGTGGCATTGGCTCCGGCTCCCAACTCCCTCAAATTGCAGAGAAGTGAAAACACTTTGCAAGGGCAGGCACGGGTAGCATGCCACCACACTCTCCCAGTTCTCCCTGGCCATCCTGGGCACTACCAGACTCCACCCTTAAAGCAACATTCATACTACTAACTCTTCACACTACACTCTGAGTAAGGGTGTCTACAAATCCCCTAAGACATACCAATTACCTTGCGCAATCTAAAAGCCCCTTCCTCCACTATAACATCCTCAAAACCCGCAACCCTCACTTCACCTCTCCCATCATAATTGCCACACACAACTTAACTGACCACTTTATCCTTACACATACAACCTTCCACCTCCTAAGTGTGCAACAAATAGATTTGTTTATTTGAAATACACCAGGCACTTGTCTCATGATTTGTTATTTATGACATATTGCAATGAATCACGAAATAGACCATTCAGTAGGTTCGGACTTCTTCACATGTGAGGATTCCTGGTCAGGGCCTGCTGGGCCAGCAGATCTGCTTTGGTGTCATCTGATAGGTGTGTAGAAAAAGGTAGGCTGAGGTGTTGACTACAGTTCATCAATTGATGAAGATATCCTGCAGAAATTTGACCTCTGACACCCTTTGCAGCGACAGGTGAGGTTTGCATCGCAATTGAGCTGGATGTCCTGGAATGGAACCCCTGCCAACTCATACATGTTAATGGAAAGGAAAACCGGTTGAGGTGTATAACAGGCGGCCAATCTGCTGCTGTCTATTTAGTACCCCCGCTGGAGTTGAATTTCACCCCTGTAAGGGGTTCTCGGGGAGTGTTGTTGTGCCTTGGGTGTCTCTCTCTGGGCTTCTGCCCTCACAGCTTATGCCTGACCTGTGAGGTACCCTGAATGCTGCAAGAGCACCCCTGGAGAGACTGTGTCCACAGCTTATGAAGGGGTTTTGAGATTCGTGCATCCCCACAGCTTATGCCTAGCCTGTGAGGCACCTGTGAGTGTCAAACACTCCTAACCTCTTCTTCCCTAGCCTGTGACACACAGTTGAGCATTTTCGAGGCGCTCCTAGCTTCCCTTACACTGTTCTGACATAAGACTCACGATCAGGAGATTTAATACAATAGAACTGAGACAAGGTGATTCCAAGAGGAACTTAGGCTTCCATTTATTTGACAAGGTGTATCTCAACAAACAGCAATACACCAACAAAACAATCCCCCTAAATCCCACTAAACGGACACAACGAAAATTTTTACACAAGTTTAGCAGTACAATGCCCAACCTCCCACCTTTCCTGGCCTAACTGAGTTGGGAGTTCTGGGGACCAGACACTACTGTGCCTTCTGCAATCTGGTGGTTTGTTTCTTCTATCTTCGGTGTCTTCAGACACTGGTTTTCCTTCAGTGTCGAGAAGCTTGCTGGTTGTTGGATCACGAGAGCAGAAAGCCACCCACACTGGGTCAGAAACCCCTTTTTATAGCCAGATTATCCAGTCCGCCTCTCGTGCTGAAATCGATCCTTCCCATTGGTGGGCTTTGTGATTTTGAAAAATGCAGCAGTTTTAGATTATTGCGGGGTTTTTTCCACTGATGTTAACCTACTCAAGGTTTGAGTAGGTGTTGAGTGCGTTGGCCTCTTGTAGCCATTGTGTAGGCCCTTGGGTTGTTTTGGGTTCCCTAGTTTTCTGAAGGTCAGCATAATTTCCCTCCATAGTGTAAACATGGGGAAGACAATAGCCCGATAATGGTAATGAGTCAGTCCCACAGTTTTTGAGCAAGTGCTCTCCCATTGGCTTGAAAGCCCCATGCTTCGGGCTGACTCTGTCCTACCATTGGCCCTCCGGTGTCCTCCTCCGTCCAATCACTGCTCTGCCAAGGTCAAACCATCTCGGTTTCAATTCACATTGCAGCACGGACAGATCCCACAGCTCTTTTCCTTCTGGGTAAAATGAAGGGTTTTCATCCTCCCCTACACCCCTATAGTTTTTGCTTCAACTAGTAATCCAGGAGGTAATTTCCACAGTGTCACAATTCTCTGTAAAGAAGTTTTGCTTACTCTTTGTCCTAAATATCTTGAATTCAATCTTTTATTAATGATCCCTCATTCTAGACCCTTCAACTACCCTGTCACTTACATATGCAGACTGTCGATATATTCTCTGTGTAGTCACTGTATAGTTGCATAAGATGGAGACTTGTTTACCTGATGTACTATCAATAAGGTTTACACTGTGTATATACTATGCTGGCACCACTAGAGGGTGCAACTGGTTGAGACCGGGGGTTTCCTGCCCAGGTGGCAGAAGCTGTATAAAAGGTTAGCCACCATGCGGCTGCCTCACTCTGGAGTTACAAATAAAGGACCAAGGTCACAACAGTTTGTGTACAATATATTGCCTCATGGAGTCATTCATAAGTACATTAAAGACATAACAACTGGCGACGAATATACGGACTTTCACGCGATTATGGCTACCTTTGGCACACTAAAAGACTTTGCAGAGGATGATGATTGGGATACCTTCACAGAAAGGCTCAAGCAATATTTCATGGCAAATGACCTGGCAGGGGAGACGGACGTAATGGCGGAGCAGCGCAAGGCTATACTGCTGACCAATTGTGGACCCGAGGTCTACCGCCTCATCAGGGACTTGCTGGCACGCACAAAGGTCAAGGATAAGACATACGATGAGCTGACTGAACTAATTCGCGACCAACTAAAACCAAAAGAGAGCATCCTCACGGCCAGGCACAGATTCTACACTCACCGCAGACCTGAGGGCCAAGAGATTTCAAAATATGCTGCTGACCTCAGGAGACTTGCGGCACCGTGTGATATTAGCACGCACCTCACCGAAGCATTGTGAGAAATCTTTGTTATGGGAATTGGCCACGAGGGCCTCCTTCACTTGCTATTATCTGCTGACACCACAGTCAACCTGCAGAATACCATCAGCATCAGTCAGGCGTTCATGACCTTGACCTGCAGCACCAAGCAAATTATTCATCCTGTGTACTCAAACCCGGCAAGTACTGTACACAGAATGGTGCCTTTCACAGGCAAGACTGTAGGATGTGTCTCTGCCCAGGTCAGAGAGCACAGATCTCAGGGTTCCAGAACTCAGAGTCCGCTGAGGGATGCTAATCGAGTAGCACCATGCTGACGTTGCGGAGGAAACCATAGGGCTCACCAGTGTCAGTTTGCGGAGTACGTATGCAAAGCCTGTATCACGAAGGGCCACCTCCGGCATATGTGTAAAAGTAATACGACTCACCGTCTAGCAGAGGAGTCGGTAGATAACTTTGAATCCAGCGGGGAGTATGATGATTTGGCCAGAGAGGCAGCTCAGCCCCAAGAAGAAGTGAATGGAGTGTATACCTGCACCACCGATTGTCCTCCAGTGAAGATGGAAGTCGAGAAAAACAGCATTCCAGTCTTCATGGAAGTGGACACGCGAGTGAGCCAGTCAGTGATGAGCCAGGATGCCGTTGAGAGGCTATGGAACGAAAAACGACCCGAGCTGGTTCCAGTACAGGAGCAGTTGCGCACCTACACCAAGGAGCTGATCCCAGTCCTTGGTAGTGCGGATGTAAGTGTAATCCATAATGGTGTGGTGTGCAAGTTACCTCTGTAGGTGATGGTCCAACGTTACTCGGAAGAAGGTGGATGGGGAAGATCCAGTGGAAAGGGAAAGACCTCTTCACTCTAGCAATCGATGTCATCCGTGCTCAGAGGCAGAGCAAAACCTCACCTTCGCTTGGGCCAGGCACCAGAGAACAGACCAGTGCAGCATCTAGGCACAGACCGTCCATCACGATTGCGTGGCATTGATCCAACCGGAACGACCTAAAAGTACCTTCCTGGCTCCAGTGGCAGGACTCCTGGGGAGGAAGATCGAATTCACAGGCACTCTTCCAGCTTTTGTGGCAGAATCATGGGAGAGAAGGATCAAGGCAGTCGACCTCAAGGACTGAGGCAAGATGGTGTCCCTGCTGCAGCGAGGTGCAGCGTGGCTGAAAAAAAAGTTGGCCGTGGCCATATCACAAGGTGCAAAGCTGAGGGACCAACACGTGGTGTCGAACAAAGGATTTGATTGGGGCAAAGCCAGCTGGGTTCTCTTAAAAGAGACCTACAACCAACTGAACTTAAAGAGACATTGTATGTATGGCAATCAATGTAACGAACCGATTAAGAATGTGAACAAAATGTTGTTGCGAGATGTCGGGAATAGAGTGTCCCCAAAGTAGCAAGCGAGCGAATTTGGGAGGGTAAAGGCGCTGATCCTGATGCCCTGCCCCAGGTGTCCCCACAAGTTATAGGCCAGTGACCTCAGGAGGGTAAAGGCACTGATCCTGATACCCTGCCCCAGGTCTATCCCATGCTGCAGGCACCCAATGGCACTAATTGCCACGGACAAGGAAACAAAAATGGTGCCAATATGCGCAGTCGGCCGCCGTTGCCCACCACCCAGGTGGAGACGGTGCAGCCCCCAGACCCACTCACTACCTCGGCCATGTCCGGGAGTGGAAGGTCAGAACAAACAAGCTCCCCATCGGGACCTGAAACAGCCAGGTTCCTAGCACTGTTAGAGAGCAGGCAGAAGTTTCTGCAGCCCTCAAAAGAGGACCGGGAGGCCACACACATCTGTGGCTCTGCCCCACTAGGCAATGACAAAGGCCCTGCATCCTGGAAAGGTGAGTGAACCAAACTCATCCTGCTAGCAGGGGGCGCAGCGCTGCTATCAGATGACTAGGATCTCGTCCGGTTGCTCTGGAACTAGTGTCTTCGCATATTGCTATCTCAGTACTGACCATGACTGAATCATGAATTCAATCTACCCAACCATAGTGCACGACCGTAAAATGTAACAAATGTAAGTCACTTCACCAAGGTTTCATGATACAAACTGTAAAAAAAAACATTTTTCTGCCTTTCTTTGTACTTGCACTGTGTCTGATCCTGTATGTTAATGAAATGGGCCAGCTGCATGATCTCGCTGTGGGGGGGGAGGGGGGGGAATGGATGTATGTAGCCATGGACACACACATGGATCACACCCAGAACCCACAGGGACCTCCACTGCATCATTGAACCATCCAAATTGGTAATCACTACCCAACGTTGTGGCAAAAGAACTTGGGAGTTAACAGGGAGAGAGCCAAGCCAAAGCACAGCCAAAGTGCAAGGGCTATGTACAGCAAAATTCTAAAGTGTAATAAAAAGGCAAGCCTGAAAGCTCGGTGCCTCAATGCGAGGAGTATTCGAAACACAGGAGAGGGCTCTGAGCTAGTTAGAGTGGGTGAGAGCGCAGATGAACAGGACCCCAAGAAAGAATGCAAAAGGCAGGAGGCAACAGAGAAGAGTAGCACTGGGGTAAGTGTAAACCACAAGGTGATAGGAAGGGACAATATGTATGAAGATAAAGGGGCTGCAGGAGGGGTCAAAACAAAAAATCATGGTTTAAAAACTAGGATTAAAACACTCTACCTAAATGCATGCAGCATTCGAAATAAAGTAAATGAGTTGACGGCACAAATCATTACAAATGGGTATGATTTGGCGGCCATTACAGAAACATGGTTGCAGGGTGTCCAAGGCTGGGAATTAAACATACAGGGGTATCTGACGATTTGGAAAGATAGACAAGAAGGGAAAGGTAGCTCTGTTAATAAAGGATGATATCAGGGCAGTTGTGAGAGACGATATTGGCTCTAATGAACAAAATGTTGAATCATTGTGGGTGGAGATTAGAGATAGTAAGGGGAAAAAGTCACTGTTGGGCGTAGTTTAGGCACTCAAATAATAACTTCACGGTGGGGCGGGCAATAATCAAGGGAATAATGGAGACATGTGAAAAAGGAACGGCAGTAGTCATGGGGGATTTTAAACTACATATCGATTGGTCAACTCAAATCGCACGGGGTAGCCTGGATGAGGAATTCATAGAATGCATACGAGATTGTTTCTTAGAACAGTATGTTACAGAACTTACAAGGGAGCAAGCTATCTTAGATCTGATCCTGTGTAATGAGACAGGAAAAATAAACAATCTCCGAGTAAAAGATCCTCACGGAATGAGTGATCACAGTATGGTTGAATTTCTAATACCGATTGAGGGTGAGGAAGTTTTGTCAGAAACGAGCATACTATGCTTAAACAAAGGAGGCTACAGTGGGATGAGGGCAGAGTTGGCTAAAGTAGACTGGGAACACAGACTAAACGGTGGCACAATTGAGGAACAGTGGAGGACTTTTAAGGAGCTCTTTCATAGTGCGCAACAAAAATATATTCCAGTGAAAAAGAAGGGCGGAAAGAGAAGGGATAACCAGCCGTGGATAACCAAGGAAATAAAGGAGAGTATCAAATCAAAGACCAATGCGTATAAGGTAGCCAAGGTTAGTGGGAAACTAGAGGATTGGGAAAATTTTAAACAACAGCAAAGAATGACTAAAAAAGCAATAAAGAAAGGAAGGATAGATTTCGAAGGTAAACTTGTGCAAAACATAAAAACAGATAGTAAAAGCTTTTACAGATATATAAAACGGAAAAGAGTGACTAAAGTAAATGTTGGTCCCTTAGAAGATGAGAAGGGGGATTTAATAATGGGAAATGTTGAAATGGCTGAGACCTTAAACAATTATTTTGCTTCGGTCTTCACAGTGGAAGACACAGAAACCATGCCAAAAATTGCTGGTCATGGGAATGTGGGAAGGGAGGACCCTGAGACAATCACTATCACTAGGGGGGTAGTGCTGGACAGGCTAATGGGACTCAAGGTAGACAAGTCCCTTGGTCCTGATGAAATGCATCCCAGGGTATTAAAAGAGATGGCGGAAGTTATAGCAGATGCATTCGTTATAATCTACCAAAATTCTCTGGACTCTGGGGAGGTACCAGCGGATTGGAAAGCAGCTAATGTAACGTCTCTGTTTAAAAAAGGGGGCAGACAAAAGGCAGGTAACTATAGGCCGGTTAGTTTAACATCTGCAGTGGGGAAAATGCTTGAAACTATCATTAAGGAAGAAATAGCGGGACATCGAGATAGGAATAGTGCAATCAAGCAGACGCAGCATGGATTCATGAAGGGGAATTCATGTTTAACTAATTTACTAGAATTCTTTGAGGATATAACGAGCATGGTGGATAGAGGTGTACCGATAGATGTGGTGTATTTAGATTTCCAAAAGGCATTCGATAAGGTGCCACACAAAAGATTACTGCAGAAGATAACGGTACGCGGAGTCAGAGGAAATGTATTAGCATGGATAGAGAATTGGCTGGCGAACAGAAAGCAGAGAGTCGGGATAAATGCGTCCTTTTTGGGTTGGAAATCGGTGGTTAGTGGTGTACCACAGGGATCGGTGCTGGGACCACAACTGTTTACAATATACATCGATGAACTGGAAGAGGGGACAGAGTGTAGTGTAACAAAATTTGCAGGTGACACTAAGATTAGTGGGAAAGTGGGTTGTGTAGAGGACACAGAGAGGCTGCAAAGAGATTTGGATAGATTAAGCAAATGGGCGAAGGTTTGGCAGATGGAATACAATGTCGGAAAGTGTGAGGTCATCCACCATGGGGGAAAAAAAACAGTAAAGGGGAATATTATTTGAATGGGGAGAAATTACAACATGCTGAGATGCAGAGGGACCTGGGGGTCCTTGTGCATGAATCCCAAAAAGTTAGTTTGCAGGTGCAGCAGGTAATCAGGAAGGCGAATGGAATGTTGGCCTTCATTGCGAGAGGGATGGAGTACAAAAGCAGGGAGGTCCTGCTGCAACTGTACAGGGTATTGGTAAGGCCGCACCTGGAGTACTGCATGCAGTTTTGGTCACCTTACTTAAGGAAGGATATACTGGCTTTGGAGGGGGTACAGAGACGATTCACTAGGCTTATTCCGGAGATGAAGGTGTTACCTTATGATGATAGATTGAGTAGACTGGGTCTTTACTCGTTGGAGTTCAGAAGGATGAGGGGTGATCTTATAGAAACATTTAAAATCATGAAAGGG
Organism: Pristiophorus japonicus; assembly: GCF_044704955.1. NCBI lineage: Eukaryota > Metazoa > Chordata > Chondrichthyes > Pristiophoridae > Pristiophorus > Pristiophorus japonicus. The sequence continues at coordinate 115,940,517 of NC_091978.1, read as the reverse complement.
ATAGACATGATAGAGCCAGAGAGGTTGTTTCCACTGGTAGGGGAGGCTAGAACTAGGGGGCACAGCCTCAAAATACGGGGGAGCCAATTTAAAACTGAGTTGAGAAGGATTTTCTTCTCCAGTGGGTTGTGAATCTGTGGAATTCTCTGCCCAAGGAAGCAGTTGAGGCTAGCTCATTGAATGTATTCATGTCACAGATAGATAGATAAGGGAATTAAGGGTTACGGGGAGAGGGCGGGTAAGTGGAGCTGAGTCCACGGCCAGATCAGCCATGATCTTATTGAATGGCGGAGCAGGCTCAAGGGGCTAGATGGCCTACTCCTGTTCCTAATTCTAATGTTCTTAAGTCTGGGGAGAGCTAAGCCAGAGCACATAGTGCAAAGGTAATTGGCACAAAGGACTTGGGGGAGAGTGATGTTATATATGCAGACTATAGATATACTCTTTGTGTAGTCACTGTATAGTTGCATGAGATGGAGACTTGTTACCTGATGTACTATCCATAAGGTTTACACTGTGTATATACTATGCTGGCACCACTAGAGGGTGCAACTTGTGGAGACCGGCGTTTCCTGCCCAGGTGGCAGAAGCTGTATAAAAGGGTAGCCACCATGTGGTCACCTCAATCTGGAGTTACAAATAAAGGACCAAGGTCACTACAGTTTGAATACACATGTTGCCTCATGGAGTCATTCATAAGTACATTACAGGCATTACAGTGACATTCTTTCATAATTTTAAGGACTTCTGTCTATAGCACCCTGTAATTTGTATTGTTCTAATGAGGAAAAAAAAACATTTTTTTCAGTTTTTCTTCATATTTGTATTTTTTCATATCGACAGCATTGCAGTCAATCTGCCTTGTACCCTCTCATGTGGAAAAGCCCAGAATTCCATTAGCTTTCTTCATGGCCTCATTAACCTGCTAGTTGTAGCTTTTAAAAGAATGAGAGGGAATCAGATAATCTGAGAAAAATGATCCAATCACACATGGTTCAATAAATTGGGGGCAATTTTTACTTTGGGAGCGGGTGAAAAACTAGGTGCCCACCCCCCCCACCCATTATTGGACGGAATGTATAATGGGCAGCTTATTCACAACCATCAGCGTTCCACAAAAGTATTATAGGATGTGTTTGATGATGTGCACGAAAAGTAAAACTTTGAAAATTTGAGATGAAAATTCCTTGGGTCACAATCCCAACAGTTTTCCTGGGATCAAGTCTGACGGTGCCCCCAGCACTGAACCTGTAGGTAGTTTGTAGGGTTAATGTGAATAGCATGAACATGCAGGTGCAAACATCACCTCTGTTGTCCACCTGCCCCATTCCCATGGAAACGTTGGCTATGGTCCTCCCTTGGCCCGCAGTCCTGCACACATCCTCCCCCCTCCTCCTGCCCTGACCCCAGAAACATTCCACTCAGCTCCCTGAGGAAGGGACCAATTAAAATTCTACTCAGCGGAATTCAGTGGAAGGCATTTTTTAAAATTCTACTCAGCGGAATTCCAGTCTACAGATTCATAGAAACATTGTTATCTAGCAAGAATTGCACAGCAACTGAATGAATAATGTGTTCCTGGGGATAATGTTTGAGGAAGTGATATTGTCCAGGACATTCGGGGTTAGATCTTGACTTTGTGCAATAGTGTAAATCGGGTGTTAACGAGTCGGCAGCGCATTACATTTTTCCCGATTGAAGTTAATGGAACTAATAGTCGGGGGAGTTGTGAAATTGGCTGCTGACTCAATATCAGCAATTTTACACTATCGCACAAAGTCAAGATCAACTCCCAGGACTCTCCCTGCCTTTCTTCACAAAGTGCAATGGGTTCTTTTACATCCATCTAAACAGGCAAGAAAGGCCTTAGTTCAACATTTCATCTGATTTCAATGTTTCATGACCAATGTGGAGAAGCATGGCAGATGCAGTATAATGTAGATAAATGTGAGGTTATCCATTTTGGGGGCAAAAACACGAAGGCAGAATATTATCTGAATGGCGGCAGATTAGGAAAATGGGAGGTGCAACGAGACCTGGATGTCATGGTTCATCTGTCATTGAAGGTTGGCATGCAGGTACAACAGGAGGTGAAGAAGGCAAATGGCATGTTGGCCTTCATAGCTAGAGGATTTGAATATAGGAGCAGGGACTGCAGTTGTACAGGGCCTTAGTGAGGCCTCACCTGGAATATTGTGTTCAGTTTTGGTCTCCTAATCTGAGGAAGGACATTTTTGCTATTGAGGGAGTGCAGCAAAGGTTCACCAGATTAATTCCAAGGATAGCTGGACTGTCATATGAGGAGAGACTGGATCAACTGGGCCTTTATTCACTGGAGTTTAGAAGGATGAGAGGGAATCTCTTGAAATGTATAAGATTCTGACGGGATTGGACAGGTTAGATGCGGGAAGAATGTTCCCGATGTTGGGGAAGTCCAGAACCAGGGGATATAGTCTTAGGATTAGGACGGAGATGAGGAGAAACTTCTTCACTCAGAGAGTTGTTAACCTGTGGAATTCCCTGCCGTAGAGAGTTGTTGATGCCAGTTCATTGGATATATTCAAGAGGGAATTAGATATAACCCTTACGGCTAAGGGGATCAAGGGGTATGGAGAGAAAGCAGGAAAGGGGTACTGTGGTGAATGATCAGCCATGATCTTATTGAATGGTGGTGCAGGCTCAAAGGGCCGAATGGCCTACTCCTGCACCTATTTTCTATGTTTCTATGTTTCTAAGCTGCTGTTAAAACTAACAGGATATTGGGATGCATTAATAGAACCATTCAGTATAAGTCAAAGGACACCATTTTTTCACTATATAGGTCGCTGGTTAGACTGCCTCTGGAGTACTGTGCCCAGTTTTGGTCCCCACACATGGTGGGTGATATAGTGGCCTTAGAAAATGTCTAGACAAGAGCTATGAGAATGATTTATTGCTTTAAAAAACCTTAGCTACATAGATAGGGCTTAAGGCACTTGGTCTATTTACTTTAGAGCAACGTTGACTCAGAGGCAACCTGATAGAGGTCTATAAACTAATGAAAGGGCTGGATAGCATGCTATTGATAGATTATTGCAGTTTAACAGATTGGGGAGGACCAGGGGACCCGAGTTTAAACTATATAAGAGTGGGAATAAAATGAATGTTGGGCAGTTCTTCTTTTCCCAGAGAGTAATGAGCCTCTGGAATGTGTTGCTGGCTGGTGTGGTAGGTGTTGATTCTCTCTGTGCCTTCAAGAGGGAGCTGAACCAGATCTTGACTGTAGCAGAGGTTGCATCACATGAAAGATAAGTGTCTTTATATATTCAAAAAGGAGTTAGATGAAGTCCTTACTGCTAGTGAGATCAAGGGAAAGCAGGAATGGAGTACTGAAGTTGCATGTTCAGCCATGAACTCATTGAATGGCGGTGCAGGCTAGAAGGGCCGAATGGCCTACTCCTGCACCTATTTTCTATGTTTCTATGTTTCTATAGATAACACTTGATCCATGTGATTCCATGGACTGGTTTCAATCACCTGAGGGTGAGGACATTTTCAGAATTTATTTTACCTTATTGGCCCTAGATTTTTCTCTACTTTTTTTTGCCTCTCCCAAGACATTACATGGCTGTGGGAAGGGTTAGGATGTCTCTAGTCATGATGCTCCGGGCCTCATGAGTGTGTGAGTTATGGACCAGCTGGTCTTCTGATACCTGTCAATTTCATATGTTTGTAAAGATGACACATTCAACAATGCCGAGCTCCCTCAGCACTCTCTCAGATTGCAGTTTCAACCACAATTCAGAGATGAGTGCAACTAACTCAGTCAAGTTGACACTTCAAATCAATAAAACACAAGATACGAGTATTTATTTATTGCAGTACAAAAGAGTTTAATTTTTATGCTTGAAAATATGCAAGGTTTTTTTTACTATTTAAAAAAAGCACCTGTTGGCCAGTTCAACAATACTTTGGTTATATGCATATGAAAACTACATTATTTTAAATGCTATTGGATGACTTGTTGGAGCTTTTAGCAAGAGATAGGGTACAAGCTCCTATTTTGAATATCTAATGACAGCATATTTACTTAAGGAAATCTCAATAAACGTGAATTTAAAATGCAAAGCCATTTTTTTTTGTTGCCACGTAGAGCAATCCACAAAGGAGAAACATAATGCGTAAAACTTAATATAATCTAAATATTTTGTCATAAGGTTCAAGTTGTTATTCCCTGAATCCACTTAATATACTCCTTTGTGATCCTTGTATAAATGCCAGGCTTTGTAGGAAGTCCACAGCTATGCCCATAAGATACAATTCCTCTGAGCTCTTTCTTACATATCAGTGGTCCACCTGAGTCTCCCTGAAATAACAAGGAAAATAGGTTATTCTAAAACTACAGGATACGCTTTAGCACTTGTGTTTTGATAAACCGGCTAAATGTTTTAATGCGTAAGTGTTATTAAGCATTTATAACTTGATATTCCTGGAAATTGAGAATATATAAGGACTGGGACTGATCTTGCGGCATCTAACACATTTAGAGCAGGTGACATAAATAATGACATAAGCCACAAGCAGAAACTTGATCGATTGTCATCAGAATCCCGAGAATTGGAGACACTTGCGAACACTGATTATCTTCTTGACGCTTTCCTACCACCATATTGTCTATTACCAACATGAACAGGTCACTATAGAATGTTTTTCTGAGTGGCTCTGTTTCATGCAACACCCATGCTTTGCACACTGCTTTAATAGAAGATAATGATGGGCTCTCCCACCTTGGTTGACTTGGTAAATTCCTTAAACTCTTTCATAAACTGCTTCCAGGTGCACTGTATGCTGCTGTTAGCAATCACAGTGATTGCCACTTCCTGCCATTCTCCATGAGAAGCTCACCTTTGTGTCCTTTGCTCCATCCCAAAGAGGGTCCCCTCCTCTGCCTTACTTCCGAAAGTAATTTAAACAGCTTTATCCTGAAACTGGGACATTCTCAGGTCAACTCTACTCCTTACAGACAATGTGAACCACTGAAGAACCATACAGCATTCAAAGTGGGAAATCCTGGCCTGTTAAATTACTGCAGGCCTGTTAAGTTATTGTGGACCTTTACAAACTGCAGCAGAAACACCAGATTTTCCACCCACCCCCCTTGCTGCCTGCCCCCGTTAGATCCTCCAATCTGCGCGGCCATCTGGCATAAAGGCTAGTGACAGTCTCTTTGGTTGCCCTTCAAAATGGGAACACAACCGAGGTTCACCATATTGAGGAAATTGAGGCAGGAAACACTATTAGGCCCTGTCCCTTCGTTTCCATGTGAAAAAGAAATTTCTGGGTCTGTTGGAGGTGCATGCGCTGCACTCGCTTCTTCGGGGGAAGCAGTGAAAATCCCAGTGTAAAAAAAAGATAGGACCAGGGGCTGGATTCCCACTTGTGGCAGTGTTCCTGCAGGGTAGGACTTCTATGCTGACACTGCTACAATCTAGTTGTGGGACCTCTGCTGCAGCACAAGAAAAATTGGACGAGGATTTAAAGTGGCAGATGAGCCCCGAAATGTAAAATTCTCATCCCTTCAAGGCCTCACTCCTCCCTATCTCTGTAATCACATCCAGTGGCATGGGCTCGATGGGCTGAATGGCCACTTTCTGTGTTGTAACCATTCAATGATTCTAACCTTCCCCCCCCCACCCCTCGACTCTGTCTTACTCCGACACTGACCTCTGGCATCCTCCACTCCTTTTGCCCCACTATTGGCACTGTGCCTTCAGTTGTCTAAGTAGCAGGCCAGGTGGATTAGGTGGTTAAGAAGGCATACGGAATGCTTGCCTTTATTTGAGGCATAGAATACAAGAGTAGGGGTGTCATGCTTAAATTGTATAATACTTTGGTTAGGCCACAGCTGGAGTACTGCGTGCAATTCTGGTCACCGTATTACAGGAAGGACGTGATTGCACTAGAGAGGGTGCAGAGGAGATTTACTAGGATGTTGCCAGGAATGGAGAATCTTAGCTATGAGGACAGATTGTTTAGGTTGGGTTTGTTCTCATTGGAACAGAGGAGGTTTAGAGAAGACCTCATTGAGGTGTACAAAATTTTGAGGGGGCTAGATATAGTGGATAGCAAGAGCCTATTTCCCTTGGTGGAGGGGTCAATTACAAGGGGACATAGTTTTAAGGTGGTTGGTGGAAGGTTCAGAGGGAATTTGAGGGGAGGCTTCTTCATGCAGAGGGTTGTGGGGGTCTGGAACTCACTGCCTGGAAGGGTGGTAGATGCAGGAACCTTCACCACATTTCAAAGGTGCTTGGATGGGCACTTAAAGTGCCGTAACCTGCAGTGTTATGGACCTAGAACTGGTAAGTGGGATTAGACTGGATAACCTCATGTTGGCTGGCATAGATACGATGGTAAGTACTGAAGGGACTCGAATATGGCCAGGGTGGTCTCCTGGACTAGTTTTGATCACTTGGATGGGTTGGAGAGGAATTTTCCTAGATTTTTTTTCACCAATTAGCCTGGGTTTCGATCTGGTTTTTGCTTCTCCCAGGAGATCACATGGCTCCTGCTGGGGTGGAGTGCAGAATGTTTCGATGCAAGGGATGTCACAGTTGTGTGGGACGGACTGGTTGGGCTGGGTGCTCTTTATCTTTCCTCCATTGTTCATTGTTCATAGGTTTATTTGTAACCTTCAGGGCTGCTGACCGAGGGTCATGTGGCTCTTTGTCAGCCAGCACGGACACGATGGGCCGAAATGGCCTCCTTCTGCGCTTTAGATTTCTTTGTTTCTATGTCTAGGCCCTATGCTGTGGAATTTTCTCCTTAAACCCCTCTGCCTTTCTACCTCTCTTTCCTCCTTGAAGACCCTCCTTAAAATCCTTCTCTTTTATCAAACTTTTAGTCACCCCTTCTTAATATCTTCTTCTTTGGCTCGGTATCCGTATTTGTCTGACTACGCTTCTGTGAAGGATCTCGGGACATCTTTCGACATTAAAGACACTATATAAATGCAAGTTATTGCTATTTTGTTGAAATCCCAATTCCTGCTGTCATAGATCTCCGTCCCTTTTACCTCTGCTTTTAACCTGGGAATTAGATGTTTCCACACATTATAGGAGAGGTAGAATTGACCCATAAAGATGACATTGTAAGAGACTTATATTTGTTTACTCATGATGTTTGGCACCCCTACAATAGAGAATTTAAATACATTATAATAACTAAACATGTGAATAGATTAACTATATGAAACTTTTTTTTATAGCTCCACAATTTTGATCATAAAGCATGAAATACATTTTATACAGCACTTTGCTAGCTAAAATAACCAATTCTGATTGTTCTGCCCCAATATTGCAAACATTTTTTTACACAATCCAACTTACATTGCACGCATCTTTTCCACCTTTTTTGTCACCAGCACAGAGCATATTCATGGTTATTTCAGGCTTTCTGTTGTAATAATTCTGACTGTTGCACGTTTTTCTGTTTATGATGGTTATGTTTACTTCCTTAAGATTGTCAGATGGTTTGTTTGACTTTACATTTGTCGTTCCCCATCCTACAACCGTGCAGACAGTTCCACTTTTCACATCCAAGCCTTTTTTGGGCAGAGGCAGGAGCTTCACAAACTTGTCAAGTTTTGCCTCAGAATGCAGCTGTAACAAGGAAATGCAATTGCATTGTCTTCTTCCATAAAGCAAGAATCTCTCCAATGTATTATTTACTTTACATATCGTTAAATATGACATGAAAAATTGCTGGAAGCACACAGCAATTCAGTTAACAGCGATGGAGGGATCAGACATAGAAACATAGAAACATAGAAAATAGCTACAGGAGTAGGCCATTCGGCCCTTCGTGACTGCACCACCATTCAATGTGATCATGACTGATCATGCAACTTCAATACCCCGTTCCTGCTTTCTCTCCATACCCCTTGATCCCTTTAGCCGTAAGGGCCACATCTAACTCCCTTTTGAATATATCTAACGAACTGGCCTCAACAACTTTCTGTGGAAGAGAATTCAACAGGTTCACAATTCTCTCCATGAAAAAGTTTCTCCTCATCTCGGTCCTAAATGGCTTACACCTTATCCTTAGACTGTGACCCCCTGGTTCTGGACTTCCCCAACATCGGGAACATTCTTCCTGCATCTAACCTGTCCAATCCCATCAGAATTTTATATGTTTCTATGAGATCCCCTCTCATTCTTCTAAATTCCAGTGAATATAAGCCTAGTCAATCCAGTCTTTCTTCATATGTCAGCCCTGCCATCCCGAGAATCAGTCTGGTGAACCTTTGCTGCGCTCACTCAATAGCAAGAATGTCCTTCCTCAGATTAGGAGACCAAAACTGTACACAATATTCAAGGTGAGGCCTCACCAAGGCCCTGTACAACTGCAGCAAGACCTCCCTGCTCCTATACTCAAATCCTCTCGCTATGAAGGCCAACATGCCATTTACCTTCTTCACCGCCTGCTGTACCTGCATGCCAACTTTCAATGACTGATGTACCATGACACCCAGGTCTCGTTGCACCTCCCTTTTCCTAATCTGCCACCATTCAGATAATATTCTGCCTTCCTGTTTTTGCCACCAAAGTGCATAACCTCACATTTATCTACATTATACTGCATCTGCCATGCATTTGCCCATTTACCTAACTTGTCCAAGTCACCCTGCAGCCTCTTAGCATCCTCCTCACAGCTCACAGTGCCATCCCAGCTTAGTGTCAACTTGGAGATATTACATTTAATTCCTTCATCTAAATCTTTAATATATATTGTAAATAGCTGGGGTCCCAGTACTGAATCTTGCAGTACCCCACTAGTCATTGCCTGCCATTCTGAAAAGAACCTGTTTATTCCTACTGTTTTCTTCCTGTCTGCCAACCAGTTCTCTATCCACTTCAATACATTACCCCAAATACCATGTGCTTTAATTTTGCACACTAATCTCTTGTGTAGGACATTGTCAAAGGCCTTTTGAAAGTCCAAATACACCACCTCCACTGGTTCTCCCTTGTCCACTCTACTAGTTACATCCTCAAAAAATTCCAGAAGATTTGTCAAGCATGATTTCCCTTTCATCAATCCATGCTGACTTGGACCGATACTGTGATTGCTTTCCAAATGCGCTGCTATTACAATTTTAATAATTGATTCCAACATTTTCCCCACTACCGATGTCAGGCTAACCGGTCTATAATTCCCTGTTTTCTCTATTCCTCCTTTTTTAAAACGTGGGATTACATTAACTACCCTCCAATCCATAGGAACTGATCCAGAATGTTGGCAAATGACCACCAATCCATCCACTATTTCTAGGGCTACTTCCTTAAGTACTCTGGTATGCAGACTATCAGGCCCTGGGGATTTATCGGCCTTCAATCCCATCAATTTCCCTAACATAATTTCCTAACTAATAAGGATTTCCTTCAGTTCCTCCTTCTTGCTAGATCCTCGGTCCCCTAGTATTTCCGGAAGGTTATTTGTGTCTTCCTTAGCGAAGATAGAACCAAAGTATTTGTTCAATTGGTCTGCCATTTCTTTGTTCATAGAAACATAGAAACATAGAAAATAGATGCAGGAGTAGGCCATTCGGCTCTTCGAGCCTGCACCGCCATTCAATGAGTTCATGGCTGAACATGCAACTTCAGTACCCCATTCCTGCTTTCTCGCCATACCCCTTGATACCCCTAGTAGTAAGGACTACATCTAACTCCTTTTGGAATATATTTAGTGAATTGGCCTCAACAACTTTCTGTGGTAGAGAATTCCACAGGTTCACCACTCTCTGGGTGAAGAAGTTTCTCCTCATCTCGGTCCTAAATGGCTTACCCCTTATCCTTAGACTGTGACCCCTGGTTCTGGACTTCCCCAACATTAATAAGAACATAAGAACATAAGAATTAGGAACAGGAGTAGGCCATCTAGCCCCTCGAGCCTGCTCCGCCACCCAACAAGATCACGGTTGATCTGGCCGTGGACTCAGCTCCACTTACCCGCCCGCTCCCCATAACCCTTAATTCCCTTATTGGTTAAAAATCTATCTATCTGTGATTTGAATACATTCAATGAGCTAGCCTTAACTGCTTCCTTGGGCAGAGAAATCCACAGATTCACAACTCTCTATTCCCCGACCAGTGGAAACAACCTCTCTGCCTCTATCTTGTCTATCCCTTTCATTATTTTAAATGTTTCTATAAGATTACCCCTCATCCTTCTGAACTCGAACGAGTAAAGACCCAGTCTATTCAATCTATCATCATAAGGTAACCCCCTCATCTCCGGAATCAGCCTAGTGAATCGTCTCTGTACCCCCTCCAAGGCTAGTATATCCTTCCTTAGGTAAGGTGACCAAAACTGCACGCAGTACTCCAGGTGCGGCCTCACCAATACCCTATACAGTTGCAGCAGGACCTCCCTGCTTTTGTACTCCATCCCTCTAGCAATGAAGGCCAACATTTCATTCGCCTTCCTGATTACCTGCTGCACCTGCAAACTAACTTTTTGGGATTCATGCACAAGGACCCCCAGGTCCCTCTGCACTGCAGCATGTTGTAATTTCTCCCCATTCAAATAATATTCCCTTTTACTGTTTTTTTCCCCAAGGTGGATGACCTCACATTTTCCGACATTGTATTCCATCTGCCAAACCTTAGCCCATTCGCTTAACCTATCTAAATCTCTTTGCAGCCTCTCTGTGTCCTCTACACAACCCGCTTTCCCACTAATCTTTGTGTCATCTGTAAACTTTGTTACACTACACTCTGTCCCCTCTTCCAGGTCATCTATGTAAATTGTAAACAGTTGTGGTGCCAGCACCGATCCCTGTGGCACACAACTAACCACCGATTTTCAACCCTAAAAGGACCCATTTATCCCGACTCTCTGCTTTCTGTTAGCCAGCCAATTCTCTATCCATGCTAATACATTTCCTCTGACTCCACGTACCTTTATCTTCTGCAGTAACCTTTTGTGTGGCACCTTATCGAATGCCTTTTGGAAATCTAAATATACCACATCCATCGGTACACCTCTATCCACCATTCTCGTTATATCCTCAAAGAATTCCATTAAATTAGTTACACATGATTTCCCCTTCATGAATCCATGTTGCTTCTGCTTAATTGCACTATTCTTATCTAGATGTCTCGCTATTTCTTCCTTAATGATAGCTTCAAGCATTTTCCCCACTGCAGATGTTAAACTAACTGGCCTATAGTTACTTACCTTTTGTCTGCCCCCTTTTTTAAACAGAGGCGTTACATTAGCTGCTTTCCAATCCACTGGTACCTCCCCAGAGTCCAGAGAATTTTGGTCGATTATAACGAATGCATCTGCTATAACTTCCGCCATCTCTTTTAATACCCTGGGATGCATTTCATCAGGACCAGGGGACTTGTCTACCTTTAATCCCATTAGCCTGTCCAGTACTACCCCCCTAAAGATAGTGATTGTCTCAAGGTCCTCCCTTCCCACATTCCCGTGACCATCAATTTTTGGCATGGTTTTTGTGTCTTCCACTGTGAAGACCGAAGCAAAATAATTGTTTAAGGTCTCAGCCATTTCCACATTTCCCATTATTAAGTCCCCTTTTTCATCTTCGAAGGGACCAACATTTACTTTAGTCACTCTTTTCCGTTTTATATATCGGTAAAAGCTTTTACTATCTGTTTTTATGTTTTGCGCAATTTTACATTCATAATCTATCTTCCCCTTCTTTATTGCTTTCTTAGTCATTCTTTGCTGTCGTTTAAAATTTTCCCAATCTTCTAGTTTCCCACTAACCTTGGCCACCTTATACACATTGGTTTTTAATTTGATACTCTCCTTTATTTCCTTGGTTATCCACGGCTGGTTATCCCTTCTCTTACCGCCCTTCTTTTTCACTGGAATATATTTTTGTTGAGCACTATGAAAGAGCTGCTTAAAAGTCCTCCACTGTTCCTCAATTGTGCCACCGTTTAGTCTGTGTTCCCAGTCTACTTTAGCCAACTCTGCCCTCATCCCACTGTAGTCCCCTTTGTTTAAGCATAGTATGCTCGTTTGAGACACTACTTCCTCACCCTCAATCTGTATTACAAATTCAACCATACTGTGATCACTCATTCCGAGAGGATCTTTTACTAGGTGATTTTTTATCATTCCTGTCTCATTACACAGGACCAGATCTAAGATAGCTTGCTCCCTTGTAGGTTCTGTAACATACTGTTCTAAGAAATAATCCCATATGTATTCTATGAATTCCTCCTCAAGGCTACCCCGTGCGATTTGATTTGACCAATCAATATGTCGTTTAAAATCCCCCATGATTACTGCCGTTCCTTTTTCACATGCCTCCATTATTCCCTTGATTATTGCCCGCCCCACCGTGAAGTTATTATTTGGGGGCCTATAAACTACGCCCAACAGTGACTTTTTCCCCTTACTATCTCTAATCTCCACCCACAATGATTCAACATTTTGTTCATTGGAGCCAATATCGTCTCTCACAACTGCCCTGATATCATCCTTTATTAACAGAGCTACCCCACCCCCTTTCCATTCTTGTCTATCTTTCCGAATTGTCAGATACCCCTGTATGTTTAATTCCCAGTCTTGGCCACCCTGCAACCACAATCATATTGTAATGATTTGTGCCGTCAACTCGTTTACTTTATTTCGAATGCTGCGTGCGTCTAGGTAGAGTGTTTTAATACTAATTTTTAAACCATGATTTTTAGTTTTGACCCCTCCTGCAGCCTCTTTATATTCATACATATTGTCCCTTCCTATCACCTTGTGGTTTACACTTACCCCAGTGCTGCTCTGCTCTGTTGCCTCATGCCTTTCGCATTCTTTCTTGGGGCTCTGTTCATCTGAGCTCTTACCCACTCTAACTAGCTCAGAGCCCTCTCCTGGGTTCCCCATTACAAATTCACCTGATTCTGACTGCAAGGGACCTATGTTAGTCTTCACTAATCTTTTTCTCTTCACATATCTATAGAAGCTTTTGCAGTCAGTTTTTATGTTTTCTGCAAGTTTACTCTCAGACTCTATTTTCCCCCTCCTAATTAAACCCTTTGTCCTTCTCTGCTGAATTCTAAATTTCTCCCAGTCCTCAGGTTTGCTGTTTTTTCTGGCCAAATTATATGCCTCTTCCTTGGATTTAACACTATCCCTAATTTCCCTTGTTAACCACGGTTGAGCCACCTTCCCCATTTTATTTTTACTCCAGACAGGGATGTACAATTGTTGAAGTTCATCCATGTGATCTTTACATATCTGCCATTGCCTATCTAGCGTCAACCCTTTAAGTATCATTCGCCAGTCTATCCTAGCCAATTCACGTCTCATACCATCGAAGTTACCTTTCTTTAAGTTCAGGCCTCTCGTCTCTGAATGAACTGTGTCACTCTCCATCTTAATAAAGAATTCTGCCATATTATGGTCACTCTTCCCCAAGGGGCCTCGAACAACAAGATTGCCAATTAATCCTCTCTCATTACATAAGACCCAGTCTAGGATGGCCTGCTCTCTAGTTGGTTCCTCGACATATTTGTCTAGAAAACCATCCCTTATACACTCCAGGAAATCCTCCTCCACAAGCTAATGTTTCAGGTGTTGATCCTTCAGTTGAACCAGAGGATATTGTAAATGAACAGCATTTCAAAATGAACAGAAAAAGGGGAAGGGGGACAGAAAATACACATGTGTGCATGTTTTTTTCCATCTGCCTTTCTTTTGTTCTGATCATTTTCAAATCCATCTATAAAATGCACTGCAGCAACTCGCCAAGGCTTTTTCGCAGCATCTCCCAAACCCATGACCTCTAGCACCGAGAAGGAGTAGGGCAGCAGGCGCATGGGAGCAGCATCACCTGCAACTTCCCCTCCATGTTACACACCATCCTAATTTGGAAGTATATCGCTGTTCCTTCATCGTCGCTGGATCAAAATCCTGGAACTCCCTCCCTAACAGCACTTTGGGAGTACATTCACCACAAGGACTGCAGCGGCTCACCACCACCTTCTCAAGGACAATTAGGGAATGGGCAATAAATACTGGCCTTGCCAGCGACGCCCATATCCGAGAACGAATAAAAATAAAAATCCACCTGTTCTGTTCCCTTCACAGATGCTGCTTGACTTGCTGACTGCTTCCAGCATTTTCTGTTTATGTTTCAGTTTTCCAGCATCTGCAGTTCTTTGCTTTATGTTTATATTCTTAAATAAATTGGCTTTTTTTGATTATAAGAATTATAACAACTTGTAAACCATACTATTTTTGCATCTCCGGTTCAGTTTTTCCTAACTCTTTATAAATATTAAAATGAAACTTTGGCAGATTAACTTACCTTTACTGCTGTAAATATTTGTCTTTGAAGGGATACAATTTTATGAAACCTTCCCCCACCCTCCCCCCCCCACCCCCACCGCCCCCTTGTGATTAGAAAGCTTTGTGTGATCTGTCCAAGGATTTGCTCATGAGTACAACTTAAAGAGGTCCATTTTTTACATGTGCTTTGTGCCTGGGAGACATTTATTTCTGGGTGCAAAACAAAATAAAAGGGGCAGAGACCTGTGACTCTGGGGTCTCCACCCAATATGTATTGCCAAGGATTTCTTTGGGATCCCTCGAATGTGGTGAAGTGCTTGTATCCACAGCAGGCAGAATCATGGAAGAGCTATGTAACTGGGGTGGGACAGGCATTTCCCACCACATTTTCTGATCTCAAAGCCAGGCAGGTGTCTATTAGGAAATGCACTCAGAAGAAGGGACCCCTTGGAGTAGAACCCAGACCTGCTCAGATTGGAGGATCTGAGAGGAGCAAGTAACAAGGACATGGCGGGCCTAAAATGCTAAGTACGCACTTTTGTTGGATTCTGCACTGGAGCTTCAGGGCTGGGGCCTTCTGGCGACTGCAGCCAACAGCCATTACTGCTTATGATTAAAAATGCTTCAGTTTTGAGTTAACTTTGTTTGTAAAAATGAAAAATCAGAGGGAATCTGAATGGCTAGATTAGAATAAAATTATGATGAGATATGTAAAACAGCATACAGGATTGATTTAAATATGTAAATACGCATTGGAAATTAATTTGAATGGTAAACTCTAATACAAGTAATCAGCATGTGGGAAATAACGAGAAGCAATTGTGACTTTGGACACTTATGTAACTAGGCACACTATACAATGAAATATTATGAACTCAAGGAGGAGACAAGGTAAAATGGCAATGGAATAAACGGATTGAAAATGATCTTACAGTTCGACAACTGAGTTTAGATGGGTGTATAGTTTACTCTATTTGTGCAAGTGCATATGGAAATAATTAATTAAAAATCACATACTTGGAGCAGCATGATGTCATTTTCTGTGCTTTTGTTGTCAAAGTAAATATGAGGGAATCTCTCCTTCACCTTGATTACTTGCTTTGACATCACTTTCTTTCTCAGTGAATCAGTTCCAAGTACCACCTCAACTTGGTGGCATTTAAAATTGCTATACATGATAGTAAAAGATGTGAAGAAGACATATTAGGTACATAATCAGTTTAATACATTATTCACTTTAGAATGTCTTTATAAAATCCCAGAGCCATTTGAAATGGATTTCAAATTATTGCAATTGCAGAACATATCAAACTCAGAATTTTGAAGAATTTAATTAATTCATGTTTATAATCCTCATAAATATGAAAATGCAAATGTATGGTACTCTTCCATAATAATGGTTTCTCTTGGGATGGCTAGAAGCCTACTAATTTATATAATTATATTATGACACATATGGCCACTCCCATTTCTAGGACACGCCATCAATAGCGCACTGAATACCCAGGGCTGGACAGATCTGACAGCTGCCATTAGACTAGACATCCATCGATCAGTGGGTCTGCAGATCCAGGGCCCAGTGGAATGGTGGTGATTGGAGTAGTTGTGTCCGATACTTATATCTCTCAGTCCCTCAGAATACTATGGCTATATATGGTGGTGGGCAGGACCAGCCTGCCCAGGAGCTCCCTCCAGAGATGCAGCCAGCAGCGGCTCACTGTCAGGAGCCAACTTAAATGAGTCAAGAGTTAATTAGTCTCATGACCCTTTAGTACAACAGGAGCAGCCGTCTACCTCCCACTACAGGCCCTCAGAGAGAACTTCGACACAGCACAGGGACAGGAGATAGGAAGGCACGGTTAGGCACGAGGTGGAAGCACAGTGCTAAGAAAGAGTAGGTCTTATAATTTAGACACAAATATTATTTTTCTGTAAATAAAATAAATGTTTTGTTTGGAATACACTGTGCAGGTATCTTGTGCTTTGCTACTTATGATCATGACAATCTTTCAAGAAATGGAGCCCTCATTTGTTGTGGCATTTTTTACTCAGGTAGAACTTCATGGCAAAGTCCTGTTGTGCCAAAGAGGTCTGCTGTGGTATCATTTGGAAGGATGGATAGGGGAAGGTAAGGCTGCGATGCTGCCACTGCAGTTGATCAGTCAATGAAGATGTCCTGCAATATCTGCCCTCCAGCAGCAGCGCTGAGGACAATGCCGAGTTTGCATCATAGACAAGCTGGATGTTCTAGGAATGGCATCACTTCCTATTCACATATGACAGTGACTGCTCAGTTGGCACCTTCAGTGCCACGTGCATGTCATTATGGTACCCTGCCCCCTGAGGAATCAAGCTATCCTATAGAAGTATAGCACAGGCACAGCATGATGGGCTGTATGGCCTCCTTCTGTGCTGTATTATTCTATAATTCTAAGTCCCTGGCTCTATGCCTCTGCTGCCTGGGGATGATGCCCATGTGGAGGGAATCGGCTGCTCTATGAAAGAGGGTGTCTATCACCTGCTTGATACATACCCTAACAGCTCCTTGGCACAGGCTACCTGGAAGGATGTGAAGCCGTAAAAAGAGGGCTGCTGTAACTTTAATTGCCATGGACAGGCAGTTGTGGCAGTGGAGTGAGTCTGCAAATCCCCGTGATGATGTTAACAGAGATCTCCAATGGCACAGAGCGGGCTGCCCATGGGGAAAGCCATCCCTTCACCAAGGTCCCTTTAACAAAACGCGCAAGTTTCAAAAGGCATTCAGTACTCAAAAGGGTTAATCTGCACCATTTTATTTCAGTGATGTGAAGGAAAGGGTTAAAGGAAATTCCTCAGAAACCTTCAATCAGTAAGTGAAGTTGGTGCCCTCTTTAGCTCACCAGCTCCTCACTTACACTTGTCTGAATTATTGGGGGAGCCGTTAGTTGTTTTGGGTATCAAGTTACATTGATTGCATGGGTGATGTAAATCCAGGAATCTTCCACGTACTTGAACAGTGCAGCTATGCAAATGAGCCCTTAGGGGCTTTGACGGGTGTAAGGTGTGCACTGTTAAAAAGATCAAGGAAACTTACATTTAGCGCAATAACGGTGTAAATATACCCAAATGTGTTAAAACCCAGATATCCTTGATCTTTTCAGCCCAATAACAGCATAACAACAGTGTAATTGCTGAAGACAATGAGGAAATTCAGGGCTTATGAGAAATGCCAACAATAGACTGCCAGACAGAAGATGTAAACCACTTATAGATCACCAAAGTTGTGAACACCTTGACTGATGACATCATAGGGAAAAGATACAAAACAGTAAACTACTCGAAGAATGGTTCATACACATACATACAGTCATTGTAACTTACAGATTGCAGTGTGCTGCAGTCAATATCCAGGCTGGCTTGATTAATACTCCTCCACACTCATGCTTTTTATTAACCTGGATTGATGCCATGTAAGGTTTGGAATGAGTTCGAACATCTTTACCCCCAATGATTTCCACGCAGTCATCTTAAAAAGCAAATAGAGAGACGATATTACCTGTGAGCAGAGGTTTGACTCTGAAATAGAGAATACTACAAGTGATAAAGTATATTGGGTCAGATCAAAAACACGACTTGTTTAAATACTTGGTGGACTCTGAAGGCTAGAAATTGGAGTTGCACCTGAAATTTGGCACTGGACCTCGGGGCCAAAATTTAGGCCCTCCAGAAAGCTGGCGCAGTTACAGTTTCTAGATGTTTTTACCGTCGGTTCCAACGAGGCAGACTCTTGATCCATTTTCACCTCTTTGACAATTTTTTGGAGCGGACCGGAAGTCGCTCATATCGGGGGCGGATGTGCGGTGGCAAGTGCCGAAGTGGGGGTGGGACGGCGTCTCCGCCACTGTCACTCAGCGGCAGAGCACGTGTGTCTCACCACATCTCTCCCCTCATTTAAAGGGGAGAGAAGCAGTGAATTTTTAGGTTCGGCCACTGGGACAGCAGGAAGGGTTTCGGCCGGCTTGTTGGCTGATCAAAGACACCCAGGTCACTTTGTACATCGACATTTCCCAAGTTATCATAATTTAAATAATACTTTGTCTTTATGTTTTTCCTACCAAAGTGGATAATTTCACATTTATCCACATTATACTGCATCTGCCATGTGTTTGCCCACTCACTCAACCTATCTAAATCACCTCGCAGCGTCTTTGTATCCTCCTCACAACTCACAATCCCACCTAGTTTTGTGTTACCAGCAAACTTGGAAATATTACATTTGGTGCCCTCATCCAAATCATTTTGTGAATAACTGGGGCTCAAGCACTGATCCCTGTGGTACTCCACTAGTCACTGCCCACCATCCCGAAAAAGACCCGTTTATTCCTACTCTCTGTTTCCTGTCAGTTAACCAATTTTCAATCTATGCCAGTATATTACCCCCAATCCAATGTGCTTTAATTTTGCACACTAACCTCTTATGTGGGACTTTATCAAAGGCCTTCTGAAAATCCAAATACACTACATCCACTGATTCTCCCTTATCTATTCTATCAGTTACATTCTCAAAAATCTCCAATAGGTTTGTCAACCAAGATTTTCCTTTCATAAATCCATGTTGACTTTGTCTAATCCCATTGATATTATCTAAGTGTGCCATTATCACATCCTTTATAATAGACTCTAGCATTTTCGCTCCTACTGATGTTAGGCTAACCGGTCTGTAGTTCCCTGTTTTCTCTCTCCCTCCTTTTTTAAATAGTGGGGTTACATTTGCCACCCTCCAATCTGCAGGAACTGTTCCATAATCTATAACATTTTGGAAGATGACAACTAATACATCCATTATTTCCATGGCTACCTCTTTTAGCACTGTGGGATGCAGATTATCAGGCCCTAGGGATTTATCAGCTTTCAGTCCCATTAGTTTCTCCAGCACTATTTTCTTACCAAGAATAATTTCCTTTAATTCCTCTTTCTCACTGGACCCTTGGTTCTATAGCATTTCTGGGACGTTATTTGTGTCCTCTTCCGTGAAGATAGAACCGAAGTATTTATTTCATTGTTCTGCCATTTCCTTGTTCCCTATTATAAATTCTCCCATTTCTGACTGTAAAGGACCTATATTTGTCTTCACTAATCTTTTTCTTGTTACGTACTTGTAGAAACTTTTGCATTCGGTGTTTATGTTCCTTGCAAGTTTACTCTCATACTCTATTTTTCCCCTCTTAATCAGTCTCTCAGTCCTTTTTTGCTGAATTCTAAACTATTCCCAATCCTCAGGCTTGCTACTTTTTCTGGCAACTTTGTATGACTCCTCTTTGGATCTAATACTATCCTTAATTTCTTTTGTTAGCAATGGTTGGGCCACTTTTCCTTTTGTGTTTTTGCGCCAGAAAGGAATGTATAACTGATGCAATTCATGCATTTGTTCCTTAAATGTTAGCCATTGCCTATCCACCGTCATGCCTTTTAATGAATCCTCCTAATCTATCATAGCCAATTAATTCCTCATATCTTCGTAGTTTCCTTTGTTTAGATTTAGGATCCTAGTTTCGGATTGGACTAGTTCACTTTCCATCTTAATAAAGAATTCAATCATGTTATGTTCACTCTTCCCTAAAGGACCCCGCACAACAAGACTGCTAACTAACCCCTTCTCATTGCACAATACCCTATCTAGGATAGTCTGTTCCCTAGTAGCCTCCTCAACGTACTGGTTTAAAAAACCATCTCGTACACACCCTTGGAATTCATCTTCCATAGTATTATTACGAATTTGGTTTGGTCAGTCTTTATGTAGATTAAAGTCACCTACGATTACTGTTGTACCCTTGTTACATGCATCTCTAATTTATTGTTTGATGCCGTCCCCTACATTAGCACCACTGTTTGGAGGCCTATAGACAGCTCCCACCAATGTTTTCTGCCCCTTGTTGCTCCTTATCTCCACCCAGACTGATTCTACATCTTGATTTTCTGAGCCAATTCCTTTCTCACTATTGCTTTGATTTCATCCTTTTCTAACAATGCCACACCACACCCTTTTCCTTTTTGCCTGTCCTTCCTAAATATTGAATATCCTTGGATATTCAGTTCCCAACCCTGGTCATCCTGCAACCAAATCTCTGTAATTGCAACTATATCATATCTGTTTACATCTATTTGCGCTATTAATTCGTCTACCTTATAAGAACATCCGAACATAAGAAATAGGAACAGGAGTAGGCCATATGGCCCCTCGTGTTTGCTCCGCCATTCAATAAGATCATGGCTGATCTGATCATGGACTCAGTTCCACTACCCGCCGGCTCCCCCTTACCCCTTATCCCCTTATCGCTTAAGAAACTGTCTATTTCTGTCTTAAATGTATTCAATTTAGGCAGCGAATTCCACAGATTTACAACCCTCTGAGAGAAGAAATTTCTCTTCATCTCTGTTTTAGATGGACGGCCCCTTATTCTAAGATCGTGCCCTCTAGTTCTAGTCTTCCCCATCAGTGAAAACATCCTCTCTGCATCCACATTGTCAAGCCCCCTCATAATCTTATACGTTTCGATAAGATCACCTCTCATTCTTCTGAATTCCAATGAGTAGAGGCCCAACCCTACTCAACCTTTCCTCATAAGTCAACCCACTCATCCCCGGAATCAACCTAGTGAACCTTCTCTGAACTACGGATGCTTCGTACATTCAGATACAGTGCTTTTAGATTTGTCTTTTTAACATTATTAGACATCTTAACATTATTTTGTACCATAGCCCTATTTGTCATACCGCTAATTTTACTTGCCGGGATTCTATTGGTTAGTGCATTCTTTTGTTTGTATGCTCTGCCCCTTCCTGACATAATCTGCTTATCCTTACCACAATCACTTTCCTGTATTACTTCCTTTTCTTTTCTTATTAACATTCTCGATTTCTCTCCACTGGGACCATCCTTCCCGCCCCCGTCCCTCCCCCACTTATTTAGTTTAAAGCCTTGTCTACCTTCCTAGTTATTTGTTTCGCTAGAGCTCTGGTCCCAGCATAGTTCAGGTGTAGTCCGTCCCCACGGAACAGCTCTCTCTTTCCCGAGTATTGGTGCCAGTGCCCCACGAATTGAAACCCACTTCACCCACACCAACCTCTGAGCCATGCATTCATCTCCCTGATTCTAGTGACCCTATGCCAATTTGTTCGTGGCTCAGGTAATAATGCAGAGATTATTACCTTTGTGGTTCTGTTTTTCAATTTAGCCCCTAGCTGCTCAAACTCTCTCAGCAGAACCTCTTTCTGAGTCCTACTTATATAATTGGTACCTACGTAGACCACGGTAACGGGATCCTCCCCTTCCCACTCCGTTCTTCTCCAGCCTGGAAGAGATGTCCTTTACCCTGGCACTGGGTAGGCAACACAGCCTTCAGGACCCACGCTCTCAGCTGCAGAGAACCCTATCTATCCCCCTAACTAAACTATCCCCTACTACAACCACCTTCCTCTTTACTCCCCCAGACTTGAATGGCTTTCTGTATCACGGTGCCTTGGTCAGTCTGCTCGACCACCCCACAGTCTGCACACTTGTCCTCAAGGGCTGCAAGAACCTCAAATCTTTTCGACAAGTGCAGGGATTGAGGCTCCTGCAATACTACCTCCTGGATCTCCTTACCTGCCTCACTCACAGTCACACCCTCCTGTCCCTGACCATGTGTCAATTCTAAAGTATTTAATCTATTAAACTTTCTCCCTCCCTGATGTCTCGCAATGTCTGCAGCTTGGACTACAGCTCCACAACTCGGAACCGAAGTTCGTCGAGCCTCAGACACTTACCGCAGATGTAGTCACCCTGGACCAAGATGTCCAGAAGCTCCCACATATTTCAGCAGCAACATGTTTTCCCATTATTTTATTTAATCAATTAGTTTAGTGTTAATCAAAGCATTTACCCTAGACATTTTATTAAAATAGTTAAACAAATAAAAGTTAGTTTTTAGAATTTAGTTATATGCTATATGGTCATTTAAAAGAAAAACAGCCCACAATCACGACCAATCACTTACCTGCCTTACCTGTGAAGTCACACTGCAGAGTTCTCCCCACCCAGAGCTGTGCAATCTCCTGGGAGAGGCAAAAAAACAGATGAAAACCCAGGCCAATTAGGGAAAAAATCTGGGAAAATTCCTCTCTGGCCCAACCAGGCGATTGAAATTGGAGAGAGGCAACCCTGGGGACAAGCACTGTGCCCCAGCGGCTGGCAATTCTTTTGTGGAGCCATTAGGAGCACGCCTGCTCCTTTCGACTCCACAAAATAGAGACATTTTCACAGTTGGGGGCGGTTTCCTAGTGGCCTTCAGCATTCCCTTTAAGGAAAAAAATGGGATGAGGTCCTACAAGCTGAATTTAGGGAGCTAGGAGTTAAATTAAAAAGTAGGACCTGAAAGGTAGTAATCTCAGGATTGCTACCAGTGCCACGTGCTAATCAGAGTAGGAATCGCAGGATAGCTCAGATGAATACAGGGCTTGAGGAATGGTGCAAGGTGGAGGGATTCAAATTCCTGGGACATTGGAACCGGTTCTGGGGGAGGTGGGACCAGTACAAACTGGACGGTCTGCACCTGGGCAGGACCAGAACCAATGTCCTATGTTTGCGAGGACTGTGCTGTTGGGGAGGGGTTAAACTAATATGGCAGGGGGATGGGAACTTATGCAGGGAGACAGAGAGATGTAGAATGAGGGCAGAAGCAAAAGGTAGAAAGAAGAAAAGTAAAAGTGGAGGACAGAGAAACCCAAGGCAAAAATCAAAAAGGGCCACATTACAGCAAAATTCTAAAGGGGCAAAGTGTGTTAAAAAGACAAGCCTGAAGGCTCTGTTCCTCAATGCGAGAAGTATTCGTAATAACGTGGGCGAATTAACTGCGCAGGCAGCAATTAACGAATATGATATGATTGGCATCACGGAGACATGGCTCCAGGATGACCAAGGATGGGAACTCAACATTCAGGGGTATTCAACATTCAGGAAGGGTAGACAGAAAGGAAAAGGAGATGGGGTAGCATTGCTGGTTAAAGAGGAAATTAATGCAATAGTAAGGATCAACATTAGCTTGGATGATGTGGAATCTGTATGGGTGGAGTTGCAGAATACCAAAGGGCAGAAAATGCTAGTGGGAGTTGTGTACAGACCACCAAACAGTAGTAGTGAGGTTGGGGACAGCATCAAACAAGAACTGAGGGATGCATGCGATAAAGGTACATCATATATCATGGGCGACTTTAATCTACATATAGATTGGGCTAACCAAATGGGTAGCAATACAGTGGAGGAGGATTTCCTGGAGTGTATAAGGGATGGTTTTCTCAACCAATATGTTGAGGAACCAACTAAAGGGCTGGCCATCCTAGACTGGGTGATGTGTAATGAGAAAGGATTAATTAGCAATCTTGTTGTGCGAGGCCCCTTGGGGAAGAGTGACCATAATATGGTAGAATTCTTTATTAAGATGGACAGTGACACAGTTAATTCAGAGACTAGGGTCCTGAACTTAAGGAAAGGTAACTTCGATGGTATGAGACGTAAATTGGCTAGAATAGATTGGTGAATGATACTTAAAGGGTTGATGGTGGATAGGCAATGGCAAACATTTAAAGATCACATGGATGAACTTCAACAATTGTACATCCCTGTCTGGAGTAAAAATGAAACTGGGAAGGTGGCTCAACCGTGGCTAACAAGGGAAATTAAGGATAATGTTAAATCCAAGAAAGAGGCATATAAATTGGCCAGAAAAAGCAGCAAACCTGAGGACTGGGAGAAATTTAGAATCCAGCAGAGGAAGACAAAGTGTTTAATTAGGAGGGGGAAACTAGAGTATAAGAGGAAGCTTGCTGGGAACATAAAAACTGACTGCAAAAGTTTCTATAGATATGTGAAGAGAAAAAGATTAGTGAACAAAACGTAGGTCCCTTACAGTCAGATTCAGGTGAATTTATAATGGGGAACAAAGAAATGGCAGACCAGTTGAACAAATTCACAAAGGAAGACACAAATAACCTTCCGGAAATACTAGGGGACCGAGGGTCTAGTGAGAAGGAGGAACTGAAGGAAATCCTTATTAGGCGGGAAATTGTGTTCAGGAAATTGATGGGATTGAAGACCGATAAATCCCCGGGGCCTGATAGTCTGCATCCCAGAGTACTTAAGGAAGTGGCCCTAGAAATAGTGTAATGTATTGGTGATCATTTTCCAACAGTCTATCGACTCTGGATCAGTTCCTATGGACTGGAGAGCAGCTAATGTAGCACCATTTTTAAAAAAGGAGAGAGAGAGAAAACGGTTAACCTGACATCAGTAGTGGGGAACATGTTGGAATCAATCATTAAAGATGAAATAGCAACACATTTGGAAAGCAGTGACAGGATCAGTCCAAGTCAGCATGGATTTATGAAAGGGAAATCATGCTTGACAAATCTGCTAGAATTTTTTGAGGATGTAACTAGTAGAGTGGACAAAGGAGAACCAGTGGATGTGGTGTATTTGGACTTTCAAAAGGCTTTTGACAAGGTCCCACACAAGAGATTGGTGTGCAAAATTAAAGCACATGGTATTGGGGGTAATGTTCTGACGAGGATAGAGAACTTGTTGGCAGACAGGAAGCAGAGAGTCGGGATAAATGGGTCCTTTTCAGAATGGCAGGCAGTGACTAGTGGGGTGCTGCAGGGCTCATTGCTGGGACCCCAGCTATTTACAATATACATCAATGATTTAGATGAAGGAATTGAGTGTAATATCTCCAAGTTTGCAGATGACACTAAGCTGGGTTGTGGTGCGAGCTGTGAGGAGGATGCTAAAAGGCTGCAGGGTGACTTGGATAGGTTAGGTGAATGGGCAAGTGCATGGCAGATGCAGTATAATGTGGATAAATGTGAGGTTATCCACTTTGGTGGCAAAAACATGAAGGCAGAATATTATCTGAATGGCGCCAGATTAGAAAAGGCGAGATGCAATGAGACCTGGGTGTCATGGTACATCAGTCATTGAAAGTTGGCATGCAGGTACAGCAAGTGGTGAAGAAGGGAAATGGCATGTTGACCTTCATAGCAAGGGAATTTGAGTATAGGAGCAGGGAGGTCTTACTGCAGTTGTACAGGGCCTTAGTGAGGCCTCACCTGGAATATTGTGTTCAGTTTTGGTCTCCTAATCTGAGGAAGAACGTTCTTGCGATTGAGGGAGTGAAGCGAAGGTTCACCAGACTGATTCCTGGGATGGCAGGACTGACATATGAGGAAAGACTGGATCGACTGGGAGTGTATTCACTGGAGTTTAGAAGGATGAGAGGGGATATCATAGAAACATATAAAATTCTGATGGGGCTGGACAGGTTAGATGCAGTGAGAATGTTCCCGATTTTGGGGAAGTCCAGAACCAGGGTCACAGTCGAAGGATAAGGGGTAAGCCATTTAGGACTGAGATGAGGAGAAACTTCTTCACTCAAAGCTCAGTCACATGATATGCTCCTCCTGTACCACGTGGGAACGCAGGGACACTTCCGGTGTCCCTGACGACTACGTGTGCGGGAAGTGTATCTGCCTGCAGCTCCTGACGGTCCGCGTTGCGGAATTGGAGGTGAGGGTGGATTCACTCTGGAGCATCCATGATGTTGAGAATGACGTGAGTAGCACGTGTAGCGAGTTGGTCTTACCGCAGGTGAAGGGTCCACAGCCAGATAGGGAATGGAAGACCAGCAGGAAGAGCAGTGCCAGGAAGGTAGTGCAGGGGTCCCCTGTGGTCATCCCCCTGCAAAACAGATACACCGCTTTGAGTACTGTTGAGGGGGATTTCTCATCAGGGGAGGGCAGCAGCAGCCAAATTCATGGTGCCGTGGCTGGCTCTGCTCCACAGGAGGGCAGGAAAAACTGTGGGAGAGAGATAGTGATAGGGGATTCTATTGTAAGGCAAATAGATAGGCGTTTCTGCGGCCGCAACAGAGACGCCAGGATGGTATGTTGCCTCCCTGGTGCAAGGGTCAAGGATGTCTCGGAGCGGGTGCAGGACATTCTAAAAAGGGAGGGTGAACATCCGGTTGTTGTGGTGCATATTGGTACCAACGGTATAGGTAAAAAAAGGGATGAGGTCCTACGAGAAGAATTTAAGGAGCTAAATTAAAAAGTAGGACCTCAAAAGTAATAATCTCGGGATTGCTACGAGTGCCATGTGCTAGTCAGAGTAGGAATCGCAGGATAGCACAGATGAATACGTGGCTTGAGCAGTCGTGCAGCAGGGAGGGATTCAAATTCCTGGGGCATTGGAACCGGTTCTGGGGGAGGTGGGACCAGTACAAACCGGACATTCTGCACCTAGGCAGAACAGGAACCAATGCCCTAGGGGGAGTGTTTGCTAGTGCTGTTGGGGAGGAGTTAAACTAATATGGCAGGGGGATGGGAACCAGTGCAGGGAGACAGAGGGAAGTAAAATGGGGGCAGAAGCAAAAGACAGAAAGGAGATGAGTAAAATGGAGGGCAGAGAAACCCAAGGCAAAAAACAAAAAGTTCCACTGTACAGCAAAATTCTAAAGGGTCAAAGTGTAATAAAAAGGCAAGCATGAAAGCTCGGTGCCTCAATGCGAGGAGTATTCGGAACACAGGAGAGGGCTCTGAGCTAGTTAGAGTGGGTGAGAGCTCAGACGAACAGGACCCCAAGAAAGAATGCAAAAGGTAGGGGGCAACAGAGCAGAGTAGCACTGGGGTAAGTGAAAACCACAGGTGATAGGAAGGGACAATATGTATGAATATAAAGGGGCTGCAGGAGGGGTCAAAACTAAAAATCATGGTTTAAAAAACTAGTATTAAAACACTACCTAAACGCACGCAGCATTCAAAATAAATTAAATGAGTTGACGGCACAAATCGTTACAAATGGGTATGATTTGGTGGCCATTGCAGAAACGTGGTTGCAGGGTGGCCAAGACTGGGAATTAAACATACAGGGGTATCTTACAATTCGGAAAGATAGACAAGAAGGGAAAGGAGGTGGGGTAGCTCTGTTAATAAAGAATGATATCAGGGCAGTTGTGAGAGATGATATTTGCTCTAATGAACAAAATGTTGAATCATTGTGGGTGGAGATTAAATATAGTAAGGGTAAAAAGTCACTGGTGGGCAGAGTTTATAGGCACCAAATAATAACCACGGTGGGGCGGACAATAATCAAGGGAATAATGGAGGCATGTGAAAAAGGAACGGCAGTAATCATGGGGGAATTTAACCTACATATCGATTGGTCAAATCAAATCGCACAGAGTAGCCTTTAGGAGCAATTAATAGAATGCCTACGGGATTGTTTCTCAGAACAGTATGTTACAGAACCTACAAGGGAGCAAGCTATCTTAGATCTGGTCCTGTGTAATGAGACAGGAATAATAAACGATCACCTAGTAAAAGATGCTCTCGGAATGAGTGATCACAGTATGGTTGAATTTATAATACAGATTGAGGGTGAGGAAGTAATGTCTCAAATGAGCATACTATGCTTAAACAAAGGGGACTACAGTGGGATGAGGGCAGAGTTGGCTAAAGTAGACTGGAAACACAGACTAAACGGTGGCACAATTGAGGATCAGTGGAGGACTTTTAAGGAGTTCTTTCATAGTGCTCAACAAAAATATATTCCAGTGAAAAAGAAGGGCGGTAAGAGAAGGGATAACCAGCCGTGGATAACCAAGGAAATAAAGGAGAGTATCAAATTAAAAACCAATGCGTATAAGGTGGCCAAGGTTAGTGGGAAACTAGAAGATTGGGAAAATTTTAAATGACAGCAAAGAATGACTAAAAAAGCAATAAAGAAAGGAAAGATAGATTACGAAAATAAACTTGCGCAAAACATAAAAACAGATAGTAAAAGCTTTTACCGATATATAAAATGGAAAAGAGTGACTAAAGTAAATGTTGGTCCCTTAGAAGATGAGAAGGGGTATTTAATAATGGGAAATGTGGAAATGGCTGAGACCTTAAACAATTATTTTGCTTCGGTCTTCACAGTGGGAGACACAAAAACCATGCCAAAAATTGCTGGTCACAGGAATGTGGGAAGGGAGGACCTTGAGATGCAGGAAGAATGTTCCCAATGTTGGGGAAGTCCAGAACCAGAGGTCACAGTCTAAGGATAAGGGGTAAGCCATTTAGGACCGAGATGCGGAGGAACTTCTTCACCCAGAGAGTGGTGAACCTGTGGAATTCTCTATCACAGAAAGTTGTTGAGGCCAATTCACTAAATATATTCAAAAAGGAGTTAGATGAGGTCCTTACTACTAGGGGGATCAAGGGGTATGGCGAGAAAGCAGGAATGGGGTACTGAAGTTGAATGTTCAGCCATGAACTCATTGAATGGCGGTGCAGGCTAGAAGGGCCGAATGGCCTACTCCTGCACCTATTTTCTATGTTTCTATGTTTCTATGTTTCTATGTTTCTATCACTCGGGGGGTAGTGCTGGACAGGCTAATGAGACTCAAGGTAGACAAGTCCCCTGGTCCTGATGAAATGCATCCCAGGGTATTAAAAGAGATGGCGGAAGTTATAGCAGATGCATTCGTTATAATCTACCAAAATTCTCTGGACTCTGGGGAGGTACCAGCGGATTGTAAAGCAGCTAATGTAACGCCTCTGTTTAAAAAAGAGGGCAGACAAAAGGCAGTTAACGAAAGGCCGGTTAGTTTAACATCTGCAGTGGGGAAAATGCTTGAAGCTATCATTAAGGAAGAAATAGCGGGACATCTGGATCGGAATAGTGCAATCAAGCAGACGCAACATGGATTCATGAAGGGGAAATCATGTTTAACTAATTTGCTGGAATTATTTGAGGATATAACGAGCATGGTGGATAGAGATGTACCGATGGATGTGGTGTATTTAGATTTTCAAAAGGCATTCGATAAGGTGCCACACAAAAGGTTACTGCAGAAGATAAAGGTATGCGGAGTCAGATGAAATGTATTAGCATGGATAGAGAATTGGCTGGCGAACAGAAAGCAGAGAGTCGGGATAAATGGGTCCTTTTCGGGTTGGAAATTGGTGGTTAGTGGTGTGCCACAGGGATCGGTGCTGGGACCACAACTGTTTACAGTATACATAGATGACCTGGAAGAGGGGACAGAGTGTAGTGCAACAAAGTTTGCAGATGACACAAAGATTAGTGGGAAAGCGGGTTGTGTAGAGGACACAGAGAGACTGCAAAGAGATTTAGATAGGTTAAGCGAATGGGCTAAGGTTTGGCAGATGGAATACAAAGTCGGAAAATGTGAGGTCATCCACCTTCGAACAAAAAACAGTAAAAGGGAATATTATTTGAATGGGGAGAAATTACAACATGCTGCGGTGCAGAGGGACCTGGGGATCCTTGTGCATGAATCCCAAAATGTTAGTTTGCAGGTGCAGCAGATAATCAGGAAGGCGAATGGAATGTTGGCCTTCATTGCGGGAGGGATGGAGTACAAAAGCAGGGAGTCCTGCTGCAACTGTACAGGGTTTTGGTGATGCCGCACCTGGAGTACTGCGTGCAGTTTTGGTCACCTTACTTAAGGAAGGATAAAGTAGCTTTGGAGGGGGTACAGAGACGATTCACTAGGCTGATTCCGGAGATGAGGAGGTTACCTTATGATGATAGATTGAGTAGACTGGGTCTTTACTCATTGGAGTTCAGAAGGATGAGGGGTGATCTTGTAGAAACATTTAAAATAATGAAAGGGATAGACAAGATAGAGGCAGAGAGGTTGTTTGCACTGGTTGGGGAGACTAGAACTAGGGGGCACAGCCTCAAAATACGGGGGAGCCAATTTAAAACCGAGTTGAGAAGGAATTTCTTCTCCCAGAGGGTTGTGAATCTGTGGAATTCTCTGCCCAAGGAAGTAGTTGAGGCTAGTTCATTGAATATATTCAAATCACAGATAGATCGATTTTTAACCAATAAGGGAATTAAGGGTTATGGGGAGCGGGCGGGTAAGTGGAGCTGAGTCCACGGCCAGATCAGCCATGATCTTGTTGAATGGCGGAGCAGGCTCGAGGGGCTAGATGGCCTACCCCTGTTCCAAATTATTATGTTCTTAACCTGTGGAATTCTCTACCGCAGAGAGTTGTTGATGCCAGTTCATTGGATATATTCAAGAGGGAGTTAGATAAGGCCCTTATGGCTAAAGGGGTATGGAGAGAAAGCAGGAAAGGGGTACTGAGGTGAATGATCAGCCATGACCTTATTGAATGGCGGTGCAGGCTCAAAGGGCCGAATGGCCTACTCCTGCACCTATTTTCTATGTTTCTATGTTTCTCGGACCACTAGTAAGCCTACTGAAAACCCGGCACAATCTCTGTTCTTGTATAAAAGGAAAAAGTGTAACAGAATTTCAGTACTTTGACTTTTATCGCAACACTGGTCCCTAGAACTTTTGGATCGCAGTCAAAGTGATATGTTTCTCTTCCTCCTACCTCCCCTAAAGGTTGTAACACTTGCTAGAGTATAATTTATAGTTACTAAGGGTTTTCTGGCACTTTGCTCCAGTGACATTCTTCACATGTACAGTAAGGGATAAATTTGACCCTCTCAAAGCCTCTCCAGCATCTACAAGGCTAAAGGCAGGAGCGTGATGGATTACTCACCATTCCCCTGGATGGGTGTAGTTGCAGCAGTACTCAAGAAGCTCGATATCATTCAGGACAGAGCAGTTCAGTTGATCTGTGCCTTTGCCACCTGACACCCTTTGGGGCTGGTCAGCTGCTCGCAAGTTTTAGGTGGGAGTGGCAGCTGGCTAGAGGGGAGGGAGGAATGAAGATCGGCTTGCCCAGAGGCCACCTTCTAGAACCACGGGAAGCCTTCTGGCAAAAATATATGTCCGGGGTGTAGGGGTATATGCGAGGATCTTGCAGCCGGTGCAGGGTGGGGCGGGGGTGCCATAGGAGGAGTGCCTGAGGCAGCAGAAGCCTTAACTTTACTTCTGGAGTCCAGACGAGAACCCTTGCTCCTCCTGGCCCCACTAAGGAAATTTTTCTAACTTACCTCAAAGGATGTTGCTGACTTCCCGACTGCTCTACTTGATGGAGCACTGTGGCTTAAAATACTTCCAAGGTTCCATGTACATTTACATTTACATTTACAACTTACATTTATTAAGTCGGAGTCCAGCTGGACCTACATACACTGTCAAACCAATGGCATTAAAATGGGACATCGGAGGGAAGAGAGTGGAAAAGGGAGCTGCTCCATTTTAACTGCTCCCCCCTTTATTTTGAGTCGATCAGAGTCAAATTTCCCCCTTGTATTTCCATCACAGATTTCTAGTATTTATGCTTTTTAAATCTCATATATCTAATTGGAAGTGGCTGTGTGTCCAATATACAAACACACATACATTTCAACTAATAATTCCTATCAATATAAGTCAGCTCAAAGTAAATAGGTGTACTTACAGCCTGATGTTAGGAAGAAGATAATCGTCGCAGAACTGAACAAAGCCTGAAACATCATTGTTGCAGTCAATTTGTGAGCATTGAGTTAATGCAACTTCTGTCCATATATAACGAAGGCTGAGGATGTGGTGTGGTCAGTTTGGTTTAAAATGTTCTCGAACATCTTTCAGTAACTCTTGAGGGTCATGGATGCAATTTCTCAGAAATTACACACGCTTAAAAGAAACAAATTCCCGATTTGTGAAGAAAAATGTGAAGAATGTGAACGCCAGTTTGAGCTGTGAAGATGGTTGGAAAGAAATGATGAGGCAGAAAAGTAACAGATGAGGAAAAATAAATAAATAATAATAAAATGTCAAATTTAAATAATTTGTTGCGAACAGTCAACAGTTCTCAATTTTTTCTGAGGGCATGTACTCTCAGAAGTGAACGCTCAATTTTCTCCTTGTGTTAGTTGGCCCTGCCTAGGTCTCATGCGTCTGCCATTCCAGATCTCTGCCAATCGTAGCTTGAACTGAGCATCTAGAGGCACACAATAGCAACCTCAGATCAGCTCGCCCATCACATCCATCCACAGCAGGAATGGAATAGAGTGATGGAGGCCAATTTTAACTGGCCGCTCACCATAAACAGGCTGTGGTGATTTGAAAATAGTGTCGGACCTGTTACCACATAGTCTGCACTTCAGCCTCCTCCATCTCGCTCGGGGCCTTTAGGTGGGCAGCCGGATTAGTCATTTGTTTCAGCAGGAGATTACTTTTAATGTGCAAATTTGATTCACATGATGCAACTTTGAGTCAGAAACGGGCAGGAATGCTCCCCTTGGTCCCACAAAAATACTCTGACACGCTGCAAACCTTTGCACCTAGTGCCTGCTGTTTCATCTTTTAGGTGCCATTTCCTTTAGCTCAGCCAGTCTGATACTTGAACCAGGCTGTTCAACAGTACCCCAGGGTATTGTTCAAAAGTAAGAACAAGCATGCATTCAGATAATGGCTTGCACAACCTCAGCTTGTCCTAAAGTGCTTCATTGCCAATGAAGTACTTTTGAAGTGTAGTCACGATTGTAATATATAAACATGGCAGCCAATTTGCACACAGCAAGGTCCTACTGAAATAAATGGCCAAGTAATCTGTTCTTCGTGATGTTGGTTGAGGGATAGATTTTGGCTTGGACACTGGGAGAATTCCCCTGCTCTTTGAATAATGCCTTGGGATCTTTTATATCCACTTGCCAGGGCGGATGGAGCCTGAGATTAACATCTCATCTGAAAGACAGCACCTATGACAATGCAGGACTCCCTCAATACTGCACTGAAGCATGCTCAAGTCCTGGAGTGGGGCTTGAACCCATAACCTTCTGATATAGAGGGAAGAGGCACTGAGCCAAGGCTGACACCTGGCACTGATTGACTGACCAACTAGGCTCAGTGATTTGACTTGGATGAGTAGGCCCGTTGTGAGGAGTTGCCACTTGGCTCAAGATCTACCTGGATAAACATCTGGAAACTTACTCCAACACAAAAGCAAAATACTGTGGATGCTGAAATCTGGAATAAAAACAGAAAATGCTGGACATCTTAGCGGGTCAGACAGCATCTGTGGAGAGAAAGCAGACTTAACTAGTCATGCTAGGGCACACAATTTTAGCTCTTTGAACATCAGCAAAACACTTGTGTAACTTGGGGAGGGCATCAGTGCCGACGTTCATCCTTGAATTGGGTCAAAGGGACACTGACTCTGCAATGCTGGTTGTCTGTTGAAATGTAGTGGCTGGGATGAATGCACCAAACAATCCCCAGCAGCTCACCTAGATGGCCATTTGTTATATATCAGCAGCCTTTTCTACCACAGGGGCCATCACAGCTCAGAGAAATCCTGTCCTTACCTGATCTCTGTTATGTATGTAAACATTGTAACTGCGTAAGACTTGCCACCAGAGGGCGCAACTGTTGGAGGCCCAAGGGTCATCTGCACACCTCGTGCAAGGGAGCTTAAAAGGTTGTCTGCCATGCTGCTTAGGCACTCTGGAGTTGTATTAAAGAGACTAAGGTCACATCAGTTTTAGCTCACAGTACTCAGTCTTGTGGAGTTCTTCCATACTTAACAATTGGCGACGAGTAACAGATTACGAACTTTCACGTGGTCATGACTGCCGTTGGTATTTTAGAGAGATTTGTAAAGGGTGATGATTGGGAAGCCTTTGTTGAGCGTCTCGACCAGTACTTCGTCGCCAATGAGGATGGGGACAATAAAGCAATCAAGCGCAGGGTGATTCTCCTAACCTTGTGTGGATCCACAATATACGGCCTCATCAAGAATCTGCTAGCACCGGAGAAACCAGCGGAGAAGACATATACAGAGTTGTGTACGCTGATTCGGAACCAAGCCGAAGGAGACCGTCTTAATGGCTAGATATCGCTTCTACACACACCACCACTCTGAGGCTCAGGACGTGGCGAGTTATGTCGCTGACCTGAGATGCCTTGCGGGAACTTGCGAATTTGCTGGATTTTTGGGGGAAATGCTGCGGGACTTTTTTGTGCGTGGAATCGGCCACGAGGTCATTCTTCGCAAGCTACTGTCCGCCGAATCCCTAGACCTGAGCAAGGCCATCACGATAGCCCAGGCATTCATATCCACGAGCGATATTACCAGACAGATATCTTCCCAGCATCGAAGCTCACCAGCAAGTACTGTGCATAAAATAACGTTGCTAGCAGGCAGAACTGCATATGGCAGGGCCTACGCATCTGTAGCGGCAAGACCTAGGATGACTCAGAGTCCACCATGGGGCATAAATGCAAATCCATTAGCGCCATGTTGGTGCGGTGGAGGTAATCATCGAGCCCATCAATGTCGATCCAAGCACTACATGTGCAAAGGTTGCGAAACAATGGGGCACCTCCAGCGAATGTGCAAGAGTGCTGCGACTCACCACGTGGCAGAGTCGGCAGAGATGATCGATCCAGCGCGGATCACGCAGAACAAACAAGAGAGGCAACTCAACCCAAGGAAGAAATCTATGGGATACTCACCTTCACCACCAAGAGCCCTCTTCTCATGCTGAAAGTCAAATTGAACGGTATTCCGGTATCAATGGAGTTGAACACAGTGGTGAGTCAGTCAATTATGAGCCAGAAGGCTTTTGACAAACTGTGGGGCAACAAGGCACAAAGGCCCAAACTGAGCCCGATTCAGACTAAGCTGCAGACCTACACCAAAGAGCTCATACCAGTCATTGGCAGTGCGGCAATTAAGGTATCGTACGATGGAGCTGTGCATGATTTATCACTGTGGATTGTACCAGACGATAGCCCAATGCTATTCGTCAGAAGTTGGCTGGGAAAGGTTCGATGGAACTGGAACGACATCAAAGCACTGTCTTCAGTGGATGATGCCTCGTGCGCCCAAGTGCTGAGCAAGTTTCCATCACTATTTGAACCAGGCATCGGCAACTTCACAGGCGCCGAGGTGCAGATCCATATAATTCCCGATGCAAGGCCCGTTCATCACAAGGCCCGAGCGGTTCCATATATGATGAAGGAGAAAGTCAAGATCGAACTGGACAGACTTCAATGAGAGGGAATCATATCGGCAGTCGAGTTCAACGAGTGGGCCAGTCTGATTGTTCTGGTGTTGAAAAGCGATGGCACAGTCAGAATCTGCATAGACTACAAGGTAATGATCAACCGAGTCTCGTTACAAGACCAGTACCTGCTACCCAAGGCGGATGACCTGTTTGCAACGTCAGCAGGAGGGAAGACGTTCACCAAGTTGGACCTAACCTCCACCTACATGACACAGGAGCTGGCTTGAATCTTCGAAAAGATTGACGTGCATCAACACGCACAAAGGACTGTTTATATACAACAGGTGCCCTTTTGGGATTCGCTCGGCTGCTGCCATCTTCCAGAGGAACATGGAGAGCTTGCTGAAATCAGTTCCGCGCACTGTTGTGTTTCAAGACGACATCCTGATCACCAGTCGTGACACCACCGAATACCTGCACAACCTGGAAGAGGTTCTAAGTCGACTAGACAGAGCAGGACTCAGGCTGAAACGCTCCAAGTGTGTTTTCCTGGCGCCAGAGGTCAAATTATTGGGGAGAAAGATTACGGCAGACGGCATCAGACCCACGGACTCAAAGACAGAGGCCATCAAGAATGCACCCACAGAATGTGATAGAGCTGTGTTCGTTCCTCGGACTCCTCAACTATTTTGGTAACTTTCTACCTGGGTTAAGCACTTTGTTGGAACCATTGCACATGTTGCTACGTTCGGGTGACAACTGGGTTTGGGGTAAATCTCAAGAGACAGCCTTTGAGAAGGCCAGAAACCTACTTTGTTCTAATAAGTTACTTGTACTGTATGACCTGTGTAAATGATTAGTGCTAGCTTATGATGCATCTTCGCATGGGGTCGGCTGTGTTACAGCAAACCAATGTATCGGGCAAACTTCAACCGGTTGCATACATGTCTAGAAGTCTGTCTAAGGCTGAAAGAGCCTACAGTATGGTCGTGAAAGAGGCGTTAGTATGTTATATGGAGTTAAGAAAATGCACCAATACCTATTTGGACTTCGGTTTGAGCTTGAAACCAACCACAAACCGTTCATTTTGCTGCTTTCAGAAAGCAAAGGTATCAACAGCAATGCTTTATCCCGCATCCAAAGATGGGCACTAACATTGTCTGCCTATGACTATGTAATCCACAGGCCAGGCACGGAGAACTGTGCTGATGCCCTCAGTCGGCTACCATTGCCCACTACCGGGATGGAAATGGCGCAGCCCGCAGACTTGCTTCTGGTCATGAATGCTTATGAGAGCGAGGGGTCACCCGTCACTGCTCACCAGATCAGGACCTGGGCCAGCCAGCATCCTGTGCTATCACTTGTAAAAAGTTGCGTCCTCAATGGGAGCTGGTCGGCCATTCCTGGGGTAACGCAAGATGAAATTAAGCTGTTTCACCGACGCAAAGATGAAATGTCCATCCAGTCGGATTGTCTCTTATGGGGTAATCGCGTGGTTTTACCAAAAAAAGGCAGGGAAACGTTTATACATGACCTACACAATACCCACCTAGGCATAGTCATGATGAAGGCTATAGCCAGGTCACATGTTTGGTGGCCCAGCATTGACTCGGACTTAGAGTCATGCGTACACCAGAGC
The DNA here is from genome assembly GCF_044704955.1 of Pristiophorus japonicus. Taxonomy (NCBI): domain Eukaryota; kingdom Metazoa; phylum Chordata; class Chondrichthyes; family Pristiophoridae; genus Pristiophorus; species Pristiophorus japonicus. The sequence continues at coordinate 115,903,639 of NC_091978.1, read as the reverse complement.
AACACATGCTCACAATTGAGCAATGCACCAAGGGAGGCTCCATTGAGTCTGTGGTCATGGCCCTCCAAACCATGGTCCAGGATCCACGTAGATTTTGCTGGCCCCTTTCTTGGAAAGATGTTTTTAGTTGTAGTGGACGCTTACGCTAAATGGATTGAATGCGTAATCATGTCATCCAGCACATTCACTGCCACCATTGAAAGCCTCCGGGCTAGGTTCACCACCCATGGCTTGCCTGACGTCCTTGTCAGTGACAATGGACCGTGTTTCACCAGCTCGGAATTCAACGAGTTTATGACCCGCAATGGTTTCAAGCATGTCAGCTCTTCCCCGTTTAAACCCGTATCCAACAGTCACGCGGAATGGGCAGTCCAAACTAGCAAGCAGAGCTTGAAACGCGTGATGGAAGGCTCCTTGCAGACCCGGTTATCTCGGGTTCTGCTCAGCTACCAGACACGACCCCACTCGCTCACTGGGGTTCTCCCTGCAGAATTGTTAATGAAGTGAGCACTCAAAACTAGGCTCTCTCCCTAGTCCACCCGGATCTAAATGATCATGTGGAAACCCGGCGTCACCGGCAAAATATGTACCACGATCGCGCGGCTGTATCGCGTGACATTGATGTTAACAACCCTGTGTTTGTCCTTAATTACGGTCATGGTCCTAAAGGGGTCGCTGGCACTTTCATGGCCAAGCAGGGGAATAGAGTGTTTATAGTCAAACAATTGAATGGACAAACGTGCAGAAAGCATTTGGATCAGACAAAACTGCGGTTCACCGACAACCAGGAACAACCTGAAGAGGACATCACCATCATCGAACCACCAACACACACTCAACCAGTAATCGACTTTGCTGTTAATCAAGAGGATGAACCCACCATTCCCAACAGTCCTGTCAGACCAGCCGCGCCACAGTGCAGCAATGGTCCGACCAACTCACCCATGTCAGAGTTTGAACTTAGACGATCAATCAGGGAGCGTAGGGCCCCGGATCATCTCAACTTGTAAATAATTTGAATCAAAGACTTTGGGGGAAGTGATGTTATGTTTGTAAACATTGTCACTGTGTAAGACTTGCCACCAGAGGGCGCAACTGTTGGAGGCCCAAGGGTCACCTGCACACCTCGTGCAAGGGAGAATTAAAGGTTGTCTGCCATGCTGCTTAGGCACTCTGGAGTTGTATTAAAGAGACTAAGGTCACTTCAGTTTTAGCTCACAGTACTCAGTCTTATGGAGTTCTTCCATTCTTAACAATCTCCACGCAAATGCACATTCCAGAAGTGTAGAAGATAGTAATGGAAACTCTGGCTAATTTTCCTTTCACAGATCAAAATAGAGGTTACTGTAACCTAATTGTGTACCCCTGCCTGAAGCATATAGAATCATATGCCTCAGATGGAATCTAATTAAACAGCGAAGTAAGGGCAACTATAGCATAAAGTAATGGAAGTGGTATGGCCCTGAGTTATACAGGCCACAAATATTCAAGGTTTGATGTTTTATTTGTAATCTTGATTCTGAGTAAGATAATGGGACTAAGGCGGATAAATCCCCTGCACCTGATGGCTTGCATCCTAGGATCTTAAGAGAAGTAGCGGCAGGGATAATGGATGCATTGGTTGTAATTTACCAAAATTCCCTGGATTCTGGGGAGGTCCAAGCAGATTGGAAAACTGAAAATGTAACACCCTATTTAAAAAAGGAGGCAGACAAAAAGCAGGAAACTATAGCCTAACATCTGTGGTTAGGAAAATGTTGGAGTCCATTATTAAAGAAGCAGTAGCAGGACATTTGGAAAAGCAAAATTCGGTCAGGCAGAGTCAGCATGGATTTATGAATGGGAAGTCATGTTTGACAAATTTGCTAGAATTCTTTGAGGATGTAACGAACAGGGTGGATAAAGGGAAACCAGTGGATGTGGTGTATTTGGACTTCCAGAAGGCATTTGACAAGGTGCCACATAAAAGGTTACTGCACAAGATAAAAGTGCATGGGGTTGGGGATAATATATTATCATGGATAGAGGATTGGCTAACTAACAGAAAACAGAGAGTCGGGATAAATGGTTCATTCTCGGGTTGGCAACCAGTAACCAGTGGGGTGCTGCAGGGATCAGTGCTGGGATCCCAACTATTTACAATCTATATTGACGACTTGGAGGAAGGGACCGAGTGTAACGTAACCAAGTTTGCCGACGATACAAAGATGGGAGGAAAAGCAATGTGTGAGGAGAACACAAAAAATCTGCAAAAGAACTTTGGGCTAGAACCTCCACTTTTGTGGTTATCAAAATGGGCAATATTTCTGGCGTGGGCAGTAAAAAAGGGTTTTCAGATCGCCGGCTTCTCGCCCATTCTCAAACCACCCAGTCTCCACTTTTGAAAATGGGCGTTACTGTGAGCGGTATAAAATGGGCAGTAGCGTTAAATTTTTCTGATCTTCTGCCATAAAGCACAGCATGGCAATGCTTGATTCCCATGAATCTGGAGGTCAAGGGTCACCATGACATGCGCAGAAGAGCAAATAGAGAAAGAGGGAGCTCAGAGGGACTGAAGGCATGGCTGGGTGTGGTATGGCTGCTTTGGGAGGAAGGAGACTTTAGAGCTTCACAGCAAGTAGGCAAACAAAAAGTAGGTGTTACCAGTCACATATTTGCCCGAATTTGGCCTATAATGGAGGGAGAGGAGGAGGCATCACAGCACACTGTGGAGACTGACGCTAGAGAGAGCAGTGAGGTGGGAGAGGAGCACATTGAAGGGCGCAAAAGAGCCAGGAGATTCTCGGACGAGGCAAATGCCTCCCTCCTGCAGGAGATCGAGTTACGCTGGGGTGATTTGACACAGGGAGGGCGTGGGAAGCCCACCCCAAAGGTCTACCAGAGGATATGGACCGAGATAGCAGAGGTGGTCTCGTCAGCGACCAACGAGGTGCGTGAGGGCAAACAATGCCGCAAACGATGGAACGACCTTGTGGGATCTGCAAGAGTAAGTATTACATTGATTTACATGTACTTATGTATTAATATAATTTGATTTATAACAGTCATGAGTGACTATCAGCAGATGAGGTCTTGCACTATTACTGGGAATGTTTTACTCAAAGCCTGTGATCACGGTATACGTCTTTAAGTAAAGAATAATAATTATCATAATAATCATGATTACATCTGTCGGTTATGTGTTGTATCAGTTTCTGTGATAGTACCTAGCAATGATATCACACAATGATCTCATGCCATGTCGCCCTGTCACTTTTTACAGAAAAAGCTATCAACGATGAGGTCTGTGCAGAGGTGAACGGGTGGGGGGGCCACCAGTCCCCAGTGACATCACTGACATGGAGGAGCATGTGCTTGCACGCGTGGGGAAGCACCCCCGGACAGTTACGGATGCAGCTGCAGACCCTGAATTGATGCCACGTGAGTAAAGCTTACACCATTGTGTCATGTAAAGTCGATAGATTGCCACACCCACTCATATCCAAACAATCATATATGGTAGATGATTTCTATAATTGTCATAGAAATAATGCTGCCTAATGAAAATCATTGCAATGCACAATGTGTTGATGGTCATGAAATCTGATGTCTGTGATGATTTTGATAGCAGTGGTGCTTTTGCCGTGCATATGCTGTGTGTAGCGCTGGACTCACCTTGTCACCCTAGCACCCCCTTCTCCTCTAATAACCTCATTTGTGTTTTGCAGCTCAGCCAGCAGCGTGGCTCCAGGCAAGGCCACAGAGGCCAGAAGGTGGGGGCGCAGGGCAGGAGTCGGTGGACGATCCTACATCTGGTGCTGAGGAGCTCCGATTCTTGCCCGACAATCCGCTGGATTTGTTTCCCACGGATGAGAGCGCGGACTTCGAAGAACCTGCATCATCACGCTCCAGAAGCCACTCCACCCCAAGGCCATCTAGTGGTCCTCCGGTCATTCCCGCCTCCACTCTGGAGATACCGGCCCCAAGCTCCTCGCCACAGGGCTCCCCATTTGTCCCCAGGACGGTGCCGACACCGTGGAGGCCTCGTGGACGTGGCAGGTCTGTTCCATGAGCGCGACAGGAGATCGGAGAGATGATACAGTTGTCCAGGAGGACTGGAGACATTGGTGGCCAGCTCATTGGAGGGCATATCTCGACAGATGGCCACCATGACCAAGTACATTCCATGCATGGCGGGGGACCTGAATGCGACAGCCAGAAACATTGCTGCCACAGGCCTCCCAGTGGTCCCTGAGCATGGCACTCCACCCCTAGGTTCCGCACCATCATTGCGAATGACAGATGAGAGCAACGACCAAGATCCTGCTTCTGCATCAGAGAATGCTGCCCCCACGGCACCCCGCACTCCCGTACGCATCTGCCTTCATCACCCTCAATGAAGCACCACCTGAGGAGCTCCAGGTGACATGGAGTGAGGAGGGGAAGGGATAGAGGTGGGGAGAATAAGGGGAGGAGGGAAGGAAAGTGAGGTGCATGTGCACAGGTGATGGCTGTGTTATATCTCCATCTGGGTGTATGCAATTTGTTGCAATGTATGGGGGCTGAGAACCACGCTCCTGCTTTGCCTTTGTATTCTGTTGTTGCTGGACATGTTGAACATGTGATTTATGTCAATGGTGGGAAAAGTGGGGTGTGTGCGGGGTTGGGTATTATTGGCTGTGTTTTATGATTTCAGGCAATGTTGGTATTAAATTTTTGTTATTGAACATAACCTTGTTGCGCATTGTCTCAGATAGCTGGACCGTTACACACTGGTGATTCCTGACCATGAAAGGGTTAAATACAACTTAACATCAATCAGCAGAAACTTTAACTGGCACCAAGGTGATGGGCACCATTGATGTCTGAGCTGCACACACACAGCAATGTGTCAGCATTGTCACTCACATCAGCGCTCTTTTAGGCAAATCTTTCAGATATTAGTTCCTCATGTAAGAGTGGGATTTAACAAATGCCAGCCACACCGCTGGCGTTCGTTCCGGTTAGTTCCACTTTTTGTGGGCGTTTTTTTGGGCAAGCGATATTGTGGGCGATATGTGTGCGAGGTGGTGAAATTGATGCTGGGCGATCTCATGGCCGCTAATTGGGTAAATATGCTCTTTACGATCTTGCAGGATCTTGCGGCGACATCGTTGGTGATATATCTCCAGCGACTTGAGGTGTCTTCTGTACATCGTCCATGCCTCTGATCCATACAGGAGGGCAGGTATTACTACAGCACTGTAGACCATGTTGCTGGAGATATATCACCAACGATGTATCTGCTAGATATAACAAATCCCCTGGGAGGACAGGCGCACCACCATTAGTATCCTCGTCCAGGCTAACATCCCCAGCATTGAAGCACTGACCACACTCAATCAGCTTCGCTGGGCAGACCAGATGGTTCGCATGCCAGACACGAGACTCCCTAAGCAAATGCTTTATGAGGAGCTCCTTTATGGAAAACGAGCCAAAGGTGGGCAGCGGAAATGTTACAAGGACACCTCAAAGCCTCCCTGATAAAGTGCGACATCAACACTGACACCTGGGAGTCGCTGTCGAAGGCCGCCCGAGGTGGAGAAAATGCATCTGGGAGGGCGTTGAGCTCTTCGAATCTCAAAGCTGAGAGCGTGAAGTGGTCAAGCGCAGGCAGTGGAAGGAGTGTGTGGCAAACCAGTCCCACCCAAACCTTCCCTCGGCGAATGTCTGTCCCACCTGTGACAGAGTCTGTGGCTCTCATATTGGACTGTTCAGCCACCAAAGAACTCATTCAGAAGTGGAAGCAAGTCTTCCTCGATTCCGAGGGACTGCCTATGATGATGATGATGACGATGCTCTTTAGGACAAAAAACAATTGGCGGGCGTTAATATTGAATCTCGGCGGAAATTCCGTGCGGAAAGTAACGCTGGACGATATTATGGGCGTTGATTTCGCCCATTCTGCTGATTCCGCCCAAAAAAGGGGGCGGGTGGAAATATTTTTTCCCGGTGTTAAGCACATGGGGAAAGTAACGCTCGGCGATAAATTTCCTAAAAATGCCCGTCAGTTTCTATTTTGTGCCAAAATGGGCGATAAGTGGGCGTTAATTATGCAAAAAAGAGTGGAGGTTCTAGCCCATAGACAGGATAAGTGAGTGGGCAAAAATTTGGCAGATGGAGTATAATGTTGGAAAGTGTGAGGTCATGCACTTTGGCAGAAAAATGAATGGGAGAGCTATAGTGATAGGGGATTCGATTGTAAGGGGAATATATAGTGTTTTTGCGGCCGCAAACGAAACTCCAGGATGGTATGTTGCCTCCCTGGTGCAAGGGTCAAGGATGTCTTGAAGCGGCTGCAGTGCATTCTGGAGGGGGAGGGGGAACAGCCAGCTGTCGTGGTACATATAGGTACCAACGATATAGGTAAAAAACGGGATGAGGTCCTACAAGCTGAATTTAGGGAGCTTGGAGTTAAATTAAAAAGTAGCACCTCAAAGATAGTAATCTCAGGATTGCTACCAGTGCCGTATGCTCGTCAGAGTAGGAATTGCAGGATAGCTCAGATGAAACGTGGCTTGACGAATGGTGCAAGGGGGAGGGATTCAAATTCCTGGGATATTGGAACCGGTTTTGGGGGAGGTGGGACCAATACAAACCGACGGTCTGCACCTGGGCAGGACTGGAACCGATGTCCTAGGCAGAGCGTTTGCTAGTGCTGTTGGGGAGGATTTAAACTAAAATGGCATTGGGTTGGGAATCTATGCAGGGAGACAGAGGGAAGTAAAAAGAGGACAGAAGCAAAAGGTAGAAAGGAAAAAAGCAAAATTGGAAGGCAGAGAAATCAAGGGCAAAAATCAAAAAGGGCCACATTACAACATAATTCTAAAAGGACAAAGAGTGTTAAAAAAACAAGCCTGAAGGCTCTGACTCTCAATGCAAGGAGCATTCATAATAAGGTGAATGAATTGACTGCGCAGATAGCTGTTAAAGGGTATGATGTCATTGGGATTATGGAGACATGGCTCCAGAGTAACCAAGGCTGGGAAGTCAACATCCAGGGGTATTCAATATTCAGGAAGGACAGACAGGAAGGAAATGGAGGTGGGGGAGTGTTACTGGTTAAAGAGAAGATTAACGCAATAGTAAGGAAGGACATTAGCTTGGATGATGTGGAATCTATATGGGTAGAGTTGCGAAACACCAAAGGGCAGAAAACATTAGTGGGAGTTGTGTACAGACCACCAACAGTAGTAGAGAGGTTGGGGATGGCATCAAACAGGAAATTATGGATGCATGCAATAAGGGTATAGCAGTTATCATGGGTGACTTTAATCTACATATTAATTGGGTTCACCAAACTGGTAGCAATATTGTGGAGGAGGATTTTCTGGAGTGCATAAGGGATGGTTTTCCAGACCAATATGTCGAGGAACCAACTAGAGAGCAGGCCATCCTAGACTGGGTCTTGTGTAACGAGAGAGGATTAATTAGCAATCTAGTCGTGAGGGGCCCCTTGGGGAAGAGTGACCATAATATGGTCTAATTCTTCATTAAGATGGAGAGTGACACAATTAAATCAGAGACTAGGGTCCTGAACTTAAAGAAAGGAAACTTCGAAGGTATGAGACGTGAATTGGCGAGGATAGACTGGAGAATGATACTTGAAGGGTTGACGGTGGATAGGCAATGGCAGACATTTAAAGATCACATGGATGAACTACAACAAGTGTGCCGTAAGAATAAAAAAGGGAAGGTGCCTCAACCGTGGCTAACAAGGATAATTAGGGAAAGTATTAAATCCAAGGAAGAGGCATATAAATTGGCCAGAAAAAGCAGCAAACCTGAGGACTGGGAGAAATTTAGAATTCAGCAGAGGAGGACTAAGGGGTTAATAGGAGGGGGAAAATAGAGTATGAGAGTAAGCTTGCAGGGATCATAAAAACTGACTGCATAAGCTTCTATAGATATGCGAAGAGAAAAAGATTAGTGAGGATTAATGTAGGTCCCTTGCAGGCAGAATCAGGTGAATTCATAATGGGGAACAAGGAAATGGCAGACAAATTGAACAAGTACTTTGGTTCTGTCTTCACCAAGGAAGACACGAATAACCTCACCAAAATACTAGGGGACCAAGGGTCTAGCGAGAAGGGTGAACTGAGGGAAATCCTTATCAGTCAGGAAATTGTGTGAGGGAAATTGAAAGGACTGAAGACGGATAAATCCCCAGGACCTGATAGTCTGCATCTCAGGGTACTTAAGGAAGTGGCCCTAGAAATAGTAGATGCATTGCTGGTCATTTTCCAACATTCCTATGATTTGGAGAGTAGCTAATGTAACCCCACTTTTTAAAAAAGGAGGCAGAGAGAAAACAGAGAATTATAGACCAGTCAGCCTGACATCGGTAGTGGGTAAAATGTTAGAATCAATTATTAAGGATGTCATAGCAGCGCATTTGGAAAGAGGTGACATGATAGGTCCAAGTCAGCATGGATTTGTGAAAGGGAAATCATGCTTGACAAATCTTCTGGAATTTTTTGAGGATGTTTCCAGGAGAGTGGACAAGGGAGACCCAGTTGATGTGGTGTATTTGGACTTTCAGAAGGCTTTCGACAAGGTCCCACACAAGAGATTAATGTGCAAAGTTAAAGCACATGGGATTGGGGGTAGTGTGCTGACGTGGATTGAGAACTGGTTGGCAGACAGGAAGCAAAGAGTAGGAGTAAATGGGTACTTTTCAGAATGGCAGGCAGTGACTAGTGGGGTACCGCAAGGTTCTGTGCTGGGGCCCCAGCTGTTTACATTGTACATTAATGATTTAGACGAGGGGATTAAATGTAGTATCTCCAAATTTGTGGATGACACTAAGTTGGGTGGCAGTGTGAGCTGCGAGGAGGATGCTATGAGGCTGCAGAGTGACTTGGATAGGTTAGGTGAGTGGGCAAATGCATGGCAGATGAAGTATAATGTGGATAAATGTGAGGTTATCCACTTTGGTGGTAAAAACAGAGAGACAGACTATTATCTGAATGGCGGCAGATTAGGAAAAGGGGAGGTGCAACGAGACCTGGGCGTCATGGTACATCAGTCATTGAAGGTTGGCATGCAGGTACAGCAGGCGGTTAAGAAAGCAAATGGCATGTTGGCCTTCATAGCGACGGGATTTGAGTACAGGGGCAGGGAGGTGTTGCTACAGTTGTACAGGGCCTTGGTGAGGCCACACCTGAAGTATTGTGTACAGTTTTGGTCTCCTAACCTGAGGAAGGACATTCTTGCTATTGAGGAAGTGCAGCGAAGGTTCACCAGACTGATTCCTGGGATGGCGGGACTGACACATCAAGAAAGACTGGATCAACTGGGCTTGTATTCACTGGAGTTCAGAAGAATGAGAGGGGATCTCATAGAAACGTTTAAAATTCTGACAGGTTTAGACAGGTTAGATGCAGGAAGAATGTTCCCAATGTTGGGGAAGTCCAGAACCAGTGGTCACAGTCTAAGGATAAGGGTAAGCCACTTAGGACCGAGATGAGGAGAAACTTCTTCACCCAGAGAGTGGTGAACCTGTGTAATTCTCTACCACAGAAAGTTGTTGAGACCAATTCACTAAATATATTCAAAAAGGAGTTAGATGTAGTCCTTATTACTAGGGGGATCAAGGGCTATGGTGAAAAAGCAGGAATGGGGTACTGAAGTTGCATGTTCAGCCATAAACTCATTGAATGACGGTGCAGGCTCGAAGGCCTGAATGGCCTATTCCTGCACCTATTTTCTATGTTTCTATGTTTCTATGACTCGCCCCCATGTCCAGTTCCATCGATACCAGCACCACATTAAATTTCATGTTGATCTTTATCCGCTTGCTCTTAGTTAGGAATGAGTACAGTCCATACACTTCCTCCTCTGGTATCTCGGATTGCGTATGCGGATCTGCGCTAGTCTGACCATCATCCTCCACGTGGTGTGTCACAGCACGCTTGCTCATCTGCAGACACTTGCGCTGAAGATGTCCCACTCTCAGACAGCCTTTGCAACTATATTGCTTAAATTGGCACTGCTGGTGCCGGTGATTTCCCCCACAATGCCAACACGGAAACATCAGATGCATTCCCGCTGGCGGACTTTGGGCAGCCACAGATTTTGCGTACGCAGTCGGGTAAGCCCTGCCATGTGCCGCTCTGCCGAATGCCGAATCAATCATATTTACAGTACTTGCCGAGTTTCGATTTTTCACTGATATCTGCTTTCGACTTCTATCCATCGTCATGCATGACTGAGCGATCATGATGGCCCTGTTCAAGTCCAACATCTCCACCGCCAGTAGTTTATGCAGGATCACCTCGTGGTTGATACCGATTACAAAGAAGTCCCGCAGCATGTCTGCTATCACAGCCCCGAATTTACACGGTCCCACTAGACATCTCAGGTCGGCAACGAATTCCGCCACATTCTGGCCCTCCGAGCGAATGTGCGTGTAAAATCTGTATCTTGAGATGATGATGCCTTCGTCTGGCTTAAGCTGGTCCTGTACCAGTGCACACAATTCTTCATACGTCTTCTCTGTTGGACTCACAGTTAGGAGTAGATTCTTTATCTGACCATAAATATTTGGACCGCAAACTGTGAGGAACACCGCCAGGCGCTGACCTGCGTCGCCGACCTCCTCCATTTTGTTGGCCACGAAGAACTGGCTCAAATGGCTTATAAAGTCTGCCCAATCTTCTCTTTCCACAAATCGCTCTAACAATCCAATTGTGCTCATTTTTGCATGTAAAGGGTCTTGTTGCCTTGTCGCCAAATGTTGTGTATGCAATAACTGTTACACTGAGTACTGTTTAACTCCAAGAGGTATGACCTTGGCTCTGCTTTATTAAGGTCCAAAGTGACTAATATACAAAATGGCTGGCCTTTTATACTTGGGCTGCACACATGCGTGCAGCCCAATAGTCTCCAACAATGACGCCATCTAGTGGCTAGTGATCCCAAAAGTACATACATGACAGTAGCACAGAGGATTTCTGAGCCTCAAGCAACAACCCAACTTGGGAGCTGCAAAGCAACATTACAGACGACTCAAGGCTGAGGACCAACAAAAAACCCGGGACCTAAAGAACAGGTGGTGGTTGGAGAAAGCACAGGATATGCGAGGATTCTTCATTGCAGTCAACGCCACCTACGGTCCAAACTCCCCACCTCACTCCAGGCCGGGGAAACACTCATCAAGGAAACTGAGGCTGTCAAGGCCCAATGGAAGGAGCACTTTGAAGATCTCCTCAATTGAGACTCTGCCTTTGACTCGAGTGTTCTCGACTCCATCCTGCAGCATGCAACCCGCCACCACCTCAGTGAAACTCCAACGCTGCACGAGGTTGGCAAAGTCATAAAACAACTCAAGACTAACAAGGCTACGGGTGCGGATGGAATTATTGCTGAGGCGCTAAAGTATGGCAGAGAGGCGCTGTTGTTGTGGATATATGACCTCATCTCTCTCATTTGGAGAGGGGAGAGCATACCAGGCGATCACAGAGATGCGGTGATCATGACCATCTTTAAAAAGGGGGACAGGTCCACCTGAGGCAACTGCAGGGGAATCTTCCTGCTATCAGCCACTGGGAAGGTTGTCGCTAGAGTGCTCCTCAATCATCTTCTCCCTATGGCCGAGGAGCTCCTCCCAGAATCACAGTGTGGATTTCGTCCCCTATGGGGTACAACAGACATGATCTTTGCAGCACGACAGCTGCAGGAAAAATGCAGGGAGCAGCGCCAGCCCTTATACATGGCCTTTTTCGATCTTACAAAGGCCTTTGACACTGTCTACCATGAGGGCTTATGGAGCGTCCTCCTCCGTTTTGGATGCTCCAAAAGTTTGTCAACATCCTTCGTCTGCTCCACGACGACATGCAGGCCGTGATCCTTACCAACCGATCCACTACAGACCCAATTCACATCCAGACCGTGGTCAAACAGGGCTGCGTCATCGCTCCAACCCTCTTCTCAATCTTCCTCACTACCATGCTCCACTTCACAGTCAACAAGCTCCTCGCTGGAGTGGAATTAAACTACAGCAACAGTGGTAAGCTGTTTAACCTACGCCGCCTCCAGGCCAGGTCCAAGATCACCCCAACCTCTGTCATTGAGCTGCAGTATTCGGACGACGTCTGCGTCTGCGCACATTCTGAGGCTGAACTCCAGGATATAGTTGATGTATTCACCGAGGCATATGAAAGCATGGGCCTTATGCTTAACATCAGTAAGACAAAGATCCTCCACCAGCCTGTCCTCGCTGCACAGCATTGCCCCCCAGTCATCAAGATTCACGGCGCGGCCCTCGACAACGTGGACCATTTCCCATACTCGGGAGCCTTTTATCAATAAAGGCAGATATTGATGCGGAGATTCAAAATCGCCTACAGTGCGCCAGTGCAGCTTTTGGCCGCCTGAGGAAAAAAGTGTTCGAAGACCCAGGCCCTCAAATCTATCACCAAGCTCATGGTCTACAGGACTGTAGTAATACCCACACTCCTGTATGGATCGGAGGCATGGATGATGTACAGAAGACACCTCAAGTCGCTGGAGATATATCACCAATGATGTCTCCGCAAGATCCTGCAAATCCCCTGGGAGGACAGGCTCACCAACATCAGTGTCCTCGTCCAGGCTAACATCCCCAGCATTGAAGTACTGACCATACTCGATCAGCTTCGCTGGGCAGACCACATAGTTTGCATGCCAGACACAAGTCTCCCTAAGCAATTACTCTATGTGGAGCTCCTTCATGGCAAACGGGCAGCGGAAACGTTACAATGACACCCTTAAAGCCTCCCTGGTGAAGTGCGACATCACCCCTGACACCTGGGAGTCCCTGGCTGAAGACCGCCCTAAGTGGAGAATATGCATCTGGGAGGGCGTTGAGCTCTTCAAATTGCAACGCCGCGAGCGTGAAGAGGTCAGGCGCAGGCAGCGGAAGGAGCGCGCGGCAAATCAATCCCACCAGCCCCCCCCACCCCTCCCCCACCCCGCCGACGAATGTCTGTCCCATCTATGACAGGGTCTGTGACTCGTGACTCTCGCATTGGACTGTTCAGCCACTAAAGAACTCACTTTAGGAGTGGAAGCAAGTCTTCCTCTATTCTGAGGGACTGCCTATGATGGTGGGGTAGTATTCAGGCCTGGACTGTTGGCTGGGTGGATGTTCCAGTAGTGATTGCATCCTGCCAGAAAATCCAGGCTGATGTATTTTAAGAAGCTACTGGTAATGAAGCTACCAGCCTCATTACAATTATTTATCTGACACCTTTATTATATTTACCCAGTAAAGTTCTCTGAAGCTAATTCATTTATGTTTTCAGCATTTTAGTACTCTGTCCTTTTCCCATTTTGCTGCCATAATGTCAGATTTTCTATTGTGAATATTTCAGATTCTCTGTGAACTTTCAGCATAGATCCCTCATGAAGAAAACCTATCCTTGACCCCTCTGCCTTTGCAAACTACTACTTCACCTTCAACCTGCCTTTCCTCTCCAAAGTCCTTGATTGTATTGTTGCTATCCAAATCTGTGCCCACTTTCCCACAACTCTTTTTACCAAGGAGGAAGATGCTGCCAAAGTCATAGTGAAAGAGGATGTAGTTGAAATACTGGATAAAAATTGATAAAGAGGAGGTACTAGAAAGGCTGGCTGTATGTAAAGTAGATATGTCACCAGTGATGCATCCTAGGTTGCTGAGGGAGGTAAGGATGGAAATTGCGGAGGTACTGACCATAATCTTCCAATCGTCCTCAGATATGGGGGTGGTGCCAGAGGACTGGAGAATTACAAATGTTACACCCAACAACTACAGACCAGTCAGTTTAACCTCGGTAATGGGGAAGCTTTTAGAAACCATAATCCAGGACAAAATTAACAGTCACTTGGACAAGTGTGGATTAATTAAGGAAATCCAGCACGGATTTGTTAAAGGCAAACAGCGTTTAATTAACTCGATTTAGTTTTCTGATGAGGTAACAGAGAGGATTGATGAGGGCAATGTGGTGTACATGGACTTCCAAAAGGCATTTGATAAAGTGCCACATGATAGGTTTGCCAGCAACGTTGAAGCCCATGGAATAAAATGGACTGCGGCAATATGGATATGGAATTGGCTAAGTGACAGGAAACAGAGAGTAGTGGTGAACTGTTGTTTTTCGGATTGGGGGAAGGTATACGGTGGTGTACCCCAAGGGTCGGTACTAAGACCACTGCTTTTCTTGATATGAATGACTTGGACTTGGGACAATTTCAAATTTGCAGATGACACAAAACTTGGAAGTACAGTGAACAGTGAGGAGGATAGTGATAGACTTCAAGAGGACATACGACATAGACAGGCTGGTGGAATGGGTGGACACGTGGCAGATGAAATTTAACGCAGAAAAGTGAGAACTGATACATTTTGGTAGGAAGAACAAGGAGAGGCAATATAAACTAAGGAGTACAATCCTAAAAGGTGCATGAATTGGGGATATATGTGCACAAATCGTTGAAGGTGGCAGGGCAGGTTGAGAAAGAACAAGGAAGTTATGATGAACCTTTATAAAACACTGGTTCGGCCTCAACTGAAGTATTGTGTTCCATTCTGAGAACCGCACTTTAGGAAGAAGGTGAAGGTCTTAGAAAGGATTCAGAAAAGATTTACAAGAATGGTTCCAGGGATAAGGGACTCCAGTTATGTGGACAGACTAGAGAAGCTGGGATCATTCTCCTTGAAGCAGTGAAGGTTGAGAGGAGATTTGATAGAGGTGTTCAATATCAGAAAGGACTAGAAATTACCCTCCATCCTAAACGGAGTGGATAATTCGAATTAAATGAATATTCTCCGCCCAAATCCATGGGGCGGAGAATCAAGGGAAATTGACCTCTTTAACTTTTTTAAATCGTTGCAGTGGTGTTTGGGGTGGCTGAAGGGCAGAAGTGCATCTGGAATGGGGCAGAAGGCAGGTGGTGGCATCAGCGGCGCGTTGAGCACGTCAGCTGGGCGCTAAGGGGTCGGGGCGTGCCCGACAGAGTTTCCGCTTGTTTCCGCCTCCCCCAGCCCAGGGACAATTTCGGAAGGCTCAGCCCATCTGCCAGCCTCCAGTTGGAAAATCCTTACAGCCCCAAGCGGTAATGGCCCTTTAAGAGGGAGGCAATTTCAACCCTAAAGTGTCTAGACAGAGTAGATAGCGAGCAACTGTTCCCATTGGTGGAAGGGTTGAGAATCAAGGAACACAGATTTAAGGTGATTGGTAGAAGAACCAAAGGCGACATGAGGAAAAACATTTTTACACCGTGAATGGTTATGTTCTGGAATGCACTGCCTGAAAGGATGATGGAGGCAGATTCAATCATGGATTTAAAAAGGGAATTGAATAAGTAACTGAAGGAAAAAAATTGCAGGGCTACGGTGAAAGGGCGGGGGAGTGGGATTAGCTGAAGTGCTCTTGCAGGGAGCCGGCATGGGCTCGATGGGCCGAATGGTCTCCTTCTGTGCTGTAACCGTTCCATGATTCCATTCTATGATTCTATGAACTCCATGATGGAATCTCTCCAATCAGGGTTCCGTTCCTGCCACAACACGGAAACGGTCCTAATTAAATTCACAAATGACCTCCCTGTGGCCTTTGACAATGTCAACCACACCAATCTCCTCCAATGCTTATCGTCCATGTCTAGCTCAGTGGTTCCTTACTTGGTTCCACTCTTACTTATACAATCATAGTCAGAGCTTCTCCAACAAAAGCTTTTCTGCCACCCGCCCTGCTCCCAACCCTCAATACTCCTGCTCTATTGGCTGGAATTTTCTGGGGTCCATGTGGGCGCGATTGGAGGCAGGATGCATGGGAAATTTGAAATAAATTGCAGTGGGTCGGGAACCCGCTATCATCCCGCCATTTCCTTGGGCGCATTTGCCAGTATGGAGGCGACCCGACTGCAGAGGCGGGCGACCTAATTAAAATCATTAACAGGTCATTGTCAGACCCTTAAGAGCCTTTTTCAGCCTATCTCTCAAATTTCCCTGGCTGCCCACGGGATTCACGCAGTTCGGGAACCACGTCTGTCAGCCTGAGGTGGGTGGCCATTGCGCCAGCTGATTAGATGACAGCATGAAATGTAATATAAAAGCTCCCACCTCACAGCTGGCCACTTTCCTCAGGTTGCTGACTGCATTCCCCACACACATTTAGAATTGTACAGGCTGCAAGTGCTTCCAGCAAAGTTGCCATCCAGTCTCACCTCATTCGTAGAATCTATCACACCATTGACAGATTGCTTCTCTGATCTCTACTTGACCTGCCATCTTGTCCATCAGCATGGGTGCCGTTTATACTGTGTCACCTTGGCCCTCAGAATCAGATCACGATGAGCCCCAACCCTAGCAGCACCAGGCACACCAGCAGCACCAACAAACAACAACATCTACCTTCTCTTCAACCACCTGATGCTGTACAGGACAGAGGGCATCAGTGCAGGGCAACACCGCGCCAGAGGCAATGCCCCCAACACAGGGTATACAGGTAGAGGATAAGCTTCCTCAACATGACTGAGCAGCAGTGCCAAAGGAGGCTCAGGCTATTGCACCAGATCGTCGCAGACATTTGCACATTGCTGGAGAAGGACCTGCAACCCAGAGGAGCAGATGGACACGCCTTCCAGTGGCTGCCAAAGTTACCAGCGTACTCAACATCTTCATCTCAGGCTCCTTCCAGGGGTCTGCAGCATGCATTTGCGGCATCTCGCAGTCAGCCACCCACAGATGCACCACACAGGTCACCGACGCCCTGTTTGACAAGTCAGCCAATGATATTAACATTGCCACTGATGAGGCCAGTGTTACTGTGCGGGCGCTCGGCATTGCCACTATGACTGGCTTTCCAATGTGCTTCCCTTTGGTGTTAGCATGTGTTACATGATTTCATAGATCTAACCTTGTGCTACTCCCAAATGCTACCAAAGTGAGGTGGCAGAAATGCTTTGGGTGACTGGTTGCTGTGATAATAAAAGGGTCCATTGGGACAGAGCTGGTGCACATCTGACAGAAGCTAATTCCTGAGAGGGAAGTGCTGCACTTGTGTGTCATGGACTCCTCTAATTATCCTGCCTTCTGCAGCACATTGACTGACCCCAATGCTTGCACATGCACTTCATGTTCGGACAACATCCTTTAATTATAAGTTGGATCAGTGAGCTCTAGATCCCCAGGCTTTTCAACTGAGGGGTGATGCATCACAACTCTGTGATCAGCAATGTGTTCCTCCTCATCTTCCATCCCAGAAGCTCCTGCTCACTCGTGCTGTGTGTACCACAAGCCGCGACAGGTTGGAATCATCCCACAGCAATACCATAAAGGATTCCGTCAATGACAAAGCCATTCCTTTCACACTGCCCACCATTACTGGAGATACCGTTCTGTCTCAAAAGTCACTGCAACTCACTAAGCCACTTCTAAAGGTGCACACAAATGCGTCCAAGTGGTGAAAATAAAGATTTTTATGGTTGACAATATATGAACAGAAACTTAACATTAACATTGACAAAAACACCCATGTGGCTACCATTGTGTATCTACTTGTGTGTCATTTAGAACATAGGAACATAATAAATAGGAGCAGGAGTAGGTCATTTGGCCCCGTGAGCCTGCTCCACCATTTAATAAGATCATGGCTGATCTCATCTTGGGCTCAGCTCCTCTTCCCTGCCCGCTCCCCATAACCCTTTACTCCCTTATCGCTCAAAAATCTATCTATCTCTCCCTTAAATATGTTCAATGACACAGCTTCCACAGCTCTCTGGGGCAGAGAATTCCACAGATTTACGACTTTCTGAGAGAAGAAATTCCTCCTCATCTCAGTTCAAAATTGCGACCCCTTATTCTTAAACTATACCTCCTAGTTCCAGATTCCCCCACCAGTGGAAACATCCTCTCTGCATCTACCTTGTCGAGCCCCCTCTGTATCTTATATGTTCCAATGAGTATAGGCCCAACCTGCTCATCCTTTCTTCACAAGTCAATCCCTTCATCCCCAGAATCAATCTAGTGAATCTTCTCTGCACTGCCTCCAATGCAAGTATATCCTTCCTTAAATAAGGAGATCAAAACTGTACGCCTCACCAATATCCTATACAATTGTAGCAGGACTTCTCTGCTTTTATACTCCTTGCAATAAAGGCCATCATTCCATTTGCCTTCCTGATTACTTGCTGTACCTGCATACTAGCTTTTTGTGTTTCATGCACAAGGACCCCCAGGTCCCTCTGTACAGTAGCATTTTGTAGTTTCTCTACATTTAAATAATAATTAGCTTTTTTATTTTTCCTGCCAAAGTGTACAACCTCATACTTTCCCACATTGTACTCAATCTGCCAAATATGTGCCCACTCACTTAGCCTATCAATATCCCTTTGCAGATTTTTGTGTCCTCCTCACAACGTGCTTTCCCACCCATCTTTGTATCATCAGCAAACTTGGCTACATTACACTCGGTCCCTTCATCCAAATCATTAATCTAGATTGTAAATAGTTGAGGCCCCAGCACCGATCGCTGTGGCACCCCACAAGTTACCTATTGCCAACCAGAAAATGACCCATTTATCCCCATTCTTTGTTTTCTGTTAGTTAGCCAATCTACTATCCATGCTAATATATTACCCTCAATCACATTAGTTCTTATCTTATGCAGTAACTTTTTATGTGGCACCTTACCGAATGCCTTTTGGAAATCCAAATACACCACTGGTTCCCCCGCATCCACCCTGCTCATTACATCCTCAAAGAACTCCAGCAAATTTGTCAAACATGCTTTCCCTGACTCTGCTTGACTGTATTATGCTTTTCCAAATGTCCTGCTACTGCTTCCTGAATAATGGATTCCAGCATTTTACCAATGATAGATGTTAGGCTAATTGGTCTATAATTTCCTGCTTTCTGTTTGCCTCCTTTTTGAAATAGGGGCGTTACATTTCCGGTTTTCCAATCCGCTGGGACCTCTCCAGAATACAGGGAATTTTGGTAGATTACAATCAATGTATCCACTATCTCTGCAGTCACTTCTTTTAAGACCCTAGGATACAGGCCATCAGGTCCAGGGGACTTGTCGACCTTTAGTTCCATTATTTTACCGAGTATTTTTTTCTTCAGTGATAGTGATTGTTTTAAGTTCCTCCCTCCCTATAGCCCCTTGATTTTCTATTATTAGGAAGTTTTTAGTGTCTTCTACTGTGAGGACTGATCCAAAATATTTGTTCAAAGTCTCCACCATTTCCCTGTTCCCCATTATTAATTCCCCAGTCTCATTCTCTAAGGGACCAATGTTTACTTTAGCTGCTCTCTTCCTTTTTATATACCTGTTGAAACTCTCACTCTCTGCTTTTATATTGCTTGCTAGTTTACTCTCATACTCTATCGTCACTCTCTTAATTATTTTAGTCGTCCTTTGCTGATTTTTTAAAATTCCCAATCTTCTGGCCTCTCATTAACATGGCAACTTTGTGTACCATTTTTATCAATTTGATACCATCCTTAACTTCCTTAGTTAACCACGGATGGTTCTCCCTTTTCTTAAAGTCTTACTTCTCACTGGAATATATTTTTGTTGTGCGTTATGAAATACCTCCTTAAATGCCTGCTACTGTTTATCTTACACTTTAATCTATTTTCCCAGTCCACTTTAGCCAACTCTGCCTTCATGCATTTGTAGTCTCCTTTATTTAAGCTTAGGACACTAGTTTGAGAACCAATTTTCTCAATCTCCAACTGAATTGGAAATTCAAACATGCTATGGTCACTCTTTCCTAGAGGATCCTTTACAATGAGATCATTTATTAATCCTGTCTCATTACACAGTACCAGGTCCAAGAGAGCCTGCTCCCTGATTTGTTCCACAATGTACTATTCAAAGAAACCATCTTGGATACATTCTATGAGCTCTTCCTCAAGGTTACCTTGGCCAATTTGATTTGTCCGATCAATTAGTGGGAAAGCGGGTTGTGTAGAGGACACATAGAGGCTGCAAAGAGATTTAGATAGGTTAAGCGAATGGGCTAAGGTTTGGCAGATGGAATACAATGTCGGAAAATGTGAGGTCATCCACCTTTGGAAAAAAAACAATAAAAGGGAATATTATTTGAATGGGGAGAAATTACAACATGCTGCGGTGCAGAGGGACCTGGGGGTCCTTGTGCATGAATCTCAAAAAGTTAGTTTGCAGGTGCAGCAGGTAATCAGGAAGGTGAATGGAATGTTGGCCTTCATTGCGAGAGGGATGGAGTACAAAAGCAGGGAGGTCCTGCTGCAACTGTACAGGGTATTGGTGAGGCCGCACCTGGAGTACTGCGTGCAGTTTTGGTCACCTTACTTAAGGAAGGATATACTAGCCTTGGAGGTGGTACAGAGACGATTCACTAGGCTGATTCCGGAGATGAGGGGGTTAACTTATGATGATAGATTGAGTAGACTGGGTCTTTACTTGTGAAGTTCAGAAGGATGAGGGGTGATCTTATAGAAACATTTAAAATAATGAAAGGGATAGACAAGATAGAGGCAGAGAGGTTGTTTGCACTGGTCGGGGAGACTAGAACTAGGGGGCACAGCCTCAAAATACGGGGGAGCCAATTTAAAACCGAGTTGAGAAGGAATTTCTTCTCCCAGAGGGTTGTGAATCTGTGGAATTCTCTGCCCAAGGAAGCAGTTGAGGCTAGCTCATTGAATGTATTCAAATCACAGATAGATAGATTTTTAACCAATAAGGGAATTAAGGGTTACGGGGAGCGGGCGGGTAAGTGGAGCTGAGTCCACAGCCAGATCAGCCATGATCTTTTTGAAAGGCAGAGCAGGCTCGAGGGGCTAGATGGCCTACTTCTGTTCCTAATTCTTATGTTCTTATGTTCTTATGTTCTAATATGAAGAGTAAAGTCGCCCATGATTATTGCCGTACTTTTTTTGCAAACCTTCATTATTTCTTTATTTATACTTCATCCAACAGTGTAGCTATTGTTAGGGGGCCCATGGATCATGCTCGCCAGTGAATTTTTCCCCTTATTATTTCTTATCACCAACCAAACTGATTATACAGCTTGATCTTCTGAGCCAATATCATTTCTCACTACTGCACTGATCTCATTCTTTATTAACAGAGCTTCACCACCTTTTTTTCCTTTCTGTCTATCCTTCCGAATTGTCAAATACCCCTGAATATTTTAGTTCCCAGTCTTGGTCACCTTGCAACCATGTCTCTGTAATGACTATCAGATCATACCCATTTGTATCTATTTGTACCATCAACTCATCTATCTTGTTATGAATGCTGCATGCATTCAGATAAAGAGCTTTTAATTTTTTCTTTTTATCATTTTTCCCTGCTTTAACCTCACATTTTGATACACTCTTATTTTTATACATTCTATCCCTTCCTGTCACACTGTGATTATCATTTCCCGCATGGCTACCCTACTCTAATGCCTTCTCCTTGCTCTGACTTTTTGAATTTCCGCTCACCTGAACCCTCCCCCCGACTATTTAGTCTTTATATCCCTCTTTATAGCCCTAGTTATTCGATTCGCCAGGACCCTAGTCCCAGCATGGTTCAAGTGGAGCCCGTCCCAGGAACAGCTCCCTCTTATCCCAGTACTGGTGCCAGTGCCCCATGAACCGAAACCCATTTCTCCCACACCAGTCTTTGAGCCACGTGTTCATCTCCCTGATCTTATTTACACTATGCAAATTTGCTCGTGGCTGAGGTAGTAATCCAGAGATTATTACCTTTGTGGTTCTGCTTTTTAATTTAGCCCCTGGCTGCTCATACTCCCTCAGCAGAACCTCTTTCTTTGTTCTATCTATGTCATTGGTACCAACATGGACCACAACAACTGGATTTACCCCCTCTGACTCCAAATTCCTCTCCAGCCCAGAGGAGATATCCTTAACCCTGGCACCGGGCAGGCAACACAGCCTTCAGGACTCACACTCCCGACTCTCCCGTTGTTTCAGCTCCGACTCCCCCACTCGTGCTGTTTTTATGCTGCTTGTTGTGCTGCTCCTGACACTCGCGTTGTTTCAGTCATCTTGTTCTTCCATGTGCTTCTACGAAGTGCTACCCCTGTGGCTTCAGCAGAGGTAGAGGTAGCCTGCTCACTTCCCGGCTGTGACTGCTTAGACACTCTTGGCAGACATCCTCTGAGTTTTGGAGGCTGTGATGACCTCACCAAAGTCTGCTGCTCCTTCTGCGACTATGCAGGAGAAGACTCGACTATCACGATCCGAGGAGCCATCTGGAGCTCTGAATGAGAGGGTGGCAATAGGCGAGAAATGTAAGTACTTTGAGAGGAGCCCACACTTCCCTCTCCCCTCTCACTGTCATCCCTCTCATGGGCCACCGCACTTCCCTGCTAGCAGGGAGCTGGGGAGCACCTTGCTGCACAGCAGTGGGGCCATGAGGACCCATGTCTCCACTGACATTCCTCCTAGACAGGAGGTTAAGAGCCTTTGCCATCTATGCTCCATAGAGACCAGGTGGTCATGTGAGTGGCACATTAACTGCTCCATGCAGGTGGTCATCTTTTACATGGAAGAGCCTACAGTCACCGTCGTCTGAGACACGGTAATGCTCATGTTGGCGATGGACTCCTCTATTCTCTGCACATTTGCAGATATCATAGTCGTTAAACTTGTCAGAGCCCCCTGCACTTCTTCCAATGCACTCCTGGCTGGCCTCCCACATTCTACCCAATGTAAACCTGAGGTGATCCATAGCTCGGCTGCTCGTGAACTAACTCGCACCAAGTCCCGCTCACCCATCACCGCTGACCTACATTGGACCCGGTTAAGCGACGCCTCGATTTTAAAATTCTCATCCTTATGTTCAAATCCTTCCATGGCCTTGCCCCTCCCTATCTCTGTCATCTCCTTCAGCCCCACAACCCCCCAAAATATCTGTGCTCCTCTAATACTGCACTCTTGAGCCTCTCTGATTATAATCGCTAACAACCATTGGTGGCCATGCCTTTTGTTGCCTAGGCCCTAAGCTCTGGAATTCCTTGCCTAAACCTTTACGCCTCTTTATCTCTCTTTCCTCCTTTAAGATACTCCATAAAAGATACCTCTTTGATCAAGCTTTTGGTCACCTGCCCTAATTTCTCCTTATGTGGCTCGGTGTCAAATTTGTTGTCTCATAATATTCCTGTGATCCGCCTTGGGACGTTTCACTATGTTAAAGGCACTATCTAAATACAAGTTTTTATTGTTGTTGTTGTTGCACCCCCAGAATCACCCTCTTTCTGGATGGCCCCAAAGCTCAGCCTCTGCATGCAGCTGAGCAGAGCTGGGAGCATACTGTGCCCTCTGGAGAGGAGTCTCCACTGCTGTCCCTGTCTCCTCTTGCTCACATGTAACTTGTGACAACACTACTCTATATCACATGGCACCCATCGAGGTGTGCGTTTCTGCGCTGGTGCTGGGTGCGCTTATGTCCGGTAACGGTGCACCCTCAGAGGCTGGAAGCACCTCTGAAACGTCATCTTACTCTTCCTCCTGGATAGTTGGGAGGGCGGGGGGGTGGGGTGTGGGGCGGACTCTTGATGGACATGTGGTAGAGTAAAGAGGTGAGTTAGATATGCCATATGAAGAAAGGATATACATATCGTTATGCACATGATGACCGTTCAGTGGTTGCAGAGTGACTGATGTATGCCATGTGGCTGTATGATATGTAATTCTATCACCATGTTGCTGACATGTCCCCCTCTCTCCGTCTCCTACCTCCAGCTGCTCGTCCACTCCCAATACTTCCAATGCAGCTTTCTCTGCTGTTGGGAGGGTGGCAAGTGAGGGAGGGCCACCTCTGGTTCACTCCCTCTCCCTAATATTGTGCACTCTCTTCCCCTGCAAGAAGGGAAAAAAGAGAAGGTTGAGTGAGATTGATGGAATGAGCGTAAGGAATGGATGGGTTACATCTTTCAAGGGTGTCTATGATGGAGTGGGGTGGAAATGCGTATTGTTAGTTGGTATGATTGCATTAAGATGAGGGTGAGTGTGAGTGGTGGCTAGTAAGATGGGAGTGTGATAATGTAGATAGAGAGAGAGGGATGGGTGGAGATGCAAGGTAAGTTGGTGTGAGTAAGGATGTGCAGGAGTAGGGTTGGGAAAGCAGAGTGATGTGGATGTGACGAGAGGCACAGCAGGATGAAGTTGAGTGTGGCTTTGCACTTACCTTTCCTGATCTAAAGAGATACTTGAAACATGTTCGGCACTGTACTCAGATCCTCCTGAACACATCGCTGCTGTTGACCTCCTCTGCACTTTGGAGTCAGGCTCTTTCTGTCTCCTGGGGAGGTCTCGTCCTCTCGTTGGAAGGGAAGAGGACCTCTCTGCGTGCTCTGGCTCCCTCCACAAACATATGGAGGGAGACATCGGAGAACCTGGGTGCAGCCCTCTGTTGTGTATCTGTAAAGCATGCACTCCCATGTTCCACCAACAGGGAGCACATCCCCTGAAGTCCCAAGGGATCCCAGCATCCCTTGGGAGCACTGTATATAAGCCGGCCCCTAAGGCCTGTTACTCACTCTGGAGTGTCTTAATAAAGACTGAGGTCACTGTTACTTTAACCTCCTTGTGTGCAGTCTCATTTGTGTTAGCAACACAATAACTGGCGACGAGTATACGAATCAAACGCAAAGATGCAGCAAACTGTGGGGATCCTGGAGAAGTTCTTGGAGGGTGACGACTGGGAAGCCGATGTCGAACAACTAGACCAATACTTTGTAGCCAACGAGCTGGACAGAGAAGGAAGTGCTGCAAAAAGGAGAGCGGTCCTCCTCACGGTCTGCGGGGCACCGACCTACAACCTCATGAAGAATCTTTTGGCTCCGGTGAAACCCACAGATACGTCATATGAGGAGCTGTGTACACTGGTTCGGGAGCATCTTAACCCGAGGGAGAGCGTGCTGATGGCGAAGTATCGGTTCTACACGTGCCAGCAATCTGAAGGTCAGGAAATGGCGAGCTACGTCGCTGAGCTAAGGCGACTTGCAGGACAATGTGAGGTTGATGGCTACCTGGAGCAAATGCTCAGAGACTTTTTTGTACTGGGCATTGGCCACGAGACCATCCTACGAAATCTTTTGATTGTAGAGGCACCGACCCTCAGTAAGGCCATTGCGATAGCACAGGCGTTTATGTCCACCAGTGATAACACCAAACAAATCTCTCAGCACTCAAGTTAGCTGGAACTGAGTTTGCGAGCAGAAATGTACAGGGCAGAAACCACGAGTCTGCAACTGCCAGCAGGCCTCAGGTGACCCAGATGACTCAGAGTCCGCAACAAAGGATAAATACAAGGCAATCCACACCTTGTTGGCATTGTGGAGGCTTCCATTCAGCCTATTCATGCCGCTTCAAAGGATATGTTTGCAAGAGCTGTGGAACAATGGGGCACCTCCAACGAGCTTGCAACAAAACCTGCTAACCACTACGTCGCAGAGGAAGATCGGTCCATGGTGGATCAAAGCAATTTCAAGCCTCAGAGAGAGGACGCAGATGCTGAAGTACACAGGGTGCACACATTTTCAATGAAATGTCCACCTACAATGCTAAGTGTAAAATTGAATGACTTACCCACAGCCATGGAACTGGACACTGGCGCTAGCCAATCTATCATGAGCAAAAAGATATTTGAGAGACTGTGGTGCAACAAGGCACTCAGACCAGCCCTGAGCCCCATCCACACGAAACTGAGAATGTACACCAAAGAGTATATCACTGTCCTGGGCTGCACCATGGTTAAGGTCACCTACGAGGGCACAGTCCACGAACTGCCACTCTGGATTGTCCCAGGCGATGGCCCCACACTGCTTGGAAGGAGCTGGCTGGGCAAAATCCGCTGCAACTGGGATGACATCCGATCGCTATCACATGATAATGAGGCCTCATGTACCCAGGTTCTGAACAAATTACTTCCCTTTTTGAGCCAGGCATTGGAAATTTTTCCATGGCAAAGGTGCGGATCCACTTGGTCCCAGAGGCATGATCCATTCACCACAAGGTGCGAGCGGTACCTCATGATGAGGGAGAGAGTGGAAATCGAACTGGACAGGCTGCAACATGAGGGCATCATCTCCCCAGTGGAATTCAGTGAGTGGGCCAGCCCGATTGTTCTAGTATTCAAAAGTGAAGGCACGGTCGGGATTTGTGGCAATTATAAAGTAACTATTAATCGTTTCTCGCTACAGGGCCAATACCCGTTACCTAAGGCAGACGACCTATTTGCGACGTTGGCAGGAGGCAAGATGTTCACCAAGCTCGACCTGACTTCGGCCTACATGACGCAGGAGCTGGAGGAGTCTTCGAAGGGCCTCACCTGCATCAACACGCACAAGGGACTGTTCATCTACAACAGATGCCCGTTTGGAATTCGGTCGGCTGCAGCGATCTTCCAGAGAAACATGGAGAGCCTGTTCAAGTCGGTACCACGCATGGTGGTTTTTCAGGATGACATATTGGTCATGGGTCGGGACACTGTCGAGCACCTACAAAATCTGGAGGAGGTCCTCCAGCGACTGGATCGCGTAGGGCTGCGGCTGAAGAGGTCAAAATGCGTCTTCATGGCAACAGAAGTGGAGTTTTTGGGGAGAAAGATCGCGGCGGACAGCATTAGGCCGACAGATGCCAAGAAAGAGGCTATCAGGAACGCACCCAGGTCATAGAACGTCACGGAGCTGCGGTCGTTCCTGGGACTCCTCAACTATTTTATAACTTCCTACCGGGGTTACGCATCCTTCTAGAGCCCCTACTTGTGTTATTGCGTAAAGGTGAGAACTGGGTTTGGGAAAAAAACCAAGTAATTGCTTTTGAGAAAGCCAGAAACATTTTATGCTCCAACAAGCTGCTTGTATTGTATAACCCATGTAAAAGACTTGTGCTAGCATGTGATGTGTCGTCGTTAGGAGTTGGGTGTGTATTACAACAAGCTAACATTGCGGGGAAGTTGCAACCTGTCGCCTATGCCTCCAGGAGCTTGTCTAAAGCCGAGAGGGCCTACAGCATGATTGAGAAAGAGGCATTAGCATGTGTGTTCGCGGTAAAGAAAATGCATCAGTACCTGTTTGGCCTCAAATTTGAGCTGGAAACCGATCACAAGCCCCTCATATCCCTGTTTGCTGAAAACAAGGGGATAAATACTAATGCCTCAGCCCACATACAAAGGTGGGCACTCGCGCTATCAGTGTATAACTATACCATCCGCCACAGGCCAGGCACCGAGAATTGTGCAGATGCTCTCAGTCGGCTACCATTGTCCATCACGGGGGTGGAAATAGCGCAGCCTGCAAACTTGTTGATGGTGGCACAGCCCGCAGACTTGTTGATGGTCATGGAAGCATTTGAAAATGATAGCTCATCTGTCACGACCCACCAGATTAGGACTTGGACCAGCCAAGATCCTCTGCTGTCCCTAGTAAAAAACTGTGTACTGCATGGAAGCTGGGCCAGCATCCCCATTGAAATGCAAGAGCCAATCAAGCCGTTCCAGCGGTGAAAGGACGAGCTGTCCATTCAGGCAGACTGCCTGTTGTGGGGTAACCGTGTAGTGCTACCAAAAAAGGGCAGGGAGACGTTCATCTCGGATCTCCACAGCACACACCCGGGTATAGTAATGATGAAAGCGATAACCAGATCCCACGTGTGGTGGCCCGGTGTTGTCTCTGGCTTAGAGTCCTGTGTACGGCAATGCAGCATGTGTGCACAGTTGAGCAACGCGTCCAGAGAGGCACTACTAAGTTTGTGGTCCTGGCCCTCCAGTCCATGGTCGAGGATCGATGTCGACTATGCGGGCCCGTTTCTCAGTAAAATGTTCCTGGTGGTGGTGGATGCTGTTTCAAAATGGATTGAATGTGAAATAATGTCGGGAAGCCCCGCTATCACCACCATTGAAAGCCTAAGGTCCATGTTTGCCACCCACGGCCTGCCTGACATACTGGTCAGTGACAACGGGCCATGTTTCACCAGTGCCGAATTTAAAGAATTCATGACCCGCAATGGGATCAAACATGTCACCTCGGCCCCATTTAAACCAGCCTCCAATGGGCAGGCAGAGCAGGCAGTACAAACAATCAAACAGAGCCTTAAATGAGTCACAGAAGGCTCACTCAAAACCCGCCTGTCCCGAGTACTGCTCAGCTACCGCACGAGACCCCACTCGCTCACAGGGGTGTCCCCAGCTGAGCTATTCATGAAAAGGATACTTAAAACCAGACTCTCGCTGGTTCACCCCAACCTGCATGATCAGGTAGAGAGCAGGCGGCAGCAACAAAATGCAAACGATGGTCGCGCCACTGTGTCACGGGAAATTGATCTGAATGACCCTGTGTATGTGCTAAACTCCATGGTCCCAAGTTGATCGTGGGCACGGTGATAGCTAAAGAAGGGAATAGGGTGTTTGTAGTCAAACTATACAATGGACAAATTTGCAGAAAGCACTTGGACCAACGAGGCTGTGGTTCACAGACTGCTCTGAACAACCCACAGCAGACATCACTTTTTCGAGCCCACCACACACACCCAAAGGATCAACGACACCATGCTGGACCAGGAAATCAAACCCATCACGCCCAACAGCCCAGCAAGGCCAGGCTCACCCAGCAGCCCTGCAGGGCCAACAACACGCCAGCCCAGCGAGGGCACAGCCAACACACCAGAATAGACATTTGTACCGAGGCGGTCCACCAGGGAAAGAAAGGCTCCCGACCGCCTCACCTTGTAAATAGTTTTCACTTTGACTTTGCAGGGGAGTGATGTTGTGTTTCTGTAAAGCATGCACTCCCATGTTCCGCCACCAGGGAACGCCTCCCCTGAAGTCCCAAGGGATCCCAGCATCCCTTGGGAGCACTATATATAAGCCGGCCCCTAAGGCCTGTTCCTCACTCTGGAGTGCCTTAATAAAGACTGACGTCACTGTTACTTTCACCTCCTTGTGTGCAGTCTCACCTGTGTTAGGAACACAATACCCTCTGCCTCTGTTCAGCCATCTCTCTAACTGTTTGGAGCAATCAAAACCTCCAATGTCACACTCCTAGATGAACCATCAGATGCAATGTGACCATGACTCCTTTAAATATCACGGCTGAAAATGTGCCATTAATGATGTCATCAGACCCCCACCATTTAATTGGGTCAGTTAACATGTAGGACGAGCTTAATAGGCCCCAATGGCACAAATTCAATTTCTGCAGTGGGATGGAAGCAACAACAGGGTCGTGACCCGCCACGACGACCGCCCACACTCGACCCGCCCAGGTATAGAAAATTATGGCCATTAACTCCAGGGTCCCCTAGAGGTCTATCCTTGGCCTACTTCTCTGCCTCCTCTTGATCTCGTCCTTTGGCAACATCATCTGAAGAATTGAGTCAGATTTCACATATTCACTGACAACTCACAGACCTAACCCTCCACTACCTCTCTTGATCCCTCCACTGCCTGTGCGTTGTCAGAATGCTTGTTCGATGATCCACAACTTCTTTCAGTTAAACATCAGAAAGACCAAACCCATCTTTTTTGGCCTCAGCCAAAAACTCCATACTGATTCCATCCTCCTCCCTGGCCACTGTCTCAGGTTGAACCAGACTGTTTGCACTCTTAGTGACCTATTTGACCCTGAGCTGAACTTCTGACCCCATATCCATCTCCATTACGCACCTCAGCCCAACTACTGCGGAAACCCTCATCCATGCCATTGTCACCTCTCGACTCAACTATTCCAATACTTTCCTGGCTTGTCTTCCATTCTCCTGAAACTTTGCTGCCAATAGCCTACCAACACCAAATCCATGAAACCTGTGCTACCAATGCCTCAAATTTAAAATTCCCCTTCTCGTGTGTAAAATCCTCACGGTCATGTGCCTCACCATCTCTGTAAACTTCTCCAGCCCAGTAACTCTCCAAGAACTCTGCATTCCTTCAATTCTCACTGGTGCATTAGCGCATCCCCACTCCCTTTGCCCCTCTTATTATTCCTTCTTTGGCTCAGCATTTATTTTTCTCCAATTGCCGCTCTGTGATGTATCTTGGGACTTCTTGTACATTAAAGGCATTATAGAAGTGCAAATTGTTGTTGTTGAACTGTTGTAATAACTAAGAGATACTAAAAGGCTGGAAGTGTCATTTTTGTGGTTAGGTTAAGACTGCAGGGATATTGAACATGCATTTACTTCACCACCGGTAGCAGTGCCTCCCCGCCCTACCAGATGTAATAACAAAGCTCATATGCAATAGAGAGCTCTTTGAATATTTGTTAAATACATAAATCTCCAATATCTAAATAAAATTGCAACACCAGTGTGATGTTCCAATCTGAGCAGAGTGTTTGATTTCATAAAATGGGATTGCCAAACAAGTAACAATGCCAAAATATCTAGCCATCTATCCATTGTAATTTGATTGACAATGTATAAACATGCTTCACCTCTGACTTTGAATCGTGTTCAGAAGAAAAGTAGATTTCTCAGTGTATTGCAACGCTAGTATTTTACTCTCTTTGCATTGTTGATAAACAATCATAGCAATAAAACCATTTTGTGATATGATACAAGTACATCATATTTTATTCGCTTCCTGTTGCTATCACAAGATTTTTGCAGCATGCTCCCATGCAGAGGGTGGGGCAGGCCATTCTAATTTGGTGCATTAAGGGCTGATCAGGCTAAGAAAAGCTCTCTCAGGAGAGACAATGGCTCTCTTTTGCATACGATTACCCATCCAGCAGCCTGGAGTGCCTAGGCTCCTGGGCTGCTGGACCCTGCTCTGCTTTTGCCAGCTTTTCATGTTTTCATTTCTCCGTGCCTTCACTACCTCGGCTATTCACATGTTCTCTAACAATGTATTTAATTTATTTTATTCTGCATCTTTCTATTGTCTCATGCTAATATCAGTTCAGCCATTTAACCATCTCCAGTTTACCATTTAAGCACTTGACTTCCTCTCCTGTGTATATATTCTCCCCCTTCTCCCTTCCCATTGTTCTGTTCCTTTTAAAAGGCTATTCAACTGTCATTTTTTCCAGTTCTGATGAAGGGTCCACACCTGAAATGTTAATTCCTCTGATCCTTCAATTGATGCTATTTAACCAATTGAGTATTTCAAATCCATTGGCAGGATAGGTGCACCAATGTCAGTTTCTCACTCAGGCCAACATCCCCAACATTGAAGCATTGACCACGCTTGACCAGCTCTGATGGACGGGCCACATTGTCTGCTTGCCCGACACTAGACTCCAGAAAAAAGCGCTCTACGCTGAGCACCAACATGACAAGTGAGCCCCAGGAGGGCAGAGAAAATGCTTCAAGGACACCCTGAAAAAGTGCAACATCCTCACCGACTCTTGGGAATCCCTGGCCCAAGGCCACTCAAAGTGGTGGAGAAGCACTGAGCACTTTCAGTCTCTTTGTCGGGGGCATGAGGAAGCCAAGCATACACAGCAGAAGGAGTGTGTGGCAAATCAAGCACCTTACACTCCCTACCCTTCAACCACCACCTGCCCCACCTGTGACAGAGACTGCAGATATCGCATTGGTCTCATCTCTCACCTTAGAACTCATCTTAGTGTGGAAACAAGTCATCCTCGACTCTGGGGGACTGCCGAAGAAGATTTCCATCATTTTCAGTTTATGTTTCAGATTTGACTCAATGCCCTCAGGACAATGGGATGGGAAATAAATACAGTCTTTCCAGATTCACCCACATCCCAGGAATAAATAAAACAAATTCCAGTAGCGGCAGTTTTTAATTTTTTGTATGAATTCTGAATTGTTAGTTTTTAATGAACCAAAAAGTAGTTGAATGGGTACACTTCCCGGAAATAATTAACACCAGGAGACCTTTGATTTACAGGAAATAGTCTAGGTTTTGCATCTATATGATGTAATCTGACAAATCACTCATGGCTGACAGGATATGTGACTTTGTATATTGAGTCATCAGTTTACCCAATGTCCATTGTAAATATATATGAAGTGCATGGAATATGTCTGGAAATGTGAATTTGAAAATGACAAAATGTATTTTACTTCTGTATGTAGTATCATTGAATTTGAGTAGAAGCATTGTTTGCTTGGTCAGGGAACCATCCACATGTCATCTCTTTTGTTAATTAACAGCAATTTTTATGCAGCACCTGTAACATAGAAAAACATTCTAAGGTCCTTCACAGCAGTGTAATCCAACAAAATTTGACACTGAGCCAAAGAGGGGTTACTAAAAGCCTGGTCAAAGAGGTACATTTTAAGGAGGGTCTTAAAGAAGTTGAGAATGTGGAGAGTAGGAGGGGTTAAAGAGGGAATTCCAGAGCATAGAGCCTAGACACCAGAAGGCATAGCCACCAATGGTGGGGCGAAGGTAGTGGGATGAACAAAAGGGTAGAATTGGAGGAACACAGAGTTCCTGTGGGTTATAGAGCTGGAGAAGTTTACAGAAATAGGGATGTGCAAGGTCATGAAGGAATTAAAACATGAGGATAAGTATTTTTAATTTGAAGCGTTGGGAGACTGGGAGCCAATGTAGGTCAATGGGCACAGGGGTGATGAGTAAATGGGACTTGTGTTTTAGGTTATGGGCAGCAGATTTTTGGATGAGCTGAAGTTATTGGAGTGTGGAGGCTGGGAGACCAGTCAGGAGAGCAGTGGAATAATTGAGTCTGGAGGTGACAAAGACATTGATGAAAGTTTCAGTAGCAGATGGGCTGAAGCAGGGTGGAGGTCAGCGATGTTATGGAAGTGGAATTTTTTTGATGGAGAAAATATGGGGTCAGAATCTCAGCTCCAAGTTGAATAGCACACTGAGGTTGGCTAACTTGCAACTGTGGCTGGGGAGGAGGATGGAATCGAAGGCTAGGGAACAGAGTTTTGGACATGGGTTAAAGACGATGGCTTCAGTTTTCCCAATGTTCAACTGGACAAAATTGCAACTCATCCAGGATTGGATGTTGGACAAGCAGTTGAACAACACAGATACAGCAGAGGGGTTGAAAGACGTGGTGGAGAGGTAGAGCTGGATGTCATCAGCATATAGCAAATATTTTTGAGTCCATTTCTGGCTTAGCCTTGGAGATTGCCCAGAATGGATAATTTAGAAAACTACTGTATCAGAATAAAAGCTGGAATTTGTTATGAAGAAACGTGGGCACATTTTTGGCAGGGAAAATTGTTGTGTATCTGTAAAGCATGCACTCCCATGTTCCGCCACCAGAGAGTGCATCCCCTGAAGTCCCAAGGGATCCCAGCATCCCTTGGGAGCACTGCATATAAGCCGGCCTCTAAGGACTGTTACTCACTCTGGAGTGTCTTAATAAAGACTGAGGTCACTGTTACTTTAACCTCCCTTTGTGCAGTCTCATCTGTGTTAGGAACACAATAACTGGCGACGAGTATACGAATCCAACGCAAAGATGCAGAAAACTGTGGGCATCCTGGAGAAGTTCTTGGAAGGTGAGGACTGTGAAGCCTATGTCGAACGGCTAGACCAGTACTTTGTAGCCAACGAGCTGGACGGAGAAGGAAATGCTGCAAAAAGGAGAGCGGTCCTCCTCACGGTCTGCGGGGCACTGACTTACAGCCTCATGAAGAATCTTCTGGCTCCGGTGAAAGCCACAGATAAGTCATATGAGGAGCTGTGTACACTGGTTCGGGAGCATCTTAACCCGAGGGAGAGCGTGCTGATGGCAAGGTATCGGTTCGACATGTGCCAGCGATCTGAAGGTCAGGAAGTGGCGAGCTACATCGCTGAGCTAAGGCGACTTGCAGGACAATGTGAGGTTGATGGCTACCTGGAGCAAATGTTCAGAGACTTTTTTGTACTGGGCATTGACCACGAGGCCATCCTACGAAAACTTTTGACTGTAGAGACACCGACCCTCAGTAAGGCCATTGCGATAGCACAGGCGTTTATGTCCACCAGTGATAACACCAAACAAATCTCTCAGCACACAAGTGCTAGCTATGTTCATAAATTAACTGGAACTGTGTTTGCGAGCAGAAATGTACAGGGCAGAACCCATGAGTCTGCAACTGCCAGCAGGCCTCAGGTGACCCAGATGACTCAGAGTCCGTAACAAAGGATGAATGCAAGGCAATTCACATCGTGTTGGCATTGTGGAGGCTTCCGTTCAGCCTATTCATGCCGCTTCAAAGGGTATGTTTGCAAGAGCTGTGGAACAATGGGGCACCTTCAACAAGCTTGCAAACGAGCTGCAAGCTCTGCAAAATCTACTAACCACCACGTGGCAGGGGAAGATCGGTCCATGGTGGATCAAAGGAATTTCGAGCCTCAGAGAGAGGAAGCAGATGCGGAAGTACACGGGGTGCACACATTTTCAATGAAATGTCCACCGATAATGCTAAATGTAAAATTGAATGACTTACCCAGAGCCATAGAACTGGACACTGGCACTAGCCAATCCATCATGAGTAAAAAGATGTTTGAGAGACTGTGGTGCAACAAGGCACTCAGACCAGCCCTGAACCCCATCCACACGGAACTGAGAATGTACACCAAAGAGCTTATCACTGTCCTGGGTAGTGCTATGGTCAAGGTCACCTACGAGGGCACGGTGCATGAACTGCCACTCTGGATTGTCCCGGGCGATGGCCCCACAGTGCTTGGAAGGAGCTGGCTGGGCAAAATCCGCTGCAACTGGGATGACATCCGATTGCTATCATATGTCGATGAGGCCTCATGTACCCAGGTTCTAAACAAATTCCTTCCCTTAATGAGCCAGGCATTGGAAACTTTTCCAGAGCGAAGGTGCGGATCCACTTGGTCCCAGAGTCATGACGCATTCACCACAAGGTGCGATGCACATGATGAGGGAGAGAGTGAAAATCGAGCTGGACAAGCTGCAATGCGAGGGCATCATCTCCCCAGTGGAATTCAGCGAGTGGGCCAGCCCGATTATTCCAGTACTCAAAAACGATGGCACGGTCAGGATTTGCAGCAATTATAAAGTAAGTATTCATCGTTTTTCGCTACAGGACCAATACCCGCTACCTAAGGAAGATGATCTATTTGCGACGCTGGCAGGAGGCAAGACGTTCACCAAGCTTGACCTGACTTCGGCCTACATGACACAGGAGCTGGAGGAGTCTTCGAAGGGCCTCACCTGCATCAACATGCACAAGGGACTGTTCATCTACAACAGATGCCCGTTTGGAATTCGGTCGGCTGCAGCGATCTTCCAGAGAAACATGGAGAGCCTATTCAAGTCAGGACGACATATTGGTCACAGATTGGGACACCGTCGAGCATCGACAAAACCTGGAGGAGGTCCTCCAGCGACTGGACCGCGTAGGGCTGCGGCTGAAGAGGTCGAAATGCGTCTTCATTGCAACAGAAGTGGAGTTTTTGGGGTGAAAGATCGCGGCGGACAGCGTTCGGCCCACAGCCGCCAAGAAAGAGGCTATCAGGAATGTGCCCAGGCCATAGAATGTCACGGAGCTGCGTTCGTTCCTGGGACTCCTCAACTATTTTGGTAACTTCCTACCGGGGTAAAGCACTCTCTTAGAGCCCCTACATGTGTTATTGCGTAAAGGTGAGAACTGGGTATAGGGAAAAAAAACAAGTAATTGCTTTTGAGAAAGCCAGAAACATTTTATGCTCCAACAAGCTGCTTGTATTGTATAACCCGTGTAAAAGACTTGTGCTAGCATGTGATGGGTCGTCGTACGGAGTTAGGTGTGTATTACAACAAGCTAACATTGCGGGAAAGTTGCAACCTGTCGCCTATGTCTCCAGGAGCTTGTCTAAGGCCGAGAGGGCCTACAGCATGATTGAAAAAGAGGCATTAGCGTGTGTGTTCGCGGTAAAGAAAATACCCCTGTTTGGCCTCAATTTTGAGCTGGAAACCGATCACAAGCCCCTCATATCTCTGTTCACTGAAAACAAGGGGATAAATACTAATGCCTCAGCCCGCATACAAAGGTGGGCACTCGCGCTATCAGCATACAACTATACCATCCACCACAGGCCAGGCACCGAGAACTGTGCGAATGCTCTCAGTCGGCTACCATTGCCCAGCATGGGGGTGGAAATGGCGCAGCCTGCAAACTTGTTGATGGTGGCGCAGCCCGCAGACTTGTTGATGGTCATGGAAGCGTTTAAAAATGATAAATCACCTGTCTCGGCCCGCCAGATTAGGACTTGGATCTGCTGTCCCTAGTAAAAACCTGTGTACTGCATGGGAGCTGGGCCAGCATCCCCGATGAAATGCAAGAGCTAATCAAGCTGTTCCAGCGGCGAAAGGACGAGCTGTCCATTCAGGCAGACTGCCTGTTGTGCGGTAACCACGTAGTGCTTCCCAAAAAGGGCAGGGAGACGTTCATCTCGGATCTCCACAGCACACACCCGGGTATAGTAATGATGAAAGCGATAGCCAGATCCCACGTGTGGTGGCCCGGTATCGACTCTGACTTAGAGTCCTATATACGGCAATGCAGCGTGTGTGCTCAGTTTAGCAACGCGCCCAGAGAGGCACCACTAAGTTTGTGGTCCTGGCCCTCCAGTCCATGGTCGAGGATCCATGTCGACTATGCGGGCCCGTTTCTCGGTAAAATGTTCCTGGTGGTGGTGGATGCTATTTCAAAATGGATTGAATGTGAAATAATGTCGGGAAGCACCGCCACCGCCACCATTGAAAGCCTGAGGGCCATGTTTGCCACCCACGGCCTGCCTGACATACTGGTCAGTGACAACGGGCCATGTTTCACCAATGCGGAATTTAAAGAATTCATGGCCCGCAATGGGATCAACATGTCACCTCGGCCCAGTTTAAACCAACCTCCAATGAGCAGGTAAAGCAGGTAGTAAAAACAATCAAACGGAGCCTTAAACGAGTCACAGAAGTCTCACTCCAAACCCGCCTGTCCTGAGTACTGCTCAGCTACCGCACGAGACCCCACTCGCTCACAGGGGTGCCCCTGGCTGAGCTACTCATGAAAAGGACACTTAAAACCAGACTCTCGCTGGTTCACCCCAACCTGCATGATCAGGTAGAGAGCAGGCAGCAGCAACAAAATGTAAACGATGGTCACGCCACTGTGTCACGGGAAATTGATCTGAATGACCCTGTGTATGTGCTAAACTATGGACATAGTGGATCGCGGGCACGGTGATAGCGTAGGAAGGGAGTAGGGTGTTTGTAGTCAAACTAGACAATGGACAAATTTGCAGAAAGCACCTGGACCAAACGAGGCTGCGGTTCACAGACTGCCCTGAACAACCCACAGCAGACACCACCTTTTTCGAGCCCACACACACACCCAAAGGATCAACGACACCACTCCGGACCAGGAAATCGAACACATCACGCCCAACAGTCTCACCCAGCAGCCCTGCAGGGCCAATAACACGCCAGCCCAGCGAGGGCACAGCCAACACACCAGAACAGACATTTGTACCGAGGGAAAGAAAGGCTCCTGACCGCCTCACCTTGTAAATAGTTTTCACTTTGACTTTGTGGGGGAGTGATGTTGTGTATCTGTAAAGCATACACTCCCATGTTCTGCCACCAGCGAGTGCATCCCCTGAAGTCCCAAGGGATCCCAGCATCTCTTGGGAGCACTGTATATAAGCCAGCCCCTAAGGCCCGTTCCTCACTCTGGAGTGTCTTAATAAAGACTGGGGTCACTGTTACTTTAACCTCCCTGTGTGCAGTCTCATAGAAACATAGAAACATAGAAAATAGGTACAGGAGTAGGCCATTCGGCCCCTCCAGCCTGCACCGCCATTCAATGAGTTCATGGCTGAACATGCAACTTCAGTACCCCATTCCTGCTTTCTCACCATACCCCTTGATTCCCCTAGTAGTAAGGACTTCATCGAACTCCTTTTTGAATATATTTAGTGAATTGGCCTCAACAACTTTCTGTGGTAGAGAATTCCACAGGTTCACCACTCTCTGGGTGAAGAAATTCCTCCTCATCTCGGTCCTAAATGGCTTCCCCCTTATCCTTAGACTGTGTCCCCTGGTTCTGGACTTCCCCAACATTGGGAACATTCTTCCTGCATCTAACCTGTCTAACCCCGTCAGAATTTTAAATGTTTCTATGAGGTCCCCTCTCATTCTTCTGAACTCCAGTTGATCCAGTCTTTCTTGATAGGTCAGTCCCGCCATCCCGGGAATCAGTCTGGTGAACCTTCGCTGCACTCCCTCAATAGCAAGAATGTCCTTCCTCAGGTTAGGAGACCAAAACTGTACACAATACTCCAGGTGTGGCCTCACCAAGGCCCTGTACAATTGTAACAACACCTCCCTGCCCCTGTACTCAAATCCCCTCGCTATGAAGGCCAACATGCCATTTGCTTTCTTAACCGCCTGCTGTACCTGCATGCCAACCTTCAATGACTGATGTACCATGACACCCAGGTCTCTTTGCACCTCCCCTTTTCCTAATCTGTCACCATTCAGATAATAGTCTGTCTCTCTGTTTTTACCACCAAAGTGGATAACCTCACATTTATCCACATTATACTTCATCTGCCATGCATTTGCCCACTCACCTAACCTATCCAAGTCACTCTGCAGCCTCATAGCATCCTCCTTGCAGCTCACACTGCCACCCAACTTAGTGTCATCCGCAAATTTGGAGATACTACATTTAATCCCCTCGTCTAAATCATTAATGTACAGTGTAAACAGCTGGGGCCCCAGCACAGAACCTTGCGGTACCCCACTAGTCACTGCCTGCCATTCTGAAAAGTCCCCATTTACTCCTACTCTTTGCTTCCTGTCTGACAACCAGTTCTCAATCCATGTCAGCACACTACCCCCAATCCCATGTGCTTTAACTTTGCACATTAATCTCTTGTGTGGGACCTTGTCGAAAGCCTTCTGAAAGTCCAAATACACCACATCAAATGGTTCTCCCTTGTCCACTCTACTGGAAACATCCTCAAAAAATTCCAGAAGATTTGTCAAGCATGATTTCCCTTTCACAAATCCATGCTGACTTGGACCTATCATATTACCTCTTTCCAAATGCACTGCTATGACATCCTTAATAATTGATTCCATCATTTTACCCACTACCGATGTCAGGCTGACCGGTCTATAATTCCCTGTTTTCTCTATCCCTCCTTTTTTAAGAAGTGGGGTTACATTGGCTACCCTCCACTCCATAGGAACTGATCCAGAGTCAATGGAATGTTGGAAAATGACTGTCAATGCATCCACTATTTCCAAGGCCACCTCCTTAACTACTCTGGGATACAGTCCATCAGGCCCTGGGGATTTATCGGCCTTCAATCCCATCAATTTCCCCAACACAATTTCCCGACTAATAAGGATTTCCCTCAGTTCCTCCTCCTTACTAGACCCTCCGACCCCTTTTATATCCGGAAGGTTGTTTATGTCCTCCTCAGTGAATACCGAACCAAAGTACTTGTTCAATTGGTCCGCCATATCTTTGTTCCCCGTTATGACTTCCCCTGAATCTGACTGCAGGGGACCTACGTTTGTCTTTACTAACCTTTTTCTCTTTACATATCTATAGAAACTTTTGCAATCCGCCTTAATGTTCCCTGCAAGCTTCTTCTCGTACTCCATTTTCCCTGCCCTAATCAAACCCTTTGTCCTCCTCTGCTGAGTTCTAAATTTCTCCCAGTCCCCGGGTTCGCTGCTATTTCTGGCCAATTTGTATGCCACTTCCTTGGCTTTAATGCTATCCCTGATTTCCCTTGATAGCTACGGTTGAGCCACCTTCCCTTTTTTATTTTTACGACAGACAGGAATGTACAATTGTTGTAGTTCATCCATGCGGTCTCTAAATGTCTGCCATTGCCCATCCACAGTCAACCCCTTCAGTATCATTCGCCAATCTATCCTAGCCAATTCACGCCTCATACCTTCAAAGTTACCCTTCTTTAAGTTCTGGACCATGGTCTCTGAATTAACTGTTTCATTCTCCATCCTAATGCAGAATTCCACCATATTATGGTCACTCTTCCCCAAGGGGCCTCGCACAACGAGATTGCTAATTAATCCTCTCTCATTACACAACACCCAGTCTAAGATGGCCTCCCCCCTAGTTGGTTCCTCGACATATTGGTCTAAAAAAACATCCCTTATGCACTCCAGGAAGTCCTCCTCTACCGCATTGCTTCCAGTTTGGTTAACCCAATCTATGTGCATATTAAAGTCACCCATTATAACTGCTGCACCTTTATCCGTGTTTGGATCACAATAAATATAGTCTCCATTTTGCATAGAAATGAACAAGAGTAGCAGTATACCATGGAAAGAACCAACATGGGTCTAAGGGCCCAAATTTGCCCAGGAGTTGCTCTGTTTTTTTTGGAGCAACTTGATTTTTTGGAGTATCTTTAGAATCACAATTCTGCCCATTTAACTTGCACCAGTGTAAGTGAGTTAATTAAGATTTTTTTAGTTTCATTTTTTTTTCAAAAGTGGGCGTTACCAGCCACCTACGCCTGTTTTAGCCATTTAAGCCAGCTTGGACAGCTAATAGTTGTTTCAACCTAACTGAAGCCAGCGTATGTGGCCACTTGTGGCCCACAAAGAAAACCCTTGCAGAGAGTTAAGAAATCAGCGCAGGTAACCAGAGATAGCGGGGGGAAGGGAAGTGAGAGGACCTTGGGAAGCACTAAACACCTTCACAACAACATTAAAAAAGCATAATAACCATCAATAATAAATGAAAAATAAACAAACAAACAAATAAATAAATAAATAAATAAAAGTCCTATCTCGGCCCCGGGAAGTCAGCGGGAGAACGCATCGACTGCAGCATGCTCCGGCAAGCCCTTCAGCCAGGTCTAGGGCGGGAGGCACGCCTTGCACCGTCAAGCCCTTCGGCCAGGGCTAGGGGGGTGGGTCGGAAGCTCGGGCGTGAGAAAAGTGAACTGGCCGCACACGCAAGAAGCAGCAGGTTGGGCTCGCAGAAGGAGGCTGCAGGAGGGAATTTAAAGGGGGCTGGGTACACACAGGCTGCAGGAGGGAATTTAAAGGGGGCTGGGAACATGTGAACGCTTTACTGATGTCTGAGGGCTCAGTGACAACTGTTCTGCATGGACATGTTTATTTTTTGCAGTTGTTCCTAAATATTGTGTTGTGTTAATGGAACATGATTCCGTTTTAATGTAAAATATATATTATTGAAAAGTTTACAATGCACTTCACTTTAGTGTAATAAAATAATTCTTGTATCAAACTTTACTTTAATATCAATTAAAAACTTTAAGATCACTTTTTAGTTGTAAATTTAAATAACTTACAAAATGTGAGAACATTTACACTCTAAAATCACTTAAAAACTCTAAGATCACTTGTAAAGTTGTAAAGTTACAAAACTTACAAAACAATTTCAATTTGAAAACAGTTACAACAGTAACAGCAACAACAACAACAACAACAGCAGCAAAGAAAGGCTGCACCCATCTCTCATCCACATCTCGGTAAATGTGCACATCTTCATGGGAGTGGTGGTGGTGGGGGGGGTGGCCGGGTTGGCGGGGCGTGGAGGGGGGGTGCGGCTTGGGTCTCTACAGAGGCTGGTGCGGCGATTGCAGTGGGAGTGCCATTTGATTGGCCGTGCTGTGTCCCCTTATTGCAGCAGCTACCTCAAACATGCCCTCCCTGATGGCCTGTACCGTCGTTTGCACTGCCTCTGAAATTACCTCCTTCAGTTCCCGTGTCATTACTGCTATTTCTCCCGACAGTCCCGTTACTTCATCACTCACCCCACTGACGGTGTCCTCGAATGAGCGGGTAAGGTCATTGGTCTCCACACCCAATGCCATAACCTGAAGTATATCTGTTGCACCCTGCATCTCAGGAGAGCGTGGTCGATTTCTCCTTCCCCTCGCCCTGGGTCTGCCTCATGGCACCCCTCCAGTGGGAGGCACAGGCTGGGACGGTGGGGCCCTGGGTGTTCCAAGCCGCACCTCTCCAGTGGGAGGCACAGGCTGGGACGGTGGGGCCCTGGGTGTTCCAAGCCGCACCTCTCCAGTGGGAGGCACAGGCTGGGACGGTGGGGCCCTGGGTGTTCCAAGCCGCATTCCACCACCACCACTGGGACCCACAACCTCGGAACTTCGGAAACCATGGAATGTCGCATCAGAACTCATGGAAGTGTTTGGCAACGTGAAGTCCTGTACCATGGCCTCAACCATATTAAGTTGAACATTCTCCTCTTCACACATCTTCTTGCACCCCTCCCCCCCGCCCCCACCCCCACCCCCAAAGTTGGTCTGGCTCGTTCGCATCTGAATCTTCTTCTGGATTTCAGGATCTTCAGGATTGGCATCATGTTCTGCAAAATATAACAGAACAGTCAAATAGTTAGCAGCACAGGAGGGGGCAGGATAGGTGGCATGAGTTGGCTCATACGCAGCAGGCCAGGCAGCAGGTTTATTTGAAGGGCCGTGATGAATTTGCAGGACTTACCCTCTCCCTCGCATGTGGGCCCAGCTTGTGCAGTACTGATTATTTTTCTCCGGGCAGGACCCATCAAAGCAGTGACCCTGTCTTCCAAGAGTGTCAGTTGGTGCAGATTTGGCGGGCCTCCTCCTGTTTGAGTTCTTTCCCTTTTGTTGTGGGCCAATTTCCTCTGCAGAGATGAAAATAAAACTTTTTAGAGAGAGTGTCTTTCTGCTGGGTGGGACATATACAGATGGTCATATTTATAATTGCAATTCCATTGAAAAATGAAAATATTACTTACACTAACAACTTGACCAAGGTCCTGCCATTTCTTTTTACACTGGCTTCCAGATCCCTTGGTGTTCACCACTGCGCAGTAATCTTCTGCAACTTGGTTCCAACGTTTCTTCATTTCTTTGGGTGGCACTTTTGTGCGACCCCTGTTGCTGGTATCCAGCTCCTGCCATCTGTTCTCAATGACATTAACTAGTATCTCCACTTCGTCATGCAAGAAATTCTTTGTTCTTGGTGCACGTTGTTGCATTGCCGTATTGAATTGACACTCAGTGATTTTTCAAAACACACAGTCCTTACTTTGCATGCACCTATGCAGCACTCCTTCTGGAAGTTTAGCAGCAACACAGAGCATTCACTGATTCCAGCAGCTGATTTCTTCCACAGTACTGCTCACAGCACTCCTTCAGGCACCAACAATCAATGAGAAGGCTTTTCCTTTAAAAGTGGCCGATTGCCAATGTTAATCCCCAATTGCTCATGCGCGCACGCTCCAACGAGCATGCGCAACGCTGCCGGCACTCTCACAGACACTGGGCCCTAGCCCCACCCCCCTTCCAGCTCTGTTTAACCAGCACAGCCCTAGTTCCACCCCCCACTGCTTTTGCCACGCCATGCCAAAGCCTACAATGGTTCACGGAGTGGGGAGAATACCAAGGTAAATTTCGGCACCGTTTTTGGAGTACAAAGTCGCCGCACCTCAGGCAAATGCACCGTTTTAACCAGAGGGCCAAATTTTAGCCCAATGACTCGAAAGACTGGCAGATCTTTGAATTGTTTGCACCTTATTATTCAGATATTCATGATTTGAACAATATGACTTACACATTGTGATTATGCACAAAACCATAATGGTATAAGTATGCAATGACATTGCAATACCCAATTGGATAAGTGCACTTAATCTCTTACCAACTGCTCTCTCAGATACATGTAAATAAAAGAGAGTCAACTGCCCTCATCTACTCAGAACAGAAAATCAACAGGGAATGCAAAATTACAAATGCAAAGTTTCACTTCTCACACTAGCAAAGTTTTGCTGTGACATCACTTATCCATTTTTCTTTCCCATTAAAGAGCTGTCATGTATTTCTTCAAAATTCAAATATCATTTATAATATCCTATCACCATTTTGAATGCTGAGATTTGTATCCAGACACTGGGTGCGGCTAATCATCATGAGCCAATGGTAGAGGGGGAATTTGTACAAACGGCCACTCACCATCACTGTGAGAAGGCCCCCACACCTGTTCAGTGGGGTGCGTTATTTTCTTTCATGGGCTGCATTCCATTTCCAAATTGATGGAGTCATAGCCCTTCCTATTTACTAAAACCATTGGACTGTAGATGGTCACATGCATGGGTGCAGTCAATGACTCTTAGTACCATGGGAAAAGCAACAACTCTGCTGCAGCTTATCACTGCAGAACCTTGTGTAGCTGGGTATGTGGAAATGCAGCGCATCAGGTACTACCTTCATTATGCTGCATGTGGAAAAGCAGGTGACCCCTGAGACATCCCTGCAGCTGCCCAGAAGCTCCCTATGGTATAAAAGTGGCTGTGCATTGCAAATGTTTCACATTCCCTTAGAGTTTTTCTTGGACTGAACTGCACATCTGAGTCACAGCTTGCCAGTTGAGCTTGAGCCTCCTCATCATAGAATCATGCCGTACCGAAGATGCCATTCGGCCCATCTTGCCTGTGTCTGCTCTTTGAAAGAGCTATCCAATTAGTCCCACTCCCCTGCTCTTACCACATAGATCTGCAATTTTCCCCCTTAAATTATTTATCCAGTTTCCTTTTGAAAGTGTACTGTTTATGTACTATTGCTCAGTTATGCCCAGGCATATATCTGCTGACTTCTATAGTACATGCCTGCTTGTGCCCTCTGTATTCCTTGATGACCCATTTCTCCTCCTGCTCACAGCAAGTTACCTGGATATAGTGGAACAGGCCACTACTATTCACTTCTGTCATCACTAAGGTGATATTTGGAAATCTTTCCTGTCATTAAACTTCCCGACTTCAGATCAGACTTGCAATAGAGTACTCACTTTTCAATTAATTTGCATAGATGTGTAATTTT
Organism: Pristiophorus japonicus; assembly: GCF_044704955.1. Classification (NCBI taxonomy): domain Eukaryota; kingdom Metazoa; phylum Chordata; class Chondrichthyes; family Pristiophoridae; genus Pristiophorus; species Pristiophorus japonicus. The sequence goes on along the minus strand of NC_091978.1, from coordinate 115,858,880 downwards.
GCTTAAGTCTTTCATGATTGGAACAGGGATATTAAATAGAAAAAAACAAACTATTTATCCTGAATTTTTGGCTAATTCATTTTGGTGGGACAGGAATCTCGCAATCAGCACTAAACACAGAGACATCGTTTTCTACAAACATTTTGTACCCGATTTTACGCGTCTTTTTTTGTGAAATGTCACACAGTTTTTGGCGGGTGTGCTGCATTGATTCTGGCCAGCATATTGGGGCAGAAGCTGATTTTCCTGGTTTCAGCCTCAACATCAATCCCCCGGAATTTCCAAGCATGATTCGGCTCCTCCTTCGATCCACCTCCCGAGTCCCCAGGAACCCATGACCAGGTGAATGATGTACAGGTCAAATCGAATCCTGTTTAATCATCGTTAAAAAAATCCCATCAACCAACTGAATTTAATGGTATGTTTTGTCAAGCAGTAGTTATTCAGTCATCTCAAAATATTTTTTAGTGATTTAAGTGTTATGTCCTTAGATGCTTTAATAATGACTCCACGAAGCAATGTGTTGTACTTGAACTGTAGTGACCTTAGTCCTTTATTGATAACTCCAGAGTGAGGATCACACTTGGTGGCCTGCCTTTTATACGAGGCCAGGCACACCTGTACAGGTAACCTACAAATCTCCCACTGCTGTGCCCTCTGGTTGCACACCTTGTGATAGTACAAACAGTAGTCATGTAGGATACATGACATCACTCTCCCCCAAGCCTTTAGTGCAAATCGCCTCTGCATTGACTGTGCTCTGGGCTTAGCTCTATCTGGTTGACCCTTGGCAAGTCATTTTATTCTTGGGTGAGTGTTTGGTGCAGTAGAGTGCTGGTGGTTGCTGTTTGTGTATGTCCCTGACCACTCCATTCTCCCCCCCTACCCCCACATGTAGATTATGCTGGAGGCTCATTGTAGTCATATACATTCAAGTTCAGAAAAACAAGTTTACATTACATTTGTGGTTCAGTTGTGAGACAAGTACGTTAGACTGGTGAGAGGCCTTATCGATGCATACCGGGGATCGGTGACCGGTGCGTAAGGACAAACTAGTTCCACGACTGCTGGATAGTGTCCAGGCAGTCTGGTGGCAGCACAGTGCCCAATGCTGGCAGTGGGAACCCAGTTGGCTCAGGTTGCCTGTTCTTGGGGCTGTAGCCATGGTTCCTAGCATCGGGCAGGTTCACAGATGCCTGTGACCTCCCCGTCCTTTCTTTGCACCCTGGGTCGCTGCTGCTCCCTGAGGAGCTGCCGTCTAGCAGTGCGCAGGGAACTGCTGGCTCGCTAACCTAGGCATTGTTTGGTTTGGGATCCTGGCTGGTCCTGGTCCCCTTTGGGAGGACTGTAGCACGTGACCCTTCATTTCCGGGTATGACCTTGGTGGCGATGGGGTCAGGGGGCTGCACCTTAGCTCAGTTGGCTCTTTCAGGCTCATGGCATTTGGTGCCATTGGTTGCCTGAGAGGTGGAGCCGATCAGGGGCAGGGTATTGATACCGGTGCCGTTGCACTCCAGAGGTCACTTGCTCTGCAGCTCTTGTGTATTGGCTGCTTGTGGCCACACTCCATGGTGCATAACTCTGGTCCCAGGGGCGTGGGCTACAGCTTTGGGTAGCTCGCTGGACCTGTGTGCTCCCGATGGGTGTTTGCCCGCTGCATTGGCTGCGTGCAGTTGAAATCCTACATTGCACAACTTTTCATTACTTATTGTGAATACCCTGTAGCTCCGATCGCAATCACGCGACTTTTCCTTGCTAGTTGTATGTACACAATTCTGATCATCAATTACACATTTTACATTATCGCGCGACTTTTCCTTGCTTATTGCATATACACAACTCTGATTATCAGTTACACATTTTACATGATCGCAATCGTGTGACTTTTCCTTCCTTATTGCATGTACACAACTCTGATCATCAGTTACACATTTTATCTCTAATTCACAGTTGCTATTACATTGCTTGAGTGTGTGGAACTGTCCCTTTAAGTGTGGTGGGTCGCAGGCCTCCTTTAAGAGAGCCTTGCTATCTATACCCCAATCCTCTTTTCCGTTTGATGCCACGTGTTGCTCCATCAGCGCTGCACCTCGTGATCTGGCCGCCGCCATCTTTTTCTTCAGCGCATCACCTCGTGGTTCGGGCGCCATCTTTCCTCCATCCACGATATTGACTGCGGTGATCCTCTGCTCCCTGGGTTCTGCCTCTGAAGCTGGGAAATCGCCTCTGGATCCGAATTTCTTTCTCCGGAGTCCTGCCACTGGAGCCTGGAAGGTGCGCTCGGGTCGTCCCAGCTGGATCATCTCCACGCAGTCGTGCTGAGCGGTCTGTGTCTCGGGTGCTGTGCTGGTCTGTTCTCTGGTGCTGGATCCAACCTCAGGTGAGGGCTTGCTTTGCCTCTGAACGCGGAGGGCGTTGATCATTGGAGGGGTGAAGTCTTCCCACTTCCAATGGATCTCCTCCATCCACCTTCTTCCGAGTAGCTTTGGTCTATCTTCTGCATCAATCCACAGTGGTAACTTGTGCACTGCGCCATCATGGAGTACCTTTACATCCGAACTACCAACGACTGGGATAAGTTCATCGGTGTAGCTGCGCAAGTTTGCCTGAACCGGGACCAACTTGGGTCGTTCAGCTTCAAAGCCTCTCAAAGGCTTCTTGATTCATTGCTGACTGGCTCGCCCCCGTGTACACTTCCATGAAGAATGGAACGCCATCTATTTCGACTTCCATCCTCAACGGGGAACACTCGGTGGTGCAGGTAAACATGCTATATACCTCGTCGTAGGGCTGAGCTGCCTCTCTGCCTATCGTTTCATAATCCGCGCTGGATTCATGGCCATCTGCAGACTCTTCATCGACACAGTGAGTCATATTTCTCTTACACATTCGCTAGAGGTAGCCCTTTGTGCTGCAGCCTTTGCATACATCGCCTTTAAAACGGCACTGGTGAGCCCTGTGATTCCCTCCACAACACCAGCATGGAGCTTCTTGATTAGCCCCCCTCGGCAGACTCTGAGTTAAAGAACTCGGGGGGCCTGTTCTCTCTTCCCTGAGAAGGTTCACGCTCTACAGTCCAGCCTCTAAAAGGTGCCACTCTTTGCACAGTACTTGCCGGATTTGAGTCCTGAGGATGAGTCATCTGCCTAGAGCCGCAGGTCAAGGTCATGAATGCCTGGCTCGCAGAAATGGCCTTCTGCAGTGTGACTGTGGTATCTGCCGACAGTAGCTTATGAAGAAGGCCCTCATGGCCGATTCCAATGACAAAAATGTCCCGCAGCGCTTCGTTGAGGTGGTCACCGAAATCACACGGTGCTGCCAGCCTCCTGAGGTCTGCACCGTATTTCGTGATTTAATGGCCTTCGGGCCGTTGGTGGTAGTAGAACCGGTGTCTGGCTATGAGGATGCTCTCCTTGGGCTTGAGTTGTTCATGGATCAGTGTTACAAGCTCCTCGTACGTCTTGGTCATTGTTTTCGCTGGTGCCAGCAACTCCCTGACAAGGCCGTAGACGGTGGGCCCACAACTGGTCAGCAGGATAGCTCTGCGTTTGCCCGCCAGTGTGGCCGGGCTGTCTCCTGCCAGGACGTTTGCTGCGAAGAAATGGTCGAGCCTCTTCACAAAGGCGTCCCAATCATCACCATCGACGAACTGCTGCAATATACCAAAGGTAGCCATTTTCGGGTGAAAGTCCGTAATGTTGTCGCCAATTGTTATGTCCTTAGATGCTCTAATAATGACTCCACGAGGCAATGTGTTATACTTCAACTGTAGTGACCTTAGTCCTTTATTGATAACTTTAGAGTGACAATCACACCTGATGGCCTGCCTTTTATACGAGGCCAGGCACACCTATACAGGTAACCTACAAGTCTCCCACTGCTGTGCCCTCTGGTGGCACACCTTGTGATAGTACAAACAGTAGCCATGTAAGATACATGACATGAAGGAAAAAAGAAATTTTAAATAAAAACAGAAAATGCTGTAAATACACTGCAGGGCTGTTGGCATCTGAAAAAGAAAGATGAGTCACCCTTTTGGTTGAAAAACCACATCAGAGTTGTTTGCAATGTTTCTTACCCTGTAAAATATCACTAAGTTAAATTGTCTTACATTAAGAACAAAAGAACATAAAAAATAGGAGCAGGAGTAGGCCATACGGCCCCTCAAGCCTGCTCCGCCATTTAATATGATCATGGCTGATCCGATCATGCACTCAGGTCCACTTCCCTGCCCGATCCTCATAACCCCTCTTCCCCTTATCGTTTAAGAAACTGTCTATTTCTGTCTTAAATTTATTCAATGTCCCAGCTTCCACAGCTCTCTGAGGCAACGAATTCCACAGATTCACAACCCTCTTTAGAGAAGAAATTTCTCCTCATCTCAGTTTTAAATGGGCGGCCCCTTATTCTAAGATTATGCCCTCTAGTTTTAGTCTCCCCTATCAGTGGAAACATCCTCTCTGCATCCACCTTGTCAAGCCCCCTCATAATCTTATACATTTCGAGAAGATCACCTCTCATTGTTCTGAATTCCAATGAGTAGAGGCCCAACCTACTCAACCTTTTCTCATAAGTCAATCCCCTCATCTCTGGAATCAACCTAGTGAACCTTCGCTGAACTGCCTCCAAAGCAAGTATATCCTTTCGTAAATATGGAAACAAAAACTGTACGCAATATTCCAGGTGTGGCCTCACCAATACCCTGTACAACTGTAGCAAAACTTCTCTACTTTTATACTCCATCCCTTTTGCAATAAAGGCCAAGATTCCATCTTTCTCCATTTAAAAAATAACTTGCTCTTTGATTTTTTTTCTGCCAAAGTGCATGACCTCACACTTTCCAACATTATACTCCAACTGCCAAATATTTGCCCACTCACTTAGCCTGTCTATGTCGTTTTGGAGATTTTTTGTGTTCTCCTCATACATTGTTTATCGTCCCTTCTTTGTATCATCGGCAAACTTGGCTACGTTACACTCAGTCCCTTCTTCCAAGTCATTAATATAGATTGTAAATCATTGGGGTCCCAGCACTGATCCCTGCGACACCACACCGGTTACTGATTGATAACCGAGAATGAACCATTTATCCCGACTCTCTATTTTCTGTACCTTAGCCAATCCTCTATCCATGCTAATATATTACACCCAACCCCGTGAACTTTTATCTTGTGCAGTAACCTTTTATGTGGCACCTTGTCAAATGCCTTCTGGAAGTCCAAATACACCACATCCACTGGTTCCCCTTTATCCACCCCGTCCCTTACATCCTCAAAGAATTCTAGCAAATTTGTCAAACATGACTTCCCCTTCATAAATCCATGCTGACTCTGTCTGACTGAATTTTGCTTTTCCAAATATCCTGCTACTGCTTCTTTAATAATGGACTCCAACATCTTCCCAACCACAGATGTTAGGCTAACTGGTCTATAGTTTCCTGCTTTTAGTCTGCCTCCTTTTTCAAATAGGGGCGGTACATTTGCAGTTTTCCAATCTGCTGGGAACTCCCCAGAATCCAGGCAATTTTGGTAAATTACAACCAATGCATCCACAATCCCTGCCGCTACTTCTCTTAAGACCCTAGGATGCAATGGGATTTATTCACCTTTAGTCCCATTATATTACTGAGTACCAATTCCTTAGTGATTGTGATTGTGTTAAATTCCTCCCCCGCTATAGCCCCTTGACTATCCACTGTTGGAATATTATTAGTGTCCTCTACCGTAAAGACTGATATAAAATATTTGTTCAGAGTTTCCGCCATCTGCATGTTCCCCATTACTAATTCCCCGATCTCGTCCTCTAAGAGACCAATATTTACTCAAGCCACTCTTTTCCTTTTTATATACCGATAGGAACTCTTGCTGTCTTTTTTCGTATTTCGTGCTAGTTTACTTTCATAGGGCCCAAGTTTCGGGCCGCGCCTAAAATGGGAGGGAGGGAGGGGGAAACGGGGAGAGGAGAGGGAGGGAGGGGGGAGAGGAGAGGAGAGGGAGGGGGAGAGGAGAGGAGAGGAGAAGAGGAGAGGGAGGGGGAGAGGAGAGGAGAAGAGGGGAGGGAGGGGGGGAGGAGAGGAGGGAGGGGGGAGGCTGAATGGGCCTGGCCGATGAGAGGAAGCCAGGCAGAAGACTTCGGGCGGGGCCTGCCCCCAGCAAGATGCCAGGCGGGCGGGCCCCGCCGAGGACGTGGAGGGAGGGGGAAACGACTGAACGGGAAGGGTGGGGGGGTGGGGGGAGCGGACTGGACCGGACCTGAAGCGGGGGGGCGGGGGGGGCTCCTTGCTAACATTCAGTCACCTTCTGGTACTCGCTAGTTATCCATTATTCATGTATGAATCTTGACGATGGGTTTTGCCAGGCTATTGGACTACAGAGAGCATTTCTTTTGAATCCTATCCTGTTCTCAGCTGACGTCCACACGTATGGACTATCAGCAGGAGTCACTGAATAGTGATCAGAAATCGAGAATTATCCTTTCTCAACCCAAGGGACATTGATGCTGATTGTAACATATAGGACCCAAGTTTCCACATGATAAAAAACGGGCGCCCCTCCGAGCTGGGCGCCCGTTTTTCGCGCCTAAAACAGCGCCGGAAAAAAAACGAGCGATTCTGGAGCGCTTTGCAGCTCCTTGTCTGTTTGGCGCGGCGCCCAAGGGGGCGGAGCCTACACTCGCGCTGATTTTGTAAGTGGGAGGGGGCGGGTACTATTTAAATTTGTTTTTTTCCTGCCGGCAACGCTTCACGTGCGCGTTGGAGCGTTCGCGCATGCTCAGTGTGAAAAAAACATTGGCACTCGGCCATTTTTGTAGTTCTTTGTAGTTCTTTGTAGCTGTTTAGTTTTTGAACATTTTTTAATAAAAGTACATTGCCATCAGCACAGAGGCTTCTTGTAGCAGTGAGAAGGGTGCAGGAAGCCTCAGAAAGTTGAGGCAGCTGTTTCCCGATGACCTCCCCCTTTTGCCGTCGGGAAATGGCTCCTCAATTTCTGAGGCTTCCTGCAGCCTTCTCTCTTTCCCACCAGCCGTCTGGAACGGCTCCATTCCCTTCCCCCCCCCCGCCCCGCGTTCGGTCGGCTCCCTTCCCTTCCCTCCCCCCCCACCGCCCCCCCCACCCCCGCGTTCGGTCGGCTCCCTCCTCCCCCCCCCCCGCCCCGGGCCGCGTTCGGTCGGCTCCCTCGTCCCCCCCCCCCGCCCTCGTTCGGTCGGCTCCCTCCTCCCCCGCGCCCCCCCCCCCCCCGCCCGCGTTCGGTCGGCTCCCTCCTCCCCCGCCCGCGTTCGGTCGGCTCCCTCGTTTTGTGAGGCTTGCTGCACCATTCTTCCTGGCTGAAGCACTTTCACACAGGTAGGAAGATGGTTTATTTAATCTGTTCTTTGCTTATAAATGTTTATTCAGGTTGGATTTATTTGTATAATATTTGTATAAGTATAAATAAGGATTGATTGTAGAATTTAATGAGTTCCCTTCCCCCCCCCACTCCCCCTCCCCCCCACCTCGTTCTGGACGCCTAATTTGTAACCTGCGCCTGATTTTTTAATGTGCAGAACAGGTTTTTTCAGTTCTACAAAAATCTTCACTTGCTCCATTCTACTTTAGTTTGGAGTACGTTTTCACTGTGGAAACTTTCAAATCAGGCGTCAGTGGATGGACACGCCCCCTTTTGAAGAAAAAATTCTGTTCCAAAGTAGAACTGTTCTACCTGACTAGAACTGCAGAAAAAAAAATGTGGAGAATTGCGAATTCTAAGCTAGTCCGTTCTCCACCAGTTGCTCCTAAAAATCAGGAGCAAATCATGTGGAAACTTGGGCCCGTAAGGTGGCCTGGGTGAGGTCAGGGATTAAATCTGGGACATTACTGGTTTGTGTGGTTCAGCTCCATATGGGGCTGGATTTTAGGTCTTTTACTCCCTGGAGGGGCAGCAATGACGGTGGGAACGGTTTCCGGACTAGACGTCCAGCTCACAGTGCCCCTCTGGGAAATTAGTTGCCAGGTTTGCGGGGGCGCTGAGCAGCACTGCCCGGGAGCATCGAGCTGGTGTGGAACACCAACGGTTTCGAATGCGCTTCAATTTTAAATTGACCCTGAGCCTCTAGTGCCCCGTAGCGTGCCCTCGTGGGACCGCTGGAAAATAAGGCAGTCAGAGCTGTCCCTTAGCATTCCGCTCCACACTCAGGGCCCAGCTGATGAATTTTGGGGCTGAGGACGCAATCCATTTCCTATAAGAACATAAGAACATAAGAATTAGGAACAGGAGTAGGCCATCTAGACCCTCGAGCCTGCTCCGCCATTCAATAAGATCATGGCTGATCTGGCCGTGGACTCAGCTCCACTTACCCGCCCTCTCCCCGTAACCCTTAATTCCCTTATTGCTTAAAAATCTATCTATCTTTGACTTGAAAACATTCAATGAGCCAGCCTCAACTGCTTCCTTGGGCAGAGAATTCCACAGATTCACAACCCTCTGGGAGAAGAAATTCTTTCTCAACTCAGTTTTAAATTGGCTCCTCCGTATTTTGAGGCTGTGCCCCCTAGTTCTAGTCTCCCCCACCAACCTCTCTGCCTCTATCTTGTCTATCCCTTTCATTATTTTAAATGTTTCTATCAGATCACCCCTCATCCTTCTGAACTCCAAGGAGTAAAGACCCAGTCTACTCAATCTATCATCATAAGGTAACCCCCTCATTTCTCGAATCAGCCTAGTGAATCGTCTCTGTACCCCTTCCAAAGCTAGTATATCCTTCCTTAAGTAAGGTGACCAAAACTGCACGCAGTACTCCAGGTGCGGCCTTATCAATACCTTATACAGTTGCAGCAACACCTCCTTGCTTTTGTACTCCATCCCTTTCGCAATGAAGGCCAACATTCCATTCGCCTTCCTGATTACCTGCTGCACCTGCAAACTAACCTTTTGGGATTCATGCACAAGGACCCCCAGGTCCCTCTGCACCACAGCATGTTGTAATTTCTCCCCATTCAAATAATATTCCCTTTTACTGTTTTTTTTCCCAAGGTGGATGACCTCACACTTTCCGACATTGTATTCCATCTGCCAAACCTTAGCCCATTCGCTTAACCTATCCAAATCTCCTTGCAGCCTCTCTGAGTCCTCTACACAACCCGCTTTCCCACTAATCTTAGTGTCATCTGCAAATTTTGTTGCACTACACTCTGTCCCCTGCTCTAGGTCATCTATGTATATTGTAAACAGTTGTGGTCCCAGCACTGATCCCTGTGGCACACCACTAACCACTGATTTCCAACCGGAAAAGGACCCATTTATCCTGACTCTCTGCTTTCTGTTTGCCAGCCAATTCTCTATCCATGCTAATACATTTCCTCTGACTCCACGTACCTTTATCTTCTGCAGTAACCTTTTGTGTGGCACCTTATCGAATGCCTTTTGGAAATCTAAATACACCACATCCATCGGTACACCTCTATCCACCATGCTCGTTATATCCTCAAAGAATTCCAGCAAATTAGTTAAACATGATTTCCCCTTCATGAATCCATGTTGCGTCTGCTTGATTGCACTATTCCTATCCAGATGTCCCGCTATTTCTTCCTTAATGATAGTTTCAAGCATTTTCCCCACTACAGATGTTAAACTAACCGGCCTATAGTTACCTGCCTTTTGCCTGCCCCCTTTTTTAAACAGAGGCGTTACATTAGCTGCTCTCCAATCCGTTGGTACCTCCCCAGAGTCAAGAGAATTTTGGTAGATTATAACGAATGCATCTGCTATAACTTCCGCCATCGCTTTTAATACCCTGTGATGCATTTCATCAGGACCAGGGGACTTGTCTACCTTCAGTCCCATTAGTCTGTCCAGCACTACCTCCCTAGTGATAGTGATCATCTCAAGGTCCTCCCTTCCCACATTCCTATGACCAGCAATTTTTGACATGGTTTTTGTGTCTTCCACTGTGAAGACGGAAGCAAAATAATTGTTTAAGGTCTCAGCCATTTCCACATTTCCCATTATTAAATCCCCCTTTTCATCTTCTAATGGACCAACATTTACTTTAGTCAACATTTACCGCCCCGCCGCCATTATCGCCCCGAAATGACCAGAACTGAAAATCCAGCCCCATGATACCTTAAACAAGCAAAGCCATTGTCTAAGGAAACCTCCCAAAGCAGTTTCTCCTTTTTATGTTTCCCACAGATTAACATGCATCGAACAGGTTCCATGGCTCTGCTATTTCTGTGCTTCAACTCATTCATAATCCTTTCTCCTATGACCAGGCTGTACAATTTTCTGGTTCCATCTATCTTTCTGGCAGAATCCAGTCCTCAGTATCTGAAAAGAATACAATTAGATAAACATAAATGACACAGGCTGGTCTGTGTTGAGGGAGGCAATTTAGTGACTCCTGTCGGAAAGTGCTTGTTTCAAAAAGGCAGGGTAGGGTCTGTTGCCCAAATAAGAGTTCTATACACAAATGCACGTAGCATATGGAATAAAACAAGCGAATTAGAAGCGCAAATTCAGCTTAAAGGATACAATGTAGTCACCATCACTGAGACCTGGCTACAAACACGGCATGACTAAGAGATAAATATTCCACGTTATAAGGTCTTTACAAAGGACAGGGAAATTGGAAAAGGAGAAGGAGTGACAATATTGATAAAGTACACTATTACAGTATTAAAATGAAGGGATATCAATGAGGGTGATCAGGCAGTAGAAACTCTCTGGGCAGAATTGAGGAACAGAAAAAGATGCAAGACGTTAATGGGAGTTGTCTACAGACCTCCTGATAGCAGTCATGAAGTAGCAGTATAAATACAGAGATCAGAGAAGCTGTTGTAAAAGCAGAGTGGTAATAAAGGGAGACGTTAATTTCTCACATAGACTGGGAGACGCTGAACAGCTCGAGTCCCAAAGGCAGCGAATTTCTTGAGTGTATTTGAATCAGTTTTCTGGAATGATATATTCTTGAACAAACCAGAGGACAGGCCATACTAGATTGTGTGATGAGTAATGAGCCAGAATTAGTCAACAGTCTTCCGGTAAGGGAACACGTAGCTGACAGTGAGCATAACATGATTGAATTCGTTATTAGGTTTGAGAGGGAGAAGGGTGAGTCACAAACCAAGGTTTTAAATTTAGGTAAGGCTGACTATGAAGGGATGAGGCAGAAATCGACCACAGTGAACTGGGTGGGACTGCAGATGAACAGTTCAAGAAGTAGTTGGTACAATACAGGACCTCTACATACCCCTAAAGGGCAAGAGCTCTACTTGTGTAATTTTACAAAGAGGTGAGAGATATAAAACTAAATCTAAAAGAAAGGGCTTATACAAATGCAAAGAATAAGAACATAAAGAACATAAGAATTAGGAACAGGAGCAGGCCATCTAGCCCCTCGAGCCTGCTCCGCCATTCAATAAGATCATGGCTGATCTGGTCGTGGACTCAGCTCCACTTACCCGCCCTCTCCCCGTAACCCTTAATTCCCTTATTGCTTAAAAATCTATCTATCTTTGACTTGAAAACATTCAATGAGCTAGCCTCAACTGCTTCCTTGGGCAGAGAATTCCACAGATTCACAACCCTCTGGGAGAAGAAATTCTTTCTCAACTCGGTTTTAAATTGGCTCCTCCGTATTTTGAGGCTGTGCCCCCTAGTTCTAGTCTCCCCGACCAATGGAAACAACCTCTCTGCCTCTATCTTGTCTATCCCTTTCATGATTTTAAATGTTTCTATAAGATCACCCCTCATCCTTCTGAACTCCAACGAGTAAAGACCCAGTCTACTCAATCTATCATCATAAGGTAACCCCCTCATCTCCAGAATCAGCCTAGTGTATCGTCTCTGTACCCCTTCCAAAGCTAGTATATCCTTCCTTAATATGCCACACAACGTTATCGCTCACCTGGTTGGCTCCGTGCTGTTGGCTTTCTGGGTTTCAATTCACAGTTGCTCCTGCTGGACCTGCTCCCCCAGCCCTTATGGTAGGCCAGATACATCAGACCGAGCCCCGCTGCTGCCCCCAGACCCAACCCCAGGCTCACCCGGGGCCTGCAAACACTCAGATCCTCACTCATGGTGGTCTTTACAGCTTGTTTTGCTTCAGATTCTCAATGGCTTAATGCTGCATCACATACAGAGAGGTGAGCAAGTTGGCATTTCAAAAGGCACATGGATGTGTTATGGCATGAGATGAGGAGGGAGCTTGATGCTTGCGAGCACAAAGTGTCTGTCTCTCCCTGGTGCTGGAGGATGCTCACTTGGCACCTGCTGTTGAAGCCAGCTGTGGAGAGCCAGTGGACTGTTAGAGATATATAGAACAGCAAAGGGATACAAAGGAAGGAGTAAGAGCAGCAAAAAGGGAATATGAGAAAAAGCCTGCGAGGGATATTAGGAAACTACTAAAAGTTTTTAGAAGTACATTAAGAGAAAGAGGGTGGCTAAGGGAAATGTGGGCCCCTAAAAGGTCGGGGCTGAATTTGCCCTTTTTTAAAGAGCCGTTACTGCCTCAAAGAGGCAGTGACGGTGCGGAAAGCACTCACTGCTCGGTTGGCGCGGAGTCGCTGACAATTGCGACATTGTCCTCATTTTTTGGGGGCAGAGGATGTTCCCGCCCCGCCGGTGTTCACGCCCCGTTGACCCCTTACCCACCGGCGGCGACCCCCTTTCCACCCTGCGTGGGAAATTGCCTCATGGGAAATTGCCCCGCGGGATCAGATCGACCACCGCTCTGTGCCCCTGACAGCTTTCCCCTGTGGGAAGCTGCCTGTGGTTGGATGGCTCGTACACCCTTAAAGGGGAGGGCGCACTGCCATGGCTGCCATTTTATTTTAATTGTCGGCCGACTCCGAGGTCGGCCCAACAATGGTGGCCCTGGGTTCAACCGACTGCAAACAGGCAGCCCCGCACTCCCTCTTGGGTGCTGGACCGCTGGCCCGGCCGAAACCCTCCCTGGTGGCCCAGTGGGTGCCACTAACGTGGCTGCAGAGTTCGCAGCGGCCCTCCCCTTTAAGTGCGATGATGACACATGCCAACGTCCGTCCTGCTCCCCATGCAGTTCTGCCTTGCTGCAATCCGACTTCACCGCCCGGAACAAAAACAAAATACAAAGAGCTGAATTTCGCTCTACTCTCCACCCCATGGATTGGGGCGGAGAAAAATCTTCAAGATCGGTGAGTGTGCCCCCTTTCGGTTGGAGGGCAATTTCAGCCCCAATATTGTAATTGAAAATAAGGAAATGGCAGACTTGCTGAATAATTTCTTTGTATCAGTCTTCACAACAGAGGAAGAGGATAAATAACAACAACAGCAACAACAACTTATATTTATATAATGCCTTTACCGTAATGAAACATCCCAAGGCGCATCACAGGAGTATTGTGAGATAACATTTTAAAAAGTACTAGAGATACGAGGAAAACTAAAAACAAATCAAGGAGAGGAATTTAATAGATTTAATAGAAGTAAAGAAGTGGTAATGGAGAAAATAATGAGACTGAAGATAAACAAATCTCCAAAACCTGATAGCTCCACCCCAGGTTATTAAAAGAGGTAGGTGAGGAAATTGTAGATACTTTTGTCATGATCTTTCAAGATTCTCTTGATTCAGAATTGTCCCTTGGATTGGAAAATTACCAATGTCATTATTATTTAAGCAGGATGGGAGAGACAAATCAGGAAGTTATAGACCTATTAGTCTAATGTATGCTGTGGGGAAGATACTAGAATCTGTTATTAGGGACAGAGTGACTGGGCACTCGTATAAATATGATCTGATCAGAGAGAGCCAGCATTGATTTTTTAAGAAGGTCACTTCTGTGGTAGATAAGGAAATGTCTAGAATCATAGAATCTTGCAGCACAGAAGGAGGTCATTTGGCCTGTCATTCACGTGCTGACTGCTTGAAAGAGATCTCCAATTTAATCCCGTATGCCAGCTTTCACCCCATAACCTTGCAAATTAGTCCTCTTCAAGTACATGTCAAATTGCCTTTTAAAATTTCTTATAGAATCTGCTTCCACCACCCTTTCAGGGAGTGTGTTCCATATCTTAAAAACCCTTTGCGTGAAAAATGTCATTTCTCCTCTAGTTCTGCTGACAATTATTTTTTAATCTATGTCCTCTGATTACTTGCCAGAGGAAACAGTTTCTCCCTAGTTGCTCTATCATTTTGAATATCTCTATTGATCTCCCATTAACCTTCTCTGTTATACGCGGAACAATTCCAGCTTCTCCAATCTCTCCACATAACTGAACTCCCTCATCCACATAAATACGCACACATTACAACTGCTTCCTTGCTCTTGTTGACAACATTTTGTACAAAGATTTAGCTTTCAGGAGTTTTCCGGCCATTTCTGCAGCCTCGGAAGTCACTCAACACATTGCTAGTCACTATCACTACATTGAAGGATTGTGGTCTCCACTTTAAGTGCTATCTATTAGATCAGCATGGGTGCCACTTATGCAGTCTCATCTTAGATCTCAGAACCGGATCAAGATAAGCCACAGCACCAACAACACCAGCCACACCAGCAGCAGCAGCAGTCACAACAGCAGTAGCAGAAACAGAAGGACAGACAGGAAGGAAAAGGAGGTAGCACTGTTAATAAAGGATGGGATCAGTGCGTTAGTGAGAAACGATATTGGCTCAGAAGATCAAGATGTTGAATCAGTTTGGGTGGAGATAAGGAATAATAAGGGGAAAAAGTCACTGGTGGGCGTAGTCTATAGGCCCCCTAACAATAGCTACACCGTTGGACGGAATATAAATCAAGAAATAGTGGAGGCTTGTAAAAAAGGAACGGCAATAATCATGGGTGATTTTAACTTTTATATTGATAGAACAAAGTAAATTGGCCAGGTAGCCTTGAGGAAGAATCATAGAGTGTATCCGGGATAGTTTCAGTGAACAGTACATTGCGGAATCAACCAGGGAGCAGGCTATTTTAGGTCTGGTACTGTGTAATGAGACAGAATGAATAAATGATCTCCGAGTAAAGGATCCTCTAGGAATGAGTGACCATAACATGGTTGAATTTCAAATTCAGTTGGAAGGTGAAAAATTTGGATCTCAAGCCAGTGTCCTAAGCTTAAATAAAGGAGACTACAAAGGTATGAAGGCAGAGTCAATGACATCACTTTCCCGTGTACTATCAGCATCTCTATGAAGTCAGAGGATGATGACTCACCCCCAGGACTCTAACCCGACGAGTACAGTGAACTGAATGGCGTCTTTCAGAGGCAAGGCTGCTGCCCCGAGTCCCACAACCCTGAGTTCGCCACATGGGGCCAACTGGCTCACCCCGTGCTGGCGCTGTGGAGGAAATCACAGGGCCCACCAGTGCCGACAAAGCCTAAGGCAACCTCCCGTGGGAAGCACCCAGGTCCAGCGGGCTACCCGATCATGTAGCTGGCGCCTCCGGGGCTAATGTGATGCCACAGGGAGGGGTCGCACACACAGTGGGAGCATCTATGGATGGCACTTTAATAATGACTCCACGAGGTAAGGGTATAGTACTTGAACTGTAGTGACCTTAGTCCATTTATTGCAGCTCCTTGAGTGAGGACACAATGAGGTGAGCTCCCTTTTATACTTGGTTACCTGCAGTGTGCAGGTGACCCTTAGGTCCCCACCAGTAGCACCCTCTGGTGGTACAGGTATGATGTATACAGTGTGAAGATACATTCAGTGGTCTACCAAAATTCCCTGGATTCTGGGGAGATCCCAGTGGATTGGAAAACCGCAAATGTAATGCCTCTATTTAAAAATGTAGGCAGACAGAAAGCAGGAAACTATAGACCAGTTAGCCGAACATCGGTCATTGGGAAAATGCTGGAGTCCATTATTAAGGAAGCAGTAGCAGGACATTTGGAGAAGCATTCAATCAAGCAGAGTCAGCATGGTTTTATGAAAGGGAAATCATGTTTGACAAATTTACTGGAGTTCTTTGAGGATGTAATGAGCAGTGTGGATAAGAGGGACCAGTGGATGTGGTGTATTTGGATTTCCAGGAAGCACTTGATAAGGTGCCACATAAAAAGTTACTGCACAAGATAAATGTTCATGGGTTGGGGGTAATATGTTAGCATGGATAGTGATTTGGCTAACTAACAGAAAACAGAGAGTTGGGATAAATGGGTAATTTTTCAGTTAGCAAACAGAAACTAGTGGGGTGCCGCAGGGATCGGTGCTGGGGCCTCAACTATTTACAATCTATATTAATGACTTGGATGAAGGAACCGAGTGTAATGTAACCAAGTTTGCTGATGATACAAAGATGGGTGGGAAAGCAAATTGTGAGGAAGACACAAAAAATCTGAAAAGGGATATAGGCAGATTAAGTGAGTGGGCAAAAATTTGGCAGATGGAGTATAACGTGGGAAAATGTGAAGTTATCTACTCTGGTAGAAAAAATAGAAAAGCAAATTATAATTTAAATGAAGAAAAATTGCAAGTGCTGCAGTACATAGAGACCTGGGTGTCCTTGTGCATGAAACACAAAAAGTTAGTATGTCAGTATAACAAGTAATCAAGAAGGTAAAGGAATGTTGGCCTTTATTGCAAGGGGAATAGAGTATAAAAGCAGAGACATCCTACTACAACTGTACAGGGTATTGTTGAGGCCACATCGAGAGTACTGTGTACAGTTTTGTACAGTTTTGGTCTCCATATTTAAGGAAGGAGATACTTGCATTGGAGGCTGTTCAGAGAAGGTTCACTAGGTTGATTTCGGAGATGACAGCGTTGACTTATGAAGATAGTTTTAGTAATTTGGGCCCATACTCATTGGAGTGCAAAAGAATGAGAGGTGATCTTATCGAAACATATAAGATAATGAGGGGGCTCGACAATGTGGATGCAGAGAGGATATTTCCACTCATTGGGGAAACTAAATCTAGGGAATATAGTCTCAGAATAAGGGGTCCCCCATTTAACACTGAGATGAGGAGGAATTTTTTCTCTCAGAGGGTTGTAAATCTATGGAATTCTCTGCCCCAGAGAGCTGTGGATGCTGGGTCATTGAATATATTTATGGCAGAGATAGACAGATTTTTGAACGATAAGGGAATAAAGGATTATGGGGAGCTAGCAAGGAAGTAGAGATGAGTCCATGATCAGATCAGCCATGATCTTATTAAATGGTGGAGTAGGCTTGAGGGACCAAATGGCCTGCTCCTGCTCCTATATCATATGTTCTTATGTTCTTAATGAACAACAGCAGCCTTCTCCTCAATGACTCAATGCTCCACATGAGAGAGGGGTCAGCACAGGTATGTACCGCGCTGGAGATACCCCCAACACAGGTTATACAGACAGAGGGTGAGCTTCCCGGACATGATTGAGTTGCACTGGTTCAGGAGGCTCAGGCTATTGCGCCAGGTCATCACAGACATTTGTAGCTTGCTGAAACAAGACCTCGTGCCCAGAGGACATGGGTGGACACATCTTAACAGTGGCTGTCAAAGTCACCACCACCCTCAACCACTTTGCCTCAGGCTCCTTCCATGGATCTGCAGCAGACATTTGCAGGATCTCGCAGTTGGCCTCCCACTGATGCATCACCCAGGTGACCGATGTCATGTTTCACAAGTCAACCAATTATGTAAACTTTGGCACTGATGAAGCCAGCATTACTAAGCGGGTGCTCAGCTTTACAGCACTGGCTGGCTTTCCACAGGAGCAGGGCATCATCGACTGAACACATGTGGCCATCAAATCACCCCATCATAACCCAGGCATGTTTGTGAACTGCAAGGGCTTCCACTCCCTCAATGTCTGCAACCATAAAAAGATTATCATGCAAGTGTGTGCCAGATTCCCTGGGAGATGTTATGACTCTCATGCTGCACCAGTCCACCCTCCCTCAGCTATTTGCTCCTGCTAACAGACTTACCGGTCGGCTACTTGGAGACAAGGGCTATGCACTGAAGATGTGGCTGATGACACCCTTGAGGAGGCCAAGCAATGAGACCGAGGAGCATTATAATGACAGCCACATGTTGAGTAGATGTGTCATAGAACAAGCAATCGGCATGAGGAAGATGCATTTCAGATGCCTTGACAGATCTGGAGGAGCCCTTCAGTACATACCAGCCAGAGGCTACAGAATCATCATCGTATGCTGCACGCTGCACAACATAGTGCAGCAGCGAGGATTAGAGCTGTAGAGAGAGCAGGACGCAGAATGCACAACCTCTTCAGAGGAGGAGGAACAGGCGGAAGACGAGGAGTAGGAGGAGGAGGAGGAACCTGAGGTGAAGATGGCACCAGCAGTGGCGCACATTGCGGCCCAGGAGGCCCAGGATGGCTTCATAATGGCCAGGTTTACTTAACTTGCACCAGTGCACCCATATGGCTCCCAGATGTTGTAGTAACATCCGCAGCCCCCACTCCACCAACAACATCACAAAGTAGTGCGACAATGAACACGCCATTTTTCTCACCCAAACCCCCAATTCTAGAGGTTAAGTAATGTCTCACCATTCACTCCAAGTGATAAAGCCACTTCCCAGGTAGCATGCAGAAATGGACGAGACGGGAATGTTGTGCAAAGAAATACATTTATGTGCGTTATAATATAACTGAAACTTAACATTAACATTTTGTCATACACCCATGTGCATATCTTTGTGCATGTAGGATTGAGTCATTTTTCGGTTCCGCGTGCTTCTATGTGGTGCAACCCCTGTGGCTTCAGCATAGGTAGAGGCGGGCTGCTCACTTCCCTGCTGCAACTGTTTTGACACTTTTGGCAGATATCCTCTGGGCTTTGGAGCCTGTGGGTGCCCTGCCAAAGACTGCTCCTCCTACAACTATGCTGGGGCAGATTAGACCACCGGGATCCGAGGCAGCATGTGGGGCTCTGACTGAAGCGGATCTACGGGTGAGAAGTGGAAGCGTTTTGATAAGAGCCCCCATTTCCATGTCCCCTCTCAGCATTATCCATCTCATGGGCCACCTGCACTTCCCTGCTAGCAAGGAGCTGGAGATCACCAAGCTGACCATCAATGGGGCGATGAACACCCAAGACTATTTTAGTATTCCTTCTTGAGGTGCGGTCAATGAGTGTCTGCAATCTGTTGTTCACAGCAAGCATGTTCTCCTTGGATTGGCGCACTTGTTGTTCCATGCAGGTGGCCAGCCTTTCCATGGAGCAGCACATCGTCGCCATCGTCTGTGAGATGGAAGTGCTCATGTTAGAGATGGACTCCTCCATTCTCTGTACAGTCGCACACATCGCGGCTACAAAAGTTGCCAGACACTTGCGTATTTGGTGCTGCCCCTCCAAGATCACCCTCTGTGTTGATGGCCCCCAAGGTTCAGCATCTGCAGAGCTTGGAACGTCCTGCATCCTCGGCGAGGAGTCTCCACTACTGTCCCTGTCTCCACCATCTACTCTTGCTCACTTGTGATGTGTGAGACACCAGTTGACAACACTACCCTATCTCTCACACAAGTGTCAGTGGTGGTTAGTCAGATGGGAATGTGAGTAGGTACATAGACCGAGAGGGATGGGTACACCTGTAAGGTAGGTTGGCGTGAGGAGTGATGTGCTGGAGTAGGCTTGGGAAGGCAGAGTGATGGGGTTGGGAGTGACACGCACATCAGGATTTAGGTGAACGCAGCATTGTGCTCACCTTTCCTGACTTCTTTAGATCATTAAATCTTTTGCGGCACTGGATATACATTCACCTCAGGACATCTCTGCTGCTGACCTCCTCCGCGATCTCTAGCCATGCCCTCTTGGTGTCTCTGGTTGGTCTTTTGCACCCATCCCCAGGGAAGAGGACCTCTCTGCGTGCTCTGACTCTCTGGACCAGCACCTCCAGTGAGGCATCAGGGAATCTTGGTGCAGCCTTCTGTGATTGTGACTCCAGGACCCCCACAAATCTCAGTGATATGCAACAATTTGTAGTTCTCCCAAACATCTTTACCTCCCCTAAAACAACCTATAACTGGGATGTGTGCAAGGCTGCTTTAAATATCCACGCTGAAAACGAGTCGTTGATGATTTCATCAGACCTGCTCTATTTAATTGGGCCAGAAAATCCACTTGTGGCTGGAAAGTTAGTATAGGAGGGAGGGCTTTAAATTCTTAAGGCATTGGGACCGCTTCTGGGGTAGATGGGACCTGTATTAACTGAACGGGTTGCACCTCAACAGCGCCAGGGCCAATATCCTCAAGGGGAGTTTTGCTAGTGCTGTTGGGGAGAGTTTAAACTAGCTTGGCAGGGGGATGGAAACCTGAGAACAAATTCAAAAGGGAAGGAAGTAAAGCAGAAATTGGATAGCAAGAATCCAGAAAGCGAATCTGTAAGACAGAGGAAACAAGACTTAGCAAGTAGTAAGCAAGGAGGTCTTCCTGTGCTGAATGATATATACTTTAATGCAAGGAGTATAGCGAATAAGGCGGATGAGCTAAGAGCACAGGTAGACACTTGGGATTATGTCATGTATGTATGCTTGGGTTTACTAGCCACCAGGTGGCACCACTGTCGGAGGTCATTGGGCTGTGCGCAAGTGTGTGCGGCCCAGGTATAAAAGGCCAGCTATCTTGTAATGTCATCACTTTGGGCCCTAATAAAGTAGATCCAGGTTTGTACCTGTTCAGAGAATACAGTATTCAGTCTATTGAGTTATTGCATACACAACATTTGGCTATGAGGCAACAAGAACCTTCGCATGCAAAAATGAGCACAATTGGAATTCTGGAGCGATTCGTGGAGGGAGAAGATTGGGCAGACTTTGTAGCCCAATTGAACCAGTACTACGTGGCCAACAAAATGGAGAAAGAGGCAGACGCAGTTCGTCGCAGGACGGTCCTCCGCACGGTTTGTGGTCCGAAAATCTATGGACTCATAAAGAATCTCCTCTCGCCCTTAGGTCCAACGGACAAGGACTATGAAACATTGTGTGCTGTGGTATATGACCATCTTAAACCAGATGAAGGCATCATCATTTCAAGATATCACTTTTATACGCATGTTCATTCTGAGGGACAGGATGTATTGGAATACGTTGCCGACCTAAGACGTCTAGCTGGACCATGTAAGTTCAAAAATGCATTGGCAGACAGGTTGCGGGACTTCGTTGTAATCGGCATCAACCACAAGGAGATCCTGTGTAAGCTACTGACGGTGGAGACGCTGGATTTGAGCAAGACCATCACGATTGCCCAATCATGCATGACGACGGACAAAAGCTTAAAGCAGATATCATTGAAAAATCGAAACTCGGCAAGTACCATAAACAAGATAGTATTTTCGTTTGGCAGAGCTGCATATGGCAGGGCCTACCCGACTGCATACGCAAAACTTGTGGCTGCTCAAAGTCCACCAACGGGAATGAATCCGACATCACCGTGTTGGCGTTGTGGAGGAAATTATCGGCATCATCAGTGTCGTTTTAAACAGTATATTTGTAAAGGCTGGTCAAGACTGGGGCATCTCCAGCGCATGTGTCCGCAACTGAGCAAGCGTGCTACGACACACCACATGGAGGATGATGACCAGTCGAGCGCGGATCTGGATATGCAATCCGAGATACCAGAGGAGGAAGTGTATGGATTGTATTCGTTCCTGACAAAGAGCCAACCGATAATGATTAATGTAAAACTTAATGGTGTGCCGGTATCGATGGAATTGGACAAGGGTGCAAGTCAATCAATAATGAGCCAGAGGAGATTCGACAGGCTGCAGGCTGTGTGATACTAAGGCTGTGAGGCCTAAGCTGAGTCCAGTCAATGCCACGTTGCGTACGTACACTAAAGAACTCATAACGGTGATTGGCAGTGTAGTAATCAAGGTGTCGTATGATGGTGCGGTTCATGATTTACCGTTATGGATTGCTCCAGGCAATGGTCCAATGCTGTTTGGCAGGAACTGGTTAGAAAAAATCAAATGGAACTGGAACGAGATCAAAGCGTTGTCGTCGGAGGAAGATACTCCATGTGCTCAAGTGCTGAGCAAGTTCCCCGCGCTGTTTGAACCAGGCATCAACAATTTCACGGGAGCCAAGGTGCAAATCCACATGGACTCGGATGCAAGGCCTGTCCATCATAAAGCTCGGGCAGTTCTGTACATGATGAGGGAGAAGGTCGAAGTCGAACTGGGCAGTCTCCAGCGTGAAGGGATCATATCACCAGTCGAATTTAACAAATAGGCCAGCCCCATTGTTCCCATGTTGAAAAGTGATGGCACTGTCAGGATTTATGGAAACTACAAGGTTGCGATCAACTGGGTTTCGAAACAGGATCAATACCCGTTACCGAAGGCTGATGACCTGTTTGCAATGCTAGACGGGGGGAAGTCATTCACAAAACTGGATCTGATGTCGGTCTACATGACACAGGAGCTGGTTGAGATGTCGAAGAAACTTATGTGCATCAACACTCATAAAGGACAGTTTATTTACAACAGGGGTCCTTTTGGAATTCACTCGGCTGCAGCCATATTTCAGAGGAATATGGAGAGTCTACTGAAGTCCGTCCCCAGAACTGTCATGTTCCAAAATGACATACTGGTCACAGGTCGTGACTCCATCGAACATCTGAACAACCTGGAAGAGGTTTTACATTGTCTGGACAAAGTGGCACTGAGAATTGTGCCGATGCTTTGCGCCACCTGCCATTGCCCACACCGAAGGTGGAAACGCCACAACCGGCAGACCTACTATTTGTCATGGATGCTTTTGAAAATGAAGGAACTCCTGTCACGGCCCAACAAGTTAAGACCTGGATCATCCAGAACCCGATACTATCGGTTGTGAAACATTGTGTCCTGAGTGGTGATTGGTCTGCCATACCCAAGAAAATGTGTGAGGAGACCAAACCTTATATCCGTCGCAAAGATGAACTATCCATTCAATCAGATTGTATACTGTGGGGTAATCGTGTTGTTATGCCCAAGAAAGGCAGAGAGAAATTTGTGCATGATCTTCATTGCATGCATCCCGGTATTGTCATGATGAAAACCATTGCCAGGTCTCATGTATGGTGGCCTGGAATTGACTCTGATCTGGAATCATGTGTGCATCAGTGCAACACTTGATGCAGCTTAATAAAGCACCAACGGAATCGCCGCTGAGTCTGTGGCCGTGGCCATCGAAACCATGGTCCAGGATCCACATAGGCTTTGCAGGTCCCTTCCTGGGAAAGATGTTCTTCATTGTGGTGGATGATTATTCCAAGTGGATAGAGTGTACAATCATGTCATCCAGCACATCCACAGCTACCATTGAGAGCCTTCATGTCATGTTTGCTACGTATAGTCTGCCTGACATCGTTGTAAGCAACAATGGATCTTGCTTCACCAGTATAGAGTTTCAAGAGTTCATGAAACTCAATGATATCAAACATGTGAGGTCAGCACCATTCAAACCCGCATCAAATGGACAAGCAGAGCGTCCAGTCCAAATCATCAAGCAGAGTATGAAACGTGTAACTCAAGGTACACTGCAAACTCGCTTGTCACGCATATTGCTTGGTTACAGGACAAGATTCGATACGCTTACCGGGGTCTCCCCTGCTGAACTATTGATGAAGAGAGATCTCAAGATCAGGCTCTCTCTTGCCCACTCTTACTTGAATAATCGTGTTGAATACAGATGTCAAAGTCAGCAAGGGTATCATGATCGTGCTACTGTATCATGCGACATTTCTATCAATGATCCTGTGTATGTACTGAATTATAGTCAAGGTCCCAAATGGATCGCCGGTACTGTTATGGCCAAGGAGGGTAACAGAGTGTTTATCATTAAGCTCAAGAATGGGCAAACATGCAGGAAACACATCGATCAGATAAAGTTGCGGCACACGGATGAACCAGAACAGTCTGAGGAAGACACAATCAATGACCAACCAACCTACCCTCAGTCATCAGAGGACTCCGCTATCATCAATGAATCTGGACTTTCAATCCCTGACATGGTCATTGCCACTCCCATCAGATCGGCTACCCAGCCGCCAGTCATAACACACTCAGAACGTTCACCCAAGGCTGGAGTTGAATTGAGACGGAAAGCCCCCGAAAGTCTCAATTCGTAAAAATACCGCTACTAATATCTTAAAGGGGGATATTGTCATGTATGTATGCTTGAATTTACTAGCCACCAGGTGGCGCCACTGTCGGAGGTCATTGGACTTGGCGCATGTGCGTGCAGCCCAGGTATAAAAGGCCAGCCGTCTTGTAATGTAATCACTTTGGGCCCTAATAAAGTAGAGACAGGTTTGTACACAACAGAGTATGACATTCTAGCCATTACAGAAACATGGCTGAAAGAGGGGCATGTTTGGCAGTTCAATATTCCTGGCTACAGGATTTTTAGACAGAGAGGGGGGTAAAAAGGGGGCGGACGGTGTTCGCGTTACTGATTAAAGAAACTATTAGAGCGGTGAGGTGGGATGATATGTTAGAGGGATCATCAAATGAGGCCATATGGGTCGAATTGAAAAATAAAAAAGGGGCGATCATACTGCTGGGCGTGTATTATAGACCCCGAAACAGTGGGAAGGTGATAGAGGAGCAAATATGTAGGCAAATTGCTGTGAACTCCAAAAACCATAGGGTAGTAATAGTAGGGGATTTTAACTATCCAAATATTGATTGGGACAAATTTAATGTGAAGGGTATAGAGGGTGCGGAATTCTTGAAATGCTCTCAAGAGAACTTTTTCAGTCAGTATGTTGCAAGCCCAACACGGGAGGGGGCAGTCTTGGATTTAGTTTTGGGAAATGAAGCTGGGCAGGTTGAAGGGGTATTAGCGGGAGAACACTTGGGTGCCAGTGACCATAATTCAGTCATATTCAAGTTGTTTATGGATAAGGACAAGGATAGGCCTGGAATAAAAGTTCCAAATTGGGGAAAAACTAATTTTGCTAAGTTAAGGAATGATTTGGCTATAGTGGACTGGAAACAGATACTTGTGGGTAAATTAGTGGGAGGCATTTAAGAAGGAGATCCAGGAGGCTCAGGCCAAACATGTACCCTTAAAGAAAAAGGATAGGAAAAATAATTCTAGAGCCCCCTGGATGTCTAGGGACTTACAGGGTAGGATTAAGAAAAGAAGGGATGCTTATGTCATATACAAATGGCTAAATATTATAGAATATTTAGAAGAATATAGAAAGTTGAGAGATAAAATTAAAAATGATATTAGGAATGCTAAGATAGAGCACGAGAAATTCTTGGCCAGTAAAATTAAGGAAAATCCTAAGATGTTCTATAAATATATTAAGAATAAGAGGGTAACTAAAGAAAGGATAGGGCCTATTAGAGACCATGAGGGTAATCTTGGTGTGGAGGCGGAAGATATTAGTAAGATTCTTAAGGAATACTTTGCATCTGTTTTCAATAAAGGAAACGGGCAATGCAGATACTCCTATAAAGGAGGAGTGTGATATTCTGGATGAAATAAATATAGTGAGAGAGGAAATATTAAGGGGTTTAGCAGCTTTGAAAGTGGATAAGTCCCCAGGCCCGGATGAAATGCATCCCAGGCTGTTGAGCGAAGTAAAAGAGGAAATAGCAGAGGGCTTGACCATCATTTTCCAGTCCTCTTTGGATCTGGGCATGGTACCGGAGGATTGGAGGACTGCTAATGTAGTACCCTTGTTTAAGAAGGGAGAAAGGGATAGGCCGAGTAATTACAGGCCTGTCAGCCTAATCTCAGTGGTTGAAAATTATTGGAAAAAATCCTGAAAAATAGGATAAATCTACATTTGGAAAGGCAATGATTAATTAGGGACAGTCAGCACGGATTCGTTAAGTGAAGATCGTGTTTAACTAACCTGATTGAATTTTTTGAGGAGGAAACCGAGAGGGTTAATGAGGGTAGTGTGTACGATGTAGTATAGAAACATAGAAACATAGAAAATAGGTGCAGGAGTAGGCCATTCGGCCCTTCTAGCCTGCACCGCCATTCAATGAGTTCATGGCTGAACGTGCAACTTCAGTACCCCATTCCTGCTTTCTCACCATACCCCTTGATCCCCCTAATAGTAAGGACTTCATCTAACTCCTTTTTGAATATATTTAGTGAATTGGCCTCAACAACTTTCTGTGGTAGAGAATTCCACAGGTGCACCACTCTCTGGGTGAAGAAGTTTCTCCACATCTCGGTCCTAAATGGCTTGCCACTTATCGTTAGACTGTGACCCCTGGTTCTGGACTTCCCCAACATTGGGAACATTCTTCCTGCATCTAACCTGTCTAAATCCATCAGAATTTTAAATGTTTCTATGAGGTCCCCTCTCATTCTTCTGAACTCCAGTGAATACAAGCCCAGTTGATCCAGTCTTTCTTGATAGGTCAGTCCTGCCATCCCGGGAATCAGTCTGGTGAACCTTCGCTGCACTCCCTCAATAGCAAGAATGTCCTTCCCCAGGTTAGGAGACCAAAACTGTACACAATACTCCAGGTGTGGCCTCACCAAGGCCCTGTACAACTGTAGCAACACCTCCCTGCCCCTGTACTCAAATCCCCTCGCTATGAAGGCCAACATGCCATTTGCTTTCTTAACCGCCTGTTTTACGTGCATGCCAACCTTCAATGACTGATGTACCATGACACCCAGGTCTCGTTGCACCTCCACTTTTCCTAATCTGTCACCATTCAGATAATAGTCTGTCTCTCTGTTTTTACCACCAAAGTGGATAACCTCACATTTATCCACATTATACTTCATCTGCCATGCATTTGCCCACTTACCTAACCTATCCAAGTCGCTCTGCAGCCTCATAGCATCCTCCTCGCAGCTCACACTGCCACCCAACTTAGTGTCATCTGCAAATTTGGAGATATTACATTTAATCCCCTCGTCTAAATCATTAATGTACAGTGTAAACAGCTGGGGCCCCAGCACAGAAACTTGCGGTACCCCACTAGTCACTGCCTGCCATTCTGAAAAGTCCCCATTTACTCCTACTCTATGCTTCCTGTCTGACAACCAGTTCTCAATCCATGTCAGCACACTACCCCCAATCCCATGTGCTTTAACTTTGCACATCAATCTCTTGTGTGGGACCTTGTCGAAAGCCTTCTGAAAGTCCAAATACACCACATCAACTGGTTCTCCCTTGTCCACTCTACTGGAAACATCCTCAAAAAATTCCAGAAGATTTGTCAAGCATGATTTCCCTTTCACAAATCCATGCTGACTTGGACCTATCATGTCACCTCTTTCCAAATGCGCTGCTATGACATCCTTAATAATTGATTCCATCATTTTACCCACTACCGATGTCAGGCTGACCGGTCTATAATTCCCTGTTTTCTCTCTCCCTCCTTTTTTAAAAAGTGGGGTTACATTGGCTACCCTCCACTTGATAGGAACTGATCCAGAGTCAATGGAATGTTGGAAAATGACTGTCAATGCAACCGCTATTTCCAAGGCCACCTTCTTAAGTACTCTGGGGTGCAGTCCATCAGGCCCTGGGGATTTATCGGCCTTCAATCCCATCAATGTCCCCAACACAATTTCCCGACTAATAAGGATTTCCCTCAGTTCCTCCTCCTTACTAGACCCTCTGACCCCTTTTATATCCAGAAGGTTGTTTGTGTCCTCCTTAGTGAATACCGAACCAAAGTACTTGTTCAATTGGTCTGCCATTTCTTTATTCCCCGCTATGACTTCCCCTGATTCTGACTGCAGGGGATCTACGTTTGTCTTTACTAACCTTTTTCTCTTTACATATCTATAAAAACTTTTGCAATCCGTCTTAATGTTCCCTGCAAGCTTCCTTTCGTACTCCATTTTCCCTGCCCTAATCAAACCCTTTGTCCTCCTCTGCTGAGTTCTAAATTTCTCCCAGTCCCCAGGTTTGCTGCTATTTCTGGCCAATTTGTATGCCACTTCTTTGGCTTTAATACTAACCCTGATTTCCCTTGATAGCTACGGTTGAGCCACCTTCCCTTTTTTATTTTTATGCCAGACAGGAATGTACAATTGTTGTAGTTCATCCATGCAGTCTCTAAATGTCTGCCATTGCCCATCCACAGTCAACCCCTTAAGTATCATTCGCCAATCTATCCTAGCCAATTCACGCCTCATACCTTCAAAGTTACCCTTCTTTAAGTTCTGGACCATGGTCTCTGAATTAACTGTTTCATTCTCCATCCTAATGCAGAATTCAACCATATTATGGTCACTCTTCCCCAAGGGGCCTCGCACAACGAGATTGCTAATTAATCCTCTCTCATTGCACAACACCCAGTCTAAGATGGCCTCCCCCCTAGTTGGTTCCTCGACATATTGGTCTAGAAAACCATCCCTTATGCACTCCAGGAAATCCTCCTCCACCGTCTTGCTTCCAGTTTGGTTAGCCCAATCTATGTGCATATTAAAGTCACCCATTATAATTGCTGCACCTTTATTGCATGCACCCCTAATTTCCTGTTTGATGCCCTCCCCAACATCACTACTACTGTTTGGAGGTCTGTACACAACTCCCACTAATGTTTTTTGCCCTTTGGTGTTCTGCAGCTCTACCCATATAGATTCCACATCATCCAAGCTAATGTCCTTCCTAACTATTGCATTAATCTCCTCCTTAACCAGCAATGCTACCCCACCTCCTTTTCCTTTTATTCTATCCTTCCTGAATGTTGAATACCTCTGGATGTTGAGTTCCCAGCCCTGATCATCCTGGAGCCACGTCTCTGTAATCACAATCACATCATATTTGTTAACATCTATTTGCACAGTTAATTCATCCACTTTATTACGGATACTCCTTGCATTAAGACACAAAGCCTTCAGGCTTGTTTTTTTAACACCCTTTGTCCTTTTAGAATCTTTGCCTTGGGTTTCTCTGCCCTCCACTTTTCCTCATCTCCTTTCTGTCTTTTGCTTTTGTCTGCTTTTTGTTTCCCTCTGTCTCCCTGCATTGGTTCCCATCCCCCTGCCATATTAGTTTAACTCCTCCCCAACAGCACTAGCAAACACTCCCCCTCGGACATTGGTTCCGGTCCTGCCCAGGTGCAGACCGTCCGGTTTGTACTGGTCCAACCTCCCCAGAACCGGTTCCAATGCCCCAGGAATTTGAATCCCTCCCTGCTGCACCACTGCTCAAGCCACGTATTCATCTGCGCTATCCTGTGATTCCTACTCTGACTAGCACGTGGCACTGGTAGCAATCCCGAGATTACTACTTTTGAGGTCCTACTTTTTAATTTAGCTCCTAGCTCCTTAAATTCGTTTCGTAGGACTTCATCCCTTTTTTTACCTATGTCGTTGGTACCAATGTGCACCACAACAACTGGCTGTTCTCCCTCCCTTTTTAGAATGTCCTGCACCCGCTCCGAGACATCCTTGACCCTTGCACCAGGCAACATACCATCCTGGAGTCTCGGTTGCGGCCGCAGAAACGCCTATCTATTCCCCTTACAATTGAATCCCCTATCACAATCACTCTCCCACTCTTTTTCCTGCCCTCCTGTGCAACAGAGCCAGCCATGGTGCCATGAACTTGGCTGCTGCTGCCCTCCCCTGATGAGTCATCCCCCCCAACAGTACCCAAAGCAGTGTATCTGTTTTGCAGGGGGATGACCACAGGGGACTCCTGCACTACCTTCCTTGCACTGCCCTTCCTGCTGTTCTTCCATTCCCTATCTGGCTGTGGACCTTTACCTGCGGTACGACCAACTCGCTACATGAGCTACTCACGTCATTCTCAGCATCGTGGATGCTCCAGAGTGAATCCACCCTCAGCTCCAAC
The DNA here is from genome assembly GCF_044704955.1 of Pristiophorus japonicus. Taxonomy (NCBI): domain Eukaryota; kingdom Metazoa; phylum Chordata; class Chondrichthyes; family Pristiophoridae; genus Pristiophorus; species Pristiophorus japonicus. The sequence continues at coordinate 115,829,188 of NC_091978.1, read as the reverse complement.
TCTGCAATGCGGTCCATCAGGAGCTGGAGGCTGATACACTTCCCGCACACGTAGTCGTCAGGAACACTGGTGTTGTCCCTGAGTTCCCACATGGTACAGGAGGAGCATAACACGTATATATGGACTTTAGCAAGGATTTTGATAAGGTCCCACATGATAGAGTGGTCATGAAGGCTAATGCCCATGGGATCCAGGGCACAGTGGCAAGTTGGATCCAAAATTGTCTTGGATGTAGGAAGCAAAGTATAATGATTGATGGATGTTTTTGTGACTGGAAGGATGTTTCCAGTGGGGTTCCACAGGGCTCAGTACTGGATCCCTTGCTTTTTGTGATATGTATCAACGATTTAGATTTGAATATAGAGAGTATGATTAAGAAGTTTGCAGATGACACTAAAATTGGCTGTGTGGTTGATAATGGAGAGGAAAGTCATGGGCTGCAGGAGGATATCAATCTACTGATCAGGTGGGCAGAGCAGTGGCAAATGGAATTTAATTCAGAGAAGTTTGAGGTGATGCACTTTGGGAGGGCTAATAAGGAAAGGGTATACATATTAAGCGGTAGGCCACTTAATAGTGTAGATGAACAAAGGGACCTTGGAGTGCTTGAACACAGATCCCTGAAAGTTGCAGGCCAGGTGGATAAGGTGGTTAAGAAGGCATACGAAATGCTTGCCTTTATTGGCCAAGGCATAGAATATAAGAGCAGGGAGGTTATGCTTAAATTGTATAATACTTTGGTTAGGCCATGGCTGGAGTACTGCGTGCAGTTTTGGTTGCCGTATTATAGGAAGGACGTGATTGTACTAGAGGGGGTGCAGAGGAGATTTACTAGGATGCTGCTGGAATGGAGAATCTTAGTTATGAGGACAGATTGGATTGGCTGGGTTTGTTCTCATTGGAACAGAGGAGGTTGAGAGGAAACCTCATTGAGGTGTATAAAATATTGAGGGGCCTGGACATAGTGGATAGTAAGGGCCTATTTCCATTGGTGGAAGGGTGTATTATGAGGGGGATAGTTTTAAGGTGGTTGGTGGAAGGTTTAGAGGGGATTTGAGGGGAGGGGGGCTTATTTACGCAGAGGGTTTGGAGATCTGGAACTCGCTGCCTGGAAGAGTGTTGGATGCAGAAACCCTCAGCACTTTTAAGAGATGGTTGGATGGACACTTAAAGTGTCGTAACCTGCAGGGTTACGAACCCAGAGCTGGTAATTGGAATTAGACTGGATGACCTTTTGTTGGACGGCGCAGATATAATGGTAAGTACTGCAGGGAATCAAATGCGGCCAGGGTGATCCCCTGGACTCGCGTAGATGGGTCGGAGAGGAATTTTCTAGATCTTTTCCCTCCAAATTGGCCTAGGTTTTTATCTAATTTTTGCCTCTCCCAGGAGATCACATGGCTCCAGTTGGGATGGAGTGTAGATTGTTTCAGTATAAGAGATGTCGCAGTTGTGTCGGGCAGACTGGTTGGGCTGGGTACTCTTTGCCTTTCCATCATTGTTCGTAGGTTTATATGTAACCTTTAGGGTTGCTGACCAAGGGCCGTGCGGCTTTTTGTCGGCCGACACCGACACGATGGGCCGAAATGGTCTCCTTCTGCACTGTAAATTTCTACATTTCTAAAATTTCTATGTTTCTATGACTCTTTCAATTGATGCAATTGAGTTAAACGTGCACTGCAGAACCGCTGTTGAAAAGTTTGGCATGGCACCCGCCCCGATACTCAGGTAACGATTCCGGCTATGGAGTGGAGATACAGATCAGCCATGATCGAATTGAATGGCAGATTAGGCTCACGGGGCTGAATTGCTTATTCCTGTTCCTATGTTCCTGTGGAATTTGCGTGAGGACCGGATCAGGCTCATCTGAGATGCTAACCATCGCCAAAATGCCTGGTGATGGTCACTCTTTAAGCCTAAGCTTAAATCTGAAGAATGGCCACGTGGGGAAGGTACTGCAGAGGGGTTGGGTGAGTGGAACTGTAGTCTAACAAGCCGAGGAGACAGAGCCCCAATTATAATCCTGACCACACGGCAGGAATGGTGCGGGTGGGGTGTTAAAATTCTGGGCACGTTGAACGCACTACGTTCCCAGTGTTCCCACCCCCGCTGCTTTCGACTTTCGGGAGCAAGGAGACCAACCGCCACAGGCAGGCGGGGGTCCGATGACATAATTTTAACTCTGAAATATAAGGTTCATGCTAAGTGACTGAGCTGTCTGAAAAAGCTGTTGACAAGCAGCATGGTGCCAGAAGAGGTCCAGGTAAGTTTTCATTCTATAAAATACCGGTAAGTTTCCTTGTGGCTCAGGAGGAGCAGGAGTGTTCCTTCTTGCCCAACACAGAAACTTTGGGACTCCTCTGTCACGGCCTATTACCCCTCCAGCCAGTCACGATTGGCCGAGTGCTCCCCCCCACTCGCCTCACCCCCAACCCCATCCTTTCCAGGGACTGTTTCCCGTGAGTCCCCACTGGAGTCCAACTCCCACAATTCATGCTCCCACCCGCTGGTGTTGCTGTCATTCTGCCAACTTTGAGCGGGACAACAGTTCACCTTTATTTAAATGAGGCCCAAGAGTGAAAATTAAGCTGAGCACTCAGGCAGTGTTTCCCAACCACCCTGAGTTAAAATCAGGGGCTATGAGGAGTAATTTTACTGTTTACACTGATAGTCATGGGCAGTGTGTGCCTGAATTTCCATTATGTGTCTTTGGCATATCACACTAGATGTTATTCATTTCCTTTATAATTTTACAGGATGTGATGTCCGATCACATCAGACTGCCACCAACCTCCACACTTAATATTAAATGAATATCTTTAGCAATTGAGATTGTGAATATTATACCAAGAAATGAATGACTATTTCCTTCACACTAAAACCAGAGCTGGACTTTTGGGATTTTGTCTTTGAGTAATGTTTGAATAATTCACCGGAGATTATGTTATTAATATAGAAAAACAAAGTCTAAGAAATTGCAGTGCCAGAAAGAAGATAACTTTTTTTTATTCGTTCATGGGATGTGGGCGTCGCTGGCTAGGCCAGCATTTATTGTCCATCCCGAATTGCCCTTGAGAAGGTGTTGGTAAGCCGCTTTCTTGAACTGCTGCAGTCCGTGTGGTTAGGGAGGGAGTTCTAGGATTTTGACCCAGTGACGATAAAAGAACAGCGATATATTTCCAAGTCAGGATGATGTGTGACTTGGAGGGAAACTTGGAAGTGGTGGTGTTCCCATGCGCCTGCTGCCCTTGTCCTTCTAAGTGGTAGAGGTCACGGGTTTGGGAGGTGCTGTCGAAGAAGCCTTGGCGAGTTGCTACATTGCCTCTTGTAGATGGTACACACGGTGATGGAGTGAGTGAATATTTAAGGTGGTGGATGGGGTGCCAATAAAGTGGGCGGCTTTGTCCTGAATGGTGTCGATCTTCTTGAGAGTTGTTGGAGCTGCACTCATCCAGGCAAGTGGAGAGTATTCCATCACACTCCTGACTTGTGCCTTGTAGATGGTGGAAAGGCTTTGGGGAGTCAGGAGGTGAGACACTCACCACAGAAAGCCCAGCCTCTGGCTTGCTCTTGTTGCCACAGTATTTAAGTGGCTGATCCAGTTAAATTTTGGTCAAGGGTGACCCCCAGGATGTTGATGGTGAGGGATTCGGCGATGGTCATGCCTTTGAATGTCAAGGGCTTGTTGGAGATGGTCCTTGCCTGGCACTTGCGTGGCGTGAATGTTACTTACCACTTATCAGCCGAAGCCTGAATGTCATCCAGGTATTGTTATCTGAGGAGTTGTGAATGGCACTGAACATTGTGCAGTTATCAATAAACATCCCCACTTCTGACCTTATGATGGAGGGAAGGTTATTGATGAAGCAGCTCAATATGGTTGGGCCTGGGACACTGCCCTGAGGAACTCCTACAGTGATGACATGTAACCTACCGAGTGTCCCTAAAGGATATAGAGGGAAAAATTTGCATTGATTGTGCCACCCGTTAGTGCCCCCAGGGGGCGCTAACAGGACGCAAACGAATTCCCACCCGGGGGTTGGGGGCGCTTCCACCTCCCACAAAATTGTGCGGATGTTAGCGGAGGCACAAACCGGCAATGCCCCGCTCCCACCGGTTGTGCCCCACTTCCGTCGGTAGTGTCCTGGACCGCTGCATCAGTGATGATGACGTCATCACCATGTGCAGCGACCCGTTTTCACCCCGGAGCGGAAACTGTGTAACACCCCATGAGACTGCCGCAGGTGATGTTCACGCCTGCCTCATGAGCCTGGCCGCACTCCGCTTGCAGGGCAAAAAGTAAAGGGGTGGTGCATGTCCACATTTTGTTTGCCGGCTTATCGGTCGGGCCTTTCTCTGCCGATTTTGCGGAATCCGTGCCCAATGGTGCAGCCCGGCACTCTGCCTCTGTTCCAGGTGCGGCCATGGCACCCCACTCCCCGGTGGCATTGTGATGGCCCATCGCCCCAATGCAGAGCTCGCAGCGGGCCCTCCCCTTTAACAGAATGGGAGGGACCTGTGCTCGTGACAGCGTGAAGCGCTGGAAAATTTGCGTGCTTACCACGCCGGGCGCAGAAATCCCACGTCGTCTCGGTTACCGCCCCCAAATGGGGTATTACCGAATTGCACCCCCATAATGTCTTAACCTTTATTCAATACATGTACACCTATCTGTGTTATCTTATATATTGACTCCCTCCATTTTGGGTCTGAACTGAAGTAGAGTAATTGATGTGAACTGACTTGAGTTTACAGACTGTCTAATCAAATTATTAAATTATGAGTTGTGGTGTTCATTGCCTGGCCACCACAGATCACTGGTTGAGTAAATTATATGAACACACCCTCGACACGTGACACAGTTTTGTCAATTAACAATTGGCACTTCTGAGATCATCAGTGAGAATCCTCAGTCTCTGACCCCTTGTTTCCTATTTGCCCACTAGTTTTTAGTGATTTCGGTACATAGGCCCCTAAATCTCTGCTCCTTCATAGTTGCTAGCTTCTCACTATTTAGAAAACAATCTTTCACTGTTTACTACAGTGAAATCCCCATGTTTCACTCACCCCTTTAATGTCTGCTCTTCACTCGATGCCACTCCCACTCATAATGCTCCTGCTGTGGCTGCTCTGCAGAAAATAATTGTCCGCATGGCCACCCCATTCCCCAGTCACCCTCTCTCCCTTTCTCCCAATCCCGATTCCTCAGTCACCCTCTCTCCCTTTCTTCCAATCCTGATTCCTCAGTCACCCCCTCTCCCTTTCTCCCAATCTCGATTCCTCAGTCACCCTCTCTCCCTGACCAACCCATCCCTCCAACCCCATTCCCCAGTCACCCTCTCTCCCTTTCTCCCAATCCCCATTCCCCAGTCACCCTCTCTCCCTTTCTCCCAATCCCCATTCCCCAGTCACCTTCTCTCCCTTTCTCCCAATCCCCATTCCCCAGTCACCCTCTCTCCCTTTCTCCCAATCCCAATTCCTCAGTCACCCTCTCTCCCCGACCACCCTATCCCTCCAACCCCATTCCCCAGTCACCCTCTCTCCCTTTCTCCCGATCCTGATTCCTCAGTCACGCTCTCTCCCTGACCCGCCCACCCCCAATTCCTTCCGACATCCATTTTCCATTCGCCCTCTCTGCTTCCGACTCCCGACTCCCGAGTCCACCACAGCCCCCCCAACTCTTAAGTCTTCGTGCCTCCCAATGGTTCTAGCTCTTTACAGTGATGGGGGTGGGAGGGTGATATCAATGAGCTGGAAGCTTCTCTGCAGTGGCAGCTGGTGAGGGGCTCACTGCTGTGATGGCAAATTTAAAGCACAAAGATCTCTTGAGCTGTTGACTCCATTGAGGGAGACTCCCGGGCAATCCGGGAGCATTGGCAACCCTAAGATTGCACCTAGCTTTCACGAAGATGTTACACATTGCCTATATCCCTGTGAAGCTGGGAGAATTGATAGACTGGGAGCAGCCACACTATCTCACACCTCTTCAGGTCTCTATGTTTCCAAAGCTCTTATATGTTTATCAGAGGATTGTTAAGTCCCCAAAAGGGTAATTAAACTGCTGATGCTGAAAGGGACATCTTCAATTCTACAGTTCAGCAGTTTACTTGATATTTTAATGCAGAATCTAATAGCCTCTATCCGAGGCAAGCCTGCATATAATACAAAGTAGGTCTGCCCTGTTACTAAAATTTCACTTTAAAGTTTCACTTACTTCCAAGAGCAGTTCTGTCCACTTTCACCATTCATAACCCTGACTGAGGTTTCAGTTATGGAGTTTGACACATTTCACATTGAGAATTTTACATTTCAAGCTTTTATTACATTTTGCAGTTGGATGTTGTACAATGGACTAAAGGTATGGACAAAAGCATGCTGGTACTTCTCTGAGCAAAGTAATTCAACAACACGTCATTACAAGTGAAACAGTGGCAACAGGACTCGAAATACTCAGTCCAACCCTTCAGCAGTCATATTGTAGGTTTGCACACCAACTATTTTCTCGATCCAGTGAAGGTATTTCTTTGATATGAAAGTATAAATTCCAGGCTTTTTGGGATTTGCACATCCAAGGCCATATGACACAATCCCTTTGTACTTATTCTTGCATATTAAAGGGCCGCCTGAATCACCCTGGAAGAAGAAAAAATGAAAAAGACGATAATTAAGTAAAATTGGCTAAATTTGAGTCTGTTCAGATTGCAATATATTTTTTGCATATTGAGGTGTGCTCAGTATTTATGTATGTGTTAAACTCACACAAATGTCAGAAAGTACACGACTGGAAAATACCATCGCAGTCAATCTGGCCAATCTTTCTAAAATGTCATATCCCCTGATACCTCTCATATTCCTCTATCAGATATATATCATCAGGTACTGATCCAATCCACGCTTGAATTTGCTGATATAATCAGCCCATACCACCTCCCTTAACAGTCCATTCCACCCTTTGCTAAAGTAGTTAAATAAAAAACATCTTTTCACCACCAAATTTCAAGTTAATATAAGTGTTTGCAAAGATTTTTTTAAGGTTAAAATATTGTTAACTAATTTTGTTCTGGGGTGTGGGGATTATTTTAAAATCTTGAAGCTTTAATGGGGCAACAGGAGCAATCAGAGTACAAACTACTTTTGGTAACCTTGCAGGGATATATCAATAATCTTGAGTTAAAACAAGTAAAGCTTCGAGGTTCAGGAAAAAGGCTTTAACGTACAAAATCGCAGTTCAGTACAAGGACTTCCTCTCTGATCTGAGCAATCCTGAACGCCTCCTATCTCTCCCCATTATCTGTGGTTTGCTTCCACAGCCATGTGACCTTGTATTAGGACTTCCCAGAGTATGCCAGCACATACTGTCATTTTTTAAATTTGCTCACAGGATTTGGGCACCACATGGCAAAGCCACATTTATTGTCCAGCCCTAGTTGGCCTAAGAAGGTGGCAAGCTTGTACTTTTGAACAAATTGGCAGTCTCACTCAGTGAGTTCAAATCGGTGTATGCAATCAGATTCAGTATAGGGCATTTTCCTTGTCCGGGAAAAACGTAGTCGGAAATAAATACGTTACATGTTAAATATAAAAGTCATGATCAATGTCCTAATTTTGTTTTGTGCATGGTACCTTTAAATTTGCTGTGCGGCTGAGCAGGATCTTACAGAGAAGAACTTGTGAACGGCATCCGCGGTACCTTCCCGATCACTGCGGGCCACGCACATGCGCAGCTTAGAGGGAGCATTGGTCATGACTGTAGCAAGCTCACTGACACTTGCCATTTCATAGAATCATAGAAACATACAGCACAGAAAGAAGCCATTTGGCCCATCGTGCCTTTGAAAGAGCAGTCGTGCTTAGTCCTATACCCTGCTTTTTGTCCGTAATCCTGTAAGTTCTTCACCATCAAGTACCTGACCAACTCCCTTTTAAATTTATTTATGGAACCAGTTTCCACCACCTTTTCAGGTTGAGCGTTCCAGATTCCAACAACTTTTTGAGTGAAAGAATTTCTCCTCATCTCTCCTCTACATATTTTGCCAATGATTTTAAATCTATGACCACTAGTTATTGACCCACTCGCCAGAGGGAACAGCCTTTCTCTATCTATTTTATAAAATCCCCACATCATCTTGAAACCTCTATTAGGTCACCTCTTAACCTGCTCTGTTCCAAGGAGATCAGTCTTAACCTTTCAAACCTTTCCTCATGACTGAAGTCCCTCATCCCTGGTAACCTCCTGGTAAACCTCCTCTGTACTCCTTCTAAGGCCTTAACATCTTTCCTGGCGTGGTGCCCACAATTCTCCAGCTAAGGCCTAACCAGTGATTTATAAAGTTTTAGCATGATCTCTTCTCTTTTATATGCCATGCCTCTATTTATAAACCCAAGTCACCCATATGCTTTTGAAACCATCTTATTAACTTGCAGTGCCACCTTTAAGGATTTGTTTATATATGGACACCAAGGTCTTTCTGCTTATCTACACTTAACAAAATCGTGCCATTTATATTATACTGTCTTTCCATATTAGTTCTCCCAAAGTGCATCACTTCACACGCCTCTGCATTGAACTCCATCTGCCATGCTTCTGCCCATTTCATCACCCTGTCTATGTCATCCTAAAATCTACAACTATCCTCATCACTATCTACTACATTGTCAAGTTTCATATCATCATCTGCAAACTTTACAATGCTGGTTGCTACACCTGACTCAAGTCATTTATAAAAATTAAAAAGAATAAAGGACCCAAATCTAACCCTTGGAGAACAACACTACAAAGCACACCGCAGACTGGAAAACATCCATCCACCACCACTCTTTGCTTCCTTTCACTGAACTGAGCCAATTCTTTTTCCATACTGCCATTTTCCCCTTAATTCCATGGGCTTCCATCTTGTTAACAAACTTCCTGAGTGGCACTTTGTTGAGTGCCTTCCAAAAGCATTCTTCCCTGCTCAGTTTGATATAATTCTCTTCAGTGGGACATATCACTTAATCTGATCTGGGGCCATGTAAAACAGACTATCATCTGGGTTCTGCTACAAGATCATAAACACCTTCCCCCAAGCAAAACTTTAAGAATTAACCTTAATTATTAAAGGATTTTTTGTTGCTGATCTCTTGCAGGCTTTGAATAAATGACTTTGAATAAATTCACAAGCATTCTGGGCCACAGGGGCTCCCTTACAGTGTTTGGAATCCAACACTTTTACCATGCGCCATAATTTATCAGTACCCAAAACTTGGAGAGTCACATTACTATAGTGATGAGAAGTCAACTTGATACAGGGCATAGATACAAAGTTCGAGAAAAGGCCCGAATTTGGTCAAAGCCAAGGCCCGCCCAAAGGACCGTCAATGGCTGCTGAGAAACCGGGCGGTACTTTGCCAGGAAGATTCCTCTAAAAGAGATAGCAGTACTGCCCGGCAGCCAAATAAAGGCTTATGCCATTAATCTGGGCTGCAGTGGGCAGCTATTCCCGATCTCGCCAGCAAATGCGATCCTCGCCAAAGCGCCGCCGAGGATTGAGTCAGGTCTAGGGAGGGGGAAATACTGAAACATAAAAATCTTCCGCCAAATAAACACTGGAACACCTTCAGGAGACCCCATACAGGTAAAACGCTGAAAAAGAAAAAATTAAAACATGTTCACTAACCTTTAATTGCAGGTCTTCTTACTTACCGTCGGGGTTAGACCTGCCTCCTTGCAATGGTCCTTCCCACTGCTGCCGCCGACTCCCGCCCGCACCAATATGGCAGCTCGGTTGGCGGGAGGTCATTTACGCGACTTGGCCGCCAGCAGTTGTCAGCGGGCAGTTCCCAGCAGTACTCTCCTCCTGACGGCATCAGACCAAGAAGAATCTGTCACCGAGGGGAGACCGCCGAAAAAGCTCGGTGGCAGCAGGCGGCAGTGGGCGGTAAGGCCACTAATTTCGGGCCCTATATCTGTTTATCATTTTTTAAATATATTCTCGGGATGTGGGCATTGCTTGCAAGGCCAGCATTTATTGCCTATGCCTTGCTGCTCTGAGAATGTGGTGATGGTGGGCCACCTTCTTGAAGCACTTTTTTGATACAACTGAGTGAGTTCCCAGACCACTTCGGAGGGCAATTAAGAGTCAATCACGATGATGTGAGATTGGAGTCACATATAGGCCAGGCCACATAAGGACGGCAGCAGATTTCCTTCCATAAAAGACATTAGTGAATCAGTTTTTATAGACAATTGATAGCTTCATGGTTACGTTTACTAATACCAGTTAACATAGTATACTCACCAAGCATGAGTCTTTTCTGCCTTTGTGGTCACCAGCACACATCATGTTCTCAGTTACTACAGGATTACCGTTGTAATAATCCTTACTGTTGCATGTTTTGCGATCTATTACATTTATCTTCACGTCTTGAAGTGTGTCAGATGGACTTTTTGAATTTTCAGTTGTTATTCCCCATCCTGCCACTGTGCAGGAAGTTCCGGGTTTCACATCCTTATCCTTAGCTTTAGGTAGCTGGAGGACTTTCACATATTTGTTGATCTTTGCATTGCTGGCTAGCTGTGAAAGAAAGAAAGAAAGACTTGCATTTATATAGCGCCTTTCACAACCACCGGACGTCTCAAAGCGCTTTACAGCTAATGAAGTACTTTTGGAGTGTAGGCATGCTTGTAATGTGGGAAACGCAGCAGCCAATTTGCACACAGCAAGCTCCCACAAACAGCAATGTGATACTGACCAGATAATCTGTTTTTGTTATTATTGATTGAGGGATAAATATTGGCCGGGACACCAGAGATAACTCCCCTGCTCGTTGAAATAGTGCCATGGGTTCTTTTAAGTCCACTTGAGAGAGCAGATGGGGCATCAGTTTAACATCTCGTCAGAAAGACGGCACCTCCAACAGTGCAGCACTCCCTCAGCACTGCACTGGAGTGTCAGCCTAGATTTTTGTGCTCCAATCCTGGAGTGGGACTTCTGACTCCTAGGCGAGGGTGCTACCCACTGGGCTACAGTTGACAGACACAATAAGAATGAATTAATATTTCTGCTTTTCAAAAGGTGAAGAATATCTTGTACAAATGTTTTATTCCAAAGGAGGACTGTAATTTTCTACTTGTAAGAAACCTGTTTCCCCAAATTTCTCCCCTCTTAGCCTGAACACTCTGACTTGGATGAGATAATGGTTCCATGAGCACTGGCCACCCTCTAGTACCTCTCTCCAGATGTTGTTTGTCATGTATGAACCTTGATGGTGAGTGTTGTTTATGGGAAGTATCGCAACACAGCCCAACCCGATCCTCATCTAACATTTGCACAGCATGTCTCACTGGATGGCAATCTGGAGCAGGAATCCCCATTGAATTATTTTCTATTTGCAGCCCAAGGCTGCTGAGGCCATTTGTAGGACTACAACCACTGTCCAGCTGGCAGCAGTTAACTTGAAGCTGGGGTTTACCTGATGTGTATGGGTGGTGCATTTATTATTTCATCCATTGGGGAACCTCCATATGTAAGAATTTGGGATTTGGTTCTCAGGATATTAAAGGAAACACTCCAGCTTGATAAGGCAGTTAAAAAAATTCTGGAATTCTAGGTTTTATCACAAGAGGTATAGAAAATAAAAACCAAGAGGTAACAAAAGCCTAGATAAAACCTTAATAAGACTTCAATTAGAGAACTGTGTGCAGTATTGGGCTCCACACTTTAGGAAGGATGGCTTTTGAGAGGGTACAGCATGTAGAGGAAACATATGTAATACAACCATCCAGTACAAGAGTTCAAAGAAGCAGTCACTGGGATGCTGCCTGGTATGAGGAAAGAGAAATACGAAGAAAGATTTGAAAAGTTGGGACTTAGGGGACGATATGATAGAAGTGTTCAGAATTGTGAAAGGATCGTAGTTAGAAGCAGACTCTTTTTAATAGTTGAGAGGTCCAGATGGAGATTAAATGTGAGAGGTTTAGAAAAGAAGGCAGATGAAACTTCTTTACACAGAGAGTTGCGAGGTTGTGGAATTCACTTCCAAGGTTAGTGGTTGGAGCAGAAACCTAGTCAACATTCAAGATTAGATTGGATAGGAAGATGAAGAATAAGGGGATGAGGGAGTCTGGCGACAGGGTGGATAAATGTGATTCGGATTATTTGCTCGCATGGGCCTGGAATTTCCTCAAGTGGTGTAACCGGCAAATTAGGCCGGAATTTACACTGGTTTTTATGCTGCTCTTGCTTCTGTCCAAAGATACGGGGTTTTGAAGCCGGAAGAGACTATTGTCATTTATTTCCATGCATTATTATCGAAGAATTTTAAATTCACTTCCTGCCAATTTTATTCATGTATACCGGATTGTAAGAATTGTCGTCAACAAGCAGAAATCAGTATAAACAATCATGGTCCAAGGATAGCACCGAAGTTACACCACATTCCTTCTCTAAATCCCTCTTTATGTATACAAATTGAAGTTTGAAGCCATCAAACCATTAGGTATGCACATTAGGTACAGAAAGTTTCATAAAATGTAATCATGGGAGCATTTCAAATTTTAATGTAATATTCTGATGCGATAAAAATGCAGGTCCCAGTGAGGAGAAATAAAAAAAATCACATAGAAATTCACCATAAAACACCAGAAATATTTTGGGATTAAATTTACAGCTTGTTCAGAACTGGTGTAAATACAGGAAACTCACGTTCTCTGGTCTTTTGAATGGGGTCGGCGCTATGCTAATGTGTAGCAGAGGGTTTCTTGCAGGCTTTGCAGAATCGCTGTAAAAGATCGAGGAAACTCGGGCGCAGCATAAAATGTGCCGTAAGTCACATGCACAAATTCTCTCGCTCTTTTGCAATGAACGTCGATATAACGCCATACTTACACTGTTGTTGCACTGAAAAATATGAGGAATTTCGGGGCCATGGTGGGAAAATGCTGACATGACTAGATGGGCCGAATGGGCTGTTTCTGTGTTGTAACTTCTAAATATTTCTACAATCCTGCTAAGATTCCTGATAGCAATCATTGCAGCAGAGCAAGAGTAACTCTTTTCTTCTTCCATATTGCTCCCTTCTATGTTTCAGCATTGTCTCTCCCCCCAACAATTCTCTCTCAGCAACAGGGTATCCTTCTCTCTCTCTCTCTTCTCATCCCGACTCAACAGCATTTTTCGCTTCTTTCTCTCCTTCCCAAACAGGCTCTCTCACCATTTGCCTCTTGTTTTTCCCCAACCCCGGAAAGAATCCACTCTTTCTTTCTAGCATAAAAAAATAAAAAATAGGAGCAGGAGTAGGCCATTTGACCCCTCGAGTTGCTCCGCCATTCAATAAGATCATGGCTCATCTGATCCTGGCCTCAACTCCACTTCCCTGCCCACTGCCCAGAACCCTTGACTCCCTTATCGTTCAAAAATCTGTCTGCAACTTAAATATATTCAATGACACAGCCTCCACAGCTCCCTGGGGTAGAGAATTCCAAAGATTTACGACCCTCTGAGAGAACAAATTCCTCATCACTTCTGTTTTAAATGGGCGACCCCTTATTCTCAAACTGATCATCCCTCAATTGGTTCCAAAAGAATCTCAATCTGTCCTTTTCTCTCACCGCCCCCCTCTCGAGGCATCCTCTCTACTTTGCCCCTGCATGGCAGGAGTCCTGCTGCCAAGATGGAGCTCACCACTGCAGGCGAAGAACATCAGGCAGGGCTGCAGTGGGGATATCATTACCGCACTCAAAATGGCAGCAAGAACCCTAAAGGGGCATCGCAGCCTCTCTCCGAGGCATTTGCGAGCATTGGTACCATTACTGCCACCAAGCAGTCTCACGGAGGGCAGTAACAGGGTGGACAGCAGGGAAATGGAACAGGTAACTTGGTTTTGCGCCCTTCCAATTTATGTGCTGGGCAGGGAAGGGGTTGACCAGCGGTGATATTGGAATGAGCAGTGGGAGAGAAATTTAGTTCAGGGTTAGAACGTGGCAGCAGGCCACAGCAGTTAGGAACTTTCATTGCCAACCTGTCATAGAGGTCATGTTATTGAAGAAACTTTTGATAGAATATAATTAGGAGCATGATTTAAAGATTTTGAGCAATATGATTGGAGAACAAAGGAAGTAAAAGTTACCGATTTGAAATGAAAAAAACCTAAACTTAACCAATGACCAAGAAAAAATTGACTGTTGATCATGACAATCCTGATGTGGACGATGGACACGATGTACAGGATGGACACAAGAGACTTTACCGTGAAGGTCCTTTACCCTTTTGCTATCTAACTCTTTCCTCACTGATTCTGTTAATTGTACAAGTAAACTTTGATAAGATGAGCTTTAGCAGAGAAATTGTTTATTCTTAAAAGAAATTAGATCATATCAGAATTGAAAGTGTACATAAGTGATTGATACAACTACAGAGTAGTTGGAAACCACAGAAACTGCGTTCAGTACCTTTTGACAGAAGTAATGACACCCTTTCTGGCACACAATAATAAATAAGAAAGAATGTAGTTTGAGTGTCAATTGTAAAAAAATACATTGCAGACAGAATGTTAAAGAAATAACCAAAGAGTTTCATGATATCGACATTATTATATACATTTACTTTAAAGTGTATTTATAATCCCTCTATGCTTATGCTTTTGCTTTTATTTAGCTTGTTTCCCCCAGTACCATATTGTGTGGCATGATCTAATTGTCTAGTAACTCATATCATGGGGGTCAGTTTAACCCAACCCGCCTGGTGGGAAACTGACAGTTCGGATTGGTCATCCATTTTGTACCCCATGTGATTTCATTCTCCAATGACTTCAATGGAGAATAAAATTAAGCAGGGTGTAAAATAGGAGGCTGATCCAATCCCCTCAGGGTGGGCTCGGTTAAAATGACCCCTCATATCTCTGCTGGGGTGCTGCTGATGCTGAACTCAAGTTGCCTGCTGGGAGCTCCATGAAGTGTTGGGAATGGAATTGAATATTATAGGGATAATTATTATTAAGATTAACCAGTACTATACAGAATATGCTAGTCCTCTTGGAGTTGAAATGTTTTCTTGGGGGTGTAACGGAAATGGGAGGAAGGAAAAAATATTTTAGAATATTGCTTGATCACTTTTGGAGATCAGGAAATGTTTATGCAGAGCTTTCCTTCAGGAAATTTAATGAGATTAAATTTTTGACCTGAAATGTTAACCGTTTTTAATTAATAAAGGGTCAGCTTCTCCAATGGCTTAGGTAGAGAAAGCTAACCTCAGCTGGGGCAGCAGTCAGAGTGCTACAATTGGCCAAAGTACCCAGGCTAAAGATGTAAAAAGAAACTAGCATCTGATCGGTATCTAATGACACTTGCTGAGGTCAAGGTCAACTGTGATGTCCCACAAGGTCAAGCAGCTTGCTAATACTCATTATCAACACTCACCTGTAAAGAATGGGCACGCCAAGAACTGTAATCTTCTATGTGTCTGAGTTTCAGTCTTTGGTAATGCAATAACTAACAGAAATATTGGCAGACCTCACTGTAAATTATTCCCATAAACTTTACTCCGAGATTGAGCACATTAAGCTGTTACGTTTCTAAAAAAGGAAACACTTCCGTCTTTCTAAATTAGACATTTTAAATAGCACAAACAAGCCATAATAAATTAAATAAAATTCATACTTCCAGCAGCATGATGTCATTTTCTTTTGTTTTTAAACTAAACTCTTGGTGGGGGATCTGCTCCTTGACTTTAAGTTTTTGTTGGGTGTTCTTATCCTGTGAAAGAGAATGTGCTCCAAGAACTACTTGGACAGCCTTGTTCCTGCTTACATCAGAAAGACAGAAAATTATTCTTTGCTTCCATTAAAAAAGACAGTTTTTAGAAATTCATCAAAATAAACAATCAGAATCTCAGACAGTATAAGAATAACAGGCTGAATAAAATTAGCCCAGTCCCTTACTATTTACTGTTGTTTTCATCACTACATCAAAAATTGAAACGATACTCAGAAAAATGCCACTCGGCCCAACTGGTCTCTGCTAGTGTTTATACTCCACACGAGCTTCTCCCACTCTACCTCCTCCCACCCTGTTCTCATATCCGTCTGATCCCTTCTCCCGCATGTATTCAAAGCTTCTGCATTTCATAGAAACATAGAAACATAGAAAATAGGTGCAGGAGTAGGCCATTCGGCCCTTCTAGCCTGCACCACCATTCAATGAGTTCATGGCTGAACATGCAACCTCAGTACCCCATTCCCGCTTTATCGCCATACCCCTTGATCCCCCTAGTAGTAAGGACTTCATCTAACTCCCTTTTGAATATATTTAGTGAATTGGCCTCAACAACTTTCTGTGGTAGAGAATTCCACAGGTTCACCACTCTCTGGGTGAAGAAGTTTCTTCTCATCTCGGTCCTAAATGGCTTACCCCTTATCCTTAGACTGTGACCCCTGGTTCTGGACTTCCCCAACATTGGGAACGTTCTTCCTGCATTTAACCTGTCTAAACCCGTCAGAATTTTAAACGTTTCTATGAGGTCCCCTCTCATTCTTCTGAACTCCAGTGAATACAAGCCCAGTTGATCCAGCCTTTCTTGATAGGTCAGTCCCACCATCCCGGGAATCAATCTGGCGAACCTTCGCTGCACTCCCTCAATAGGAAGAATGTCCTTCCTCAAGTTAGGAGACCAAAACTGTACACAATACTCCAGGTGTGGCCTCACCAAGGCCCTGTACAACTGTAGCAACACCTCCCTGCCCCTGTACTCAAATCCCCTCGCTATGAAGGCCAACATGCCATTTGCTTTCTTAACCGCCTGCTGTACCTGCATGCCAACCTTCAATGACTGATGTACCATGACACCCAGGTCTCGTTGCACCTCCCCTTTTCCTAATCTGTCACCATTCAGATAATAGACTGTCTCTCTGTTTTTACCATCAAAGTGGATAACCTCACATTTATCCACATTATACTTCATCTGCCATGCATTTGCCCACTCACCTAACCTATCCAAGTCACTCTGCAGCCTCATAGCATCCTCCTCGCAGCTCACACTGCCACCCAACTTAGTGTCATCCGCAAATCTGGAGATATTACATTTAATCCCCTCGTCTAAATCATTAATGTACAGTATAAACAGCTGGGGCCCCAACACAGAACCTTGCGGTACCCCACTAGTCACTGCCTGCCATTCTGAAAAGTCCCCATTTACTCCTACTCTTTGCTTCCTTTCTGACAACCAGTTCTCAATCCACATCAGCACACTACCCCCAATCCCATGTGCTTTAACTTTGCACATTAATCTCTTGTATGGGACCTTGTCGAAAGCCTTCTGAAAGTCCAAATATACCACATCAACTGGTTCTCCCTTGTCCACTCTACTGGAAACATCCTCAAAAAATTCCAGAAGATTTGTCAAGCATGATTTCCCTTTCACAAATCCATGCTGACTTGGACCTATCATGTCACCTCTTTCCAAATGCGCTGCTATGACATCCTCAATAATTGATTCCATCATTTTACCCACTACTGAAGTCAGGCTGACCGGTCTATAAATCCCTGTTTTCTTTCTCCCTCCTTTTTTAAAAAGTGGGGTTACATTGGCTACCCTCCACTCGATAGGAACTGATCCATAGTCAATGGAATGTTAGAAAATGACTGTCAATGCATCCGCTATTTCCAAGGCCACCTCCTTAAGTACTCTGAGATGCAGTCCATCAGGCCCTAGGGATTTATCGGCCTTCAATCCCATCAATTTCCCAAACAAAATTTCCCGACTAATAAAGATTTCCCTCAGTTCTTCCTTCTTACTAGACCCTCTGACCCTTTTATATCCGGAAGGCTGTTTGTGTCCTCCTTAGTGAACACCGAACCAAAGTACTTGTTCAATTGGTCTGCCATTTCTTTGTTCCCCGTTATGACTTCCCCTGAATCTGACTGCAGGGGACCTACGTTTGTCTTTACTAACCTTTTTCTCTTTACATATCTATAGAAACTTTTGCAATCCGTTTTAATGTTCCCTGCAAGCTTCTTCTTGTACTCCATTTTCCCTGCCCTAATCAAACCCTTTGTCCTCCTCTGCTGAGTTCTAAATTTCTCCCAGTCCCCGGGTTCGCTGCTATTTCTGGCCAATTTGTATGACACTTCCTTGGCTTTAATACTATCCCTGATTTCCCTTGATAGCCACGGTTGAGCCACCTTCCCTTTTTTATTTTTACGCCAGACAGGAATGTACAATTGTTGTAGTTCATCCATGCGGTCTCTAAATGTCTGCCATTGCCCATACATAGTCAACCCATTAAGTATCATTCGCCAATCTATCCTAGCCAATTCACGCCTCATACCTTCAGAGTTACCCTTCTTTAAGTTCTGGACCATGGTCTCTGAATTAACTGTTTCATTCTCCATCCTAATGCAGAATTCCACCATATTATGGTCACTCTTCCCCAAGAGGCCTCGCACAACGAAATTGCTAATTAATCCTCTCTCATTACACAACACCCAGTCTAAGATGGCCTCCCCCCGAGTTGGTTCCTCGACATATTGGTCTAGAAAACCATCCCTTAGGCACTCTAGGAAATCCTCCTCCACTGTATTGCTTCCAGTTTGGTTAGCCCAATCTATGTGCATATTAAAGTCACCCATTATAACTGCTGCACCTTTATTGCATGCACCCCTAATTTCCTGTTTGATGCCCTCCCCAACATCACTATTACTGTTTGGAGGTCTGTACACAACTCCCACTAACGTTTTTTGCCCTTTGGTGTTCTGCAGCTCTACCCATATAGATTCCACATCATCCAAGCTAATGTCTTTCCTAACTATTGCCTTATATCCTCCTTAACCAGCAATGCTACCCCACCTCCTTTTCCTTTTGTTCTATCCTTCCTGAATGTTGAATACCTCTGGATGTTGAGTTCCCAGCCCTGATCATCCTGGAGCCACGTCTCCGTAATCCCAATCACATCATATTTGTTAACATCTATTTGCACAGTTAATTCATCCACCTTATGACGGATACTCCTTGCATTAAGACACAAAGCCTTCAGGCTTGTTTTTTTAACACCCTTTGTCCTTTTAGAATTTTGCTGTACAGTGGCCCTTTTTGTTCTTTTTCTTGGGTTTCTCTGCCCTCCACTTTTCCTCATCTCCTTTCTGTCTTTTGCTTTTGTCTCCTTTTTGTTTCCCTCTGTCTCCCTGCATTGGTTCCCATCCCCCTGCCATATTAGTTTAACTCCTCCCCAACAGCACTATCAAACACTTCCCCTCGGACATTGGTTCCGGTCCTGCCCAGGTGCAGACCGTCCGGTTTGTACTGGTCCCACCTCCCCCAGAACCGGTTCCAATGCCCCAGGAATTTGAATCCCTCCCAGCTGCACCACTGCTCAAGCCACGTATTCATCTGCGCTATCCTGCGATTCCTACTCTGACTAGCACGTGGCACGTGGCAATCCCGAGATTACTACTTTTGAGGTCCTACTTTTTAATTTAGCTCCTAGCTCCTTAAATTCGTTTCGTAGGATCTCATCCCTTTTTTTAACCTATGTCGTTGGTACCAATGTGCACCATGACAACTGGCTGTTCTCCCTCCCTTTTTAGAATGTTCTGCACCCGCTCCGAGACATCCTTGACCCTTGCACCAGGGAGGCAACATACCATCCTGGAGTCTCGGTTGCGGCCGCAGAAATGCCTATCTATTCCCCTCACAATTGAATCCCCTATCACTATTGTTCTCCCACTCTTTTTCCTGCCCTCCTGTGCAACAGAGCCAGCCACGGTGCCATGAACTTGGCTGCTGCTTCCCTCCCCTGATGAGTCAGCCCCCTCAACAGCATTCATACAAACACACAGTATATTATCACATTAATAAAAACACATGCTGGAAATAAATAATAGGTCAGTCAGTACCCTAAAAGTTGGCATTTCAGGGGAATCCTTCATCAGATACAGACTGACCTGCGGTGCATTTCTAGAATTGTTTGTTTTTACTTTCGATTTTCAGTAATCACACTTTTTCTTTGATCTCTAGTATAAGTACAGTAGTTTAGTTATTTTTTTTTAAAGTGCAAGCAGATGGTGGTGTGACATTTAACTCGAGAATGAAGATAAAATGAAAACAGCGTGCAAAGTTTACACTGTAGAAAATCTACGTGGGTTCAAACAGATGTGGATGTGGGGGAGAGTACATCCGGCCTAAGAGCCAGGATGTGTTTGTCCAGGATCTCTGCCAGTGACTCATCAAAGGTCTGTGAGGTCAGGTGGAAGCTCCTCAATTTCCTGGCCACTGGTGCTCTCCTGCACCATCAGGGGCACATGTAAATGTCCAGCATGCTCCAGAGGCTATTTATTGCAGAAGAATGGCCAACTAGGGGGTTACTTGGGGGCAGGGGAGAGCCAAGACCCCCCCCCCCACCCCGCACCGAAAGATAGCACCAGTGTCTCAATCAACCCAATTTCTAAAGGGGTTGCATTTAAATAATTTAAACAAATTCCTTTCTTCTTCTGTGACCTGAACTCTCAGATGGGACAAACATGGAATCCTCCACTGTCATTTGTTGATCCTGGATGTTATTAAAATAATCTGCTCCAAAAAATGTTGGCATGTGAGAACATGGGTGGACTCATTGATTAGACCTGCTGGGGTAGACCTATTATTAGGGGCAGCGGTTCATTCTACTTGCCTCCGTATAATCCTGCAAGCCAATGGTTTAACAGACAGGATACTCCTAGCTGGACAAGCAGTGGGGGGCTCAGACATACTCCAGAGAGCACAGCTTTCGTTGGTAAAACCCCAGCAATACTCTTACGTATGTTTGGGGTTCCGAAGCCTTGGGCCTTGCATTGGTATCGGATACCTGGCTAATGAAATAAAGTCACGCTCACAACTACAGAACTATATGATATTTTTGCCATCTAACAACTAGGCCATTTCTGAAAGTAAATAATTAGGTTTAGATTTTTTTATCTTATCAAGGATCGTGCTAACAGAAATATACACCAATAACATGGTGCTCTGCAGAATAATGCTGTGGCTACAATGTCTGAAAGTAATTATTTCATGCAGGCTAGGTGTGGGAGCTAAGCGCTTTATAAACTTGAGTTAATAATCATGGTAATACTTCATTTATACATGTACTTACTATAACTTACTTTTTACAGTGTGCTGCAGTCAGTACCCATTTACTTTTGATCAACGTCCCTCCGCATTTGTGTTCATAGATCCCCCTTTTATTAAGAAATTGAATTGACGCCATATAAGGCTTTGAATGGGGTTTAACCTCATGGCCTCCAATAATTTCCACACCATGATCTGTAATAAAAATATATAGAAGGTATTAAAAGGCTATTTCATAAGTTGAAATGAGCACTGAGTTATTATAGACTTTTACATCGACAGCTGCTTCATCAATGTCCTTCCTTCACCATAAGTTCAAAGGTGAGGATGTTCGCTGACGATTGCACAGTGTCCAGTTCCATTTGCAACTCCTCAGATAATGGAGCAGTCCATGCACGCATGCAGCAAGATTTGGACAACGTCTAGGCTTCGGATGATAAGTGGCAAGTAACATTCGTGCCACACAAGTGCCAAGTAATGACCATCTCCAACAAGCGAGATTCTAATCACCGCCCCTTGATATTCAAAGGCATTACCATCACCAAATCCACCACCATCAACATCCTGGGGGTCACAATTGACCAGAAACATAACTGGGCTAGCCACGCAAATATTGTGGCTACAAGAACAGGTCAGAGGCGGGGTATTCTGCAGTGAGTGACTCACTCCTGACTCCCTAAAGCCTTTCCACTATCTACAGGGCACAAGTCAGGAGTGTAATGGAATACTCTCCATTTGCCTGGATGAGTGCAGCTCCAAATATACTCAAGAGGCTCAACATCATCCAAGTCTGCTTGATTGGCACCCACTCCACCATCTTAAACATTCACTCCCTTCACCACTGGCGCACCATGACTGCAGTGTGTACCATCTGCAAGATGCACTGAAGCAAATCGCCAAGGCTTCTTCGACAGCACCTCCCAAACCCGTGACCTAGACCACTTAGAAGGACAAGAGCAGCAAGCGCAAGGGAACATCACCACTTGCAAGTCACACACCATCCTGACTTGGAAATAACAGCACTGTGAGAGTACCTTCACCACACAGACTGTAGCAGTTCAAGGTGGCTCACCACCTCAAGGGCAATTAGGGATGGACAATAACTGCTGGCCTTGCCAGCAATGCCCACATCCTGTGAATGAGTAAAAAGAAAGTAAATCCACCAAGAATTTTCAAGTATGTTCATTCCAAGTGCTCCGAGGTCGCTGTGAGTTAGTTACAGTTCAGAGCGGGATGCAAGTTCATGATATGCAGTGTGGGCAGGGAAATTGGGTCAGGTTGTGGATTTGGGTGGAACCAGCCAGTTGCTGAGTCTTAGTTGACCCAATGTTCCCCTTTGCAGTTCTCTTTCGAACACTCAGCTGCCTCCAGCTGCTTCTACGTTCCTGATTATTCAGCCATAAAATCGGCTGCGAGAAGATGCATAAGGGCAGCAAATACTTGCTCACTCACTGATGACCCACGGGAATGGTCCCCAGTAAATGGTATGAGGGAGGACAGGGGTGGGGGATGATCGCGATAGTGGGAGGTGGGAACCCCCAGGGCACTCCTGCTCCTCCTGGCCCAGAAGGAAACCTAAAAAAATACTTATCTGCCTGGGCCTTTTCTGGCCCACGATCCAATTTCTGGCAAGTTTGGTCTGGTGGGGAAGCTGCTCTGCTCCCCGAGTTAGGCCTCAGATTAAAGTGCAGTCGGGTCCCGATTATGTTCAATGGAAAGATGAGGTGTATAACAGGCAGCTAATTCGATATCGCTTAATTTACACCTTTGCCCAAAGTTAAAATTAACCCCGTGAGTATGAAATCTGGCAACTTTACTCACTAGACCAACAGGCAACACAGCTTATTTCTGCTGTTGCATATTGGTGAGTATTACAGCGGTTTTTGTCTCTAAGCTGCTGCAGTGATTTAAACTAAGAGCTGGGGAACTATAACTATTACTTTTTTAAATTAATAATTTGAGAAACTAGTTACTTAATCTAACAATAAATAATAATTTGAATAAAAACTTTAACTAATTAAATTAATTCAGGCTATCAATAAGTAAATAAATAAAGAATTCTAGAAATGGCAGGGCAGGCAGGCTATGAGTCGGGAGTGTCGTATGTGGGAGTTTGTGGACTGCGAGACTCTCCCACATACCCACATCTGCAAGACATATCTCTACCTTCAGTCACTCCGGCTCAGAGCCTTTGCACAAAGTAGCAGAATGGATAGATAGCTAACTTCAAGGCAGAAAACAGAGAGTGGAGGTAAAGAGTAGCTATTCACAGTGGCAGAAGTTCTGGTGTACCACAAGGATCAGTGCTGGAACCTCTGTTGTTCACAATTTATATTAATGATTTGGACATTGGAATCAAAAACACAATTTCTACATTTGCGGATGACAGCAAATTGGGGGATAGGCAATACAACAACGGAAACTTGTATTTATATAGTGCCTTTAACATTGTAAAATGTCTCAAGGTGCTTCACAGGAGTATTATAAGACAAAAAATTTGATACCGAGCCACATAAGGAGAAATTAGGGTAGATGACCAAAAGCTTGGTCAAAGAGATAGATTTTAAGGAGCATCTTCAAGGAAGCAAGAGAAGTGGAGAAGTGGAGAGGTTTATGCAGTGAATTCCAGAGCTTAGGGCTGAGCAACAGAAGGCACGGCCACCAATACTGAGAAGGACTGCAACAAATTACAGGAGGACATCAATAAACTTACAAAATGGGCATATAATTGGCAAATGAATTTCAACGCAGATAAATGTGAGGTATTACA
The DNA here is from genome assembly GCF_044704955.1 of Pristiophorus japonicus. Taxonomy (NCBI): domain Eukaryota; kingdom Metazoa; phylum Chordata; class Chondrichthyes; family Pristiophoridae; genus Pristiophorus; species Pristiophorus japonicus. Next base: position 115,805,347 of record NC_091978.1, on the reverse strand, counting down.
TTTTGGTAGGAGTGTCAGCTGTAGCTCAGTGGGTAGCATTCTTGCCTCTGGGTCAGAAGGTCACACAAAAATCCAGGCTGACACTCCAGTGCAGTACTGAGGGGATTGCTGCACTCTCTGAGGTGCCGTCTTTCGAGTGAGACATTAAACCGAGGTATCGTCTCCCCTCAATGGTAGACTGAAAAGATCCTGTGGCACTATTTCGAAGAAGAACAGGCGAGTTATCTCCGGTATCCTGGCCACTATTTATCCCTCAATCAACATAACACATAACAAAAACAGATTATCTGAGCATGACATTGCAGTTATGGGAGCTTATTGTGCGCAAATTGGCTGCTGCATTTCCAACAGCAGTGACTACACTTCAAAAAGTACTTCATTGACTGTAAAGCACTTTGGGATGTCCTGTGGTCGTGAAAGGCGTTATATAAATGCACAGGTTAACAAGGCCATTAAAAAAAGGCAAACCAAGCACTAAGGATTAGTTCTAGAGGAATAGAATTGAAACGGAGTGAAGTTATGCTAAACTTATATTGAACCTTGGTTAGACCACACTTGGAGTACTGCATACAATTGTGATTGCCATATTATTAAAAGGATATAGAGGTATTGGAGATGGTGCAGAGAAGATTTACAAGGATGATACCAGAAATGTGAGGGTATACCTATCAGTAAAGAATGAATAGGATGGGTCTCTTTTCTCTTGAAAAAGAAGGCTGTGGGGTGGCCCAATAGTGATCTTTAAAATTATGAAAGGCAAATACAGAGAGAATGTTTCCACTAGCAAAACTAGAGGCCATCAATATAATATAGTCACCAAGAAGTCAAATAGGAAATTCAGAAGAAACTTATTTACCCAGTGAGTGGTGAGAATGTGGAACTCGCTACCACAGTGAGTCGTTGAGGCAAATAGAGAGGCTAGGTAAGCATATGAGGGAGAAGGGAATAGAGGATTATGCTGAAAGAGTTAGGTGAGGAAAGACGGGAGGACGCTCGAGTGGAGCATAAATGTCGGCATGGACTGATTGGACCGAATGGCCTGTTTCTGTGCTCTATATCCTATGTAATCCTATGTTATATTATCAAGCAGATTTACCAGAAATTTTGGAAGCAAAACGCATTTTTTATCTCGACAATTTTCTCTATATTTGTTACTTTAGTTTAAAAATATTTTTGTACTCTTGAAAAAGTTAAGAAATAAAAACACATCAGAATTCAGGGAAGTAGATGCCTTTTGTAATAAATATAGAAAGAGATAAGTATTAATATATTCATGCATCAGACAGTGAAAATTTAGGTGAATTATTATAAAAAATACTTAAGATATATTTATTACCAATTAAATATTATTACTATAAATCCTAATATAAATGTACTAAGCATAAAATTTCCTTATTTTGTTACTTACAGGCTGGAGTTAGGGAAACAGCAATCAAAGAAATGAACACTGTGTGTTGCAATGATTTCATTGTAGCTTCTCTTATAATTGCAATCAAAGTTCTCATGTAATTTATAAAGATCTCAAAGGGATGTGGTTTGTTCACGTTGATGTCATTGCTAAGAAGTTGTGAATCTTTCTATTGTGAATCGATTCCATTTATGGGAAGCCACATGACAGCGCCCAAAGCTGACCAGAGAATGAAAACAAATATTCAGGCATCAGTGAGAGGAAACTGGGGTTTCACTGCGGTTTTAAAAAATGGATCTATAGATTGAACTTTTCAATTAAATATTCTGATGACACATTTGCCATGCTTATTAAGATCCCACAACATATGCAAACTACATAATGTCATAAATAAGATCTGACTAAAGCTGAGAAAATCATACCGGAATGTGCACTTTAATTTGGTTTACTTTCAAATAGAGACAGCCTATCTGTTAGGGCTATCACTAAACAGACGTATGTAGGATTATTTTAAGTGATATTCTTTACATTATTGCGTCAAGCTTTTGATTATGCGCGTACATTGAGGTAGGGGAGGAAGAGGTGTTAAGAAGCTGGTCAGAGACAAAAAATAAAATCCATGACCAAGAAGGTGTCAAGTCGTGCTGTGGTCTATGGTGAGTTTGCTGGAATGGAAGGAAGGGTGCTACAATTGGACTCCGAGCCAATGAATAATGATAAGAAGATGGAATCTCTCCAGGGTTCCTGTTTCTGATTCCTATCCAGCAACTGCTCCTGGAAATTGTACATTTGTGGATGTCAGATGAAGACAGAATCAGGCTCAGTTCTGCTGCCTCACACTATTGAATATTCACCTCGGTTCACTTAGATGTCAACCTGGGCTCAGTGGTAGCCTGACACTCCAGTGTAATACCGAAGGAGTGCTGCATTGTTGGAGGTGTTGTCCTTTGGATGAGATGTTAAACTGAGGCTCTGTCTGCCCTCTCAGGTGGACAGAAAGGGCTGGATTTTCGGCTTTGATGATTTCGGGGCGGTAATGGCGACGGCTCGGTAAAGTTTGCGCCCAGAAACAGTTTGTGCCTCAGTCATCAAAATTGGGCAGCTGGGTCCTGAGTCTGGAGTGCAGCGCTAAGGGAGGCATTGCACATTTCTCTTCAGGCATTATCATGGGAAAATCCCGAGCTGAAGAGCTGGCCCGGGAATGCTCCAAGGGAGGCCTGGGGAGAAATAAAAACCTGAAAAAACTCCCACAAAAACATTCCCAATACATAGCCCACACCACCACAAGATAAATCACAAAAAAATTAAAAGAATAAACAATCACACTTACCTTAGGATGGCATTACTTCTCTCTCTGCAGTCAGTAAAGGTTGGACCGCTCGTATTTACAGACGGTCACAGCAGGGGCAGGACTAAAAAAGTGTGTCGGTGTCACAATCAGGGATGTTGCATACCAGCTCAACAGTTCTGGGCGGTAAGAAGTTCTTATATTTAAGATGGAGATAGACAGATTTTTGAATGCTCGGGGAGTCAAGGATTATTGGGAGTACGCAGCGAATTGGAGTTGAGGCCAAGATCAGATCAGCCATGATCTTATTGCTAGTAATAGCTTCTACAGGTATATAAAAAGGAAGAGAGTAGCTAAAGTAAACGTTGGTCCCTTAGAGGATGAGACTGGGGAATTAATAATGGGAAGCAGGGAAATGGCAGAGATTTTGAACAAATATTTTGTATCGGTCTTCACGGTAGAAGACACTAAAATATATTCAATGAGCCAGCCTCCACAGCTCTCTGGGGCAGAGAATTCCAAAGATTCACACCCTTCTGAGTGAAGAAATTCCTCCTTATCTCTGTCTTAAATGGCCTTCCCCTTATCCTGAGACTGTGACCCCTAGTTCTAGACACTCCAGCTAGGGAAACAACCTCTCAGCATCTACCCTTCAATCTCCTTCAGAATCTTGTATGTTTCAGTGAGATTAACTCTCATTCTTCTAAACTCCAGAGCATATAGACCCATTCTACACAATCTCTCTTTGAGCCACGCATTCACCTCTCGGGTCTTATTTATCCAATACAAATTTGCTCGTGGCTCAGGTAACAATCCAGAGGTTATTATCTTTGTGCTTCTGCTTTTTAATTTAGCATCTAGCTGCTCATAAATCCTCAGTAAAATCTCTTTCTTTGTCCTACCTCTGCCATTGGTACTTACGCAGGGATCAGTGCTGGGGCCTCAACTATTTACAATGACTTATGCGACTATATTAATGACTTGGATGAAGGGAGCGTGTAATGTAGCCAAATTTGCTGATGATACAAAGATAGATGGAAAACAAGTTGTGAAGAGGATACAAAGAATCTGCAAAGGGAGAAAGATAGCTTAAGAGAGTGGGCAAAAATTTGGCAGATGGAGTATAATGTGAGTAAATGTGAGGTTATCCGCTTTGGCAGGAAGATTAAAAAAGCAAATTATTATTTAAATGGAGAGAGACTACAAAGTGCAGCGCTACAGAGGGACCTTGGGGTCCTTGTGCATGAATAACAAAAGTTAGCATTCAGGTACAGCAAGTAATCAGGAAGGCAAATGGAATGTTAGCCTTTATTGCAAAGGTGATGGAGTGTAAAAGCAGGAAAGTCTTGCTACAACTGTATGGGTGAGACCACACCTGCAGTATTGCGTACTGTTTTGATCTCCTTATTTAATGAGGGATATACTTGCAATGGAGGCAGTTCAGAGAAGGTTCACAAGGTTGATTCCTGAGATGGGGTTGTCTTTTATAAAGAAAGGTTGAGCAGGTTGGGCCTATACTCAATGGAGTTTAGAAGAATGAGAGGTGATCTTATTGAAACATATAAGATTCTGAGGGGGCTTGACAAGGTAGATGCAGAGAGGATGTTTCCCCTCATGGGGAATCTAGAACTATGTACCATAGTTTCAGAATAAGGGATCACCCATTTAAAATGGAGATGAGGAGGAATTTCTTCTCCCAGAGGGCCGTGAATCTTCAGAATTTTCTGCCCCAGAGAGCTGTGGAGGCTAGGTCATTAAATATATTTAAGGTGGAGATAGACAGATATTTGAACACTAAGGGAGTCAAGGGTTATGGGGACCGGGCAGGAAAGTTGAGTTGAGGCCAAGATCAGATCATCCACGATCTTATTGAATGGAGGAGAAGGCTCGAGGGGCAAATAGCGTACTCCTGCTCCTATTTCTTCTGTTTTTATGTTCTTATTATACATTTTTGCTACAGGACATTGGTATGTGAGCATCAAAATGTCACCAAGACTGCAGAGCCATGCCACAGTTACTGATACTTATCACATGCCTGAAGTTAAGCAGTGAGATGTACCGCTAACTGTCATGTTTGTAACCTTCACATAATTGTAACCTTTATGTACCCTGTATACACCTGAGAAATGCACACCTTGACCACAGGGGGTGAAGTTGTGGGAGACATTCTTCACCTGGTCATCCAGGTATATAAAGGGAGGTCCCACACAGGGTCATCACTTCTTGGTCCTGTGAATAAAGGTACAGGTCACAGAGTGACCTTGTTTCCAGTATGTGCATCGTGTCGATTTGTTGTAGTGCGTAAGAACACAACATTTGGCGACGAGAAACGGGAATCAACGACTCAAGAGAATGGCCACCGGTAGCACGGCGGAGTGGTACTGTGTTGGTGAGGACTGCGACAATTTCATTGAGAGCTTTGTCACGAAGGACTGGCTGGGAGCGGCAGCGGCTGACAAGCGAAGGGCACATCTACTGACCAGCTGTGGACCCAAGACGTACGCACTGATGAAAGACCTACTCGCACCAGAGAAGCCGGCAGACAAGACCTTCGAGGAGCTCAGCAAACTGATCGCTGAGCGCCTCAAACCGGCAAGTAGTATACACATGGCCCGACACCGATTCTATACGCACCGACGTCGGGAAGGGCAGAGCATACCGGACTTCGTTGCGGACCTTCGGCGCTTGGCCAGCCTCTGTAAGTTCACGGACGCCTGCAGGGGGGAGATGTTACGGGATTTCTTCATTGAGGGCATTAGCCATGCCGGGATTTTTAGGAAGCTAATTGAGACCAAGGACTTGACCTTGGAAGCAGCGGCGTTGATGGCTCAAACCTTCATGGCGGGGGAGGAGGAAAATTTGGCGACGAGAAACGGAAATCAACGACTCAAGAGAATGTCCACTAGTAGCACGGCGGAACGGTACTGTGTTGGTGAGGACTGGGACAATTTAATTGAGTGGCTCCAGCAGAGCTTTGTCACGAAGGACTGGCTGGGAGCGGCAGCAGCTGACAAGCGAAGGGCACATCTACTGACCATATACGCGCGCAACTCTGCTTCCAACATGGCGATGGAGCACGGAGTTAACATGGTAAATGCGACTCGAACACCGCAGGCAGGCAAGGACAATTCAACACCAACCAGGCAGTAACAGACTATAGGGTGGGTCCTCAACAGAGACAATGGCAGGTTGAACGGACATTTACACCATCACAAGGGACAATACGTCCCGGGATGGGGCCATTGACACCCACAAACAGAGTGCTCAAGAGTAATCAAAGAGACAATCAGAGAGGAATGCCTGGTAACAGCTCTTTTGTTCACAACATTCTCAGCTCAGGCTGGAGGTGCGGGGGCAAACATGCTGTGAAGACCTGCTGGTTTCAACAATTCATCTGCAGAAATTGTAGCTTGAGTGGACATTTAGCCAGTATGTACAGGAAGCCCGCAGCGAGGCTGGTTTACGAAGTGGATGAACCACAAGAGGGGTCTGCAACGCAGAGGTATGCCTGGGACACAGCAATGGACGCTGAAGTTCAGCGGGTTCAGGTGGCAAATATTCACAGCTCATACACAAAAACGCCACCCATGATGATGAGAGTACTGTTAAACGGCATCCCAGTACACATGGAGCTGGACACAGGAGCCGGCCAGTCACTTATGAGAGTCCAACAATTTGAGAAACTGTGGCCACTCAGAGCTAGCAGACCCAAACTAGAATGCATTGACACGCAACTACGGACGTACACCAAAGAGATCATCCCAGTGATAGGCAGTGCAATGTTGGTGGTCACACATAATGGATCTCAGAACCGGCTGCCACTCTGGATTGTCCCGGGAAATGGTCTCGCGCTTTTGGGGAGGAGCTGGCTAGCCGAGATGAACTGGAAATGGGGGGAATGTGCACGCCATTTCATCTGTGGAGCGAAGTTCATGCTCACAGGTCCTATAAAAGCTCGAGTCATTATTTCAACCTGGCGTCGGGACTTTCAAAGGCACCAAAGTAAGGATACGCATCACCCCGGATGCCACACCAGTGCACCACAAAGCCAGAGCTGTGCCGTATGTGATGCGGGAGAAAATTGAGAATAAGTTGGAGAGGTTGCTAAGAGAGGGCATAATTTTGCCTATCAAATTCAGCGACTGGGCAAGCCCCATCGTCCCTGTTCTAAAAATGGATGGCTCGGTCAGGATCTGTGATGACTACAAGGCCACCATCAACCGAGTGTCCCTTCAGGACCAATACCCACTTGCGAGAGCGGAGGGTCTTTTTGCCACGCTGGCAGGCGGCAAGCTGTTCACCAAGTTGGACCTCACTTCGGCCTACTTGACCCAAGAACTGGCCGAAGAATCTAAGCTACTGACCACCATCACCACGCACAAGGGGCTGTTTGTCTACAACATGTGTCCATTTGGCATTTGTTCAGCAGCTGCTATCTTTCAGAGGAACAATCCCCGGAACAATCGTATTTCAGGACGACATCCTTATCATGGGTCGAGACACTGAGGAACACCTCCACAACCTGGAAGAGGTGCTACGCCGACTGGACCGGGTAGGCCTGCGACTAAAGAAGTCCAAGTGTGTGTTTCTGGCCCCAGACATCGAGTTTTTGGGTAGGAGGGTTGCCGCAGACGGGATCCGGCCCACCGAATCCAAAACGGAGGTGATCCATTGCGCGCCCAGACCCGGCAACACATCAGAGTTGCGTTCATTTCTGGGACTATTGAACTATTTCGGGAATTTTCTACCAAACTTAAGTACATTGCTGGAGCCGCTACACGTGCTCCTGCGTAAGAGTTGCGATTGGTTTTGGGGGGACTATTAGGAACGGGCTTCCAATCGGGCACAGAACCTGCTTTGTTCTAATAAGTTATTGACCTTGTACAACCCCTGTAAGAAATTGGTTTTGACATGTGGTGCATCATCCTATGGGGTTGGGTGCGTGTTGCAGCAGAGTAATGATGAGGGCCAACTCCAACCTGTGGCTTATGCCTCCAGGTCGCTCTCCCAGGCAGAACGGGGATATGGGATGATTGAAAAGGAAGCACTCGCATGTGTCTACGGGGTGAAAAAGATGCACCAGTACCTTTTTGGCAGAAGGTTCGAGTTAGAAACGGACCACAAGCTGTTAACATCCCTGTTGTCCGACAGCAAAGCTGTTAATGCCAATGCGTCAGCTCGCATACAGCGATGGGCTCTCACACTGGCTGCGTATGACTACACCATACGGCACCGGCCAGGCACCGAAAATTGCGCTGGTGTGCTCAGCAGGCTCCCACTGGCCACCACTGAGGGGGCTGCGGAGCAAAGTGCTGAGATGGTCATGGCTGTCGATGCCTTTGACAGCGCAGGCTCCCCCATCACAGCCCACCAGATCAAAACCTGGACAAACAGAGATCCCCTCCTATCTCTGATTAAGAAATGTGTCCTGACTGGGGATTGGGCGCCCGCACACGGAGCATACCCTGAAGAGGTCAGACCATTTCACAGACGGATGGATGAGCTCTGCATCCAAGCCGACTGCCTACTATGGGGCAGCCGGGTAGTCATGCCCCAGAGGGGTAGGGAAGCATTCATCAGGGAACTCCACAGCGAGCACCCAGGCATCGTGCTTATGAAGGCCATTGCCCGGTCACATGTATGGTGGCCGGGAATTGATGCAGACCTGGAACAGTGTGTTCGCAGGTGCACGACATGTGCCCAGCTGGGCAATGCCCTCAGGGAGGCCCCACTCAGCCCGAGGCCCTGGCCCACCAAGCCATGGTCACGTATTGTCGACTACACAGGCCCGTTCATGGGAAAAATGTTCCTCATTGTTGTTGATGCGTACTCGATATGGATTGCGTGCATCATATTGAATTCGTGCACGACATCCACCACAGTGGAGAGGCTGCGTGCGGTCCTTGCGACCCACGGCTTGCCAGACATCCTAGTTAGTGACAACGGCCCGTGTTTCACTAGCTATGAATTCCGGGAGTTCATGTCGGGAAATGACATCAAACATGTCAGGACAGCGCCATTCAAGCCAGCTTCCAATGGCCAGGCGGAACGTGTGGTCCAAATCATAAAGCAAGGCATGCTCCGGATTCAAGGACCCTCCCTTCAATACCGTCTATTGTGCCTCCTGCTGGCCTACAGGTCCCGACCGCACTCGCTCGCGGGGGTCCCGCCAGCGGAACTACTCCTGAAACGTACACTAAAAACTCGGCTGTCCCTCGTCCATCCAGTCTTGTCAGACATTATTGAGGGCAAGCACCAGTCCCAAAATGAATGCCACGACCGTAACTCAAAGGGGAGATGGATAGAAATCGATGTCCCTGTATTTGTTCTTAATCACGCTGTGGGGCCCAAGTGGCTCGAGGGTACTGTAATTGGTAAAGAGGGGAATAGGGTCATAGTGATCAGACTCAACAATGGGCAGATATGCCGCAAGCATCTGGACCAAGTAACAAAAAGGTTCAGCATGGACACTGAGGAACCTGAGGAAAATCATAAAATGCTGCCCACACCACTGCCAGTGAACTAGCAACAAGAACCGACAGCAGCATGCACAGTCCCTGCGGTCAGCCCGGACGAGCCGGAATCACCACAGGTGACAAAGACGCATGCCAAAGCTCAACAACCAGAGCCCCAACTGCGGCGCTGAATGAGAGAGCGTCGACCGCCTGAAAGACTCAATCTTTGACCCAAAGACGTTGGGGGGAGGTGATGTCATGTTTGTAACCTTCACATAACTGTAACCTTTATGTAACAACACTGTACACTGTATACACCTGAGAAATGCACACCTTGACCACAGGGGGTGAACTTGTGGGAGACACTCCTCACCTGGTCATCCAGGTATATAAAGGGAGGTCCCACACAGGGTCATCACTTCTTGGTCCTGTGAATAAAGGTACAGGTCACAGAGTGACCTTGTCTCCAGTATGTGCCTCGTGTTGATTTGCTGTAGTGTGTAAGGACACAACACTAACCACACCACTAAAAGAATAATAGACCTCTCTAATTTTAAAGTTACACTAAGACCTAACCTAATAAAGCTGAGCTAGCTAAATAGGGTGAGATGAGTTGCAATAAGTGAAGTTAAGTATTTCAACTAATATTACATAGGATTACATAGGATATACAGCACAGAAACAGACAATTCTGCCCAACCAGTATATGCCGGCATTTTTCCTCCATTCTAACCTCCTCCTGTCTTTCCTCACCTAACTCTATCAGCATAATCCTCAATTTCCTTTTCTCTCATATGCTTAGCTAACCACCCCTTAAATGCATCTATATTATTCGCTTCAACGACTCCCTGTGGTAGTGAGTTCCACATTCTCACCACTCTCTGGGTAAAGAAGTTTCTTCTGAATTCCCTATTTGATTTCTTGGTGACAATTTTATATTGATGGTCTCTAGTTTTGCTTTTCCTCACAAGTGGAAACACTCTCTCTGTATCTACTCTATCAAAACCTTTCATAATTTTAAATCCCTCGATTCGGTCACCCCTCAGCCTTCTCTTTTCTTGAGAAAAGAGACCCAGCCTGTTCATCATTTCCTGATATGTATACCCTTGCATGTCTGGTTATAACCCTTTTAAATCTTCTCTGCACCCTCTCCAGCGCTTCTATATCCTTTTTATGATATGACGACCAGAATTGTACGCAGATTATTTCATTTTAGATTTGAGAATTTGAGAATTTTGAACAGATGTGTCATTATAATCTTTAAGTTTCTGCAACAGAAAGCAGATATCCTTGTTTTTTCAATGAATGGAACATTTTCAAAGTGAACGTTTCTCTAGTCATATGTGGCCAAACGGCATCTCTTTGGAAGGAATGATTCTGCAAGTCATTGACTGAAACCAAAATCATTAATCATAGTAAATGAGATCAATTCATTGCATCAAAGCATTGCAAAAATTCATTCATTGCACACCTCTTAAGTTCTAAACCCTCCCACTCAGAAAACCCACATACAGCTTTCCATCATTAGTGACATACCACCTAATGTTTTCGTTTGAGTCATTAGCTTGGGGGTTGCCGTCTACAGAAAGCTGTGACATTTGAGTCAGCTACCTCCCTAAGTTTTGTCACAGTATAGAATCCAACCAGCAAACACTTCGGGGGTGAAATTTGGGGCGCTAACTTTTATGGGTGAGAAATTTGGTTGTGTAGCGCCTCATTTAGCACACCGGAGAGGGCGTCAATGCATCTTGAATGGCTTACCGCCCAGCCGCGCAGGTTGTAGTTCCCATTGGGAAATTTGGTTGTGGTTTACTGGCGGCTTCAGTCAGAACATTGTCAGTACGCGTGCAACGACCTGCTAGTGCCCCGCTCGCAAAATTAAGTGTCCCCACTTGATCTAGCGTCCGCCACTGAATACGCCGGAGAAACCAGGCAGCCCCAACTTCTTTAGGCGATACCTGAAGGCTATTTGAAGGGAGGTACAAGCGTATTAATTGGAGGTCACAAAGAGTGCATCGTTTCAACAGAGCATTGTGCGTGAACCTCATACTTTACAGCGGCAGATTTATCTGAACTTATAGGTTCCTAGAAACTTGAGTTTGAGAGTCAAATGGGTGCATTACTAGCACGCCAGCGTCACCTTCTACATGCTCTTGTTAGGCGACGTTAAGATAGAAGGGCTGTTGGCCATGTCGGCCCACAACTGGGGAGACCCTATACACATCGGAACAGGAGGCTTTACCCCCCACGGGTTTACCGGGAGCAATGCTCATACCGCGACATGTCGAAGGAGTATTGTGTCAGAAGACGGTGCTTCTGAAAGGAGGTAGTTTCAGAGATATGTCATCTCCTGCAGCCAGACCTGTAGCCTGGCATCGGCACCAGGGCTGCCCTGCCCATTGCAGTGAAGGTCACTGTGACGCTGACCTTCTATGCTCCTTCCAGGCCACATCAGGGGACATATGCAGTGTCTCTCAATACGCTGCATATCGCTGCATCCATGATGTGACACAAGCTCTGAACAGATGGAGAATGGAGTTCATTACGTTCCCAATGTGCAGGGATAACAGGATGAGCAGACTTGTGGCTTTGCCAGGATAGCGTGCTTCCCGATGGTTCAAGAAGCCATTGACTGCACAAACGTCGCCTTGCGAGCACCATTCCAGAATGCCGAGGTCTACTGAAACAGAAAGGGATACCACTCCCTGAATGTGCAGCTGCTGTGTGACCACACACAGTGCATCCTCGCAATGAGTGGCCGCTATCCAGGGAGCGCACATGATGGGTTCATCCGGCATGAGAGCTGTGTGCCACCAATGTTTGAGTCAGCACGGAAAGGGTGCGGCTGACTGCTCGAGGACAAAGGATACGGCGTAGCCACCTAGCTAATGACCCCCTTCCGCAACCCCACCACACAAGCTGAACAACAGCCAGGTGGCCACCCGCAATATCTGGCAGCACCTGGTCATTCTCATCATTTCTGGAGTTGACTGAGAGCTGCAAGGAAGGTCTGTGATGGCTGCTCCAAGACCTCAGAGAAGCGCCATTCGTTTCAATGCCCTGACATTGAGACATTGGTAGGGGCAGTGGAGAGAAGGAGGGAGGCACTGTTCCCTCCATCTGGGAGATGGCAAATATTGTGCATGGAGAAAGAGTCAGACTGAACACTGCGAGCTCAAAGTAAAGTGAGCCCTTAGTCTTTTATTGCAAGTCTCCAGAGTGCCTCTCCAACCTGTGAAGCCTCCTTAAATGCCTGTGCTCCCAAGGGATTATGGGATCCCTTGGGACTCCAGGGGATGAGCCCTCTGGTGGCTGTACAGAGTAAAAACAAGTCCACATATAAAACAACACTCCCCCGCCAAAGTCAATAGTGTAACTATTTACAATGTGAGTCAATCTGGGGCTCTTCTTGCCCTGGTTGATCGTCTCGGTGTGAAAGCTGGTGTTGTTGAATCATTTGTTGGGCCCTGCAGGGATGCTGTGGATGATGGGTTCTGCTTCGTGGTCCACCGTGGTGTCGGTTGCCACTGGTGTGTATGTTGGGCGATCAAAAAAGGTAGGGTCCAAGGTGGGTTGCTCAGGATAGTCCCTGAATCTGAGTTTGATTTGGTCCAAGTGTTTCCGGTGAATGAGTCTATTTAAAAGTTTGACCCGAAACACCCTGCTCCCCTTTTTGGCCACGACAGTGCCAGGAAGCCACTTGGGACCTTGTCCATAATTTAATACAAATACAGGATCATTGACTTCAATCTTGCGTGACACATTTGCGCTATCATGGTACGCACTTTGTTGAAGCCGCCTGCTCTCGACATGTTCATGTGGATCAGGGTGAACTAATGAGAGCCTTGTCTTAAATGTTCTTTTCATGAGCAGTTCAGTAGGTGGGATCCCAGTGAGTGAGTGGGGTCTCGTGTGGTAGCTAAGCAGGACTCGGGATAGGTGAGTCTGCAGTGAGCCTTCAGTTACCCTCTTCAAGCCTTGCTTGATGGTTTGCACTGCTCTCTCTGCCTGACCATTGGACACTGGTTTAAATGGGGTAGATGTGACATACTTGATCGCGTTAAGGGTCATGAATTCTTTGAACTCAGCACTGGTAAAACATGGCCCGTTGTCGCTCACAAGGACACCGGGTAAGCCGTGAGTGGCAAACATGTTCCGCAGGCTTCCAGTAGTGGCACCGGACGTGCTAGCCAACATTATCTCACATTCAATCCACTTGGACTACACGTCTACAACCACAAGGAACATTTTACCGAAGAACAGGCCTGCATAGTCGACGTGTACCCTAGACCACGGTTTGGAGGGCCAAGACCATAAATTTAGCGGAGCCTCCCTGGGTCCATTGCTTAACTGTGAGCATTTATTACATCTGTGAACGCAGGACTCTAAGTCCGCATCGATACCGGGCCACCACACGTGGGATCTGGCTACCGCTTTCATCATTACAATGCCTGGATGGGTACTGTGGCGGTCATTGATGAAGGTGTCTCTGCCCTTCTTGGGGACCACTACTCGATTTCCCCACAGAAGGCAGTCTGCCTGCATAGACATTTCATCTTCGCGCCGCTGGAACGGCTTTATCTCTTCTTGCATTTCCACTGGGACACTGGACCAGCTCCCGTGAAGCACACAGCTTTTGACTAAAGACAATAAGGGGTCCTGGCTTGTCCAGGTTTTGATCTGTCGGGCAGTGACGGGTGATTGGTCACTCTCAAATGCTTCCATAACTATGGCTAGATCTGCAGGTTGCGCCATTTCTACCCCCGTGGTGGGCATTGGCAGCTTACTGAGAGCATCGGCGCAGTTTTCTGTGCCTGGCATGTGACGGATGGTGTAGTTGTATGCAGATAACGTGAGCACCCATCTCTGGATGCGGACTGATGCGTTGGCATTTATCCCTTTAATCTCGGTAAACAGGGATATAATTGGCTTATGGTCGGTTTCCAATTTGAATTTTAGCCCAAACAGGTATTGATGCATTTTCTTTGCCCCATAGACACACGCTAACGCTTCTTTTTCAATCATGTTGTAGGCTCTCTCAGCCTTAGACAGACTCCTGGATGCATAAGCAACCTGTTGCAGTTTCCCGAAATCATTAGCTTGTTGCAATACACACCTGACGCCTTATGACAACGCATCACATGCTAGTACCAAATGCTTACATGGATCATACAACACAAGCAATTTGTTTGAGCATAACAATTTTCTCGCTTTTACAAAGGCATTTTCTTGGCTTTTGCCCCAAACCCACTCGCCCCCTTCCCAGAAACGACCGCAGCCCCGTCACAATCTGTGGCCTCGGTGCATTCTCGATTGCCTTCGTCTTCGCGTTGGTGGACCTGATGCCGTTCGCCGCAATCCTCCTACCCAAGAACTCTACTTAAGGCGTCAGGAAAATGCACTTCGAGTGTTTTAACCTGAGCCCCACGCGGTTGAGTCGACTAAGAACCTCCTCCAGGTTCTGCAGATGCTCGACTGTGTTCCGACCTGTGACCAAGATGTCGTCCTGGAAGACCACAGTGCGCGGGACCAACTTCAGTAAACTTTCCATGTTTCTCTGGAATATCGCTGCTGCTAATCAGATTCCAAATGGGCATCTGTTATAAACAAAAAGACCTTTGTGCGTGTTGATGCAGGTGAGGGCCTTCGATGATTCCTCCAGTTCCTGCATCATGTAGGCTGAAGTCAGATCCAGCTTTGTTAACGTCTTTCAACAGAGGAGGACTAAGGGTTTAATTAAGACGGGGAAAATAGAGGACGAGAGGAAACTTGCAGGGAACATAAAAACTGACTGCAAAAGCTTCTATAGATATGTGAAGAGAAAAAGATGAGTGAAGACAAACGTAGGTCTCTTGCAGTCGGATTCAGGTGAATTTATAATGGGAAACAAAGAAATGGCAGACCAATTAAACCAATACTTCGGTTCTGTCTTCATGAAGGAAGACACAAATAATCTTCCGAATGTACTGGGGTCAGTGGGTCTAGTGAGAAGGAGGAACTGAAGGATATCCTTATTAGGTGGGAAATTGTGTTAGGGAAATTGATAGGATTGAAGGCCGATAAATCCCCGGGGCCTGATAGTCTGCATCCCAGAGTACTTAAGGAAGTGGCCCTAGAAATAGTGGAAGCATTGGTGATCATTTTCCAGCAGTCTATCAACTCTGGATCAGTCCCTATGGACTGGAGGGTAGCTAATGTAACACCACTTTTTAAAAAAGGAGCGAGAGAGAAAACAGGTAATTATAGACCGGTTAGTCTGAAATCAGTAGTGGGGAAAATGTTGGAATCAATAATTAAGGATGAAATAGCAGCGCATTTGGAAAGCAGTGACAGGATCGGTCCAAGTCAGCATGGATTTATGAAAGGGAAATCATGCTTGACGAATCTTCTGGAATTTTTTGAGGATGTAGCTAGCAGAGTGGACAAGGGAGAACCAGTGGATGTGGTGTATTTGGACTTTCAAAAAGCTTTTGACAAGGTCCCGTACAAGAGATTGGTGTGCAAAATCAAAGCACATGGTATTTGGGGTAATGTACTGACGTGGATAGAGAACTGGTTGGCAGACAGGAAGCAGTGAGTCAGGATAAATGGGTCCTTTTCAGAATGGCAGGCAGTGACTAGTGGAGTGCCGCAGGGCTCAGTGCTGGGACCTCAGCTCTTTACAATCTACATTAACAATTTAGATGAAGGAATTGAGTGTAATAACTCCAAGTTTGGGGATGACACTAAACTGGGTGGCAGTGTGAGCTGTGAGGAGGATGCTAAGAGGCTGCAGGGTGACTTGGACAGATTAGGTGAGTGGGCAAATGCATGGCAGATGCAGTATAATGAGGATAAATGTGAGGTTATCCATTTTGGGGGCAAAAACACGAAGGCAGAATATTATCTGAATGGCGGCAGATTAGGAAAAGGGGAGGTGCAACGAGACCTGGGTGTCATGGTTCAGCAGTCACTGAAAGTGGGCATGCAGGTACAGCAGGCGGTGAAGAAGGCATATCATGTGTTGGCCTTCATAGCTAGGGGATTTGAGTATAAGAGTAGGGAGGTCTTACTGCAGTTGTACACGGCCTTAGTGAGGTCTCACCTGGAATATTGTGTTCAATTTTGGTCTCCTAATCTGAGGAAGGACGTTCTTGCTATTGAGGGAGTGCAGCGAAGGTTCACCAGACTGATTCCAGGGATGGCTGGACTGTCATATGAGGAGAGACTGAATCAACTGGGCCTCTATTCACTGGAGTTTAGAGGGATGAGAGGGTATCTCATAGAAACGTATAAGATTCTGACGGGACTGGACAGGTTAGATGCGGTAAGAATGTTCCCGGTGTTGGGGAAGTCCAGAACCAGGGGACATAGTCTTCGGATAAGGGGTAGGCCATTTAGGACTGAGCTGAGGAGAAACTTCTTCACACAGAGAGTTGTTAACCTATGGGATTCCCTGCCGCAGAGAGTTGTTGATGCCAATTCATTGGATATATTCAAGAGGGAGTTAGATGTGGCTCTTACGGCTAAGGGGATCAAGGGGTATGGAGAGAAAGCAGGAAAGGGGTACTGAGGGAATGATCAGCCATGATCTTATTGAATGGTGGTTCAGGCACGAGGGGCCAAATGGCCTACTCCTGCACCTATCTTCTATGTTTCTATGTTTCCTCCCACCAGTGTTGCAAAGAGGTTGTCAACCTTTAGTAGTGGGTATTGGGCCTGCACAGAGAAACGATTGATAGTTACTTTGTATTTGCCACAGATTCTGACAGTGCCGTCTCCCTTGAGGACTGGGACACTAGGACTCGCCCACTCGCTGAACTCGATCGGTGAAATGATGCCCTCTCTTTGCAACCGGCCTAACTCGATCTCTACCCTTTCTCTCATCATGTGCAGTACTGCTCTCGCCTTGTGATGGATGGGTCTCACCCCCCGAATTAAGTGGATCTGCACTTTTGCTCCTTGGAATTTCCCGATGACTGGTTCGAACAGCGAAGGAAATTTGTTTAACTCCTGGGCACTCGAAGTGTCGTCAGTGGGCGATAGCGCTCGGACATCATCCCAGTTCCAGCGCATCTTTCCCAGCCAGCTCCTGCCGAGCAGCGTGGGACCATCGCCCGGTACCACCCAGAGTGGTAGCTTGTGCATCGCTCCATCGTAGGAGATCTTTATGGTAGCACTGCCGATTACAGGAATCAGTTCTTTCGTGTAAGTTCTTAGTTTTGTGTGAACTGGAGTTAAGACTGGCCTTGAAGCCTTGTTGCACCACAACCTTTCAAAAGTCTTTTTGCCCATGATGGACTGGCTCGCGCCCCTGTCCAGCTCCATTGACACATGGAGTCCATTTAGTTCAACATTCAGCATTATCGGGGGACAATCCGTGGTGAATGTGTGCACCCCATATACCTCTGCCTCCTCGATCTGAGGGTCTGGTTCGTCGTGATCCTCCGTGGATCTGTCCTCCTCTGCAACATGGTGGTTTTCAGGTTTAACAAGCTTTGCAGCTTGCCTGCACGCTCGTTGGAGGTGTCCCAATGTTCCACAGCCCTTTGAAACGTACCATTTGAATTGTCATGAATGGAAACGAAGATCACCCCCGAAGCGCCAACAAGGTGTTAATGGCCTTGCATTCATCACCCTTGATGGTGGACTCTGAGACATCTGCGGACGTGCAGCTGCAGGTATGTGTGACCTGCCCTGTACGTTACGATTTAAAAACAACATCACTTTGTTCACAGTACTTGTAGCAGCACTGGTGTACTGAGAGATTTGCTTCGTATTGTCACTGGTGGCAATGAACGCCTGGGCTATCGCTATGGCCTTACTCAAGGTTAGGGTCCCTACAGTCAAAAATTTACGAAGTATGGTTTTGTGGCCAATGCCAAATACTAAAAAGTCTCTGAGCATGTGCTCCAAATGTCGTTCAAATTCACAATGTCCTGCAAGGCGTCTTAGCTCAGCGACATAACTCGCCACTTCCTGGCCTTCAGATCTTTTGTTAGTATAGAACGGGTACCTCGCCATCAGAATGCTTTCCTTCGGGTTCAAATGCTCTCGGACCAGTGTGCACAAATCGTCGTACGATTTCTCCATGGGTTTTGCTTGAGTGAGCAGATTCTTCATGAGGCGATATGTTGGTGCCCCACAGACGGTGAGGAGGATCGCCCTTCATTTGGCAGCTTTCTCTTCCCCATCTAGCTCATTGACCATGAAGTATTGGTCGAGTCGCTCCACAAAAGTTTCCCAATCCTCTCCCTCCAAATATTTCTCCAGGATGCCCACTGTTCTATGCATCTTTGGGTTCGCTATCTGTATCTCGTCGCCAGTTGTTGTGTATGGAGAAAGAATTAGACTGAACACTGTGAGCTCAAAGTAAAGTGTGACCGTCGTCTTTTATTGCAGGTCTCCAGAGTGCCTCTACAACCTGTGAGGCCTCCTTAAAAACCTGTGCTCCCAAGAGATTATGGGATCCCTTGGGACTCCAGGGGATGAGCCCTCTGGTGGCTGTACAGAGTAAATACAAGTCCACATATATAACAGCAAACTCCATTGGTTTTTAGAGCCATGTGGCAGAGGTGGCCATGGATGTGTCAGCCAGCACCATGGTGGTAAAAGCCCTACACAGAGCCGCAAGAAATTCAACAACCTCAGTCGGGTGGTCAAGATGAATACATGGTTCCAGAACTCTTACATACCAGTCTCTGAGCCTCTGTCTGTGAACACTCTGCAAACCAGCATTTAACCCAGCTGGTAAACACTAACCATCTGTGCCTACTCAGTCACAGCCTCATTTCATGCTTTGCCTACATTCACAGCGATTGAACAACTGCAGGCATATGTTCCACATACATAACTGGACTCTTACTCACACAGTTCCTTTCTTTTGCAGGTCAAGATGATAAACAACAGGGTGGAGCAGCAACGGACTGGAGTTGGGGTGTGGGGAGGGGCGGGGGTGTGGGGTGCGTAGGGAGAAGTTGAACTGCGCCAGCTTTCTGACGTGGAGGAGCAAGTGATGCAGCTTGTTGGCCTGTAGGTGGTGGGAGCCATAGCTGGTGGAGACATTGAGCCCGCTGAGGGCAACAATGGGATTTTTATCCCCTCTTCTCATCCTACTTTCCCGTTAAACCAGAAGGTTTATCACTTTCCAGCTCCTCATACTGTCTGCCT
Organism: Pristiophorus japonicus; assembly: GCF_044704955.1. Lineage (NCBI taxonomy): Eukaryota > Metazoa > Chordata > Chondrichthyes > Pristiophoridae > Pristiophorus > Pristiophorus japonicus. The sequence continues at coordinate 115,786,047 of NC_091978.1, read as the reverse complement.
TCCTTGCTCCATTCCTGCCCCCCTGCCCTCACATCAATGTGACTCGTGTGTCATTTATGCTTTCAAATAATCAGCCAGCAGATGAGCAACCTTCCCCCCACCCCCCACGCCCCCCGAACCCAGTTGCGAGGGAGAAAAAGAGGGGGATGAGGAGGAGGTGGACAAGCTAAGCACTCCATCACTGCTTCTCTCACCCGCAGGCACCAGCTCAGATACTGGCACTGCGGGTCCTTAGAGTTTGCTGAGTACAGGGGTCTGCACTGGGTGATGCAACGGGACCTAGCGGGCTGCAGCACGGTCAAGTGGAAAGGGAAGCTTGGGACCTATCTCCCCGGAGGGCGAATTCGCGTGCGGGTTCTGCTGCAGAGGACTCAGATGAGGACCTCGATGGCGAGGCGTTCACACAAAGGGTGATGGCCATGCACTCCGACATGACACGTGCAATGGCAAGGGTGCCCGAGAACTAGTGTGCAGATGATGGTAGAGTCGCAGACAGACCGTTCGGATCCAGACCTCATAACGCGAGTCATGGGCGATGTGGCAGCTTCCATTGTGGCACAGGCGGAAGCAATGCAAGGTCTTGGTGCTGCAAAAATCAATGGTTGCTCGCATGGATGCTCAGACTGCTCTCATCTAGTCTCAGCTTGATGCCATGCAACATCTTGGTGATGTCATGCAGTCTCAGCTGCATGCCACGCAAGCTCTGACTGCTGCCATCACCACTGGGTCCACCACAGTCAATCGGGGATCTCAGGGTGTCGCAGTAGGCCACCAATCTGTGCTCCAGCAGATTGGTGGAGATGCTGAGGTCCTGCAATGAAGCAGGAGCCTGCTGTCCTCTCTCAGGATGACAGCATTCCTGGTCCCACCACTGCCACTCCCCCATTGCATTGATTAATGCCTGTCACCCAGCCAGCCCAGACTGCCGCCGCCCAGCCTGAGGTAGTGCAGTCTACAGTTGGACCTTCCAGGCCCAGAGCTGTTCGAGGGAGTCCTACAAGGCCATCTGTAGTCTCTGGCCCTGACACACAGCAGCCTTCCACCAGCCATGCTGCAGCCACAGGGGAGCCACTGCAGAGGAGTAGTATAATAGGTGAACAAAAAAGGGGCTATAAGGAAATGCACAAGTGTGATGAATAAATACACAGTTACACATTTTATTGTTGTTTGATAAATGGTGATTGGAATGTTTAATGTTTGCTGTTGTCTCTCATTTCATTCTTGGGGCTTTGGTATGGAAGGGCAAATTAATGTCATGATGGGGACGTTCAAAGGAACTGGGAAGAGGGATTGAAATCAATGGAAATGAGCTCTGATGAGATGATTGCTGACCTCCCTTGCAGGATCGCGATGGAGTTGCTACCTCCTCCTCCTCGTCCTGCTGTTGCTCCTGCTGGTCCTCCTCCTGGTCCTCCTCCCCCTCCTGAGGTGATGTGGCTATACCTGGTGGCAATGGTGGTGCCCTCATGGAACAGCATGCAGCAGACGATGACAAATAGGTTCACCCACTCAGGTGAGTACTGGAGGAGTGTCTCAAGCAGACAAGGCAGCAGAACTGTTGCTTCAGCACTCCAATGGTCTGCTCAATGATGCTCCTGCTGGTGGCATGGCTCTCATTATATGAGTGCTGGGCAGGAGTGGTGGGGTTACGGAGGGGAGTCATGAGCCAGGTGGATAGCGGATTGAAAGGCTGCATTAGTAAATAGAACAGGATTTACTGTGATTGCACAGCAGGCCGGGGCCATTGGAGGGTGCAGCATGCGGCCGCCCAGCCCGGAAGTCGGCACAGTCCCGGCCTGCAAGACCATCAGCAGGCTGGGGCCATTGGAGGGTGCAGCATGGGGCCGCCCAGCCCGGAAGTCGGCATAGTCCCGGCCTGCAAGACCATCAGCAGGCCGGGGCCATTGGAGGGTGCAGCATGCGGCCGCCCAGCCCGGAAGTCGGCACAGTCCCGGCCTGCAAGACCATCAGCAGGCCGGGGCCATTGGAGGGTGCAGCATGGGGCCGCCCAGCCCGGAAGTCGGCACAGTCCCGGCCTGCAAGACCATCAGCAGGCCGGGGCCATTGGAGGGTGCAGAGTGCGGCAGCATACCACTGCAGGGAACAGCGCGTGTGCTGCTGCAGGAGGGCGACGGCTACGAAGCCAGATCGCTGATTGCAGTGCGGGCAGGCACAGCAGGAGGGGCGAAGGAGCGGCAAGAGTCGATAGAGGGACGTGACCAGGGCCCATGAGAGGCGTGAATCTGGGGCCCAGGGGCAGCACCGGCCAGCGAGGGCCCAGGGGCAGCACCGACCAGCCCACACTGCGATATGTGTGCGCGCTCGGTCTGTGCAGCAGAGTTGGTCTCCAGTTAGTCTTGGGTAATCCTTGCCACTGGACCAAGACTTAGCTCTGTCAAGCCCGTGTGGTGGCTAGTGTGCAATTAAAAAAATCCACGCACAGGCATCTTCCACCCTTCACGATGTAGTTCAGGATCTGGAATATCAGGTCCTTCATTGAAACACCTGTGAACTCAGCCCTTTTTGGCATGGAAGCACGTCATTCTTATTTCGAGAGACTGCCTATGATGATGATGATGATGGATAATGGATAGCCCTTGTCTCCCAGCAGCCAGCTGCAAGCTGTAACAGAGCTGGCACACTGATCTGTCGCAGGAGGAAGGCATTGTGGCTGCTGCCAGGATAGCGGTCATTATTTTGCATGTGTGGTCACACACCAACTGGACATTCAGTGAGTGGTAGCCTTTGCGGTTATGGAAGATCTCTGGATTGTGATGTGCTGCACTAAAAGTGACGTGGGTACAATCAATTGCATGCTACACCATGGAGCAGCCCGTTATCCTGGGAAAGCCACATGCATGCTCGTGCTGCTGCTCTCTGCTCATGGGGAAGGAGATGCAGTTCCTCTTCTGTACAGAGCATCTGTGACCTCACGGATAGAGCAATGGGCGCCAAACTGGGAGATGTTGGAGATGTCTCCTGTTGCTCCCTGGAAAGATCCATTGGCGTAAAAATTGAGAATGATGGTGACCTTGACTGCCACTGAGAGAGCCGTCCTCACCCTGGTGTGAGGCTCGAGGACTGGTTGCAGCAGATGGCAGAACTCTGTGACCAAGTCCTTTCTGAAACGGAGGCTTCGCACACACTGCTCCTCAGAGAAATTGATGTAGGAGAACTGCTGCCGGAATACCCTGGGGGAGTAAGGCCTCCTGTTGCCAGCCCTGTGGCTCCTTCTTCCTCTGGCAACATGTTGATGTGCTTCTGCTCTGCTGCTGCCTGTGCTTGGACCTGTGCTGCTGAATGTGCTTGACTGTCCCTTTCCCTGACCCTTTCCCTGTCCCTGTCCCTGTACCGCACCCTGTGGCATGCTCCATGGGCCTCTCCATGGGCCTTACCCTGTGGTGCTCCCTCTCTTTGTCGTAGCCTTTCTCTCTCCCTCTCTCGATGCCTTTTCCTCTGTAATTGGTGGCGCCTCTGTCTTCGGCAGTGCATGCTCTGATGGTGAAACCAGAGCAAGCGGCCGGCACAGCCCCCATGAAGTGACAGAAATGGTTGAACGTTGAAAGTGCTGTGAGTGATACAGGGGAAAAGGTAGGAGGCAGAAGTATCTTTGAGCTAAAAAATCTCTGCTATCGACCCACCAGAAACTCTGCCTAACTGTTGGAAAGCAGAAACAAATAATGGCTGACAAAAAATACTTTCCAAGATGGCGCCTTTAAATAGCGCAGGCACATCCGGTTCCCGACTGCAACTCAACAGCTCAAGCTGTCGTTGTCATCACCAGGCACTAAGGTAGGTTCCGCGGGCCAATTTAACTTCCGGGGTGGTAAGGGAGAGATGTGCACAGCGATGATGTCATCATTGGCGTACACTGCAGAGCGGGGCGCTCCCGGCAGGATTCTGCGGGGATGATTTTTGTGCCGCGCCTGGGTGAGTTCTATTTTGCGTCCCATTAGCGCCTAATGGCCGTCGATAAAAGGAACAATTTTGGCCTCTTCAATTCTATTTTATTCAGTAATTTATACAGTTGATATACATAAATGATTTTATTTGTTTTCAATCATTTTCAGGTGTCATTCAGTAATATCAATGTTCATACAACCGAAGTTCTGCAACATTTCTAAGTTCTGTAATAGTCTGATCTACCTGGTAGATTTTTCTGTTCTCAGACCATGTCCATTCCTTTTAGTCTTCTATGAACTGGATGTGTCTGCGGAGAGCATGTGGCATTGGCTCCGGCTCCCAACTCCCTCAAATTGCAGAGAAGTGAAAACACTTTGCAAGGGCAGGCACGGGTAGCATGCCACTAGGCACTACCAGACTCCACCCTTAAAGCAACATTCATACTACTAACTCTTCACACTACACTCTGAGTAAGGGTGCCTACAAATCCCCTAAGACATACCAATTACCTTGCGCAATCTAAAAGCCCCTTCCTCCACTATAACATCCTTAAAACCCGCATCTCTCACTTTACCTCTCCCATCATAATTGCCACACACAACTTAACTGATCACTTTATCCTTACACATACAACCTTCCACCTCCTCAGTTTGCAACAAATAGATTTGTTTATTTGAAATACACCAGGCACTTGTCTCATGATTTGTTATTTATGACATATTACAGTGAATCAGGAAATAGACCATTCAGTAGGTTTGGACTTCTTCACATGTGAGGATTCCTGGTCAGGGCCTGCTGGGCCAAGCAGATCTGCTTTGGTGTCATCTGATAGGTGTGTAGAAAAAGGTAGGCTGAGGTGTTGACTACAGTTCATCAATTGATGAAGATATCCTGCAGAAATTTGACCTCTGACACCCTTTGCAGCGACAGGTGAGGTTTGCATCGCAATTGAGCTGGATGTCCTGGAATGGAACCCCTGCCAACTCATACATGTTAATGGAAAGGAAAACCGGTTGAGGTGTATAACAGGCGGCCAATCTGCTGCTGTCTATTTAGTACCCCCGCTGGAGTTGAATTTCACCCCTGTAGTTTTTGCTTCAACTAGTAACCCAAGAATAATTTTCACAGTCTCACAACTCTCTGTAAAGCTTACTTTTGCTTACTCTTTGTCCTAAATATCTTGAATTCAATCTTTTATTAATGGTCCCTCATTCTCGATCCTTCAACTACCGTGTCACATCCTTTCATCATTTTAAGGATTTCTATCCATAACACCCTGTAATTTGTATTGTTCCAACGAGAAAAAAAAACATTTAAAAAAGTTTTTCTTCATATTTGTATTTATCATATCGGCAGCCAATCTGCCTTGTACCCTCTCATGTGAAACAGCCCAGAATTCCATTAGCTTTCTTCATGGTCTCATTAACCTGCTAGTTGTAGCTTTTGAGAGAATGGGAGGGAATCAGGTAATCTGAGAAAAATGATCCAATCACACATGGTTAAATAAATGGGGGCAATTTTTACTTTGGGAGCGGGTGAAAAACTAGGTGCCCCCCCCCCCCCATCCATCATTGGACGGGCTGTATAATGGGCAGCTTATTCACAACCATCAGCTTTCCACAAAAGTATTATAGGATGTGTTTGATGATGTGCACTAAAAGTAAAACTTTGAAAATTTGAGATGAAAATTCCATGGGTCACAATCCCAACAGTTTTCCTGGGATCAAGTCTGACGGTGCCCCCAGCACTGAACCTGTAGGTAGTTTGTAGGGTTAATGTGAATAGCATGAACATGCAGGTGCAAACATCACCTCTGTTGTCCACCTGCCCCATTCCCATGGAAACGTTGGCTATGGTCCTCCCTTGACCCGCAGTCCTGCACACATCCTCCCCCCTCCTCCTGCCCCGACACCAGCAACATTCCATTCAGCTCCCTGAGGAATGGACCAATTAAAACATTTTTTTAATTCTACTCTTCGGAATTCCAGGCTACAGATTCATAGAAGCATTGTTATCTAGCAAGTTGTGCACAGCAACTGAATGAATAATGTGTTCCTGGGGGTAATGTTTGAGGAAGTGATATTGTCCAGGATGATAAGCTCATAATAAAGGATGAAACTGAGTACTGTGAGCAATGAGTAAGTGTGACCCTAGTTCCTTTAATAAGTCTCCAGGGTGCAGGTACGGCGAGGGTGACCCTGCTTATATACAGTGCTCCCAAGGGATGATGCGATCCTTTGGGATTCCAACAGGTAGGCCCTCTGGTGCTGGTGAGATACAGGTTGCCAAGGGTTAAATACATAACATTACTCCCTCGTAAAGTCAATAGTACACTTATTTACAGGGTGAGACGATCTGGGGCTTTTCGCTCCCTTGTCGATTGTCTCAGTACAAATGCAGGTGTGGGTGAGTTGCTTAGTTCTTCACTGGGCTGCTGGACAGCCGTCTTTGCCGTCTGCTGGGGATGGTGAGTTTGGCTTTGTGGTCAACCATGATGTCGATTGCCACTTGTGTGTTTGTTGCAGGGTCAAAGTTGGTGGTGTCCTCTTCGGGTTGCTCGTAGCTGTTAGTGAACCGCAATTTGATTTGGTCCAAATGCTTTCTGCACGTTAGTCCATTGGTCAATTCGACCTGAAACACCCTACTCCCTTTTTGGCTATGACCGTGCCAGCGAGCCATTTGGGACCATGTCCATAATTGAGTACAAACACAGGATCATTGAACTCAATATCACGTGACAAATTTGCTCAGTCATGGTACATACTTTGTTGATGCCGCCTGCCCTCAGCGTGATCATGGAGATCAGGGACCCCAGTGAGCGAGTGGGGTCTGGTGCTTTAGCTTAGCAGCACTCGGGACAGCCGGGTCTGCAGGGAGCCTTCCGACACACGTTTCAAACTTTGCTTGATGGTCTGAACTGCCCGTTCTGCCTGGCCGTTGGATGCGGGCTTGAACGGGGCAGATGTGACGTTCTTGATCCCATTGTGGGTGATGAATTCCTTAAATTCAGCACTGGTGCCCATTGTTGCTTATCAGGACATCAGGCAGGCCGTATGTGGCAAACATGGCTCGTAGGCTTTCGATGGTGGCAGTGGATGTGCTTACAGACATTATTACACATTCAATCCATTTTGAATAAGCATCCACAACAACCAAAACCATTTTGCCTAGACATGGGCCTGCATAGTCAACGTGGATCCTCGACCACGGGGTTTGGAGGGCCACGACCACAAACTTAGCGGTGCTCTCTGGGTGCATTGCTCAGTTCAGAGCAAGTGTTGCACTGGCGCACGCATGACTCTAAATCTGAGTCGATGCTGGGCCACCACACAAGGGATCTGGCTATGGCTTTCATTATTACAATGCCTGGGTGGGTCTGTATAGGTCACGAATGAACATTTCTCTGCCTTTCTTGGGCAAGACCACGCGATTACCCCACAAAAGACAATCCACCTGAAAGGATATTTCGTCTTTGCACGTGTGGAACGGCTTAATCGCCTCTTGCATCTCAACTGGGACGCTGGACCAGCTCCCATGGAGAACACAGTTTTTTTTTACCAGGGACAGTAAAGGGTCCAGGCACTGATCTGGCAGATCGTAACAGGTGACTTTTCGTTTTCGAATGCATCCATCACCATTGGCAAGTCTGCAGGCTGTGCCATTTCCACCCTGGTGGTGGGCAATGGTAGCAGACTGAGAGCATCAGCGCAGTTTTCTGTGCCCGGTCTGTGACAGATTACATAGTTGTATGCCGACAGCGTGAGCGCCCATCTTTGGATGCGGGCAGAGGCATTGGTGTTAATCCCTTTGCTCTCTGAGAATAGCGATATAAGCGGCTTATGGTCAGTTTCAAGCTCAAACTTGAGACCAAACAAATACTGGTGCATTTTTTTCACCCCGTAAACGCCAGAGCTTCTTTTTCAATCATGCTGTAGGCGCCTTTGGCCTTGGACAGACTCCTGGATGCCGTATGATGACGCATTGCAAGCTAGCATTAATCGTTTACATGGGTTATACAGAACAAGAAGTTTGTTTGAACATAACAGATCTCTGGCTTTCTCAAAGGCAGCCTCATGCGAATTCCCCCATACCCAGTCCTTTCCCTTGTGCTGTAGCACATGTAGGGGTTCTAGCAAGGTGCTTAACCTGGGTAGGAAATTACCGAAATAGTTGAGTCCCAGGAACGACTGCAGCTCCGTCACGTTCTCTGAGCTCGGCGCATTCTTGATGGCCTCCGTCTTAGCGTAGGTGGGTCTGATGCCGTCTGCTGCAAGTCTTCTTCCCAAGAACTTGACCTCCGGCGCCAGGAAAACACACTTCGAGCGTTTCAACCTGAGTCCCACACGAACTAACCGATTAAGAACCTCTTCCAGGTTCTTCAAGTGTTCGATGGTGTCCCGACCTGCAACCAGTATGTCGTCCTGGAAAACCATGGTGCGAGGAGCCGACTTTAGCAGGCTCTCCATTTTCTGTTGAAAAATTGCCGCGGCCGACCGAATCCCAAACGGCCATCTGTTATAGATGAACGGACCTTTGTGCGTGTTGATGCAGGTGAGGCCTTTAGAAGATTCCTCCAGCTCCTGCGTCATGTAGGCTGAGGTCAGGTCCAACTTGGTAAACGTCTTCCCTCCAGCCAGGGTCGCAAATAGGTCATCTGCCTTGGGTAGCGAGTACTGGTCCTGTAGCGAAAAACAGTTAATCGTTACTTTATAGTCCTCACAAATTCTGACCGTGCCATCACCTTTGAGTACCAGGACAATCGGACTGGCCCACTCATTGAATTCCACCGGCGCGATGATGCCTTCTTGCTGCAGCCTGTCCAGCTCAATTTCCACTTTCTTTTGCATCATATACAGTACCGCCTGTGCCTTTTGGTGGATGGGTCACGTACTGTGAATCAAATGGATCTGCACTCTCGCCCCTGAGAAGTTTCCAATGCCTGGCTCAAATAACAATGGAAATCTGCTCAGAACCTGGGCGCATGAGGCATCGTTGAAGGACGAAAGCGCTCGGATGACGTCCCAGTTCCAGCGGATTTTTCCCAGCTAGCTTCTGCCAAACAGAGTGGGGCCATCCCCTGTCACGATCCATAGTGGGAGTTCGTGCACTGCTCCATCATAGGAGACTTTGACTTCTGCACTGCTAATTACAGGGATCAGTTCTTTGGTGTAAGTTCTTAGCTTGGTGTGAATGGGGCTGAGCTTTGGCCTATGTGCCTTGTTGCACCACAGCCTGTTGAAGGCCTATTTGCTCATTATGGACTGACTTGCACCCGTGTCCAGTTCCATGGATACTGGAATTCTGTTCAGTTCAACTTTCAACATTATTGGTAAACATTAATGGCGAAGGTGTGTACCCTGTACACTTCTGCCTCCTCGTTTCGAGTCTCCAATTCAGCCTGATCCACCGTGGATCGATCTTCCTCTGCAACGTGGTAGTTTGCAAGGTTTGCAGCTCGCCTGCAATGGTGTCTTATTATTCTGCAGTCGTTGCACGCATAGTGCTTGAAGCGGCATTGATGGGCCCAATGATCACCTCCACAGCACCAACAAGGTGTTAACTGCCTCGCGTTAACGATTGATGGCGGACTCTGGGTCATCTGAGGGCATTCAGCATCCGGCGTGTACGTTCTGCCATGTATATTCCTGCTCAAAAACGACGTTACTTTGTGCACAATACTGGCCGAAACCTCTTTATACTGCGAAATTTGTTTGGTGTTGCCGCTGGTGGACATAAATGCCTGGGCTATCGTTATGGATTTGCTCAGATTCAGTATTTCAACAGTCAATAGTTTGCGAAGGATTACCTCATGGCTAATGCCAAGCACAAAAAAGTCTCTCAGTATTTGTTCTAGGAATCCATCAAATTTGCAATGTCCTGCGAGGCGCCTTAGTTTGGCGACATAACTCGCCACTTCCTGGCCCTCCAACCGTTGACACGTGTAGAACCAATACCTTGCCATCAAAACTCTTTCCTTAGGATTTAGGTGCTCCTGGACCAGCATACACAATTCTTCATAGAATTTGGTTGTTGGTTTTACCGGAGCTAAAAGATTCTTCATGAGGCCATAGGTTGTTGCCCCACAGATCGCCCTTCGTTTGGCAGCATTCTTGTCTCCTTCCAGCTCATTGGTCTCGAAGTATTGGTCGAGTCTCTCCATGAAGGTCTCCCCATCGTCCCCTTCTGAGAATTCTCCAGGATGCCAACTGTTCTTTGCATTTTTGCGCGGTTGTTCATTATCTCGTCGCCAATTGATAAGCTCATAATAAAGGATGAAACTGAGTACTGTGAGCAATGAGTAAGTGTGACCTTGGGACTCCAACAGGTAGGCCCTCTGGTGGTGGTGTGATACAGGTTGCCAAGGGTTAAATACATAACACAGGTCTCTAGAGGTTAGATCTTGACTTTGTGCAATAGTGTAAATCGGGTGTTAGCGTGTTGGCAGCGCATTACATATTTCCCGATTAATGTCAACGGATATAAAAGTCGGGGGAGATGTGAAATTGGCTGCTCACTCAATATCATCAATTTTACACTATCGCACAAAGTCAAGATCTACTCCCAGGAGTCTCCCTGCCTTTCTTCACAAAGTGAAATGAGTTCTTTTACATCCATCTAAACAGGTAAGAAAGGCCTCAGTTCAACATTTCATCTGATTTCAATGTTTCATGACCAATGGAGAGAAGCTGCTGTTAAAACTAACAGGGTATTGGGATGTATTAATAGAACCATTCAGTATAAGTCAAAGGACACCATTTTTTCACTGTACAGGTCGCTGGTTAGACTGCCTCTGGAGTACTGTGCCCAGTTTTGGTCCCCACATATGGTGGGTGATATAGTAGCCTTAGAAAATGTCTAGACAAGAGCTATGAGAATGATTTATTGCTTTAAAAAACCTTAGCTACATAGATAGGGCTTAAGGCCCTTGTCTATTTATTTTAGAGCAACGTTGACTCAGAGGCAACCTGATAGAGGTCTATAAACTAATGAAAGGCATGGATAGCATGCTATTGATAGATTATTGCAGTTTAACAGATTGGGGAGGACCAGGGGACCCGAGTTTAAACTATATAAGAGTGGGAATAAACTGGCTGTTCGGCAGTTCTTTTCCCAGAGAGTAATGAGCCTCTGGAATGTGTTGCCGGCTGGTGTGGTTGGTGTTGATTCTCTCTATGCCTTCAAGAGGGAGCTGAACCAGATCTTGACTGGGGTAGAGGTTGCATCACATGAAAGATAAGTGTCTTTATAGATAACACTTGATCCATGTGATTCCATGGACTGGTTTCAATCACCTCAGGGAGAGGAAATTTTCAGAGTATTTTTTTACCTTATTGGCCCTGGATTTTTCTCTACTTTTTTTTGCCTCTCCCAAGACATTACATGGCTGCGGGAGGGGTTAGGATGTATCTAGTCATGATGCTCCGGGCCTCATGAGTGTGTGAGTTATGGACCAGCTGGTCTTTTGCTGCCCATCAATTTCATATGTTTATAAAGATGACACATTCAACAATGCCGAGCTCCCTCAGCACTCTCTCAGATTGCAGTTTCAAATCCTGGAGCAGGATATGAACCATAATTCAGAGATGAGTGCAACTAACTCAGTCAAGTTGACACTTCAAATCAATAAAACACAAGATACAAGCATTTATTTATTGCAGTACAAAAAGAGTTTAATTTTTATGCTTGAAAATGTGCAAGTTTTTTTTAACTATTTAAACAAAGCACCGAAAAGTATTTGGCCAGTTCAACAATACTTTGGTTATAAGCATATGAAAACTACATTATTTTAAATCTTATTGCATGACTTGTTGGAGCTTTTAGCAAGAGATAGGGTACAAGCTCCTGTTTTGAAATTCTAATGACAGCATATTAACTTAAGGAAATCTCAATAAATGTGAATTTAAATTGGAAAGCCTTTTTTTTGTTGCGAAAGCTACAGCAATCCACAAAGGACAAACAATGCGTAAAACTTAATATAATCGAAATATTTTGTCGTAAGATTCAAGTTGTTATTCCCTGAATCCACTTAATATAACTCTCTGTGATCCTTGTATAAATGCCAGGCTTTGTACGAAGTCCACAGCTATGCCCATAAGATACAATTCCTCTGAGCTCTTTCTTACATATCAGTGGTCCACCTGAGTCTCCCTGAAATAACAAGAAAAATAGGTTATTCTAAAACTACAGGACACACTTTAGCACTTGTGTTTTGATAAACCCGCTAAATGTTTTAATGCATAAGAGTTATTAAGCATTTATAACTTGATATTCCTGGAAATTGAGAATGTCATGTATTCAACTATCATTGTAACCCATGTATAAGCTGACCTAAGTTGTACACCTTGTGACCACAGGGAGCGAACTTGTGGGAGACACTCCTAACCTGGACTTTCCGGTATAAAAGGGGAAACTCCACCCACCTCCATCACTTGAGGTCTTGGTGATAAAGGTGACTGGTCACAGAGTGACCTTCTCTCAAATATGGGCCTCGTGTGCATTTATACTGTATAGTAAGGACATATCATTGGCGACGAGAAACTGGGATTTAAACCACACGAGCATGGCCACTAGCAGCACAGACGAGAGGTACTGTGTTGGTGATGATTGGAACAACTTTATTGAGAGACTACAGCAAAGTTTTGTCACTAAGGAATAATTGGGACAGGATTCGGCCGACAAACGCAGGGCTCATCTCCTGACAGTTTGTGGATCCAGAACGTACTCCCTGATGAAGGACCTTCTAGCGCCAGAGAAGCCGGCGGACAAGACGTTCGAAGAGCTCAGTAAGTTGATCAGGGAACACCTTAAACCGGCGAGCAGCATGCACATGGCGAGACACCGGTTTTACACGCACCGGCGGCGAGAAGGGCAAAGCGTTCTAGACTTCGTGGCAGATCTCCGGCGACTGGCGAGCCTATGTAAGTTCCCAGATGCATGCAGAGCGGAGATGCTGCAAGACTTTTTTATTGAGGGCATCGGGCACGCTGGGGTTTTCAGGAAATTGATTGAGACCAAAGACTTGACCTTGGAAGCGATGGCTCTGATAGCCCAAACATTTATCTCAAGGGAGGAAGAGACCAGAATGATGTATGATAAAAGTCTTGGCTCAAATGCAGCAAAGACCAGGGAGTCAACATTGTTAACGTGGTACACAGTTCTCTCGGCAGACAAGGGCAATCGGACATGCCCCAGCATGCAGTCGAACCCAAAGGGGGAATTCAACAGAGACAATGGCTAGCTGAACGGCAATTCATGCCATCGCAATGGACAATGTGGCCAGTAATGGGGCCATCAACACCTGTTAATGGTGCGTTTAAGGACAGTTACAGAGACAGTCAGAGACGATCAACTGGTCATGGAACTTTTGTTTCGAACAACGGGGCCTCCAGCTCATGCTGGAGGTGTGAAGGCAAACACCCAGCCAGAGCTTGCAGGTATCAGCAATATACTTGCAGAAACTGCAACGTCAGCAGTCACTTGGTGCGTATGTGCAGGAAGCCTGCAGCCAGGTTGATGTTCGAGGATGATGGGCCCGATGTAAGCCCTACGAGGCCAAATGAATAATGGGGAAATCGCTGTAAGCTGAAGTTCAGTGAGTTCATGTGGAGCACATATACATTTCATATACCAGGACGCCACCGATAATGATGAAAGTGCTCCTCAATGGTATCCCAGTATTAATGGAGCTAGACACGGGGGCCAGCCAGTCCCTGATGAGTATCAAACAGTTCGAAAGGTTGTGGGTGTTCAAGGCCAGGAGGCCAAAATTTAAATTATTGCCGATTGACACACAGCTATGGACATATACAAAGGAGATCATTCCGGTGCTCGGCAGCGCCACGGTAGTCGTGACCCACAAAGATTCGGAGAACAAGTTGCCACTCTGGGTTGTCCCAGGGGGGATCCCGCACTACTGGGGAGGAGTTGGCTTGCTGTCATGAACTTGAAATGGGGCGATGTCAATGCAATTTCTTCTGTGGAGCGAGTATCATGCTCACAGGTCCTGGACAAATTTGACTCATTATTTCAACCCAGCATCGGCACTTTCATGGGGGCCAAGGTAATGATTTACATAAACCCGGACGCCAGGCCAGTACACCACAAGGCCAGAGCGGTGCCATACGTGATGCGGGAAAAGATACAATGCGAATTGGACCGCCTGCTGAGGGAAGGCATTATCTCGCCAGTCGAATTCACTGACTGGGCGAGCCCGATCGTGCCGGTGCTCAAGGCGGATGGGTCGGTCAGGATATGTGGTGATTACAAGGCCACCGTCAATCGGATGTCACTCCAAGACCAGTACCCGCTACCGAGAGCGGAGGACCTCTTTGCAACGCTATCCGGTGGCAAACTTTTTTCAAAATTGGACCTGACCTCAGCTTACATGACCCTGGAGCTGGCGATTGAGTCAAAGAAGCTGACCACCATCACGACACACAAGGGGTTGTTTGAGTATAACAGATGTCTGTTCGGGATTCGTTCGGCCACCGGGATCTTTCAGTGAAATATAGAAAGCCTCCTCAAATCGATTCCAAGGACGGTGGTTTTTCAAGACGACATCCTCATCACGGGTTGCGATACTGAAGAACACCTCCACAACCTGGAGGAGGTGCTACGCAAACTGGACCGGGTAGGTCTGCGACTGAAAAAGGCGAAGTGCGTCTTTAGAGGTAGAATTCCTGGGGAGGAGGGTAGCAGCAGACGGGATCAGACCTACTGCGTCCAAAACGGAAGCTATCCAGAGAGCATCCAGACCCCGTAACACGACGGAGCTGCGTTCGTTCTTGGGGCTCCTGAACCATTTTGGTAACTTTCTTCCCAAATTGAGCAGGCTGTTAGAGCAGCTACACGTGCTCCAATGCAAAGGTCGTGATTGGTTCTGGGGGGACAGCCAGGAAAGGGCTTTTGATAGAGCACGCAATTTGTTATGCTCCAACAAACTGTTAACATTATTTGACCCGTGTGAGAAACTTGTTTTAAAGTGCGATGCGTTGTCCTATGGGGTCGGGTGTGTGTTGCAGCATGTGAATGCCAATGGTCAGTTACAGACGGTAGCTTATGCCTCCAGAAGTCTGTCCCAGGCAGAAAGGAGCTATGGGATGGTAGAAAAGGAAGCACTAGCATGTGTATATGCAGTAAAAAAAATGCACCAGTACCTGTTTGGCAGGAAGTTTGAACTGGAGACAGATCACAAACCCCTAATGTCCCTTTTGGCCAACAACAAGGCCATAAATGCGTATGCATCGGCCCACATATAGAGGTGGGCACTTACATTAGCCGCCTATGACTACACAATTCGGCACAGATCGGGCACTGAAAAGTGCGCCGATGCACTCAGCAGGCTCCCACTAGCCACCACTGAGGGGGCAACTGAGCATGATGCTGAGATGGTCATGTATATTTAAGCTTTCGAAAGCGAAGGCTCACCTGTGATACCCCGTCAGATTAAAGTCTGGACAAATAAAGACCCGCTACTGTCTTTAGTTAAGAAATGTGCCTGAATGGGTACTGGGCAGCCACGTATGGGGCATGCCCTGCGGAATTTAAACCGTTTCATAGGCGCAAGGATGAACTCTCGATTCAGGCCGATTGCCTACTGTGGGGAAACCGAGTAGTCATGCCCCAGATGGGCAGAGAGGTATTTATCAGAGAACTTCACAAATAAGCACCAGGGCATTGTCATGATGAAGGCAATTGCCAGGTCACATGTTTGGTGGCCAGTGATAGATGCAGACCTGGAACTTTGTGTTCGCAGGTACAACACGTGTGCTCAGCTGGGCAACGCACCCAGGGAAGCCCCCCTTAGCCCCTGGTCCTGGCCCGCCAAGCCATGGTCACGCATCCATGTGGACTACGCAGGTCCTTTCATGGGAAAAATGTTTTTGGTTGTAGTAGACGCCTACTCCAAATGTATTGAGTGTGCCATTTTAAATTCAAGCACACCCTCTGCCACGGTAGAAAGTCTACGGGCAATGTTCGCTGTCCATGGTCCACTGGACATCTTGGTCAGCGACAATGACCCGTGCTATACAAGCACTGAATTCCAGGACTTCATGGCAGGCAATGGAATCAGCCATGTCAGAACGGCACCGTTCAAGTCGGTCTCAAACGGCCAGGCGGAACGAGCAGTGCAGATAATCAAACAGGGGATGCTCAGAATCCAAGGGGGTTCCCTACAAAGCCGCTTATTATGCCTCCTGTTGGCCAATAGATCCCGACCACACTCGCTCACAGGGGTTCCACCCGCAGAGCTGCTAATGAAAAGGACGCTCAAAACCAGGTTATCCCTTATACACCCCACCATGAAAGAAATTGTTGAGAGGAGGCGTCAGTCACAATGTGACTACCATGACAGGAATGCGAGGGCGCGATGTATTGATGTCAATGACCCTGTTTTTTGTCCTTAATTACGCTGCAGGGCCCAAATGGCTTACAGTCACTAATTTTGCCAAAGAGGGGAATAGGGTTTTGGTAGTTAAACTTACTAATGGACAAATCTGCCGCAAACACATGGATCAAACTAAAAGGAGGTTCAGCAACCCCATAGAAGAAGCAGAGGAAGAACACGACATAGAGCTTATTCCACCACAGGTGACCAAACACCGGAACCAAGTGGAGGAGAGCCCAGTCACTATGGGCAGTCCGGACAGGCCTGAGGCACCGCAAACAGCAGACACTCAGGCCAGCGCCCAACAACCGGAGCTCCAACTCAGGCGCTCAACAAGGGAGCGTAAACCACCAGAGAGACTTAACCTGTGATCCCAATAAGACTTTGGGGGGGAGGTGATGTCATGTATTCAACTATCATTGTAACCCATGTATAAGCTGACCTAAGTTGTACACCTTGTGACCACAGGGGGCAAACTTGTGGGAGACACTCCTAACCTGGACTTTCTGGTATAAAAGGGGAAGCTCCACCCACCGTCTGTCTCTTGAGGTCTTAGTAATAAAGGTAACTGGTCACAGAGTGATCTTCTCTCAAGTATGGACCTTGTGTGCATTTATATTGTATAGTAAGGACATATCACATTCAAAGTGGGAAATCCTGAGCCTGTTAAATTACTGCGGACCTGTTAAGTTACTGCGGGCCTTTACAAACTGCAGCAGAAACACCAGATTTTCCACCCACCAAAAGGTGATCTACCAATCACAGGTAAATTCCATGCTCGGAGCTTGCCTACATTATATTAATTAGGCTGATCCCAGAAAGAAATTCACACTAATGGTAGGCTAATCCTCTCCTGCAATGTCTGACCAGAAGATCTATGCGCAAATTTACCTAGACCATTATTGAATATATCGGCCATGATATTCCTCTCTACTGTGCTAGAATACTACTCGGATTCATTGCACCCACAGTGCACTGTACTTGACTTACCCTGAACCTGCCCAGCCTCGCAGGTTCAGGTCATTAGCATGGCTCCAAAATATTCCCTGAAGAAATCTGTTCCTTGGTGCAAGGAGCCTGTGCTGACAATTTGGGTTAGATAGCCTCACTGCAGTGGCAATGGTCATCGTCTTCAGGGCCTTCAAGTTGTTGGCCAAAAACAACCCGAGGATCTAATGGGAAGAAAAGGCCACTTTTTTGGCCACCTTGCCCTTGTTGTCTGCCCCCGTTAGATCCTCCGATCTGCGCGGCCATCTGCCACAAAGGCTAGTGACAGTCTCTTTGGTTGCCCTTCAAAATAGGAATACAACCGAGGTTCACCATATTGAGGAAATTGAGGCAGGAAGCACTGATGGCCTTTTCCCTTCGTTTCCATGTTAAAAATAAATTTCTGGGCCTGTTGTAGGTGCATGCTCTGCACTCTCTTCTTCGGGGGAAGTAGTGAAAATCCCGGTGTAAAAAATAGATAGGACCAGGGGCTGGATTCCCCCTTGTGGCAGTGTTCCTGCAGGGTAGGACTTCTATGCTGACACTGCTACAATCTAGTTATGGGACCTCTGCTGCAGCACAAGAAAAATTGGACGAGGATTTAAAGGGGCAGATGCGCCCTGAAATCTGAAATTTTCATCCCTTCAAGGCCTTGCTCCTCCCAATCTCTGTAATCACATCCACTGGCATGGGCTCGATGGGCTGAATGGACACTTTCTGTACTGCAACCATTCGATGATTCTAACCTCACCTCCCTCCACCCCTTCCCCTCGACTCTGTCTTACTCCGACACTGACCTCTGGCATCCCCCACCCCTTTTTCCCCACTATTGGCACTGTGCCTTCAGTTGTCTAAGTAGTAGGCCAGGTGGATAAGATGATTAAGAAGGCATACGAAATGCTGACCAAGATATTGGCCAAGATATAGAATACAAGAGCAGGGAGGTTATGCTTAAATAGTATAATACTCTGTTTCGGCCACAGCTGGGGTACTGCGTGCAATTCTGGTCGCTGTATTATAGGAAGGGCGTGATTGCACTGGAGAGGGTACAGAGGAGATTTACTAGGATGCTGCCTGGAATGGAGGATCTTAGCTATGAGGACAGATTGGATAGGCTGGGTTTGTTCTCATTGGAACAGAGGAGGCTGAGAGGAGACCTTATTGAGGTGTACAAAATTTTGAGGGGCCTGGGTATAGTGGATAGCAAGGGCCTATTTCCTTTGGTGGAGGGCATAGTTTTAAGGTGGTTGGTGGAAGGTTCAGAGGGGATTTGAGGAGAGGCTTCTTCACGCAGAGGGTTGTGGGGGTCTCGAACTCACTGCCTGGAAGGGTGGTGGATGCAGAAACCCTCACCACATTTAAAAGGTGCTTGGATGGGCACTTGAAGTGCTGTAACCTGCAGAGTTACGTACCTAGAGCTGGTAAATGGACCTCTTGTTGACTGACGCAGATACGATGGTAAGTACTGCAGGGAATCGAATACGGCCAGGGTGATCCCCTGAACTAGTTTTGATTGTGTGGATGGGTTGGAGAGGAATTTTCCCAGATTTTTTTTCACCAAATGGCCTGGGTTTCTATTTGGTTTTGTTTTTGCCTCTCCCAGGAGATCAAATGGCTCTGGCTGGGGTGGAGTGTAGAATGTTTCGATGCAAGGGATGTCACAGTTGTGTGGGACAAACTGGTTGGGCTGGGTGCTCTTTACCTTTCCTCCATTGTTCATTGTTCATAGGTTTATTTGTAACCTTCAGGGCTGCTGACCGAGGGTCATGTGCCTCTTTGTCGGCCGGTGCGGACACAATGGGCCGAAATGGCCTCCTTCTGTGCTGTGGATTTCTATGTTTCTATATTTCTATGTCTAGGCCCTATGCTGTAGCATTTTCTCCCTAAACCCCTCTGCCTTTCTACCTCTCTTTCCTCCTTGAAGACCCTCCTTAAAATCCTTCTCTTTTACCAAGCTTTTAGTCACCCCTTCTTAATATCTTCTTCTTTGGCTCGACATCCATATTTGTCTGACTACGCTTCTGTGAAGCGTCTCAGGACATCTTTCTACATTAAAGACGCTATATAAATGCAAGTTATTGCTACTGTTGAAACTCCAGTTCCTGCTGTCATCGATCTCCATCCCTTTTACCTCTCCTTTTTATCTGGGAATTAGATGTTTTCCACGCATTATGGGAGAGGTACAATGGACCCATAAAGATGACACGATAGGAGATTTATATTTCCTTATTCATGATGTATTGACACCCCTACAACAGAGAATTTAACTGCATCATAATAACTAAATATGTGAATAGATTAACTATATGGGGCTAGAACCTCGACTTTTGTGCTTATCGCCCAAAAATGGGCGTTATTTCCGGCGTGGGTGTTAAAAAAGGATTTTCTGATCACCGGCTTCTCGCCCATTCTCAAAGTATTATGCTCATAATAAAGGATGAAACTATGCGCTATAACCAATGAGTAAGTGTGACCTTAGCTCCTTTAATTAGACTCCAGAGTGCAGGTACCGCGTGGGTGGCCTACTTATATACAGTGCTCCCAAGGGATGCTGGGATCCCTTGGGTCTCCAACAGGTAGGCCCTCGGGTGGTGGTGTGATACAGGTTGCCAAGGGTTAAATACTTAACATCACTTCCTCGTAAAGTCAATAGTACACTTATTTACAGGGTGAGATAATCTGGGGCTTTTCGCTCCCTTGTCGATTGTCTCGGTACAAATGCGGGTGTGGGTGAGTTGATTGGTTCTTCACTGGGCTGCTGGGCAGCTGGCCTTACCGGGCTGCTGGGGATGGTGAGTTCTGCTTTGTGGTCAACCATGATGTCGATTGCCACTTGTGTGTGTGTTGCAGGTCAAAGTTGGTGGTGTCCTCTTCGGGTTGCTCGTAGCTGTTACTGAACCGCAATTTGATTTGGTCCATTGGCCAATTTGACCTGAAACATCCTACTCCCTTTTTGGCTATGACTGTGCCAGCGAGCCATTTGGAACCATGTCCATAATTGAGTACAAACACAGGATCATTGACCTCAATATCACGTGACAAGTTTGCGCGATCATGGTACATGCTTTGTTGATGCCGCCTGCCCTCGACGTGATCACAGAGATCAGGGTGGACAAGAGAGAGCCTTGTTTTGAGCGCCCATTTCATGAGCAGCTCAGCTGGGGGAACCCCAGTGAGCGAGTGGGGTCTGGTGCGGTAGCTGAGCAGAACACGGGACAGTCGGGTCTGCAGGGAGCCTTCTGATACGCGTTTCAAGCTTTGCTTGATGATCTGAACTGCCCGTTCTGCCTGGCTGTTGGATGCGGGCTTGAACGGGGCAGATGTGATGTTGTTGATCCCATTGCAGGTCATGAATTCCTTGAATTCAGCACTGGTGAAACACGGCCCATTGTCGCTGACTAGGACATCAGGCAGGCCGTGTGTTGCAAACATGGCTCGTAGACTTTCGATGCTGGTGGTGGACGTGCTTACAGACATTATTGCACATTCAATCCATTTTGAATAAGCAGCCACAACAACCAAGAACATTTTGCCTAGAAATGGGCCCACATAGTCCACGTGGATCCTCGACCATGGCTGGGTGCATTGCTCAGCTGAGATCAAGTGTTGCACTGGCGCACGCATGACTCTAAACCTGAGTCGATGCCAGGCCACCACACATGGGATCTGGCTATGGTTTTCATCATTACAATGACTGGGTGGGTGCTGTGTAGGTCACGTATGAACATTTCTCTGCCTTTCTTGGTCAAGACCACGTGATTACCCCACAAAAGACAGTCCGCCTGCAAGGACATTTCGTCTTTGCGCCTGTGGAACGGCTTAATCTCTTCCTGCATCTCCGCTGGGACGTTGGACCAGCTCCCATGGAGGACACAGTTTTTTTACGAGGGACAGTAAATGATCCTGACTGGTCCAGGTCCTGATCTGGCGGGCCGTAACGGGTGACTTTTCGTTTTCGAATGCATCCATCACCATGAGCAAGTCTGCAGGCTGTGTCATTTCCATCCCGGTAGTGGGCACTGGTAGCCGACTGAGAGCATCAGCGCAATTCTCTGTGACCGGTCTGTGGCAGATTACATAGTTGTATGCTGACAGTGTGAGCGCCCATCTTTGGATGCGGGCAGAGGCATTGGTATCAATCCCTTTGATCTCTGAGAATAGCGATATGAGCGGCTTATTGTCAGTTTCAAGCTCAAACTTGAGACCAAACAAACACTGGTGCATTTTTTTCACCCCGTAAACGCACACCAGAGCTTCTTTTTCAATCATGCTGTAGATCCTTTCGGCCTTGGACAGACTCCTGGATGTAAGCGACTGGTTGCAAAATCCCCGATTCGTTAGCCTGCTGTAACACACACCCGACCCCGTATGACGACGCATCGTAAGCTAGCACTAATCGTTTACATGGGTTAGACAGAACAAGCAGTTTGTTTGAACATAACAGATTTCTGGCTTTCTCAAAGGCAGCCTCTTGTGAATTCTTCCATACCCAGTCGTTTCCCTTGTGCAGTCGCACATGTAGGGGTTCTAGCAAGGTGCTTAACCCAGGTAGGAAATTACTGAAATAGTTGAGGAGTCCCAGGAACGACTGCAGCTTCATCACATTCTGTGGTCTTGGCGTGTTCTTGATGGCCTCCGTCTTGGCGTCAGTGGGCCTGATGCCGTCTGCTGCGATTCTTCTTCCTAAGAACTCGACCTCTGGCGCCAGGAAAACACACTTCGAGCGTTTCAACCTGAGTTCCACGCGATCTAGCCGACTTAGAACCCTTTCCAGATTCTTCAAGTGTTCGATGGTGTCCCGACCTGTGACCAGTATGTCATCCTGGAAAACCACGGTGCCTGTAACCGACTTTAGCAGGCTCTCCATGTTCCATTGGAAAATTGCCGCGGCCGACCGAATCCCAAACGGGCATCTGTTATAGATGAATAGACCTTTGTGCGTGTTGATGCAGGTGAGGCCTTTGGAAGATTCCTCCAGCTCTTGCTTCATGTAGGCCGATGTCAGGTCAAACTTAGTGAAAGTCTTTCCTCCAGCCAAGGTCGCAAATAGGTCATCTGCCTTGGGTAGCGGGTACTGGTCCTGTAGCGAAAAACGGTTAATCGTTACTTTAAAGTCACCACAAATTCTGACCGTGCCGTCACCTTTGAGTACCGGGACAATTGGATTGGCCTACTCATTGAATTCTACTGGTGTGATGATGCCTTCTCGCTGCAGCCTGTCCAGCTCAATTTCCACTTTCTCTTGCATCATATATGGTACCGCCCATGCTTTGTCATGTACCGGGAACCAAATGGATCTGCACTTTTGCCCCTGAGAAACTTCCAATGCCTGGCTCGAACAACGATGGGAATCTGCTCAGAACCTGGGCACATGAGGCGTCATCGACGGACGAAAGCGCTCGGATGTCGTCCCAGTTCCAACGGATTTTTCCCAGCCAGCTTCTGCCGAACAGTGTCGGGACATCCCCAGGCACGATCTATAGTGGGAGTTTGTGCACTGCTCCATCATAGGAGACTGACTTCTGCGCTGCCAATTACAGGGATCAGTTCTTCGGTGTAAGTTCTTAACTTGGTGTGAATGGGGCTGAGCTTGGGCCTGTGTGCCTTGTTGCACCACAGCCTGTCAAAGGCCTTTTTGCTCATTATGGACTGACTCGCACCCGTGTCCAGTTCCATGGATACTGGAATTCCGTTCAGTTCAACTTGTAACGTTATTGCTGGACATTTCGTGGTGAAGGTGTGTATCCCGTACACTTCTGCCTCCTCGGTTAGAGTCTCTAGTTCAGCCTGATCCACCGTGGATTGATCTTCCTCTGCAATGTGGTGGTTTGCAGGGTTTGCAGCTCACCTGCACATTCAAAGGGGGTGTCCCATTGATCTGTAGCCGTTGCACGCATAGTGCTTGAAGCGGCATTGATGGGCTCGATGATCACCTCCACAACGCCAACAAGCTGTTAACTGCCTCGCATTAACGATTGATGGTAGACTCTGGGTCATCTGAGGTCGTGCAGCAGCCGGCGTGCATGTTCTGCCATGTATATTGTTGCTCGAAAACGATGTTACTTTGTGCACAGTACAGGCTGAAACCTCTTTATGCTGCAAAATTTGTTTGGTATTATCGCTGGTGGAAATAAATGCCTGGGCTATCGTTATGGCTTTGCTCAGATTCGGTGTTTAAACAGTCAATAGTTTGTGAAGGATTACCTCATGGCCAATGCCAAGCATAAAAAAGTCTCTCAGCATTTGTTCAAGTAATCCATCAAATTCGCAATGTCCTGCAAGGCACCTTAGTTCGGTGACGTAGCTCGCCACTTCCTGGCCCTCCAACCGTTGACACGTGTAGAACCGATACCTCGCCATCAAACCGCTTTTGTTAGGATTTAGGTGCTCCCGGACCAGCGTACACAATTCTTCATAGGATTTGGTTGTTGATTTTACTGGAGCTAGAAGATTCTTCATGAGGCCATAGGCCGTTGCCCCACAGACGGTAAGGAGGATCGCCCTTCGTTTGGCAGCATTCTTGTCACTTTCCAGCTCATTGACCACGAAGTATTGGTTGAATCTCTCCATGAAGGCCTCCCAATCGTCCCCTTCTGAGCAGGATACCAACTGTTCTTTGCATTTTCGCGCGGTTGTTCGTTACCTCGTCGCCAATTATTACGCTAATAATAAAGGATGAAACTGAGTACTGTAAGCAATGAGTAAGTGTGACCTTAGCTCCTTTAATTAGACTCCAGAGTACAGGTACAGCGTGGGTGGACTGCTTATATACAGTGCTCCCAAGGGATGCTGGGATCCCTTGGGACTCCAACAGGGAGGCCCTCTGGTGGTGGTGTGATACAGGTTGCCAAGGGTTAAATACATAACACAAAGCACCTAATCTCCATTTTTGAAAATGGGCGTTATCGCGAACGATAAAAAATGGGCGGTTGCATAAAATTTTTTTGACCTTCTGCCGTAAAGTGTGGCCGTCCTTAGCAATGGCATGGCAATGCTCGATTCCCACGATTCATGAAGTCAAGGATCATCATGACATGCGCAGAAGAGGAGACAGAGAGAGAGGGAGCTCAGAGGGACTGAAAGCGTGTGTGGCTGTGGTGTGTGCTTGTCTGGCTGTTGTGGGAGGCACGAGGGAGATTCACCAGCAGCAAAAAGCCTACTAAGCACCAAGAACATAGTTGGCACTGAGATTTTGTCCAGCAAATAAGATATAACATGGAAGGGATAGACGAGGCCCTGGAGCTGGTAGCCAGGAACACTGGTGGCAGAGGGCACCGCATTGCACCCCGAGGTGATGCACCCCCATTGCCAACCGCACATGAGAGCCAGCAGCAACATCTTGCTTCTGGCTCGGAGCACGTTCCCACCTCGGGACCGTCCTCTCCCGTATCCGGCAAGCAGTGCTTCGGCCGTCACCCCCCTCACCCGCCCCCCCGCCACCCCGCCAATAAAGTATCACCTGAGGACCTCCTCGGCCAGGTGGTTTGGAGTCAGGAGGGGAAGGGGAAGGGGTGGAGGTGGGGAGGAGAAGCGGGGTGGGGGGGGAAAAGGTTGGTTTGCACAGAAATACTGATGATTTCAGACTAATGTTCGGTTTAAATGTTTTTTATTTAACAAAATCTTGTAGCACATTGGCTCAGTTGGCTGCACCATTACACGCAGGTGAATCCTTAACTTCAAAGGGTATAATCACACTTAACTTCAATCAACTTAAACTTTAACTGTCACCAAGGTGATGCCCACCATTGATGTATGACCTGCACACCCAGCAGTGTGTCAGCCTTGTAAATAACACCAATGTTCTTTCAGGCAAAGCGATCATTGATGAGCTCCTGACTTAAGGCTCTTGCAGCTATCATGCCACCATGGGCCCTTTCATGCGCTCTACAGGGGGGCGGGGGCATGGCTTCAGCATCAGCCTGATTGTGTGGCCCGAAGTCAGCGTCCACTTCCACGGCCTCCTCTTCCTCTCTCTCCTGAGGTGGACCATCACACCCTTCTGGCAATTCTTGTCCCCTTCTGATAGCTAGGTTGTGTATCATGGAGCACACCACCACGAGCCAAGTTGTGTAGCATGGAGCACACCACGAATTGAGCTACCTGCTTAGGGTGGTATTGGAGCTCACTTCTTGAGTGGTCCAGGCATCTAAAGCACTGCTAAAGCTCCAATGGTTTTTGCCACGATATTGCAAGTTGCTCTGTGGCTCTCGTTGTATCGCCTCTCGGCCTCGGTGTGCGTGTCACTCAGGGGGGTCATCAGCCAGGTGGCGAGGCCATATCCTTTGTCACCAAGCATCCAGCATTGACCTTGTGGCTCATTGTTAAACAAGTCAGATACAATGCTCTCACACAGGATGTGAGCATCATGGATGCTGCCCAGAAATTGAGCATTCGCTGCCAGTATAATTTGCTGGTGGTCGACAACCAGTTGAACATTCAGGGAGTGGAATCCATTGTGGTTCCTGAAAACCTCAGCTTCCTGAAAAGATGCCCGCATCACAATATTGCTCCCCGCACCTTGGGAAGTTTGCAATTCTGGAGAATCATAAAGCCTTCTCACTCTGTGCCTCCCTGGTCATAGGGAAGCTGATCAAGTCCCTCCTGCATGCGTACAGGGCTTCAGTGACCTGTCTGAAGCAGCGATGTGTGGCATGCTGAGAAAGTCTGCAAATGTCGCCAGCTGTGGCCTGAAAAGAACCCGAGGTGTAGAACGACAGTGCCGCGGTGACTTTGACCTCGACGGACAGTGCAGTACTGATGGTGCTGGCAGGATGCAGATCTCCCCTTATCAACTGTCATACCTCAGTGATAACCTCTTTGTGGAAGCACAGTCTCCGAAGGCAGGTGGTGTCAGGCAAGTCGAGGTAAGAATGCTTCTCCTTGTACTTGCGGGGGGTGTAACGTCTGGTCCTCCTCATCAGTCTGTCACGTCTTACATTGGGCACATAATGCAGTGGAGCGTTCCTTCAGCGAGGTTGAGTCTGCTGCATGTATTTGGTCACCAAGAGAGGGTGAGAAAGGACAGGCCCCATTGCAGTAGCTCTCTGTTTTCTACTGATCGCTCACAAACAAGGAATGTCACGACAAAGACATCTCTTCAATTCCAATCGTTCACTGTCTGCTCAAGATGTTTTTACAGATGTTCACATCAACTCAATGACCTGCAGAGTACATCCAGACTCCGCCGAGGTTGAAGCACAGCAGCCTTTTAAAGGATGCGACATGTGATCTAGAACATGGCGTCCATAACGCTGTGATTAGTTCCGGTTAGTTCCACTTTTTGTGGGCGTTTATTTGGGTGAGCGATATTGTGGGCGATATATGTGTGAGGTGGTGAAATTGACGCTGGGCGATCTCCATGGCCACTAGTTTGGGTAAATATGCTCTTTACAACAAAAAAAAGTGGGCGGGCGTTAATATTGAATCCGTTAAATCTGTGCGGAAAGTAACGCTGGGCAATATTATGGGTGTTGAATTCGCCCATTCTGCTGATTCCGCCCCAAAAATGTGGGCGGGCAGTAATATCTTTTCTCAGCGTTAAGTACATGGGGAAAGTCACGCTTGGCGATAAGTTTCCGAAAAATGCCCACCAGTTTACATTTTGAGCCAAAATGGCCGATATGTGGACGTTGTACGTCATTTCAGCGGTAAATAGGCGATAAGTGGGCATTAAGCATGCAAAAAAAGTGGAGGTTCCAGCCCATGAACCCTTTTTTATAGCTCCTCAATTTTGACCATAAAGCACGAAATACATTTTATACAGCACTTTGCTAGCTAAAATAACCAATTCTGATTGTTCTGCTCAGATATTGCAACATTTTTTTTACACAATCCAACTTACATTGCACGCATCTTTTCCACCTTTTTTGTCACCAGCACAGAGCATATTCATGGTTATTTCAGGCTTTCTGTTGTAATAATTCTGACTGTTGCATGTTTTTCTGTTTATGATGGTTACGTTTACTTCCTTAAGACTGTCAGATAGTTTGTTTGACTTTACATTTGTCGTTCCCCATCCTACAACCGTGCAGACAGTTCCATCTTTCACATCCAAGCCTTTTTTGGGCAGAGGCAGGAGCTTCACAAACTTGTCAAGTTTTGCCTCAGAATGCAGCTGTAATAAGTAAATGCAATTGCATTGTCTTCTTCCATATAGCAAGAATCTCTCAAATGTATTATTTACTTTACATATCGTTAAATATGACATGAAAAAATGCTGGAAGCACACAGCAATTCAGTTAACAGCGATGGAGGGATCAGACAAGTTAATGTTTCAGGATCCTTCAGTAGAACCAGAGGATATTATAAATGAACAGCATTTCAAAATGAACAGAACAAAGGGAAGGGGACAGAAAATACACATGTGTGCATGTTTCTTTCCATCTGCCTTTCCTTTGTTCAGATCATTTTCAAATCCATCTATAAGATGCACTGCAGCAACTTGCCAAGGCTTTTTCGGCAGCATCTCCCAAACCCATGACCTCTAGCACCGAGAAGGACAAGGGCAGCAGGCGCAAGGGAGCAGCGTCACCTGCAACTTCCCCTCCATGTTACACACCATCTTAACTTGGAAATATATCACTGTTCCTTCATCGTCGCTGGATCAAAATCCTGAAACTCCCTCCCTAACAGCACTTTGGGAGTACCTTCACCACAAGGACTGCAGCGGCTCACCACCACCTTCTCAAGAGCAATTAGGGAATGGGCAATAAATACTGGCCTTGCCAGCGACGCCCATATCCCAGAATGAATAAAAATAAAAATCCACCTGTTCTGTTCCCTCCACAGATGCTGCCTATATTGCTGAATGCTTCTGGCATTTTCTGTTAATTTTTCAGTTTTCCACCATCTACGGTTCTTTGCTTTTTGTTTATATTCTTAAATAAATTGGCTTTTTTTTGCAGATTATAAGAATTATAACAACTTGTATACCATACTTTTTCTGCATAGAAACATTGGCCCCAAGTTTCCACATGATTTGCTCCTGATTTTTAGGAGCAACTGGTGTAGAACTGAGTATCTTAGAAATCGGAATTCTCCACATTTAGTTTTCTGCAGTTCTAGTCAGGTAGAACAGTTTCACTTTGGAACTGAATTTTTTTTTCAAAAGGGGGCGTGTCCGGCCACTGACGCCTGATTTGAAAGTTTCCACAGTGAAAACGTACTCCAAACTAACTTAGAATGGAGCAAGTGAAGATTTTTGTACGCTTGAAAAAACCTTGTCTACACTTTAAAAAATCAGGCACAGGTTACAAATTAGGCTTCGGGAACGAGGTGGGGGGGGGGGAGGGGGGGGGAGGGAAGTCATTAAATTCTACAATCAATCCTTAGTTATACTTATACAAATATTATACAAATAAATCCAACCTGAATAAAAATTTATAAGCATCTAATCTGTCCAATCCCGTCAGAATGTTATATGTTTCTATGAGGTCCCCTCTCATTCTTCTAAATTCCAGTGAATATAAGCCCAGTCGATCCAGTCTTTCTCATATGTCAGTCCTGCCATCCCAGGAATCAGTCTGGTGAACCTTCGCTGCACTCCCTCAATTGCAAGAATGTCCTTCCTCAGATTAGGAGACCAAAACTGTACACATTCAAGGTGTGGCCTCACCAAGGCCCTGTACAACTGCAGTAAGACCTCCCTGCTCCCTATACTCAAATCCTCTCGCTATGAAGGCCAACATGCCATTTACCTTATTCACTGCCTGCTGTATCTGCATGCCAACTTTCAATGACTGATATACCATGACAAGCAGGTCTCATTGCACCTCCCTTTTTCTTAATCTGTCACCATTCAGATAATATTCTGCCTTCCTGTTTTTGCCACCAAAGTAAATAACCTCACATTTATCTACATTATACTGCATCTGCCATTCATTTGCCCACTCACCAAACCTGTCCAAGTCCCCCTGCAGCCTCTTGGCATCCTCCTCACAGCTCACACTGCCACCCAGCTTAGTGCCATCTGCACCTCCGGTTCAGTTTTTCCTAACTCTTTATAAATATTAAAATGAAACTTTGGCAGATTAATTTACCTTCACTGCTGTAAATATTTATCTTTGAAGGGATACAATCTTATGAAACCTTCCCCCCCTCCCCCCTCGCCCCTCCCTTGTGATTACAAAACTTTGTGTGATCTATCCAAGGGTTTGCTCATGAGTACAACTTAAAGAAGTCCAATTTTTTACATGTGCTTTATGCCTGGGAGACATTTATTTCTGGGCGCAAAGCAAAGGAAAAAGGGGCAGAGACCTGTGACTCTGGGGTCTCCAACCAATTTGCATTGCCAGGGATTTCCTTGGGATCCCTCTAATGTGGTGAAGTGCTTGCACCCACAGCAGGCAGAATCATGGAAGAGCTATGTAACTGGGGTGGGACTCCAAGAATTGGAGGATCTGAGAGGAGCAAGTAACAAGGACATGGCGGGCCTAAAAAGGTAAGTACACACCTTTTGTTGGATCCTGCACTGGAGCTTCAGGGCTGGGGCCTTCTGGCTACTGCAGCCAACAGCCATTATAGCAAAAAAGGCTTCAGTTTTGAGTTAACTTTTTTAGTAAAACTGAAAAATCAGAGGGATTTTGAATGGCTAGATCAGAATAAAATTATGATGCGATATGGCAAGCAGCATACAGGATTGATTTAAACATGTAAATACGCATTGGAAATTAATTTGAATGGTAACATCTAATGCAAGTAATCAGCATGTGGGAAAAAAAGAGAAGCAATTGTGACTTTGGACTCTTATGTAACTAGGCACACTATACAATGAAATATTATGAACTCAAGTAGGAGATGGAATAAATGGATTGAAAATTATCTTTTGGTTCGACAACTGAGTTTAGATGGGTGTATAGTTTATTCTATTTGTGCGAGTGCATATGGAAATAATTAATTAAAAATTACATACTTGGAGCAGCATGATGTCATTTTCTTTGCTTTTCTTGTCAAAGCAAGGATGAGGGAATTTCTGCTTCACCTTGATTACTTGCTGTGATGCCTCTTTCTTTCTCAGTGAATCAGTTCCAAGTACCACCTCAACTTGGTGGTATTTAAAATCGCTATACATGATAGTAAAAGATGTGAAGAAGACATATTAGGTACATAATCAGTTTAATACATTATTCACTTTAAAATGTTTTTATAAAATCCCAGAGCCTTTTGAAATGGATTTCAAATTATTTCAATTGCAGAACATACCAAACTCATTGCGAAGAATTTAATTAATTCATGTTTATAATCCTCATAAATATGAAAATGCAAATGTATGGTACCCTTCCATAATAATGGTTTCTCTTGGGATGGCTAGAAGCCTACTAATTTATATAATTATATTATGACACATATGGCCACTCCCATTTCTACAACACGCCATCAATAGCACACTGAATACCCAGGGCTGGACAGATCTGACAGCTGCCATTAGACTAGACATCCATCGATCAGTGGGTCTGCAGATCCAGGGCCCAGTGGAATGGTGGTGATTGGAGTAGTTGTGTCCGATACTTCTGTCTCTCAGTCCCTCAGAATACTATGGCTATATATGGTGGTGGGCAGGACCAGCCTGCCCAGGAGCTCCCTCCAGAGATGCAGCCAGCAGCGGCTCACTGTCAGGAGCCAACTTAAATGAGTCAAGAGTTAATTAGTCTCATAACCCTTTAGTACAACAGGAGCAGCCGTCTACCTCCCACTACAGGCCCTCAGAGAGAACTTCGACGCAGCACAGGGACAGGAGATAGGAAGGCACGGTTAGGCACGAGGTGGAAGCACAGTGCTAAGAAAGAGTAGGAGTTCTTATAATTTAGACACAAATATTATTTTTCTGTAAATAAAATAAATGTTTTGTTTGGAATACACTGTGCAGGTATCTTGTGCTTTGCTACTTATGATCATGACAATCTTTCAAGAAATGGAGCCCTCATTTGTTGTGGCATTTTTTACTCAGGTAGAACTTCATGGCAAAGTCCTGTTGTGCCAAAGAGGTCTGCTATGGTGACATTTGGAAGGATGGATAGGGGAAGGTAAGGCTGCGATGCTGCCACTGCAGTTGATCAGTCAATGAAGATGTCCTGCAGTATCTGCCCTCCAGCAGCAGCGCTGAGGACAATGCCGGGTTTGCATCATAGACAAGCTGGACATTCTAGGAATGGCATCACTTCCTATTCACATATGACAGTGACTGCTCAGTTGGCACCTTCAGTGCCACGTACATGTCATTATGGTACCCTGCCCCCTGAGGAATCAGGCTATCCTATAGAAGGACAGCACAGGCACATTATTCTATAATTCTAAGTCCCTGGCTCTATGCCTCTGCTGCGTGGGGATGATGCTCACATGGAGGAAATTGGCTGCTCTATGAAAGAGGGTGTCCATCACCTGTGTGATACATACCCTCACAGCTCCTTGGCACAGGCTACCTGGAAGGATGTGAAGCTGTAAAAAGAAGGCTGCTGTAACTTTAATTGCCATGGACAGGCAGTTGTGGCAGTGGAGTGAGTCTGCAAATCCCCGTGATGATGTTAACAGAGATCTCCAATGGCACAGAGCGGGCTGCCCATGGGGAAAGCCATCCCTTCACCAAGGTCCCTTTTTTGGCAGTTAACAAAGCGCGCAAGTTTCAAAAGACATTCAGTACTCAAAAGGGTTAATCTGCACCATTTTATTTCAGTGAAGTGAAGGAAAGGGTTAAAGGAAATTCCTCAGAAACCTACAATCAGTAAGTGAAGTTGGTGCCCTCTTTAGCTCACCAGCTCCTCACTTACACTTGTCTGAATTATTGGGGGAGCCGTTAATTGTTTTGGGTATCAAGTTACATTGATTGCATGGGTGATGTAAATCCAGGAATCTTCCACGTACTTGAACAGTGCAGCTATGCAAATGAGCCCTTAGGGGCTTTGACGGGTGTAAGGTGTGCACTGTTAAAAAGATCAAGGAAACTTACATTTAGCACAATAACGGTGTAAATATACCCAAATACACTAAAACCCAGATATCCTTGATCTTTTCAGCCCAATAACAGCATAACATCAGTGTAAATGCTGAAGACAATGAGGAAATTCAGGGCTTATGAGAAATGCCAACAATAGACTGCCAGACAGAAGATGCAAACCACTTATAGATCACCAAAGTTGTGAACACCTTGACTGATGGCATCATAGGGAAAAGATACAAAACAGTAAACTACTCAAAGAATGGTTCATACACATACATACAGTCATTGTAACTTACAGATTGCAGTGTGCTGCAGTCAATATCCAGGCTGGCTTGATTAATACTCCTCCACACTCATGCTTTTTATTAACCTGGATTGATGCCATGTAAGGTTTGGAATGAGTTCGAACATCTTTACCCCCAATGATTTCCACGCAGTCATCTTAAAAAGCAAATAGAGAGACGATATTGCCTGTGAGCAGAGGTTTGACTCTGAAATAGAGAATACTACAAGTGATAAAATATATTGGGTCAGATCAGAAACACTACTTGTTTAAATATTTGGTGGACTCTGAAGGCTAGAAATTGGAGTTGCACTTGAAATTTGGCACTCGACCTCGGGGCCAAAATTCAGGCCCTCCAGAAAGCTGGCGCAGCTACCTTTTTCTAGATGTTTTTACCATTGGGTCTGACGAGGCAGACTCTTGATCCATTTTCACCTTTTTGACAATTTTTTTGGAGCGGACCGGAAGGCAGTCATATTTGGGGCAGATGTGCGGTGGCAAGTGCTGGCGAGAAGGAGTCTCTGCCACTGTCACTCAGCGACGGAGCAGTGTTGACGTCAGTGCAAGTGTGTGTCACCACATCTCTCCCCTCATTTAAAGGGGAGAGAAGCAGTGAATTTTTAGGTTTGGCCACTGGGCCACCAGGGAGGGTTTCGGCCGGCCTGTTGGCCGAAGAAGGACACCCAGATCCCTTTGTACATCGACACTTCCCAAGCTATCACCATTTAAATAATATTTTGTCTTTATGTTTTTCCTACCAAAGTGGATAATTTCACATTTATTCACATTATACTGCATCTGCCATGTGTTTGCCCACTCACTCAACCTATCTAAATCGCCTTGCAGCATCTTTGCATCCTCCTCTCAACTCACA
Source organism: Pristiophorus japonicus (assembly GCF_044704955.1). Taxonomy (NCBI): domain Eukaryota; kingdom Metazoa; phylum Chordata; class Chondrichthyes; family Pristiophoridae; genus Pristiophorus; species Pristiophorus japonicus. The sequence goes on along the minus strand of NC_091978.1, from coordinate 115,752,680 downwards.
ATTCCACCTAGTTTTGTGTTGTCAGCAAACTTGGAAATATTACATTTGGTTTCCACATCTAAATCATTTTGTGAATAACTGGGGCCCAGGCACTGATCCCTGTGGTACCCCACTAGTCACTGCCCGCCACCCTGAAAAAAAAATGTTTATTCCTACTCTCTGTTTCCTGTCAGTTAACCAATTTTCAATCCATGCCAGTATGTTACCCCCAATTCTATGTGCTTTAATTTTGCACACTAACCTCTTATGTGGGACTTTATCAAAGGCCTTCTGAAAATCCAAATACACTACATCCACTGGTTCTCCTTTATCTATTCTATCAGTTACATTCTCAAAAAACTCCAGTAGGTTTGTCAAACATGATTTTCCTTTCATAAATCCATGTTGACTTTGTCTAATCCCGTTGTTATTATCTAAGTGTGCCGTTATATAATAAACATTGTTTATAATAGACACCAGCATTTTCCCTACTACCGATGTTAGGCTAACCAGTCTGTAGTTCCCTGTTTTCTCTCTCCCGCCTTTTTTAAATAATGGGGTTACATTTGCCACCGTCCAATCTGCAGGAACATAATCTATAGAATTTTGGAAGATGACAATCAATGCATCCATTATTTCCATGGCTACTTCTTTTAGCACTCTGGGATCCAGATTATCAGGCCCTGGAGATTTATCGGCTTTCAGTCCCATTAGTTTCTCTAGCACTATTTTCTTACCAAGAATAATTTCCTTTAATTCCTCTTTCTCACTAGACCCTTGGTTCCCGAGCATTTCTGGGGCGTTATTTGTGTCCTCTTCCATGAAGACAGTACCAAAGTATTTATTTAATTGTTCTGCCATTTCTTTGTTCCCCATTATAGATTCTCCCGTTTCTGAATGTAAAGGACCTACATTTGTCTTCACTAAATCTTTTTCTTTTTACGTACTTGTAGAAACTTTTGCAGTCGGTTTTTATGTTCCTTGCAAGTTTACTCTCATATTCTATTTTTCCCCTCTTAATCAATCTCTTGGTCCTTTTTTGCTGAATTCTAAACTATTCCCAATCCTCAGGCTTGCTACTTTTTCTGGCAACTTTGTATGACTCCTCTTTGGATCTAATACTATCCTTACTTTCTTTTGTTAGCAATGGTTGGGCAACTTTTCCCTTTGTGAAAGGAATGTATAACTGTTGCAATTCATGCATTCGTTCCTTAAATGTTAGCCATTGCTGATCCACTGTTATGCCTTTTAATGAATCTTCCGAATCTATCATAGCCAATTCGTTCCTGATACCTTCATAGATTCCTTTGTTTAGATATAGGACCCTAGTTTCGGATTGGACTACTTCACTTTCCATCTTAATAAAGAATTCAATCATATTATGGTCACTCTTCCCTGAAGGGCTTCGCACAATAAGACTGCTAATTAACCTCTTCTCATTGCACAATACCCAGTCTAGGATAGCCTGTTCCTGAGTAGCTTCTCAATGTACTGATCTAAAAAACCATCGCGTACACACTCTAGGAATTCATCTTCCACAGTATTACTACTAATTTGGTTTGGCCAGTCGAGATGTAGGTTAAAGTCACCTACGATTACTGTAGTATCCTTGTTGCATGCTCTCTAATTTCCTGTTTGATGCCATCCCCTACATTAGCACCACTGTTTGGAGGCCTATAGACAACTCTCACCAATGTTTTCTGCCCCTTGGTGCTCCTTAGCTCCACCCAGACTGATTCTACATCTTGATTTTCTGAGCCAATATCCTTTCTCACTATTGCTGTGATTTCATTCTTTACTAACAACGCCACACCACACCCTTTTCCTTTTTTCCTGTCCTTCCTAAATATTGAATATCCTTGGATATTCAGTTCCCAACCCTGGTCACCCTGCAACCATGTCTCCGTAATTGCAACTCTATCGTATCCGTTTAAATCTATTTGCGCTGTTAATTCATCTAACTTATTACGGATGCTTCATGCATTAGATACAGTGCTTTTAGATTTGTCTTTTTAACATTATTAGACATCTTAAAATGTTTTTGTACTATAGTCCTATTTGTGTTATCGCTATTTTGTCTTACCTGGACCCTATTTGTTAATGCACTCTTTTGTTGGTATGCTCTGTCCCTTCCTGACATAATCTGGTTATACGTACCACAGTCACTTTCCTGCATTGCTTCCTTTTCTTTTCTCTCTAGCATTCTAGATTTCTCTCTACTGGGATCCTCCCCCTTCCTTATTTAGTTTAAAGCCCTGTCTACCTCCCTAGTTATTCAATTATTCGCTAGAACTCTGGTCCCAGCATAGTTCAGGTGTAGTCCGTCCCCACAGAACAGTTCTTTCTTTCCCGAGTATTGGTGCCAGTGCCCCACGAATTGAAACCCACTTCGCACACACCAACCTCTGAGCCACGCATTCATCTCCCTGATTCTATTGACTCTATGCCAAATTGCTCGTAGCTCAGGTAATAATGCAGAGATTATCACTTTTGTGGTTCAGCTTTTCAATTTAGTTCCTAGCTGCTCAAACTCTCTCAGCAGAACCTCTTTCTTAGTCCTATCTATAACATTGGTACCTACGTGTACCACGACAACTGGATCCTCCCCCTCCCACTCTATGGGCTCAAATTTCCCCAGGAGTTGCCCTGCTCTTTTTGGAGCAAGTAGCTTTTTTTGGAATAACTTAAAAATTGCAAATTTCCCCATTTAACTTGCTCCAATGTAAGTCAGTTCGTTAGGTTTTTTTTTAGTTTAGTTTTTTTTCTCCAAAAGGGGGCGTAACCAGCCACTTACGTCTATTTTGGCCATAGAAGCAAATTTGGCCAGCTAAAAGTTACTCCAAACTATCTTAGGCCACTTTTGCAGGCACAGAAAAACCTTACCTACATTTAAGAAATCAGCACAGGTAGCCAGAGATAGGGGTGGGCGGGGGGGTGCGGAAGGTGAGTCAGAGGATTCTAAAGCACTAAACACCACCACAGCATCAGCACAACATCACAACATCTTCAGCACAGCATCTTCACAAAATCATCAAAAATAAAGGAAAGATAAATCAGCTATTGAAAATAGAGCAGTCCTGCCTTGCCGACTGCAGAATGCACCGGCTAGCCTTTCGGCTCGGGCTTGGGGCGGCAGGCACGCATGACTGCAGGAGTAAAGGATTTTTTTTTTTAACAGTTGTTCCTAAATGTTGTGTGGTGACAATGGAACATGATTCAGTCTTAATGCAAAATATCTTTTATTGGAAAGCTTATAATGCACTTCAACAACAACAACAGTGACAGCAACAGCAGCAACAACAGCAAACAAAGGCTGCACACATCCCTCACCCACATCTCATAGGGTCAGTGATGGTGGTGGTGGGGGGGGGGGGGGGCAGGGGGCGGTTGGGGGCCCGGCTTGGGTCTCACCGGTGGCTGGTGCGTGGATTGAAGTCGGAGTGGCACTGAATATCCGGCCTTTGTGCCCTTATTGCAGCAGCTAGCTCCCTCATGGCATCTGCCATCGTTTGCACACCCTCTGAAATGCCCGCCCTCAGTTCCCGCCTCAGTGCTAATATTTGTCCCGACAGTGTCGCTACCTCATCACGCACCTCAATGACGGTTGCCACAAGTAATCTTGTAAGGGCATTGGTCTCCTCACCCAATGACATAACCTGATTAACATCTGATGAAGACTGCATCTCAGGAGAGACTGGTGGCACCCCTCCAGTGCAAGGCGCAGGCTGGGATGGTGGGGCACTGGGTATTCCAACATGCACAACCGCCACTGGGACCTGCAACCTCAGAAGGTGTGAAACCATGGAATTTCGCCGTGGAGCTCAGGAAGGTTTCTGGCAGTGTGATGTACTATGGACTGATCCATATCATGATCAGCATTCTCCCGTGAACACATTTCCATGGACCCCTCCTCCCCCCACCCGCCTTGGTCTGGAGCGCATGCATCTGGATCTTCTGGTGCATCCTCAGGATCTTCAGGATTGTCCTCTTCTTCTGCAAAATACAACAGAACAGTCAAATGGTTAGCAGCAGAGGAGGTGGCAGGATGGGTGGCATGAGTAGTCTCATGCATAGCAGGCCAGTCAGCAGGTTGATTTGAAGGGCGACGATGCATTTTAATGACTCACCTTCACCTTCGCATGTGGGTCCAGCCTGTGCAGAGTTGATTCTTTTCCTGCAGGTGACACTCAGCAAGGCAGCAACCCTCCATTCCAGGCGTGATAGTTGGTGCAGATTTGGCGGCCCTCCTCCTGTTCGAAGTCTTTCCCTTTTGTTGTGGGCCAATTTCTTCTGCAAAGATGAAAATATAACTTTTCACACATGGTGCGCTTCTGATGGGTGGGACATATACAGATGGTCACATTAACAATTGCAATTCCATTTAAAGATGAAGATATTACTTACACTCACTACTTGACCAATGTCCTGCCATTTTTTTTTGCACTGGCTTCCAGATCTTGCGGTATTCACACCTGCGGTGTATTCTTCTGCAACTAGGTTCCATCATCTTCTCATTTCTTTGGGTGGAACTTTTGTGGGACCTCTCTTACTGATATCCAGCTCCAGCCATTTGTCCTCAATGACAGTGACTAGTTTCTCCACTTCCTCATGGAGGAAATTCTTTGTTCTTGTTGCACGCTCTTGTGTCATTGATGTATTGAACTTACACTCAGGTAATATGAAAAATCACTGTTCTCACCTTTCTTCCAACAATGCAGCACTCCTTTCCACTCCGTCAGCCACCCAAAAATCACTATTCACACCTTACCTTTATATATGGTCCATTGCCAATGCTGTTGAGGCATTGAGCACGCTCTCCCTTTAATTGGCCGATTGCCAAGCTTACTGCTCTATTGCGCATGCGCGCACTCTCAGACGAACATGCGTCCCCCTGCTGGCAGTCGAGGAGATGCTGGGTCCAAGCCCCGCCCTCCCGCAGCCTCTGCAGCGCCACGCCATGGGACCAGAGCGATGAAAGAGTGGCCAAATTGAAAGGTACATTTTTGGAGCGTTTTTTGCCCCACAAAGTCGGCGTAACACAGATAACTACGCCGCTCTAGGCGACTGAGGAAATTTGGGCCCCAAGTTCTTCTCCAGCCCGGAGGAGATGTCCTTTACCCTGGCACCGGGTAGGCAACACAGCCTTCGGGACCCATGCTCTCGGCTGCAGAGAACCCTATCTATCCCCCTAACTCTACAGTCCCCTACTACAAGCACCTTCCTCTTTACTCCCCCCACTTGAATGGCTTTCTGCACCACGATACCTTGGTTAGTCTGCTCATCCACCCCGCAGTCTGCACACTTGTCCACAAGGGTTGCAAGAACCTCAAATCTATTGGACAAGTGCAGGGACTGAGGCTCCTGCAATACTACCTCCTGGATCCCTGTAGCTGCCTCAGTCACAGTCACACCCTCCTGTCCCTGACCATGTGTCAATTCTAAAGTATTTAATCTAGAGGGTGTGGTTACCTCCTGGAGCAAAAGGTCCAGGTAACTTTCTCCCTCCCTGATGTCTCGCAATGTCTGCAGCTCGGACTCCAGCTCCTCAACTCTGAGCCGAAGTTCGTCGAGCCTCAGACACTTACCGCAGATGTAGTCACCCTGGACCAAGACGTCCAGAAGCTCCCACATATTGCAGCACAACACATCTCCTGTTTTCCCATTATTTTATTTAATCAATTAGTTTAGTGTTAATTAAAGTATTTACCCTATATAGTTTATTAAATTAGTTAAATAAATAAAGGTTAGCTTTTAGTATTTTAGTTATATGCTATATGTTCATTTAAAAGAAAAACTTAGCCCACAATCACGACCAATCACTGACCTGCCTTACCTGTGATGTCACACTGCAGAGTTCTCCCCACCCAGAGCCGTGCAATCTCCTGAGAGAGGCAAAAAACCCGATAAAAACCCACGCTAATTGGGAAAAAATCTGGGAAAATTCCTCTCCAACTTAATGAGGTGATCAAAACGAGGAGAGAGGCGACCGTGGGGATGAGCACTGTGCCGGCAGTGGCTAGCAATTCCTTCATAGAGCGATTAGGAGCATGCCTGCTCCTCTCGACTCCAGAAAATAGAGACATTTTCACAGTTGCCTTCAGCATTCCCCTTAAGGACCATTAGTAAGCCGACTGAAAACCCAGCATAAATTCTGTTCTTGTAGAAAAGGAAAAAGTGGAACAGAATTTCAGTATTTTGACATATCGCAACACTGGAAAGTAAACTAGCACAAAATATAAAAACAGATAGCAAGAGTTTCTATAGGTATATAAAAAGGAAAAGAGTGGCTAAAGTAAATGTTAGTCCCTTAGAGGACGAGACCAGGGAATTAGTAATGAGGAACATGGAGATGGCAGAAACTCTGAACAAATATTTCATATCAGTCTTTACGGTAGAGGACACTAACAATATTCCAACAGTGGATAGTTAAGGAGCTATAGCGGGGGAGGAATTAACACAATCACTATCACTAAGGAGGTGGTACTCAGTAAGATAATGGGACTAAAGGCAGATAAATCCCCTGGACCTGATTGCTTGCATCCTTGGGTCTTAAGAGAAGTAGTGGCAGGGATTATGGATGCATTGGTTGTCATTTACCAAAATTCCCTGGATTCTGGGGAGGTCCAAGCAGATTGGAAAATTGCAAATGTAATGCCCCTATTTAAAAAAGGAGGCAGACAAAAAGCAGGAAACAGAGACCAATTAGCCTAACATCTGTGGTTGGGAAAATGTTGGAGTCCATTATTAAATAAGCAATAGCAGGACATTTGGAAAAGCAAAATTCGGTCATGCAGAGTCAGCATGGATTTATGAAGGGGAAGTCATGTTTGACAAATTTGCTGGAGTTCTTTGAGGATGTAACGAACAGGGTGGATAAAGGGGAACCAGTGGATGTGGTGTATTTGGACTTCCAGAAGGCATTTGACAAGGTGCCACGTAAAAGGTTACTGCACAAGATAAAAGTTCACGGGGTTGGGGGTAATATATACAAAGGTAGGAGGAAAAGCTATGTGTGAGGAGGACACAAAAAATCTGCAAAAGGACATAGACAGGCTAATTGAGTGGGCAAAAATTTGGCAGATGGAGTATAATGTTGGAAAGTGTGAGGTCATGCAGTTTGGCAGAAAAAAATCAAAGAGCAAGTTATTATTTAAATGGAGAAAGATTGCCAAGTACCGCAGTAAAGCGGGACCTGGGGGTACTTGTGCATGAAACGCAAAAGGATAGTATGCAGGTACAGCAAGTGATCAGGAAGGCCAATGGTATCTTGGCCTTTATTGCAAAGGGGATCGAGTATAAAAGCAGGAAAGTTTTGCTACAGCTATATAAGGTGTTGGTGAGGCCACACCTGGAATACTGTGTGCAGTTTTGGTTTCCATATTTACGAAAGGATATACTTGCTCTGGAGGCAGTTCACAGAAGGTTCACTAGGTTGATTCTGGGGATGAGGGGGTTGACTTATGAGGACAGGTTGAATAACTTTGGCCTCTACTCATTGAAATTCAGAAGAATGAGAGGTGACCTTATTGAAACATACATGATTATGAGGGGGCTTGACAACGTGGATGCAGAGAGGACGTTTCCACTGATGGGGGAGACTAGAACTAGAGGTATGATCTTAGAATAAGGGGCTGCCCATTTAAAACAGAGAGGAGAAGAAATTTCTTCTCTCAGAGGGTTGTAAATCTGGAATTCATTGTCTCAGTGAGCTGTGGAAGCTGGGACATTGAATAAATTTAAGACGGAAAGAGACAGTTTCTTAAACGATAAGGTGATAAGGGGTTATGGGGAGCGGACGGGGAAGTGGAGCTGAGTCCAGGATCGGATCAGCCATGATCTTATTGAATGGCGGAGCAGGCTCGAAGGGTTGTATGGCCTACTCCTGTTCCTATTTCTTATGTTCTGATGTTCTTATTAGCATGGATAAAGGATTGGCTAACTAACAGAGAACAGAGAGTCGGGATAAATGGTTCATTCTCTGGTTGGCAACCAGTAATGAGTAGGGTGCCGCAGGAATCAGCACTGGGACCCCAACTATTTACAATCTATATTAATGACTTGAAAGAAGGGACTGAGTGTAACGTAGCCAAGTTTGCTGATGATACAAAGATGGGAGGAAAAGCAATGTGTGAGGAGGATACAAAAAATCTGTAAAAGGACATAAACAGGCTAAGTGAGTGGGCAAAAATTTGGCAGATGGAGTATAATATTGGAAAGTGTGAGGTCATACACTTTGGCAGAAAAAAATCAAAGAGCAAGTTATTATTTAAATGGAGAAAGATTACAACATGCTGCAGTACAGCAGGACCTGGGGGTACTTGTGCATAAAACACAAAAGGATAGTATATAGGTACAGCAAGTGATCAGGAAGGCCAATGGTGTCTTGGCCTTTATTGTAAAGGGGATGGAGTAAGAAAATAGGGAATTCATGCGACATAGAAACATAGAAATTAAGTGCAGAAATAGGCTATTTGGCCCTTCGAGCCTGCACTGCCATTCAATAAGATCATGACTGATCATTCAACTACAGTACCTCTTTTCTGCTTTCTCTCCATACCCCTTGATCCTTTGGCCTTAAGGGCCATATCTAATTCCCTTTTGAATATATCTAACAAACTGGCCTCAACAACTTACTACAGGAGAGAATTCCACAGGTTAACCTTTCTCTGAGTGAAGAAGTTTCTCCTCATCTCGGTCCTAAATGGCTTAGCCCTTATCCTTAGACTGTGACGCCTGGTTCTGGAACTCCCCAGCAATGGGAACATTCTTCCTGCCTCTAACCTGTCCAATCGTATCAGAATTTTATATTTCTATAAGATTCCCTCTCATTCTTCTAAACTCCAGTGGATACAAGCCCAGTTGATCCAGTCTCTCTCACATGTCAGTCCTGCCATCCCGAAAATCAGTCTGGCAAAACTTCGCTGCATTCTCTCAATAGCAAGAACGTTCTTCCTCAGATTAGGAGACCAAAACTGAACACAATATTCTATGTGTGGCCTCACAAAGGCTCTGTACAACTGCAGTAAGACCTCGCTGCTCCTATACTCAAATCCTCTAGCTATGAAGGCCAACATGCCATTTGCCATCTTCACCGCATGCTGTTCCTGCATGCCTACCTTCAATGATTGATGTACCATGACACCCAGGTCTCGTTGCACCTCCCCTTTTCCTAATCTGTCACCATTTAGATAAGATTCTGCCTTCCTGTTTTTGCCACCAAAGTGGCTAACCTCATATTTATCCACATTATACTGCATCTGCCATGCATTTGCCCACTCACCTAACCTGTCGAAGTCACCCTGCAGCCTCTTAGCATCCTCCTCACAGCTCACACCACGACCCAGCTTAGTGTCATCTGCAAACTTGGAGATATTACATTCAATTCCTTCATCTAAATCATTGATGTATATTGTAAATAGCTGGGGTCCCAGCACTGAACCCTGCGGCACCCCACTGGTCACTGCCTGCCTTTCTGAAAAGGACCCGTTTATTCCGACTCTCTGCTTCCTGTCTGCCAACCAGTTTTCTATCCACGCCGATACATTACCCCCAATACCATGTGCTTTAATTTTACACACCAATCTCTTGTGTGGGATCTTGTCAAAAGCCTTTTGAAAGTCCCAATACACCACATCCACTGGTTCTCCCTTGTCCACTCTACTAATTACATCCTCAAAGAATTCTCAAAGATTTGTCAAGCATGATTTCCCTTTCATAAATCCATGCTGACTTGGACCGATCCTGTCACTGCTTTCCAAATACGCTGCTATTTCATCTTTAATAACTGATTCCAACCTTTTCCCCACCACTGATGTCAGGCTAAACGGTCTATAATTCCCTGTTTTCTCTCGCTCTCCTTTTTTAAAAAGTGGTGTTACATTAGCTACCCTCCAGTCCATAGAACCTGATCCAGAGTCAATAGAATGTTGGAAAATGATGATCAATGCATCCACTATTTCTCGGGCCACTTCCTTAAGTACTCTGGGATGCAGCCTATCAGGTCCTGGGGATTTATCAGCCTTCAATCCCATCAATTTCCCTAACACAATTTCCTGACTAATAAGGATTTCCTTCAGTTCCTCCTTTTTGCTAGACCCTCGAACCCCTAGTATTTCCGGAAGGTAACTTGTATTTTCCTTAGTGAAGACAGATCGAAAGTATTTGTTCAATTGATCTGCCATTTCTTTGTTCCCCATTATAAATTCACCTGATTCTGATTGCAAAGGACCTACGTTGGTCTTCACTAATCTTTTTCTCTTCACATAGCTATAGAAGCTTTTGCAGTCAGTTTTTATGTTCCCTGCAAGCTTCCTCTCACATTCTCTTTCCCCCCTCCTAATTAGACCCTTTGTCCTCCTCTGCTGAATTCTAAATTTCTCCCAGTCCTCTGGTTTGCTGCTTTTTCTGGCCAATTTGTATGCCTCTTCCTTGGATTTAACACTATCCCTCATTTCCCTTGTTAGCCACGGTTGAGCTACCTTCCCCATTTTATTTTTACTCCAGATAGAAATGTACAATAACATAAGAACATAAGAACATAAGAACATAAGAATTAGGAACAGGAGTAGGCCATCTAGCCCCTCGAGCCTGCTCCGCCATTCAACAAGATCATGGCTGATCTGGCCATGGACTCAGCTCCACTCACCCGCCCGCTCCCCATTGTCATGTATCTTACATTATTATATATAACTGTATCCTAACATGCTATACATGACTGTAATAAGATATGACCTGTAACCACCAGCATACCTTACCACCAGGGGTGCACTAGCAAGAGACAGGTATATAAGCACAGGTCTCAGGCAAGTGCAGCATTCCAGAGCTGTGAAATAAAAGTGCAGGTCCAGAGTGACCTTGACTTCACGACATGCCTCATGTGAATCTGTACTGAGGGGACAGGACTTTACAGTGGCGACGAGGATGGGATTACAGAATCCACAGAATGGCGAACAACGGATCAGATGAAAAGTACAATGCGGTAGACAATTGGGAGGACTTTATAGAAAGGCTCCAGCAAAGCTTTGTAACCAAAGACTGGTTAGGCGACGATAAGGCAGACAAGAGAAGAGCCCATCTCTTGACCAGCTGTGGCTCGAAAACATACGCTTTAATGAATGATCTGTTGGCACCCGAGAAACCAGCAAGCAAGTCGTTTGAAGAATTGAGCACACTGGTAAGAGACCACGTGAAGCCAGCAAGCAGCCTACACATGGCCAGACACAGGTTCTACAACTACAGATGCTGTGTGGGCCAGAGCATACCCGACTTTGTGGCGGAACTTCAGAGGTTGGCTAGTTTATGTGAGTTCTCCGATGAACTGAGGAGAGAAATGCTGAGAGACTTTTTCATTGAAGGAATAGGCCACGCAGGCATATTCTGAAAGCTCATAGAGACCAAGAACCTGACCTTAGAGGCAGCAGCATTGGTTGCACAGACATTCTTGGTAGGGGAAGAAGAAACGAGGTTGATTTACAATGCAGGTACGACAACTAACGAAATATCGGAACAAGATTCACAGCACTAAACAACCTGCTACCTCCACACACAGACAAAACTGGGAGAACAGGCTCTCGACAGCAGGCAGAAGCCATCAAGGGCCACAGGAACGGCCGTTCACACCTCATCAACCCACAATGCGAGCAATCATAAGAACATAAGAACATAAGAACATAATCAAGTACAAACTGAGAGAAGCGCAAGAGAGAGCAGCCAGACACAGCTCATTCTTTGGGAACACTTTAAACAATGGAACAGGTCTGTGCTGGAGGTGTTGGGGGGGTGGGCACTCGTCAAGGGGATGTCGATTTCAGCAGGCTGTTTGCAGAAATTGTGAATATACAGGGCATTTGGCCCGCATGTGCAAAAAAACGGCAGCTCGGCTGGTATATGAATCGGATGGATCGGAAAGCGGACCAGAAGATGGTGGGGACAGTACCCGGGACACCGATGTACAGCAGGTCAACACGATCAATGGCCGCTGCTCCTACAACAGGATGCCTCCTATAATGATGAGGGTCCTACTCGACAGGATATCTGTCAACATGGAGTTGGATACGGGAGCGAGTCAATCTCTCACGGGCACTCAACAATTTGAACAACTGTGGCCGCATAAAAGAGACAGACAAAAACTCACAAGGGTCGACACCAAACTAAGGACCGATACCAAAGAAATCGTACCAGTCCTCGGCAGCGCCATGCTCTCTGTCACATACAAAGGGACAGTGAACCGACTTCCCCTGTGGATTATCCCCGGAGACCCCCCAGCACTGCTGGGGAGAAGCTGGCTGGCAAAACTAAATTGGAAATGGGATGATGTCCATGCCATGTCATGAGAGGAATGGACGTCCTGCTCAACAGTTATAAAGCGATTTGAACATCTCTTTCAGTCAGGTGTGGGCACTTTCAAAGGGGCCAAAGTCAAAATCTACATCACACAGGATGCTAGACCGGTCCATCACAAGGCCAGAGTTGTACCCTATGTGATGAGGGTAAAGATTGAACACGAACTAGACAGGCTTCTGCGGGAAGGCATTATATCACCTGTGGAATTTAGCGACTGAGTAAGTCCCATCATCCCAGTCATGAAGCCTAATGGATCCGTATGAATCTGTGGGGACTACAAATCTACCACAAACAGAGTCTCCCTACAGGACCAGTACCCACTGCCCAGGGCGGAGGACTCATTTGCCACATTGGCTGGAGGTAAACTTTTCTCAAAATTAGACCTCACATCTGCATATATGATGCAAGAATTGACCGAAGAATCCAAGCTACTCACCACCATCAACACACATCGAGGCCTTTTCATGTACAATCGATGCCCATTCGGTATCAGGTCGGCAGCTGCCATATTCCAGCGCAACATGAAGAGTCTGCTCAAGTCCATCCCGGGGACGGTTGTATTTCAAGATGCCATTCTTATCACCGGCAGGGACACCGACTCCCATCCCCATAATTTGGAGGAAGTACTAAAGCGGTTGGATCGGGTAGGCCTACGAGTCAAGAAATCCAAGTGCCTGTTTCTCGCACCCGAGGTTGAAGTTTTGGGCAGAAGGATTGCCGCTGATGGAATCCGCCCAACAGAGTCCAAAACAGAAGCAATTCGCCTGGCACCCAGGCCCTGGAATGTCTCAGAACTGCGCGCCTTTCTTGGGCTACTCAATTACTTTGGGAACTTTATGCAGAACTTAAGCACGCTGCTGGAGCCTCTCCACGTGCTACTCAGGAAGGGGTGCGATTGGTTTTGGAGGGACGCCCAGGAACGCGCCTTCAATAAGGCACGCAACCTTCTATGTTCCAACAGTGTTTTGACTTTCTTTGATCCAGGTAAAAAGCTAGTTCCCACATGCGATGCGTCAGTGTATGGGGTCGGGTGCGTTTTGCAACATTTCAATAGAGCGGACCTTGACTTCACTACATGCCTCATGTGAATCTGTACTGAGGGGACAGGACTTTACACCCATAACCCTTAATTCCCTTATTGGTTAAAAATCTATCTATCTGTGATTTGAATACAGTCAATGAGCTAGCCTCAACTGCTTCCTTGGGCAGAGAATTCCACAGATTCACAACCCTCTGGGAGAAGAAATTCCTTCTCAACTCGGTTTTAAATTGGCTCCCCCGTATTTTGAGGCTGTGCTCCCTAGTTCTAGTCTCCCCGACCAGTGGAAACAACCTCTCTGCCTCTATCTTGTCTATCCCTTTCATTATTTTAAATGTTTCTATAAGATCACCCCTCATCCTTCTGAACTCCAACGAGTAAAGACCCAGTCTACTCAATCTTTCATCATAAGGTAACCCCCTCATGCCTGGAATCAGCCTAGTGAATCATCTCTGTACCCCCTCCAAAGCTAGTATATCCTTCCTTAAGTAAGGTGATCAAAACTGCACGCAGTACTCCAGGCCTCACCAATACCCTGTACAGTTGCAGCAGGACCTCCCTGCTTTTGTACTCCATCCCTCTCGCAATGAAGGCCAACATTTCATTCGCCTTCCTGATTACCTGCTGCACCTGCAAACTAACTTTTTGGGATTCATGCACAATTGTTGAAGTTCATCCATGTGATCTATAAATGTCTGCCATTGCCTATCCACTGTCAACCCTTTAAGTATCATTTGCCAGTCTATTCTAGCCAATTCACGTCTCATACCATTGAAGTTACCTTTTCTTAAGTTCAGGACCCTAGTCTCTGAATTAACACTGCCACTCTCCATCTTAATAAAGAATTCTACCATATTATGATCGCTCTTTGCCAGGGGGGGCTCGCACAACAAGATTGCTAATTAGTACTCTCTCATTACACATCATCCAGTCTAGGATGGCCAGCCCTCTAGTTGGTTCCTCGACATATTGGTCTAGAAAGCCATCCCTAATACACTCCAGGAAATCCTCCTCCACCGCAATGCTACCAGTTTGGTTAGCCCAATCTAGTAGATTAAAATCGCCCTTGATAACTGCTGTTCCTTTATTGCACGCATCCCTAATTTCTTGTTTGATGCCATCCCCAACCTCACTACTACTGTTTGGTTGTCTATACACAACTCCCACTAGCGTTTTCTGCCTTTTGGTTTTCCGCAGCTCTACCCATATAGTTTCCACATCATCCAAGCTAATGTCCTTTCTTACTATTGCGTTAATTTCCTTTTTAACCAGCAACGCTACCCCACCTCCTTTTCCTTTCTGTCTATCCTTCCTGAATGTTGAATATCTCTGGATGTTGAGTTCCCAGCCTTGGTCACCCTGGAGCCATGTCTCCGTAATGCCAATTACATCATAATCATTAATAGCTGCCTGCACAGTTAATTCATCCACCTTATTACAAATAGTCCTCGCATTGAGGCACAGAGCCTTCAGGCTTGTCTTTTTAACACTCTTTGTCCCTTTAGAATTTTGCTGTAATGTGGCCCTTTTTGATTTTTGCCTTGGGTTTCTCTGCCCTCCATTTTTACTATTCTTCTTTCTATCTTTTGCTTCTGGCCCCATTTTATTTCCCTCTGTCTCCCTGCATAGGTTCCCATCCCCCTGCCATATTAGTTTAAACCCTCCCCAAAAGCACTAGCAAACACTCCCCCTAGGACATTGGTTCCGGTCCTGTGCAGGTGCAGACCGTCCGGGTTGTACTGGTCCCACCTCCCCCAGAACCGGTTCCAATGTCCCAGGAATTTGAATCCCTCCCTCTTGCACCACTCCTCAAGCCACGTATTCATCTGAGCTATCCTGCGATTCCTACTCTGACTAGCACGTGGCACTGGTAGCAATACCAGTTATACAAGGTATTGGTGAGGCCACACCTGGAATACTGCGTGCAATTTTGCTTTGGAGGCAGTTCAGAGAAGGTTCACTAGGTTGATTCCGGGTTGAGGGGGTTGACTTATGAGGAAAGGTTGAGTAGGTTGGGCCTCTACTTATTGGAATTCAGAAGAATGAAAGGTGACCTTATCGAAATGTATAAGATTATGAGGGGGCTTGTCAAGGTGGATGCAGAGAGGATGTTTCCATTGATGGGGGAGACTAGAACTAGAGGGCATGATCTTAGAATAAGGGACTGCCCATTTAAAACAGAGATGAGAGAAATTTCTTCTCTCAGAGGGTTGTAAATCTGTGGAATTCACTGCCTCAGAGAGCAGTGGAAGCTGGGACATTGAATAAATGTAAGATAAATATAGACAGTTTCTTAAACGATAAGGGGATAAGGGGTTATGGGGAGCGGGCAGGGAAATGGAGCTGAGTCCATGATCAGATCAGCCATGATCTTATTAAATGGCAAAGCAGGCTCGAGGGGTCGTATGGCCTACTCCCGTTCCTATTTCTTATGTTCTTATGTTTTTATGTACCTAGACCTTTTGGATTGCAGTCAATGTAATCTGTTTCCCTTTCTCCCACCTCTCCTGAAGGTTCTAACTCTTGCTGGAATACAATTACAGCTACTAAGGATTTTCTGGCACTTTGCTCCAATGATATTCTTCACATACACAGTAAGGGATCGATTTGACCCTCTCAAAGCCTCTCCAGCATCTCCAAGGCTAAAGGCAGGAACTTGATGGAACACTCACCATTCCCCTCGATATCATTCAGGACAGAGCAGTTCAGTTGATCAGTGCCTTTGCCACCTAACACCCTTTGGGGCTGGTCAGCTGCTCGCAAGTTTTAGGTGGGAGTGGCAGCTGGCTAGTGGGGAGGGAGGGATGAAGATCGGTTTGCCTGGAGGCCGCCTTCAGGGAAGTCTTCTGGCAAAAATAAATGTCCGGGGTGTAGGGGTGATGCGAGGATCTTGCAGCGGATGCAGAGGGGCGGGGGTGCCATAGAGGAGTGCCTGGGGCAGCAGAAGCCTTAACTATACTTATGGAGTCCAGACGAGAACCCTTGCTCCTCCTGGCCCCACTAAGGAAAGTTTTCTAACTTACCTCAAAGGACGTCACTGGCTTCTTGACTGCTCTACTTGAGGCGGCGGCAGAGGAGAGGCGGGAGTTTGAGGTGCGTGCAGAGGCCTATAAAGGCCCAGTGGCAGAGGAGAGGCGGGAGTTCAAGGTGCATGGAGAGGCCGATAAAGGCCCTGCAGCCGCGGGAGGCGGCGGTAAAGGAGAGACAGGAGTTCGAGGAGCGTGGAGAGGCCTATATAGGCGTGGCTTGTGCAGCTGCAGCGGGGAGAGAAGGCAAAAAAGTAGAAAGAAATCGAAAGGTGATGTCACAGCCAAGGGGATAAGTGATTGGCTGGTGATTGGTAAGTAGTTTTCCTTTTTCTTTATCAGTAAGTAACATTTAGTATTGTTGTTGCCAAATTAAGTTTATCTAAGGGTTTAGTCATGGCAGGACAGCTCGGACACGTGTTATGCTCCTCTTGTACTATGCGGGAAGTCAGGGACACTTCCGGTGTCCCTGACGATTACGTGTGCAGGAAGTGCATCCGCCTCCAGCTCCTAACGGACCGCATTGCGGCACTGGAGCTGCGGGTGGATTCACTCTGGAGCATCCACGATGCTGAGAATTACATGAACAGCACGTTTAGCGAGTTGGTCTCACTGCAGGTAAAGGATACACAGCCAGATAGTAAATGGGTGACCAAAAGGAAGAGCAGTGCAAGGAAGGTAGTGCAGGGGTCCCCTGCGGTCATCCCCCTGCAAAACAGATACATCGCTTTGGGTACTGTTGAGGGGGATGATTCATCAGGGGAGGGCAGCAGCAGCCAAGTTCATGGCACTGTGGGTGACTCTGCTGCACAGGAGGGCAGGAAAAAGAGTGGGAGAGTTATAGTGATAGGGGATTCGATTGTAAGGGGAATAGATAGGCGTTTCTGCGGCCACAATAGAGACTGCAGGATGGTATGTTGCCTCCCTGGTGCAAGGGTCAAGGATGTCTCGGAGCGGGTGCAGGACATTCTGAAAAGGGAGGGTGAACAGCCAGTTGTCGTGGTGCACATTGGTACCAACGATATAGGTAAAAAACAGGATGAAGTCCTACGAGACGAATTAAGGGAGCTAGGAGTTAAATTAAAAAGTAGGACCTAAAAAGTAGTAATTTCAGGATTGCTACCAGTGCCACGTGCTAGTCAGAGTAGGACTCGCAGGATAGCCCAGATGAATACGTGGCTTGAGGAGTGGTGCAAAAGGGAGGGATTCAAATTTCTGGGACATTGGAACCGGTTCTGGGGGAGGTGGGGCCAGTACAAACCGGACGGTCTGCACCTGGGCAGGACCGGAACCAATGTCCTTGGGGGAGTGTTTGCTAGTGCTGTTGGGGAGGAGTTAAACTAACATGGCAGGGAGATGGGAACGTATGCAGAGAGACAGAGGGAAATAAAATGGAGGCAGAAGTAAAAGATAGAAAGGAGATGAGTAAAAATGGAGGCAGAGAAACCCAAGGCAAAAATCAAAAAGGGCCACATTACAGCAAAATTCTAAAGGGGCAAAGTGTGTTAAAAAGACAAGCCTGAAGGCTCTGTGCCTCAATGCGAGGAATATTCGGAATAAGGTGGACGAATTAACTGCGCAGACAGCAGTTAACAGATATGATGTAATTGGCATCACGGAGACATGACTCCAGGGTGACCAAGGCTGGGAACTCAACATTTAGGAAGGATAGGCAGAGAGGAAAAGGAGGTGGGGTGGCGTTGCTGGTTAAAGAGGAAATTAATGCAATAGTAAGGAAGGACATTAGCTTGGATGATGTGGAATCGGTATGGGTGGAGCTGCGGAATACCAAAGGGCAGAAAACGCTAGTGGGAGTTGTGTACAGACCACCAAATAGTAGTAGTGAGGTTGGGGACAGCATCAAACAAGAAATAAGGGATGTGTGCAATAAAGGTACAGCAGGTATCATGGGCGACTTTAATCTACATATTGATTGGGCGAACCAAACTGGTAGCAATGCGGTGGAGGAGGATTTCTTGGATTGTATTAGGGATAGTTTTCTGGACCAATATGTCGAGGAACCAACTAGAGACCTGGCCATCCTAGACTGGATGTTGTGTAATGAGAAGTGATTAATTAGCAATCTTGTTGTGCAAGGCCCCTTGGGAAAGAATGACCATAATATGGTAGAATTCTTTATTAAGATGGAGAGTGACACAGTTAATTCGGAAACTAGAGGCCTGAACTTAAGGAAAGGTAACTTCGACGGTATGAGACGTGAATTGGCTAGAATAGACTGGCAAAGGTTACTTAAAGGGTTGACGATGGATAAGCAATGGCAAACATTTAAAGATCACATGGATCAGCAATTGTACATCCCTGTCTGGAGTAAAAATAAAATGGGGAAGATGGCTCAACCATGGCTAACAAGGGAAATTAAAGATAGTTTGAAAACCAACGAAGAGGCATATAAATTGGCTAGAAAAAGTAACAAATCTAAGGATTGGGAGAAATTTGGAATTCAACAGAGGAGGACTAAGGGTTTAATTAGGAGAGGGAAAATAGAGTACAGAGAGGAAGCTTGCAGGGAACATAAAAACTGACTGCAAAAGCTTCTATAAATATGTGAAGAGAAAAAGATTAGTGAAGACAAATGTATGTCCCTTGCAGTTGGATTCAGAATGACACAATTAATTCGGAAACTAGAGGCCTGAACTTAAGGAAAGGTAACTTCGATGGTATGAGACGTGAATTGGCTAGAATAGACTGGCAAAGGATACTTAAAGGGTTGACGATGGATAAGCAAAGGCAAACATTTAAAGATCACATGGATCAGCAATTGTACATCCCTGTCATCAGCCATGATCTTATTGAATAGCAATGCAGGTTCGAAGGGACGAATGGCCTACTCCTGCACCTATTTTCTATGTTTCTATGTTTCTATGATGGAGCACTGTGGCTTAAAATACTTCCAAGATTCCATGTACATTTACATTTACATTTACAACTTACATTTATTAAGTCGAAGTCCAGCTGGACCTACATCCACTGTCAAACCAATGGCATTAAAATGGGACATCGGCGGGAAGAGAGTGGAAAAGGGAGCTGCTCCATTTTAACTGCTCCCCCCTTTATTTTGAGTCGATCAGAGTCAAATTTCCCCCTTGTATTTTCATCACAGATTTCTAGTATTTATGCTTTTTAAATCTCATATATCTAATTGGAAGTGGCTGTGCATCCAATATACAAACACACATACATTTCAACTAATAATTCCTATCAATATAAGTCAGCTCAAAGTAAATAGGTGTACTTACAGCCTGATGTTAGGAAGAAGATAATCGTCACAGAACTGAACAAAGCCTGAAACATCATTGTTGCAATCAATTTGTGAGCATTGAGTTAATGCAACTTCGGTCTATATATAACGAAGGCTGAGGATGTGGTGTGGTCAGTTTGGTTTAAAATGTTCTCGAACATCTTTCAGTAACTCTTGAGGGTCATGGATGCAATTTCTCAGAAATTACACACACTTAAAAGAAACAAATTCCCGATTTGTGAAGAAAAATGTGAAGAATGTGAACGCCAGTTTGAGCTGTGAAGATGGTTGGAAAGAAATGATGAGGCAGAAAAGTAACAGATGAAGAAAAATAAATAAATAATAATAAAATGTCAAATTTAAATAATTTGTTGCGAACAGTCAACAGTTCACGATTTTTTCTGAGGGCATGTACTCTCAGAAGTGAACGCTCAATTTTCTCCTTGTGTTAGTTAGCCCTGCCTAGGTCTCATGCGTCTGCCATTCCAGATCTCTGCCAATCGTAGCTTGAGCTGAGCATCTAGAGGCACACAATAGCAACCTCAGATCAGCTCGCCCATCACATCCACCCACAGCAGGAATGGAATAGAGTGATGGAGGCCAATTTTAACTGGCCGCTCACCATAAACAGGCTGTGGTGATTTGAAAATAGTGTCGGACCTGTTACCGCACAGTCTGCACTTCAGCCTCCTCCATCTCGCTCGGGGCCTTTAGGTGGGCGGCCGGATTAGTCATTTGTTTCAGGCAGGAGATTACTTTTAATGTGCAAATTTGGTTCACATGATGCAATTTTGAGGCACAAATGGGCAGGAATGCTCCCCTTGGTCCCACAAAAATACTCTGACACGCTGTAAACCTTTGCACCTAGTGCCTGCTGTTTCATCCTTTAGGTGCCATTTCCTTTAGCTCAGCCAGTCTGATACTTGAACCAGGCTGTTCAACAGTACTCCAGGCTATTGTTCAAAAGTAAGGACAAGCATGCATTCAGATAATGGCTTGCACGACCTCAGCTTGTCCTAAAGTGCATCATGGCCAATGAAGTACTTTTGAAGTGTAGTCACGATTGTAATTGTCAAGTATGTACTTTTGGGATCACTAGCCACTAGATGGCGTCACTGTTGGAGGCCATTGGGCTGCACGCATGTGTATGCAGCCCAAGTATAAAAGGCCAGCCATTTTGTATATTAGTCACTTTGGGCCTTAATAAAGCAGAGCCAAGGTCATAGCTCTTGGAGTTAAACAGTACTCAGTCTAACAGTTATTGCATACACAACATTTGGCGACGAGGCAACAAGAACCTTTGCATGCAAAAATGAGCAAAATTGGATTGTTGGAGCGATTTGTGGAAGGAGAAGATTGGGCAGATGTTGTGAGCCATTTGAGACAGTTCTTTGTGGCCAGCACAATGGAGGAGGTCGGCAACGCAGATCGGCGCCGGGCGGTGTTCCTCACGGTTTGCGGTCCAAATATTTATGGTCTGATGAAAAATCTACTCCTATCTGTGAATCCAACAGAGATGATGTATAAAGAATTGTGTACACTGGTGCAGGACCACCTTAAGCCAGACAAAGGCATCATCATCTCGAGATATAGATTTTACACGCACGTTCGCTCAGAGGGCCAGAATGCAGCGGAATTCGTTGCAGACCTGAGATGTCTAGCGGACCGTGTAAGTTCGGGGCTGTGTTGGCAGACATTCTTTGTAATCGGCATCAACCACGAGGTGATCCTGCATAAACTACTGGCGGTGGAGACGTTGGACTTGAACAGGACGACGGATAAAAGTCTAAAGCAGATATCAGTGAAAAATCGAAACTCGGCAAGTACTGTAAATATGATTGTTTCGGTATTCGGCAGAGCGGCACATGGCAGGACCTATCCGACTGCGTACGCGAAACCTGTGGCTGCCCAAAGTCCGCCAGCGGGAATGCATCTGATTTCTTCGTGTTGGCATTGTGGGGGAAATCATCGACACTTGTGCCGATTTAAACAATATAGTTGCAAAGGCTGTCTGAGAGTGGGTTATCTCCAGCACAAGTGTCCGCAGAAGAGCAAGCATGCTGCGACACACCACATGGAGGATGATGGGCAGACTAGCGCGAATTGGGATACGCAATACGAGATACCAGAGGAGGAAGTATATGGACTGTACTCGTTCCTAACTGAGAGCAAACTGATAATGATCAACGTGAAATTTAATGGGGTGCCGGTATCGATGGAACTGGACACGGGGGCGAGTCAATCGATAATGAGCCAGAGGGCATTCGACAAACTGTGGGATACTAAGGCTGTGAGGCTCAGGCTGACTCCAGTCAATGCCAAGTTGCGCACATAGACCAAAGAACTCATAACGGTGATTGGCAGTGCCACAATTAATGACGGCGTGGTTCAAGAGTTACCACTATGGATTTTCCCAGGCAATGGCCCCACACTATTCGGCAGGAACTGGCTTGAAAAAATCAGATGCAATTGGAACAACATCAAGGCGTTGTCGTCGGAGAAAGATATATGTGCCCAAGTACTGAGCAAGTTCCCCTCGCTGTTCGAACCAGGCTTCGGCAACTTCATGGGAGTCAAGGTGCAGATCCATGTGGACTTGGATGCAAGACCCATACATCATAAAGCTCGGGCAGTTCCGTATATGATGAGGGAGAAGGTCGAAATTGAACTGGACAGATTCCAGCATGAAGGGATCATATCACTGTTTGAATTTAATGAATGGGCCAACCCCATTGTTCCTCTGCTGAAAAGTAATGGCACAGTCAGAATCTGTGGAGACTACAAGGCTACGATCAACAGGGTTTTGAAACAGGATCAGTACCCGTTACCGAAGGCTGATGACTTGTTTATAACGCTAGCTGGGTTCACCAAACTGGACTTGACGTTGGCCTACATGACACAGGAGCTGGTCGAGACATCGAAGGGACTTACGTGCATTAACACGCATAAAGGACTGTTTCTTTATCACAGGTGCGCTTTTGGAATTCGCTCGGCTGCAGCAATATTTCAGAGGAACATGGAGAGTCTACTGAAGTCCGGTCCCAGAACCGTCGTGTTCCAATATGACATCCTGATCACAGATCGTGACTCTGAGGAACATCTGAATAACCTGGAAGAGGTTCAACATCTTCTGGACAAAGTGGGACTCAGAATGAAATGCTCGAAGTGCATCTTCATGGCACCAGAGGTCGAATTCCTGGGGAGGAAAATTGCTGCTGACAGCCTCAGGCCCACAGACGCGAAAACCAAGGCCATCAAGTATGCACCAAAGTGGCAGAATGTGATGGAGCTGCGTTCGTTCCTGGGTCTACTCAACTACTTCGGTAACTTCCTACCTAAATTGAGCACCTTATTAGAATCACTGCACATGCTGCTAAGAAAAGGCAACAACTGGGTGTGGAGTGCATCTCAAGACAGAGCTTTTGAGAAAGCCAATAATCTGCTTTGCTGTAACAAGCTGCTGGTACATTTTGACCCATGTAAACGTTTAGTATTGGCCTGTGATGCTTCGTCATATGGAATTGATTGCGTACTCCAACAAGCCAATGCGTCGGGTAAACTTCAACTGTCGTGTATATGCTTCAAAAAGTTTGTTGAAAGAAGAAAGAGTCTACAGCATGATAGAGAAAGAAGCACTAGCCTGTATGTATGGGGTTAAAAAGATGCATCAGTACCTGTTTGGGTCTTCTGTTTGAACTGGAGACAGATCACAAGCCGCTCATTTGACTGTTCTCTGAAAACAAAGGTATCAATACCAATGCTTCATCCCGCATCCAGAGGTTGGCGCTGACATTATCCACGTATAATTATGTCATTCGCCATAGACCTGGCACCGAGAATTGTGCCGATGCTTTGAACCGTCTGCCGTTGCCCACACCAGAGGTGGAAACGCCACAACCGGCGGAACCATTGTTAGTTATGGATGCTTTTGAGAGTGAAGGAACTCCTGTCACAACTCAACAAGTCAAGACCTGGACCAGCCAGGACCCAATTTTATCGGTGGTGAAGAGTTGCATCCTCAATGGTGATTGGTCTGCCATACCCAAGCAAATGTGCGAGGAGACCAAACCTTACATTCGTCGCAAAGACGAACTGTCTATTCAGTCAGATTGTATACTATGGGGCAATCGTGTTGTTATGCCCAAGAAAGGGAGAGAGAAATTTGTACATGAGCTACATAGCACACATCCCGGCATTGTAATGATGAAAGCCATTGCCAGGTCTGATGTATGGTGGCCGGGAATTGACTCTGAGCTGTAATCATGTGTGTATCAGTGCAACACTTGCATGCAGCTCAGCAAAGCACCAGCAGAATCACCGCTGAGTCTGTGGTCGTGGCCGTCCAAACCATGGTCCAGGATCCACATAGACTTTGCTTTGCAGGTCCCTTCCTAGGGAAGATGTTTTTAGTTGTGGTGGATGCATATTCCAAGTGGATAGAGTGTATAATCATGTCATCCAGCACATCCACAGCTACCATTGAGAATCTCAGTGTCATGTTCGCAACACATGGTCTGCCTGACATTGTTGTTAGCGACAACGGGCATAACAACACAATTGCCCCACAGTATACAATCTGCTTCATCAGTCAGGAGTTTCAAGAATTCATGAAACTCAATGATATCAAATATGTAAGGTCAGCACTGTTCAAATCTGCATCCAATTGGCAAGCAGAACCAATGCGTATAAGGTGGCCAAGTTAGTGGGAAAATAGAAGATTGGGAAAATTTTAAACGACAGCAAAGAATGACTAAGAAAGCAATAAAGAAAGGAAAGATAGATTACGAAGGTAAACTTGCGCAAAACATAAAAACGGATAGTAAAAGCTTTTACAGATATATAAAATGGAAAAGAATGACTAAAATAAATGTTGGTCCCTTAGAAGATGAGAAGGGGGATTTAATAATGGGAAATGTGGAAATGGCTGAGACCTTAAACAATTATTTTGCTTCGGTCTTCACAGTGGAAGACACAGAAACCATGCCAGAAATTGCTGGTCACAGGAATGTGAGAAGGGAGGACCTGGAGACAATCACTATCACTAGGGGGGTAGTGCTGGACAGGTTAATGGGACTCAAGGTAGACAAGTCCCCTGGTCCTGATGAAATGCATCCCAGGATATTAAAAGAGATGGCGGAAGTTATAGCAGACACATTCGTTATAATCTACCAAAATTCTCTGGACTCTGGGGAGGTACCAGCGGATTGGAAAGCAGCTAATGTAACGCTTCTGTTTAAAAAAGGGGGCAGACAAAAGGCAGGTAACTATAGGCCGGTTAGTTTAACATCTGTAGTGGGGAAAATGCTTGAAACTATCATTAAGGAAGAAATAGCGGGACATCTAGATAGGAATAGTGCAATCAAGCAGACGCAGCATGGATTCATGAAGGGGAAATCATGTTTAACTAATTTACTGGAATTCTTTGAGGATATAACGAGCATGGTGGATAGAGGTGTACCGATGGATGTGGTGTATTTAGATTTTCAAAAGGCATTCGATAAGGTGCCACACAAAAGGTTACTGCAGAAGATAAAGGTACGCAGGGTTAGTGGAAATGTATTAGCATGGATAGAGAATTGGCTGGCTAACAGAAAGCAGAGAGTCGGGATAAATGGGTCCTTTTCGGGTTGGAAATCGGTGGTTAGTGGTGTGCCACAGGGATCGGTACTGGGACCACAACTGTTTAAAATATACATAGATGACCTGGAAGAGGGGACAGAGTGTAGTGCAACAAAATTTGCAGATGACACAAAGATTAGTGGGAAAGCGGGTTGTGTAGAAGACACAGAGAGGCTGCAAAGAGATTTAGATAGGTTAAGCGAATGGGCTAAGGTTTGGCAGATGGAATATAATGTCGGAAAGTGTGAGGTCATCCACTTGGGAAAAAAAACAGAAAAAGGGAATATTATTTGAATGGGGAGAAATTACAACATACTGCGGTGCAGAGGGACCTGGGGGTCCTTGTTCATGAATCCCAAAAAGTTAGTTTGCAGGTGCAGCAGGTAATCAGGAAGGCGAATGGAATGTTGGCCTTCATTGCGAGAGGGATGGAGTACAAAAGCAGGGAGGTCCTTCTGCAACTGTACAGGGTATTGGTGAGGCCGCACCTGGAGTACTGCGTGCAGTTTTGGTCACCTTACTTAAGGAAGGATATACTAGCTTTGGAGGGGGTACAGAGACGATTCACTAGGCTGATTCCGGAGTTGAGGGGGTTAACTTATCATAGAAACATAGAAACATAGAAACATAGAAAATAGGTGCAGGAGTAGGCCATTCGGCCCTTCTAGCCTGCACCGCCATTCAATGAGTTCATGGCTGAACATGCAACTTCAGTACCCCATTCCTGCTTTCTCACCATACCCCTTGATTCCCCTAGTAGTAAGGACTTCATCGAACTCCTTTTTGAATATATTTAGTGAATTGGCCTCAACAACTTTCTGTGGTAGAGAATTCCACAGGTTCACCACTCTCTGGGTGAAGAAATTCCTCCTCATCTCGGTCCTAAATGGCTTCCCCCTTATCCTTAGACTGTGTCCCCTGGTTCTGGACTTCCCCAACATTGGAAACATTCTTCCTGCATCTAACCTGTCTAACCCCGTCAGAATTTTTAACGTTTCTATGAGGTCCCCTCTCATTCTTCTGAACTCCAGTGAATACAAGCCCAGTTGATCCAGTCTTTCTTGATAGGTCAGTCCCGCCATCCCGGGAATCAGTCTGGTGAACCTTCGCTGCACTCCCTCAATAGCAAGAATGTCCTTCCTCAGGTTAGGAGACCAAAACTGTACACAATACTCCAGGTGTGGCCTCACCAAGGCCCTGTACAATTGTAGCAACACCTCCCTGCCCCTGTACTCAAATCCCCTCGCTATGAAGGCCAACATGCCATTTGCTTTCTTAACCGCCTGCTGTACCTGCATGCCAACCTTCAAGAGATAGCTTGGTCTTAAGACCTCTCTTCATCATTAGTTCAGCAGGCGAGACCCTGCTAAACGTGTGTGGTCTTGTCCTGTAACTAAGCAGTATGCATGACAGGTGGGTCTGCAGTGACCCTTGGGTTACTCGCTTCATACTCTGCTTTATGATTTGGACATCACATAAGAACATAAGAACATAAGAATTAGGAACAGGAGTAGGCCATCTAGCCCCTCGAGCCTGCTCCGCCATTCAACAAGATCATGGCTGATCAATGATGATAGATTGAGTAGACTGGGTCTTTACTCGTTGGAGTTCAGAAGGGTGAGGGGTGATCTTATAGAAACATTTAAAATAATGAAAGGGATAGACAAGATAGAGGTAGAGAGGTTGTTTCCACTGGTAGGGGAGACTAGAACTAGGGGGCACAGCCTCAAAATACGGGGGAGTCAATTTAAAACCGAGTTGAGAAGGAATTTCTTCTCCCAGAGGGTTGTGAATCTGTGGAATTCTCTGCCCAAGGAAGCAGTTGAGGCTAGCTCATTGAATGTATTCAAGTCACAGATAGATAGATTTTTAACCAATAATGGAATTAAGGGTTATGGGGAGCGGGCGGGTAAGTGGAGCTGAGTCCACGGCCAGATCAGCCATGATCTTGTTGAATGGCGGAGCAGGCTCAAGGGGCTAGATGGCCTACTCCTGTTCCTAATTCTTATGTTCTTATGTTCTTATGTGATGTCCAAATCATAAAGCAGAGTATGAAGCGAGTAACCCAAGGGTCACTGCAGACCCACCTGTCATGCATACTGCTTAGTTACAGGACAAGACCACACACGTTTAGCAGGGTCTCGCCTGCTGAACTAATGATGAAGAGAGGTCTTAAGACCAAGCTATCTCTTGTACACCCTGACTTGAATAATCATGTTGAATATTGAAGACAAAGTCAGCAAGGGTATCACGATCGCGCAGCTGTGTCACGCGATATTTCTGTAAATGATCCTGTCTATGTTCTGAATTATGGTCAGGGTCCCAAGTGAATCGCTGGTACTGCCATGGCCAAGGAGGGCAACAGAGTATTTATTGTCAAGCTCAAAAATGAGCAAACATGCAGGAAACATATGGATCAGACAGAGCTGCGGCACACAGACGAATCGGAACAGTCGGAGGAAGAGACGATCGATGACCAACCAATCTAGCCCAGTCATCAGAGGACTCAGTGGTCATCAGTGAATCAGGACTTTCAATCACTGACATGTTCAATGAAAATGGACTCTCAATCCCTGACATGGCCATTGCCACTCCCACCAGGTTAGCCACCCAGCCACCAGTCACAACAGACTCTGAACACTCACCCAAGGCTGGAGTTGAACTGAGACGGTCAACCCGGAAGCGTAAAACACCAGACTGTCTCACTTTGTAAAAGACTGTGTTAATATCTCAGAGGGAGGTATTGTCATGTATGTACTTTTGGGATTACTAGCCACTAGATGGTGTCACTGTTAGAGGCCATTGGGCTGCACGCACATGTGTGTAGCTCAAGTATAAAAAGCCAGACATTTTGTATATTAATCACTTTGGGCCTTATTAAAGCAGAGCCAAGGTCATACCTCTTGGAGTTAAACAGTACTCAGACTAACAGTTATTGCATACACAACAGTAATGTAGGCAAACGTGGCAGCCAATTTGCACGCAGCAAGGTCCTAATGAAATAAATGGCCAAGTAATCTGTTCTTCGTGATGTTGGTTGAGGGATAGATTTTGGCTTGGACACTGGGAGAATTCCCCTGCTCTTTGAATAATGCCTTGGGATCTTTTATACCCACTTGCCAGGACGGATGGAGCCTGAGATTAACATCTCATCTGAAAGACAGCACCTATGACAATGCAAGACTCCCTCAATACTGCACTGAAGCATGCTCAAGTCCTGGAGTGGGGCTTGAACCTATAACCTTCTGACATAGAGGGAAGAGGCACTGAGCCAAGGCTGACACCTGGCACTGATTGACTGACCAACTAGGCTCAGTGATTTGACTTGGATGAGTAGGCCTGTTGTGAGGATTTGCCACTTGGCTCAAGATCTACCTGGATAAACATCTGGAAACTTACTCCAACACAAAAGCAAAATACTGTGGATGCTGAAATCTGGAATAAAAACAGAAAATGCTGGACATCTCAGTGGGTCAGACAGCATCTGTGGAGAGAACGCAGATTTAACTAGTGATCTGTCATGCTAGGGCACACAATTTTAGCTCTTTGAACATCAACAAAACACTTGTGAAACTTCGGGGGGGCATCAGTACCGACGTTCATCCTTGAATTGGGTCAAAGGGACACTGACTCTGCAATGCTGGTTGTCTGTTGAAATGTAGTGGCTGGGATGGATGCACCAAACAATCCCCAGCAGCTCACCTAGATGGCCATTTGTTATATATCAGCAGCCTTTTCCACCACAGGGGCCATCACAGCTCAGAGAAATCCTGTCCTTACCTGATCGCCATGCACAGGCACATTCCAGAAGTGTAGAAAGTAGTAATGGAAACTCTGGCTAATTTTCCTTTCACAGATCACAATAGAGGTTACTGTAACCTAATTGTGTACCCCTGCCTGAAGCATATAGAATCAGATGCCTCAGATGGAATCTAATTAAACAGCGAAGTAGGGACAACCATAGCATAAAGTAATGGAAGTGGTGTGGCCCTGAGTTATACAGACCATAAATATTCCAGGTTTAATGTTTTATTTATAGTCTTGATAAGGGAAGCAGTGGGGTTGCTACAACTGCCATCAGTAAAAACTCAAGGAAGATTTCATTTCTCTTGACACAAAATAAGCAATCACTGAAATACATACATAAAATATGCAGTAAGCTAAATCATTTTATATTAACACCTTTGTTAAAGATTACTGATTACCACTGTGATCTTTCAAGTTTGACATTTAGGAATTATAGTAAAAGATTTAAAAGAACTGCGAGGTTAAGAAAGCTAAGACATTTGTTCGTGGGAATCTGATTTTGTGATGGCATGAGGTGAGTAATCTTAAATCAACTTGAAAAGCTGGGTTGAAATGTTTCAAGCTAAACAGAAAGTGGTTTGCTTTGAAATGGTGGAACAGTTTCATCAAATCAGTTAACCACATATTCATTGCGACCAATTAATCAGTAGGGTATGAAAGGTAGGGATGAGGCAAAGGGAACAGTGCAGAGGAGGCAAGGGGTTGAATAAAGAGAAAGGCCAGAAAGAAGAGGGAGAAAGACAGGAGATAGGGAAGAGGGAATTAGGCTGGGCGATGATTGACAGAGAGGTGGAGAAAAATCAATCTGGTGTAGCAACCAATGCATGCAGGGGAAGAACATAGCATAAATTTTTATGTACAAACTTTGAGATAACCAGTCATCATCATAGGCAGTCCCTCGGAGCTGAGGATGATTTGCTACCATTCTAAAAGTGAGTTCTCAGGTAACTGAGGAGTCCAATGCAGGACCGACAGTCTCTGTCACAGGTGGGGCAGACAGTGGTTGAAGGAAAGGGTGAATGGGGAGCATGGGTAGATGCACGCTCCTGCCGCTGTCTACGCTTGGTTAATGCTTGTTCTTGCCGATGGGACTCGAGGTGCTCAGCGCCCTCCTGGATACTCTTCCTCCATTTTGGACGGTCATGGGCCAGGAATTGGTAGGAATGTTGCACTTTATCAAGGAGGCATTGAGGGTGTCCTTGAAGTGTTTCCTCTGCCCATCTGGGGTTTGCTTACCTTGTCGAAGCTCCGCGTAGCGCACTTGCTTTGGGAGTCCTGTGTTGGGCATGCGGACGATGTGGCCCGCCCAACGGAGCTGATCGAGCGTGGTCAATGCTTCGATGCTGGGGATGTTGGCCTGAGCAAGAGCACTGACGTTGGTGCCTCTATTCTGCCAATGGATTTGCAGGATCTTGCAGAGGCAGCGCTGATGGTACTTCTCCAGCGTTTTGAGGTGCCTGCTGTATATAGTCCACGTCTCTGAGCCATATAGGAGAGCAGGTATCACTACTGCCCTGTAGACCACAGACTTGGTGCCGGATTTGAGGTCCTCGTCTTCAAACACTCTCTTCCTCAGGCTACCGAAGGCTGTGCTGGTACACTGAAGGCGGTGTTGGACCTCGTCATCAATGTCTTGCTCTTGCTGAGGTAAAGAAAATGGTCCATGTTGTCCAAGGCCTCGTCATGGATTTTGATATCGGGGGGCAATGCTGGTCAGGTTGATAGAGAAAACCTTTGTCTTACGGATGTTTAACATAAGGTCCATGCTCTCATATGCCTCAATGAAGGTGTTGTTGATGGCTTGGCGTTCGGCCTCCGAGTGTATGCAGACGCAAGCATCGTCTGCGTACTGTAGTTCAATGACAGAGGATAGGACGACCTTGGATCTGGCCTGGAGGCGGCGGAGGTTGAACAGATTTCCATCTGTTCTATAATTTAGCTCCACTCCGGCAGGGAGCTTGCTAAGGGTGAGATGTAGCATTGAAGCAAGGAAGATCAAAAAGAGCGTTGGTGCGATGGTGCAGCCCTGCTTGACCCCGGTCTGGACGTGAATTGGGTCTGTGGTGGATCCATTGGTCAGGATCATGGTTTGCATGCCATCGTGGAGCAGACGGAGGATAGAATCATAGAATATTGGAAGTTTACAGCACGGAAGAAGGCCATTTCAGCTCATCGTGTTCATGCCTGCCAACAAGAGGCTATCCAGCCTAATCCCACTTTCCAACTCTAGGTCCATAACCCTGCAGGTTACGGCATTTCAGGTGCACATCCAAGTTCTTTTTAAATGTGGTGACGTTTTCTGCCTCTACCACCCTTTCAGGCAGTGAGTTTCAGACTTTCACAACCCTCTGCATGAAGAAATTTCCCCTCAAATCCCCTCTAAACCTTCTACCAATTACTTTAAATTTATGCCCCCTGGTTGTTGATCCCTCTGCTAAGGGAAATAGGCCCTTTCTATCCATTATATCTCGGCCCCTCATAATTTTATACACCTTAATGAAGTCTCCCCTCGGCCTCCTCTGTTTCAATGAAAACAAATCCAGCCTATCTAATCTGTCCTCATAGCTTAGATTCTCCACTCCCGGCAACATCCTGGTAAATATCCTCTGTACCCTCTCCAGTGCAATCACGTCCTTCCTGTAATGTACTTCAGCTGTGGCATAACCAGTGTTTTATACAGTTGAAACATAACCCCCCTGCTCTTGTATTCTAATAAAGGCAAGCATTCCGTATGCCTTCTTAACCGCCTTATACACCTGGCCTACTACTTTCAGGGATCTGTGGACGTGCACTCCAAGGTCTCTTTGTTCCTCTACACTTCTCAGTATCCTACCATTTAATGTGTATTCCCTTCCCTTGTTAGCCCTCCCAAAATGCATTACCTCACACTTCTCTGGAATAAATTCCATTTGCCACTGTTCTGCCCACCTGACCAGTTGATGAATATCTTCCTGCAGACCCCAGCTTTCTTTTTCATTATCAACAACATAGCTGATTTTAGTATCATCTGCAAACTTCTTAATCATATTCAAGTCTAGATCATTGATGTATATCACAAAAAGCAAGGGACCTAGTACTGAGCCCTGCAGAATCCCACTGGAAACATCCTTCCAGTCACAAAAACACCCATCAACCATTACCCTTTGTTTCCTGCCTCTGAGCCAATTTTGGATCCAACTTGCCACTTTGTCCTGGATTCCATGGGCTTTTACTTTTGTGACCAGTCTGCCATGTGGGACCTTATCAAAAGCTTTGCTAAAATCCATATATACTACATCAAACGCTTTGCCTTCATCGACCCTCCTGGTTACCTTCTCGAAAAATTCAATCAAGTTAGTCATTCACGACCTTCACTTAACAAATTTGTGCTGACTGTCCTTGATTAATCTTTGTCTTTCTAAGTGAAGATTTATCCTGTCCTTCAGGATTTTTTGCAATAATTTTCCCACCACTGAGGTTAGGCTGACTGGCCTGTAATTACTCGGTCTATCCCTTTCTCCCTTCTTAAACAAACGTACCACATTAGTAGTCCTCCAGTCCTCTGGCACCACACCTGAAGCCAAAGAGGATTGCAAAATGATCGTCAAAGTCTCTGCTATTTCCTCTTTTGCTTCACTTAACAGCCTAGGATACATTTTATCTGGGCCTGGGGATTTATCCACTTTCAAGGCTGCTAACCCCTTAATACATCCTCTCTCACTATGTTTATTTAATCTAGTATTTCACATTTCTCCTCGATAATAGTGTTTGCATCACCCCTCTCTTTTGTGAAAACAGACACGAAGTATTCATTAAGAACCATATCCACATCTTCCGCCTCCACACACAGATTACCCTTTTGGTCTCTAATAGGCCCTACCCTTTCTTTAGTTATCCCCTTGCTCTTAATATATTTATAAAACATTGTTGGGTTTTCCTTGATTATACTTGTCAAGAATTTTTAATGCTCTCTCTTTGCTTTCCTAATATTCCTTTTTAATTTCACCCCTGGACTTTCTATACTCCTCTAGAGATTCTGCAGTATTTAGCCCTCAGTATCTGTCATGAGCCTCCCTTTTTTTCTTTATCCTACCCTCGACTTCCAGGGGGCTCTAGATTTGTAGGTCCCTCCCTTTTTCTTTAAAGGCACATATTTGGCCTGAACCCTACAGATCTCCTTCTTGAATGCCTCCCGCTGCTCTGACACAGATTTACCTTCAAGTAGCTGTTTCCAGTCCATTATGGAAAAATCATTTCTCAGCTTAGCAAAGTTGGCTTTTCCCCAATGTTGAACTTTTATTTTCGGTCTATCCATGTCATTTCCCATAACTACCTTAAATCTGACTGAATTATGGTCACTAGCACCTAAATGCTCTCCTACTGATACCCTTTCCACGTGCCCAGCTTCATTCCCTAAAACTCAATCCAGAACCGCTCCCCCCCGCGTTGGGTTTGTTACTCACTGGCTAAAAGTGTTCTCGAGTACATTTTAGGAATTCCGCACCCTCTAAATCCTTCACACTAATTTTGTCCCAGTTAATATTAGGATAGTTGAAATCCCCTACTATTACTGCCCTATAGTTTTTGCACCTCTCAGAAATTTGCCTACATACTTGCTCTTCTACCTCCCTTTCACTATTTGGGGGTCTATAGTATACTCCCAGCAGTGTGATCGCCCCTTTTTTGTTTTTCAGTTCAACTCATATGGCCTCTTTTAATGATCCCTCGAACATTTCATCGCTCCTCACAGTTGTAATAGTTTCTTTAATCAATACCGCAACCCTCCTTCCCTTTTTACCCCCCTCTCCATCCCGTCTGAAGATCCTGTAACCAGGAATGTTGAGCTGCCATACCTGCCCCTTTTGTAGCCATGACTCTGTAATAGCCATAATATCATACTCCCATTGTCTACCTGTGCTCACAGCTCATCTGCCTTATTCACTATACTCCTTGCATTGAGGTATATACCATTTAGTACAACCAAACCTCCTTGTTGACTACTTTCTGGCCCTTGTTTCCTCTGTCCGTCAAATTAACGTTCTACATTTTTACTTTCCAATACCAGCTTTACTCCCCTCCCTACTGAATCTATTCTCAGGTTCCCACCCCCCTGCAAAACTAGTTTAAACCCACCCCAATAGCACGAGCAACCCCCCACCCCGTGAGGCTATTGGTCCCGTTGAGCTACAACCCGTCCGGCTTGTACAGGTCCCCCTCCCCCAGAAGCAGTCCCAATGCCTCAGGAATCTAAAGCCCTCCCTCCTGCACCACCTCTCCAGCCACGCATTCATCTGCTCTATCCTCCTATTTCTGTACTCACTCGCTCGTGGCACCGGGAGTAATCCGGGGATTACTATCTTTGAGGTTCTGCTTTTTAATCTCTCTCCCAGCTCCTTAAACTCTGCCTGCAGGACCTCATCCTTTTTTCTACCTATGTCATTGGTACCAATATGGACCACGACCTCTGGCTGTTCACCCTCTCCCCCCAGAATGCCCTGCAGCCGCTTGGTGACATCCTTGACCCTGGCACCAGGGAGCCAACATACCATCCTGGAGAAACGCCTGTCTGCTCCCCTTACTATTAAATCCCCTACCACTATAGCTCTTCCATTCTTCTTCCTGCCCCCCATGCAGCTGAGCCACCCGTGGTGCCGTGGACTTGGCTCTGGCTGCACTCCCCAGAGGCACTATCGTACCACCGGTACTCAGAGGAGTGGACCGGTTGGAGAGCGAGATAGACTCAGGGGACTCCTGCACTACCTGCCTAGTCCTCCTCTTCTGTCTGCTGGTCACCCACTCCCACTCTGGCGATAAACTTTTGAGGGCAGTCAAAATGGAAGAGGATGCTCCGTAATCCCTCATGGTTGACAGTGTGAAAGACCTTTGAGGTCAAAGAAGGTCATGTACAAGGGTTGGTGCTGTTTCCTGCATTTATCTTCCAATTGTCGCGCGGTGAGGATCATGTCCGTTGTACTCCTTCGTGGATGGAATCCGCATTGCGACTCTGGGAGGAGCTCTTCAGCCACAGGGAGAAGACTTTCCCTATGGCCGACAGCAGGGAGATTCTTCCATAGTTACCGCAGTCGGATTTATCCCCTTTTTTGAAGATGGTCACGATTACGGCATCCGTGAAATCTTCAGGCATGCTCTCTTCCTTCCAGATAAATTAGGTCATGTGTTTGTGCCAATTGTGCTTCTCCATCATGCTTTAGTGCTTCAGCAGGAATTCCATCTGCTCCTGTTGCCTTGTTATTCTTCAGCTGATGGATGGCCTTTTCTACGTCGTACCGGGCTAGGATTGTGCTGAGGTGGTGGCGGGTAGCATGCTGCGGGATGGAGTCAAGGACACTTGCGCGAGGACAGAGTCTCGGTTAAGGAGATCTTCAAAATGCTTCTTCCAACGGTCACTGACTGCCTCTCTGTCCTTGATGAGTACCTCACTGTTCTTGGTCAGCAGTGGGGTAGGGCCTTGGATGCTTGGGCCATAGGTGGTCTTGACTGCGCTGAAGAATCCACACATGTCGTGGTTGTCTGCTAACTGCTGAATCTCCTGTGCTTTCTCCGCCCACCATCTGTTTTTTAGCTTGCAGGTGTTTTGTTGGACCTCGACCTTCAGCCATCTGTATAGATGCTTTCTTGTTCTCTCGTGTTGGATTGCTGTTTTAAGTTCAGAAATGCCTTGCTCTTGCTGCTAATTTGCTCCTGGATCTCCTGATTGTTCTCATCAAACCAGTCTTGGTGTTTCCTGGTCGAGTGACCAAGCATCTCTTGGCAGGTGTTGATTATGGAGGCCTTGAGGGCAGGCTTGGCATTGTGGGCAATCTGTGTGTCTCTGGGTTACTGAGGGTTGCCAAGTTAGCAGTGAAGCGCTGGCTATATAGAGCTTTCTTAACAGGGTCTGAGTGCCTCTGCGTTGATTTTCCTGCAGCATTGTTTCTGTTGCTGTCGCTGTTTTGGGTTACATTGACGTTAATGACAGAATGGATCAGGCGCATGACAGTAAGAAACCATGGCTACGTCTTGAGATTGGAAGTCAGAGTCTTGACAATTATACAAGTAACTGACTTGGAGGTATGATCCAGGAAAGTGTGAAGCAGTAATACAGAATGGGAACATAAGAACATAAGAACATAAGAATTAGGAACAGGAGTAGGCCATCTAGCCCCTCGAGCCTGCTCCGCCATTCAATAAGATCATGGCTGATCTGGCTGTGGACTGAGCTCCACTTACCCGCCCTCTCCCTATAACCCTTAATTCCCTTATTGGTTAAAAATCTATCTATCTGTGACTTGAATTAATTCAATGAGCTAGCCTCAACTGCTTCCTTGGGCAGAGAATTCCACAGATTCACAACCCTCTGGGAGAAGAAATTCCTTCTCAACTTGGTTTTAAATTGGCTCCCCCATATTTTGAGGCTGCGCCCCCTAGTTCTAGTCTCCCCTACCAGTGGAAACAACCTCTCTGCCTCTATCTTGTCTATCCCTTTCATGATTTTAAATGTTTCGATAAGATCATCCCTCATCCTTCTGAACTCCAACGAGTAAAGACCTAGTCTACTCAATCTATCATCATAAGGTAACCCCCTCATCTTCGGAATCAGCCTAATGAATCATCTCTGTACCCCCTCCATAGCCAGTATATCCTTCCTTAAGTAAGGTGACTAGGGAAATCAGGGATAGTATTAAAGCCAAGGAAGTGGCATACAAATTGGCCAGAAATAGCAGCGAACCCGGGGACTGGGAGAAATTTAGAACTCAGCAGAGGAGGACAAAGGGTTTGATTAGGGCAGGGAAAATGGAGTACGAGAAGAAGCTTGCAGGGAACATTAAGGCGGATTGCAAAAGTTTCTATAGGTATGTAAAGAGAAAAAGGTTAGTAAAGACAAACGTAGGTCCCCTGCAGTCAGAATCAGGGGAAGTCATAACGGGGAACAAAGAAATGGCAGACCAATTGAACAAGTACTTTGGTTCGGTATTCACTAAGGAGGACACAAACAACCTTCCAGATATAAAAGGGGTCAGAGGGTCTAGTAAGGAGGAGGAACTGAGGGAAATCTTTATTAGTCGGGAAATTGTGTTGGGGAAATTGATGGGATTGAAGGCCGATAAATCCCCAGGGCCTGATGGACTGCATCCCAGAGTACTTAAGGAGGTGGCCTTGGAAATAGCGGATGCATTGACAGTCATTTTCCAACATTCCATTGACTCTGGATCAGTTCCTATCGAGTGGAGGGTAGCGAATGTAACCCCACTTTTTAAAAAGGAGGGAGAGAGAAAACAGGGAATTATAGACCGGTCAGCCTGACCTCAGTAGTGGGTAAAATGATGGAATCAATTACTAAGGATGTCATAGCAGCGCATTTGGAAAATGGTGACATGATAGGTCCAAGTCAGCATGGATTTGTGAAAGGGAAATCATGCTTGACAAATCTTCTGGAATTTTTTGAGGATGTTTCCAGTAAAGTGGACAAGGGAGAACCAGTTGATGTGGTATATTTGGACTTTCAGAAGGCTTTCGACAAGGTCCCAAACAAGAGATTAATGTGCAACGTTAAAGCACATGGGATTGGGGGTAGTGTGCTGACGTGGATTGAGAACTGATTGTCAGACAGGAAACAAAGAGTAGGAGTAAATGGGTACTTTTCAGAATGGCAGGCAGTGACTAGTGGGGTACCGCAAGATTCTGTGCTGGGGCCCCAGCTGTTTACATTGTACATTAATGATTTAGACGAGGGGATTAAATGTAGTATCTCCAAATTTGCGGATGACACTAAGTTGGGTGGCAGTGTGAGCTGCGAGGAGGATGCTATGAGGCTGCAGAGTGACTTGGGTAGGTTAGGCGAGTGGGCAAATGCATGACAGATGAAGTATAATGTGGATAAATGTGAGGTTATCCACTTTGATGGTAAAAACAGAGAGACAGATTATTATCTGAATGGTGACAGATTAGGAAAAGGGGAGGTGCAACGAGACCTGGGTGTCATGGTACATCAGTCATTGAAGGTTGACATGCAGGTACAGCAGGCGGTTAAGAAAGCAAATGGCATGTTGGCCTTCATAGCGAG
Organism: Pristiophorus japonicus; assembly: GCF_044704955.1. NCBI lineage: Eukaryota > Metazoa > Chordata > Chondrichthyes > Pristiophoridae > Pristiophorus > Pristiophorus japonicus. Next base: position 115,714,566 of record NC_091978.1, on the reverse strand, counting down.
GGGATTTGAGTACAGGGGCAGGGAGCTGTTGCTACAGTTGTACAGGGCCTTGGTGAGGCCACACCTGGAGTATTGTGTACAGTTTTGGTCTCCTAACTTGAGGAAGGATGTTCTTGCTATTGAGGGAGTGCAGCGAAGATTCACCAGACTGATTCCCGGGATGGTGGGACTGACTTATCAAGAAAGACTGGATCAACTGGGCTTGTATTCACTGGAGCTCAGAAGAATGAGAGGGGACCTCATAGAAACGTTTAAAATACTGACGGGTTTAGACAGGTTAGATGCAGGAAGAATGTTCCCAATGTTGAGCAAGTCCAGAACCAGGGGTCACAGTCTAAGGATAAGGGGTAAGCCATTTAGGACCGAGATGAGGAAAAACTTCTTCACCCAGAGAGTGGTGAACCTGTGGAATTCTCTACCACAGAAAGTTGTTGAGGCCAATTCACTAAATATATTCAAAAGGGAGTTAGATGAAGTCCTTACTACTCGGGGGATCAAGGGGTATGGCGAGAAAGCAGGAAGGGGGTACTGAAGTTGCATGTTCGGCCATGAACTCATTGAATGACGGTGCAGGCTAGAAGGGCAGAATGGCCTACTCCTGCACCTATTTTCTATATTTCTATGTTTCTTTGTGACCAAAACTGCACGCAGTACTCCAGGTGCGGCCTTACCAATACCCTATACAGTTGCAGCAGGACCTCCCTGCTTTTGTACTCCATCCCTCTCGCAATGAAGGCCAACATTACATTCGCCTTCCTGATTACCCGCTGCACCTGCAAACTAACTTTTTGGGATTCATGCACAAGGACCAATTGTGGAGCAGTGGATGCGTGTCCTGCTCAGTTGGAGCTGTGAGCAGTGAGGAGAGGAGCTATCAACTTTTGCTCCTGCCTGGAGAGCCCTGAGACCAGCCCAGGAAGAGAAGGAAGGAAGGGGCTTCAACACCAACTTTTATCCAGAGGGAGAGGAGGAGAACAGAAAACCTTTAACATCTTTATCATTTCTGCAAGGAGTTGGAGAGAGGGGGAAAAGACCAACAACATCCAGTGTGGAAGGAGGGAGACCCAACATTCTACAGGTGGGTGTGGGTGCATTTCCCCAAACAGACTTTGTTGTATCGGTGGGGGGAGGAAAGAAGACCACTGAGGGCCGGAACATCGCGGGGGGTGTGTGTGTGTGTGGTAGTGTGCGTGGGGGCCGTGCTTACAACTAGGCCCCCCCCCACAATTGGAACCCCCCCCACCCCCCACATTTGCCTAGCCTGGGATAGCTGGAGCTACCAGGCTGAAGATTGTTATTAATCACCCAATTAAAGATCGTTAGGAGTGCCTGGTGGCTCCAGCTACCCCAGGTGAAGACATCTTCTCCCCCCACCTGAAGACCACCTCAAAGACTTTTGTGTTTTGCCATCTGGGGAGTGCACCCACCCACAGCTGCGAGGAGAGACCTGCCCTCGCAGCCCCCCCCCCTTCCCACCCCCCCTCTCTCTTTTCTCTGCTACTCTGTTTCTCCCCTCTCTCTCTGAGAACCCTTTCCTTCCAAATTTGCAAAAAAAAAAACCAATTAAGACAACTGAGCAGAGGGAGCAAGGCCTCTCCCCAATTGTCAACGAGGGGAGAGGTGCCTCGTTAAGGGCTCCTCTGCTCAGTGAACATAAGAGGCCATTAAAGACCATTAAGGCCTGTGACTTTGGGGTGGGTGTAGCCCTTAAAGGGACCCCGTGATGGCGACCCCATCCACGCCGGTGGCAGGGCCAGCAAGGACGTATGCGCAGGTGGCAACCGCTTCCACAGCACCTCCTGCGCCACCCGCTGCCCTGCCACCATTTAGATTAATTACTAGAAAACACGGGGTCAAGAGCTACACTCACCCCACAATGAGCATTGAGGAGTGCGTGCGGGCGATGGCTGGGGTAGTCGGCCCCTCGGCCATTGTCGCAGCCTCCAAGATGTCTGGGAAGGCTGTTTTCTTCCTGGGGTCGGAGCGGGCGGTGTCCCTGGCCCTCGAAAAGGGGCTCACGGTGGGCGGGACGTTCCTGCCGGTGGATCCTCTCGAGGCCACCGCGCAGAGGGTCATCGTGTCGAACGTCCCGCCCTTTGTTCCCGCTGAGCTCCTCCTCCCTCACCTACAACAACTGGGGGAGGTAAGGTCAGGGATCAACCCCATACCGCTCGGCCTCAGGGAGAACAGCCTGCGCCACGTGTTCTCCTTCCGCCGCCAGCTCTTTGTCCGGCTGGCGCGGGAGGACGTGACAGAAGGGCACTTTAATGTGGTGCACGAGGGGACTGCCTACCGCGTCTTCTGGACGTCGGACGGCGTGCGGTGCCATGCCTGCAGGGAGGTGGGGCATGTTCGTAAGAACTGCCCCGCCTCCAAGGCCGCCAAACCACCGAAGGCGGCCAAGGCTGGCGCTGCCGCCACCCCTCCCCCTAGTTGCGTCCGCGTGCCGGGAGCCATGGGTGCGCGGGCATCGTCGGAGGCCTTTGTTTTCAGGGCCTCCGGCGGGGGGGAGGGAGAGCGTCCGAGCGGAAAGAAGGCGCGGAAGAAGGAGAAACATCTAGAGGCGGGTCCCCTCGGTGCGCCGGAAAGTCTGACCACCGCGCTCAGCCCAACCCAGTCACCGGCGAGCGCGGGGTGCCCCGAGCCCGTGCCCGGGCCCTTGAATACCACCACAGAGGGGCCCAGGCGCGGGCAAGAAAAGGAAAAGGGGGGGGCGGAGCGGGAGGCCTCGGCAGACATGGAGGTCTCCCTGACTCCGCGCGCCCCCAGGAACAAAAAGAGGCACCGCCCCAATGAGGCGGAGGGGGAACAACATCCCTCCGCGGAGGAGGCGGTGCCCGCCGCGTGTCCCGCGTCCCCCACCAGCGCCCCCAAATTGCGCTGCAGGCGCGAGGAGTCTGTCCCCGGGGAGGATGAGACAGTCGAGGCTGCCCAGCCGCTGCCTCCTGGGGATGGAGTGGAAGATCTGCCTGTCGTGGGGGGCGTGGGGACCGCGGAGGAATGCGTAGCCGCCGGGCCGGGCGTCCCGGGGACTGAGGCGGGCGAGGCCGAAAAGGCCGAACCTGAGCCCGCCCAGCTATTACCCAACTTCCCCCGGGATTTGCTCGACCCGGCAGAGAATGAAACAATTGATTTTAATGATACTGTAGATGCTGGGCCGGGGGGTGGCAGCGGGGAGGGGGAGGAACACCCACCCTCGCCCCTTACTTTGGAGCTGGAGCACTTGGAGGGCCTGGGGATTTCCTATGGCCGGGTCTCTCCTTGTTCTCCGGTTCCTGGGGCGGAGGGGGAACCCCTTCCGCTGTCATTTCCCGACCCAGCACCATTTTTAAAAGAGCCCAGTGGGGACTCCTCTGCCGACGATCCTGGGGGTGGGATCGGGGCAGTGCCAGGGCCGGTTGGAGCGGCCGGTTCATTTGCCGTACCTTGTGCGGTCGATGGGCCGGCTGCTGGCGGCCACCTCCCGGAGGAGGACGGGGACTCGGTGGGGGACGCGGGTGAAGACCTAGAGACCACCGCCAGGGAGGCGGTGGATCTGCTCGCGGCCGCCGCTGAGGCCCTCCTCGTTCCTGCAAAGGAACTCCGGGACTTTTTGGCCCAGAGCCGGGGTCGCCGCGACCAAGCCCGACTGGCCCTGGAAAAATGGTCCGAGCCGGAGCTGATCAAGGGGTCCGTCCGCGCCGCCGTTAAAACCTTGGCCGCGGGCGGGCCCTTGACAAAGGAGCAGCACCTTGAGCTGCGCGAGCTCGAGGGACTCCTCGCTGGGCTGCGGAGGGAGCGGAGTTCAACAAAAGACTCCGCTCCCTCCCCCACAATAGGTTAAGGTAGAGGTTGCACTATGCTTTTGTCATGAAGATAACCATAGCCAGCCTCAACATCAACGGCGGCAGAGGGGCACGCCGTAGATTTGACAATTTTTCGCTCCTGCGGGAGGGGAAATATGCGGTGTGCTTCCTGCAAGAAACCCACACCGTTCCGGGAGACGAAGCCACGTGGCTCCTGGAATGGCAAGGAGAGGTCCGCATGAGCCACCTCACCGCCATTTCTAGTGGGGTGGCCATCTTGCTGGGCCCGCATTTTCAGCCGGAGATCTTGGGGGTCGAGGAGCCCGTGCCAGGCCGCTTGCTGCACGTAACGGTTCGCCTGGGGGACGTGCCGCTCCATCTCGTGAACGTGTACGCCCCTCATCCCGGCCCGCAGCAAACGCGCTTCTTTGAAGAGGTGTCCGCTCTTCTTGGCTCCGTCGACGTCGGCGACTGCATTGTCCTCGGGGGGGATTTTAACTGCACCCTCGAGGCGAGGGACCGCTCCGGTGCCCCGCAGTGCATGACGGCGATGGAGAAGTTGAGGGACCTGGTCGGGTCCTTCGACTTGGTGGACGTCTGGCGAAATCTCCACCCCGACTCCAGCGCCTTTACTTGGGTGAGGCCTGGAGTTGGATGGTCTAGAGTCGACCGCCTTTACGTGTCTCGGGCGTACGTTTCCTGCGTCCCGGCGGCCTCCATGCGGCCGGTGCCGTGTTCGGACCACCACCTGGTGTGGGCGGAGCTCGCTTCGCTCCGCGCGAGGACGGGGTCCGCGTACTGGCACTTTAACAACCGGCTGCTGGAGGACGTGCGGTTCCAGGACTCGTTCCGTCGATTCTGGTCCGACTGGAGAAGGAAGCAGGGGGGCTTCCCCTCCTTGAGGCTATGGTGGGACGTGGGCAAGGCTCACGTCCGCGTCTTCTGTCAAGAGTACGCGAGGGGGTCGACCAAGAGGCGGGCGGCCAGAGTCGGGCGCCTAGAAAAAGAGGTGCTCGACCTGGAAGCCCGTCTCGGTCAAGTCGTCCAGGACCCGGCCCTGCGGACGGTGTACGAAGCGAAGAAGGCCGCGCTGAAGGACCTGCAGCTCGTCGGGTCCCGAGGCGCGTTCGTGAGGTCGCGGATCCGGTTCCTGCGGGATCTGGACCGCGGCTCCCCCTTCTTCTACTCGCTGGAAAAAAGGCAGAGTGTCCGTAAGCAGCTCTTGACGCTGCTGGCCGACGACGGCTCTCTCGTCTCGGATCCGGAGGGCGTCAACAACAGGGTCCGTGAATATTACGGGGCTCTGTTCTCTCCGGATCCGTCCAGCGAGGAAGCGCGTAGAGTTTTGTGGGAGGACCTGCCGAAGGTCAGCCCGGAGGGCGCCGAAAATCTGGAAGCTCCGCTAAGCCTGGCGGAGCTGACCGGTGCCCTCGCCCGGCTCTCGAGGGGAAAATCCCCGGGGCTGGACGGGCTGACCGTGGAGTTCCACAGGGCGTTCTGGGACGTCCTGGGGGGCGACTACGCGCGGGTCCTGGGGGAAAGTCTGGCGACCGGGGAGATGCCCCTCTCTTGGCGCAGGGCAGTCATCGTCCTGCTGCCTAAGAAGGGCGATCTCCGCCTCCTTAAGAACTGGCGCCCGGTCTCCCTCCTCAGCACGGACTACAAAATCTTCGCCAGGGCGATGTCTGCTCGCCTTGGTGCCGTGCTGGACCACATGATTCACCCCGACCAGTCATACACGGTCCCGGGCCGGACGATCCACGACAACATCCATCTGGTCCGGGACCTCATCCATTGCTCCCAGGAGGCTGGTCTGTCGGTCGCCTTCCTATCCCTCGACCAAGAGAAGGCGTTCGACAGGGTGGATCACGACTATCTGCTCGGAACTCTGCGCGCTTTCGGGTTCGGGACGCATTTCGTCGCCCGGATCCGACTTTTGTACGCCGCCGCGGAGTGTCTGATTAAGGTTAACGGGTCCTTGACGGCGCCCCTTCGCTTTAGGAGAGGGGTGCGCCAGGGATGCCCCATGTCCGGCCAGTTATACGCCGTTTGCGTGGAGCCTTTCCTGCGCCTCTTGCGGACGAGGTTGACGGGACTGGCTCTGCAAGGGCCGGGCGTGGAGGTCGTCCTCTCGGCTTACGCCGATGACGTGCTCCTCGTGGTAGAGGATCCCGCTGACCTGCGGAGGATGCGTGAGTGCCAGGAGATTTACTCGGCCGCGTCCTCCGCCAGGATCAACTGGGAGAAATGTTCCGGACTCCTGGTGGGTCAGTGGCGGGTGGACTCCCTGCCGGAGGAGCTCAGGCCTTTTGCCTGGAGCACGACCCATCTCCTCTATCTGGGAGTCTACCTTAGCCCCGACGAGGAAGCCTGGCCGGCGAACTGGCAGGAGCTGGAGGCCAAGGTCGCCGCTCGCCTAGGGCGCTGGACAGGACTGCTCCGAGTGCTGTCCTACAGGGGTCGAGCGCTAGTCATAAACCAGCTGGTGGCCGCAATGCTGTGGTACCGGCTGGTCACTTTGACCCCTCCCCCTGCGTTTGTCGCCAAGATACAGAAGAAGCTGGTGGACTTCTTCTGGAACAACAGGAAGCACTGGGTCTCTGTCGCGGTCTTGAGTCTCCCGCTTGAGGAGGGCGGTCAGTCGTTGGTGTGCGTCAGCGCCCAGCTCGCGACTTTCCGTCTTCAGACCCTGCAGAGATACCTTTACGTCGAGCCCCCTCCCAGGTGGTGTGCTCTGGCGAGGTATTTCTTCCGCCAGCAGCTCGACCTCAATTATGACACGCAGCTCCTGTTTGTGAACTTGGGGGGTGCCAGGACCGCCCTCCGGGAGCTGCCTGTCTTTTACAGGGAACTCATCAGGGTCTGGAACAAAGTCTCCACCAAGCGCAGCTCTCCGCCGGCTGGAGTGGCGGCCGTCCTGCAGGAGCCGCTGCTCGGGAATCCGTACCTCCACGGCCGAGGCTTCATGTGGCGGTCGGAAGAGAGGGCTGTGGCTGGTGAGGTGACCAGGGTCAGGGACCTGCTCGATGGCGGAGGAGCGGGCTGGATGGCGCCAGTCACGCTGGCGCGGCGCCTAAATTCTGCCAACGTCCGCCGCGCGGCCGATGCCATCGAGTCGCTAAAAACAGCTCTGGGCCCTGACTCCGTTAGGTGTATCGAGGAGGCTCAAGCACGTGGGGAGATCCCGTCCGAACTGACCCCCGTCCGGACGGAATTCCTCATCGGCGCCAAGCCCCGGAACCTCCCTCGGGGGCCGGCGCCTCACAACTTGAGCCGCCTCGGGGAAATCCCCTCCGTGCCTTTCAGTTCCGCGCGGAGGGGTTTCCTGTACGGGCTGCTCCTGCACACCCTCAACTTTGCCATCCTCGCCGGCCGTCCGGACACGCCATGGCGCACCATCTTGCCGTCCGGAGGAGGCGGGGGTCCCCGATGGAGGGCACTCTACGCAGGGGTCCTCCCACTATTCATCGGGGACTTGGCCTGGAGGGTGGTGCACGGAGCAGTGCCGTGCAACAAATTTTTAAGCCGGTTCACGGACTCCCAGGCCGCCTGCAATTTCTGCGGTCTGGAGGAGTCCGTGTTCCATGTTTTTATAGAGTGCACGAGGTTGCAGCCCCTGTTCCATTATTTGAAGGGGCTGCTCCTGAAATTCTGGCTGCACTTCAGTCCCACTCTCCTGATCTTTGGGCACCCTGTGCGGAGGGGAGCGGGTAGGTCCGAAGGCCTCCTCGTAGGACTGCTCCTGGGCACGGCCAAGGGTGCCATCAGCCGGTCCAGGCAGCGGGCGGTCGAGGGGGTCGTTCAACCTGACTGCCTGCCTCTCTTCCGCTCTTACATCCGGTCCAGGGTGTCCTTGGAGATGGAGCACGCGGTGTCCACCGGTACGCTCGCGGCCTTCCGCGAGAGGTGGGCACCGGAGGGACTGGAGTGCATCATCACGCCCGGCAACCAAATTTTAATTTGATTTTACGTTTTAAAGTTAATTTGTTTTAATTGCCGGTGCTTTTAGTGTCCCCTTCCCTTTTATAGGGGGCACTGGGGAAAAATTGTGATTTTAGTGCCCAAAAAAAAAAAACCAAAAAAAGAAAAACACAAAAAAAAAAAAAAAAAAAAAAAAAAAAAAAAAGGGGGAAAAAAAGGGCCTTGAAAATGTCTGGAGTGTCACCCAGGTCGGGTGGCACCGTTTATTGTTTTTATGTTTTCACAGGTGAACTCAAAAGAGTTTCATGCACAAGGACCAATTGTGGAGCAGTGGATGCGTGTCCTGCTCAGTTGGAGCTGTGAGCAGTGAGGAGAGGAGCTATCAACTTTTGCTCCTGCCTGGAGAGCCCTGAGACCAGCCCAGGAAGAGAAGGAAGGAAGGGGCTTCAACACCAACTTTTATCCAGAGGGAGAGGAGGAGAACAGAAAACCTTTAACATCTTTATCATTTCTGCAAGGAGTTGGAGAGAGGGGGAAAAGACCAACAACATCCAGTGTGGAAGGAGGGAGACCCAACATTCTACAGGTGGGTGTGGGTGCATTTCCCCAAACAGACTTTGTTGTATCGGTGGGGGGAGGAAAGAAGACCACTGAGGGCCGGAACATCGCGGGGGGTGTGTGTGTGTGTGGTAGTGTGCGTGGGGGCCGTGCTTACAACTAGGCCCCCCCCCACAATTGGAACCCCCCCCACCCCCCACATTTGCCTAGCCTGGGATAGCTGGAGCTACCAGGCTGAAGATTGTTATTAATCACCCAATTAAAGATCGTTAGGAGTGCCTGGTGGCTCCAGCTACCCCAGGTGAAGACATCTTCTCCCCCCACCTGAAGACCACCCCAAAGACTTTTGTGTTTTGCCATCTGGGGAGTGCACCCACCCACAGCTGCGAGGGGAGACCTGCCCTCGCAGCCCCCCCCCCTTCCCACCCCCCTCTCTCTTTCTCCGTTACCCTCTGTTTCTCCCCTCTCTCTCTGAGAACCCTTTCCTTCCAAATTAATTAAAAAAAAACCAATTAAGACAACTGAGCAGAGGGAGCAAGGCCTCTCCCCAATTGTCAACGAGGGGAGAGGTGCCTCGTTAAGGGCTCCTCTGCTCAGTTAACATAAGAGGCCATTAAAGACCATTAAGGCCTGTGACTTTGGGGTGGGTGTAGCCCTTAAAGGGACCCCGTGATGGCGACCCCATCCACGCCGGTGGCAGGGCCAGCAAGGACGTATGCGCAGGCGGTGTCCACATCCACGGCACCTCCTGCGCCACCCGCTGCCCTGCCACCGTTCAGACTTATAACCAGGAAACACGGGGTCAAGAGCTACACTCACCCCACAATGAGCATTGAGGAGTGCGTGCGGGCGATGGCTGGGGTAGTCGGCCCCTCGGCCATTGTCGCAGCCTCCAAGATGTCTGGGAAGGCCGTGTTCTTCCTGGGGTCGGAGCGGGCGGTGTCCCTGGCCCTTGAAAAGGGGCTCACGGTGGGCGGGACGTTCCTGCCGGTGGACCCTCTCGAGGCCACCGCGCAGAGGGTCATCATTTCAAACGTCCCGCCCTTTGTTTCCGCTGAGCTCCTCCTCCCTCACCTACAACAACTGGGGGAGGTAAGGTCAGGGATCAACCCCATACCGCTCGGCCTCAGGGAGAGCAGCCTGCGCCACGTGTTCTCCTTCCGCCGCCAGCTCTTTGTCCGGCTGGCGCGGGAGGACACGACGGAGGGAGATTTTAATGTGGTGCACGAGGGGACTGCCTACCGCGTCTTCTGGACGTCGGACGGCGTGCGGTGCCATGCCTGTAGGGAGGTGGGGCATGTTCGTAAGAACTGCCCCGCCTCCAAGGCCGCCAAACCACCGAAGGCGGCCAAGGCTGGCACCGCCGCCACCCCTCCCCCTAGTTGCGTCCGCGTGCCGGGAGCCATGGGTGCGCGGGCATCGTCGGAGGCCTTTGTTTTCAGGGCCTCCGGCGGGGGGGAGGGAGAGCGTTCGACCGGAAAGAAGGCGCGGAAGAAGGCGAAACATCTCGAGGCGGGTCCCCTCAGTGCGCCGGAAAGTCTGACCACCGCGCTCAGCCCAACCCAGTCACCGGCGAGCGCGGGGTGCCCCGAGCCCGTGCCCGGGCCCTTGAATACCACCACAGAGGGGCCCAGGCGCGGGCAAGAAAAGGAAAAGGGGGGGGCGGAGCGGGAGGCCTCGGCAGACATGGAGGTCTCCCTGACTCCGCGCGCCCCCATGAACAAAAAGAGGCACCGCCCCAATGAGGCGGAGGGGGAACAACATCCCTCCGCGGAGGAGGCGGTGCCCGCCGCGTGTCCCGCGTCCCCCACCAGCGCCCCCAAATTGCGCTGCAGGCGCGAGGAGTCTTTCCCCGGGGAGGGTGAGACAGTTGAGGCTGCCCAGCCTCTGCCTCCCGGGGATGGAGTGGAAGATCTGCCTGTCGTGGGGGGCGTGGGAACCGCGGAGGAATGCGTAGCCGCCGGGCCGGGCGTCCCGGGGACTGAGGCGGGCGAGGCCGAAAAGGCCGAACCTGAGCCCGCCCAGCTATTATCCAACTTCCCCCGGGAGTCGCTCGACCCGGCAGAAAAACAATTAAATAATTATGACACTGTAGATGCTGGGCCGGGGGGTGGCAGCGGGGAGGGGGAGGAACACCCACCCTCGCCCCTTACTTTGGAGCTGGAGCACTTGGAGGGCCTGGGGATTTCCTATGGCCGGGTCTCTCCTTGTTCTCCGGTTCCTGGGGCGGAGGGGGAACCCCTTCCGCTGTCATTTCCCGACCCAGCACCATTTTTAAAAGAGCCCAGTGGGGACTCCTCTGCCGACGATCCTGGGGGTGGGATCGGGGCAGTGCCAGGGCCGGTTGGAGCGGCCGGTTCATTTGCCGTACCTTGTGCGGTCGATGGGCCGGCTGCTGGCGGCCACCTCCCGGAGGAGGACGGGGACTCGGTGGGGGACGCGGGTGAAGACCTAGAGACCACCGCCAGTGAGGCGGTGGATCTGCTCGCGGCCGCCGCTGAGGCCCTCCTCGTTCCTGCAAAGGAACTCCGGGACTTTTTGGCCCAGAGCCGGGGTCGCCGCGACCAAGCCCGACTGGCCCTGGATAAATGGTCCGAGCCGGAGCTGATCAAGGGGTCCGTCCGCGCCGCCGTTAAAACCTTGGCCGCGGGCGGGCCCTTGACAAAGGAGCAGCACCTTGAGCTGCGCGAGCTCGAGGGACTCCTCGCTGGGCTGCGGAGGGAGCGGAGTTCAACAAAAGACTCCGCTCCCTCCCCCACAATAGGTTAAGGTAGAGGTTGCACTATGCTTTTGCCATGAAGATAACCATAGCCAGCCTCAACATCAACGGCGGCAGAGGGGCACGCCGTAGATTTGACAATTTTTCGCTCCTGCGAGAGGGGAAATATGCGGTGTGCTTCCTGCAAGAAACCCACACCGTTCCGGGAGACGAAGCCACGTGGCTCCTGGAATGGCAAGGAGAGGTCCGCATGAGCCACCTCACCGCCATTTCTAGTGGGGTGGCCATCTTGCTGGGCCCGCATTTTCAGCCGGAGATCTTGGGGGTCGAGGAGCCCGTGCCAGGCCGCTTGCTGCACGTAACGGTTCGCCTGGGGGACGTGCCGCTCCATCTCGTGAACGTGTACGCCCCTCATCCCGGCCCGCAGCAGACGCGCTTCTTTGAAGAGGTGTCCGCTCTTCTTGGCTCCGTCGACGTCGGCGACTGCATTGTCCTCGGGGGGGATTTTAACTGCACCCTCGAGGCGAGGGACCGCTCCGGTGCCCCGCAGTGCATGACGGCGATGGAGAAGTTGAGGGACCTGGTCGGGTCCTTCGACTTGGTGGACGTCTGGCGAAATCTCCACCCCGACTCCAGCGCCTTTACTTGGGTGAGACCTGGAGTTGGATGGTCTAGAGTCGACCGCCTTTACGTGTCTCGGGCGTACGTTTCCTGCGTCCCGGCGGCCTCCATGCGGCCGGTGCCGTGTTCGGACCACCACCTGGTGTGGGCGGAGCTCGCTTCGCTCCGCGCGAGGACGGGGTCCGCGTACTGGCACTTTAACAACCGGCTGCTGGAGGACGTGCGGTTCCAGGACTCGTTCCGTCGATTCTGGTCCGACTGGAGAAGGAAGCAGGGGGGCTTCCCCTCCTTGAGGCTATGGTGGGACGTGGGCAAGGCTCACGTCCGCGTCTTCTGTCAAGAGTACGCGAGGGGGTCGACCAAGAGGCGGGCGGCCAGAGTCGGGCGCCTAGAAAAAGAGGTGCTCGACCTGGAAGCCCGTCTCGGTCAAGTCGTCCAGGACCCGGCCCTGCGGACGGTGTACGAAGCGAAGAAGGCCGCGCTGAAGGACCTGCAGCTCGTCGGGTCCCGAGGCGCGTTCGTGAGGTCGCGGATCCGGTTCCTGCGGGATCTGGACCGCGGCTCCCCCTTCTTCTACTCGCTGGAAAAAAGGCAGAGTGTCCGTAAGCAGCTCTTGACGCTGCTGGCCGACGACGGCTCTCTCGTCTCGGATCCGGAGGGCGTCAACAACAGGGTCCGTGAATATTACGGGGCTCTGTTCTCTCCGGATCCGTCCAGCGAGGAAGCGCGTAGAGTTTTGTGGGAGGACCTGCCGAAGGTCGGCCCGGAGGGCGCCGAAAATCTGGAAGCTCCGCTAAGCCTGGCGGAGCTGACCGGTGCCCTCGCCCGGCTCTCGAGGGGAAAATCCCCGGGGCTGGACGGGCTGACCGTGGAGTTCCACAGGGCGTTCTGGGACGTCCTGGGGAGCGACTACGCGCGGGTCCTGGGGGAAAGTCTGGCGACCGGGGAGATGCCCCTCTCTTGGCGCAGGGCAGTCATCGTCCTGCTGCCTAAGAAGGGCGATCTCCGCCTCCTTAAGAACTGGCGCCCGGTCTCCCTCCTCAGCACGGACTACAAAATCTTCGCCAGGGCGATGTCTGCTCGCCTTGGTGCCGTGCTGGACCACATGATCCACCCCGACCAGTCATACACGGTCCCGGGCCGGACAATCCACGATAACATCCATCTGGTCCGGGACCTCATCCATTGTTCCCAGGAGGCTGGTCTGTCGGTCGCCTTCCTATCCCTCGACCAAGAGAAGGCGTTCGACAGGGTGGATCACGACTATCTGCTCGGAACTCTGCGCGCTTTCGGGTTCGGGACGCATTTCGTCGCCCGGATCCGACTTTTGTACGCCGCCGCGGAGTGTCTGATTAAGGTTAACGGGTCCTTGACGGCGCCCCTTCGCTTTAGGAGAGGGGTGCGCCAGGGATGCCCCATGTCCGGCCAGTTATACGCCGTTTGCGTGGAGCCTTTCCTGCGCCTCTTGCGGACGAGGTTGACGGGACTGGCTCTGCAAGGGCCGGGCGTGGAGGTCGTCCTCTCGGCTTACGCCGATGACGTGCTCCTCGCGGTAGAGGATCCCGCTGACCTGCGGAGGATGCGTGAGTGCCAGGAGATTTACTCGGCCGCGTCCTCCGCCAGGATCAACTGGGAGAAATGTTCCGGACTCCTGGTGGGTCAGTGGCGGGTGGACTCCCTGCCGGAGGAGCTCAGGCCTTTTGCCTGGAGCACGACCCATCTCCTCTATCTGGGAGTCTACCTTAGCCCCGACGAGGAAGCCTGGCCGGCGAACTGGCAGGAGCTGGAGGCCAAGGTCGCCGCTCGCCTAGGGCGCTGGACAGGACTGCTCCGAGTGCTGTCCTACAGGGGTCGAGCGCTAGTCATAAACCAGCTGGTGGCCGCAATGCTGTGGTACCGGCTGGTCACTTTGACCCCTCCCCCTGCGTTTGTCGCCAAGATACAGAAGAAGCTGGTGGACTTCTTCTGGAACAACAGGAAGCACTGGGTCTCTGTCGCGGTCTTGAGTCTCCCGCTTGAGGAGGGCGGTCAGTCGTTGGTGTGCGTCAGCGCCCAGCTCGCGACTTTCCGTCTTCAGACCCTGCAGAGATACCTTTACGTCGAGCCCCCTCCTAGGTGGTGTGCTCTGGCGAGGTATTTCTTCCGCCAGCAGCTCGACCTCAATTATGACACGCAGCTCCTGTTTGTGAACTTGGGGGGTGCCAGGACCGCCCTCCGGGAGCTGCCTGTCTTTTACAGGGAACTCATCAGGGTCTGGAACAAAGTCTCCACCAAGCGCAGCTCTCCGCCGGCTGGAGTGGCGGCCGTCCTGCAGGAGCCGCTGCTCGGGAATCCGTACCTCCACGGCCGAGGCTTCATGTGGCGGTCGGAAGAGAGGGCTGTGGCTGGTGAGGTGACCAGGGTCAGGGACCTGCTCGATGGCGGAGGAGCGGGCTGGATGGCGCCAGTCACGCTGGCGCGGCGCCTAAATTCTGCCAACGTCCGCCGCGCGGCCGATGCCATCGAGTCGCTAAAAACAGCTCTGGGCCCTGACTCCGTTAGGTGTATCGAGGAGGCTCAAGCACGTGGGGAGATCCCGTCCGAACTGACCCCCGTCCGGACGGAATTCCTCATCGGCGCCAAACCCCGGAACCTCCCTCGGGGGCCGGCGCCTCACAACTTGAGCCGCCTCGGGGAAATCCCCTCCGTGCCTTTCAGTTCCGCGCGGAGGGGTTTCCTGTACGGGCTGCTCCTGCACACCCTCAACTTTGCCATCCTCGCCGGCCGTCCGGACACGCCATGGCGTACCATCTTGCCGTCCGGAGGAGGCGGGGGTCCCCGATGGAGGGCACTCTACGCAGGGGTCCTCCCACTATTCATCGGGGACTTGGCCTGGAGGGTGGTGCACGGAGCAGTGCCGTGCAACAAATTTTTAAGCCGGTTCACGGACTCCCAGGCCGCCTGCAATTTCTGCGGTCTGGAGGAGTCCGTGTTCCATGTTTTTATGGAATGCACGAGGTTGCAGCCCCTGTTCCATTATTTGAAGGGGCTGCTCCTGAAATTCTGGCTGCACTTCAGTCCCACTCTCCTGATCTTTGGGCACCCTGTGCGGAGGGGAGCGGGTAGGTCCGAAGGCCTCCTCGTAGGACTGCTCCTGGGCACGGCCAAGGGTGCCATCAGCCGGTCCAGGCAGCGGGCGGTCGAGGGGGTCGTTCAACCTGACTGCCTGCCTCTCTTCCGCTCTTACATCCGGTCCAGGGTGTCCTTGGAGATGGAGCACGCGGTGTCCACCGGTACGCTCGCGGCCTTCCGCGAGAGGTGGGCACCGGAGGGACTGGAGTGCATCATCACGCCCGGCAACCAAATTTTAATTTGATTTTACGTTTTAAAGTTAATTTGTTTTAATTGCCGGTGCTTTTAGTGTCCCCTTCCCTTTTATAGGGGGCACTGGGGAAAAATTGTGATTTTAGTGCCCAAAAAAAAACAAAAAAAAAAAGAAAAAACACAAAAAAAAAACACAAAAAAGGGGGAAAAAAAAAATGGGCCTTGTAAATGTCTGGAGTGTCACCCAGGTCGGGTGGCACCGTTTAATGTTTTTATGTTTTCACAGATAAACTCAAAAGAGTTTCATGTCTTGTGTGTGTTATCCAGGTCGGGTGGCACGGATACATGTTTTATGTTTTCACAGGTAAACTCAAAAGAGTTTCCCGGCAACCAAATTTTAATTTGATTTTACGTTTTAAAGTTTAATTTGTTTTAATTGCCGGTGCTTTTAGTGTCCCCCTCTCCTTTTATAGGGGGCACTGGAAAAAGGAAAAATTTGATTTTAGCGCCCAAAAATAAAAAAAAAAACAAAAAAAAAAGGGGCCTTGTAAATGTCTGGAGTGTCACCCAGGTCGGGTGGCACCGTTTAATGTTTTTATGTTTTGCAGGTAAACTCAAAAGAGTTTCATGCACAAGGACCAATTGTGGAGCAGTGGATGCGTGTCCTGCTCAGTTGGAGCTGTGAGCAGTGAGGAGAGGAGCTATCAACTTTTGCTCCTGCCTGGAGAGCCCTGAGACCAGCCCAGGAAGAGAAGGAAGGAAGGGGCTTCACCACCAACTTTCACCCAGAGGGAGAGGAGGAAAAAGCAGAAAACTTTTCAACATCTTTATTACCATTCTGCAAAGAGTTGGAGAGAGGGGGAAAGACCAACAACAAACCAGTGTGGAAGGAGGGAGACTCTACATCATCTACAGGTGGGTGTGGGTGCATTTCCCAAACAGACTTTGTTGTATCGGTGGGGGGAGGAAAGAAGACCACTGAGGGCCGGAACATCGCGGGGGGTGTGTGTGTGTGTGGTAGTGTGTGTGGGGGCCTTGCTTACAACTAGGCCCCCCCCACAATTGGAACCCCCCCCACCCCCAACATTTGCCTAGCCTGGGATAGCTGGAGCTACCAGGCTGAAGATTTTTTAATCACCCAATTAACATCGTTAGGAGTGTGTGCCTGGTGGCTCTAGCTGCCCCAGGTGAAGAGGTCTTCTCCCCCCACCTGAAGACCACCCCAAAGACTGTGCTTGTGTGTTTTGCCATCTGGGGAGTGCACCCACCCACAGCTGCGAGGGGAGACCTGCCCTTGCAGTTTCCCCCCCCTTCCCACCCCCCTCTCTCTTTCTCTGTTACTCTGTTTCTCCCCTCTCTCTCTGAGGCCCCTTCCTCCTAATTTAAAAAAAAAGATAAAACAATTAAGACAACTGAGCAGAGGGAGCAAGGCCCCTCCCCAATTGCCAACTAGGGGAGAGGTATGCCTCATTAAGAGCTCCTCTGCTCGGTCAAATCAAACGAGGCCAATCAAGACCATCAAGGCCTGTGACTTTGGGGTGGGTGTAGCCCTTAAAGGGACCCCGTGATGGCGACCCCATCCACGCCGGTGGCGGGGCCAGCGAGGACATATGCGCAGGCGGTGTCCACATCCACGGCACCTCCTGCGCCACCCGCTGCCCTGCCACCTTTTACACTTATTACTAAAAAACACGGGGTCAAGAGCTACACTCACCCCACAATGACCATCGAGGAGTGCGTGCGGGCGATGGCTGGGGTAGTCGGCCCCTCGGCCATTGTCGCAGCCTCCAAGATGTCTGGGAAGGCCGTGTTCTTCCTGGGGTCGGAGCGGGCGGTGTCCCTGGCCCTTGAAAAGGGGCTCACGGTGGGCGGGACGTTCCTGCCGGTGGACCCTCTCGAGGCCACCGCGCAGAGGGTCATCGTGTCAAACGTCCCGCCCTTTGTTTCCGCTGAACTCCTCCTCCCTCACCTACACCAACTGGGGGAGGTAAGGTCGGGGATCAACCCCATACCGCTCGGCCTCAGGGAGAACAGCCTGCGCCACGTGTTCTCCTTCCGCCGCCAGCTCTTTGTCCGGCTGGCGCGGGAGGACATGACGGAAGGGCACTTTAATGTGGTGCACGAGGGGACTGCCTACCGCGTCTTCTGGACGTCGGACGGCGTGCGGTGCCATGCCTGTAGGGAGGTGGGGCACGTTCGTAAGAACTGCCCCGCCTCCAAGGCCGCCAAACCACCGAAGGCGGCCAAGGCTGGCGCCGCCGCCACCCCTCCCCCTAGTTGCGTCCGCGTGCCGGGAGCCATGGGTGCGCGGGCATCGTCGGGGGCCTTTGTTTTCACGGCCTCCGGCGGGGGGGAGGGAGAGCGTCCGATCGAAAAGAAGGCGCGGAAGAAGACGAGACATCTAGAGGCGGGTCCCCTCAGTGCGCCGGAAAGTTTCACCACCGCGCTCAGCCCAACCCAGTCACCGGCGAGCGCGGGGTGCCCTGAGCCCGTGCCCGAGCCCTTGACCAATACCGCAGAGGGGCTCGGGCGAGGGCAAGATAAGGAAAAGGGGGGGGCGGAGCGGGAGGCCTCGGCAGACATGGAGGTCCCCCTGCCTCCGTGCACCCCCAGGAACAAAAGGAGGCACCGCCCCAATGAGGCGGAGGGGGAACAACGTCCCTCCGCGGAGGAGGCGGTGCCCGCCGCGTGTCCCGCGTCCCCCACCAGCGCCCCCAAATTGCGCTGTAGGCGCGAGGAATCTGTCCCCGGGGAGGGTGAGGCAGTCGAGGCTGCCCAGCCGCTGCCTCCTGGGGAGGGCGTGGCAGATCTGCCTGTCGTGGGGGGCGTGGGGCCAGCGGAAGAATGCGTAGCCGCCGGGTCGAGCGTCCCGGGGACTGAGGCGGGCGGGGCTGAAAAGGCTGAACCTGAGCCCGCCCAGCCAATACCCAACTTCCCCCGGGATTTGCTCGACTCTGAAAATGCCAATTTTATGGAATCCGTTCACGCTGGGCTGGGGGGTGGCGGCGGGGAGGGAGAAGAACAACAACCCTCGCCCCCTACTGTGGAGCTGGGGGAATTGGAGGACCTGGAACATTACTTTGACCAGGTCTCTCCCTGTTCCCCGGTTCCTGGGGAGGAGGGGGAACCCCTTCCGCTGTCGCTTCCCGACCCAGCACCAATTTTAAAAGAGCCCAGTGGGGACTCCTCTGCCGACGATCCTGGGGGTGGGATCGGGGCAGAGCCAGGGCCAAATGGAGCGGCCGGGCCGTTTGCCGTACCTCGTGCGGTCGACGGGCCGGCTGCTAGCGGCGACCTCCCGGAGGGGGACGGGGACTCGGTGGAGGACGCGGGTGAAGATCTCGAGTCCATCGCCAGTGAGGCGGTGGATCTGCTCGCGGCCGCCACTGAGACCCTCCTCATTCCCGCAGAGGAACTCCGGGACTTTTTGGTCCAGTGCCGGGGTCGCCGCGACCAAGCCCGTCTGGCCCTGGAAAGATGGTCCGAGCCGGGGCTGCTCGTCGCGTCCGTCCGCGCCGCCGCTAAAACCATGGCCGCGGGCGGGCCCTTATCAAAGGCTCAGGGCCTTGAGCTGCGCCGGCTCAAAAAGTTCCTCGCTGGGCTGCTGATGGAGTGGAGGTCAACAAACGACTCCACTCCCTCCCCCACAATAGGCTAAGGAAGAGGTTGCACTATGCTTTTGCCATGAAGATAACCATAGCCAGCCTCAACATCAACGGCGGCAGAGGGGCACGCCGTAGATTTGACAATTTTTCGCTCTTGCGGGAGGGGAAATATGCAGTGTGCTTCCTGCAAGAAACCCACACCGTTCCGGGAGACGAAGCCACGTGGCTCCTGGAATGGCAAGGAGAGGTCCGCATGAGCCACCTCACCGCCATTTCTAGTGGGGTGGCCATCTTGCTGCGCCCGCATTTTCAGCCGGAGATCTTGGGGGTCGAGGAGCCAGTGCCAGGCCGCTTGCTGCACGTAACGGTTCGCCTGGGGGACGTGCCGCTCCATCTCGTGAACGTGTACGCCCCTCAGCCCGGCCCGCAGCAAACGCGCTTCTTTGAAGAGGTGTCCGCTCTTCTTGGCTCCGTCGACGTCGGCGACTGCATTGTCCTCGGGGGGGATTTTAACTGCACCCTCGAGGCGAGGGACCGCTCCGGTGCCCCGCAGTGCATGACGGCGATGGAGAAGTTGAGGGACCTGGTCGGGTCCTTCGACTTGGTGGACGTCTGGCGAAATCTCCACCCCGACTCCAGCGCCTTTACTTGGGTGAGGCCTGGAGTTGGAGGGTCTAGAGTCGACCGCCTTTACGTGTCTCGGGCGTACGTTTCCTGCGTCCCGGCGGCCTCCATGCGGCCGGTGCCGTGTTCGGACCACCACCTGGTGTGGGCGGAGCTCGCTTCGCTCCGCGCGAGGACGGGGTCCGCGTACTGGCACTTTAACAACCGGCTGCTGGAGGACGTGCGATTCCAGGACTCGTTCCGTCGATTCTGGTCCGACTGGAGAAGGAAGCAGGGAGGCTTCCCCTCCTTGAGGCTATGGTGGGACGTGGGCAAGGCTCACGTCCGCGTCTTCTGTCAAGAGTACGCGAGGGGGTCGACCAAGAGGCGGGCGGCCAGAGTCGGGCGCCTAGAAAAAGAGGTGCTCGACCTGGAAGCCCGTCTCGGTCAAGTCGTCCAGGACCCGGCCCTGCGGACGGTGTACGAAGCGAAGAGCGCCGCGCTGAAGGACCTGCAGCTCGTTGGGTCCCGAGGCGCATTCGTGAGGTCGCGGATCCGGTTCCTGCGGGATCTGGACCGCGGCTCCCCCTTCTTCTACTCGCTGGAAAAAAGGCAGAGTGTCCGTAAGCAGCTCTTGACGCTGCTGGCCGACGACGGCTCTCTCGTCTCGGATCCGGAGGGCGTCAACAACAGGGCCTGTGAATATTACGTGGCTCTGTTCTCTCCGGATCCGTCCAGCGAGGAAGCGCGTAGAATTTTGTGGGAGGACCTGCCGAAGGTCAGCCCGGAGGGCGCCGAAAATCTGGAAGCTCCGCTAAGCCTGGCGGAGCTGACCGGTGCCCTCGCCCGGCTCTCGAGGGGAAAATCCCCGGGGCTGGACGGGCTGACCGTGGAGTTCCACAGGGCGTTCTGGGACGTCCTGGGGGGCGACTACACGCGGGTCCTGGGGGAAAGTCTGGCGACCGGGGAGATGCCCCTCTCTTGGCGCAGGGCAGTCATCGTCCTGCTGCCTAAGAAGGGCGATCTCCGCCTCCTTAAGAACTGGCGCCTGGTCTCCCTCCTCAGCACGGACTACAAAATCTTCGCCAGGGCGATGTCTGCTCGCCTTGGTGCCGTGCTGGACCACATGATCCACCCCGACCAGTCCTACACGGTCCCGGGCCGGACAATCCACGATAACATCCATCTGGTCCGGGACCTCATCCATTGTTCCCAGGAGGCTGGTCTGTCGGTCGCCTTCCTATCCCTCGACCAAGAGAAGGCGTTCGACAGGGTGGATCACGACTATCTGCTCGGAACTCTGCGCGCTTTCGGGTTCGGGACGCATTTCGTCGCCCGGATCCGACTTTTGTACGCCGCCGCGGAGTGTCTGATTAAGGTTAACGGGTCCTTGACGGCGCCCCTTCGCTTTAGGAGAGGGGTGCGCCAGGGATGCCCCATGTCCGGCCAGTTATACGCCGTTTGCGTGGAGCCTTTCCTGCGCCTCTTGCGGTCGAGGTTGACGGGACTGGCTCTGCAAGGGCCGGGCGTGGAGGTCGTCCTCTCGGCTTACGCCGATGACGTTCTCCTCGCGGTAGAGGATCCCGCTGACCTGCGGAGGATGCGTGAGTGCCAGGAGATTTACTCGGCCGCGTCCTCCGCCAGGATCAACTGGGAGAAATGTTCCGGACTCCTGGTGGGTCAGTGGCGGGTGGACTCCCTGCCGGAGGAGCTCAGGCCTTTTGCCTGGAGCACGACCCATCTCCTCTATCTGGGAGTCTACCTTAGCCCCGACGAGGGAGCCTGGCCGGCGAACTGGCAGGAGCTGGAGGCCAAGGTCGCCGCTCGCCTAGGGCGCTGGACAGGACTGCTCCGAGTGCTGTCCTACAGGGGTCGAGCGCTAGTCATAAACCAGCTGGTGGCCGCAATGTTGTGGTACCGGCTGGTCACTTTGACCCCTCCCCCTGCGTTTGTCGCCAAGATACAGAAGAAGCTGGTGGACTTCTTCTGGAACAACAGGAAGCACTGGGTCTCTGCCGCGGTCTTGAGTCTCCCGCTTGAGGAGGGCGGTCAGTCGTTGGTGTGCGTCAGCGCCCAGCTCGCGACTTTCCGTCTTCAGACCCTGCAGAGATACCTTTACGTCGAGCCCACTCCTAGGTGGTGTGCTCTGGCGAGGTATTTCTTCCGCCAGCAGCGCGACCTCAATTATGACACGCAGCTCCTGTTTGTGAACTTTGGGGGTGCCAGGACCGCCCTCCGGGAGCTGCCTGTCTTTTACAGGGAACTCATCAGGGTCTGGAACAAAGTCTCCACCAAGCGCAGCTCTCCGCCGGCTGGAGTGGCGGCCGTCCTGCAGGAGCCGCTGCTCGGGAATCCGTACCTCCACGGCCGAGGTTTCATGTGGCGGTCGGAAGAGAGGGCTGTGGCTGGTGAGGTGACCAGGGTCAGGGACCTGCTCGATGGCGGAGGAGCGGGCTGGATGGCGCCAGACACGCTGGCGCGGCGCCTAAACTCTGCCAACGTCCGCCACGCGGCCGATGCCATCGAGTCACTAAAAACAGCTCTGGGCCCTGACTCCGTTAGGTGCATCGAGGAGGCTCAAGCACGTGGGGAGATCCCGTCCGAGCTGACCCCCGTCCGGACGGAATTCCTCATCGGCGCCAAACCCCAGAACCTCCCTCGGGGGCCGGCGCCTCACAACTTGAGCCGCCTCGGGGAAATCCCCTCCGTGCCTTTCAGTTCCGTGCGGAGGGGTTTCCTGTACGGGCTGCTCCTGCACACCCTCAACTTTGCCATCCTCGCCGGCCGTCCGGACACGCCATGGCGTACCATCTTGCCGTCCGGAGGAGGCGGGGGTCCCCGATGGAGGGCACTCTACGCAGGGGTCCTCCCACTATTCATCGGGGACTTGGCCTGGAGGGTGGTGCACGGAGCAGTGCCGTGCAACAAATTTTTAAGCCGGTTCACGGACTCCCAGGCCGCCTGCAATTTCTGCGGTCTGGAGGAGTCCGTGTTCCATGTTTTTATTGAGTGCACGAGGTTGCAGCCCCTGTTCCATTATTTGAAGGGGCTGCTCCTGAAATTCTGGCTGCACTTCAGTCCCACCCTCCTGATCTTTGGGCACCCTGTGCGGAGGGGAGCGGGGAGGTCCGAAGGCCTCCTCGTAGGACTGCTCCTGGGCACGGCCAAGGGTGCCATCAGCCGGTCCAGGCAGCGGGCGGTCGAGGGGGTCGTTCAACCTGACTGCCTGCCTCTCTTCCGCTCTTACATCCGGTCCAGGGTGTCCTTGGAGATGGAGCACGCGGTGTCCACCGGTACGCTCGGGCCTTCCGCAAGAGGTGGGCACCGGAGGGACTGGAGTGCATCATCACGCCCGGCAACCACATTTTAATTTGATTTTACGTTTTAAAGTTTAATTTGTTTTAATTGCCGGTGCTTTTAGTGTCCCCTTCCCTTTTATAGGGGGCACCGGAGAAATTGTGATTTTAGTGAAAAAAAAACACACAAAAAAAAAACCAAAAAAAGGAAAAAAAGGGCCTTGTAAATGTCTGGTGTGTCACCCAGGTCGGGTGGCACAGTTTAATGTTTATGTTTTGCAGGTAGACTCTAAAAGAGTTTCATGCACAAGGAACCAATCGTGGAGCAGTGGAGGCGTGTCCTGCTCAGTTGGAGCTGTGAGCAGTGAGGAGAGCTGCTATCAACTTGAGCTCCTGCTTGGAGAGCCCTGAGCCCAGCCCAGGAAGAGAAGGAAGGAAGGGGCTTCAACACCAACTTTCATCCAGAGGGAGAGGAGGAGAACAGAAAACTTTTCAACATCTTTATTACCATTCTGCAAAGAGTTGGAGAGAGGGGGAAAGACCAACAACAAACCAGTGTGGAAGGAGGGAGACTCTACATCATCTACAGGTGGGTGTGGGTGCATTTCCCAAAAAGACTTTGTTGTATCGGTGGGGGGAGGAAAGAAGACCACTGAGGGCCGGAACATCGCGGGGGGTGTGTGTGTGTGTGGTAGTGTGCGTGGGGGCCGTGCTTACAACTAGGCCCCCCCCCCCACAATTGGAACCCCCCCCACCCCCCCCCCCATTTGCCTAGCCTGGGATAGCTGGAGCTACCAGGCTGAAGATTGTCATTAATCACCCTATTAAAGATCGTTTAGGAGTGTGTGCCTGGTGGCTCTAGCTACCCCAGGTGAAGACGTCTTCTCCCCCCACCTGAAGACCAACCCAAAGACTGTGTTTTGTGTGTGTTTTGCCATCTGGGGAGTGCACCCACCCACAGCTGCGAGGGGAGACCTGCCCTCGCAGCCCCCCCCCCTTCCCACCCCCCTCTCTCTTTCTCCGTTACCCTCTGTTTCTCCCCTCTCTCTCTGAGGCCCCTTTTCTTCCTAATTCAAAAAAAAAAAAAAAAAACAATTAAGACAACTGAGCAGAGGGAGCAAGGCCTCTCCCCAATTGTCAACGAGGGGAGAGGTGCCTCGTTAAGGGCTCCTCTGCTCAGTTAATATACGAGGCCATTAAAGACCATTAAGGCCTGTGACTTTGGGGTGGGTGTAGCCCTTAAAGGGACCCCGTGATGGCGACCCCATCCACGCCGGTGGCAGGGCCAGCAAGGACGTATGCGCAGGTGGCAACCGCTTCCACGGCCCCTCCTGCGCCACCCGCTGCCCTGCCACCTTTCAGACTCATTACTAAAAAACACGGGGTCAAGAGCTACACTCACCCCACAATGAGCATCGAAGAGTGCGTGCGGGCGATGGCTGGGGTAGTCGGCCCCTCGGCCATTGTCGCGGCCTCCAAGATGTCTGGGAAGGCTGTTTTCTTCCTGGGGTCGGAGCGGGCGGTGTCCCTGGCCCTCGAAAGGGGGCTCACGGTGGGCGGGACGTTCCTGCCGGTGGATCCTCTCGAGGCCACCGCGCAGAGGGTCATCGTGTCGAACGTCCCGCCCTTTGTTCCCGCTGAGCTCCTCCTCCCTCACCTACAACAACTGGGGGAGGTAAGGTCAGGGATCAACCCCATACCGCTCGGCCTCAGGGAGAGCAGCCTGCGCCACGTGTTCTCCTTCCGCCGCCAGCTCTTTGTCCGGCTGGCGCGGGAGGACACGACGGGCGTCTTCTGGACGTCGGACGGCGTGCGGTGCCATGCCTGCAAGGAGGTGGGGCACGTTCGCAAGAACTGCCCCGCCTCCAAGGCCGCCAAACCACCGAAGGCGGCCAAGGCTGGCACCGCCGCCACCCCTCCCCCTAGTTGCGTCCGCGTGCCGGGAGCCGTAGGTGCGCGGGCATCGTCGGAGGCCTTTGTTTTCAGGGCCTCCGGCGGGGGGGAGGGAGAGCGTCCGAGCGGAAAGAAGGCGCGGAACAAGAAGAAACATCTAGAGGCGGGTCCCCTCAGTGCGCCAGAAAGATTGACCACCGCGCTCGGCCCAACCCAGCCACCGGCGAGCGCGGGGTGCCCTGAGCCCGTGCCCGAGTCCTTGACCAATACCGCAGAGGGGCCCGGGCGCGGGCAAGAAAAGAAAAAGGGGGGGGCGGAGCGGGAGGCCTCGGCAGACATGGAGGTCTCCCTGTCTCAGCGCACCTCCAGCAACAAAAGGAGGCGCCGCTCCGTTGAGGCGGAGGGGGAACAACATCCCTCCGCGGAGGAGGCGGTGCCCGCCGCGTGTCCCGCGTCCCCCACCAGCGCCCCCAAGCAGCGCCGTAGGCGGGAAGAGTCTGTCCCCGGGGAGGGTGAGACAGTTGAGGCTGTCCAGCCTCAGTCTCCCGGGGATGGCGTGGAAGATCTGCCTGTCGTGGGGGGCGTGGGGACCGCGGAGGAATGCGTAGCCGCCGGGCCGGGCGTCCCGGGGACTGAGGCGGGCGGGGCCGAAAAGGCCGAACCTGAGCCCGCCCAGCCAATACACAACTTACCCCGGGATTTGCTCGACCCGGCAGAGAATGAAACAATTGATTTTAATGATACTGTACATGCTGGGCCGGGGGGTGGCAGCGGGGAGGGGGAGGAACACCCACCCTCGCCCCTTACTTTGGAGCTGGTGCACTTGGAGGGCCTGGGGATTTCCTATGGCCGGGTCTCTCCTTGTTCTCCGGTTCCTGGGGCGGAGGGGGAACCCCTTCCGCTGTCATTTCCCGACCCAGCACCATTTTTAAAAGAGCCCAGTGGGGACTCCTCTGCCGACGATCCTGGGGGTGGGATCGGGGCAGTGCCAGGGCCGGTTGGAGCGGCCGGTTCATTTGCCGTACCTTGTGCGGTCGATGGGCTGGCTGCTGGCGGCCATCTCCCGGAGGAGGACGGGGACTCGGTGGGGGACGCGGGTGAAGACCTAGAGACCACCGCCAGTGAGGCGGTGGATCTGCTCGCGGCCGCCGCTGAGGCCCTCCTCATTCCTGCAAAGGAACTCCGGGACTTTTTGGCCCAGAGCCGGGGTCGCCGCGACCAAGCCCGACTGGCCCTGGAAAAATGGTCCGAGCCAGAGCTGATCAAGGGGTCCGTCCGCGCCGCCGTTAAAACCTTGGCCGCGGGCGGGCCCTTGACAAAGGAGCAGCACCTTGAGCTGCGCGAGCTCGAGGGACTCCTCGCTGGGCTGCGGAGGGAGCGGAGTTCAACAAAAGACTCCGCTCCCTCCCCCACAATCGGTTAAGGTAGAGGTTGCACTATGCTTTTGCCATGAAGATAACCATAGCCAGCCTCAACATCAACGGCGGCAGAGGGGCACGCCGTAGATTTGACAATTTTTTGCTCCTGCGGGAGGGGAAATATGCGGTGTGCTTCCTGCAAGAAACCCACACCGTTCCGGGAGACGAAGCCACGTGGCTCCTGGAATGGCAAGGAGAGGTCCGCATGAGCCACCTCACCGCCATTTCTAGTGGAGTGGCCATCTTGCTGGGCCCGCATTTTCAGCCGGAGATCTTGGGGGTCGAGGAGCCCGTGCCAGGCCGCTTGCTGCACGTAACGGTTCGCCTGGGGGACGTGCCGCTCCATCTCGTGAACGTGTACGCCCCTCATCCCGGCCCGCAGCAGACGCGCTTCTTTGAAGAGGTGTCCGCTCTTCTTGGCTCCGTCGACGTCGGCGACTGCATTGTCCTCGGGGGGGATTTTAACTGCACCCTCGAGGCGAGGGACCGCTCCGGTGCCCCGCAGTGCATGACGGCGATGGAGAAGTTGAGGGACCTGGTCGGGTCCTTCGACTTGGTGGACGTCTGGCGAAATCTCCACCCCGACTCCAGCGCCTTTACTTGGGTGAGGCCTGGAGTTGGATGGTCTAGAGTCGACCGCCTTTACGTGTCTCGGGCGTACGTTTCCTGCGTCCCGGCGGCCTCCATGCGGCCGGTGCCGTGTTCGGACCACCACCTGGTGTGGGCGGAGCTCGCTTCGCTCCGCGCGAGGACGGGGTCCGCGTACTGGCACTTTAACAACCGGCTGCTGGAGGACGAGCGGTTCCAGGACTCGTTCCGTCGATTCTGGTCCGACTGGAGAAGGAAGCAGGGGGGCTTCCCCTCCTTGAGGCTATGGTGGGACGTGGGCAAGGCTCACGTCCGCGTCTTCTGTCAAGAGTACGCGAGGGGGTCGACCAAGAGGCGGGCGGCCAGAGTCGGGCGCCTAGAAAAAGAGGTGCTCGACCTGGAAGCCCGTCTCGGTCAAGTCGTCCAGGACCCGGCCCTGCGGACGGTGTACGAAGCGAAGAAGGCCGCGCTGAAGGACCTGCAGCTCGTCGGGTCCCGAGGCGCGTTCGTGAGGTCGCGGATCCGGTTCCTGCGGGATCTGGACCGCGGCTCCCCCTTCTTCTACTCGCTGGAAAAAAGGCAGAGTGTCCGTAAGCAGCTCTTGACGCTGCTGGCCGACGACGGCTCTCTCGTCTCGGATCCGGAGGGCGTCAACAACAGGGTCCGTGAATATTACGGGGCTCTGTTCTCTCCGGATCCGTCCAGCGAGGAAGCGCGTAGAGTTTTGTGGGAGGACCTGCCGAAGGTCGGCCCGGAGGGCGCCGAAAATCTGGAAGCTCCGCTAAGCCTGGCGGAGCTGACCGGTGCCCTCGCCCAGCTCTCGAGGGGAAAATCCCCGGGGCTGGACGGGCTGACCGTGGAGTTCCACAGGGCGTTCTGGGACGTCCTGGGGAGCGACTACGCGCGGGTCCTGGGGGAAAGTCTGGCGACCGGGGAGATGCCCCTCTCTTGGCGCAGGGCAGTCATCGTCCTGCTGCCTAAGAAGGGCGATCTCCGCCTCCTTAAGAACTGGCGCCCGGTCTCCCTCCTCAGCACGGACTACAAAATCTTCGCCAGGGCGATGTCTGCTCGCCTTGGTGCCGTGCTGGACCACATGATCCACCCCGACCAGTCATACACGGTCCCGGGCCGGACAATCCACGATAACATCCATCTGGTCCGGGACCTCATCCATTGTTCCCAGGAGGCTGGTCTGTCGGTCGCCTTCCTATCCCTCGACCAAGAGAAGGCGTTCGACAGGGTGGATCACGACTATCTGCTCGGAACTCTGCGCGCTTTCGGGTTCGGGACGCATTTCGTCGCCCGGATCCGACTTTTGTACGCCGCCGCGGAGTGTCTGATTAAGGTTAACGGGTCCTTGACGGCGCCCCTTCGCTTTAGGAGAGGGGTGCGCCAGGGATGCCCCATGTCCGGCCAGTTATACGCCGTTTGCGTGGAGCCTTTCCTGCGCCTCTTGCGGACGAGGTTGACGGGACTGGCTCTGCAAGGGCCGGGCGTGGAGGTCGTCCTCTCGGCTTACGCCGATGACGTGCTCCTCGCGATAGAGGATCCCGCTGACCTGCGGAGGATGCGTGAGTGCCAGGAGATTTACTCGGCCGCGTCCTCCGCCAGGATCAACTGGGAGAAATGTTCCGGACTCCTGGTGGGTCAGTGGCGGGTGGACTCCCTGCCGGAGGAGCTCAGGCCTTTTGCCTGGAGCACGACCCATCTCCTCTATCTGGGAGTCTACCTTAGCCCCGACGAGGGAGCCTGGCCGGCGAACTGGCAGGAGCTGGAGGCCAAGGTCGCCGCTCGCCTAGGGCGCTGGACAGGACTGCTCCGAGTGCTGTCCTACAGGGGTCGAGCGCTAGTCATAAACCAGCTGGTGGCCGCAATGTTGTGGTACCGGCTGGTCACTTTGACCCCTCCCCCTGCGTTTGTCGCCAAGATACAGAAGAAGCTGGTGGACTTCTTCTGGAACAACAGGAAGCACTGGGTCTCTGCCGCGGTCTTGAGTCTCCCGCTTGAGGAGGGCGGTCAGTCGTTGGTGTGCGTCAGCGCCCAGCTCGCGACTTTCCGTCTTCAGACCCTGCAGAGATACCTTTACGTCGAGCCCCCTCCTAGGTGGTGCGCTCTGGCGAGATATTTCTTCCGCCAGCAGCTCGACCTCAATTATGACACGCAGCTCCTGTTTGTGAACTTGGGGGGTGCCAGGACCGCCCTCCGGGAGCTGCCTGTCTTTTACAGGGAACTCATCAGGGTCTGGAACAAAGTCTCCACCAAGCGCAGCTCTCCGCCGGCTGGAGTGGCGGCCGTCCTGCAGGAACCGCTGCTCGGGAATCCGTACCTCCACGGCCGAGGCTTTATGTGGCGGTCGGAAGAGAGGGCTGTGGCTGGTGAGGTGACCAGGGTCAGGGACCTGCTCGATGGCGGAGGAGCGGGCTGGATGGCGCCAGACACGCTGGCGCGGCGCCTAAATTCTGCCAACGTCCGCCACGCGGCCGATGCCATCGAGTCGCTAAAAACAGCTCTGGGCCCTGACTCCGTTAGGTGCATCGAGGAGGCTCAAGCACGTGGGGAGATCCCGTCCGAACTGACCCCCGTCCGGACGGAATTCCTCATTGGCGCCAAACCCCGGAACCTCCCTCGGGGGCCGGCGCCTCACAACTTGAGCCGCCTCGGGGAAATCCCCTCCGTGCCTTTCAGTTCCGCGCGGAGGGGTTTCCTGTACGGGCTGCTCCTGCACACCCTCAACTTTGCCATCCTCGCCGGCCGTCCGGACACGCCATGGCGTACCATCTTGCCGTCCGGAGGAGGCGGGGGCCCCCGATGGAGGGCACTCTACGCAGGGGTCCTCCCACTATTCATCGGGGACTTGGCCTGGAGGGTGGTGCACGGAGCAGTGCCGTGCAACAAATTTTTAAGCCGGTTCACGGACTCCCAGGCCGCCTGCAATTTCTGCGGTCTGGAGGAGTCCGTGTTCCATGTTTTTATGGAGTGCACAAGGTTGCAGCCCCTGTTCCACTATTTGAAGGGGCTGCTCCTGAAATTCTGGCTGCACTTCAGTCCCACTCTCCTGATCTTTGGGCACCCTGTGCGGAGGGGAGCGGGTAGGTCCGAAGGCCTCCTCGTAGGACTGCTCCTGGGCACGGCCAAGGGTGCCATCAGCCGGTCCAGGCAGCGGGCGGTCGAGGGGGTCGTTCAACCTGACTGCCTGCCTCTCTTCCGCTCTTACATCCGGTCCAGGGTGTCCTTGGAGATGGAGCACGCGGTGTCCACCGGTACGCTCGCGGCCTTCCGCGAGAGGTGGGCACCGGAGGGACTGGAGTGCATCATCACGCCCGGCAACCAAATTTTAATTTGATTTTACGTTTTAAAGTTTAATTTGTTTTAATTGCCGGTGCTTTTAGTGTCCCCCTCCCCTTTTATAGGGGGCACTGGGAAAATTTGATTTTAGCGCCCCAAAAAAAACCCAAAAAATAATTAAAAAAAAAAAAAGGGGCCTTGAAAATGTCTGCTGTGTCACCCAGGTCGGGTGGCATGGTCTTAATGTTTTATGTTTTGCAGGTAAACTCAAAAGAGTTTCATGCACAAGGACCAATTGTGGAGCAGTGGATGCGTGTCCTGCTCAGTTGGAGCTGTGAGCAGTGAGGAGAGGAGCTATCAACTTTTGCTCCTGCCTGGAGAGCCCTGAGACCAGCCCAGGAAGAGAAGGAAGGAAGGGGCTTCACCACCAACTTTCACCCAGAGGGAAAGGAGGAAAAAGCAGAAAACTTTGCACATCTTTTTACCATTCTGCAAAGAGTTGGAGAGAGGGGGAAAAACCAACAACATCCAGTGTGGAAGGAGGGAGACTCTACATCTTCTACAGGTGGGTGTGGGTGCATTTCCCAAACAGACTTTGTTGTATCGGTCGGGGGAGGAAAGAAGACCACTGAGGGCCGGAACATCGCGGGGGGTGTGTGTGTGTGTGGTAGTGTGTGTGGGGGCCTTGCTTACAACTAGGCCCCCCCCACAATTGGAACCCCCCCCACCCCCCACATTTGCCTAGCCTGGGATAGCTGGAGCTACCAGGCTGAAGATTTTTTAATCACCCAATTAACATCGTTAGGAGTGTGTGCCTGGTGGCTCTAGCTGCCCCAGGTGAAGACGTCTTCTCCCCCCACCTGAAGACCACCCCAAAGACTGTGCTTGTGTGTTTTGCCATCTGGGGAGTGCACCCACCCACAGCTGCGAGGGGAGACCTGCCCTTGCAGTTTCCCCCCCCTTCCCACCCCCCTCTCTCTTTCTCTGTTACTCTGTTTCTCCCCTCTCTCTCTGAGGCCCCTTCCTCCTAATTTAAAAAAAAAGATAAAACAATTAAGACAACTGAGCAGAGGGAGCAAGGCCCCTCCCCAATTGCCAACTAGGGGAGAGGTATGCCTCATTAAGAGCTCCTCTGCTCGGTCAAATCAAACGAGGCCAATCAAGACCATCAAGGCCTGTGACTTTGGGGTGGGTGTAGCCCTTAAAGGGACCCCGTGATGGCGACCCCATCCACGCCGGTGGCAGGGCCAGCGAGGACATATGCGCAGGCGGTGTCCACATCCACGGCACCTCCTGCGCCACCCGCTGCCCTGCCACCTTTTACACTTATTACTAAA
The DNA here is from genome assembly GCF_044704955.1 of Pristiophorus japonicus. Taxonomy (NCBI): domain Eukaryota; kingdom Metazoa; phylum Chordata; class Chondrichthyes; family Pristiophoridae; genus Pristiophorus; species Pristiophorus japonicus. The sequence goes on along the minus strand of NC_091978.1, from coordinate 115,683,634 downwards.
AAACACGGGGTCAAGAGCTACACTCACCCCACAATGACCATCGAGGAGTGCGTGCGGGCGATGGCTGGGGTAGTCGGCCCCTCGGCCATTGTCGCAGCCTCCAAGATGTCTGGGAAGGCCGTGTTCTTCCTGGGGTCGGAGCGGGCGGTGTCCCTGGCCCTTGAAAAGGGGCTCACGGTGGGCGGGACGTTCCTGCCGGTGGACCCTCTCGAGGCCACCGCGCAGAGGGTCATCGTGTCAAACGTCCCGCCCTTTGTTTCCGCTGAACTCCTCCTCCCTCACCTACACCAACTGGGGGAGGTAAGGTCGGGGATCAACCCCATACCGCTCGGCCTCAGGGAGAACAGCCTGCGCCACGTGTTCTCCTTCCGCCGCCAGCTCTTTGTCCGGCTGGCGCGGGAGGACATGACGGAAGGGCACTTTAATGTGGTGCACGAGGGGACTGCCTACCGCGTCTTCTGGACGTCGGACGGCGTGCGGTGCCATGCCTGCAGGGAGGTGGGGCACGTTCGTAAGAACTGCCCCGCCTCCAAGGCCGCCAAACCACCGAAGGCGGCCAAGGCTGGCGCCGCCGCCACCCCTCCCCCTAGTTGCGTCCGCGTGCCGGGAGCCATGGGTGCGCGGGCATCGTCGGGGGCCTTTGTTTTCACGGCCTCCGGCGGGGGGGAGGGAGAGCGTCCGATCGAAAAGAAGGCGCGGAAGAAGACGAGACATCTAGAGGCGGGTCCCCTCAGTGCGCCGGAAAGTTTCACCACCGCGCTCAGCCCAACCCAGTCACCGGCGAGCGCGGGGTGCCCTGAGCCCGTGCCCGAGCCCTTGACCAATACCGCAGAGGGGCTCGGGCGAGGGCAAGATAAGGAAAAGGGGGGGGCGGAGCGGGAGGCCTCGGCAGACATGGAGGTCCCCCTGCCTCCGTGCACCCCCAGGAACAAAAGGAGGCACCGCCCCAATGAGGCGGAGGGGGAACAACGTCCCTCCGCGGAGGAGGCGGTGCCCGCCGCGTGTCCCGCGTCCCCCACCAGCGCCCCCAAATTGCGCTGTAGGCGCGAGGAATCTGTCCCCGGGGAGGGTGAGGCAGTCGAGGCTGCCCAGCCGCTGCCTCCTGGGGAGGGCGTGGCAGATCTGCCTGTCGTGGGGGGCGTGGGGCCAGCGGAAGAATGCGTAGCCGCCGGGTCGAGCGTCCCGGGGACTGAGGCGGGCGGGGCTGAAAAGGCTGAACCTGAGCCCGCCCAGCCAATACCCAACTTCCCCCGGGATTTGCTCGACTCTGAAAATGCCAATTTTATGGAATCCGTTCACGCTGGGCTGGGGGGTGGCGGCGGGGAGGGAGAAGAACAACAACCCTCGCCCCCTACTGTGGAGCTGGGGGAATTGGAGGACCTGGAACATTACTTTGACCAGGTCTCTCCCTGTTCCCCGGTTCCTGGGGAGGAGGGGGAACCCCTTCCGCTGTCGCTTCCCGACCCAGCACCAATTTTAAAAGAGCCCAGTGGGGACTCCTCTGCCGACGATCCTGGGGGTGGGATCGGGGCAGAGCCAGGGCCAAATGGAGCGGCCGGGCCGTTTGCCGTACCTCGTGCGGTCGACGGGCCGGCTGCTAGCGGCGACCTCCCGGAGGGGGACGGGGACTCGGTGGAGGACGCGGGTGAAGATCTCGAGTCCATCGCCAGTGAGGCGGTGGATCTGCTCGCGGCCGCCACTGAGACCCTCCTCATTCCCGCAGAGGAACTCCGGGACTTTTTGGTCCAGTGCCGGGGTCGCCGCGACCAAGCCCGTCTGGCCCTGGAAAGATGGTCCGAGCCGGGGCTGCTCGTCGCGTCCGTCCGCGCCGCCGCTAAAACCATGGCCGCGGGCGGGCCCTTATCAAAGGCTCAGGGCCTTGAGCTGCGCCGGCTCAAAAAGTTCCTCGCTGGGCTGCTGATGGAGTGGAGGTCAACAAACGACTCCACTCCCTCCCCCACAATAGGCTAAGGAAGAGGTTGCACTATGCTTTTGCCATGAAGATAACCATAGCCAGCCTCAACATCAACGGCGGCAGAGGGGCACGCCGTAGATTTGACAATTTTTCGCTCTTGCGGGAGGGGAAATATGCGGTGTGCTTCCTGCAAGAAACCCACACCGTTCCGGGAGACGAAGCCACGTGGCTCCTGGAATGGCAAGGAGAGGTCCGCATGAGCCACCTCAACGCCATTTCTAGTGGGGTGGCCATCTTGCTGGGCCCGCATTTTCAGCCGGAGATCTTGGGGGTCGAGGAGCCAGTGCCAGGCCGCTTGCTGCACGTAACGGTTCGCCTGGGGGACGTGCCGCTCCATCTCGTGAACGTGTACGCCCCTCAGCCCGGCCCGCAGCAAACGCGCTTCTTTGAAGAGGTGTCCGCTCTTCTTGGCTCCGTCGACGTCGGCGACTGCATTGTCCTCGGGGGGGATTTTAACTGCACCCTCGAGGCGAGGGACCGCTCCGGTGCCCCGCAGTGCATGACGGCGATGGAGAAGTTGAGGGACCTGGTCGGGTCCTTCGACTTGGTGGACGTCTGGCGAAATCTCCACCCCGACTCCAGCGCCTTTACTTGGGTGAGGCCTGGAGTTGGATGGTCTAGAGTCGACCGCCTTTACGTGTCTCGGGCGTACGTTTCCTGCGTCCCGGCGGCCTCCATGCGGCCGGTGCCGTGTTCGGACCACCACCTGGTGTGGGCAGAGCTCGCTTCGCTCCGCGCGAGGACGGGGTCCGCGTACTGGCACTTTAACAACCGGCTGCTGGAGGACGTGCGATTCCAGGACTCGTTCCGTCGATTCTGGTCCGACTGGAGAAGGAAGCAGGGGGGCTTCCCCTCCTTGAGGCTATGGTGGGACGTGGGCAAGGCTCACGTCCGCGTCTTCTGTCAAGAGTACGCGAGGGGGTCGACCAAGAGGCGGGCGGCCAGAGTCGGGCGCCTAGAAAAAGAGGTGCTCGACCTGGAAGCCCGTCTCGGTCAAGTCGTCCAGGACCCGGCCCTGCGCACGGTGTACGAAGCGAAGAGCGCCGCGCTGAAGGACCTGCAGCTCGTTGGGTCCCGAGGCGCATTCGTGAGGTCGCGGATCCGGTTCCTGCGGGATCTGGACCGCGGCTCCCCCTTCTTCTACTCGCTGGAAAAAAGGCAGAGTGTCCGTAAGCAGCTCTTGACGCTGCTGGCCGACGACGGCTCTCTCGTCTCGGATCCGGAGGGCGTCAACAACAGGGCCCGTGAATATTACGTGGCTCTGTTCTCTCCGGATCCGTCCAGCGAGGAAGCGCGTAGAATTTTGTGGGAGGACCTGCCGAAGGTCAGCCCGGAGGGCGCCGAAAATCTGGAAGCTCCGCTAAGCCTGGCGGAGCTGACCGGTGCCCTCGCCCGGCTCTCGAGGGGAAAATCCCCGGGGCTGGACGGGCTGACCGTGGAGTTCCACAGGGCGTTCTGGGACGTCCTGGGGGGCGACTACACGCGGGTCCTGGGGGAAAGTCTGGCGACCGGGGAGATGCCCCTCTCTTGGCGCAGGGCAGTCATCGTCCTGCTGCCTAAGAAGGGCGATCTCCGCCTCCTTAAGAACTGGCGCCCGGTCTCCCTCCTCAGCACGGACTACAAAATCTTCGCCAGGGCGATGTCTGCTCGCCTTGGTGCCGTGCTGGACCACATGATCCACCCCGACCAGTCCTACACGGTCCCGGGCCGGACAATCCACGATAACATCCATCTGGTCCGGGACCTCATCCATTGTTCCCAGGAGGCTGGTCTGTCGGTCGCCTTCCTATCCCTCGACCAAGAGAAGGCGTTCGACAGGGTGGATCACGACTATCTGCTCGGAACTCTGCGCGCTTTCGGGTTCGGGACGCATTTCGTCGCCCGGATCCGACTTTTGTACGCCGCCGCGGAGTGTCTGATTAAGGTTAACGGGTCCTTGACGGCGCCCCTTCGCTTTAGGAGAGGGGTGCGCCAGGGATGCCCCATGTCCGGCCAGTTATACGCCGTTTGCGTGGAGCCTTTCCTGCGCCTCTTGCGGACGAGGTTGACGGGACTGGCTCTGCAAGGGCCGGGCGTGGAGGTCGTCCTCTCGGCTTACGCCGATGACGTGCTCCTCGCGGTAGAGGATCCCGCTGACCTGCGGAGGATGCGTGAGTGCCAGGAGATTTACTCGGCCGCGTCCTCCGCCAGGATCAACTGGGAGAAATGTTCCGGACTCCTGGTGGGTCAGTGGCGGGTGGACTCCCTGCCGGAGGAGCTCAGGCCTTTTGCCTGGAGCACGACCCATCTCCTCTATCTGGGAGTCTACCTTAGCCCCGACGAGGGAGCCTGGCCGGCGAACTGGCAGGAGCTGGAGGCCAAGGTCGCCGCTCGCCTAGGGCGCTGGACAGGACTGCTCCGAGTGCTGTCCTACAGGGGTCGAGCGCTAGTCATAAACCAGCTGGTGGCCGCAATGTTGTGGTACCGGCTGGTCACTTTGACCCCTCCCCCTGCGTTTGTCGCCAAGATACAGAAGAAGCTGGTGGACTTCTTCTGGAACAACAGGAAGCACTGGGTCTCTGCCGCGGTCTTGAGTCTCCCGCTTGAGGAGGGCGGTCAGTCGTTGGTGTGCGTCAGCGCCCAGCTCGCGACTTTCCGTCTTCAGACCCTGCAGAGATACCTTTACGTCGAGCCCCCTCCTAGGTGGTGTGCTCTGGCGAGGTATTTCTTCCGCCAGCAGCGCGACCTCAATTATGACACGCAGCTCCTGTTTGTGAACTTGGGGGGTGCCAGGACCGCCCTCCGGGAGCTGCCTGTCTTTTACAGGGAACTCATCAGGGTCTGGAACAAAGTCTCCACCAAGCGTAGCTCTCCGCCGGCTGGAGTGGCGGCCGTCCTGCAGGAGCCGCTGCTCGGGAATCCGTACCTCCACGGCCGAGGTTTCATGTGGCGGTCGGAAGAGAGGGCTGTGGCTGGTGAGGTGACCAGGGTCAGGGACCTGCTCGATGGCGGAGGAGCGGGCTGGATGGCGCCAGACACGCTGGCGCGGTGCCTAAACTCTGCCAACGTCCGCCACGCGGCCGATGCCATCGAGTCGCTAAAAACAGCTCTGGGCCCTGACTCCGTTAGGTGCATCGAGGAGGCTCAAGCACGTGGGGAGATCCCGTCCGAGCTGACCCCCGTCCGGACGGAATTCCTCATCGGCGCCAAACCCCAGAACCTCCCTCGGGGGCCGGCGCCTCACAACTTGAGCCGCCTCGGGGAAATCCCCTCCGTGCCTTTCAGTTCCGCGCGGAGGGGTTTCCTGTACGGGCTGCTCCTGCACACCCTCAACTTTGCCATCCTCGCCGGCCGTCCGGACACGCCATGGCGTACCATCTTGCCGTCCGGAGGAGGCGGGGGTCCCCGATGGAGGGCACTCTACGCAGGGGTCCTTCCACTATTCATCGGGGACTTGGCCTGGAGGGTGGTGCACGGAGCAGTGCCGTGCAACAAATTTTTAAGCCGGTTCACGGACTCCCAGGCCGCCTGCAATTTCTGCGGTCTGGAGGAGTCCGTGTTACATGTTTTTATTGAGTGCACGAGGTTGCAGCCCCTGTTCCATTATTTGAAGGGGCTGCTCCTGAAATTCTGGCTGCACTTCAGTCCCACCCTCCTGATCTTTGGGCACCCTGTGCGGAGGGGAGCGGGGAGGTCCGAAGGCCTCCTCGTAGGACTGCTCCTGGGCACGGCCAAGGGTGCCATCAGCCGGTCCAGGCAGCGGGCGGTCGAGGGGGTCGTTCAACCTGACTGCCTGCCTCTCTTCCGCTCTTACATCCGGTCCAGGGTGTCCTTGGAGATGGAGCACGCGGTGTCCACCGGTACGCTCGGGCCTTCCGCGAGAGGTGGGCACCGGAGGGACTGGAGTGCATCATCACGCCCGGCAACCAAATTTTAATTTGATTTTACGTTTTAAAGTTTAATTTGTTTTAATTGCCGGTGCTTTTAGTGTCCCCTTCCCTTTTATAGGGGGCACCGGAGAAATTGTGATTTTAGTGAAAAAAAAACACACAAAAAAAAAAAAGGAAAAAAAGGGCCTTGTAAATGTCTGGTGTGTCACCCAGGTCGGGTGGCACAGTTTAATGTTTATGTTTTGCAGGTAGACTCTAAAAGAGTTTCATGCACAAGGAACCAATCGTGGAGCAGTGGAGGCGTGTCCTGCTCAGTTGGAGCTGTGAGCAGTGAGGAGAGCTGCTATCAACTTGAGCTCCTGCCTGGAGAGCCCTGAGACCAGCCCAGGAAGAGAAGGAAGGAAGGGGCTTCACCACCAACTTTCACCCAGAGGGAGAGGAGGAGAAAAGAAAACTTTGTACATCTTTTTACCATTCTGCAAAGAGTTGGAGAGAGAGGGAAAAACCAACAACAAACATCCAGTGTGGAAGGAGGGAGACTCTACATTTCTACAGGTGGGTGTGGGTGCATTTCCCAAACAGACTTTGTTGTATCGGTGGGGGGAGGAAAGAAGACCACTGAGGGCCGGAACATCGCGGGGGGTGTGTGTGTGTGTGGTAGTGTGTGTGGGGGCCTTGCTTACAACTAGGCCCCCCCCCCACAATTGAACCCCCCCCCCCAATTGCCTAGCCTGGGATAGCTGGAGCTACCAGGCTGAAGATTTTTCTTAATCACCTAATTAAACATCGTTGGGAGTGTGTGCCTGGTGGCTCTAGCTGCCCCAGGTGAAGACATCTTCTCCCCTCACCTGAAGACCAACCCAAAGACTGTGCTTGTGTGTTTTACCATCTGGGGATTGCACCCACCCACAGCTGCGAGGGGAGACCTGCCCTCGCAGTCCCCCCCCCCCCTTCCCACCCCCCTCTCTCCTCACCCCACTCTCTCCTTCTCTGTTACTCTGTTTCTCCCCTCTCTCTCTGAGACCCCTTTCTTCTAATTTAAAAAAAAAAGATAAAACAATTAAGACAACTGAGCAGAGGGAGCAAGGCCCCTCCCCAATTGCCAACTAGGGGAGAGGTGTGCCTCATTACGGGCTCCTCTGCTCAGTTAATATACAAGGCCAATAAAGACCATTAAGGCCTGTGACTTTGGGGTGGCTGTAGCCCTTAAAGGGACCCCGTGATGGCGACCCCATCCACGCCGGTGGCAGGGCCAGCGAAGACGTATGCGCAGGTGGCAACCGCTTCCACGGCACCTCCTGCGCACCCGCTGCCCTGCCACCTTTCAGATTAATTACAAAAAAACACGGGGTCAAGAGCTACACTCACCCCACAATGAGCATCGAGGAGTGCGTGCGGGCGATGGCTGGGGTAGTCGGCCCCTCGGCCATTGTCGCAGCCTCCAAGATGTCTGGGAAGGCCGTGTTCTTCCTGGGGTCGGAGCGGGCGGTGTCCCTGGCCCTTGAAAAGGGGCTCACGGTGGGCGGGACGTTCCTGCCGGTGGACCCTCTCGAGGCCACCGCGCAGAGGGTCATCATTTCAAACGTCCCGCCCTTTGTTCCCGCTGAGCTCCTCCTCCCTCACCTACAACAACTGGGGGAGGTGAGGTCGGGGATCAACCCCATACCGCTCGGCCTCAGGGAGAACAGCCTGCGCCACGTGTTCTCCTTCCGCCGCCAGCTCTTTGTCCGGCTGGCGCGGGAGGAGACGACGGAGGGAATTTTCAATGTGGTGCACGAGGGGACTGCCTACCGCGTTTTCTGGACGTTGGACGGCGTGCGGTGCCATGCCTGTAGGGAGGTGGGGCATGTTCGTAAGAACTGCCCCGCCTCCAAGGCCGCCAAACCACCGAAGGCAGCCAAGGCTGGCGCCGCCGCCACCCCTCCCCCTAGTTGCGTCCGCGTGCCGGGAGCCATAGGTGCGCGGGCATCGTCGGGGGCCTTTGTTTTCAGGGCCTCCGGCGGGGGGGAGGGAGAGCGTCCGATCGGAAGGAAGGCGCGGGGGAAGGCAAAACATCCAGAGGCGGGTCCCCTCGGTGCGCCAGACAATTTGTTTACCGCGCTCGGCCCAACCCAGTCACCGGCGAGCGCGGGGTGCCCTGAGCCCGTGCCCGAGCCCTTGAACAACACCGCAGAGGGGCCCGGGCGCGGGCAAGAAAAGGAAAAGGGGGGGGCGGAGCGGGAGGCCTCGGCAGACATGGAGGTCTCTCTGCCTCAGCGCACCTCCAGCAACAAAAGGAGGCGCCGCTCCGTTGAGGCGGAGGGGGAACAACATCCCTCCGCGGAGGAGTCGGTTCCCGCCGCGTGTCCCGCGTCCCACACCAGCGCCCCCAAGCTGCGCTGTAGGCGAGAGGAGTCTGTCCCCGGGGAGGGTGAGACAGTCGAGGCTGCTCAGCCTCTGCCTCCCGGGGATGGCGTGGAAGATCTGCTTGTCGCGGGGGGCGTGGGGACCACGGAGGAATGCATTGCCGCCGGGCCGGGCGTCCCGGGGACTGAGGCGGGCGGGGCCGAAAAGGCCGAACCTGAGCCCGCCCAGCTATTAATCAACTTCCCCCGCGAGTCGCTCGACCCGGCAGAAACACAAATTATTGATTTTAGTGAAACTGTAGATGCTGGGCCGGGGGGTGGCAGCGGGGAGGGGGAGGAACACCCACCCTCGCCTCTTGCTGTGGAGCTGGAGCACTTGGAGAGCCTGGGGATTTCCTATGGCCGGGTCTCTCCTTGTTCCCCGGTTCCTGGGGCGGAGGGGGAACCCCTTCCGCTGTCATTTCCCGACCCAGCACCATTTTTAAAAGAGCCCAGCGGGGACTCCTCTGCCGACGATCCTGGGGGTGGGATCGGGGCAGAGCCAGGGCCGGTTGGAGCGGCCGGTTCATTTGCCGTACCTTGTGCGGTCGATGGGCCGGCTGCTGGCGGCCACCTCCCGAAGGAGGACGGGGACTCGGTGGGGGACGCGGGTGAAGACCTAGAGACCACCGCCAGCGAGGCGGTGGATATGCTCGCGGCCGCTGCCGAGACCATCCTCATTCCTGCAAAGGAACTCCGGGACTTTTTGGCCCAGAGCCGGGGTCACTGCAACCATGCCCGACTGGCCCTGGAAAAATGGTCCGAGCCAGAGCTGATCAAGGGGTCCGTCCGCGCCGCCGTTAAAACCTTGGCCGCGGGCGGGCCCTTGACAAAGGAGCAACACCTTGAGCTGCGCGAGCTCGAGGGACTCCTTGCTGGGCTGCGGAGGGAGCGGAGTTCAACAAAAGACTCCACTCCCTCCCCCACAATAGGTTAAGGTAGAGGTTGCACTATGCTTTTGCCATGAAGATAACCATAGCCAGCCTCAACGTCAACGGCGGCAGAGGGGCACGCCGTAGATTTGACAATTTTTCGCTCCTGCGGGAGGGGAAATATGCGGTGTGCTTCCTGCAAGAAACCCACACCGTTCCGGGAGACAAGGCCACGTGGCTCCTGGAATGGCAAGGAGAGGTCCGCATGAGCCACCTCACCGCCATTTCTAGTGGGGTGGCCATCTTGCTGGGCCCGCATTTTCAGCCGGAGATCTTGGGGGTCGAGGAGCCCGTGCCAGGCCGCTTGCTGCACGTAACGGTTCGCCTGGGGGACGTGCCGCTCCATCTCGTGAACGTGTACGCCCCTCAGCCCGGCCCGCAGCAAACGCGCTTCTTTGAAGAGGTGTCCGCTCTTCTTGGCTCCGTCGACGTCGGCGACTGCATTGTCCTCGGGGGGGATTTTAACTGCACCCTCGAGGTGAGGGACCGCTCCGGTGCCCCGCAGTGCATGACGGCGATGGAGAAGTTGAGGGACCTGGTCGGGTCCTTCGACTTGGTGGACGTCTGGCGAAATCTCCACCCCGACTCCAGCGCCTTTACTTGGGTGAGGCCTGGAGTAGGATGGTCCAGAGTCGACCGCCTTTACGTGTCTCGGGCGTACGTTTCCTGCGTCCCGGCGGCCTCCATGTGGCCGGTGCCGTGTTCGGACCACCACCTGGTGTGGGCGGAGCTCGCTTCGCTCCGCGCGAGGACGGGGTCCGGGTACTGGCACTTTAACAACCGGCTGCTGGAGGACGTGCGGTTCCAGGACTCGTTCCGTCGATTCTGGTCCGACTGGAGAAGGAAGCAGGGGGGCTTCCCCTCCTTGAGGCTATGGTGGGACGTGGGCAAGGCTCACGTCCGCGTCTTCTGTCAAGAGTACGCGAGGGGGTCGACCAAGAGGCGGGCGGCCAGAGTCGGGCGCCTAGAAAAAGAGGTGCTCGACCTGGAAGCCCGTCTCGGTCAAGTCGTCCAGGACCCGGCCCTGCGGACGGTGTACGAAGCGAAGAAGGCCGCGCTGAAGGACCTGCAGCTCGTCGGGTCCCGAGGCGCGTTCGTGAGGTCGCGGATCCGGTTCCTGCGGGATCTGGACCGCGGCTCCCCCTTCTTCTACTCGCTGGAAAAAAGGCAGAGTGCCCGTAAGCAGCTCTTGACGCTGCTGGCCGACGACGGCTCTCTCGTCTCGGATCCGAGGGCGTCAACAACAGGGCCCGTGAATATTACGGGGCTCTGTTCTCTCCGGATCCGTCCAGCGAGGAAGCGCGCAGAGTTTTGTGGGAGGACCTGCTGCAGGTCAGCCCGGAGGGCGCCGAAAATCTGGAAGCTCCGCTAAGCCTGGCGGAGCTGACCGGTGCCCTCGACCGGCTCTCGAGGGGAAAATCCCTGGGGCTGGACGGGCTGACCGTGGAGTTCCACAGGGCATTCTGGGACGTCCTGGGGGGCGACTACGCGCGGGTCCTGGGGGAAAGTCTGGCGACCGGGGAGATGCCCCTCTCTTGGCGCAGGGCAGTCATCGTCCTGCTGCCTAAGAAGGGCGATCTCCGCCTCCTTAAGAACTGGCGCCCGGTCTCCCTCCTCAGCACGGACTACAAAATCTTCGCCAGGGCGATGTCTGCTCGCCTTGGTGCCGTGCTGGACCACATGATCCACCCCGACCAGTCCTACACGGTCCCGGGCCGGACAATCCACGATAACATCCATCTGGTCCGGGACCTCATCCATTGTTCCCAGGAGGCTGGTCTGTTGGTCGCCTTCCTATCCCTCGACCAAGAGAAGGCGTTCGACAGGGTGGATCACGACTATCTGCTCGGAACTCTGCGCGCTTTCGGGTTCGGGACGCATTTCGTCGCCCGGATCCGACTTTTGTACGCCGCCGCGGAGTGTCTGATTAAGGTTAACGGGTCCTTGACGGCGCCCCTTCGCTTTAGGAGAGGGGTGCGCCAGGGATGCCCCATGTCCGGCCAGTTATACGCCGTTTGCGTGGAGCCTTTCCTGCGCCTCTTGCGGACGAGGTTGACGGGACTGGCTCTGCAAGGGCCGGGCGTGGAGGTCGTCCTCTCGGCTTACGCCGATGACGTGCTCCTCGCGGTAGAGGATCCCGCTGACCTGCGGAGGATGCGTGAGTGCCAGGATATTTACTCGGCCTCGTCCTCCGCCAGGATCAACTGAGAGAAATGTTTCGGACTCCTGGTGGGTCAGTGGCGGGTGGACTCCCTGCCGGAGGAGCTCAGGCCTTTTGCCTGGAGCACGACCCATCTCCTCTATCTGGGAGTCTACCTTAGCCCCGACGAGGGAGCCTGGCCGGCGAACTGGCAGGAGCTGGAGGCCAAGGTCGCCGCTCGCCTAGGGCGCTGGACAGGACTGCTCCGAGTGCTGTCCTACAGGGGTCGAGCGCTAGTCATAAACCAGCTGGTGGCCGCAATGCTGTGGTACCGGCTGGTCACTTTGACCCCTCCCCCTGCGTTTGTCGCCAAGATACAGAAGAAGCTGGTGGACTTCTTCTGGAACAACAGGAAGCACTGGGTCTCTGCCGCGGTCTTGAGTCTCCCGCTTGAGGAGGGCGGTCAGTCGTTGGTGTGCGTCAGCGCCCAGCTCGCGACTTTCCGTCTTCAGACCCTGCAGAGATACCTTTACGTCGAGCTCCCTCCTAGGTGGTGTGCTCTGGCGAGGTATTTCTTCCGCCAGCAGTGCGACCTCAATTATGACACGCAGCTCCTGTTTGTGAACTTGGGGGGTGCCAGGACCGCCCTCCGGGAGCTGCCTGTCTTTTACAGGGAACTCATCAGGGTCTGGAACAAAGTCTCCACCAAGCGCAGCTCTCCGCCGGCTGGAGTGGCGGCCGTCCTGCAGGAGCCGCTGCTCGGGAATCCGTACCTCCACGGCCGAGGTTTCATGTGGCGGTCGGAAGAGAGGGCTGTGGCTGGTGAGGTGACCAGGGTCAGGGACCTGCTCGATGGCGGAGGAGCGGGCTGGATGGCGCCAGACACGCTGGCGCGGCGCCTAAACTCTGCCAACGTCCGCCACGCGGCCGATGACATCGAGTCGCTAAAAACAGCTCTGGGCCCTGACTCCGTTAGGTGCATCGAGGAGGCTCAAGCACATGGGGAGATCCCGTCCGAACTGACCCCCGTCCGGACGGAATTCCTCATCGGCGCCAAACCCCGGAACCTCCCTCGGGGGCCGGCGCCTCACAACTTGAGCCGCCTCGGGGAAATCCCCTCCGTGCCTTTCAGTTCCGCGCGGAGGGGTTTCCTGTACGGGCTGCTCCTGCACACCCTCAACTTTGCCATCCTCGCCGGCCGTCCGGACACGCCATGGCGTACCATCTTGCCGTCCGGAGGAGGCGGGGGTCCCCGATGGAGGGCACTCTACGCAGGGGTCCTCCCACTATTCATCGGGGACTTGGCCTGGAGGGTGGTGCACGGAGCAGTGCCGTGCAACAAATTTTTAAGCCGGTTCACGGACTCCCAGGCCGCCTGCAATTTCTGCGGTCTGGAGGAGTCCGTGTTCCATGTTTTTATTGAGTGCACGAGGTTGCAGCCCCTGTTCCATTATTTGAAGGGGCTGCTCCTGAAATTCTGGCTGCACTTCAGTCCCACTCTCCTGATCTTTGGGCACCCTGTGCGGAGGGGAGCGGGTAGGTCCGAGGGCCTCCTCGTAGGACTGCTCCTGGGCACGGCCAAGGGTGCCATCAGCCGGTCCAGGCAGCGGGCGGTCGAGGGGGTCGTTCAACCTGACTGCCTGCCTCTCTTCCGCTCTTACCTCCGGTCCAGGGTGTCCTTGGAGATGGAGCACGCGGTGTCCACCGGTACGCTCGCGGCCTTCCGCGAGAGGTGGGCACCGGAGGGACTGGAGTGCATCATCACGCCCGGCAACCAAATTTTAATTTGATTTTACGTTTTTTAAGTTTAATTTGTTTTAATTGCCGGTGCTTTTAGTGTCCCCCTTCCCTTTTATAGGGGGCACTGGGGAAAATTGTGATTTTAGTGCCCAAAAAAAAAACCAAAAAAAGAAAAACACAAAAAAAAACAAAAAAAAGGGGAAAAAAAAAAAGGGCCTTGTAAATGTCTGGAGTGTCACCCAGGTCGGGTGGCACCGTTTAATGTTTTATGTTTTGCAGGTGAACTCCAAAAAGAGTTTCATGCACAAGGAACCAATCGTGGAGCAGTGGAGGCGTGTCCTGCTCAGTTGGAGCTGTGAGCAATGAGGAGAGCTGCTATCAACTTGAGCTCCTGCCTGGAGAGCCCTGAGACCAGCCCAGGAAGAGAAGGAAGGAAGGGGCTTCACCACCAACTTTCATCCAGAGGGAGAGGAGGAGAACAGAAAACTTTGAACAACTTTACCATTTCTGCAAGGAGTTGGAGAGAGGGGGAAAAGACCAACAACAACAACAACATCCAGTGTGGAAGGAGGGGGACTCTACAATTCTACAGGTGGGTGTTGGTGCATTTCCCAAACAGACTTTGTTGTATCGGTGGGGGGAGGAAAGAAGACCACTGAGGGCCGGAACATCGCGGGGGGTGTGTGTGTGTGTGGTAGTGTGTGTGGGGGCCTTGCTTACAACTAGGCCCCCCCCACAATTGGAACCCCCCCCACCCCCCACATTTGCCTAGCCTGGGATAGCTGGAGCTACCAGGCTGAAGATTTTTTAATCACCCAATTAACATTGTTAGGAGTGTGTGACTGGTGGCTCTAGCTGCCCCAGGTGAAGACGTCTTCTCCCCCCACCTGAAGACCCACCCCAAGGACTGTGTTTTTTGTGTTTTGCCATCTGGGGAGTGCACCCACCCACAGCTGCGAGGGGAGACCTGCCCTCGCAGTTCCCCCCCCCCCCCTTCCCACCCCCCTCTCTCTTTCTCTGTTACTCTGTTTCTCCCCTCTCTCTCTGAGGCCCCTTCCTCCTAATTAAAAAAAAAAAGATAAAACAATTAAGACAACTGAGCAGAGGGAGCAAGGCCCCTCCCCAATTGCCAACTAGGGGAGAGGTGTGCCTCATTAAGAACTCCTCTGCTCGGTCAAATCAAACGAGGCCAATCAAGACCATTAAGGCCTGTGACTTTGGGGTGGGTGTAGCCCTTAAAGGGACCCCGTGATGGCGACCCCATCCACGCCGGTGGCGGGGCCAGCGAGGACATATGCGCAGGCGGTGTCCACATCCACGGCACCTCCTGCGCCACCCGCTGCCCTGCCACCTTTTACACTTATTACTAAAAAACATGGGGTCAAGAGCTACACTCACCCCACAATGACCATCGAGGAGTGCGTGCGGGCGATGGCTGGGGTAGTCGGCCCCTCGGCCATTGTCGCAGCCTCCAAGATGTCTGGGAAGGCCGTGTTCTTCCTGGGGTCGGAGCGGGCGGTGTCCCTGGCCCTTGAAAAGGGGCTCACGGTGGGCGGGACGTTCCTGCCGGTGGACCCTCTCGAGGCCACCGCGCAGAGGGTCATCGTGTCAAACGTCCCGCCCTTTGTTTCCGCTGAGCTCCTCCTCCCTCACCTACACCAACTGGGGGAGGTAAGGTCGGGGATCAACCCCATATCGCTCGGCCTCAGGGAGAACAGCCTGCGCCACGTGTTCTCCTTCCGCCGCCAGCTCTTTGTCCGGCTGGCGCGGGAGGACATGACGGAAGGGCACTTTAATGTGGTGCACGAGGGGACTGCCTACCGCGTCTTCTGGACGTCGGACGGCGTGCGGTGCCATGCCTGTAGGGAGGTGGGGCACGTTCGTAAGAACTGCCCCGCCTCCAAGGCCGCCAAACCACCGAAGGCGGCCAAGGCTGGCGCTGCCGCCACCCCTCCCCCTAGTTGCGTCCGCGTGCCGGGAGCCATGGGTGCGCGGGCATCGTCGGGGGCCTTTGTTTTCACGGCCTCCGGCGGGGGGGAGGGAGAGCGTCCGATCGAAAAGAAGGCGCGGAAGAAGACGAGACATCTAGAGGCGGGTCCCCTCAGTGCGCCGGAAAGTTTGACCACCGCGCTCAGCCCAACCCAGTCACCGGTGAGCGCGGGGTGCCCTGAGCCCGTGCCCGAGCCCTTGACCAATACCGCAGAGGGGCTCGGGCGAGGGCAAGATAAGGAAAAGGGGGGGGGCGGAGCGGGAGGCCTCGGCAGACATGGAGGTCCCCCTGCCTCCGCGCACCCCCAGGAACAAAAGGAGGCACCGCCCCAATGAGGCGGAGGGGGAACAACGTCCCTCCGCGGAGGAGGCGGTGCCCGCCGCGTGTCCCGCGTCCCCCACCAGCGCCCCCAAATTGCGCTGTAGGCGCGAGGAATCTGTCCCCGGGGAGGGTGAGGCAGTCGAGGCTGCCCAGCCGCTGCCTCCTGGGGAGGGCGTGGCAGATCTGCCTGTCGTGGGGGGCGTGGGGCCAGCGGAAGAATGCGTAGCCGCCGGGTCGAGCGTCCCGGGGACTGAGGCGGGCGGGGCTGAAAAGGCTGAACCTGAGCCCGCCCAGCCAATACCCAACTTCCCCCGGGATTTGCTCGACTCTGAAAATGCCAATTTTATGGAATCCGTTCACGCTGGGCTGGGGGGTGGCGGCGGGGAGGGAGAAGAACAACAACCCTCGCCCCCTACTGTGGAGCTGGGGTAATTGGAGGACCTGGAACATTACTTTGACCAGGTCTCTCCCTGTTCCCCGGTTCCTGGGGCGGAGGGGGAACCCCTTCCGCTGTCGCTTCCCGACCCAGCACCAATTTTAAAAGAGCCCAGTGGGGACTCCTCTGCCGACGATCCTGGGGGTGGGATCGGGGCAGAGCCAGGGCCAAATGGAGCGGCCGGGCCGTTTGCCGTACCTCGTGCGGTCGACGGGCCGGCTGCTAGCGGCGACCTCCCGGAGGGGGACGGGGACTCGGAGGAGGACGCGGGTGAAGATCTCGAATCCATCGCCAGTGAGGCGGTGGATCTGCTCGCGGCCGCCACTGAGACCCTCCTCATTCCCGCAGAGGAACTCCGGGACCTTTTGGTCCAGTGCCGGGGTCGCCGCGACCAAGCCCGTCTGGCCCTGGAAAGATGGTCCGAGCCGCCGCTAAAACCATGGCCGCGGGCGGGCCCTTATCAAAGGCTCAAGGCCTTGAGCTGCGCCGGCTCAAAAAGTTCCTCGCTGGGCTGCTGATGGAGTGGAGGTCAACAAACGACTCCACTCCCTCCCCCACAATAGGCTAAGGAAGAGGTTGCACTATGCTTTTGCCATGAAGATAACCATAGCCAGCCTCAACATCAACGGCGGCAGAGGGGCACGCCGTAGATTTGACAATTTTTCGCTCCTGCGGGAGGGGAAATATGCGGTGTGCTTCCTGCAAGAAACCCACACCGTTCCGGGAGACGAAGCCACGTGGCTCCTGGAATGGCAAGGAGAGGTCCGCATGAGCCACCTCACCGCCATTTCTAGTGGGGTGGCCATCTTGCTGGGCCCGCATTTTCAGCCGGAGATCTTGGGGGTCGAGGAGCCAGTGCCAGGCCGCTTGCTGCACGTAACGGTTCGCCTGGGGGACGTGCCGCTCCATCTCGTGAACGTGTACGCCCCTCAGCCCGGCCCGCAGCAAACGCGCTTCTTTGAAGAGGTGTCCGCTCTTCTTGGCTCCGTCGACGTCGGCGACTGCATTGTCCTCGGGGGGGATTTTAACTGCACCCTCGAGGCGAGGGACCGCTCCGGTGCCCCGCAGTGCATGACGGCGATGGAGAAGTTGAGGGACCTGGTCGGGTCCTTCGACTTGGTGGACGTCTGGCGAAATCTCCACCCCGACTCCAGCGCCTTTACTTGGGTGAGGCCTGGAGTTGGATGGTCTAGAGTCGACCGCCTTTACGTGTCTCGGGCGTACATTTCCTGCGTCCCGGCGGCCTCCATGCGGCCGGTGCCGTGTTCGGACCACCACCTGGTGTGGGCGGAGCTCGCTTCGCTCCGCGCGAGGACGGGGTCCGCGTACTGGCACTTTAACAACCGGCTGCTGGAGGACGTGCGGTTCCAGGACTCGTTCCGTCGATTCTGGTCCAACTGGAGAAGGAAGCAGGGGGGCTTCCCCTCCTTGAGGCTATGGTGGGATGTGGGCAAGGCTCACGTCCGCGTCTTCTGTCAAGAGTACGCGAGGGGGTCGACCAAGAGGCGGGCGGCCAGAGTCGGGCGTTTGAAAAAGAGGTGCTCGACCTGGAAGCCCGTCTCGGTCAAGTCGTCCAGGACCCGGCCCTGCGGACGGTGTACGAAGCGAAGAAGGCCGCGCTGAAGGACCTGCAGCTCGTCGGGTCCCGAGGCGCGTTCGTGAGGTCGCGGATCCGGTTCCTGCGGGATCTGGACCGCGGCTCCCCCTTCTTCTACTCGCTGGAAAAAAGGCAGAGTGTCCGTAAGCAGCTCTTGATGCTGCTGGCCGACGACGGCTCTCTCGTCTCGGATCCGGAGGGCGTCAACAACAGGGCCCGTGAATATTACGGGGCTCTGTTCTCTCCGGATCCGTCCAGCGAGGAAGCGCGTAGAGTTTTGTGGGAGGACCTGCCGAAGGTCAGCCCGGAGGGCGCCGAAAATCTGGAAGCTCCGCTAAGCCTGGCGGAGCTGACCGGTGCCCTCGACCGGCTCTCGAGGGGAAAATCCCCTGGGGCTGGACGGGCTGACCGTGGAGTTCCACAGGGCGTTCTGGGACGTCCTGGGGGGCGACTACGCACGGGTCCTGGGGGAAAGTCTGGCGACCGGGGAGATGCCCCTCTCTTGGCGCAGGGCAGTCATCGTCCTGCTGCCTAAGAAGGGCGATCTCCGCCTCCTTAAGAACTGGCGCCCGGTCTCCCTCCTCAGCACGGACTACAAAATCTTCGCCAGGGCGATGTCTGCTCGCCTTGGTGCCGTGCTGGACCACATGATCCACCCCGACCAGTCCTACACGGTCCCGGGCCGGACAATCCACGATAACATCCATCTGGTCCGGGACCTCATCCATTGTTCCCAGGAAGCTGGTCTGTCGGTCGCCTTCCTATCCCTCGACCAAGAGAAGGCGTTCGACAGGGTGGATCACGACTATCTGCTCGGAACTCTGCGCGCTTTCGGGTTCGGGACGCATTTCGTCGCCCGGATCCGACTTTTGTACGCCGCCGCGGAGTGTCTGATTAAGGTTAACGGGTCCTTGACGGCGCCCCTTCGCTTTAGGAGAGGGGTGCGCCAGGGATGCCCCATGTCCGGCCAGTTATACGCCGTTTGCGTGGAGCCTTTCCTGCGCCTCTTGCGGACGAGGTTGACGGGACTGGCTCTGCAAGGGCCGGGCGTGGAGGTCGTCCTCTCGGCTTACGCCGATGACGTGCTCCTCGCGGTAGAGGATCCCGCTGACCTGCGGAGGATGCGTGAGTGCCAGGAGATTTACTCGGCCGCGTCCTCCGCCAGGATCAACTGGGAGAAATGTTCCGGACTCCTGGTGGGTCAGTGGCGGGTGGACTCCCTGCCGGAGGAGCTCAGGCCTTTTGCCTGGAGCACGACCCATCTCCTCTATCTGGGAATCTACCTTAGCCCCGACGAGGGAGCCTGGCCGGCGAACTGGCAGGAGCTGGAGGCCAAGGTCGCCGCTCGCCTAGGGCGCTGGACAGGACTGCTCCGAGTGCTGTCCTACAGGGGTCGAGCGCTAGTCATAAACCAGCTGGTGGCCGCAATGCTGTGGTACCGGCTGGTCACTTTGACCCCTCCCCCTGCGTTTGTCGCCAAGATACAGAAGAAGCTGGTGGACTTCTTCTGGAACAACAGGAAGCACTGGGTCTCTGCTGCGGTCTTGAGTCTCCCGCTTGAGGAGGGCGGTCAGTCGTTGGTGTGCGTCAGCGCCCAGCTCGCGACTTTCCGTCTTCAGACCCTGCAGAGATACCTTTACGTCGAGCCCCCTCCTAGGTGGTGTGCTCTGGCGAGGTATTTCTTCCGCCAGCAGCGCGACCTCAATTATGACACGCAGCTCCTGTTTGTGAACTTGGGGGGTGCCAGGACCGCCCTCCGGGAGCTGCCTGTCTTTTACAGGGAACTCATCAGGGTCTGGAACAAAGTCTCCACCAAGCGCAGCTCTCCGCCGGCTGGAGTGGCGGCCGTCCTGCAGGAACCGCTGCTCGGGAATCCGTACCTCCACGGCCGAGGATTCATGTGGCGGTCGGAAGAGAGGGCTGTGGCTGGTGAGGTGACCAGGGTCAGGGACCTGCTCGATGGCGGAGGAGCGGGCTGGATGGCGCCAGACACGCTGGCGCGGCGCCTAAACTCTGCCAACGTCCGCCACGCGGCCGATGCCATCGAGTCGCTAAAAACAGCTCTGGGCCCTGACTCCGTTAGGTGCATCGAGGAGGCTCAAGCACGTGGGGAGATCCCGTCCGAACTGACCCCCGTCCGGACGGAATTCCTCATTGGCGCCAAACCCCGGAACCTCCCTCGGGGGCCGGCGCCTCACAACTTGAGCCGCCTCGGGGAAATCCCCTCCGTGCCTTTCAGTTCCGCGCGGAGGGGTTTCCTGTACGGGCTGCTCCTGTACACCCTCAACTTTGCCATCCTCGCCGGCCGCCCGGACACGCCATGGCGTACCATCTTGCCGTCCGGAGGAGGCGGGGGTCCCCGATGGAGGGCACTCTACGCAGGGGTCCTCCCACTATTCATCGGGGACTTGGCCTGGAGGGTGGTGCACGGAGCAGTGCCGTGCAACAAATTTTTAAGCCGGTTCACGGACTCCCAGGCCGCCTGCAATTTCTGCGGTCTGGAGGAGTCCGTGTTCCATGTTTTTATTGAGTGCACAAGGTTGCAGCTCCTGTTCCATTATTTGAAGGGGCTGCTCCTGAAATTCTGGCTGCACTTCAGTCCCACTCTCCTGATCTTTGGGCACCCTGTGCGGAGGGGAGCGGGTAAGTCCGAGGGCCTCCTCGTAGGACTGCTCCTGGGCACGGCCAAGGGTGCCATCAGCCGGTCCAGGCAGCGGGCGGTCGAGGGGGTCGTTCAACCTGACTGCCTGCCTCTCTTCCGCTCTTACATCCGGTCCAGGGTGTCCTTGGAGATGGAGCACGCGGTGTCCACCGGTACGCTCGCGGCCTTCCGCGAGAGGTGGGCACCGGAGGGACTGGAGTGCATCATCACGCCCGGCAACCAAATTTTAATTTGATTTTACGTTTTAAAGTTTAATTTGTTTTTCATTGCCGGTGCTTTTAGTGTCCCCCTCCCCTTTTATAGGGGGCACTGGAAAAATTTGATTTTAGCGCCCCAAAAAAAAAACCAAAAAAAAAAATAAATTTAAAAAAAAAAGGGGGCCTTGAAAATGTCTGGTGTGTCACCCAGGTCGGGTGGCATGGTTTTAATGTTTATGTTTTTGCAGGTAAACTCAAAAGAGTTTCATGCACAAGGAACCAATCGTGGAGCAGTGGAGGCGTGTCCTGCTCAGTTGGAGCTGTGAGCAGTGAGGAGAGCTGCTATCAACTTGAGCTCCTGCCTGGAGAGCCCTGAGACCAGCCCAGGAAGAGAAGGAAGGAAGGGGCTTCACCACCAACTTTCATCCAGAGGGAGAGGAGGAGAACAGAAAACTTTAAACAACTTTTACCATTCTGCAAAGAGTTGGAGAGAGGGGGAAAAGACCAACAACAACAACAAACATCCAGTGTGGAAGGAGGGGGGTTTCTACAATTCTGCAGGTGGGTGTTGGTGCATTTCCCAAACAGACTTTGTTGTATCGGAGGAAAGAAGACCACTGAGGGCCGGAACATCGCGGGGGGTGTGTGTGTGTGTGGTAGTGTGTGTGGGGGCCTTGCTTACAACTAGGCCCCCCCCACAATTGGAACCCCCCCCCCCCCAATTGCCTAGCCTGGGATAGCCGGAGCTACCAGGCTCAAGAATTTCTCCTAATCACCTAATTAAACATCGTTGGGAGTGTGTGCCTGGTTGGCTCTAGCTGCCCCAGGTGAAGAGATCTTCTCCCCTCACCTGAAGACCATCCCAAAGACTGTGTTTGTGTTTTTGCCATCTGGGGATTGCACCCACCCACAGCTGCGAGGGGAGACCTGACCTCGCAGTCCCCCCGCCTTCCCACCCCCCTCTCTCTTTCTCTGTTACTCTGTTTCTCCCCTCTCTCTCTGAGGCCCCTTTCTCCTAATTTTTAAAAAAGATAAAACAATTAAGACAACTGAGCAGAGGGAGCAAGGCCCCTCCCCAGTTGCCAACTAGGGGAGAGGTGTGCCTCATTAAGAGCTCCTCTGCTCGGTCAAATCAAACGAGGCCAATCAAGACCATTAAGGCCTGTGACTTTGGGGTGGGTGTAGCCCTTAAAGGGACCCCGTGATGGCGACCCCATCCACGCCGGTGGCGGGGCCAGCGAGGACATATGCGCAGGCGGTGTCCACATCCACGGCACCTCCTGCGCCACCCGCTGCCCTGCCACCTTTTACACTTATTACTAAAAAACACGGGGTCAAGAGTTACACTCACCCCACAATGACCATCGAGGAGTGCGTGCGGGCGATGGCTGGGGTAGTCGGCCCCTCGGCCATTGTCGCAGCCTCCAAGATGTCTGGGAAGGCCGTGTTCTTCCTGGGGTCGGAGCGGGCGGTGTCCCTGGCCCTCGAAAAGGGGCTCACGGTGGGCGGGACGTTCCTGCCGGTGGACCTTCTCGAGGCCACCGCGCAGAGGGTCATCATATCGAACGTCCCGCCCTTTGTTCCCGCTGAGCTCCTCCTCCCTCACCTACACCAACTGGGGGAGGTAAGGTCGGGGATCAACCCCATACCGCTCGGCCTCAGGGAGAGCAGCCTGCGCCACGTGTTCTCCTTCCGCCGCCAGCTCTTTGTCCGGCTGGCGCGGGAGGAGACGACGGAGGGGAACTTTAATGTGGTGCACGAGGGGACTGCCTACCGCGTCTTTTGGACGTCGGACGGCGTGCGGTGCCATGCCTGCAGGGAGGTGGGGCACGTTCGCAAGAACTGCCCCGCCTCCAAGGCCGCCAAACCACCGAAGGCGGCCAAGGCTGGCGCCCGCCGCCACCCCTCCCCCTAGTTGCATCCGCGTGCCGGGAGCCGTAGGTGTGCGGGCATCGTCGGAGGCCTTTGTTTTCGGGGCCTCCGGCTGGGGGGAGGGAGAGCGTCCGAACGGAAAGAAGGCGCGGAACAAGAAGAAACATCTAGAGGCGGGTCCCCTCAGTGCGCCAGAAAGATTGACCACCGCGCTCGGCCCAACCCAGCCACCGGCGAGCGCGGGGTGCCCTGAGCCCGTGCCCGAGCCCTTGACCAATACCGCAGAGGGGCCCGGGCGCGGGCAAGAAAAGAAAAAGGGGGGCGCGGAGCGGGAGGCCTCGGCAGACATGGAGGTCTCCCCGCCTCAGCGCACCTCCAGCAACAAAAGGAGGCGCCGCTCCGTTGAGGCGGAGGGGGAACAACATCCCTCTGCAGAGGAGTCAGTGCCCGCCGCGTAACCCGCGTCCCCCACCAGCGCCCCCAAGCAGCGCCGTAGGCGGGAAGAGTCTGTCCCCGGGGAGGGTGAGACAGTTGAGGCTGCCCAGCCTCAGCCTCCCGGGGATGGCGTGGAAGATCTGCCTGTCGTGGGGGGCGTGGGGACCGCGGAGGAATGCGTAGCCGCCGGGCCGGGCGTCCCGAGGACTGAGGCGGGCGGGGCCGAAAAGGCCGAACCTGAGCCCGCCCAGCCAATACCCAACTTCCCCCGGGAGTCGCTCGACCCGGCAGAAATACAAACTATTAAGAAATTTAATGACACTGTAGATGCTGGGCCGGGGGGTGGCAGCGGGGAGGGGGAGGAACACCCACCCTCGCCCCTTACTTTGGAGCTGGTGCACTTGGGGAGCCTGGGGATTTCCTATGGCCGGGTCTCTCCTTGTTCCCCGGTTCCTGGGGCGGAGGGGGAACCCCTTCCGCTGTCATTTCCCGACCCAGCACCATTTTTAAAAGAGCCCAGTGGGGACTCCTCTGCCGACGATCCTGGGGGTGGGATCGGGGCAGAGCCAGGGCCGGTTGGAGCGGCCGGTTCATTTGCCGTACCTTGTGCGGTCGATGGGCCGGCTGCTGGCGGCCACCTCCCGGAGGAGGACGGGGACTCGGTGGGGGACGCGGGTGAAGACCTAGAGACCACCGCCAGCGAGGCGGTGGATCTGCTCGCGGCTGCCGCCGAGACCATCCTCATTCCTGCAAAGGAACTCCGGGACTTTTTGGCCCAGAGCCGGGGTCGCTGCGACCAAGCCCGACTGGCCCTGGAAAAATGGTCCGAGCCAGAGCTGATCAAGGGGTCCGTCCGCGCCGCCGTCAAAACCTTGGCCGCGGGCGGGCCCTTGACAAAGGCGCAACACCTTGAGCTGCGCGAGCTCGAGGGACTCCTTGCTGGGCTGCGGAGGGAGCGGAGTTCAACAAAAGACTCCGCTCCCTCCCCCACAATAGGTTAAGGTAGAGGTTGCACTATGCTTTTGCCATGAAGATAACCATAGCCAGCCTCAACATCAACGGCGGCAGAGGGGCACGCCGTAGATTTGACAATTTTTCGCTCCTGCGGGAGGGGAAATATGCGGTGTGCTTCCTGCAAGAAACCCACACCGTTCCGGGAGACGAAGCCACGTGGCTCCTGGAATGGCAAGAAGAGGTCCGCATGAGCCACCTCACCGCCATTTCTAGTGGGGTGACCATCTTGCTGGGCCCGCATTTTCAGCCGGAGATCTTGGGGGTCGAGGAGCCCTTGCCAGGCCGCTTGCTGCACGTAACGGTTCGCCTGGGGGACGTGCCGCTCCATCTCGTGAACGTGTACGCCCCTCAGCCCGGCCCGCAGCAAACGCGCTTCTTTGAAGAGGTGTCCGCTCTTCTTGGCTCCGTCGACGTCGGCGACTGCATTGTCCTCGGGGGGGATTTTAACTGCACCCTCGAGGCGAGGGAACGCTCCGGTGCCCCGCAGTGCATGACGGCGATGGAGAAGTTGAGGGACCTGGTCGGGTCCTTCGACTTGGTGGACGTCTGGCGAAATCTCCACCCCGACTCCAGCGCCTTTACTTGGGTGAGGCCTGGAGTTGGATGGTCTAGAGTCGACCGCCTTTACGTGTCTCGGGCGTACGTTTCCTGCGTCCCGGTGGCCTCCATGCGGCCGGTGCCGTGTTCGGACCACCACCTGGTGTGGGCGGAGCTCGCTTCGCTCCGCGCGAGGACGGGGTCCGCATACTGGCACTTTAACAACCGGCTGCTGGAGGACGTGCGGTTCCAGGACTCGTTCCGTCGATTCTGGTCCGACTGGAGAAGGAAGCAGGGGGGCTTCCCCTCCTTGAGGCTATGGTGGGACGTGGGCAAGGCTCACGTCCGCGTCTTCTGTCAAGAGTACGCGAGGGGGTCGACCAAGAGGCGGGCGGCCAGAGTCGGGCGCCTAGAAAAAGAGGTGCTCGACCTGGAAGCCCGTCTCGGTCAAGTCGTCCAGGACCCAGCCCTGCGGACGGTGTACGAAGCGAAGAAGGCCGCGCTGAAGGACCTGCAGCTCGTCGGGTCCCGAGGAGCGTTCGTGAGGTCACGGATCCGGTTCCTGCGGGATCTGGACTGCGGCTCCCCCTTCTTCTACTCGCTGGAAAAAAGGCAGAGTGTCCGTAAGCAGCTCTTGACGCTGCTGGCCGACGACGGCTCTCTCGTCTCGGATCCGGAGGGCGTCAACAACAGGGCCCGTGAATATTACGGGGCTCTGTTCTCTCCGGATCCGTCCAGCGAGGAAGCGCGTAGAGTTTTGTGGGAGGACCTGCCGAAGGTCAGCCCGGAGGGCGCCGAAAATCTGGAAGCTCCGCTAAGCCTGGCGGAGCTGACCGGTGCCCTCGACCGGCTCTCGAGGGGAAAATCCCCGGGGCTGGACGGGCTGACCGTGGAGTTCCACAGGGCGTTCTGGGACGTCCTGGGGGGCGACTACGCGCGGGTCCTGGGGGAAAGTCTGGCGACCGGGGAGATGCCCCTCTCTTGGCGCAGGGCAGTCATCGTCCTGCTGCCTAAGAAGGGCGATCTCCGCATCCTTAAGAACTGGCGCCCGGTCTCCCTCCTCAGCACGGACTACAAAATCTTCGCCAGGGCGATGTCTGCTCGCCTTGGTGCCGTGCTGGACCACATGATCCACCCCGACCAGTCCTACACGGTCCCGGGCCGGACAATCCACGATAACATCCATCTGGTCCGGGACCTCATCCATTGTTCCCAGGAGGCTGGTCTGTCGGTCGCCTTCCTATCCCTCGACCAAGAGAAGGCATTCGACAGGGTGGATCACGACTATCTGCTCGGAACTCTGCGCGCTTTTGGGTTCGGGACGCATTTCGTCGCCCGGATCCGACTTTTGTACGCCACCGCGGAGTGTCTGATTAAGGTTAACGGGTCCTTGACGGCGCCCCTTCGCTTTAGGAGAGGGGTGCGCCAGGGATGCCCCATGTCCGGCCAGTTTTACGCCGTTTGCGTGGAGCCTTTCCTGCGCCTCTTGAGGACGAGGTTGACGGGACTGGCTCTGCAAGGGCCGGGCGTGGAGGTCGTCCTCTCGGCTTACGCCGATGACGTGCTCCTCGCGGTAGAGGATCCCGCTGACCTGCGGAGGATGCGTGAGTGCCAGGAGATTTACTCGGCCGCGTCCTCCGCCAGGATCAACTGGGAGAAATGTTCTGGACTCCTGGTGGGTCAGTGGCGGGTGGACTCCCTGCCGGAGGAGCTCAGGCCTTTTGCCTGGAGCACGACCCATCTCCTCTATCTGGGAGTCTACCTTAGCCCCGACGAGGGAGCCTAGCCGGCGAACTGGCAGGAGCTGGAGGCCAAGGTCGCCGCTCGCCTAGGGCGCTGGACAGGACTGCTCCGAGTGCTGTCCTACAGGGGTCGAGCGCTAGTCATAAACCAGCTGGTGGCCGCAATGCTGTGGTACCGGCTGGTCACTTTGACCCCTCCCCCTGCGTTTGTCGCCAAGATACAGAAGAAGCTGGTGGACTTCTTCTGGAACAACAGGAAGCACTGGGTCTCTGCCGCGGTCTTGAGTCTCCCGCTTGAGGAGGGCGGTCAGTCGTTGGTGTGCGTCAGCGCCCAGCTCGCGACTTTCCGTCTTCAGACCCTGCAGAGATACCTTTACGTCGAGCCCCCTCCTAGGTGGTGTGCTCTGGCGAGACATTTCTTCCGCCAGCAGCGCGACCTCAATTATGACACGCAGCTCCTGTTTGTGAACTTGGGGGGTGCCAGGACCGCCCTCCGGGAGCTGCCTGTCTTTTACAGGGAACTCATCAGGGTCTGGAACAAAGTCTCCACCAAGCGCAGCTCTCCGCCGGCTGGAGTGGCGGCCGTCCTGCAGGAGCCGCTGCTCGGGAATCCGTACCTCCACGGCCGAGGTTTCATGTGGCGGTCGGAAGAGAGGGCTGTGGCTGGTGAGGTGACCAGGGTCAGGGACCTTCTCGAAGGCGGAGGAGCGGGCTGGATGGCGCCAGACACGCTGGCGCGGCGCCTAAACTCTGCCAACGTCCGCCACGCGGCCGATGCCATCGAGTCGCTAAAAACAGCTCTGGGCCCTGACTCCGTTAGGTGCATCGAGGCGGCTCAAGCACGTGGGGAGATCCCGTCCGAACTGACCCCCGTCCGGAC
The DNA here is from genome assembly GCF_044704955.1 of Pristiophorus japonicus. Lineage (NCBI taxonomy): Eukaryota > Metazoa > Chordata > Chondrichthyes > Pristiophoridae > Pristiophorus > Pristiophorus japonicus. The sequence continues at coordinate 115,656,911 of NC_091978.1, read as the reverse complement.
GGAATTCCTCATCGGCGCCAAACCCCGGAACCTCCCTCGGGGGCCGGCGCCTCACAACTTGAGCCGCCTCGGGGAAATCCCCTCCGTGCCTTTCAGTTCCGCGCGGAGGGGTTTCCTGTACGGGCTGCTCCTGCACACCCTCAACTTTGCCATCCTCGCCGGCCGTCCGGACACGCCATGGCGTACCATCTTGCCGTCCGGAGGAGGTGGGGGTCCCCGATGGAGGGCACTCTACGCAGGGGTCCTCCCACTATTCATCGGGGACTTGGCCTGGAGGGTGGTGCACGGAGCAGTGCCGTGCAACAAATTTTTAAGCCAGTTCACGGACTCCCAGGCCGCCTGCAATTTCTGCGGTCTGGAGGAGTCCGTGTTCCATGTTTTTATTGAGTGCACGAGGTTGCAGCCCCTGTTCCATTATTTGAAGGGGCTGCTCCTGAAATTCTGGCTGCACTTCAGTCCCACTCTCCTGATCTTTGGGCACCCTGTGCGGAGGGGAGCGGGTAGGTCCGAATGCCTCCTCGTAGGACTGCTCCTGGGCACGGCCAAGGGTGCCATCAGCCGGTCCAGGCAGCGGGCGGTCGAGGGGGTCGTTCAACCTGACTGCCTGCCTCTCTTCCGCTCTTACATCCGGTCCAGGGTGTCCTTGGAGATGGAGCACGCGGTGTCCACCGGTACGCTCGCGGCCTTCCGTGAGAGGTGGGCACCGGAGGGACTGGAGTGCATCATCACGCCCGGCAACCAAATTTTAATTTGATTTTACGTTTTTAAGTTTAATTTGTTTTAATTGCCGGTGCTTTTAGTGTCCCCCTTCCCTTTTATAGGGGGCACTGGGGAAAATTGTGATTTTAGTGCCCAAAAAAAAAAACCAAAAAAAGAAAAACACAAAAAAAAAAGGGGGGAAAATAAAAAAGGGCCTTGTAAATGTCTGGAGTGTCACCCAGGTCGGGTGGCACCGTTTAATGTTTATGTTTATTTTCAGGTAAACTCAAAAGAGTTTCATGCACAAGGACCCCCAGGTCCCGCTGCACCGCAGCATGTTGTAATTTCTCCCCATTCAAATAATATTCCCTTTTACTGTTTTGTTTCCCAAGGTGGATGACCTCACATTTTCCGACATTGTATTGCATCTGCCAAACCTTAGCCCATTCGCTTAACCTATCCAAATCTCTTTGCAGCCTCTCTGTGTCCTCTACGCAACCCGCTTTCCCACTAATCTTTGTGTCATCTGCAAATTTTGTTACACTACATCTGTCCCCTCTTCCAGGTCATCTATGTATATTGTAAACAGTTGTGGTCCCAGCACCGATCCCTGTGGCACACCACTAACCACCGATTTCCAACCCGAAAAGGACCCATTTATCCCGATTCTCTGCTTTCTGTTCGCCAGCCAATTCTCTATCCATGCTAATACATTTCCTCTGACTCCGCGTACCGTTATCTTCTGCAGTAACCTTTTGTGTGGCACCTTATCGAATGCCTTTTGGAAATCTAAATACACCACATCCATCGGTACACCTCTATCCACCATGCTCGTTATATCCTCAAAGAATTCCAGTAAATTAGTTAAACATGATTTCCCCTTCATGAATCCATGCTGCATCTGCTTGATTGCACTATTCCTATCTAGATGTCCCGCTATTTCTTCCTTAATGATAGTTTCAAGCATTTTCCCCACTACAGATGTTAAACTAACCGGCCTATAGTTACCTGCCTTTTGTCCGCTCCCTTTTTTAAACAGAGGCGTTACATTAGCTGCTTTCCAATCCGCTGGTACCTCCCCAGAGTCCAGAGAATTTTGGTAGATTATAACGAATGCATCTGCTATAACTTCCGCCATCTCTTTTAATATCCTGGGATGCATTTCATTAGGACCAGGGGACTTGTCTACCTTGAGTCCCATTAGCCTGTCCAGCACTACCCCCCTAGTGATAGTGATTGTCTCAAGGTCCTCCCTTCCCACATTCCTGTGACCAGCAGTTTTTGGCATGGTTTTTGTGTCTTCCACTGTGAAGACCGAAGCAAAATAATTATTTAAGGTCTCAGCCGTTTCCACATTTCCCATTATTAAATCCCCCTTCTCATCTTCTAAGGGACCAACATTTACTTTAGTCACTCTTTTCCGTTTTATATATCTGTAAAAGCTTTTACTATCTGTTTTTATGTTTTGCGTAAGTTTACCTTCGTAATCTATCTTTCCTTTCTTTATTGCTTTTTTAGTCATTCTTTGCTGTTGTTTAAAATTTTCCCAATCCTCTCGTTTCCCACTAACCTTGGCCACCTTATACGCATTGGTCTTCGATTTGATACTCTCCTTTATTTCCTTGGTTATCCACGGCTGGTTATCCCTTCTCTTACCGCCCTTCTTTTTCACTGGAATATATTTTTGTTGCGCACTATGAAAAAGCTCCTTAAATGTCCTCCACTGTTCCTCAATTGTGCTACCATTTAGTCTATGCTTCCAGTCTACTTTAGCCAAATCTGCCCTCATCCCACTGTAGTCCCCTTTGTTTAAGCACTTTTGCCATTCAAGTTTTGAGTACCAATCGAATTAATAGTCAGAAATGACTTTATTATCTTTGGTTAGTTGATCACCCTGTACTAAGTTGATGTTGTCAGCCAGTGCAGGGATGGATATGGGTAACAATATAGGCTGCATGACTTCAGTGGTGCATGGAACACAAAGGAAAACATTTTAAGTCATAAGATCATATTTTTATTGTGTGTAAAAGAACATTTTGCTGACTTTAAACAATTAAAATGCATCAGAGCTCCAATGCAGCATCTCAAAGCTTACTATTAACAGATATTTAACCAGCATAAATTCTATCTTATGAACAGAACTGTGACCTGTGAATTATGTCACATGGCTTTGCTAAACATATAGTGGTAAATATTCCACTTCTGTGCCCGTGAATAGGTGGATAATTGTGGGCTGGTGCATGCAGAAACAGAACTTATATCCCACTCTCAAGTAATTATGAGGTGAATTTAAATTAGGAGCAAGTTTCAGTTGGGCCGGGGGCAAGGTGAGAATCAAACCCATCTGACATCATAAGGTTGAGGCCTTGGCTATTTTAACATCCGGGCTTCATTGAATCAACCTGCCGGCCATCTACTCTCCCGGAACAGGAGTCAGCTAGTCAGCTTCAGGTAGGTCAAACTCTGATTGCCCTGCTCAGTGGCTGTCCAGATGGCATTAGCTAGCTTTTCAGTACCATCTTACAGAGGAATGGAAGCAATCTAACACTATTTACTTTATCATGACCCTTCCTAATCTCAAAGATATCTAACTGGTCTCCCCTCAATTTTTTCTGCTCCAGTGAAAAAAGGTTGTGCAAAAAATGTTTTAAAAACTTGCAATTGGTGAGTAACAAATAACATTTTAGCAGACACACTTAACTATTCCCTGATCTATCCCATTTGTATAGTTTGCTATTTGAGCTACAACAATCAATAAGGGACAAACAATATACCAGATAAATCTTAGACTATCACGGAAAGTTTCAGCGTCAAATTGTTTTCTTAATCCAGGAAAGGTATTTATTTGAAAGTCGCGTGTAAACACCAGGTTTTCTGGGTTCTCCACACTTGCATCCAAAAGAAACAATTCCGTTGAATTTTCCATTACACAATAGTGGACCTCCTGAGTCTCCCTGAAACAAAAGTAATACAAGAAGATATCAAGCAATCAGATTCTTTTTACCAGCTGTGTGTCTGTCACTGTGGAAATGCATCGCCCTGTTTAAGAGACTCCAAACCAAATTAGGAACAGAAGAATTGCTAAATGAAAAAAGACCATCGTCCATCTAGTTCACCATCGAACCATCCTGGTCATATGATACAATGATAATGGAGTTGTTGACTAATCATAGCACCCTATGTATTAGGATAAGAGAAGTAGCGGCAGGGATAGTGGATGCATTGGTTGTAATTTACCAAAATTCCCTGGATTCTGGGGAGGTCCCAGCAGATTGGAATCTGCAAATGTAACACCCCTATTTAAAAAAAGAGGTAGACAAAAAGCAGGAAACTATAGACCAGTTAGCCTAACATCTGTGGTTGGGAAAATGTTGGAGTCCATTATTAAGGAAGCAGTAGCAGCACATTTGAAAAAGCATAATTCAGTCAGGCAGAGTCAGCATGGATTTATGAAGGGGAAGTCATGTTTGACAAATTTTCTGGAATTCTTTGAGGATGTAACAAACAGGGTGGATAAAGGGGAATCAGTGGATGTAGTGTATTTGGACTTCCAGAAGGCATTTGACAAGGTGTCACATAAAAGGTTACTGCACAAGATAAAAGTTCACGATGTTGGGGGTTATATATTAGCATGCTTAGAGGATTGGCTAACTAACAGAAAACAAAGAGTCGGGATAAATGGTTTATTCTCGGGTTGGCAATCAGTAACTAGTGGCGTGCCACAGGGATCAGTGCTGGGACCCCATCTATTTACAATCTATATTAACGATTTGGATGAAGGGACCGAGTGTAACATAGCCAAGTTTGCTGATGATACAAAGATGGGAGGAAAAGCAATAGTGAGGAGAACATAAAAAACCTGCAAAAGGACATCGACAGGCTAAGTGAGTGGGCAAAAATTTGGCAGATGGAGTATAATGTTGGAAAGTGTGAGGTCATGCACTTTGGCAGAAAAAAAAATCGAAGAGCAAGTTATTATTTAAATGGAGAAAGATTGCAAAATGCTGTAGTACAGGGGGACCTGGGGGTACTTGTGCATGAAACACAAAAGGATAGTATGCAGGTACAGCAAGTGATCAGGAAGGCCAATGGAATCTTGGCCTTTATTGCAAAGGGGATGGAGTATAAAAGTGGGGAAGTCTTGTTACAATTATACAGGGTCACACTTGGAATATTACGTACAGTTTTGGTTTCCATATTTAAGAAAGGATATACTTGCTTTGGAGGCAGTTCAGAGAAGGTTCACTAGGTTGATTCCAGAGATGAGGGGGTTGACTTGTGAGGAAAGGTTGAGTAGGTTGGGCCTCTAATCATTGGAATTCAGAAGAATCAGAGATGATCTTATCGAAACATATAAGATTATGAGGGGGCTTGACAAGGTGGATGCAGAGAGGATGTTTCCATTGATGGGGGAAGACTAGAACTAGGGAGCATAATCTTAGAATAAGGGGCTGCCCATTTAAAACTAAGATGAGGAGGAATTTCTTCTCTCAGAGGGTTGTAAATCTGTAGAATTCGCTGCCTCAGAGAGCAGTGGAAGCTGGGTCATTGAATAAATTTAAGACAGATAGACAGTTTCTTAACTGATAAGGGAATAAGGGGTTATGGGGAGAGGGCAGGGAAGTGGACCTGAGTCCATGATCGGATCAGCCATGATCATATTAAATGGTGGAGCAGGCTCGAGGGGCCGTATGGCCTACTCCTGCTCCTATTTTCTTATCTTCTTATGTTCTTATGATATTAGCTTGTAGGGTTATTTGGATTCAAGAGAAAAAAATCCCAGCCCCCTGTGGCAAGTCTATCTGTCCAGGTCTCAGCAATAAGCCAAGTTGGCCAGTCAATTATTAGAAGCAGCCTGGATTATTGCCAACCTAATTGTCTCGGGCATCAGATTATTAACCTTGACACAGTGGATCAATTTAGTTCCAATCGTAAGCAGCTTAACTTTGGGTTCAGTTTATGAATTCAATTCAATAAAAGTATTAAAGCTTACATTAAAAGAACATTTTCCACAAAGATATTTGCAATACTGATGTTCTATTTCACTAATATTTGTCAAGGAAAGTTGAACTCCACTAGAAAGTTTTACCAATGCACAGGAAACCTGATTGGAGTGTCAAGCTATTTTTGGACAACCAGTACAACAAAATAACTTGTGTTAGATGCAGATTGTATCGTACTGAATGTCATTCACACAGGGCTTACATTCGCTGTGTTATTGTAGGCTATTGCTGGATGTAGCTTTCTCTTTTACATGCGGTATCAGATCCCCTTTCTCCAATAAGAACTAGAACTGAGTAACTTCTTTACTCAGAGAGTGGTGACAATGTGGAACTCGCTACCACATGGAGTGGTTGAGGCAATCAGCATAGATGGATTTAAGGAGAAACTAAATAAGTACATGAGGGAGAACAGATTATGTTGATAGAATGAGATGAAGTAAGGTGGGAGGAGGCTCGTGTGGAGTACAATCACCAGCATAAACCTGTTTAACTAAATAGCCTGTAATTCAATATATAGTAACACTTCCAGCACAGCTCCAGTGTGAATAATCAGTCACTTCCCAACAAGGAGGAGGCCCGTCAGTTTAACATCAGTAATAGGGAAGATGCTTGAAAGAATCATAAGGGATGCAATATGTGAATACTTGGATAGAGAGGGACATATTAGGGACACCCAACATGGCTTCATAAAAAAGAGGTCATGTCTCACAAATCTAATTGTTTTTTTGAAGAAGTTACAAAGTTGGTGGATGAGGGAAGCCCAGTAGACATTGTCTACTTAGATTTCCAAAAAGCTTTTGAAAAGGTACCGCACAAGAGGCTTCTCTATAAGATCGGAGCCTCTGGTATTAGTGGAAATATACTGAGCTGGTAGAGAACTGGCTGGCAGGACGCAGGCAAAGAATAGTTATAGATGGATTTGGATCTGTTTGGAGACTGGTCACCAGTGGTGTTCCGCAGGGATCAGTGTTGGGACTGTTGCTTTTTATTATTTTTATTAATGATCTGGATTCAGGGGTTGGCGGCACAATTTGCAAATTTGCAGATGATGCCAAGATCTGTGCGAGTGCTAGAACTGTAGAAGAGGCTCGTCTGATTCAGGCAGATCTTAATGTGTTGGGACACTGGGCTCAGGACTGGAAAATGATATATAACTTAGATAAGTGCAGTGTTATGCATGTGGGCAGGGCAAATGCTCAACATTCATACACCCGACAGGGAAAGGCATTAAAGATGGTGGCGATAGAAAAAGCTTTGGGCATTATAGTGCATACATCCTTAAAGATACACGAACAATGCCGTACAGCGATAGCTAGAGCAAATAGGGTGTTGGGATGTATCCATAGGACAATTGAGTATAAGACGAGGCGTACTGTTTTGTCCATGTACAAGACCTTAGTCAGGCTGCACTTGGAATACTGTGTACAGTTTTGGTCTCCTCACATGGTGGGTTATATTGAGGCACTGGAAAGGGTGCAGAAGAAGGCCATGAGACTAATTCCAATTCTTAAGCATCTTAGTTAACAAGATAGGTTAAAAGAGTTGAGACTCTACCTTAGAGCAGGGGGGATATGATTGAGGTTTATAAGTAAATGAAGGGAATAGACAGTGTTCCAACTGATCATTTATTTCAATTAAATAGGTTGGGCAGGATCAGAGAGCACACATTTAAGTTGTATAAGGCTAGATCTAGATTAGATGTCAGGAGATGGTTCTTCTCACAGAGAAGAGTAGACCTCTGGAACAAGCTGCCCTCTCATGTGGTGGATGCAGACTCACTGAATTCCTTCAAGCAAAAGGTGGATTTGTTTCTGGCTGTGGCAAAGATGAACTCTGCCAGAAGGTAAGTACTGCAGGGAATTTAATGGTCAGAGTAATCTCCTGGACTAGTTTCGATCACCTAGATGAGTCGGAGAGGAATTTCCCAGATTTTCTTTCCCAAATTGGCTATTGTGTGGGACAGGCTCGATGGGCCAGATGGTCTTTACCTGTCCATCATTGTTCTTATGTTCGTAAGTTCGCAAGACATGCCAAGATCAATCTGCTTACTAAGTGTGAAAATATCTTCAACTACTCTGATAATTTTAGCTTTTCATAAAATAACATTTTGCAGATGTTAAATAACAACTATTGTACTTAAACATCAGTCAGAGTTTACTGCAAGGTCGGAAAAGAGCAAGAGCAGAAAGAAAGACTGGCATTTATAAAGCGGCTTTCAAGGCCCCTGGACGTACCAAAGTGCTTTGCAGCCAATGAAGTACTTTTTAAAATGTTGTCACTGTTGTAGTGCAGCAACCAATTTGTACACAGCAAGCTTCAACAAACAGAAATGTGATAATGACCAGATGATCTATCTTAGTGATATTGACTGAGGGATAAACATTGGCCAGGACACCGGGGATAACTCCGGAGGTCTTCTTCGAAATAGAAACATAGAAACATAGAAAATAGGTGCAGGAGTAGGCCATTCAGCCCTTCGAGCCTGCACCGCCATTCAATAAGATCATGGCTGATCATTCCTTCAGTACCCCTTTCCTGCTTTCTCTCCATACCCCTTGATCCCCTTAACCGTAAGGGCCATATCTAACTCCCTCTTGAATATATCCAGTGAACTGGCATCAACAACTCTCTGCGGCAGGGAATTCCACAGGTTAACAACTCTCTGAGTGAAGAAGCTTCTCCTCATCTCAGTCCTAAATTGCCTACCTCTTATCCTAAGACTATGTTCCCTGGTTCTGGACTTCCCCAACATCGGGAACATTCTTCCCGCATCTATCCTGTCCAGTCCCGTCAGAATCTTATATGTTTCTATGAGATCCCCTCTCATCCTTCTAAACTCCAGTGAATAAAGGCCCAGTTGATCCAGTCTCCTCATATGACAGCCCAGCCATCCCTGGAATCAGTCTGGTGAATCTTTGCTGCACTCCCTCAATAGCAAGAACGTCCTTCCTCAGACTAGGAGACCAAAACTGAACACAGGTGAGGCCTCATTAAGGCCCTATACAGCTGCATTAAGACCTCCCTGCTTCTATATTCAAATCCCCTAGCTATGAAGGCCAACATACCATTTGCCTTCTTTACTGCCTGCTGTACATGCGTGCCCACTTTCAGTGACTGATGAACCATGACATCCAGGTCTCGTTGCACCTCCCCTTTTCCTCATCTGCTCCCATTCAGATAATATTTTGCCTTCGTGTTTTTGCCCCCAAAATGAATAACCTCACATTTATTCACATTATACTGCATCTGCCATGTATTTGCCCACTCACCTAACCTGTCCAAGTCAGCCTGCAGCCTCTTAGCGTCCTTCTCACAGCTCACACCGCAAACTTGAAGATATTACACTCAAAAAATTCCAGAAGATTCGTCAAGTATGATTTCCCTTTCATAAATCCATGCTGACTTGGTCCGATCCTGTCACTACTTTCCAAATGCTCTGCTATTTCATCCTTAATGATTCATTCCAACATTTTCCCCACTACTGATGTCAGGCTAACCGGTCTATAATTTTCTCTCTCCCTCCTTAATCTAAATCGTTAATGTAGATTGTAAAGAGCTCGGGTCCCAGCACTGAGCCCTGCGACACTCCACTAGTCACTGCCTGCCATTCTGAAAAGGACCCGTTTATCCCGGCTCTCTGCTTCCTGTCTGCCAACCAGTTCTCTATCCACGTCAGTATATTACCCCCAATACCATGTGCTTTGATTTTGCACACCAATCTCTTGTGTGGGACTTTGTCAAAAGCCTTTTGAAAGTCCAAATACACCACATCCACTGGTTCTCCCTTGTCCACTCTGCTAGTTACATCCTCAAAAAATTCCAGAAGATTCGTCAAGCATGATTTCCCTTTCATAAATCCATGCTGACTTGGTTCGATCCTGTCACTGCTTTCCAAATGCTCTGCTATTTCATCCTTAATGATTGATTCCAACATTTTCCTTACTACTGATGTCAGGCTAACCGGTCTATAATTTTCTCTCTCCCTCCTTTTTTAAAAAGTGGTGTTACATTAGCTACCCTCCAGTCCACAGGAACTGATCCAGAGTCGATAGACTGTTGGAAAATGATCACCAATGCATCCACTATTTCTCGGGCCACTTCCTTGAGTACTCTGGGATGCAGACTATCAGGCCCCGGGAATTTATCGGCCTTCAATCCCATCAATTTCCCTAACACAATTTCCCGCCTAATAAGGATATCCTTCAGTTCCTCTTTCTCACTAGACCCACTGTCCCCTAGTACCTTCGGAAGGTTATTTGTATCTTCCTTCGTGAAGACAGAACCGAAGTATTGGTTCAATTGGTTTGCCATTTCTTTGTTCCCCATTATAAATTCACCTGAATCCGACTGCAAGGGACCTACGTTTGTCTTTACTAATCTTTTTCTCTTCACATATTTATAGAAGCTTTTGCAGTCTGTTTTTATATTCCCAGCAAGCTTCCACTCGTACTCTATATTCCCCCTCCTAATTAAACCCTTAGTCCTCCTCTGTTGAATTCTAAATTTCTCCCAGTCCTCAGGTTTGTTGCTTTTTCTAGCCAATTTTTATCGTCTTCCTTGGCTTTAACACTATCCTTAATTTCCTTTGTTAGCCACGGTTGAGCCACCTTCCCAGTTTTATTTTTACTCCAGACAGGGATGAACAATTGCTGAAGTTCGTCCATGTGATCTTTAAATGTTTGCCATTGCTTATCCACCATCAACCCTTTGAGTATCCTTTGCCAGTCTATTTTAGCCAATTCACGCCTCATACCGTCGAAGTTACCTTTCCTTAAGTTCAGCACCCTAGTTTCCGAATTAACTTTGTCACTCACCATTTTAATAAGGAATTCTACCATATTATGATCACTTTTTCCCCAAGAGGCCTCGCATAACAAGATTGCTAATTAGTCCCTTCTCATTACACATCACCCAGTCTAGGATGGCCAGATCCCTGCTTGGTTCCTCGACATATTGGTCGAGAAAACCATCCCTAATACACTCCAGGAAATCCTCCTCCACCGCATTGCTACCAGTTAGGTTAGGTTAGCCCAATATGTAGATTAAAGTCACCCATGATTACTGCTGTACCTTTATTGCACACATCCCTTATTTCTTGTTTGATGCTGTCCATGGGATCAGTTACATCCAGCTCAGAGAGCAGATGGGGCCTTGGTTTAACGTCTCATCTGAAAGACAGCACCTTCAACAGTGCAGCATTCCCTCAGTATTCCACTGGCGTGTCAGCCTAGTTTTTTGTGCTCAAGCCTCTGGACTGGGACTTAAACCCTTAACCTACTGACTCAGAGGCGAGGGTGCTATCAACTGAGCCACTGGCTGTCACACAAGAATATAATGTTTGACTCAATAGCTGCCTCCGTCAGCTGATTAAGACAATGATTTTTTTTTTAAATTGAGCTAGCTGGTCCCAATCAGCACTGTGTTAGGTTTGACATTGCTGTGCTTGGGTTTGACAGGCAAAAATTGGCTAGTGTTCCCTCTTCTGATCACGATATAATAGCGCCTGCTGGAAGTGCATGTTGTGAACTCTGTATAAGGGCCATATTGAGCTTGATTGGTGAAATAGCCTGCTATCACTTATTGTATAGGTTCACATATGAAGAATGATCACTTGGACAAGGTACTTTGAGGGCATCCAGTGGCCACAGAATTGTAACCCAGCGAGAAATCAATATATCCAGGAGAGGATCAAAGGGGAAAAAAGTTGACAGAACGATAAAGAAAGGATTTTTTTTGTTTCAGTGACATTGTGTGCAAGTGACATGGCATTTTTACCATGCAATGCCGTATTCTTCATAAAGTGCATTGCCACCTGCCACAGTAGATGATAAACAACTTTGCTGAAGATTAATACCTCTTTATTAGCAAAAGGTATATAAAGGCTTTATAACTGCTGTGTGCTTCATTTTGATGGTTTATGATGTTGTTTGAACCTCCATTACTCAATATTAGAAAAAGAAATGCCATAGCCAATGTTAATGCTGTAAGTGCAGACGACTGGACCTGCACTGGCTGTAGATGGGATGTGTGAGATCCAATTAGGTCTCTGCAGAGCCATTGCTTGTTGCTTTCTTCTGTGCAACATTGCATGTTGTAGCTAATTGCAAGCTTCTTTGTACAGTTACTGAAATGCAAAACAGATGAACTGATAAAGTGCAAGATGGATGAACTGACATATCCAGCACTAGGTCAGAGCTTGGTTTGCCAAATATTTTTTTTGTTTGGAACAAGGAGTCAATACCTTCAGGAAAGGAGGGTAGGGGCAGAAAGTGGACCAAAAAAGCAACTAGCTTAATCTCAAGTAGTAAAGCCAATATATGTCTAGCACACTCTGTCCTCAGCATGAAACTGCAGTGACCCTGATGTCTTGTTTAGAAACCACACATTTTTAACACTTTTTCAGATAAGCAGCAGATGAAAATTAAATGTCAGGATTGCTGCTATCACAAAGAGAAGGTGCAGTGGCAGGACCTGAGGTTAGATGTCCTGATTAAACAACAACAATTTCCTTTATGAATCACCTTCAGTAGAGAAGACTATCTCAAGGCACTTCACAGAGGTATAAGAAAAATAACTGATGCCAAGCCAAAGAAGAAGAGATTAAGAGAGGTGAACGAGGTTAGGTTTTAAGAAAAAACTTGTATTTAGGACTGCATAATGTCCCAAAATGCTTTACAAATACTTACATAGCAGGAATCTCTTGCTCCTTTTTTGTCACCAGCACAGAGCACGTCTTTTGTTATTGCAGGGTGATAGGCGTAATATTCAGAACACAAGTTCCTGTCTATGATGGTTACATTCACTTGTTGCAGCTTGTCTGAGATCTTCCCATTTCGAAATCTGGTAAACCCCCAACCTGTAACATTACACATGGCTCCATCTTTGATATCCATTTCAGAGTTAGGTAGGTTCAGTACATTCACAAACTTGTTCAGAGTCGCTGTGTCGTTAAGCTGGAATTACATTTTTAAAAGAACATATTTCATTTACTCGTGTAGCTTTTTCAAAGACAAACCCATCTTTGATTACTGGGCGTGTTTTAGATTTTGTAAAATTATGTTATTTGCAAAACACAGGGGTAGCTATTGAGCCAGTTTTGAACAGCCACTGCATAATTGTGTGCTGTTGTTTATTGTTGCAATTTATTCCAAAGAAAAAAAATGAAACATTACACAGGTTAATGCTAGGTTTTGACTTGTACTATATTAGCAACAGTTGCCCAATACTTCCATCAGTTACTGAACACATTTAGGTTATATACTCACTATTAGAATATTTCAATACAAGGACCAGCTTTTAAAGTGATTATTCATAGTATTTGTTATTGGAAAGATTAATTTCTTATTTTGTTTTACAAAAAATTATACTTGCAAATGTTTGAATTGATTGCTTTGACTTCTAACAGCAGATATTTTTCAAAATGGGAGCCTACATTTCCAATGTGGCAGGCAGGCAGCACGTACTCATTATGAGCTGGAAGTGCGCTGCCCACCACATGGGTAAAAGCAAAGAAATAGGACCGGGACTCGTGCCTAAAACTGGGGTTATGTCTTTTGCAATACCGAGCCCAATGCCTGTTTGAGGATACATCTACAAAATTGAGTTGCCCTGAACACAGTGGGTGCCATGCTGGCTACCTTCAGGAAAGCCAGGTCTACATGCAGCCTGACAGGCAGTCCTTAAGAGACCTGACACAGGCAGCTACCAAAGAAGTAAGTTTATTAAAAATACTTACCTGAGTGTGGAGCCAAAAGCATCAGGAGTGCTCCTCCTGGGATGTCACATTAAATCATGAGCCTCTGCGGGCCACTGCTCATTCCTCTTTCCTGTACACTACCTCGTTACCCCACTCCCTCCCACTTGCCCTCCCTTTCCCGGTCACGCCTCACAATCGCATCCCCTTTAACGACCTGCCTGAGGGCTGCTCTAGGTGACCCAAAATTCAATTCTACCAGCAAGCTGCCTCGGGATCTCCAGCAGGTGTCCGCCGCTCATCGGTCTCATTTAACCGAGGCCTGCGGCTCATTATCAGGTGCGCCTCGAACCCACTCGTTCTGGTACTGGGATCATTCCCTGCACCCACTTAGTGACTAAAGGAAGATGCGGACAAATTTCTAAGACATTATAATCAGAAACAAAAAGACATTATAATAGTCTTACCTGAAGAAGCATGATGTCATTAGTGTTTAATTTTGAGTTATACAAACTATGTGGGATCATTCTCTTAACGGCAAATATCTGCTTTCCATCGCCTTCATTTGAAAGTGAGTGAGCTCCAAGAACTACTCGGGTGTTTTTCAATTTACTGTTATTGTTGTAAAATGATACAAAGAAAATCAGGTTAGTTACTTTCACTAACATTTTCTGTAGTTCAGATGGCGCTGTAGGATGAATGACTGAACCAGACAATAATAGTACTGAGACTTGGGAAACATACAGTCACCTTCACTTTATTGCAATCACAATGTGCGATACTAATATCAAATGTGTTAAACGTGCTTGTATGCAAATTCGCTGTCCTCTGATTTAATGAAAGTGTTAAATTGGGCTAATACCTTTGTTTAACAGTCGACAAAGGAATCTTCTACACAGTTATTGCTTACTAATATTTCATAATGTGATTTCACCCCCACTGATTTTTAAGCTAATGGTGGTTTTTGCAGCCTCCTCTCTCGTGTAATACAGTAATTAGATGTGAAGGTTTGTTGTAAGTGGGGATCAATGCAGAATCTAAATACAACCTAGGTTTAACTGGACTTCACTGAACTTATTTTCAAATTTAAATAAGATGCTGATGTTATTGCTCATTGTGCAGTTTGGTGTAGATGAAATGAAAGTGAAACTAAATTAGTGTAGAACAGTTTTCTCCACATTGCAAGCTTACTGAAGTAGGCTGATATAAATCAAGTTCTTAACTGGATAGGGAAATCTGTTGCTGGTCTTGGCTCAGCCCTGAAACTACTTGAACTTTTTTCACATATGAGAGCCAATGCTCTTTCTTTGCAGTTGAAAGTGGTAGTACAATTGTAATTCTCATGCTTTGAAGGCATTAAGTTAAGCCTTCATTTCTCACCCAGTGTTATAGGTTATTCAGTTTTCTCATGTAAGCTTTGCAATTTGATGACGAGTATTGTTTGTTGTTACATTTACAACTTGCATTTATATAGTGTCTTTAACTTAATAAAATGGCCCAAAGTGCTTCACAGAAGCCTTATCAAACAAAATTTGACACCGAAGCACAAAGGGAGATATTGGGACAGATGACAAAAAACTTGGCCAAAGAGGTAGGTTTTAAGGAGTGTCATAAAGGAGGAGAGAGAGGCAGAGAGGTTTAAAAAAGAAAAAAAATCTTGCATTTATATAGCGCTTTTCACGACCACCGTACATCCCAAAGCACCTTACAGCGATGAAGTACTTTTTGAAGTGCAATCACTGTTGTAATGTAGGAACCACAACAGCCCATTTGTGCATAGCAAGCTCCCACAAACTGCAATGTGATAATGACCAGATAATCTGTTTTTAGTGGTTGATTGCAGGATAAATATTGGCCAGGACATTGGGATAACTATTTCTTCACTATTTCTGCTTCAAAATAGTGCCGTGGGATCTTTTATGTCCACCTGAGAGAGCAGACGGACCCTAGGTTTAACGTCTCATCCGAAAGACGACACCTCCGACAGTACAGCCCTCCCTCAGTACTGCACTGGAATGTCAGCCTAGATTTTTGTGTCTTAACTTCCATACAGTCATACAATCACAATAACTCCTATGAATTCCTGGGTTCTACTCTGTACTTGGAAACAGACTTTTAGTCTGCCTATCATTCCTCGAGACTTACACTTACTGGTAATGTCCTGCAGCCTCATGGGTTTAGGAAGGGAGGCCCGGTAACAGCAGAAGGACAGGCTGAGGTGACAGTCAATAGCTGATGCGCTTCAGACAGAAAGGCTGGGGAGTGAGCAATAGGTCAGGTGGAAGGTAGGGTTCCAGGGAAGGGTAGCAGGCAATGTTGGTGGGAGGCATTATTGAGTTAATTCATGACTTCTTCATTGTTTTCCCATGTTTGCTGGTTGGATATTCAGTGGAAAACTGAAATGGGAATTTATTTTCTTAATATCTTTTTTATTTTTCATAGTAGAATCACCATGACATGAACTTATACTGAACTAAAGATTTTGCATAAGAGATCTACTTATCAGGACAGACAGAGAGCTAGTGCTTTTTACTTTGGAATAGCATAGGCTTTGATGAGATATGTTTGAAGTATTTAAAAAAATGAAAGGGTTCGACTTGTCCAAGTGGATAAACTGTTTGAGTTAGATAGGTTAAGGAGGACCAGAGGACCATAAGTATAAATTACAAAAGCATAGAACGAGTTTAGATGCTAGAAGATACCTTTTTTCGCAGGAACCTCTGGAATAAGTTATCGGCATGTGCAGTGAGTGTGGGTTGATTGCAAGCATTCGAAAGGTAGCTGTAGCAAATCTTTGTTCAATAAAAAATATATAGAAGGGACCTGGTTCATTGGGGGATGTGTCGCCCAGACATCGTGGTCTCTTGGTGATTGCTTTATTGGACTTGTGGATCAGAGAAGAATCTCTCAGAGATTTTTCCTAAATTGGCCAAAGGATTTCCTTACTTTTTTCACTCTCCCAGGAGAATGCATAACTGCACGGGGGTGAGGAGGGAATGGAGGTGATGATATGTGTAAGTTACTGGTTAAGAACTGGGACAGTTCAGGCTCAATGGGTCAACTGACCTTTCCCTGTACTTTTTCACATGTTCATGATAATTTCTCGAAGGGATAACTTGTAATATTTTTACACACAGTAACATTACTATTTTTAAATACATTTATCTGTTGTAGCTTACCTTTGGCAGTGTGCAGCAGTCAGTACCCAGCTGGTTTTGATTAAAGCTCCTCCACACTTATGTTTATTTTGAAACTGGATGGACACCATGTAAGGTTTTGAATGGGGTACAACTTCCTGGCCTCCAATAATTTTCACACAGTTGTCTATAATGATAAAAAATATAAATAAATAGATGTTCTACAAGGGAAGGGGAAGGCTGCAGACACTTCATGATCAAAAAATCAAAGGTAATGCATTTGATTGACATTTTACACATTTGTATTTTTCTTTCATTTATTCCTTAGATGTGGACAAAACTGGCAAGTAGTATTCATTGCACATCCTTAGTTGCCCTGAGGGCATTGAGTCAATCACACTTGCCTTATATGTAGGCCTGCATCCTGCAAATGCCCTGGGAGGACAGACACACCACCGTCAGTGTTCTCGATCAGGCCAACATACCCAGCATTGAAGCACTGACCAAGCAAATACTCATATTTTTGATGATTTAATTAATTACAATCACCATACGTGTGGAATAGACAAATCACTTAAACATATACTAGACATGGGAGAACAGCTATGTGATTAAAACAATGTAAGGTTTCTACATTCATTTAATATCCCTGGCTCTGCATCACCTACTGGCCAGAAACAGCAGAACTTTCTACTGCAGAGATCTGCTCATAGGGTCTCGGAAAATTAGATCTAAACATTTTAAGCTTAGCTTCAACTGGTTGCAATTCTACTGCCTTGAATTGGCCTCACACTGGCCCCAAGTTTCCACACGCTACAAAACGGGCGCCCCTCCGAGCTGGGTGCCTGTTTTTCGCGACGAAAACGGCGCCTGAAAAAAAACGCGCTATTCTCGAGCACCCTGCAGCTCCATGGCAGCTTGGCGCGGTGCCCAGGGGGCGGAGCCTGCCACTCGCGCCGATTTTGTAAGTGGGAGGGTGCGGGTACTATTTAAATTAGTTTTTTTCGTGCCGGCAACCCTGCGTGTGCGCGTTGGAGCGTTTGCGCACGCGCAGTGTGAAGGAAACATTGGCACTCGGCCATTTTTGTAGTTCTTTGTAGCTGTTTAATTTTTGAACATTTTTTAATAAAAGCACATTGCCATCAGCACTGAGGCTTCTTGCAGCAGTGAGAAGGCTGCAGGAAGCCTCAGAAAGTTGAGGCAGCCGTTTCCCGACGGCCTCCCCCCCCCCGCCGTCGGGAATGGCTGCTGAACTTGTGAGGCTTCCTGCAGCCTTCTCACTGCCTCCTCCCCCCACCCTGCCATCGGGAACGGCTGCCTCCTCCCTGCCTCCCCCCCGCTGCCGTCGGTCGGGCCCTCACTCCCTCCCCCCCCCCGCCCGCCGTCGGGAACGGCTGCCTCCTCCCTGCCTCCCCCCCCTGCCGTCGGTCAGGCCCTCACTCCCTCCCCCCCCCGCCCGCCGTCGGGAACGGCTGCCTCCTCCCTGCCTCCCCCCCCTGCCGTCGGTCGGGCCCTCACTCCCTCCCCCTCCCCGCCCGCCCGCCGTCGGGAACGGCTGCCTCCTCCCTGCCTCCCCCCCCTGCCGTCGGTCGGGCCCTCACTCCCTCCCCCTCCCCGCCCGCCCGCCGTCGGGAACGGCTGCCTCCTCCCTGCCTCCCCCCCCTGCCGTCGGTCGGGCCCTCCCTCCCTCCCGTTCGCGGGAATGACGCCACACGGCTGAGCTGACTGAACCTGCCTGAAACACTTTCACACAGGTAGGAAGATGGTTTATTTAACCTTTTCTTTGCTTATAAATGTTTATTCAGGTTGGATTTATTTGTATAATATTTGTATAAGTATAAATAAGGATTTATTGTAGAATTTAATGACTTTCCTTCCCCCCCCCCCACCTCATTCCGGACGCCTAATTTGTAACCGGCGCCTGATTTTTAATGTGTAGACAAGGTTTTTTCAGTTCTACAGAAATCTTCACTTGCTCCATTCTAAGTTAGTTTGGAGTACGTTTTCACTGTGGAAACCTTGAAATCAGGCGTCAGTGGCCGGAAAAAATTCTGTTCCAAAGTGAAACTGTTCTAACTGACTAGAACTGCAGAAAAAAAAATGTGGAGAATTGCGATTTCTAAGATAGTCCGTTCTCCCACCAGTTGCTCCTAAAAATCAGGAGCAAATCATGTGGAAACTTGGGGCCACTATGTGCTCAAGTATCAGTTTGATGAATTTACATCAAGGCACAGTACACATTGTGCAGCAATATAAAGACAAAAGCACTTTGCATCAATGCAAAATGTGTCACAATACTGACCTATTACTGAAACCCTTAGATGTTTAGAAATATTATAATCAACCATACACAATGTACACATACGCTTCATACGAGCTTTTTTGATTTGCGATTTTCAGAAGGTTTCCAGTGTGGAGGTTAATAATAAATCTTCCAATATATCAAACTAAGTATAATAACAAATAAAAAGAAGGCTCTCAGCCAACATATAAAAGTGTTGAAACTCTATGTTTTTACTTACAGCCCGGTAGTAGAAAGAAAATAATTGTTGCAGAGCTGAACAGAGCCGGGAACAGCATTTTCATCGGTCCGTATGTGGGTGAAGACCGAGTGATAATGTTCTTTATCTTTAACACAGATTAGAGGATGTGGTTGGCCATTTATATTATTATGACTTTGAACATTTCTCAAAGGTCATGATCCTTGAAATCTAATGTGTGCATAAAATCTCAATCCAGAAACTAACTTCAAAAATAAATTATGCATTGGGTACAGTAAAGACAAAAGCACTTTGTATCAGTACAAAATGTGTAACATAACTAGTCTATTACTGAAGCTCTTACAAGTTCATAAATATTATGACCAACCATACACAATGTGTATATACATGGTAGAGAACCTATCTCATTTGGGTAGAATTGAAAGAGACAGAGAATAAAAAAATAAAAACACAGGTAAACAACATTTTCAAACTCAATAGATACAAACCCTTTGGTAATCATACCTAAATCTTATGAAAAATATGAAACTATTACTAGATTAGCAAAGCATTCATATATTACAATTAGTTGATTTCTCATAGATTTAATTAAGTAGGAGGGAGAGAGAAAATGAGGAACTACAGGCCAGTTAGCCTGACACCAGTCGTCAGGAAAATGCTGGAATCCCTTATTAAGGAAGTGGTAATAGGGCACTTAGAAAATCATAATATGATTTGGCAGAGTCAACATGGTTTTATGAAAGGGAAAACGTGTTTAAAAAATGTATTAGAGTTTTTTGAGACTGTAACTAGCAGGCTAGATAAAGGGGAACCAGTGCATGTAGTATATTTGAATCTCCAAAAGGCATTCGATAAGGTCCCACATAAAAGGTTGCTATGCAAGGTATGGGCTCATGGGGCTGGGGTTAATATATTAGCATGGATAGCAATTGGTTAACGGACAGAAAACCGGGTAGAGGATTGGTTAAAGGACAGAAAACAGAGAGTAGGGATAAACAGGTAATTTTCCAGTTGGCAGGCTGTAACTAGTTAGGTGCCGTAAGGATCAGTGCTTGGGCCTTAGCTATTTACGATCTATATCAATGACTTAGATGAGGGGACTGAGTGCAATGTATGCAAATTTGCTGATGATACAAAGCTAGGTGGGAAAGTAAGCTGTGAGGAGGATACAAAGGGATATAGATAGACTAAGTGAGTGGGCAATAAGGTGGCAGATGGAGAATAATGTGGGGAAATGCAAGGTTATTCACTTTAGTAGGAAGAATAGAAATACAGAATATTTTTTAAATGGTGAGAAACTATTAAATGTTAGTGTTCAGAGAGATTTAGGTGTTCATGCACAGGAAATGCAGAGAGTTAGCATGCAGATACAGCAAGCAATTATTAAGGCAAATAAAAAGTTGTCTTTCATTCCTAGAAGGTTGGAGTACAAGAGTAAGGAAGTCTTACTACAATTGTACAGGGTTTTGGTGAGACCACATCTGGAGTATTGTGCACAGTTTTAATCTCCTTATCTGAGAAAGGACATACATGCCTTAGAGGCGGTGCAAAAAAGGTTTATTAGATTGATCTCTGGAATGAAAGAGTTGTCCTATGAGGAGAGATTGAGTAGATTGGGCCTGTACTCTCTGGAGTTTAGAAAAATGAGAGGTTATCTAATTGACAACAACAACAACTTGTATTTATATAGTTCCTTTTATGTAGTAAAATGTCCCAAGATGTATCACAGGAGTATTACAAGACAAAAAATTTGACACCAAGCCCAAGGAGAAATTAGGGCAGGAAAGACATAGGTTTTAACGAGCGTCTTAAAGGAGGAAAGAGAGGTAGAGAGGCAGAGAGGTTTAGGCAGGGAATTCCAGAGCTTAGGGCATAGGCAACAGAAGACACAGCCACCAATGGTTGAGTGATTATAATCAGAGATGCTCAAGAGGGCATGAATTAGAGGAGCGCAGATATCTCAGAGAGGGGGATGGTGTGAGGGGCTGGAGGAGATTACAGAGATAGAGAGAAGCGAGGCCATGGAGGGATTTGAAAACACGGATGAGAATTTTGAAATTGACGGGTTGCTTAACCAGGAGCCAATGTACGTCAACGAGCACAAGGGTGATGGATGAGCGGGATATGGTGCGAGTTAGGACACGGGCGGCCAAGTTTTGGATGGCTTCAAGTTTACATCGGGTAGAATGTTGGAGACCAACCAGGAGTGCGTTGGATAATCAAGTTTAGAGGTAACAAATGCATGGATGAGGGCTTCAGCAGCGGATGAGCTGAGGCAAGTGCGGAGACGGGCAATAGGCGGTCTTAGTTATGCCGCGGATATGTGGTCAGAAACTCATTTCTAGGTCAACTATGACACAAAGGTTGCGAACAATGTGGTTCAGCCTCAGACAGATGTTAAGGAGAGGGTTGGAGTCAATGGTTAAGGAACAGACTTTGTAGTGGGGACCAAAAACAATGGCTTCAGTCTTCCCAATATTTCATTGCAAAACAATTCTGTTCAACCAGAACTGGATGTCGGACAAGCAGTCTGACAATTTAGAGACTGCGGCGGGTTTGAGAGAAGTGGTGGTGAGGTAGAGTTAAGTGTCGTCAGCGTTCTTGTGAAAACTGACGCTGTGTTATCGGATGATGTCACCAAGGGGCAGCATGTAGGTGAGAAATAGGAGGGGCCAAGGAAAGATCCTTGGGAACACTAAAGGTAACAATGAGGGAGCGGGAAGAGAAGCCACTGCAAGTGATTCACTGGCTACAATTAGATGGATAAGAATAGACATATAAGATTCTATATCCATATAAGAATAGAAACAAGATTCTGAGGGAGCTTGACCGGGTAGATGCTGAGAGCTTGTTTCCTCTGGCAGGAGAGTCTAGAACTAGGTGTCATAGTTGCAGGATAAGAGGTCGGCCATTTAAGGCTGAGATGAGGAGTAATTTCTTCACTAAGTGGGTTGTGAATCTTTGGAATTCTCTACCCCAAAGGGCTGTGGGAGCTGGGTCATTGAGTATATTCAAGGCTGAGCTAGATAGATTTTTGAAACTGAAACTGATAGGGTAGTTAGAGAGAAACTATTTCTGCTGGCTGGGGAGTCTAGGATGAGGGGCCATAGTCTAAAAATTAGAGCCAGGCCTTTTAAAAGTAAAGTTAGAAAATACTTCTGCATACAAAGGGTAATAGAAGTATGGAGCTCTTTTCCGCAAACAGCAATTGATGCTAGTTTTAAATCTGAGAGTGATTGATTTTTTATAACAATGATATTAAGGGATATGGGGCAAAGGTGGATATATGGGCCCCAAATTTCCCCAGTCGTTTAGAGCGGAGTAGTTAGATGTGGTGCGGCAACTTCGTGGGGGAAAAAACGCGCCGAAAACTTACCGGGATAATTTGGCCGTTCCTGGATCTCTGTGGTCCCATGGGTGGCACTGAGAAACCTGCGGGGGGCGGAGCTTGGGCCGCGCTTGTTCAGCACAGCCAGCAGAGGGGCAGGGCTTGGACCCGGCGTGTCCTCGCGTGCCGGCAGAAGGAAGCATGACCGTTTGTGCGTGCGCGTATGCGCAATGGGGCAGGAACTTTGGCAATCGGCCATTTAAAGGGAGAGCGTCCTCAGTGCTTCAGCAGCTTTGGCAGTGGGCTATATTAGAAGATAAGATGTGAATTGTGATTTTTGGGTGGCCGAGGGAGTGGAAAGGAGTGCTGCATAGATGCATGAAAGGTGAGAACTGTGTGTTTTCAAGATCATCTGAGTGTAAATCCAATACACCAATGACACAAGAGCGTGCAACAAGGACGAAGAACTTCTTGCATGAGAAGGTGGAGAAACTAATCACTCCCATTGAGGACAGATGGCAGGAGCTGCATATCAGTAAGAGTAGTCCCACAAAAGTTCCACCCAAAGAAATGAGGAGACGCTGGAACCTAGTTGGAGAAGAATTCTCTGCAGGGGCGAAGACTGTAAGAACTGGAAGCCAGTGTAAAAAGAAATGGCAGGATGTTGGTCAAGTAGTGAGTGTAAGTTTTAAATGGAATTGCAATTGTTACTGTGATCATCTGTATATGTCCCATCCATCAGAAGCTCACCATGTGGCAAAAATTATATTTTCATCTTTGCAGAAGAAATTGGCCCACAACAAAAGGGAGAGAACTAGAACAGTAGGAGGGCCAGAAAATCTGCGGCAACTACCACCACTGGAACCCAGGGTCGCTGCCTTGCTGAGTCGCACCTGCAGAAAAAGAATCAGCTCTGCACAAGCTGGGTCCACACGCGAGGGTGAAGGTCAATCATGAAAATGCATCGTCACCCTTCAAATCAATCTGCTGATTGGCCTGCTATGCGTGAGACTACTCATTCCACCCATTCTGCCCCCTCCTTTCCTGCTAACCATTTGACTGATCAGTTGTATTTTGCAGAACAAGAAGATAATCCTGAACATCCTGAAGATCAACAAGAAGATCCAGGTGCATCTGCTCCAGACCAAGGTGGGTGGGGGGAGAAGGGGTCCATGGTTCTGCGTTCACGGGAGAATGCTGATCGTGATATGGATCAGTCCATGGTACAGGGCATCGCTTTGCCAAACACCTCCATGAGCTCTGCTATTCCTTGGTTTCACACCTTATGAGGTTGTAGGTCCCAGTGGCGGTGGTGGAAAGCAGGTTGGAACATCCAGGGCCCCACCGTCCCAGCCTGCGCCTTGCACTGGAAGGATGCCGCTATGGAGACCCACGGCAAGGGGAAGGAGAAGCCGACCAGTCTCTCCTGAGATGCAGCCTTCATCAGATGTACATCAGGTTATGTCATTGGGTGAGGAGACCAATGCCCTTACTCGATCACTCGTGGCCGCTGTCAGTGGGGTGCATGATGAGATTGCGACACTGTCGGGAGAAATATCACCAATGAGACGGGAACTGAGGGCAGGCATGTCAGAGGGAGTGCAAATGATGGCAGAGGCCATGAGGGAACTAGCTACTACAATGGGCACACAGGCCTGAAATCAAATGCCACTCCCACTGCAATCCCCACACCAGCCTCTGTTGAGATCCAAGCCGGGCCCCCAGCCCACCTCCCCTCCCCCCCACCACCACCATCACCGACACTATGAGGATGTGCACATTCCCCGATATGTGGTTGAGAGATGGGTGCAGCCTTTTTTTGCTGTTATTGTTGTTGTTGTTGAAGTGCATTGGAAACTTTCCAATAAAAGATTTTTTGCATTAAAACTGAATCATGTTCTTTTATCACCACACAACATTTAGGAACAACAGCAAAAAAAAACATCCCTCACCCCTACAGTCATGCGTGCTTGCCGCCCCTAGCCCTGGCCGAAGGGCTAGCCGGTGCGTTCTGTAGTCGGCAAGGCAGGACTGCTCTATTTTCAGTAGCTGATTTATCTTTCCTTTATTTTTGATGATGTTGTGTTGAAGTTGTTTTGATGTTGTGCTAAAGCTGTGAAGGTGTTTAGTGCTTTAGAATCCTCTAACTCACCTTCCCTCGCTCTATCTTTGGCTACCTATTCTGATTTCTTAAATGTAGGTAAGGTTTTTCAGTGCCTACAAAAGTGGCCACATACATTGGCCTAAGTTAGTTTGGAGTAACTTTTAGCTGGCCAAATTTGCTTCTATGGCCAAAACTGGCATAAGTGGCTGGTCACGCCCCCTTTTGGAGGAAAAAAATGAAACTAAAAAAAAACCTAACTAATTGACTTACACTGCACGACAAAAAGCGGCGCAACTCCTGTGGAAATTTGAGCCCATCGGGTTAGGTCACAGATCAGCCATGATCTCGTCGAATGGCGGAATAGGCTGAAGAAGCTAAATGGCTTACTCCTGTTCCAATGTGGTATTTTTCATGCCCATACTCTTCAGCAGGTAAACCTTAAAATATTATATGGGATTGTCTCTGTTAGGGTGCAATAGGTGAACATTTACATTGGGTCCTTACCTTATAGGAAGGAAGAATACACTTACCTTCACATTTCATCTGATGCCATTGAACTTCTCATTTGCTTCCAAATATGGTGAATCCTGGAGTGGCATTCACTGAATTAGGTACCTCTATCTATAGGGTAGCTCATCCAAAATTCTGCTGCTTGTAACCTATTGCATCAAGCCCCACCACTCTGTTCTCGCTGCCCTATATTGACACCTGGTCCCCTGACAGCTCAAATTAAAAATTCTGATCTTCCTGTTTATATCCTTCAGGGCTTCCTCATCCTTATTTCTCTAATCCCCCAAAACTCATTTTACAGTGGTCTCTTGTGCATCCCCCTCCCTTTGCCCCACCATTGGCATCCATCCCTTCAGCCACCTAGGCCCTATGGTCAGGAATTCCCATATTCCTCTCCTGTTTTAGAATCCAGAGAATCCCAAGCCTGGAATTTCCTTGGTCCCTGGAGAAGCCCAGTGTGATGTGGCATACCATGGCATAGATGGGCCTCATCCAGGTTTGGGGTTCCAAGCCAGAGAAGGGTGATTTTTCTTTCTATGTGGCTTCTTACACAGGATGGGCGGGGTGAGGGGTGCCTCTGTAAGGGGGCCTCCTAAAGATGTAGACACCCATGTAAATGAGATGCTCTACTGCAATATGGCACAAATGAATTTCAACTGCTTATGTAATGTTCACACATGGATGGTGCTCTTTTATCCCGTGGGTCTTACATAGTTTAGTTCAAATTAACAGTCTGAAACAGTTTATAATTAAAAGTGAATTAAAAATTAAAAATGTTTTACTGCAATTTTTCCTCATTAGTCTCTGACACAAAGGCAGCACTCTGCTCCTCCTGCTCCTTATAGAATCATGCAGCACAGAAGGATGCCATTCAACCCATTGTGTCTGTGCCAGCTCTTTGAAACAGCTATCCAATTATTCCCACTCACCTGCTCTTTCCCCATAGCCCTGTAAATTTCTCCTTTTCAAGTATTGATCCAATTCCCTTTTGAAAGTTACTATTGAATCTGCTTCCGCCACTCTTTCAGGTAATGCATTCCAGATCATGAAACTTGCTAGGTAAAGCAATTATCTTAAGTCTGGTTACCAATCCTCCTGCCACTGAAATAGTTTCTCCCGATTTACTCTCTCAAAATCACTCATAATTTTGAACACCTCTATTAAATCTTCATTTAATCTTCTCTGCTCTAGGGCGAACACCAGTGAAGATAACTGAAGACCCTCATCCTTGGTACCATTCTGGTAGATCTCCTCAGCATGAAGGTAAGCTAACGGAAAGAAATTTACCTTTTTGTTTGGCCACAGCAAGAACGGGCAAAACTGAGAAGAGCTTTTCCTGGTGCATGCTCTGCTCAGCGCTGACCAATTTTCGAAAAGGACGCATCAAAAGATGTTTAGTGGTTTAAGGTTGCTAGGGATGCCTTAATATTGGCCAAGCCAAAATGGCATTGGACATATTGCAGCTCCCTTACATTGCGGAACATAACTCCTCAAAATTGGACCTTCCCCTGCCACCATTTTGGGTGCAATGAGTTCCAATTTCTCCTCCTGTGATAAGTCTGGATAAGTCAAATTTCAGTTGACTTGGTTCTTGATCTAGTTTTGTGCAATCCTTAGTTTTCATAAAAAAATTACACTGTAGTTATATCATGTAGGATGAACAGAAATGTTTCACTGCAATAAACTTTTTATACCAAAAATAATGAGGGGAGAGCGGGAGTCGGGTCGGTGTCGGTGTCGGCGCCGGTCCGGAGGCGGGGGGGGGGGGCGGGGGGGAGCGGGAGTCGGGTCGGTGTCGGTGTCGGGTCCGGTCCAGAGGCGGGGGCAGGGGAGGGGGAGCGGGAGTCGGGTCGGGTCCGGGGGCGGGGGGGAAGCGGGAGTCAGGTCGGTGTCGGGTCCGGTCCGGAGGCGGGAAGCGGGAGTCGAGTCGGGTCGGGAGGAAGCAGGAGCTGGCCGTGGGAGGAGCCTTATGCACGCAGACCCAGTGAGACCATTCAGCCAGGGCTAGGGGCTGCGTGCTTCGGCCCCTCCCACACAGTTTTGGGCGCCTGGAGCTACTGAACATGCGCGCCCACTGTAACGCGCATGTGCAGAGGTCCCAGCACTGTGTTCAGCGCAGGAACCTGGCTCCGCCCCCTACAGCTCCTGCTGTGCTGCGTCGAGGGCCAGAGGACCCGCAGGGAGGAGGAGAATCTGGAGGTTTTTTTAGGCGCACTTTGTGGCGCGAGAAACAGGCGTCCAGGTCGGGACTGCGCCGTTCTAGGCGCGGCTCGAAACTTGGGCCCAATATCTCAATTATTCAAAGTCTGTCAAACTGATACATGTTCAATTATACTGAGCCATTCTCCAATTCCACATTTTATCATTCAGTTTACAGAATTCTACAGCAATCATTTATGCAATGTTTGAAATCTTGGGAAAAATACAACAAAAATATTCAAAAGGCTATTTCAAGTAAACAGCAATTCTGTCATTTAAAGGAAAGGCATTGCAAATTATCCATAAATTAACCATTAGATCTGATCCTTTGTTATGTTATGGTTTTTAATCCTGATAATCTTTGTTATCCAGTTGAGGTATTTCTCAGATAAACGGGTATAGATGCCAGGTCTGGTGGGTACTCCACAGTCTGTTCCACCTGAAACAATGCCCTTGTACATGTATTTTTTGGCCTTCATCATACATAATAGTGGCCCACCAGAATCTCCCTGAAACAAAATACATTAAATGTTATTGACAAAAAAATACCTCGGAAGTATGTAATACAACATAAATGGATGTATGTTCTGAAGAAATGTCATCGACCTGAGGGTTCTCTCTCCCCAGATGTTGCCTGACCTGCTGAGTAATCCCAGCAATTTCTATTTTTATTTTATAATGCATGGATGTGTGTTGGTTTAGTTACAGAATAATTATTTTTTAAATTCTAGTTCTAGATCAACCCTGGTCTGATCCTTAAGTTTGTGTTATTTATTTGAGGATCCAGACTGTTCCCCTTATCTGGACTCCTCCCCTTGGGCCCATTAAAGTCATCTGGACTGATCTGTCCCATTTCACGCTGCACACTGACCTCCTGTCCAATGCCAAGTCCTGACTGAGCAGGGCAACGGGTACTCCTGGGGTAGGGATACACTATCTTAGCTCTGTCGCTAAGGCTGCCGCCGACACCATTGGTCTTCTAAGGGGTGGACAGAGGTTCCATCCTTCACAGACCTGACCAGGAAATCTTGAAATAGACAGGGATCCACGGCAACTGGGTCCCTCTCATTTTCCGATGAATTTTGTTGGACTCGTGCAGAAATTATGGTGGGAGTCCTGAGGAAATGTAATGCCTTATTTCTAAGTAGTTTTCTTTCCCTAATTTTCCCACCTTCCCCTCTAAAAGTAGCGATGTGCTGGGGTAGAGTTCCACGGGTCCTGGCAGCACCCCAGTATAAGGGCTAATCTTTACAAATAGGCCCAAACAATGAGTTTGGAAGGCAATTTAACTATGGAAATATCACAGCTGAACCAGACCCTGGCCTCCCCTGACATATACACATGTGAACTTTGCGGCATGGATCTGCAAATTTTGGTTTAGTACAGCAAACTTGATAGATTTTTCTTCAGGGAAACTAAGGCCAATTTAAAACATTGCTCTGTCTGTCGATCAGCCATCCCAACAGCCAGGGACCAAAGTTGCAGTCTTACTCGGCAGTAGCACCACCTATATAATTATCCTGAAGGGGAATCTTAGAGGATGTAACGAAGAGGGTGGATAAGGGGGAACCAGTGGATGTGGTGTATTTGGACTTCCAGAAGGCATTTGACAAGGTGCCACATAAAAGGTTACTGCATAAGATAAAAGTTCATGGAGTTGGGGGTAATATATTAGCATGGATAGAGGATTGGTTAACAAACAGAAAACAGAGAGTCGGGATAAATGGTTCATTCGCGGATTGGCAATCAATAACTAGTGGGGTGCCGCAGGGATCAGTGCTGGGACCCCAACTATTTACAATCTATATTAACGACTTGGAAGAAGGGACCGAGTGTAACGTAGCCAAGTTTGTTGATGATGGGAACCAATGCAGGGAGACAGAGGGAAACAAAAAGGAGACAAAAGCAAAAGACAGAAAGGAGATGAGGAAAAGTGGAGGGCAGAGAAACCCAAGGCAAAGAACCAAAAGGGCCACTGTACAGCAAAATTCTAAAAGGACAAAGGGTGTTAATAAAACAAGCCTGAAGGCTTTGTGTCTTAATGCAAGGAGTATCCGCAATAAGGTGGATGAATTAATTGTGCAAATAGATGTTAACAAATATGATGTGATTGGGATTACGGAGACGTGGCTCCAGGATGATCAGGGCTGGGAACTCAACATTCAGGGGTATTCAACATTCAGGAAGGATAGAATAAAAGGAAAAGGAGGTGGGGTAGCATTGCTGGTTAAAGAGGAGATTAATGCAATAGTTAGGAAAGACATTAGCTTGGATGATGTGGAATCTATATGGGTAGAGCTGCAGAACACCAAAGGGCAAAAAACGTTAGTAGGAGTTGTGTACAGACCTCCAAACAGTAATAGGGATGTTGGGGAGGGCATCAAACAGGAAATTAGGGGTGCATGCAATAAAGGTGTAGCAGTTATAATGGGTGACTTTAATATGCACATAGATTGGGCTAGCCAAACTGGAAGCAATACGGTGGAGGAGGATTTCCTGGAGTGCATAAGGGATGGTTTTCTAGACCAATATGTTGAGGAACCAACTAGGGGGGAGGCCATCTTAGACTGGGTGTTGTGTAATGAGAGAGGATTAATTAGCAATCTCATTGTGCGAGGCCCCTTGGGGAAGAGTGACCATAATATGGTGGAATTCTGCATTAGGATGGAGAATGAAACAGTAATTTCAGAGACCATGGTCCAGAACTTAAAGAAGGGTAACTTTGAAGGTATGAGGCGTGAATTGGCTAGGATAGATTGGCGAATGATACTTAGGGGGTTGACTGTGGATGGGCAATGGCAGACATTTAGAGACCGCATGGATGAATTACAACAATTGTACATTCCTGTCTGGCGTAAAAATAAAAAAGGGAAGGTGGCTCAACCGTGGCTATCTAGGGAAATCAGGGATAGTATTAAAGCCAAGGAAGTGGCATACAAATTGGCCAGAAATAGCAGCGAACCTGGGGACTGGGAGAAATTTAGAACTCAGCAGAGGAGGACAAAGGGTTTGATTAGGGCAGGGAAAATGGAGTACGAGAAGAAGCTTGCAGGGAACATTAAGGCGGATTGCAAAAGTTTCTATAGGTATGTAAAGAGAAAAAGGTTGGTGAAGACAAACGTAGGTCCCCTGCAGTCAGAATCAGGGGAAGTCATAACGGGGAACAAAGAAATGGCAGACCAATTGAACAAGTACTTTGGTTCGGTATTCACTAAGGAGGATACAAACAACCTTCCGGATATAAAAGGTGTCAGAGGGTCTAGTAAGGAGGGGGAACTGAGGGAAATCTTTATTAGTCGGGAAATTGTGTTGGGGAAATTGATGGGATTGAAGGCCGATAAATCCCCAGGGCCTGATGGACTGCATCCTAGAGTACTTAAGGAGGTGGCCTTGGAAATAGCGGATGCATTGACAGTCATTTTCCAACATTCCATTGACTCTGGATCAGTTCCTATGGAGTGGAGGGTAGCCAATGTCACCCCACTTTTTAAAAAAGGAGGGAGAGAGAAAACAGGGAATTATAGACCGGTCAGCCTGACCTCAGTAGTGGGTAAAATGATGGAATCAATTATTAAGGATGTCATAGCAGTGCATCTGGAAAATGGTGACATGATAGGTCCAAGTCAGCATGGATTTGTGAAAGGGAAATCATGCTTGACAAATCTTCTGGAATTTTTTGAGGATGTTTCCAGTAAAGTGGACAAAGGAGAACCAGTTGATGTGGTATATTTGGACTTTCAGAAGGCTTTCGACAAGGTCCCACACAAGAGATTAATGTGCAAAGTTAAAGCACATGGGATTGGGGGTAGTGTGCTGACGTGGATTGAGAACTGGTTGTCAGACAGGAAGCAAAGAGTAGGAGTAAACGGGTACTTTTCAGAATGGCAGGCAGTGACTAGTGGAGTGCCGCAAGGTTCTGTGCTGGGGCCCCAGCTGTTTACATTGTACATTAATGATTTAGACGAGGGGATTAAATGCAGTATCTCCAAATTTGCGGATGATACTAAGTTGGGTGGCAGTGTGAGCTGCGAGGAGGATGCTATTAGGCTGCAGAGTGACTTGGATAGGTTAGGTGAGTGGGCAAATGCATGGCAGATGAAGTATAATGTGGATAAATGTGAGGTTATCCACTTTGGTGGTAAAAACAGAGAGACAGACTATTACCTGAATGGTGACAGAATAGGAAAAGGGAAGGTGCAACGAGACCTGGGTGTCATGGTACATCAGTCATTGAAGGTTAGCATGCAGGTACAGCAGGCGGTTAAGAAAGCAAATGGCATGTTGGCCTTCATAGCGAGGGGATTTGAATACAGGGGCAGGGAGGTGTTGCTACAGTTGTACAGGGCCTTGGTGAGGCCACACCTGGAGTATTGTGTACAGTTTTGGTCTCCTAACTTGAGGAAGGACATTCTTGCTATTGAGGGAGTGCAGCGAAGGTTCACCAGACTGATTCCCGGGATGGCGGGACTGACCTATCAAGAAAGATTGGATCAACTGGGCTTGTATTCACTGGAGTTCAGAAGAATGAGAGGGGACCTCATAGAAACGTTTAAAATTCTGACGGGTTTAGACAGGTTAGATGCAGGAAGAATGTTCCCAATGTTGGGGAAGTCCAGAACCAGGGGTCACAGTCTGAGGATAAGGGGTAAGCCATTTAGGACCGAGATGAGGAGAAACTTCTTCACCCAGAGAGTGGTGAACCTGTGGAATTTTCTACCACAGAAAGTAGTTGAGGCCAATTCACTAAATATATTCAAAAGGGAGTTAGATGAAGTCCTTACTACTCGGGGGATCAAGGGTTATGGCGAGAAAGCAGGAAGGGGGTACTGAAGTTGCATGTTCAGCCATGAACTCATTGAATGGCGGTGCAGGCTAGAAGGGCTGAATGGCCTACTCCTGCACCTATTTTCTATGTTTCTATGTTTCTATATACAAAGATGGGAGGAAAAGCAATGTGTGAGGAGGACACACAAAATTTGCAAAAGGACATAGACAGGCTAAGTGAGTGGGCAAAAATTTGGCAGATGGAGTATAATGTTGGAAAGTGTGAGGTCATGCACATTGGCAGAAAGAAATCAACGAGCAAGTTATTATTTAAATGGAGAAAGATTGCAAAGTGCTGCAATACAGCGGGACCTGGGGGTACTTGAGCATGAAACACAAAAAGTTAGTATGCAGGTTCAGCAAGTGATCAGGAATCTGATGAAATCTTGGCCTTTATTGCAAAGGGGATGGATTATAACAGCAGGGAAGTCTTGCTACAGTTGTACAGGGTATTGGCGAGGCCACACCTGGAATGCTGTGTGCAGTTTTGGTTTCCATGTTTACGAAAGGATATACTTGCTTTGGAGGCAGTTCAGAGAAGGTTCACGACGTTGATTCCGGAGATGAGGGGATTGACTTATGAGGAAATGTTGAGTAGGTTGGGCCTCTACTCATTGGAATTCAGAAGAATGAGAGGTGATATCGAAACGTATAAGATTATGAGGGGGCTTGACAAGGTGGATACAGAGAGAATGTTTCCACTGATAGGGGAGACTAGAACTAGGGCGCATAATCTTAGAATAAGGGGCCGCCCATTTAAAACTGAGATGAGGAGAAATTTCTTTTCTCAGAGCGTTATAAATCTGTGGAATTCGCTGCCTCAGAGAGCTGTGAAAGCTGGGACATTGAATACATTTAAGACAGAGATAGACAGTTTCTTAACCGATAAGGGAATAAGGGATTATGGGGAGCGGGCAGGAAAGTGGACCTGAGTCCATGATCGGATCAGCCATGGTCGTATTAAGTGGCGGAGCAGGCTCGAGGGGCTGTATGGCCTACTCCTGCTCCTATTTCTTATGTTCTTCTGAACAAATGCTCCTGGGGTGCTCCAGCGCACGGCCATCCAGTGAAACTTGCCACTCTAGTCTTCCCTTGGACCTGGTGGGTCTGCAGTGATTCTGACATTGGTCCCCAAGACAAGCCGGACAGAAAGGTTAAATTCATTTTCTTAAATTTTAAAACACCACCAGAATGTCTAAAGGCAACTGGAACCTTCTGGCTTCTGAACCCAATCATCATCCAGAAGGCCCCTATTCTGGAGGCCTGATGCACAGCCGAAGGCCTGAACCTCTGCTTGTTTACTCCTCTTCTGCCAGAGCTAGACACTGCTGGAGATGTCCCCAGGCCATGTTAGTGGCCCAGGATAGGAAATACTGATGCTGCTACTATGTCTTGTGATATACTGCTTCTCTGCATTGCTGGGGAAGAGGAGGGCAGGAAAAATATACCGTTAAATGACCCTTTGATTTGACTCATGCTTACCTAATCTAGATTGTTTTACTAATATATACTCAATATTTGTTTTATAAATTCATTTCTGACACACCCTACCAAAACCAGACCATTTAGGAATGTGAGCCAACAATTGGCTTATTAATAATGCAGACTCTCAGCCACCTCACGACAGAAAGGAGGAGGTCGGGGGGGGGGGGGTTAACCCTAAAAAAGGGGAATGCGTCCACAAATCGGCACTTAGCTGTTTCTACGGCGATGGGTTGTGAAGCATACTTGTGGCGCATCTTGAGGCTCCTACGGTGCAATTGGGAGCATGATTTAAATTTATCAGCTGGGTTTCCCAGGGCTCAGGAAATCCGACAGTGAAATGGAGGCGGGAGTCACTGGCTACAGAAGTGCGCACTTCTTGTGAGCCAGAAGGAGCAGGAATGCTCTGCCTCTGGTCCCTCAAAGGCACCTTTAGCCTCCTCCTGCCTATGACGGCCTCTGTCTACCCCTGTCACGATCGGCAATCTCCCCGCCCCCACTTCAGCCCTGATCTGAAGCCTGTTCCATGATCCGATCTGACGCCAACCCCCTCCAGCCTTGATCTGAAGCCCGTGATCGCAATAATGGGATGGACTTTGCAGTCAGTAGTGAACAAAGGAGGCCAGCCATTTGTTATACTTGCACTTTCACAGATTTTCTATCGGCTTTTGCACTGGAAGTTCCTGCCAGCCAA
Organism: Pristiophorus japonicus; assembly: GCF_044704955.1. Classification (NCBI taxonomy): domain Eukaryota; kingdom Metazoa; phylum Chordata; class Chondrichthyes; family Pristiophoridae; genus Pristiophorus; species Pristiophorus japonicus. The sequence continues at coordinate 115,622,737 of NC_091978.1, read as the reverse complement.
CTATCGAAAAAGCTTGGTGCCCTCTTCAGGGAATTTGCGATTGCAACTTCACGCCATTCAATGTATTTGAATGGAATGGGGAACCAGTCAGCGAGATATTGTTATCACACAGCTTCTGGAGAAGCAGCTCATTGCGGAAAGCAGCTTCCTGATTTCCGCATTTAACTGCCGGAAGTTTCTGTCCGATTTCCACACAAATAACGGTGAACGTGTTAGCCACACAGTTACTCCCAGTGCAAAATCCAGCCCAATATAACCTTTAAATTAAAGAAAACAACTAGCAGTGTGCCTTGTTATGGATGTACCCTGAAACTCCAGGAATTTTCATTTTAATTGAGAGAACTCTAACTTACCGCACATGTATCCTTTCTAGCTTTATTATCACCAGCACATAACATGTCCTTTGTTATGATAGGATTATAGTCATAGTATGCTTTACTGTTGCAGACCTTTCTGTCAATGATGTTTACATTTACTTCCCTCAGGGTATCAGATGCTTTCAGGATTTCAGGATTAGTTGTTCCCCATCCTGCAACTCTGCACTTGGTTCCAGCTTTGACATCTTCTGTTGATTTCGGCAGCTTCAGAGTTGACACATGCTTGTTCAGAATAGCCTCTTGGGCCAACTGTCCCAAATTAACAGAGAAAATAGACTGGATTATTAGTTTTGCTGCAAATGTCACGGGTCAACTGTGACACATTAAACTGAAAATATTTGATTTTAATTTTCAGTCCTAAATTGTTTTAGCTCACAAGAGCTCTACTCTGTGATCACAGTCGCTTATGGTCATCTCTTTCTGCACAATCTAAATCTGCAATTAGCTGTATGAGCTTCCTGAATTTTTTTGTCTCAGCCTTCAGGAAAATAAACTTATTTCTGGGATCATTGCCTGTGCACCCATGTCTATGACAATATGATGCCACATTTCTATACAGTTTGTTAAAAAGCATAAAAATAACTGTTCACAAGAATGTTCAAAATCCAAATCCATTCCTAGCATGATACCAAAACCCGCACACACAAATTAAGTCAGACAAATAATAACTGTAAAATACTACCAGATTCTAGACATCTTCTCCCATAATTGATCTGACTTTTGAAAACAGCTCAAAAACAGGAATAAATATCAATAAATATTAGACTTCAATTCCTTTCTTGGGTGTTTGCCGATGAATAAGGATGCATTGCACTGACACTACAGTTAAAAAAAGACTTGCATTTATATAGAGCCTTTCACAACCACCAGCGCTTTACAGCCAATGAAGTACTTTTGGACTGCGCTCCAAATGTGGGAAACAAGGTGTGAATGCACGGTAAAAACAGCCAAGATTAACGTGTGCTTCAGAAAATGAGGTGGGGGTTTGCCAACACCTGGCCCACCTCATTTACATGCTTCCAGCTCCCCAGGAAAAACCTGGAAGTCCTAGGGCAGCATAAAAGGGGTGGAGCCCGGCATTCCGCAGTTCCCTCTGACCATTATGCTGAGGGAACTGGGCATTACTTGGGGGGCAAGGGTCAGAGAAATTTACCCCCTCCTCGAAAATGCTCCTGGTACAGAGCATTTGAACTTGATAATGAGCTAGATTGGAGCTGAGTGTTGCTATGTATGGGATATTATTCCTTAATTTGGCACCTTCAATAATGCACTAGTTATCAGCTAATTCATAATATACATAACCAATTTTTTTCCATTTTTCCCTTCTATTTCTTTGGAACCTTGTAAATTTATCCTTGTTATGTCATTAAACCAATGCCTGGCAGACTAGTGGAACCGTTGGTGAAATTGTGTAAATGGCTAAAAACAACCATTTGTCTCAGAGTTGTAGCAGGAGATTGGAGAACCTTACAGAAATTCTTCCTGAAGTCTATATTTCCTATTAAATCATAGTTTTGTTCCTTAGCATAGATGAACAGATTCTCAGGCATTTGCATCTTTAACTTAAAGCAGGTGAAATTATTTCTAGGAGTGCTTTTGAAAAGACGAAACATTAATGATAATTTACAGAATAGATTCTTTGTTAGCAAATATTCATACACCCAAAATGTGAACCTGTTTTCTTTTTACAGCTGCCCATTGCCCTGCTGTGAATTTTTAACAATCTCAATTTTTGTTCAACTACCTCGGTACTTGTTATGAAGAACATCTACCAGTAGGTGGCTGTCTAATATAACATCCAGTCTTTGATCATCAGATCCATTTTTGCAGGGTTTCTCATGATTTTTTGAGAAGCCAATCTGACAGAATAAAGAGGTAAGTGGTGGATGGACTTTCTTCCTGAAGCACTGCAGTCTGTCTGGTAAAGATGCTCCCAACATGTTGTTAGGTAGAGATTTTGACCCAACGATGATGAAGGAACGGTGTTATATGTCCAAGTCGGCATGGTGTGTGAGATAAAGGGGAACTTGGAAGTGATGGTGTTCTCATGCATTTGCTGCCCTTGTCCTTCTAGGTCATGGGGGTCTCGAGTTTGGGATATGCTGCTGAAGAAGTCTTGGTGAGTTGGTGCAGTTCATCTGTAGATAGTACACACTGCAACCATGGTTTGCTAATAGTTGGGTGGGTGGATGTTTGGGTTGGTGGATGAGGTGATGATCAAGCGGGCTTGATTGTCTCTGAATTAGAAGGTAGTGGCCTCAAGTTCCACTCCGGAGACTTGAGCACATAATCTCGGCTGGCACCTCAGTGTAATACTGATGGAGTGCTGCACTGTCATAGGTATCATATTTAGGATGAGGCCCTGTCTGTGTTTTTAGTTGGATGTAAAAGATCCCATGGCACTATTTTAAGAAGAGATGGGAATATTTATCCCTCAACCAACATCACTAAAACAGATTAAGAAGATAACCAGATGTATTCCTTTGATGAGTGGATTGTCCTATGAGGAGCGATTATAGAACGGGTCTATATTCTCTGGAGTTTAGAAGATTGAGAGGTGATCTCATTGAAACATATAACATTCTTAGAGGGCTTGGCAGGGTAGATTCTGAGAGGCTGTTTCCCCTGGTTGGCAAGTCTAGAACTAGGGATCATAATCTCAGGATAAAGAGTTGGCCATTTAGGACAGCGATGAGGAGAAATTTCTTCACTCAGTGGGTTGTGAATCTTTGGAATTCTCTACCCCAGAGAGTTATGGATGTTCAGTCATTGAGTATATTCAAGAATGATATTGATAGATTTTTAGGCATTAAGGGAATCAAGGGATATGGGGATAGGGTGGGAAAGTGCAGTTGATTTAGAATATCAGTCATGATCTTTTTTAATGGCAGAGCAGGCTCAAGGGGTCATATGGCCTACTCCTGCTCCTATTTCTGATGTTCTTATGTTCTTAACGTACAGATGAGGGGGAAAAGAAGGGTATCCAAAGCTGGAGCTCCTTGTCTAACTAAATTTTTCGGGGGATAAATTAGGCTACTTTGTGCCTCCCGTTAGGATTATGATGCTGTGCCCATAAGCGACATGGGTGCAGTCAATGGCGCCCTGCACCATGGGGGAGCCCACTATCCTGGCAAAGGCACATGCACGCTTGTGCTGTTTCGCTCTGGTCATGGGGAAGGAAATGTATTCCCTTCTCCTTCTGTACATAGCATCTGTGACCTCGCGGATGCAACAAAAACAGCAAACTGGGAGATGTTGGAAATGTCTATTGTTGCACACTGGAAGGATCTGCTGGTTTAGAAATTGAGCACGATGGTGACTGTGACTGCCACAGAGAGAGCCGGCCTCACCCTGGTCTGAGGCTCAAAGTCTGGTTGCAGGAGGTGGCAGAGCTCTGTCACCACATCCTTGCTGAAGCGCAGCCTTCAAACAAACTGCTCCTCAGTGAAATTGATGTAGGAGAACTACTGCTGGAATACCCTGGGTGGGTAAGATCTCCTGTTGACAGCCCTGTTGACCCTCCTCCCTCTGGCCATATTTTGCTGTCTTTCTCTCTGTCTAAGTTTCTTCCGACGGTGACGTCGGAGCAGGAGGTCAAGTGCCAACACAGTCCCCCTGAAACTATATAAATGTTGGACTTTTAATGAAAGTCACGAATATTTAACAGCCAGAACACTCTTTCAACTGAAAATTAGTGAAATCTGTCAAAACGCTTGTCTGCCTATGTGGAAGTAAGCAACAACCATTATTGGCGGACTAAATATTTTCCCGAATATGGCGCCTTTAAATAACAGTCCTCTAGCCATCTCCCAACTGAAACATGACAGCTGAAGCTGTTGTTGTCAGCAGCAGGCAGTAACACATGAATTTAGCTTCTGGAACAGTAACGGGGTCTGTGTCATTATCGTGCACAGCCGAGCGGCGTGCTTCGTATCTGCTTCACCGCAAAGTGGGAGGCACTGTTCTCACCATGCCCATGTGAAAACCCCCAATTTCGCCCCCTATAGATCTGATTTTCTGGCCCACCCTGGGAGCATGGGACTGTGGGACTGCCTTTAGATATCTATCTGAACAAACGTTCGGTACCTGAAGCAGCATGATGTCATTTTCTGGAGTTCTCTCATCAAACATTGGGTGAGGAAATGTCTTTATCACTTTAATTGTCTTTTTTCCCTTTTGTGTCTTAGAAAGTGAATGTGCTCCAAGGACCACTTTAGAATGTTCCATTTGATAAAGCCTGCAATGGAAAGGTGACTGAGTTATTCAAAACTCCAGAATGCATTTTAATTTTATTTTAGAATTATCCAGGATTATTGCACAAATTTACTTTTGACTGTTTCTATCAGTAGGATTATATGATTAACAGAAACCAGAAGAATTATAATAAGGCGATAAATAGAGGAGACCACACTGATACTGGCGTAATACTACTGGTGTAAACAAATAGTCCTTAGCATATAACATAAGCATCAAAGTTCGAAAGTTTATTAATGTATTTTTCTTTTGTGAATTTTGTACTCATCTAGGTGAGGTATGTTAGTTTTGAGAATAAAAAACTTTCCATTATGGCCACCTCTTGTTGGCACAAAACATTACGAGGTCACTTATATAAAGGCTAGATGCAGTGTAAAGGTATCTCCACCATATATGCCAATCCAAAAAACTAGAAAAAGCTGATCAACAGCTTCAAAAATAATGCACAATCCCAAAAGCTGACAATTCAAAACAGCCCTGACATAGTTCTATTTCATGTAATTAGTCTGAAAGTGTATTTTGGCACTAGCTTGTCACAACTACAGCTGCAGGCAATCCCAATATTCCATCATTTGTGTATTAGAAAATTGTGATTACAATTTGGGGAATTTCCCTTCATTTCTTGTAGAGCTAAGGTATTGGTACTGTCAGTTACTAAATCTGGTCATTGAAAACAATTGTTACGTGCTTGTCACCATGACATGGAGCCACTCTTTTCCCTGAATCTTCGCCCAGTTTACAGAAACTTCTCTGGTTCGTCTCCTCTCCCAGTTCCACACCTGCATTGTGCTGTGCTAACTCTCTCCTCACCTGATATAACTGCAAGCTGTGGTCAATTCTGATCTCCGTAAGTACTGGGGGTGAAAGTAGAACCCGCAGATTTCACAGGCAAATATGGTCCAGTGGACCCTAAGCGTGAACTGCTGAATGTCTGTGTAAACTGCAGATGACATGCATGTTTCTAATCAGCGTGATTGATACAAATGAGGTTATTGCTCGGAATCTACAAAAATGAGGGAATGATGGGATTTTGAATGGTTTAGAATAGAAGTCTAAAGGAGGTGTGGAAGCAACTGGATAACAAAATAACATTTGCAAGATTATTTAGAAATGCTGCCAATGAACAACAACAACTTGTATTTTTATATTGCATCTTTAACGTAGTAAAATGTCCCAAGGTACTTCACAAGAGCGTTATCAAACAAAATTTGACACCGAGTCACACAAGGAGATATTAGGGCAGATAATCAAAAGCTTGGTCAAAATGATAGGTTTCAAAGAGCATCTTAAAGGAGGAAAGAGAGGGAGAGAGGCGGAGAGGTTTAGGCAGGGAATTCCAGAGCTTAGGGCCTAGGCAGCTGAAGGCACGGCTACCAATGGTGGAGCGATTAAAATTGGGGATGTGCAAGAAGCTGGAATTGGAGAGCGCAGATATCTCAGAGGGTTGTAGGGCTGGAGGAAATTATAGAGATAGGGAGGGGCGAGGCCATGGATAAATTTGAAAACAAGAATGAGAATTTTTAACTGAGAACCAATGTAGGTCACAGGAGTGATGGATAAATAGGATTTGGTATGAGTTAGGACACCCACAGCAGAGCTTTAGATGACCTCAAGTTTATGGAGGTAATGAAAAGACAAGGAGACGAGAGAACAATGTAGTGAAGAAACTTGGGAAGTAAAAGAGCCTGCAATATATAAGGACAATATGAGCTAACGACTGCTGGGTATTTGAAATTTGTTGAAGAGGAAATACGTAATACATATTCTAGCAAATAGGAATGATTTAAAAAGTTAACTATTCAATAATTCATAGCAAGAAAGAAGGTTATTTGGCTTTTAATAGTATGCAGGAACAGGATGTTATATTCTCCTTTTCTGGGTGGCTGCACAAGACGACTGAATTTTTCTTTGTAACTTTTCAAAACTTGTCAAGCATTAAATGCTAGGCTGTTTGTGAAAGGAAGGTTGAGATAGCAGAATGTTCAAACAGAGCTGCAAATTTCATTGAAGAATTTCAAAACAAAGGCAAAACTCCCCTCTCCGCCCATTCGTATTTGTCTACTTACTTCCCTTTCAACTCCTGCTCTTTTATTATGAACATGCACTATTAATAATAGCTAGGAGCAAGAAAAAACATTTCAGATGAGGACTTAAATACTGATTAGAAACATGACCATGTACCATCATGAAAGCCACCTGATAGCATGACTACGTATCCACATAAGACATTCATTATTTTTTCTTTATTCATTCCTGGGATGTGGGTGTCGCTGGCTGTGATTATCGTTTATTTGTATTTTAGCAAAGCTTTTGATACAGTGCCACAGAAGAGATTGCTCCACAAGGTTGGAAGACACAACATTGAAAATTGGTTGAAACAGAGTAAGGTTGTACATGGAGCTGAAGCAACATGGAAGGTGATAACTAGTGGAGTGCCTCAGGTAACAGTGCTGGGACGTTGCTCTTTACAATGTATATAAGGGTCCTGGAAGTGAGGATAGAAACAAAACTCTCCAAATTTGTAGATGATACCAAATTACAAGGGACTGCAAACAACAGTGAAGATGCTAATCACAGACAGAAGGATCTGGATACTTTGGAGAGCCAGACATTATTGTATCCTAACAGTATTTGCAAAGGTTGAAATATACCTAAACAACATTAGCAGCTTTTATAAAGGCTACCAATATTTTTGTTCGCATATATAGTCACCGACCCTTAAAAGATCTCAACCTGTGTGACATTATTGTATGACAATTTCCCATGCCCTGCTAATAAGCTTCTAATTTAAGCCCACAGTATAAACGTCAGAAAATTAGGTGAGTGAGCACACAAGGGCTAATAATGCATCACTTGACTAATGCCTAATCAGATGTCGGATTGGAAATCCTACCACATTGTCTTTATGGTTGAGGAAGGGGAGCAGAAAAACATTCTAGCACATTTATTTTTGCAAAGACATCACACAAAAGTTTCCAGACACTGTCCTCTGTCTGTGTCCCTGTGTTTTCGACACATTCACAAAAAAAGTACAAGTAGTGTTATTCCTCAATATTCCCTGCAAATAACATCGACATCACACAGAATAAGAGGAATATATAAACTTACTCTTGGCAGTGTGCTGCAGTCAATACCCATCTCGGTGCGATCAATGCGCCTCCACAAATGTGTTGTTCATTGAGCTGGATTGACACCATGAACGGTCTAGAATTAGGTTTAACCTCACGGCCCCCAATAATTTCTGTGCAGACACCTACAGTAGAAGATAATAAAGAATTCGTTAATAGAATAGTGAGACTGGTAAATACAACTTTTGGACCTGTTAGATACTTACAGCCTTGTAGAGTCAAGAACATTATTTTAAAAATTAAAACCTCTATGCAAAATAAATTGGGCATTTTGTTCATGATGGCAGTGTTAACAGAATAGCTCGTTAACCTAATAGTGTTTGCACAAGGAAGTGGTTTTACTAAGTTATAGAGCAAAGCCGTGAAGTATTTCCTATACCTCTGAGAGCCACATAGATGGCGTTCAGTGAACGTTCATGTGTTGCTACATAGGCAGGTGTCTTGTCTTGACCCAAATTATAGGTTTTATTTTAAATGAAACAGTTTGACGCTAACAACTTAGACCATATATAACTGTTAAAACAAGGAGCAACTTAAGTCAGTGTTAGATTACAATTGGGTTGGATGATTTATAATACAGCTAGTTTAAATAGAATTTACAGTTTTATGACAAATCAGTTTCAATTTGATAAAACCCATCTCTTCACAAAACACTGAGTTACACAGCCACTGAGCCTAAGGAGCTGAAGCACTGCATCTCTAATGTGGGCTGCCAGCATTTCATAGGGTATGGTGTGTCAGGAGGATGTTGGTTAAAAAAAGTCTTCTCAGTGCCCTGCCTTAGGCATTGCTACAAGTTTACTTTGTTTTTTATTTGTTCCTGAGATGTGGGCATCGTTAGCAAGGCCAGCATTTATTGCCCACCCCAAATTTCCTTTAAGATGGTGGTGGTGAGCCACCTTCTTGAACCACTGCAGTCCATCTGGTGAAGCTACTCCACAGTGCTGTTAGGTAGGGAGTTCCAAGATTTTGATCCATCGACAATGAAGGAACAGCAATATATTTCCAAGTCAGGATGGTGTGTGACTTGGAGGGGAACTTCGAGGTGTTGATGTACCCATGCGCCTTGTCTTTCTAGATGGTAGAGGACACTGGTTTGGGAGGTTGCCTTTGGATGTTCAAGATATGGATGTCAGAAACCAATGGTGATAGCATCCTACTAAGCCAAATATAAAAGTAACAATTAATTCAGAACTAGAGTTAATTGAGAGCACATACTGTCAGTGGCAACCGATAAGATACAGGGCAACAGCTACCCTATTGCCTGCAATTTATTGTGTATCTGTAATTTGTAGCTGGCAGCATTAGCCTGAGTCATAAGAACATAAAAACATAATAAGAGCAGGAGAAGGCCATTTGCACCCTCGAGCCTGCTCCGCCATTCAATGAGATCATGGCTGATCTTCTGCCTCAACTCCACTTTCCAGCACTATCCCCATATCCCTTGATTCCCTTAATATCCAAAAATTTATCGATCTCGATCTTGAATATACTCAACAACTGAGCTTCCACAGCCCTCTGCGGTGGAAAATTCCAAAGATTCACCACCCTCTGAGTGAAGATGTTTCTCCTCATCTCAGTCCGAAATGGCCGACCCCTTATTCTGAGACTGTGACCTCTGGTTCTAGACTCCCCAGCCAGGGAAAACATCCTCCCTGCATCTACCCTGTCAAGCCCTGTAAAAATGTTCTATGTTTCAATGAGATCACCTCTCATTTTTCTAAGCTCTAGAGAATATAGGCCTAGTCTACTGAATCTCTTTTCATACGACAACTCCCCCCCATCGCAGAAATCAGTCTGGTGAACCTTCATTGCACTCCGTCTGTGACATATATCCTTCATTAGGTAAGGAGATCAAAACTGTACACAATACTCCAGGTTTCAGCAGGACCCTATATAATTGTAGTAACACATCGTTACTCTCATACTAAAATCCTCTTGTAATAAAGGCCAACGTACCATTTGCTTTCTTAATTGCTTGCTGTACCTGCATGTTAACTTTCAGTGATTTGTGTACAAGGACACCCAGATCCCTCTGAACACCAACATTTCCCAATCTCTCACCATTTAAAAAATACTCTGCTATTCCTACCAAAATGGATAACAACTCATTTCGTCACATTATATTCCATTTGCCATGTTCTTGCCCACTAACTTAGGCTGTCTATAGCCCCTTGAAGCCTCTTTGCATTCTCCTCACAACTTACATTCCCGCCTAGCTTTGTATCTTCAGCAAACTTGGATATATTACTTTTGGTCCCCTCATCCAAATCATTGATATATATTGTGAATAACTGAGACCCAAGCACTGAGGCCCGGAGGTCAGTGAGGAGCGAGAGGCCTGGAGGTCGCCGAGGAGCGAGAGGCCTGGAGGTCGGCGAGGAGCGGGAGGTCGGTGAGGAGCAGGAGGCTTGGATGTCGGCAAGGAGCGGGAGGTCGGTGAGGAGCAGGAGGCCCGGATGTCGGCAAGGAGCGGGAGGTCGGTGAGGAGCAGGAGGCCCGGATGTCGGCAAGGAGCGGGAGGTCGGTGAGGAGCAGGAGGCCCGGAGGTCGGCGAGGAGCGGGAGGTCGGTGAGGAGCAAGAGGCCCGGAGGTCAGCGAGGAGCGGGAGGTCGGTGAGGAGCAGGAGGCCCGGAGGTCGGCGAGGAGCGGAGGTCGGTGAGGAGCAAGAGGCCCGGAGGTCGGCGAGGAGCGGGAGGTCGGTGAGGAGCAGGAGGCCCGGAGGTCGGCGAGGAGCGGGAGGTCGGTGAGGAGCAAGAGGCCCGGAGGTCGGCGAGGAGCGGGAGGTCGGTGAGGAGCAGGAGGCCCGGAGGTCGGCGAGGAGCGGGAGGTCGGTGAGGAGCAAGAGGCCCGGAGGTCGGCGAGGAGCGGGAGGTCGGCGAGGAGCGGGAGGCCCGGAGGTCGGCGAGGAGCGGGAGGCCCGGAGGTCGGTGAGGAACGGGAGGCCCAGAGGTCGGCGAGGAGCGGGAGGTCGGCGAGGAGCGGGAGGTCGGCGAGGAGCGGGAGGTCGGCGAGGACCGGGAGGCCCAGAGGTCGGCGAGGAGCGGGAGGCCCGGAGGTCGGCGAGAAGCGGGAGGTCGGCGAGGAGCGGGAGGTCGGCGAGGAGCGGGAGGTCGGCGAGGAGCGGGAGGTCGGCGAGGACCGGGAGGCCCAGAGGTCGGCGAGGAGCGGGAGGCCCGGAGGTCGGCGAGAAGCGGGAGGTCGGCGAGGAGCGGGAGGCCCGGAGGTCGGCGAGGAGCGGGAGGCCCGGAGGTCGGTGAGGAGCGGGAGGCCCGGAGGTCGGCGAGGAGCGGGAGGTCGGCGAGGAGCGGGAGGCCCGGAGGTCGGCAAGGAGCGGGAGGTCAGTGAGGAGCGGGAGGCCTGGAGGTCGGCGAGGAGCGGGAGGTCAGTGAGGAGCGGGAGGCCCGGAGGTCGGCGAGGAGCGGGAGGTCGGCGAGGAGCGGGAGGTCGGCGAGGAGCGGGAGGCCTGGAGGTCGGCGAACAGTTGATTGATAGTTATCTCTCTTTCACTTTTATAACAGATAAATCTAATTAGATGGATGGCAGGGCAGCTCAGTCCTGTGGAGTGCATGTCCTACGGCATGTTGGAAGTCCTGGACGCTTCGCGCAGCCTGGACAACCATGTGTGCAGGAGGTGCCTCCAGCTTTAACTACTCGAGCTCCGCGTTTCGGAGCTGGAGCAGCGGGTGGAGTCACTACGGTGCATCCGTGAGGCTGAGAACTATGTGGATAGCATGTTTCAGGAGGTGGTCACGCCGCAGCTTAAAAACATGTAGGCAGAGGGGAAGTGGGTGAACACCAGATGGAGGAAGAAGGCTAGACAGGTAGTGCAGAGTCCCCCCCGAGTCCATCTCGCTTTCCAACCGATATTCTCTTCTGAGCACCGATGGGTGCGATGGTGCCTCTGGGGAGTTCAGCCAGAGCCAAGTCCAAGGCACCACGGGTGGCTCAGCTGCACAGCGAGGAGGGACAAAGAATAAAAGAGATGTAGTGGTATGGGATTCAATAGTTAGGGGAATAGAGAGGTGTTTCTGTGGCCGTAGACGTGACTCCAGAATGGTATGGTGCCTCCCTGGTGCCAGGGTCAAGGATGTCACAGAGCGGATGCAGAGCATTCTAGGGGGAGAGGGTGAACAGCTAGAGGTTGTGGTCCGAATCAGGACCAGTGACATAGGTAGAAAAAGAGATGAGGTCCTGCAGGCAGAATTTAGGGAGCTAGGAGAAAACTTAAAGGGTAGGACCTCAAAGGTAGTAATCTTTGGGTTACTGCCGGTGCCACATGCTAATGAGTACAAGAATAGAAGGATAGAGAGGATGAACGCGTGGCTGGAGAGTTGGTGTAGGAGGGAGGGCTTTAAATTTTTGAGGCATTGGAACCGCTTCTGGGGGAGATGGGACCTGTACAAACCGGACAGATTGCACCTCAACAGCGCCGGGACCAATATTTTTGTGGGGAGTTTTGCTACTGCTGTTGGGGAGAGTTTAAACTAGCTTGGCAGGGGAATGGGAACCTGAGAACAAATTCAATAGGGAAGGAAGCAAAGCTGAAATTGGAAACTAAGAATGTAGAAAGTGAATCTGTAAGACAGAGGAAACAAAGTTAGTAAGTAGTAATCAAGGAGGTCTTCCTGTGCTAAATGGTATATACTTCAATGCAAGGAGTATAATGAATAAGACGGATGAGCTGAGAGCACAGGTAGATACTTGGGAGTATGATATTATAGCCAGTACAGAGACATGGCTGAAAGAGGGGCAGGTTTGGCAGCTCAATATTCCTGGTTACAGGATTTTTAGACAGGACAGAGAAGGGGTAAAAGGGGGGGGGGCAAGGTATTGATTAAATACTCTATTACAGCTGTGAGAAGGGATGATATGTTAGAGAGATCATCAAATGAGGCCATATAGGTCGAACTGAAAATTAAAAAAGGGGTGATCACACTTCTAGGCACGTATTATAGATCCCCAAACAGTGGGAGGGAGCTAGAAGAGCAAATATGTAGGCAAATTTCTGTGAAGTCCAAAAACCATAGGGTAGTAATAGTAGGGGTTTTTAACTATCCTAACATTGATTGGGACAAATATAGTGTGAAGGGTATAGAGAGTGTGGAATTCCTAAAATGCATTCAAGAGAACTTTTTTAGTCAGTATGTAACAAGCCCAACATGGGAGGGGGCGGTTCTGGATTTAGTTTTGGGGAATGAAGCTGGGCAGCTTGAAGGGGCATTAGTGGGAGAGCACTTGGGTGTCAGTGATCATAATTCAGTCAGATTCAAGGTAGTTATAGATAAGAAAAAGGATAGACCAGGAACAAAAGTCCCAAATTGGGGAAAGGCAAACTTTGCTAAGTTGAGAAGTGATTTGGCCAAAGTGGACTGGAAACAGCTACTTGTGGGTAAATCAGTGTCAGAACAGTGGGAGGCATTCAAGGAGGAGATCTGGAGGGCTTAGGCCAAACATGTGCCCTTCAAAAAAGAGTGGGAATAACAATTCTAGAGCCCACTGGATGTCTAGGAACTTACAGGGGAGGATAAAGAAAAAAAGTGAAGGTCATGTCATATACCGACGGCTAAATACTGTAGAAACTCTGGAGGAATATAGAAAGTTCAGAGGTGAAATTAAAAAGGATATTAAGAATGCTAAGAGAGAGCATGAAAAATTCTTGGCAAGTAAAATTAAGGAAAACGCAAAGATGTTTTATAAATATATTAAGAGCAAAGGATAACTAAAGAAAGGGTAAGACCTATTAGAGACCATGTGGGTAATCTGTGTGTGGAGGCAGAAGATGTAGGTATGGTTCTTAATGAATACATTACATCTGTTTTCACAAAGGAAAGAGGCAATGCAGATACTGTTATCGAGAGGAGTGTGAAGTTCTGGATGAAATAAACATAGTGAGAGAGGAGGTACTTAGGGGTTTAACAGCTTTGAAATTGTATAAATCCCCAGGCCCGGATGAAATGCATCCCAGGCTGTTGAGTGAAGCAAAAGAGTAAATAGCAGAGGCCTTAATCATAATTTTCCAGTCCTCTTTGGATTCAGGCAGGGTGCAAGAGGACTGGAGGACTGCTAATGTGGTACCCCTGTTTAAGAGGGGAGAAAGGGATAGGCCAAGTAATTACAGGCCTATCAGCCTAACCTCACTAGTGGGAAAATTATTGGAAAAAATCCTGAAGGACAGGATAAATCTACATTTAGAAAAGCAAGGACTAATCAGGGACAGTCAGCACAGATTTGTTAAGGGAAATCTTGTTTAACTAACAAGATTGAATTTTTCAAGGAGGTAACTAGGAGGGTCGATGAGGGTAGTGTGTATGATATAGTGTATATGGACTTTAGCAAAGCTTTTGATAAGGTCCCACATGGAAGATTGGTCTCGAAGGTTTCCCGCATTTCGGGAGGTCAGGGGTCATCCACACATGCACAGAAGGCAAAGGGAGGGAGAGAGCGAGAGAGGATAGAGAGAGAGGAGGAACCTAGAGTGAGAGAAAGATAGGAAAGCAGAGTGAGAGAAAGGGATATACAAAAGAGATAAAAAGAGATTAAAAAGTGAAAATGTCATCATCAGACAGTGAAATTAGTGTGCATGATGTGGAGAGGGGTGGGGGGAGGCGGAGGGCGACGCCCTTTTCAGACGAGGCTAATGCGGCCCTCGTCCAGGAGGTGCACTCCCGGTGGGCCCAATTAACCCGGGGTAGGCGTGGGAAACCTCCACCCCGGGTCTACAGAGAGATTTGGGCCGAGATTGTGGACGTCGTCTCCTCGGCTTCCCATGAGGCGAGGGGGTCCGACCAGTGCCGGCCAGTGCTGGAAGCGCTGGAACAGCCTGGTTGCTTCGGCAAGCGTAAGTATAGATTTTATATTGTAATGATGCAAATTGTAATTATAATAATAAATCTCCTGGATTGAATTTAAGCTTGTTATTCTTACATATATTACATATATATTCCCTGCTAAGATCTGGACAGGGCTATGAACCTGTGCCCTTTTTAAGTCTCTCTGGCTGCTATCACTTACACAGTGACCCAGCCTGGACTGGGGGAGAGCTGCCCTTGCTCACTGTCTGCCCTGGGATACTTTTGTACATTAGCTCCTGTCATTGCCGAGTTCAATGGAGATCGTAGTCGAGAGAGATGTAAGTGTCAAGCATTAGCTCCTAAACACGCCGATCGTTGTTATAACCGTGCATCAATTGTGGATACAAACCCTATTGGCATATAACGTTGGAAACTGTTGTCTTTCCATGATATTACCTAGTCAATTAGCTTATGTCATGCTCTTTTCACATTTGCAGAGGAAGATATCTAACAACCGCTCTGAGCAGAGACGCACTGGAGGAGACCCTGGTCAGGTGTAGCCATTGATCCATCGAGGAGCAGCAGCGGCACTTATGGGGACCCACAGTCACTCAGCCACCACCCGTGATGTTGCAAAACCCTCCCATGTATCACGTGAGTAATGTGTCAACGAGTGTTAAAGTAATGTAATGTCATTTAATTATAATATACGAATGATGTCATGTTATGCATGCAGCCTCTGTGCTACTCTTAGGTTGACAACATAAGAACATAAGAAATAAGAGCAGGAGCAGGCCATCTGGCCATCTGTCCCCTTCTCTCCCCGCTTCCCATGAACCTTCACTCCCATATCATTCTGTCTACCTCCGACTGATCTAGCCCCCACAGCTCTCTGGGGCAGTGAATGCCACATTGATGTACTACCATATGTACTACCATATGATGCATTAATATGTAATGTCTTTCGGTCACATTTACTGTAGTAATGCTGCTCCTCCCACATATGCCAGCGCAGCGCAAGAATCCCTTCTGTTCTAATAAGCTCAATAAGCTCAATTGTGTTTTGCAGGCCTCCCAGCTCCAGAGGCGCAAAGAGAGGCCACACCCTCACCTGCACCTGCCCCATTGCAGGTGTTATTCACCATGGGTGGTGAAGAGGAGGAGACCACCGACCCAGCGGAGGAAGGAGATGTTGTGGAAACAGAGGAGGATGCCCCTTGCATCCCTCTGACAGTTGAACTTGCAGCCATTTTGTCGTTTTCGACTGAAGAGGTAGCGGGACCAAGCGGCATGCAGCCGGCGACACCAAGGCGTTTAGTAATGCACACACCAACCCCACGGCGGTCAGGTCAGCGAGGTCAGCACATGCCTCCTCTGGCCGATTGGATAGAGGGCTTGACCAGACTGTGCGAGGAGAGTGTTGCGATTAGTCGTGAGCGTCTCCAAGCGTTCGTGGTATTCATGAGAGATATGTCCCGGGTGTGTGCTTGCCAAGCGGAGGTTTTGCAGCAGACACTCGTGGAGATGCGTGCACAGACCCGCCTCCATCGATGCCTTGTGGACGTGGTACTGAACCCCAAGGTGCCGCCGTCAGACACACCACGAGCACCAGCACACAAGCAGGAGGAAGCACTTCCTTCTTACTCGGAAGACAATACCCCAGCTTCGTCTTCCCCTCCAAACACCCCCACAACAGGCGATCGCGCCACCATCACCCCCACCACAGCAGGAAGTCTTGCCGTCGCCCACTGCACGCTAGACTCGGCGCATTACCCTGGGACCAAAACGGGGTGGGGTTAAGATACGGGGGACGGGGGGGGGTACAGGTTCTGAAGGGAAACGTAGTCGCAGGTAGGGAGGGGGGTGTTTTATTGTTATTGTTATTGTTACTGTTCTTTTTTATTGTTGTTGGGCGATTGTTGGGGGTGGGGGGAGGGTGGGAGTTACAGTTCCAAAAAATGTGTTACAATATTGTTAAATTAATTTAAAAAATTATTGAATTTTACAATTGTTATGCAGTGTCTTCTAATAATAAGTTAAGGTAAAACATGAATGCAACTGTAATACAACAATGGCCAGGCCAGACCAGACAAGGATGAAACATAACTCAATGCAAATGCAACTGTTGTCTAACCGTAACTATAACTGTAACTGTGACTGTGACTGTGACTGGTGCAACAGCTTTGAAGCTGCGTAACTCCCACAAGGTTTCTCCAGTCTTCCGGGAGGGGTGGGATCATGGATTCATCGCCAAGCTGATTGTCTTCCCCGAGGTCCTCATCAGCCTCCTCCTCCTCCTCCTGCTCCTCGTCGTCTGCCTCTTCCGCCTTCACTCCTTCCTGAGGCAGCCCCATCTGGCAATTGTTGTCCTCTCCTTATAGCTAGGTTATGCAACATGCAGCACACCACAATAAACTCAGTGACCTGGTCAGGGTGGTACTGCAGGCTGCCTCCAGAGTGGCCCGGGCATCTGAAGCACTGCTTGAGCACTCCAATTGTCTTTTCGATGATATTGCGTGTAGCTATGTGGCTTTCATTGTAACACTTCTTGGCTTCCATCAGGAATTACGCAGGGGGGTCATGGCAAGGCCATATCCTTTATTTCCCTAGCATCCAACCATGACCTTGTGGCTGACTGCCAAACAGGTCAGAGACAGTGCTCTCACACAGGATGTGCATATCATGGATGCTGCCTGGAAATTTAGCATTAACTGCCATGATTATTTGGTTGTAGTCAACAACGAGCTGCACATTCAGGGGGTGGAATCCCTTTCAGTTACGAAACACCTCTGCGTTCTGTCAAGATGCTTTCAGGGCAATGTGTGTGCAGTCTATTGCTCTCTGCACTTTGGGGAAGTTTGCTATTCTCGAGAAACCCAAAGCAGTCCTGATTTGTGCCTTCCTGGTCACAGGAAAGTTTATAAAGTCCATCCTGTGAGCGTAAAGGGCTTCAGTCACCTGTCGAATGGAGCAATGTGTGGCGTGCTAAGAGATACTGCAAATGTCGCCAGCTGAGGCCTGAAAGGAGCCCGATGCATAAAAGGATAATGCCGCAGTAACATTTACCTCAAGGGGCAGTGCGGTCCTGATGGTGCTGGTAGTCTGCAGAACCCCTTGATGAGCTGGCATATGTCATCGATGACCTCCTTTCAGAAGCGTAGCCTCCTAAGGCACGCGTTATCAGACAAGTTGAGGTAAGATTGTTTTTCCCTGTAAGTTCGTCAGCTGTACGTTCTCCTCCTCCGCCTCCGCATTAATCTGTCACCTCTTCGATTGGCCCCTTCGCTAAACCCTTCATTTAACTCAACTTCAGACGCCAGCATGCGAGCATTTACAAGTAATGGTAGAGAAGCTACAGGCCCTATCACTATCACTGTCACTGTTTTTATAAATGCTCTTTGTACTAAAAAAAAATAAAATATAAATTATAAACATATATATAAATATAAGTATAAGTGTGAATGGATCTATCAGTAAAAGGCCCTTCAACAAATTATAAGCTCCATGTTTAAGCAGCCTCCTCACTTCCTCCGACATTTAAAATGGCGTCCGTCGTGCCGAGTTCTATGAGGAAGGCCAGGTAAAAGCAACTTTTCTCCAGCGATGTCCAGCGATCTTCTCAGCGAGCGATCAGCCTGGCGATGTGTGGGCAATGTGCCGAAAGTTGCGCTGGGCGATGTGTGGGCGATGGCCTCGGCGATGTAACACGTAAGTTGGGCTGGCAATTTTCCGGCGATGTTCCTGCCCAACTTTCCACTTTTGAAGCAAAATGGGCAATAGCCTACCTTTTTGGTGATATATGGGGCTCGAACCACCACTTTTTTTACATGCTTAACACCCACTTAACACCCATTTTACCGCTGAAATGACGTATAACACCCATATGGCACAAAATGGAAACTGGCGGATAATTTTCGGAAACTTATCGCCGAGCGTTAATTTCCCCATGTGCTTAACGCCGAGAAAAAATATTACTGCCCGCCCACTTTTTTTGGGTGGAATTAGCAGAATAGGTGAATTCATCGTCCATAATATCGCCCAGCATTACTTTCCACATGGATTTAACGCCGAGATTCAATATTAACACCCGCCCACTTTTTTTTGTCATAAAGAGCATATTTACTGAAACTAGCGGCCATGAGATCGGCCATCGTCAATTTCACCACCTCACACATATATCGGCCACAATATCGCTTGCCCAAAAAACCGCCCAGAAAAAGTGGAACTAACCGGAACGAATCACAGCATTATGAACGCCATGTTCTAGATCACATGTCGCGTCCTTTAAAAGGCTACTGTGCTTCAACCTCGGCGGAGTCTGGATGTACTCTGCAGGTCATTGGAGTTGATGTGAACATCTGTAAAAACATCTTGACCATACTGTGACCGATTGGAATTGAAGAGGTGTCTTCGTCGGGACATTCCTTGTTTGCGACCAATCGGTGGAAAACAGAGAGCTACTACAATGGGGCTTGTCCTTTCTCACCCTCTCTTGGTGACCAAATACATGCAGCAGACTCGACATCGCCGAATGTAAGACGTGATGGACAGCTGAGGAGGACCAGACGTTACACCCACCGCAAGTGCAAGGAGAAGCATTCTTACCTCGACTTGCCCGACATCACCTGCCTTCAGTGACTGCGCTTCCACAAAGAGGGTATCACTGAGGTATGCCAGCTGATAAGGGCAGATCTGCAACCTGCCAGCACCATCAGTACTGCACTGTCTGTCGAGGTCAAAGTCATCGCGGCACTGTCATTCTATGTCTCAGGTTCTTTTCAGGCCACAGCTGGCGACATTCGCGGATTTTCTCAGCATGCCACACATCGATGCATTAGACAGGTCACTGAAGCGCTGGAAGCACACAGGAGGGACTTGATCAGCTTCCCTATGACCAGGGAGGCTCAGAGTGAGAGGGCTCTAGGATTCTTCAGAATTGCAAACTTCCCTAAGGTGCAGGGAGCAATAGACTGTACGCACATCACGATGTGGGCACCTTTTCAGGATGCAGAGGTTTTCAGGAACTGCAAGGGATTCAACTGGTTGAATGTCCAACTGGTTGTCAACCACCAGCAAATGATACTGGCAGCGAATGCTCAATTTCCGGGCAGCATCCATGATACTCACATCCTGCGTGAGAGCACTGTATCTGACTTGTTTAACAATGAGCCACAAAGTCAATGCTGGATGCTTGGTGACAAAAGATATGGCCTCGCCACCTGGCTGATGACCCCCCTGCATGACACCCACTCCGAGGCCGAGAGGCGATACAACGGGAGCCACAGAGCAACTCGCAATATCATGGAGAAAACCATTGCAGTGCTGAAGCAGCGCTCCTGGACAACTCAGTAGGTAAGCTCCAATACCTCCCTGAGCAGGTAGCTCAATTCGTGGTGGTGTGCTCCATGTTACACAACTTGGCTATCAGGAGGGGGCAAGAATTGCCTGATGAGTCTGGCAGTCCACCTCACCAGAGAGAGGAGGAGGAGGATGAGGAGGCGGACACTGACCAGCCCAGACAATCAGGCTGACGCTGAAGCCATGCCGTCACCCCCCTGTAGACCGCATGAAAGGGCCCATGGTGGCATGAAACTGTAAGAGCCTTATGTCAATGATCGCTTTGCCTGAAAGAACGTTGGTGTCATTTACAAGGTTGACACACTGCTGGGTGTGCAGGTCATACATCAATGGTGGGCATCACCTTGGTGACAGTTAAAGTTTAGGTTGACTGAAGTTAAGTGTGATTATACCCTTTGATGTTAAGGAATCACCAGCATGTAATGGTGCAGCTATCTGAGCCAATGTGCTACAAGGTTTTGGTAAATAAAAAACATTTAAACCGAACATTAGTCTGAAATCATCGGTTTTTCTGTACAAAACAACTCTTTTCCCCTCCTCCCGCTTCTCCTCCCCACCTCTACTCCTTCCCCTTCCCCTCCTGACTCCAAGCTGCCTGGCCGAGGAGATCCTCAGGCAATGCTTCATTGCCGGGGTGGGGGGGGGCGGGGGCAGACGGCTGAAGTGCTGCTTGGACGGATATGGGCGAGGACGGTCCCGAGATGGGAACGTGTTCCGAACCAGAAGCAAGATGTTGCTGCTAGCTCTCATGTGTGGTTGGCAATGGGGGTGCTGTGCGGTGTTCCGGGACCACTTGGAGCCCTCTGCTACCAGTGTTGCTGGCTACCAGCTCCAGGGCCTCCTCCATCCCTTCCATGTTATGTCTTATTTGTTGGACAAAAACTCAGTGCCAACTATGTTCTTGGTGCTTAGTAGGCTGTTTGCTGCTGGTGAATCTCCGTCGTGCCTCCCACAACAGCCAGACAAGCACACACCACAGCCACACACGCTTTCAGTCCCTCTGAGCTCCCTCTCTCTCTGTCTCCTCTTCTGTGCATGTTATGATAACCCTTGACCTCCTAAATCGCGGGTTTCGAGCGTTGCCATGCCATTGCTAAGGACGGTCACACTTTACAGCAGAAGGTCAAAATAATTTAACGCTATCACCCATTTGATATCGCTCGCGATAACGCCCATTTTCAAAAATGGAAACTAGGTGTTTTGAGAATGGACGAGAAGCCGGTGATCTGAAAACCCTTTTTTAACGTCCACGCCGGAAATAACACCCATTTTTGGGCGATAAGCCCAAAAGTGGAGGTTCTAGTGCATGGGGCTAGATTTTCCAATTTTGTGCATATCGCCCAAAAATGGGCATTATTTCCGGCTTGGGTGGTAAAAATGGGTTTTCAGATTGCCGGCTTCTCGTCCATTCTCAAAGCACCTAGTCTCTATTTTTGAAAATGGGCGTTACGTGAGCGATATGAAATGGGCGGTAGCATTAAATCTCACTGACCTTCTGCCGTAAAGTGTTGCCGTCCTTAGCAACAGCATGGCAACGCTCGATTCCCACGATTCAGGAGGTCAAGGGTCATCATGACGTGTGCAGAAGAGGAGGCAGAGAGAGAGGGAGCTCAGAGGGACTGAAGGCGTATGTGGCTGTGGTGTGGCTGCTTTGGGAGGAAGGAGGGAGACTTTAGAGCTTCACAGCAAGTCGGCAAACAAAAATTAGCTCTTATTTGCCCGAATTTGGCCTATAATGGAGGGAGAGGAGGAGGCATCACAGCACGCTGTGGAAACTGATGCTGGAGAGTGCAGTGAGGTGGGAGAGGAGCACATTGGAGGGCGCAAAAGAGCGAGGAAGTTCTCGGACGAGGCAAATGCCTCCCTTCTGCAGAAGGTCGAGTTACGCTGGGGTGAGTTGACACAGGGAAGGCGTGGGAAGCCCACCCCAAAGGCCTACCAGAAGATATGTACCGAGATAGCAGAGGTGGTCTCGTCGGCGACCAACGAGGTTCGTGAGGGCAACCAATGCCGCAAACGATAGAACGACCTTGTGGGATCCGCAAGAGTAAGTATTACATTGATTTACAGGTACTTATGTATTTATATAATTTGATTTGTAACAGTCATGAGTGACTATCATCACATGTGAGGTCTTTCACTTTTACCGGGAATGTTTTACTCAAAGCCTGCGGTCACGGTGCACGTCTTTAGGTAAAGAAGATAATTTTCATAATAATCATGATTACATCTGTGTTGTATCAATCTCTGTGACAGTACCTAGCAATGATATCATGCAATGATCTCGAACCGTGTCACCTTTTTGTAGGGGAGGACGAAAACCCCTCATCTTACCCAGAAGGAAAAGAGCTGTGGGATCTGTCTGTGCTGCAGCAGGCCAGTGTCCTGGAAGGAACAGGGAACCCAGAACCAGATGTGGATTGAAACCGAGACGGTGTGGCCTTGGCAGGGCAGTGATTGCATGGGGGAGGACACCGGAGGGGCAATGTTGGGACAGAGTCAGCCCGAAGAAAGGGACTCCAAGCCAATGGGAGTGCCCTTGCTTGATTGTCTGCATCCCAGAGCACTTAAGGAGGTGGCCCTAGAAATAGTGACTGCATTGGTGATCATTTTCCAACAGTCTATCGACTCTGGATCAGTTCCTATGGACTAAAGGGTAGCTAATGTAACACCACTTTTTAAAAAAGGAGAGAGAGAGAAAATGGGAAATTATAGACCGGTTAGCCTGACATCAGTAGCGAGGAAAATGTTGGAATCAATTATTAAGGATGAAATAGCAGCGCATTTGGAAAGCAGTAATGGAATCGGTCCAAGTCTGCATGGATTTGTGAAAGCGAAATCATGCTTGACGAATCGTCTGGAATGTTTTGAGAATGTAACTGGTAGAGTGGACAAGGGAGAACCAGTGGATGTGGTATATTTGGACTTTAAAAAGGCCTTTGACAAGGTCCCACATAAGAGATTGGTGTGCAAAATCAAAGCACATGGTACTGGGGGTAATGTACTGGCGTGGATAGAGAATTGGTTGGCAGACAGGAAGCAGAGAGTCGGGATAAATGGGTCCTTTTCGGAATGAGAGGCAGTGACTAGTGGAGTGCTGCAGGGCTCAGTGCTGGGACCCCAGCTCTTTGCAATATACATTAATGATTTGGATACAGGAATTGAGTGTAATATCTTCAGGTTTTCAGATGACACTAAACTGGGTGGCGGTGTGAGCTGTGAGGAGGATGCTAAGAGGCTGCAGGGTGATTTGTACAGGTTAGGTGAGTGGGCAAATGCATGGCAGATGCAGTATAATGTGGATAAATGTGAGGTTATCCACTTTGGTGGCAAAAACACGAAGGCACAATATTATCTGAATGGTGGCAGATTAGGAAAAGGGGAGGTGCAACGAGACCTGGGTGTCATGGTTCATCAGTCATTGAAAGTTGGCATGCAGGTACAGCAGGCGGTGAAGAAGGCAAATGGCATGTTGGCCTTCCTAGCTAGGGGATTTGAGTATAGGAGCAGGGAGGTCTTACTGCAGTTGTACAGAGCCTTGGTGAGGCCTCACGTGGAATATTGTGTTCAGTTTGAGTCTCCTAATCTGAGGAAGGACGTTCTTGCTATTGAGGGAGTTCACCAGACTGATTCCAGCGATGACTGGACTGACATATGAGGAGAGACTGGATCAACTGGGCCTTTATACACTGGAGTTTAGAAGGATGAGAGGGGATCTCATAGAAACGTATAAGATTCTGACAGGACTGGACAGGTTAGTTGCGGAAAAATGTTCCCGATGTTGGGGAAGTCCAGAACAGTCTTAGGATAAGGGGTAAGCCATTTAGGACTGAGATGAGGAGAAACTTCTTCACTCAGAGAGTTGTTAATCTGTGGAATTCCCTGCCGCAGAGAGTCATTGATGCCAGTTCATTGGATATATTCAAGAGGGAGTTAGATATAGCCCTTACGGCTAAAGGAATCAAGGGGTATGGAGAGAAAGCGGGAAAGGGGTACTGAGGTGACCGATCAGCCATGATCATATTGAATATGATCGAAGGGTCGAAGGGTCGAATGGCCTACTCTTGCACCTATTTTCTATGTTTCTGTGTTTCGATGAAAATGCAGGACTGACTCATCACCGATACCGGGCTATTGTCTCCCCCATATTTACACTATGGAGGGATATTATGCAGGCCTTAAGAAAACTAGGGGACCCAAAACAAACCGAGGGCCTACACAATGGCTACAGGAGGCCCACACCCTGCCAACCCAATTAACACCTACTCAACCCTTGATTAGGTTAACATCAGAGATGGCCAGTGGAAAACCCCCCCGCGAAATCCAACACTGCTGCATTTTTCAAAAATCACAAGCCCACCAATGGGAAGGATCTATTTCAGCACGGAAGTCTGGCTGGATAACTGGATATAAGAAGGGGTTTCTGCCCCGACAAGTTCCGTTCTCGTGTTCCAGCAAGCAGTCAGCCTTTCGACACAGAAGGAAGACCAGTATCCGAAGACACCGAAGACAGAAGAAGCAAACCACCATCCCGAGACAGTATCAGTTCAGCCTCCTTTCGCTACTGGAGACTGAACCTTTTCTTTTTCCACAAGGATCTTCCCCTGAGAGCTGGACTCAGGTAGATCCACAGCAACAACAAGACGCAACAACAAACAAGTTTCCAAGAAAATCACAACCGAAAAAGTAACATCAAGATCCTGAAGATAGCAAAAAGAGAACCCCGAAACCGCGTTTTGACCTGGAAAGACTGTAAAGGCTGTAGTGAGTATAATCTCTGGTCCCCAGAACTCACAACTCAGTTAGGTCAGGAAGGTGAGAGGTTGGGCATTTCACTGCTGTTAAATTTGTGTAAAAATTTTCGTTGTGTCCGTTTAGTGGGATTTAGGGGGATTGTTTTGTTGGTGTATTGCTGTTTGTTGAGATACACCTTGTCAAATAAATTGGAAGCTTAAAGTTCCTCTTGAAATCGCCTCATCTCAGTTATGTTGTATTACATCTCCTGATCATGAGTATTGTGTCAGAACAGTGTAAGGGAAGCCAGGAGCACCTCGAAAACGCTCAACTGTGTGCCACAGGCTAGGGAAGAAAGGGGTTAGGAATGTTTGACACTCACAGGTGCCTCACAGGCTAGTCATAAGCTGTGGGGACGCATGAGTCTCAAAATCTCCTTCATAAACTGTGGACACAGTCTCTCCAGGGGTGCTCTTGCATCACTCAGGGTACCTCACAGGCCAGGTATAAGCTGTGAGGGCAGAAGCCCAGAGAGAGACACCCAAGGCACAACACTCCCCAGAACCCCTTACATTTTACAGAAGAAGCTATCAACGATGAGGTCCGTGCAGAGGCAAATGGGTGGGGAGCCACCAGTCCCCAGTGACATCACTTAGATGGAGTCTGTTTTTATGTCTCTAGCTAGTTTACTCTCATATTCTATTTTCCCTTTCCTGATCAATTTTTTGGTTCTCCTTTGCTGAATTCTAAAATCGTCCCAATCCTCAGGCTTACTGATCTTTTTTGCAACATTATATGCTTCTTCCTTTCATCTAATAGTATCTTTAACTTCTCTTGCTAGCCACGGTTTGACCACTTTTCCTGTGGGATTTTTGTGCCTTAATGCAATGTATATTTGTTGTAAATTATGCAATAATTCTTTAAATCCTTGCCATTGCTTGTCTACATCATACCTTTTAATGTAGTTTTCCAATCTACTTTCGTCAACCCGTCTGCTTTGTTTAGATTTAAGACCCTAGTTTCGAAATGAACTAAATCACTTTCAAACTTAATATAAAATTCTATCATATAATGGTCACTTTTCCCTAAGGGCCTCTTTACTACATGGTGATTAATTAACCTTTTCTCATTGAACAATACTGGATCTAAAATAACCTGTTCTCTAATTGGTATCTCAACATACTGATCTCGCAACTTTCTTGTATACTGAATTTGTCCTCCACACCATTACTGCAAATTTGGTTTGCCTAATCTGAGAGAGAAGGTAATAAGGGGTTTAGCAGCTTTGAAAGTAGATAAGTCCCCAGGCCTGGATGAAATGCATCCCAGGCTGTTGAGCGAAGTAAAAGAGGAAATAGTAGAGGTCTTGACCATCATTTTCCAGTCCTCTTTGGATTTGGGCATAGTGCCGGAGAACTGAAGGACTGCTAATGCGGTTCCCTTGTTTAAGAAGGGAGAAAGGGATAGGCCGAGTAATTACAGGCCTATCAGCCAAACCTCAGTGGGAAAACTATTGGAAAAAATCCTGAAAGACAGGATAAATTGACATTTAGAAAGGCAAGGATTAATTAGGGACAGTCAGCACGGATTTGTTAAGGGAAACAAATGTTTGACTAACCTGATTGAATTTTTCGAGGAGGTAACCAAGAGGGTTGATGAGGGTAGTGTGTACGATGTAGTGTATATGAACTTTAGCAAAGCTTTTGATAAGATCCCACATGGTAGACTGGTCACGAAGTTTAAAGCGCATGGGATCCAAGGCAAAGTGACAAGTTGGATCCAAAATTGGCTTAGAGGAAGGAAGCAAGGGTAATGGTTGATGGATGTTTTTGTGACTGGAACGGTGCTTCCAGTGGGGTTCCACAGGGCTCAGTACTGGGTCCCTTGTTTTTTGTGGTATACATCAATGATCTAGATTTGAATATAGGGAGTATATGACACTAAAATTAGCTGAAGAGGAAAGTCATGGACTGCAGGAGGATATCAATCTACTGGTCAGGTGGGCAGAACAGTGGCAAATGGAATTTAATTCAGAGAAGTGTGAGGTAATGGCACTTGGGGAAGGCTAATAAGGAAAGGATATACACATTAAATGGAAGGCCACTTAGAAGTGTAGATGAACAAAAGGACTTTGGAGTGCTTGTCCACAGATCCCTGTAAGTAGCAGGCCAGGTGGATAAGGTGGTTAAGAAGGCATACGGAATACTTGCCTTTATTGGCCGAGGCATAGAATACAAGAGCAGGGAGGTTATGCTTAAATTGTATAATACTCTGGTTAGGCCACAGCTGGAGTACTGCTTGCAATTCTGGTTGCTGTGTTATTGGAAGGACGTGATTACACTCGAGAGGGTGCAAAGGAGATTTACTAGGATGCTGCCTGGAATAGAGAATCTTAGCAAGGAGGACAGATTAGATAGGCTGGGTTTGTTCTCATTGGAACAAAGGAGGCTGAGAGGAGACCTCATTGAGGTGTATAAAATTTTGAGGGGCCTGGATATAGTGGATAGCAAGGGCCTATTTCCCTTGGTAGAGGGATCAATTAAGGGAGCATAGTTTTTAGGTGGTTGATGGCAGGTTCAGAGGGGATTCGAGGGGAGGCTTCTTCACGCATATGGTTGTGGGGGTCTGGAACTCACTGCCTGGAAGTGTGGTGGATGCAGAAACCCTCACCACATTTAAAAGGTGCTTGGATGGGCACTTGAAGTGCCGTAACCTGCAGGGTTACGGACCTAGAGCTGGTAAGTAGGATTAGACTGATAACCTCTTGTTGGCTGACGCAGATACGATGGTAAGTACTGCAGGGAGTCAAATACGGCCAGGATGATCTCCTGGACGAGTTTCGATCACCTGGATGGGTCGAGGAGGAATTTTCCCAGATTTTTTTCCCCCAATTGGCCTGGATTTTTATCTGTTTTTTTTGCCTCTCCCAGGAGATCGCATGGCTCCAGTTGGAGTGGAGTGTAGAATGTTGTGCTGCATGGGGTGTCACAGTTGTGTAGGGCAGACTGATTGGGCCAGATGCTCTTTACCTTTCCGCCAATGTTCATTGTTCATAGGTTTATACGTAACCTTCAGGGCTGCTGATTGAAGGCCGTGCGGCTTTTTGTCGGCCAGCGCGGACACGATGGGCCGAAGTGGCCTCCTTCTGCGCTGTAAATTTATATGTTTCTACGTTTCTATGTTTCTATATGTAGATAAAAGTTCCCCATGTTTACTGTATTACCCTTGTTACATCTGCCTCTTATTTCCTGATTTATACTCTGCCTTACATTACAACTATTATTTGGAGGCCTATAAACAACTCCCACCAATGTTTTCTGCTGTTTATTAGCTGCACCCAAACTGATTCTACTTCTTGATTTTCAGAGCAATGTTCCTTTCTCTCTACTGTCTTTATCTCATCCTTTATTATCAGTGTTATCCCTCCTCCTTTTCCATTTTGCCTATCTGTTGTAAAAATTAATTATCCTGGAATATTTAGTTCTCAACCTTGGTCACTTTGCAACCACGCCTCCGCAATGGCTATTAGATCAAACCTATTCATTTCTATCTGCGCTATTAATCTATTTTGTTGCGAATGCTTCGCGCATTCAGATATAGTGCCTTTGGATTTGACTTTTTTCTATTTTCCCCTGATGTCACCTTAGTCACTGACGCCACCTGTGACAGAGACTGTGGTTCTTGTATTGGACTGTTCAGCCACCTAAGATCTCATTTTAGGAGTGGAAGCAAGACTACCTCGATTCCGAGGGAGTGCCTATGATGATTATTACCTTTGTTACTCTCTCTGTACCTTCCTGACCCACTCTGCTTATTTGTACCCCAAACTCTACTCTGCTCTCGAGCCTTGACATTTCTCTTGCTGCTTTTAAATTTACTCTTTCCTGAATCCTCCCACCACCCCTCACTTCATTCGTTTAAAGCCCTGTCTACTGACCTAGATATTTGATTCACCAGGATACTGGTTGCAGCCAATTTAAATGGAGCCTGTCCCAACATAATAGCTCCCTCTTTCCCCAGTAGTGGTGCCAGTGCCTCACAAAGCAAAATCCCTGCCTCCCACACTACTCTTTGTGCCACGCATTTAACCTTCTAATTTGCTTAATCTTGTGCTAATCGGCATGTGGCTCAGGTAACAATCCAGAGATTATTACCTTTTAATCTGGACCCCAGCTGCTCAAACTCTCTCAGCAGAACCTCATTCCTAGTTCTACCTATGTCGTGAAACACGACAGCTGGGTCCTCACCTTCCCATTCCAAATTTTTCTCCAGCTGCGAAGAGATGTCTTTAACCCTGGCACCGGGCAGGCAACACAACCTTCGGAACTCCCAGTCACGGCTACAGAGAACAGTATCTATCCCTCGGATTATACTGTCCCCTACCACAACTACATTCACATTCACTCCCCCCACTTGAATGACCTCCTGAACCATGGTGCCATGGTCAGCTTGCTCATTCATCCTGCAGGCTTTCCCTCATCCACACAGGCAGCAAGACCTCATATCTGTTGTATAAGGACAAATACCGAGGCTCCTCCAGCATTGCACCTGGGATCCCCTTATCTGCCTGAGCTGCAGTCACACCCTCCTGTCCCTGATCATGAACCAGACCTGTACCACTACCTAACCGAAGGGGTGTGAGTACCTCCTGGATCAAAGTGTCCAGGTAACTCTTCCCCTCCCTGATGCCCCACAATGTCTGCACCTCAGACTCCAGCACAACAACTCTGAGCTGATGTTCCTCAAGATGCAGACACTTTCTGCAAACATGGTTGTCCGGGATCACAATGCTCTTCACAAACTCCACAAAGGGAGAAGAACTTGGAGTGAGAGGGGGAGGATCCAGTTGTCATGGTCCATGTAGGAACCAATGACACAGATAGAACTAAGAATGAGGTTCTGCTGAGGGAGTTTGAGGAGCTAGGGTCTAAATTAATAAGCAGACCCTCAAGTGTAATAATCTCTGGATTACTACCTGAGCCACGCTTAAGTTGGCATAGGGACAAGCAGATCAGAGAGCTAAATGCATGGCTCAAAGATTGGTGTGGGAAGAAGGGGTTTCAATTCATGGGGCACTGGCACCAGTACTGGGAAAAGATGGAGCTGTTCCGTCTGGACAGGCTCCACTTAAACCAGCCTGGGACCAGTGCCTTGGCGAATCGAATAACTAGGGCTGTAGATAGGGCTTTAAAATAAAGAATGGGGGGGAGGGGAGGGATCAGGTGAGGGGAAATTTAGAAAGTTAAAGAGAAAGGACAAGGCAACAGTGCAGGGTAGTGACAGGAAGGGACAGAATGTACAAACATAAGAGATCATCAGCAATAGGGTCAGAGTAGGGAAAAATGGTCATGGTAAAATAAAATTAAAGGCTCTTGATCTGAATGCTCGCAGCATTCGTAACAAGATAGATGAATTGATGGCACAAATAGAAATAAATGGGTATGATCTGATAGCCATTACAAAGACATGGTTGCAAGGTGACCAAGGCTGGGAACTGAATATTCAGGGCTACTTGACATTTTGGAAGGATAGGCAGAAAGGAAAAGGAGGTGTGGCAGCTCTGTTAATAAAGGATGAGATCAGTACAATAGTGAGAAATGATCTTGGCTCGGAAGATCAAGATGTAAAATCAGTTTGGGTGGAGATCAGAAATGAAAAGGGAAAGAAGTGGGAGTAATCTATAGGCCCTCTAACAGTAGCTACACAATAGGACAGAGTATAAATCAAGAAATAATGGGTGCTTGTAAGAGAGGTACTGCAATAATCGTGGGCGACTTTAATCTTCAGATAGATCGGACAAATAAAATTGGCAAAGGTAGCCTTGAGAACAAGTCCCTAGAGTGTATTCAGGACAGTTTCTTAGAACACTACATTGTGGAACCAACCAGGGGACAGGCTATTTTAGATTTGGTAATGTGTAATGAGACAGGATTAATTAATTATCTCATAGTAAAGGATCCTCTTGAGAAGTGTAATCATAACATGATAGAATTTCACATTCAGTTTGAGGTGAAAAATTTGGGTCTGAAAATAGAGGCAATTACAAAGGTATGACGATAGAGTTGGCTAAAGTGGACTAGGAAAATAGATTAAAAGCTAAGATGGTAGATAAGTAGTGGCAGACATTTAAGGAGATATTTCATAATTCTCAACAAAGATATATTCCATTGAGAAAGAAAGTCTCTATGAGAAGGATGAACCATCCGTGGCTAATTAAAGAAGTTAAGGATGGTATCAAATCAAAAGAAAAGGCATACAATGTTCTGAACATAAGAACATAAGAACATAAGAATTAGGAACAGGAGTAGGCCATCTAGCCCCTTGAGCCTGCTCCGCCATTCAACAAGATCATGGCTGATCTGGCCGTGGACTCAGCTCCACTTACCCGCCCACTCCCCGTAACCCTTAATTCCCTTATAGGTTAAAAATCTATCTATCTATGATTTGAATACATTCAATGAGCTAGCCTCAACTGCTTCCTTGGGCAGAGAATTCCACAGATTCACAATCCTCTGGGAGAAGAAATTCCTTCTCAACTTGGTTTTAAATTGGCTCCCCCGTATTTTGAAGCTGTGCCTCCTAGTTCTAGTCTCCCCGACCAATGGAAACAACCTCTCTGCCTCTATCTTGTCTATCCCTTTCATTATTTTAAATGTTTCTATAAGATCACCCCTCATCCTTCTGAACTCCAACGAGTAAAGACCCAGTCTACTCAATCTATCATCATAAGGTAGCCCCCTCATCTCCGGAATCAGCTTAGAGAATCGTCTCTGTACCCACTCCAAAGCTATTATATCCTTCCTTAAGTAAGGTGACCAAAACTGCACGCTGTACTCTAGGTGCGGCCTCACCAATACCCTATACAGTTGCAGCAGGACCTCCCTGCTTTTGTACTCCATCCCTCTCGCAATGAAGGCCAACATTCCATTTGCCTTCCTGATTACCTGCTGCACCTGCAAACTAACTTTTTGGGATTCATGCACAAGGACCCCCAGGTCCCTCTGCACCACAGCATGTTGTAATTTCTCCCCATTCAAATAATATTCCCTTTTACTGTTTTTTTTCCCAAGGTGGATAACCTCACACTTTCCGACATTGTATTCCATCTGCCAAACCTTAGCCCATTCGCTTAACCTACCTAAATCTCTTTGCAGCCTCTCTGTGTCCTCTACACAACCCGCTTTCCCACTAATCTTTGTGTCATCTGCAAATTTTGTTACACTACACTCTGTCCCCCCTTCCAGGTCATCTATGTATATTGTCAACAGTTGTGGTCCCAGCATCGATCCCTGTGGCACACCACTAATCATCGATTTCCAACCCGAAAAGGACCTATTTATCCCGACTCTCTGCTTTCTGTTAGCATGGATAGAGAATTGGCTGGCTAATACATTTCCACTGACTCCGCATACCTTTATCTTCTGCAGTAATCTTTTGTGTGGCACCTTATCGAATGCCTTTTGGAAATCTAAATACACCACATCCATCGGTACACCTCTATCCACCATGCTCGTTATATCCTCAAAGAATTCCAGTAAATTCGTTAAACATGATTTCCCTTTCATGAATCCATGTTGTGTCTGCTTGATTGCACTATTCCTATCTAGATATCCCGCTATTTCTTCCTTAATGATAGCTTCAAGCATTTTCCCCACTACAGATGTTAAACCAACCGGCCTATAGTTACCTGCCTTTTGTCTGCCCCCTTTTTTAAACAGAGGTGTTACATTAGCTGCTTTCCAATCCGATGGTACCTCCCCAGAGGCCAGAGAATTTTGGTAGATTATAACAAATGCATCTGCTATAACTTCTGCCATCTCTTTTAATACCCTGGGATGCATTTCATCAGGACCAGGGGACTTGTCTACCTTGAGTCCCATTAGCCTGTCCAGCACTACCCCCCTAGTGATAGTGATTGTCTCAAGGTCCTCCCTTCCCACATTCCTGTGACCAGCAATTTTTGGCATGGTTTTTGTGTCTTCCACTGTGAAGACCGAAGCAAAATAATTGTTTAATGTCTCAGCCATTTCCACATTTCCCATTATTAAATCCCCCTTCTCATCTTCTAAGGGACCAACATTTACTTTAGTCACTCTTTTCCGTTTTATATATCTGTAAAAGCTTTTACTATCTGTTTTTATGTTTTGCGCAAGTTTACTTTCGTAATCTATCTTTCCTTTCTTTATTGCTTTCTTAGTCATTCTTTGCTGTCGTTTAAAATTTTCCCAATCTTCTAGTTTCCCACTAACCTTGGCCACCTTATACACATTGGTTTTTAATTTGATACTCTCCTTTATTTCCTTGGTTATCCATGGCTGGTTAGCCCTTCTCTTACCGCCCTTCTTTTTCACTGGAATATATTTTTGTTGAGCACTATGAAAGAGCTCTTTAAAAGTCCTTCACTGTTCCAATTGTGCCACCGTTTAGTCTGTGTTTCCAGTCTACTTTAGCCAACTCTGCCCTCATCCCACTGTAGTCCCCTTTGTTTAAGCATGGTATGCTCGTTTGAGACACTACTTCCTCACCCTCAATCTGTATTACAAATTCAACCATACTGTGATCACTCATTCCAAGAGGATCTTTTACTAGGAGATCGTTTATTATTCCTGTTATTACACAGGACCAGATCTAAGATCGCTTGCTCTCTTGTAGTTTCTGTAACATACTGTTCTAAGAAACAATCCCGTATGCATTCTATGAATTCCTCCTCAAGGCTACCCCATGCGATTTGATTTGATTAGTGGTAGGCCAGAAAATTGGGAAAAGTTTAGAAGCCAGCAAAAGATGAATAACAACTAAAGAGGGAGAAAATAGATTATGAGAGTAAAACTTAAATAAGTTCAGTGTTATACATGTGGGCAGGGCAAATGCTCAACATTCATACACCCTCCAGGGAAAGGCATTAAAGATGGTGGAGAAAGAAAGAGCTTTGGGCATTCTAATGCATATATCCTTAAAGGTACATGAGCAATGCCGTACAGCGATATTTAGAGCAAACAGGGTGTTGGGGTGCAGCCATAGTTCAATGGAATATGAGACGAGGCATACTGTTTTGTCATTGTACAAGATCATAGTCAGACCACACTTAGAATGCTGAGTCCAGTTTTGGTCTCCTCACATGGTGAGTGATATTGAAGCTCTGGAAAGGATGCAGGAGGGCCAGTAGACTAAAGCATCTTAGTTATCAAGATAGGGTAAAGGAGTTGGAACTCTATACCTTAGAGCAGTGTAGACTTAGGGGGGATCTGTTTGAAGTTTATAAGATAATAAAGGGAATAGACGATGTTCCAGCTGACAGTTTAGTTCAATCGGATAGGCAGGACCAGGGGTCACAAATTTAAGTTTTATAGGGCTAGGTCTAGGTTATATGTCAAGAAGTGGTTCCTTTCCCATAGAATAGTAGACCTTTGGAACAAGCTACGTTTGATGTGGTGGATGCAGATTCGCTGGATTCTTTCAAGCGAAAACTGGATTTGTTTCTGGCTGTGGTGGAAATCACTTCTTACAGAAGGTAGGTACTGCAGGGAATTCAAGGCCAGAAAGATCTCCTGGACTAGTTTCGATCACCTAGATGGGTCGGAGAGGAATTTCCCAGAGTTATTTTCCCCAAATTGGCCTGGCTTTTTTATCTGTTTTTCTGCCTCTCCCAGGAGATCACATGGTTTTGGGTGGGATAGAGTGTATATGTTGTGATACACAAGGTATGGCAATTGTGTGGGACAAGCTTGATGAACCAGAGAGTCTTTACCTGCCTGCCATTGTTCGTATGTTCATATGTAGTAAACTAGCAAGAAATATAAAAAAAGACAGTATGAGCTTCTACAAGTATAAAAAAGGTAGGAAAGTAGCTAAAGAAATGTTGGTCCCTTAGAGGATGAGACCGGGGAGTTAATAATGGGAAACAAGGAAATGGCAGAGACTTTGAACAAATATTTTGTATCTGTCTTCATGTTAGTATAGACTAAAAGCATCCCATAATAGTAGAAAATCAGGGGCAAAATGGAGGGAGGAAATTAAAGCAATCATTATCACTAGAGAAAAAGTACTAGGCAAACTAATGGGACTAAAGACTGACAAGTTCCCTGGACCTGATCGCCTGCATCCTAGGGTCTTAAAATAAGTGGCTGCAGAGATAGTGGATGCATT
This sequence comes from Pristiophorus japonicus, assembly GCF_044704955.1. Lineage (NCBI taxonomy): Eukaryota > Metazoa > Chordata > Chondrichthyes > Pristiophoridae > Pristiophorus > Pristiophorus japonicus. The sequence goes on along the minus strand of NC_091978.1, from coordinate 115,587,946 downwards.
GGGTGTAATCTTCCAAAATTCCCTAGATTCTGGAAAGATCCCAGCGGATTGGAAAACTGCAAATGTAATGCCCCTATTCAAGAAAGGAGGGAGACAGAATGCAGGAAACTATAGGCTACTTAGCATACCATCTGTCATTGGGAAAATGCTGGAATCCATTATTAAGGAAGTAGTAGCAGGACATTTAGAAAATCACAATACAATCAAGCATGGTTTTATGAAAGGGAAATCATTTCTGACATATTTAATAGAGTTCATTGAGGGTGTAACGAGCAGGGTGGATTAAGGAGAACCAGTATATGTAGTGTATTTAGATTTCCAATAGGCATTCGATGAGGTGCCACATAAAAGGTTACTACACAAGATAAGAGCTCATGGTGTTGGGGATAACATATTCGCATGGATAGAGGATTGGTTAATTAACTGAAAACAGAGAATCGGGATAAATGAGTCATTTTCAGGTTGGCAAACTATAACTAGTGGGGTGCCACAGGGATCAGTGCTGGGGCCTCAACTATTTACAACATACATTAATGATTTAGATGAAGGAATTGAATGTAATATCTCCAATTTTGCAGATGACATTAAGCTGGGTGGCAGTGGGAGCTGTGAGGAGGATGCTAAGAGGCTGCAGGGTGACTTGAACAGGTTAGGTGAGTGGACAAATGCATGGCAGATGCAGTATAATGTCGATAAATGTGAGGTTATCCACTTTGGTAGCAAAAACAGGAAGGCAGAATATTATCTGAATGTTGACAGATTAGGAAAAGGGGAGGTGCAACGAGACCTGGGTGTCATGGTACGTCAGTCATTGAAAGTTGGCATGCAGGTACAGCAGGCGGTGAAGAAGGCAAATGGCATGTTGGTCTTAATAAATTTGCATTTAAATCTTTATCTAATTTCATGTAAACAGGAGAGTGCACTATAATACAAAAGCAAAATACTATATATGCTAGAATCTGAAATAAAAACAGAAAATGCTGAAAATCTCAGCGTGTCAGGCAGCATCTGCGGAGAGAGAAGCAGAGTTAACGTTTCAGGTCGAAGGCACTTTGTCAGAACTGGCAATAGTTCAAAATGTAACAGATTCTTAAGGAAGTGTTGGGGTCCTGAAAGGGGAACCGGGAGGAAAGAACAAAAGGAAAGGTCTGTGATAGGGTGGAAGGCAGGAGAGATTTGAGAGACAAAGGGGACGATGAGCCAAATTGGGATGGTAATAGCACAAGTTAGGAAACAAAAGATGAGTCTAGATAGGGTGTGAATAGCAGAATGATTACCAGCTGCCACGGAAAACAGAGAGAAACAAACTAAAAATAAAGAGGGGGTGGGGGGTTGTTAAAAAAGAAAAAGAAAGCAAGGAAAGGGAACAAAATATGGGCAGAGATTATGGTCTGAAATTGTTGAACTCAATGTTGAGTCCAGAAGGCTGTAAAGTGCCTAAACGAAAGATGAGATGTGGTTCCTCAAACTTGCGTTGAGCTTCATTGGAACAGTGCAGGAGGTCGAAGACAGAGAGGTCAGAGTGGAAGTGGAGCGGAGAATTAAAGTGGCAGACGACCGGAAGCTTGGGGTCAAGCTTGCAGACTGAACAGAGGTGCTCCACAAAGCGGTCACCCAATCTGCGTTTGGTCTCCCCAATGTAGAGGAGACCACATCATGAGCAGCGAATACAGTATACTAAATTGAAAGAAGTACAAGTAAATTACCGTTTTCCTTGAAAGGAGTGTTTGGGGCCCTGGACAGTGGGAAGGGAGGAGGTAAAAGGGCAGGCGTTGCATCTCCTGAGCTTTCACAGTAAAGTACCGTGGAAAGGGGAGGGGGTGCTGGGGATGACTGTGGAATGGACCAGGGTGCTGTGGAGGGAGCGGTCCCTTCGGAATGCTGGGAGGGAAGTGGAGTGCAAGATGTGATTGGTGGTGGGATCACGCAGTAGATGGCAGAAATGGCGGAGGATGATCTGTTGAATGTGGAGGCTGGTGGGGTGAAAGGTGAGGACACGGGGAACCCTGTCATGGCTCTGAGAGGGAAGGGAAGAGGTGAGAGCAGAGGTGCGAAAAATAGAACAGACATGGTTGGGGCCATGTTAACCATGGCAGAGGGGAATCCTTGGTTGAGGAAAAAGGAAGACATGTCAGAGGCACTAGTGTGGAAGGTGGCATCGTCAGAGCAGATGCGACAGAGACGGAGAAGCTGGGAGAATGGAATAGAGTCCTTACAGGAAGCGGAGTGGGAGGAAGTGTAGTCCAGGTATGTACAGCAGGCACCTCAAAACACTGGAGAAGTATCAGCAACGCTGCCTACTCAAGATCCTGAAAATCCATTGACAGGATTGGCGCACCAACATCAGTGTCCTCGCTCAAGCCAATATCCCCAGCATCGATGCACTGACCACGCTCGATCAGCTCCGGTGAACGGGCCACACCGCCCACATGCCTGACACGAGACTCCCAAATCAAGCGCTCTAATCAGAGCTCCGACATGGCAAGCAAACCCCATGTGGGCAGAGGAAAAGTTTCAAGGACACCCTCAAAGCCTCCCTGAAAATATGTAACACCGACACCTGGGAATCCCTGGCCCAAGACCGCCCAAAGTGGAGGAAAAGCATCTGGGAACACCTCGAGTCTCTTCGCCGAGAGCAAGCTGAAGCCAAGTGTCGACAGCAGCAGGAGCACGCGGCAACCCAGGTACCCCACCCACCTGTTCCTTCAACCACTGTTTGCCCCATCTGTGACAGAGACTGTAGGTTCCGCATTGGATTCTTCAGTCACCTGAGAACTCATTTCTAGTGTGGAAGCAAGTCATCCTCGACTCCGAGGGACTGCCTATGATGATGAATCCAGGTAGTTGTGGGAGTCAGTGGGCTTATAGTGAATGTTTGTCAATAGTCTATCCCCAGAAATGGAGACAGAGAAGTTGAGGAAGGGAAGGGAAGAGTCGGAGATGGACCATGTGAAGGTGAGGGAAGGGTGGAAATTGGATGCAAAGTGAATGAAATTTTCTAGTTCAGGGCGAGAGCAGGAAATGGCACCGATACAGTCATCAATATATCGGAAAAAAAGGTGAGGGAGGGGACCCGAGTAGAACTGGAACAAAGAATGTTCCACAAATCCCATGAAAAGGCAGGCATAGCTAGGACCCATGTGGGTTCCCATAGCAACACCTTTAATTTGGAGGAAGTGAGTGGAGTTAAAGGAGGAGTTGTTCAAAGTGGGAACAAGTTCAGCCACAAATAGAACACTACAATAGTAGCTCACAGCTTGGTCGTGGACTGAAGGAATTCCTTCGGATTTCTGGCTCATGAAAGGGAATATAACTGCAAGCAGGGAGGGCTCTGATTAAACCCTGCTATCACTGAGCACCTGGAGCGGGGAAGTCAAACTCACAACAGGCATGTTCTTTGCCAAATCATTTCAAATGACTGCCAGGAAAAAGCAGTTGGTGACAGGTTAGGCTGCTAATCGGCATTGGACTTAGATGTCAACAAAATGAAGAGTTTTGTACCTACCGTGAGTTGATGTCAGAGGAGCAAGCTGAAGCACCACATCTCTGAGGTGGAGCCAACATTTAGTGGGATATGGGCCCTGAATTTGTGTCCGGAGGCTTCCCACGGGGAAATGCCTCCAATCTGCAAATAAAATGCCCACACACCTTGGGAGTCCAGGAGATATGGAGATTTGCAGTCCTCAATCTCTCTGAGTACCCTTGGGAAGAGGCCCACTTATCTCAGAGAAGAGTGTAGGCAGTTCCCAAGTGCTCCTGGGATCATGTGAGCCAGGCCAACAAATGAAAGAAGGGAATCCCCATTCATATTTATGGGGATTACGTATGTACGGAAACTCTCTACCCGTGGATGTCCTTTTCCCGAGGATGCGGGGGATCTGTAAAGAGAATTCTTGACAGATCACAAGTTCTAGGTTTCCGTGCATGTGCAACGCATGTCTAAACCCGTAACTTGCGCAGCCCCTGCGGCCCCTACGGGCACATGTGCACCTTGTACACCTCCATAGGGACTGCAAATTATGGCCCATGGTGTGTGCCGATACTGTGGTCAGGAGGATGTTGGAAATTCATTCACAAGTCTTGTGGTGAGTTGAGTGCTCACCGTGTCACTCATGAGGAGTTTCTGGTACCTGTTGTTCCCCTAGTGAGGTCTCAAACCAACTATTTTGTGGGAAAGTCAGCAAGTCTGGTCTTTTTTGAATCAAGGTAACAAACCTGATAATGGAAGCTTGGAAATGCTGGAAATCCAATTCCTGAACTAGGCAGGTTAGCAGTACCCCGGGATGGTATTCATCATCATGAGCAGTTAACCTGGTTCATTAATGAGACCTGGAGGGAATAGACCTGTCACTGGGGCCTAGAATATTTTCCCATTTGGTTCCAGGTAACCCTGCAATCCAATGCCTAACTAACAGAGGTTTCCCTGGCTGGACAAACAGCACAAATGTTACCAATGCTCAGTGCTCTGAGGGAGTGTGCACCCAGTATCAGGCAAACAGAAACTTTACATATGTGGATTTCTTCAGTAACTTGTCTTAAGCATGGAGTTGGATTTCCATGTGCATTAGAACCTAGACTGCTCAGTAAGCTGCAGGATTTAAGATCTCTCTGTCTTCCAGGAATCATGGCATTGTGTATTAAATAGCAGCATTGGTAAGAATATAGGGTTTCATACTTTGCCTGAGCCAAATCCTCCTAGATTTACATGTTCAACCATATTACTAATATAATCCACGATGATGCTATCCTGCATTGTGTAGCTGTGAGATTCTACACCCACTGTATGTTCCACAGTCCTCTTCTGAGGTAGAGTCCAAAGAGTCACATCACAGGCCACAAAGTGTAAATACGTTATATCATTTTGATACACCAGAGCATTTGCACTGCTGATTCTAAAAGCTAACATTGTTTGGACAATTAAATTACACATTTTTTACACCTGCTAAGTGTTATATAGAAGCATAAACTGACTGTAGCACATAGTGTAACATGACATTCGCGACGGTTGGAAATGAGTCAAATTACTATGTGAGTGATCATCTCACTTGTAGGTTCCTAAAACCGTTAGACACTTATGAGGCAGCAAATGTTTTGATTTACACCTTAAGAGGAAATTCTGCAATTCTTATAATCAGTAGCTTAACATTTAGAGCACTGGCAGCTTAAAAGTTTTCAGTTTCTTTGTGTTGTCCATTTAAAAAGAAATACCGCTCACACACTGTGTTGCTAAAGCAAATCTTAATATTACAGCAATAATACTATTCAGATATCAGAATTAGGTTTAATACTATAATATTAATCTTATAAAACTAATATATAAAAAATTAAACTGTTAAACTTATGTTTGCTCTTTATCACTTTCTATTTGTTTTTTCTCTATTCTTTCATTTTCTTCCATTTTTATTACATAGAAACATAGAAACATTGAAAATAGGTGCAGGAGTAGGCCATCCGGCCCTTCAAGCCTGCACCACCATTCAATAAGATCATGGCTGATCATTCCTTCAGTACCCCGTTCCTGCTTTCTCTCCATACCCCTTGATCCCTTTAGCCGCAAGGGCCATATCTAACTCCCTCTTGAATATATCCAATGAACTGGCATCAATAACTCTCTGTGGTAGGGAATTCCATAGGTTAACAACTCTCTGAGTGAAGAAGTTCCTCTTCATCTCAGTCCTAAATGGCCTACCCCTTATCCTAAGACTATGTCCCCTGGTTCTGGACTTCCCCAACATCGGGAGCATTCTTCCTGCATCTAACCTGTCCAGTCCCGTCAGAATTTTATATGTTTCTATGAGATCCCCTCTCATCCTTCTCAACTCCAGTGAATACAGGCCCAGTCAATCCAGTCTCTCCTCATATGTCAGTCCTGCCATCCCAGGAATCAGTCTGGTGAACCTTCACTGCACTCCCTCAATAGCAAGAACGTCCTTCCTCAGATTAGTTTAACTTTACTTGATTTACAACTAAAAAGGGGAGATCACACTACTGGGAGTGTACTATAGAACCCCAAACAGTCAGAGGGAGATAGGAGAACAAATATATGGACAAATTGCTTCAAAGTGCAAAAACTATAGAACTGTAATAGTGGGGGAATTCAACTAGCCTAACATTAACAGGGAAAAAAGCAGTGTGAATGGTACAGAGGGTACGGAATTCCTAAAATCCATTCAGGATAACTTCTTTAGCCAGTATGTAACAATGGAGGGGACGGTTAACATAAGAACATAAGAAATAGGAGCAGGAGTAGACCATACGGCCCCTCGAGCCTGCTCCGCCATTTAATACGATCATGGCTGATCTGATCATGGACTCAGTTTCACTTCCCTGCCCGCTCCCCATAACCCTTTATTCCCTTATCGGTTAAGAAACTGTCTATCTCTGTTTTATTCAATGTCCCAGCTTCCACAGCTCTCTGAGGCAGCGAATTCCATAGATTTACAACCCCCTGAGAGAAGAGATTCCTCCTCATCTCAGTTTTAAATGGGCGGCCCCTTATTCTAAGATCGTGCCCTCGAGTTCTTGTCTCCCCTATCAATGGAAACATCCTCTCTGCATCCACCTTGTGAAGCCCCCTCATAATCATACGTTTCGATAAGATCACCTCTCATTCTTCTGAATTCTAATGAGTAGAGGCACAACCTATTCAACCTTTCCTCATGAGTCAACCCCCTCATCCCCAGAATCTTGTCTGAACTGCCTCCAAAGCAAGTACATCCTTTCGTAAATATGGAAACTAAAACTGCACACAGTATTCCAGGTGTGGCCTCACCAATACCTTATATAGCTGTAGCAAGACTTATCTGCTTTTATACTCCATCCCCTTTGCAATAAAGGCCAAGATTCCATTGGCCTTCCTGATCACTTGCTGTACCTGCATACTAACCTTTTGTGTTTCATGCACAAGTATCCCCAGGTCCCACTGTACTGCAGCACTTTGCAATTTTTCTCCATTTAAATAATAACTTGCTCTTTGATTTTTTTTCTGCCAAAGTGCATGACCTCACACTTTCCAACATTATACTCCATCTGCCAAATTTTTGCCCACTCACTTAGCCTGTCGATGCCCTTTTGCAGATTTTTTGTGTCCTCCTCACACATTGCTTTTCCTCATCTTTGTATCGTCAGCAAACTTGGCTACGTTACACTCGGTCCTTTCTTCCAAGTCGTTAATATAGATTGTAAATAGTTGGGGTCCCAGCACAGATCCCTGTGGCACCCCACTAGTTACTGATTGCCAACCAGAGAATGAACCATTTATCTCGACTCTCTGTTCTCTGTTAGTTAGCCAATCCTCTAACAATGCTGATATATTACCCCCAATCCCGTGAACTTTTATCTTGTGCCTTTTATGTGGCACCTTGTCAAATGGCTTCTGGAAGTCCAAATGCACCACATCCACTGGTTCCTCTTTATCCACCCTGTTTTATTAATGACTTGGATGAAGGGACCGAGTGTAATGTTGCCACGTTTGCTGATGATACAAAGATGGGTGGGAAAGTAAATCGTGGAGAGGACACAACAATCTTCAAAGGGATATAGACAGGCTAAGTGAGTTGGTTAAAATTTGGCAGATAGAAACATAGAAAATTGCAGTGCGGAAGGAGGCCATTTTGGCCCATCATGTCCGCGCCGTCCGACAAAGAGCCGCACGGCCCTCGGTCAGCAACCCTGAAGGTTACATATAAACCTATGAACAATGAACAATGGCAGAAAGGTAAAGAGCACCCAGCCGAACCAGTCCGCCGCACACAACTGCGACATCCCTTACACTAAAACATTCTACATTCCATCCCAACCGGAGCCATGTGATCTCCTGGGATAGACAAAAAAGCCAGCTAAATCTCAGGCCAATTTGGGGGAAAAAAATTTGGGAAAATTCCTCTCCGACCCATTCAGACATTCAAAACTAGTGCAGGAGATCACCCTGGCTGTTTTCGATTCCCTGCAGTAGTTACCATAATATCTGCACCACCAGCAAAATGTTATCCAATTACCAGCCCTACTTCCGTAACCCTGCAGAGTACGGTACTTTAAGTGCCCATCTAAGTACCTTTTAAATGTGGTGAGGGTTTCTGCAGTGAGTTCCAGACCCCCACAACCGTCTGCGTGAAGAAGCCCCCCCTCAAATCCCCTCTGGACCTTCCACCAACCACATTAAAACTATGCCCCCTCATAACTGACCCCTCCATAAATGGAAATAGGCCCTTGTTATCCTCTACATCCAGGCCCCTCAAAATTTTATACACCTCAATGAGGTCTCCTCTCAACCTCCTCTATTCCAGGGTCCAATGAGAACAAACCCAGCCTATCCAATCTGTTGTGGAAAAATATTTCCGAGACTGTATTTAAAGAGAGGTTTATTAAATCGGAGACAAAGCTTTGGGAGAAGTGTTAGAGACCCGCGCCTGCTGAACCAACTTCTCAATTTGAAATCGCCTGCGAGGTTCCTTTATCTTACAAATTACGTCACTTTACATCACGTGCCTTAGCAATAGTCCTTATATCCAGTCATCGCATTACTAGGTTTACAAAGCTTTTCATACAATTACCGTTCAAGGCTGGGCTCTTGATATAAGCCAGCCTCGCATTGTGACAGGCCATTATAAACAAAGAAGAGGACTAATTCCCCTGTTATCACAGAGAAGAAAAAAGTGTCAGGCTTCCTACAACCAGTAAAGGCAAGCATACAATAATGCATCAGTATTGTCTCTTACATTCATTCGAGGGGGACAAATGTTTGGTATACTAGTCAAGTGTCCCCCTAGGCTTTATTATGTCCAAAAATCTGCTCCAACAGTTCCCCCTTTTGGTCCTGGAGGATGTTCACGAAATCCAGATGACCACAATGATGGTAGCATGGTGTTATATTTATATATATATATACGGCCTTTGGGGTATGTTACTTCCCTAGTGTTTCGTATGTTCACCTTGCCTGTAACTCTAGGCTACCCTTCAAAGATAGTGGTCGGTGTCAACGTCCTCTGTTTCTTCATCCTTTGTGTCTTCAGGTATTTCCATCAGGTGTGCTTCTTCTTCGGCGATTACACTGGCTACTGGCATCAGTCGGGCCATCATAACTTTACAGCAGATATTAAAACACCCGATAATCAGACAGCAAGTAATTATTATTACAACCAGAATAATTACTCCATGCATAAGATAGGACCCCCAGGATTCCCCTAATAGCCAGTCAAGCCAGCCAGGTCCTTCTACTGGCGTGGATAACTTCTTTACCTCCCTTCTTATGTGATCAGCGAGGTTGGTTATGTTTTCTGAATTATCAGGAATGTAAGTGCAACATTCAGATCCTTTCAGGGCACATGTTCCCCCTTTTTCAGCTAACAAGTGATCGAGGACCATTCGGTTTTGTAATGCTACGGTCCGTATTGCTACCATCTCGGCCGTGATGTCCTCCAGAGCTTCAGCAGTATCATTAGCTATCTGTTCCAATACCTTCTCTAGGTTACGTAATTCATCCATGGTGCGTCCTATCCCGTATGGGAACATAATGACCCCAAAGAACCTCTCGGCGGGGTTGAGATCTCGCTTTTGTCAGCTGGAGACATGTACTTCTGCTAGGGTACGTGTTTGCCGCACAAAGGGCACCACATATCCCAAATAGCAGGACTCCCTCCAGTCCTGAGGCAACCAGGGGTAGGCCTTGTGCCCGCACACAAAATCTCTCTCTCTCAGCCCCCGTCGCCACCTAATTTAGGGTCCCAGTCCTGGCTACTTGTCTGATTCTTCAAACCCTCCATTTCAAAGAACCCCTGGTTTGTTGTTTCACTGGCTATTATCTTCCACCTGGTGAGATTAAAGTATTGCGTACAATTGCTTTATCCTGCTACAAAACCTGTTTCCTCACCAGTCAGGTTTCTAGTGAAACAAATGTCAGCGATGGGCCTTCCAACTCCTGAGATGTTGGTCAAAACCAGGAACGGGGGTCGTACCGACCTATTGTATTCCGGCTGGTACCATCCGTCAAATGCATCTAAAAGGTAACCCCCTGATCTCCACGTTTCTTTATCCCCACTCTGATTCCAAGTATCATTTACTTCTCCTGTACTGTTTTGTTGCATTACCCACTCCGCTACTTCCGAAATGTTAAGGGAGATTGACCTCAAGGGGATGCCTCCTTTGCTATGTATGGGGATGTGCGAACATACCCAGCAACTAGAAAGGTTCCCAATTTGCGCATAAATATAAGACATGTACAAAAAGGTATTCACATGTAACTCTCGCTTCGGTCTAGCTAGCAGGCCAGACCTAACACGAACTATGATAATCGCACCGATCGCAACATATAATTTCAATTTATTACTCTATATTTAACAAATAGTCAAAGGCAAAATGGCCGTATGGCTTGCTTGAAGAATCTCTCGCTGTCAATCTGTAAATGGACAACAACAACAACTTATACGTGTGCTAAACGGCTGGTTCAAAAACCTTAAGCTGGGTCCAATGCTTCCATTGCCCATTCCCTTTAATATCGATGCAGGCACAAGTATCCCCACTGATTATATCCTCATATGGTCCTATCCATTTTGGGGCAAACCCCGGTTTTTCCGGGAGGACCCTTACCATAACGCGACTTCTCGCCAACGGGACTTCAGGGAGCTTTGTAAGCTCTGCTTCCGCGTCTCTTTCTTCCTGATTGTCCCGAACTAATTTACGCATCCCTTTTAATTGAGTATTTAGTTCCAAAACATACTGTTTTATTTTGTCTTTTAATGGGCCTACATCGGCCCCACCTGTTATGAAGTTCTCTGGTAATTGCATCGCCCTTCCAGTCATTAGTTCATAAGGGGTTAATCCGGTTGTCCGGTTTGTTGTGGCTCTTAACTTCATCAATATAATGGGTAATACTTCCGTCCACGTTTTTCATGACGTTTGTATGGCCTTTGCCAGGGCGTTCTTGAGGGTACGGTTCATGCGCTCTACCATCCCAGAACTCTGCGGGTGGTAGGGGATGTGGAATTTTTGTTTTATGCCCATCAGCTGGCATATTGTTTTTACAATGGGTGCCTTGGTCAGAATCTATTTGAAGAGGCACTCCCCATCGGGGAATCACCTGCTCGGTCAATATTCTTGCCATTGTTGAGGCAGTGCAATCACGTGTGGGGAAAGCTTCCACCCACCGGGTGAATTGATCTATAATCACTAGGCCATATCTTTTTCCATGGGATGGGGGCAAAGGACCTGTGAAATCAATTTGTATGTGTTCCCATGGCCCCCATGGACGGGGCTGGTGTCCCATTTTAATTTTAATGGGCCTGCCTGGATTATATTGTGCGCACGTAACGCATCGATGGCAATGTTTGGCGATAACTCTCCCCATCCCTTACCACCACCAATCTCTCCCAAAACTCCCAGTCATGGCCTATCGTCCTGAATGAGACAGGCCATGATGCAACTCCGATAAGGTATTCTGTATGCATTCAGGCGCCATTACCTTGTCGTTTCGTCTCCAAACGTTATCCTTCCCTTGTGTTGCGCCCTGCTTTGTCCACATACCTCTTTCCTCCTCAGAAGTGTCCTGGTGTAGTTTCTCAATACTTATCTGTTCGTCTCGGACCCCAGCGGCACTGACTGAGGCTTCCTCACACTCTTCCTGTTCTACTGCCTTCTGTGCAGCTACGTGTGCAGCTTTATTTCCCTGGTGACTCAGCCAATCTGGACTGGTTCGGTCCGGCTTCCTCTTGTGGGCTTTAATTTTAATAACCGCTATCTGTTTTGGTTTATTACTGGCTGCTAAAAGAGCTTCTATTCTCAGCTGATGTCAACTGGTATTTAGTAAGTTATGTTTTTTTCCATCACAAACACCCCTTTTTTTTTCCAGCACCTAATTAGTGTGTTACGTCTTTTTTTTTCAGATCACCTTTCTTCAAATTAGGTTTTGTATTTTACACGGAGGGCTCGTGACTCCGTAAATTTGATAATTTAAAATCATCAGACAATCGAAGACACTTTTTCTTTCCAATCGTTCAATTTGTTTACTTTCAAAGTTGCGTCTTTATCTTTTTCTTTTCTCTATAACTAGAACAGAGTCTAGCACGTAGACATTGAGGGCTGCTTTTCGTTATCTCAAATTCCAGTTTCAAGGTCGTTAAAATGTCTTTTCTAAACTGCCAAAGCTTGCTGTTTTAACCTTTTTTCAAACGTCCCTTTTACACCTTCGTAGATAGCTCGCCACTCGCCCAGGAGTTTGACCTGATCCCTGAAGGTATTTCTAGATTGTTTCCAAACCTTTTTGTTTTATTTCCTCCTTTTTTCTTTAAGAGATCAGATTTAATTTAAAAAATTTTTTTTTTTTAAGTTTAGAATCCATCTCAGTATTTTGCTGTGCCTTCTCTTAATATCTCCGAATCCACATCAAATTTTGTAATGCCAATTTTTATTTAAAACCCCCTTTTTTTTTGCCGAGCTAGAAGCTTTCGTGTCAAGGTTTTACACAAAGGAAAATGGGAGCATATTAAAAGGCATTCTTTATCTCATTCCTAGACTAAATTTATGTCTTTCAACCCAATGTAATCAATCATTGCATGTTTTCTTTCGACAAGTAAGTGAGCGTGTCAAATAAATTCTTTTTTTTTCAACCACCGGGACCATGTATTTTTTATCTTTTACTCAACAAACCTATCCTTAGTGCATTTCCTAGCTCCGTAACTTATCATCCGAATATATCCACACCTGCGTTCCTAACTTAAAATGTCTTAAAACTTCCCACATACAGGACAACCCTACAAAGGGTTAAATAAACTTTCACTCTGTTTGGAAAAGTGGGTGGAGCTGCACTAATCTTCCAAACAGACTTTCAGAAACATTCATTCCGCAGTCAAAAAATCACACAGGACTCTCACTCATTCACAAAAGTCTTTCTTCATTCAACAAAGCTTATTAATTGGTTGGCCGGCTCTATTTTTTTGTATCCATATGTCACTTAAGATAGTCACTATCAGCTTTTTTATGGCATTACATAATTACGCAAGTTACAATTAACTAATTAACGACCCGGGCGGCCCGCGTTTTACATTCCCTTCCTTACCTTCCATGTTCGCCAGTCTAGGACGTTTCCCTTTGTTCCTGTAATACTCACGGCCACGACTACTCTGTGGGGACCCTTTGTCTTCGCAACAAAGCTAGCGTGTTTCCTTACCACCGGAGTTTCAGCTCTAGGTTAGAGTGATCAACTCCCTACCGCACCGACCTTATTTACTAAAAGGAAAAACTCAAACTGGCTAGTCAGCCTCCTCCCGCTATCTACCTACTCATACCTTATACACTATCCCGTCGTGCCCGTACGCCTCTCTTTCAGTCTCTAACACAAGATTCCAGATACTGTCTTAATTGATCACGTCTGATCGGACAGTATCCTGTTCGTGACGCCATTTTGTTGTGGAAAAATATTTCCGAGACTGTATTTAAAGACAGGTTTATTAAATCGGAGACAAAGCTTTGGGAGAAGTGTTAGAGACCCGCGCCTGCTGAACCAACTTCTCAATTTGAAATCTCCTGCGAGGTTCCTTTATCTTACAAATTACGTCACTTTACATCACGTGCCTTAGCAACAGTCCTTATATCCAGTCATCGTATTACTAGGTTTACAAAGCTTTTCATACAATTACCGTTCAAGGCTGGGCTCTTGATATAAGCCAGCCTCGCATTGTGACAGGCCATTATAAACAAAGAAGAGGACTAATTCCCCTGTTATCACAGAGAAGAAAAAAGTGTCAGGCTTCCTACAACCAGTAAAGGCAAGCATACAATAATGCATCAGTATTGTCTCTTACAAAATTCATTCGAGGGGGACAAATGTTTGATATACTAGTCAAGTGTCCCTCTAGGCTTTATTATGTCCAAAAATCTGCTCCAACACAATCTGTCCTCATAGCTAAGATTCTCCATTCCAGGCAGCATCCTAGTACATCTCCTCTGCACCCTCTCTAGTGCAATCACATCCTTCCTATAATACGGCGACCAGAACTACATGCAGTACTCCAGCTGTGGCCGAACCAGAGTATTAAACAATTTAAGCATAACCTCCCTGTTCTTGTAATCTATGCCTCAGCCAATAAAGGCCTGTGACTTTCAGGATTTGGGGACAAGGTCCCATTGTTCATTTATACTACTAAGAGGCCTACTGCTTAATGTATATACCCTTTCCTTATTAGCCCTCCCAAAGTGCATTACCTCAAACTTCTCCAAATTAAATTCCATTTGGCACTGCTCTGCCCACTTGATCAGTAGATTGATATCCTCCTGCAGTCCATGACTTTCCTCTTCATTATCAACCACACAGCCAATTTCTTAACTTCTTAATCATACTCTCTATATTCAAATCTAAATCATTGATATACACCAGAAAAAGCAAGGGACCCAATATTGAGCTCTGCGGAACCCCACTGTGAACACTCTTCCAGTCCCAAACGCATCCATCAACCATTACCCTTTGCTTCCTATCACGGATTCAACTAGCCACTTTGCCCTGGATCCCATGGGCTTTAACCTTTGTGACCAGTCCACCATGTGGGACCTTATCAACAGCTTTGCTAAAGTCCATATACAATACATCGTACGCACTACCCTCATCGACCCTCTTGGTTACCTCCTCAAAAAATTCAATCAGGTTAATCAAGCACGATCTTCCATTAACAAATCTGTGCTGACTGTCTCTAATTAATCCTTGCTTTTCCAAATGTAGATTTATCTTATCTTTCAGGGTTTTTCCCCAAAATTTTCCCACCACTGATTTTAGGCTGACAGGCCTGTAATTACTCGGCCTATCCCTTTCTTCCTTCTTCAACAAGGGTACCACATTAACAGTCTTCCGGCACAATGCCCAAATCTAAAGACGACTGGAAAATGATGGTCAAGGCCTCTGTTATTTCCTCTTTTACTTTGCTGAACAGCCTGGGATACATTTCATCTGGGCCTGGGGACTTATCTACTTTCAAAGCTGCTGAAGCCCTTAATACCTCCTCTCTCACTATATTTATTTCATCCAGAATTTCACACTCCTCCTCGATAGCAGAATTAGCAATGCTCCTTTCCTTTCTGAAAACAGATGCAAAGTATTCATTAAGATGGAGTATAATGTGGGAAAGTGTGAGGTTATCCACTTTGGCAGGGAAAGTAAAAAGGAAATGATTATTTAAATGGAGATTAATTACAAAAAGCTGCAATAATGAGGGACCTGAGGGTCATTGTGCATGAAACAAAAAAGTTAGTATGCAGTTACAGCAGGAAATCAGGAAGGCAAATGAAATGTTGCAAAGGGGATGGAGTATAAAAGCCGAGAAGTCCTGCTGCAACTGTACAGAGTATTGGTGAGGCCGCACCTAAAGTACTGCACACAGTTTTGTTCTCCTTATTGAAGGAAGGATAGACTTGCATTGGAGGCAGTTCAGAGAAAGTTCACTAGATTGATTCCTGAGAGGAAGGGGTTGACTTATGAGGAAAGATTGAGTAGGTTGGGCCTATACTCATTGGAGTTTACAAGAATAAGAAGTGATCTTATTGAAACATATAAGATATTGAGGGGGCTCTACAAGGTAGATGCAGAGAGGATGTTTCCCCTTGTGGGGGTATCTAGAACTTGGGGCATAGTTTCAGAATAAGGGGTCGCCCATTTAAAATTGAGATGAGGAGGAACTTCTTCTCTCAGAGGGTTGTAAATCTGTGGAATTCACTGCCCCAGAGAGCTGTGGAGGCTGGGTCATTGAACATATTTAAGGTGGGGATAGACAGATTTTTGAATGATCAGCCATGATCATATTGAATGGCGGTGCAGACTCGAAGGGCTGAATGGCCTACTACTGCTCCTATTTTCTATGTTTCTATGTTTCTAAGGGAGTGAATGGTTATGGGGAGCGGGCAGGGAATTGGAGCTGAACCCAAGACCAGATCAGCCATGATCTTATTGAATGGCTTGAGGGGCCAAATGGCCTACTCCTGCTCCTATTTCTTATGTTCTTATGTTCTTATGTTCATTTGGAAAGACATGGATTAATCAAGGACAGTTAACACAGATTTGTTAAGGGAATGTCATGACTGACTAAAGTGATTGAATTTTTCAAGGGGGTAATCAGGAGGTTCGATGAGGGCAGTGCGTATGATGTGTATATGGATTTCAGCAAAGCTTTTGATAAGCTCCCACATGGCAGACTGGTCACAAAAGTAAAAACGCATGTGATCCAGGGCAAAGTGGTAAGGTGGATCCAAAATTGGCTCAGAGGCAGGAAGCAAAGGGTAATGGTTGATGGGTGTTTTTGTGACTGGAAGGCTGTATCCAGTGGGATTCTGCAGGGCTCAGTGCTGGGTCCCTTGCTTTTTGTGATATATATCAATGACTTGGACTTGAATGTTGGGGGTATGATTAAAAAGTTTGCAGATGACACTAAAATTGGTTGTGTGGTTGAAAATGAAGAAGAAAGCTGCGGATTGCAGGAAGATATCAATTAACTGGTCAGGTGAGTGGAATAATGGCAAATAAAATTCTGATAATTGTGAGGTAATGCATTTGGGATGGTCTAACAAGGCAAGGGAATATACATTAAATAGTATGACACTGAAAAGTGCAGAGGAACAAAGGGACCTGGGAGCGCAGGTCCACAGATCCCTGAAGGTAGCAGGCCAGGAAGATAAGATGGTTAAGAAGGCATACGGAATACTAGCCTTTATTAGTCGAGGCATGGAATACAAGAGCAAGGAGGTTATGCTTGAACTGTATAAACACTGGCTAGGCCACAGCTGAAGTACTGTGTGCAGTTCTGGTCACCTGTAGAAGGGCAAAATTCATGGGAAACCCCCCCAATGTTTGGACTCATTGGAAAGGAAATTTAATTTGGAGCTATCTACCAGAAAGTTTGAAATCCTAAAGTGCTTATGGAAGAAACTACGAACTTTAATCGAATTTAGGATTTTACAAGACAAATTCAGTCTGTGGGCAGGACTAGAGAACGAAAGAAGCCAGTTTGATTATTGAAGCTGCCTGGGGCATTGAGACTAAAGTAAATTGTCTGGAAAATAGATACTCGAAAACCCTTCTCCACAAGAGACATTAACATTGCAACAATTAACTCAGAGATGGTCAGCCATCAACCTGAACCTGGAAAGCCATTTTTAGCCGATGCATAAAACCAAAAGGCCCATTCCAGCATGCATGCAAAAACCAAGCACAAAGAACATTGCGATTACCAAGCTAATATTTCCATCAAGAAACAGATTTAGAAGATCAACCCACCCGAGACATATTAACTTTTAACGAACCCGCCAAAATATTACAAAGAAATGTCGAGCCCACCAAAATTAAACAAATAATTTTGGTCTGATTTGGCGTGAAAATTAGGACAGCTCCTAGAGTATAACTGGCCCATGTTTTAACAAAGGTTATGCTATGCTTTGCTGCTGCTTATGCTACTGCCTCGAGAGACACTGCGTGTGCTAGTGCTATTGCCATATTACACCTATGCTATCAAGAAGGAAGAGAAACCAACGCGACAGTTGTAAACTAACTTCTCCAGCCTTGACATCCTGAAATCGAAAAGGAAGGAAGAACATCACCATTGCGGCAGCAACCGACCACAGCCAACGTGGTACCACTAAAACCATCGCGATCGACCAACCTCGAAACAAAACTTCACAAGGAAGAAACCGAAGAATTGAAAGTTTCCACTCTACAATCTAGGCCTGACTACCAACAGGTGAAAACGTCACCTAAAAGGACTTTGAATTAGTATGTTGCCTCCCTGGTGCAAGGGTCAAGGATGTCTCAAAGCGGGTGCAGGACATTCTAAAAAGGGAGGGAGAACAGCCAGTTGTCGTGGTGCACATTGGTACCAACGACATAGGTAAAAAAAGGGATGAGGTCCTACGAAACAAATTTAAGGAGCTAGGAGGTAAATTAAAAAGTAGAACCTCAAAAGTAGTAATCTCGGGATTGCTACCAGTACCACATGCTAGTCAGAGTAGGAATCGCAGGATAGCACAGATGAATACGTGGCTTGAGCAGTGGTGCAGCAGGGAGGGATTCAAATTCCTGGGGCATTGGAACCGGTTCTGGGGGAGGTGGGACCAGTACAAACCGGACGGTCTGCACCTGGGCAGGACTGGAACCAATGTACTAGGAGGAGTGTTTGCTAGTGCTGTTGGGGAGGAGTTAAACTAATATGGCAGGGGGATGGGAACCAATGGAGGGAGACAGAGGGAAACAAAAAGGAGATAAAAGCAAAAAACAGAAAGGAGATGAGAAAAAGTGGAGGGCAGAGAAACGCAAGACAAAGAACAAAAAGGGCCACTGTACAACAAAATTCTAAAAGGACAAAGGGTGTTAAAAAACAAGCCTGAAGGCTTTGTGTCTTAATGCAAGGGGTATCCGTAATAAGGTGGATGAATTAACTGTGCAAATAGATGTTAACAAATATGATGTGATTGGGATTACAGAGACGTGGCTCCAGGATGATCAGGGCTGGGAACTCAACATCCAGGGGTATTCAACATTCAGTAAGGATAGAATAAAAGGAAAAGGAGGTGGGGTAGCATTGCTGGTGAAAGAGGAGATTAATACAATAATTAGGAATGACATTAGCTTGAATGATGTGGAATCTATATGGGTAGAGCTGCAGAACACCAAAGGGCAAAAAACGTTAGTCGGTGTTGTGTACAGGCCTCCAAACAGTAGTAGTGATGTTGGGGAGGGCATCAAACAGGAAATGATGGGTGCATGCAATAAGGGTGCAGCAGTTATAATGGGTGACTTTTATATGCACATAGATTGGGCTAACCAAACTGGAAGCAATACGGTGGAAGAGGATTTCCTGGAGTGCATAAGGGATGGTTTTCTAGACCAATATGTCGAGGAACCAACTAGGGGGGAGGCCATCTTAGACTGGGTGTTGTGTAATGAGAGAGGATTAATTAGCAATCTCGTTGTGCGAGACCCCTTGGGGAAGAGTGACCATAATATGGTGGAATTCTGCATTAGGATGGAGAATGAAACAGTTAATTCAGAGACCATGGTCCAGAACTTAAAGAAGGCTAACTTTGAAGGTATGAGGCGTGAATTGGCTAGGATTGATTGGCGAATGATACTTGAGGGGTTGACTGTGGATGGGCAATGGCAGACATTTAGAGACCGCATGGATGAACTACAACAATTGTACATTCCTGTCTGGCATAAAAATAAAAAAGCGAAGGTGGCTCAACCGTGGCTATCAAGGGAAATCAGGGATAGTATTAAAGCCAAGGAAGTGGCATACAAATTGGCCAGAAATAGCAGCGAACCCGGAGACTGGGAGAAATTTAGAACTCAGCAGAGGAGGACAAAGGGTTTGATTAGGGCAGGGAAAATAGAGTACGAGAGGAAGCTTGCAGGGAACATTAAGACGGATTGCAAAAGTTTCTATAGATATGTAAAGAGAAAAAAGGTTAGTAAAGACAAATGTAGGTCCCCTGCAGTCAGAATCAGGGGAAGTCATAACGGGGAACAAAGAAATGGCGGACCAATTGAATAAGTACTTTGGTTCGGTATTCACTAAGGAGGACACTAACAACATTCCGGATATAAGAAGGGTCAGAGGGTCTAGTAAGGAGAAGGAACTGAGGGAAATCCTTATTAGTCGGGAAATTGTGTTGGGGAAATTGATGGGATTGAAGGCCGATAAATCTCCAGCGCCTGATGGACTGCATCCCAGAGTACTTAAGGAGGTGGCCTTGGAAATAGCGGATGCATTGACAGTCAGTCATTTTCCAAAATTCCATTGACTCTGGATCAATTCCTATCGAGTGGAGGGTAGCCAATGTAACCCCACTTTTTAAAAAAGGAGGGAGAGAGAAAACAGGGAATTATAGACCGGACAGCCTGACATCGGTAGTGGGTAAGATGATGGAATCAATTATTAAGGATGTCATAGCAGCGCATTTGGAAAGAGGTGACATGATAGGTCCAAGTCAGCATGGATTTGTGAAAGGGAAATCATGCTTGACAAATCTTCTGGAATTTTTTGAGGATGTTTCCAGTAGAGTGGACAAGGGAGAACCATTTGATGTGGTATATTTGGACTTTCAGAAGGCTTTCGACAAGGTTCCACACAAGAGATTAATGTGCAAAGTTAAAGCACATGGGATTGGGGGTAGTGTGCTGACATGGATTGAGAAATGGTTGTCAGACAGGAAGCAAAGAGTAGGAGTAAATGGGTACTTTTCAGAATAGCAGGCGGTGACTAGTGGGGTACCGCAAGGTTCTGTGCTTGGGCCCCAGCTGTTTACACTGTATATTAATGATTTAGACGAGGGGATTAAATGTAGTATCTCCAAATTTGCGGATGACACTAAGTTGGGTGACAGTGTGAGCTGCGAGGAGGGTGCTATGAGGCTGCAGAGTGACTTGGATAGGTTAGGTGAGTGGGCAAATGCATGGCAGATGAAGTATAATGTGGATAAATGTGAGGTTGTCCACTTTGGTGGTAAAAACAGAGAGACAGACTATTACCTGAATGGTGACAGATTAGGAAAAGGGGAGGTGCAACGAGACCTGGGTGTCATGGTACATTAGTCATTGAAGGTTGGCATGCAAGTACAGCATGCGGTTAAGAAAGCAAATGGCATGTTGGCCTTCATAGTGAGGGGATTTGAATACAGCAGCAGGGAGGTGTTGCTACAGTTGTACAGGGCCTTGGTGAAGCCACATCTGGAGTATTGTGTACAGTTTTGGTCACCTAACCTGAGGAAGGACATTCTTGTTATTGAGGGAGTGCAGCGAAGGTTCACCAGACTGATTTCCGGGATGGCGGGACTGACCTATCAAGAAAGACTGAATCAACTGGGCTTGTATTCACTGGAGTTCAGAAGAATGAGAGGGGACCTTATAGAAACATTTAAAATTCTGATGGGTTTAGACAGGTTAGATGCAGGAAGAATGTTCCCAATGTTGGGGAAGTCCAGAACCAGGGGTCACAGTCTAAAGATAAGGGGTAAGCCATTTAGGACCGAGATGAGGAGAAACTTCTTCACCCAGAGAGTGGTGAACCTGTGGAATTCTCTACCACAGAAAGTTGTTGAGGCCAATTCACTAAATATATTCAAAAAGGAGTTAGATGTAGTCCTTACTACTAAGGGGATCAAGGGGTATGGCAAGAAAGCAGGAATGGGGTCCTGAAGTTGCATGTTCAGCCATGAACTCATTGAATGGCGGTGCAGGCTAGAAGGGCCGAATGGCCTACTCCTGCATCTATTTTCTATGTTTCTATGAAACCTATTTCTAACGAAAGAAAATGGGTACTTATCCCAACAATCCAAAACACGCCCTACCGCATCAGCGGACTCAACCCAACTGAAGATTGCGCAGTAAGATGTCCTCTCTGAAGTTTGGGATGCAGCAAGCAGAACCTACAGAATCCAACGAACCCCAAAACCGCGGACTACCGCTAACTGACCAGAAAGGATTGGTAAGCATAGTCCCTGTTTGCCCTGGAGTCTAACCTAGCCAGTATTCGGTATTTGGGAGGTGGGATTTTCACTACAACCCCTTTGAATGTGTGATGCACTGTTCTGTATTAGTGTAATTATAGTGTGACATTGTATTTTCTTATTCTTAATACAATCAAAGTTCTTTTGCACCAAACCAGTACATTCCCCAAATAAATCCAGAGTCTAGAACCCAAGGGAGTGGGAGTGATTCGAACTGCTTAAGTAGGTTAGAGGTGAAACTGATCCCTGGGACCACCCCTTACAAAATGGTGACCTCGGCAGGACTCTGGTGTAAGTGATGTGATGCAGAGAATGTTGATTTGGGAGAAAGAACCAAGATGGAAGAGAGGATTTCCTCCTATGTATATAAGAAGGTCAATGTCACTAAAGAATGGGTGCTTGGTCTATTACGCGCTGAACGTCCGGGAGACGCTGCAGCCCAGTGGACAGCAAGCAAGGACCATAAAGAGTCAGTAGAGAAGGCAATTTGGTTGGTCTGTCTACAGCGACAGGTCCAATTCCTCGACAACACCGTTGAGTCACTACAGGCGGAATTATGGGAATACGCAGAGACATCACAGGAAAGGGCTATGACAGAAGAAAGGTTATGGGGAGAACTCCATAAGCTAAAACATGGAAAGACCCAACTAATGGAAAGGTTTAAAAACAGTCAGGACTATTTTCAATGTCAGGTTACCGAGGCTAAAAATAATGAAAAGATACTGCGGGAGGAAAGCACTCGCCTCACCCTACAAGTGAAAGAGCTGGAGGAAAAATTAAGAGACGTGCAGGCAGCATATAAAGTAACTAGCTCTAACGGGTTTGAGTCAGGAGACCATGGTCCCTGCCAGCAACAAATTAAAAGTTTTATCCTTGCTCTGTCCAAGGCAAAAGACATGGTATGCCTAATAAACCCAGGTACGGCCCAGGTAAACCTGGAAGGGAAGGAAGAAACTGTTCAGCCACCACCTGTGGCACTGGTGACTACACCGGTTCAGCAGCAGGAGGGGCGAACGAGTTGCTAGACGGACAGGGATAGCGGACTACCACCACCTGTGGTGCAGAGTTTCAGCTCAGTCTGGCAGCAGGGAGGAGGAGTAGGTGAGCCACAACAAGGAGAGCCAGAACCAGGGCCAATGTGCCTGGTCCGGAAACAGAAGTTTGGCCCATCCACCAGTGCTGGGTGTCAAGGGCCCCTAGAAAGTCAGTTTGTGGTTCCTCCACACTCGCTAACAGCTTAGGGCTATGATAAGCCACCTGTCAAAGCTAACTCCAAAGGGAGACCCCTCGGTTCACTTTATGGAAGTGGAACAGGCAGGGGATATTAATGGGTGCGATGATGCCGAGATAGCAAAGATGCTCCTCCTATCCCTGGATGACAAGCTGTACCAGTCCCTCTCTACCGAAAGCAAAAGGGGACAGAGAACATTTGCCGCCGTCCAGGAAGACATTTTAGAAGCCATGGGCTGTAATGACGGGAATCCCTTCTCCAGAGTAGAGAAAACGGTGCAGCTCACAGGGGAAACCGCACAGGCCTTCACCGACAGGCAGTGGCCTATGTACCAGAGCGCCTGTGCAGGGGACATTGACCAAAATCACTTAAGCCGGGACGAGAGAGCCCACAGACTCCGAAGCTTGGTAGCAAACAGCTTACCCCGAATAAGAACCAAGGCTGAGGCCTGGTTTGACCCAAGAGATCCCCAGGCCACCGAACAGGAAATGGTCAGGCAACTGACCCTAGCCTACTGGAACGGCCGGGGGACGGAAGAGCACCCACCCAAGGGAAGGTTCCATGAGGTCAGGCCTAGTCAGGATAAGA
This sequence comes from Pristiophorus japonicus, assembly GCF_044704955.1. Taxonomy (NCBI): domain Eukaryota; kingdom Metazoa; phylum Chordata; class Chondrichthyes; family Pristiophoridae; genus Pristiophorus; species Pristiophorus japonicus. Next base: position 115,564,659 of record NC_091978.1, on the reverse strand, counting down.
GGGAATGGTGCCACGAGGGGGGCAACCCCTCCGATACAAAACGTACCTGCTTCGGGTGTAGAAAGAGTGGGCACTGGAGAAAGGATTGTAGAAATCCATGGAAGAGTAGCACAGGGAAGAGTTCTCTAGCCCCTGCCCAAAAGATCGAGACTGAGAAGCCAGTCCCTCCCCACACATTTGATAACTTCCTAACTGCGCTGCGAACAATGTTAGATGGCCCTGGGAGGGTAGCCACCGCCACTGGTACCGAAACCCCATCTGCCCCCTCCCAGCCAAAACCGTGACAAGGACAGGCGCAGCCTGTTCATTGTGTTCCCTCAAGTATGGTGCATGGGGGAGACCGACTGTTCAGATGGAAGTGGAAAAGGTGAAAGTGACTTACCTGCTGGACACCGGTGCCTCAAGCACCCTTGTCTATGCAGCTAACCCCGTTGCCTCACCTCTGTCTAGCGGGGTCCCCTACAGCTTGGTGGGTTTCACAGGCATTGAACAGACTGGCTCATTCGCCGTTCTGCTCTCCATTCGTTTAGACACACTCCACACCAAGTGGACTTGTGTCCTGATGAAGTCAGAACAGGAAGGGAGAGGGATCCTGGGGGCTGACTTCATCCTAAGCCACGGGATCCTAGTGGATTTAAGAAACCAGTTTTGGGGGTCAGCCTGCACGGGATAGGAGATTGAGGTAATGGTTATCCCAGAAAAATGGGATAAAGGGACGGTGTGCACCATGAAGCCAAAGGAGGGTTACAACCTTGAATCACTGGTCAGTAACACTCTGATAGAGTACCAAGAGTATGTGAGGGCAAACCTTGCAATTTTTTGCCACTCGCAAACACGACTGTGGAAGAACGGGGTCGAGGTTAGCATAGATGGGGATCCCATGACCCGACCACAGAAACAGTACAACTTTCCCAGGGAGGCGGAGGCAGACATGGAAACAGCCTTGGGTTCTTTGGTTAAACAGGGGGTATTGAGACCAATAGCTACCCATGTGAACTCTCCATTATGGCCGGTTAAGAAACCAGACAACTCCTGGAGAGCCACAGTGGACTATCGAGTACTCAACCATAACATCCCCGCCTGTGCACCCACCGTTGCTGCCGTCTCCGACCTCATTGGAAGTATCCCAGCCTCCACGACCACCTTCACGGTGCTGGATATTTCCAACGGGTTCTGGTCCATACCTTTAAGAAGAGAAGATCAGTACAAGTTTGTTTTTACCTTTAAGGGACAGCAATACACTTGGAACTGTCTCCCTCAGGGCTTCCACAACAGCCCCAGTATTTTCCACCAGTGTCTGGCCAACTGTTTAAAGAGCTTCAGCAGACCCCAGCAGTTGGTGCAGTATGTGGATGACCTGCTCCTGTTCACCGATGAGGGGGAGGACCATGGCCCATTGCTGGCTGAGCTGCTGGAGCTGCTGAAAGAATAAGGGTTTAAAGTAAACCCCAAGAAGGCACAGATCGGCCTGAAGGAAGTCAAATTCCTGGGACTGGCTGTGCGCTCTGGGGAAAGGACCATTGACAAAGCTAGAAGGGAAGCAGTGCAGAAGTTACCAGGCCCCAACACAGTAACAGGAGTAAGATCTTTTCTAGGGCTAACCGGGTACTGCAGAGATTTCATTGAGGATTACGCAGCCACCGCAGCCCCTCTGCTCCGACTCCTACACAAGGGAGTGGAGTGGGAATGGGACAAAGGTTGCGAGGCAGCATTTATCCAACTCAAGAAAGACCTGCAGACCGCGCCAGCTCTAGGGGCCATAGATGGGAGGTAAAGAGTTTTTCCTGGAGGTAGCAGCCAGTGGGGACAGCCTGAGCACAGTACTGCTCCAGGAGCGGCACGGCCGGCTGAGACCAGTGGTCTACTCCTCCAGGATACTCATAGACGTGGAGAAGGGATACTCCAACTGTGAGCGGCACCTCCTAGCCACTCACTGGGCTGTGAAAAGATCAGTTCAGACCCAAGACCTCAAAACTGTCTTGAACACGCTAGCTAAAGGGGAAAGGTTAGATGGCCCGTATGGCACCGCGGCAATCCCATTAAAGAAAGCATGCTGTTCAGGGGGGAGCAATGGGTAGTACCACAACAACACCAGAGAGAATTCCTCCAGCTGGCCTATGAGGGTCCAGGAGCAGGACACCCCGGACCTGAGACCACTTGGTAACAGGTGGAACAGGCAGGGTGGTGGCCAGGACTCAGGGAAGATGTCCGTGAGTTCTGCGCCAACTGTCTGGTGTGCGCTGCCAACAACCCTGACCCCCAGAAAAGGAAGGTGTCTATGGGACATATCAGGAGGGTAGAGGGACTCTGGCAGTCGATCCAGGTCGATTACATCGGGCCCCTACCCACTGCCCAGGGAGGCTACACGTACTGCCTAGTATTGGTGGACGTATTCACCAAATGGGTGGGAGCCTTCCCATGCCGAACAGCCGCTGCCCTGGGAACAGCTAGGATCCTGGTCAGAAAAGTGTTCTCCCGATGGGGACTACCACAATTCGTGGAGCCCGACCAAGGGAGTCACTTCACCAGGCAGGTGATGCAGGAGACCCTCAAGGTACTCGGCATCAAAGGGAAATAGCATGTCACCCACAACCGGCAATCATCTGGGCCTGTGGAGTGTTTAAACCGCACTATCAAAAGAAAGGCTGCGCAAAGAGACAGGAGACTCACCCAAGGGGTGGGTAGAGGTACTACCACTGGTCCTCATGGGGATCCGGGCCAGGCAGTCAAAGAGCACGGGATACTTCCCATACGAGCTCATACCTTAAGAAGGACACCCCGCATACCACGGCCAAAGACACCTGGTCACCAGCGCCCCAATTTAAATGGTTCAGCCCCGGGAAAGGGACCAGCCGCGAAAGGGTACCTAAGGTCGGGGACCAGCCTGCAAGCAGAGACCCCCAACCGGTAGCCTCAGGCAATGAGGGGACCCTAGAAAAGATGGTGGTGGACCAGCCACCAATTGGGAGTCCCCAGCACGCAGCCCTCAACCAGGTAGAACCCCCAAGGGATAAGATGAACCATGCAGCCATCCCCAAAGGAGCGGTGTGCTGCAGCACCGGAGGGAGTGTTCCCCCGATAGTGTGGGACTCACACCCACCTCCGGTCACTCCGTGTCCTGTGGTACAGGCCGACTTACTACCGGCCCCGCTAGGAACCCAGAGGCCAGAGGAAAAAGGAGAAGGATAGGAATTAACCTGGCCACCCAGAGACGGGTGGCAGATGTATATATATATATATGTGCTTTTATGAATTTAAAGTAGGTTTAGTAAGGATCTAGCGTAGTGTAGGATTATCTGTGTAATGATAGGAACACATGTAATAGTTATTGGGGAAAACGTGTAAAAGCCCATCCAAGGGTAAGAGAAAGAATCCATCTGTGTAGCTGTTAAAAGAGGCACAGTCCAGGTAACACCCGGGAGTAGGAAGAATCTACCGGTATAGCTATTAAGGATGCACCGGTAAGATAAGAGTAAAACGGCTGTGAGACAAAAGTTAAAGGCAGACACCAGTTCCATAGGGAACCGAATAAGACAGCCAGTCAATTAAAGACTGTGTGTCTGAGAAGAAATGAGCCCAAATTGGAACTCAGTCACCCCTTTGTTAAGCCAGAGAGCTTTTATCAGGGCTGGACAATCTGTTTTTGTGCCCCTACAGGAAAGAGAACAACATGAGAAGGGTCCTGTTCCTGCTTGCCCTGATAAGGATGAACAGCGGCGGCTGAGGAGACGTGGAAGAATCCCTCATTTATGGGTGCGCAGGAGAGAGAGCACCGATCGTGACTGCAGGGGGCGGCACACCAGGTGTGGAAGTTTACGCCCACGAGGGAAGGTGGCCAGAATGGATGGGATCTAATTCTACTCGCTACTCCAGCCAGGAAGGGTTTACCTACAGGGAGGCATCAGTTCCATGCCCCCGGATATGGATCGTCGCTGCCCAAATCAGTGTTACAGAGGGAAAATGTGTATGTTTGACTTGCAAAGGAAAGATTCCCCTGGGAAGATGGTGGTGGCTCAGAAAGGACGTGGGACAGTAATCGGACTGGAAAAGACTCGGTAATGATATGTACCCACCATCACGGGGACACGAGGAGGAGTAAAAGTGTGTTGGGACAAGTGGTGGGAATCTGAACAGGGAAGTGCTAGTGCCATACTATGCCAATGCCATCAAGAAGGGAGAGAAACCAACGCGACAGTTGTAAACTAACTTCTCCAGCCTCGACATCCTGAAATCGAAAAGGAAGGAAGAACATCACCATCGCGGCAGCAACCGACCACAGCCAACGTGGCACCACCAAAACCACCGCGATCGACTGACCTCGAAACAAAACTTCACAAGGAAGAAACCGAAGAATCGAAAGTTTCCACTCTACAATCTAGGCCTGACTATCAACAGGTGAAAACATCACCTAAAAAGACTTTGAAACCTATTTGTAACGAAAGAAAACGGGTACTTACCCCGAAAATCCAAAACACACCCTACCGCATCAGCGGACTCAACCCAACTGAAGATTGCCCAGTAAGAAGTCCTCTCTGATGTTCGGGGTACGGCAAGCAGAACCTACAGAAACCACGGACTACCGCTAACTGACCAGAAAGGATTGGTAAGCATAGTCCCTGTCTGCCCTGGAGTCTAACCTAGCCTGTATTAAGTACTTGGGAGGTGGGAGGTGGATTTTCACTGCAACCCCTTTGAATGTGTGATGTACTGTACTTTATTAGTGTAATTATAAGTGTGACATTGAATTTTCTTATCCTTAATAAAATTAAAGTTCTTTTGCACCAAACCAGTGGTCTTTTGCACTTTATCACATCCCCCAAATAAATCCAGAATCGAGAACCCAAGGGAGTGGGAGCGATTTGAACCACTCAACTAGGTCAGAGGTGAACCTGACCCCCGGGACCACCCCTTACACACCACATTACAGGAAAGGTGTGATTGCATTGGAAAGGGTGCAGGAGATTTACACGAATATTGCCTGGACTGGAGAATTTTGGCTATGAGGAAAGATTGGAGATGCTGGGTCTGTTTGTCTGTTTTCTTTAGAAGAGGAGGCTGAGGGGAGACCTGACTGAGATGTATAAAATTATGAGGGGACTGGATAGAATGGATAGGAAGGACCTGTTTCCCTTGGCAGAGGGGTCAACAACTAGGAGACATAGATTTAAAGTAATTGGGGGGAGGTTTACAGGAGATATGAGGGGAAATGTCTTCACCTAGAGAATAGTGGGGTTCTGGAACTCACTGCCTGAAAGGGTGGTAGAGGCAGAAACCCTCACCACATTTAAAAAATACTTGGATGTGTACTTAAAGTGCCGTAACCTACAGAGCTACGGACCAAGAGCTGGAAAGTGGTATTAGGCTGGTTAGCTCTTGGTCGGCCGGCGTGGACATGATTGGCCAAAATGGCCTCCTTCCGTGCTGTAAATGATCTCTTTGATTCTGATATGCTATTATATCAATTCCATAGCTATTCTGTTTTTCAGTTTAAAATACTTGCCATTTTTCTTCTTCTTTCCAGGTGCTGCTATCTTTTTTGAAGGTGGAACCCAAGTTGAGAAAAACAAATAGCTAGAAATCATCATTAAGGGCAAGTTTTCAGACTCAGAATTCTAAAGGTTAATCTGGTCACATGACAGACACAACAAGGTCATTTCTTACACATTTAAAGTTGCCAAACCAATAAGTGCTATTGCTGGCCAAGTTAACACATTAAATTACATAGAATGTACAACACAGAAACAGGCCATTTGACCTAACTGGTCCATGTAGATGTTTATGCCCCACATAAGCCTCCTCCCACTCTTCTTCATCTAATCCTATCAGAATAACCTTCTATTCCTTTCTCCCTCATATGTTATCAAGCTTCCCCTTAAGTGCATCTATGCTATTTGCCTCAACGTCTCCCTGTGATAGCAAGTTTTGAGTCTAACCATTCTCTGGGTAAAGAAGTTACTCTTGAATTCCCTATTGGATTTATTAGTGACTATCTTATATTTATGACCCATAATTTTGGTCTTCCCCACAAGTGGAAACATCTCTACATCTACCCTATCAGACCCTTTCATAATCATAAACATTTCTCTCAGGTCACCCTTCAGCCTTCTGTATTATAGAGAAAAGAGCCCAGACTATTCAATCTTTCCTGAGAGGTATACCCTCTCAGTTCTGGTATCATCCTTGTAAATCTTTTTTGCACCTTCTCCAATGCCTCTATATCCTTTTTATAATATGGAGACCAGAACTGTTCACATGGTCTAACCAAGGATCTATACAAGTTTAACCTACCTTTTCTGATTTTCAATTTTATCCCTCTAGAAATGAACCCAGTGCTTTTATGGCCTTATTAACCTGCGTTGCTATTTTTAGTCATCTGTGTATCTGCACCCCGAGATCCATTTGTTCCCCTACCCCATTTAGAGACTTATTTTCCAAGTATGTGGCCTCCTTATTCTTTGTACCAAAATGAGCCACCTCACACTTAGCTATATCTAAATTTATTTTCCAATTAGAGACCCATTCTGCAAGTTTATTAAAGTCTTATTGTATTTTGTTGCAATCCTTCTCAGTATTAACTATACCTCCAATTTGGTGTTTGCAAATTTTGAAATTGTACTCCGATTCCCAAGTCCAAGCATTTATGTAACTGATTAACAACACTAGCCCCAGCAGCAATCCTTGAGAAACACCACTTCCTACCTTTTGCCAGTCTGAAAATTATCCTTAACTCCTCTTCTCTGTTTTCTGTTTTGTCGCCAGCTTGCTATCCATTCTGCCACTTGTCCCCTAACTCCACATGCTCTGACCATACACTACTTTATCGCAGGTCTTTTGAAAATCCAAATATATTACATCTACTATATTAACCTTGTTTACTCTTTCTGTTACTGCTTAAAAACATTTAATAAGATTGGTCAAGCATGAACTTCCCTTTTGAAAACCCTGCTGATTACTCATTATATTTTCAATTTTTAGATGTTTTTCTATTTTCTATTTATTATATTTTTGGTTTCTATAGGGCTGGATTTTCCGTTCTTCTGTGCTTCTGTTTGCGCCCCGGAGGGGTGGTAAATGCTGCTTCTGTGCGTAATGCCGGGCATTCAGGTCTTAGCGCCTGGCCGATAAATTAGGCTCCTGATTTGCGGTGGCTCAAAAACTTATTGTCCTGCCATCGAGTTCGACTGTGATCATGACGTCAATCATCATGCAACATTGCGCTACCACCCCGGATGGAAAATTCGTCCCTTATGCCTCATTTAACATCTGCCCCAGGAAACGTCTGAAAAAACAATGTTCCCAGGGTGCAGCAGGCGGTATTGGTGATGTATTTAAATGGAGGGATGAGGATCCTACATCGCAGGTCACATTGACAGCAACAGTTGTGCACAACACGCTGCGTCAAGCTCCGACTTGCAAACGGCAGTTTTATCTGCCATTACATTGTCCTTACAAGATCAGTGAGAGAATTTAATGGAGCATTACTAGTTCACCAGCGTATCATGCTGGTTGTTATTGGCAGGTGACTTCAAGCTAGAAGAAGGGCTGCTGGCCGTGTTGGCCCACGGATGAAGAGAGACCAAAAGCGTCTGGGGAGGTGGCCTTACCTCCAACGGGTTTACAGGGACCAACGCTCATACCTGCAACTCTCTGAGCAATGTGTGAGAAGGCTGCGCTTCCGAAAGTGCTGATAGAGATATGCCAGCTTCTACAGGCAGACCTACAGCCTTCCAGTGCCAACACTACTGTGCTACCCATTACAGTGAAGGTGATTGTTGCGCTGGCTATCTATGCCTCCGGCCCCTTCCAGGCAGCAGCAGCATCTCTCAATACATTATACATTGCTGCATTCGCCAAGTCACAAAGGCTCTGTATGCCCGCAGAATGGTCTTTAAAAAGTTCCCAATGAGCAAGGACAACCAGAATGAGAGGGCATTGAGTTTGGCAGAATTGCAGGCTTCCCGAGGGTTCAAGGAGCAATTGACTGCACACATGTCGCCTTGCGAGCGCCATTCGACAATGCAGAGGTATTCATAAACCGAAAGAGATATCATTCTCTAAACGTCCAGTTGGTATGCGACCACGTGCATCACATCCTCACAGTGAATGCCTGCTCTCCAGGGAGCGATCATGATGCTTTCATCTTGTTTGAGAGCAGTGGCTGGCTGATCGGGGACAAAGATACGGCCTAGCCACCTGGCATATGAACTCCCTCCACAACCCCACCACAGAAGCTGAACAGCGCTACAATGCCAGCCATGCAGCCACCCGCAACATCATCAAACGGACAATTGGGGTGCTCAAGCAGCGCTTCCGATGCCTGGACTGCTCTGGAGACAGCCTTCAATACTCCCCTCAACAGGTCCCCAAATTCATTGTGGTTTGCTGCATGCTACACAACTTGGCCATCATGAGGGGCCAGACATTGCCAGTGGGGTTTGCAGACCTACCTCAGGAGGAGGAGGATGACGAAGAGGAGACTGGCGAGTCCCCGATTGCACAACCACCCCATCCACGCCGGAGCAAGAGCCACACATCGCCAGCTGATAATGGACCGGTTTGGTTAAATGGAGGAAGCTGAGGGATGCATCTAATACTGGCCACACTATATGCCACCATGCAGGCACATCTACGCTGAACTTTTGATTGATACAAACAACACCAACGGCAAAGGATCAAAGTGACATTTTTATCAAAAATTGTTACAAACAATCCACACCCAACAAAACCAAATGAGACAATAAACCATCATAACCAAACAATACAATAAAAATACTTAATAATTGCATTATTAAAAAACATTTATTTACAGGCATTCTCATAAAATATCAAGGCATCAGCAGAAGCAGCCACTGGTAGCTCGGGTGTGTACCGTGTAGGATGCATGGTAGGGAGCCGGAATGTTGTCATCCTCAGGAAGGGCAACATTTTCTATTTCCTGGGAACCACTGAGACTCTGACGGGGCTGGGCCTAAACATCCGGAAGCACAACTTGCTGGCCTGCTTCGGCACCATCCCTTCGCCGTTGGACAGTGGGGAACACAGCGAGGATGACACCAGTCATCGATCACATCACATCACCAAGCTGCAGCGTAGCTTGTGCCTGCGTTTCGATCGATGCTGCAACGTGATCAATGGCATGCGTAACACACTCTGGAACGCCACTGTCGCTGCTGGAGGCCTCCTGCCTCTATAAGTGGGCTATGATGGCCTGGCTGGAGTCCGGAGTTGCACCGACAATTCGTGACGCTGCCTCCACAACAGTCGCAGAAAGTTCGTCAATGCTCTCTGGGATCCGACCCAATGCACCCATGAGCTCATGGTGCATGTCTGTATTTTCCTTGGAAATTTCCACCAAGTCCAATTCCATGTCTGCCTGCTGTTCAGCAGACATACTTTTCCGACTGACCCTCTGGAGAGCTGGCCTCTGAGATGCCCCTCTCGCTGCACGTTGCTGTAGGCGACTGGAGCCAGGAGCCTCCAACGACACAAAGCCAATGAAATTGGGCTCGTCCCCAGAAGTGCTTTGTTGCAGCGGGCCAACTGGTGGACTCTGCCACTCAAGCATTGTAGTCTCCTCACACACCTCATTATCTCCCCATGGCGAAATGTCGATGGCTCCCTGGATGTCTGTCACGAGCAGAAAACAACAGACGCGTGGTTAGCAGCAAGGTAGGGGGCAGGGTGATAGCAGGAAGGTGGCATTGCACAGGTACATGTGAACGCCCCACGCCACTTCATAATACGTCTCAATGAAGTCACATCAGTTGCACAATCCATTGACATACATTCACTACCCGAAGGGGGCTCAGTATCGCCCCCGGCAACTGTCTGAGTTGGTGCTCCAATGAGGGTAGACACCGTTCCTCCGCTTCTGTTAAGTTCAGGATCTGAGGTGGACCCCCGGCACTGCCCACACCTGCTTTCTGATAGCTTCGCCTGCAATGAGAAAAATAGGAAGGGTTCAGAAAGAGTACACCTCCTGTTTTGCCACATATGCTTTCCATAGTTCAATAGCTGAGACTGTGTGGATGTGCAAATGTCTTCACTTCAGTCTGTGTGGATGTTGCATGAGTTTTGTGAGTGATTGGGAGGAGGTGAGAGGTACGTAGCATAGGGGCTGTAGGCGACCTTTATGAAACCAATATCAGCAGCGGGAATGTATTGCGAGGAAGGTTCTCAATGATTAGGGAACAAGAGAGCATGTGCATTCTTAATTAAGAGGCAATGGCTGGAGAAGTCAGCCTTCAGCTTTCTGATGCATTGTGAAACCCACACCACAGGCTGTAGGACTTTGAGAATGGGCAGATACATGAAAGATTTCATATAGTGTCTGACATTCAAGTTGGAAGCATAAGGTTACTCACCCTGACCAATCTGGTAAGGTTGTTGAACTTTTTTACGGCATTGGATACCAGGTCTGGCAACCGTGTCTGCCGCAGACACCTCCTGGGCAATTTCAGCCATATCCTTTTGAAAATTGTTGGCAGCAGTCTCCCTCCCTCAACCAGATGGAGTGATATCCACCTTGTAAAGTCCTGTCCCCTCAGTACAGATTCACATGAGGCATGTAGTGAAGTCAAGGTCACTCTGGACCTGCACCTTTATTTCACAGCTCTGGAATGCTGCACTTGCCTGAGACCTGTCCTTATATATCTGTCTCTTGCAAGTGCACCCCTGGTGGTAAGGTATGCTGGTGGTTACAGGTCATATCTTATTACAGTCATGTATAGCATGTTAGGATACAGTTATATATAATAATGTAAGATACATGACATCACCCTCCCCCAAGGTCTTATTGTCTTTATAGGTTCAGTCTCTCAGGTGGTCTACGCTCTCGTGTGGAGCGTCTGAGTTGTGGTTCAGTTGTTTGCCTTGGTGTCTGTTTTTCTTTGGGTGTGGTTGCTGGTATCTCACCTGGGCTGTCTGTTTTGATTGGTGTGATTGTTGTTGACTCACCTGGGCTGTCTGTTGGGATTGCCCTTTCCTCAGGTTGTTCCCTCTGTCTGTCCACCAGGTGTGGTGCGAGTTCCACATTGTAGTCTGCCTCTGGTTCCGCAGTGTTGTTGGTAAATCTGCTTTTGACTTGGTCTGCATGCCTCCGGCAGGTTTTGCCATTGTCCATTTGTACTACCAGTAGCCTGTTTCCTTCCTTGCCCATTACTGTCCCTGCAAGCCATTTGGGACCCCTGCCATAGTTTAGTACAAACACTTTGTCCCCTATCTCATTCCATCTCCCCCTCGAATTTCTGTCATGGTACTCAGTCAGCTTACGGCGTTTTACCTCAATGATTTTGTGCATGTCTGGGAGGATTAATGAGAGCCTTGTTTTTAAAGTCCTTTTCATCAACAGCTGCGCGGGGGGATCCCAGTCAGTGAGTGCGGACGAGATCTGTATGCCAGCAGCAATCGCGACAGGCGAACCTGCAGTGTGGGACCTTGGATTTTAAGCATGCCTTGTTTAATGATTTGCACTGCTCTCTCCGCTTGGCCATTGGAGGCCGGCTTGAACGGTGCCGTCTTGACGTGATTTATGCCGTGGTCAATTATAAAGTCTTGGAAGCACGTGCTGGTGAAGCACGGACCATTGTCACTGACCAATATGTCAGGGATTCCGTGCGTTGCAAATATGGTTGCGAGGCTCTCCACAGTGGTGGAGGTTGTGCTCGAGTTTAAAATGGTGCATTCGATCCACTTTGAAAATGCATCTACAACTACGAGGAACATTTTGCCCATGAATGGGCCCGCATAGTCTAAATGCACCCGCGACCACGGTTTGGTAGGCCAGGGCCAGGAGCTCAGTGGAGCCTCCCTGGGGGCATTGCTGAGTTGGGCACAAATGGTGCACCTTCGGACGCAGAGCTCCAAGTCCGCGTCAATACCAGGCCACCAGACGTGGGATGCTTGCGGTGGAGCTCCCGTACAAATGCCTCTCTGCCTCGCAGAGGCATGACTACTCGGCTGCCCCACATCAGGCTGTCTGCTTGTAGTGATAGCTCATGCATGCGCCTGTGAAAGGGTTTTAATTCCTCGGGACAGGCATTGCGAGCCTCTGCCCAGTCACCGGTTAGGACACATCTTTTTACTAAGGATAACGTGGGGTCGCTGGCCGTCCAGGCTCTGATTTGGCGAGCCGTTATGGGCGAACCTGTGGATTCAAAGGCATTGATTGCCATGACTATCTCACAGTCCTGTTCATCAGACCCTTCCGTGGTCGTCAGGGGTAGCCTGCTGAGCGCGTCGGCACAGTTGTCTGTGCCTGGTCTGTGCCTTATGGTATAGTCGTAGGACGCCAGCATGAGTGCCCACCATTGAATTCACGCCGAGGTGTTGCCGTTTATTGCCTTGCTCTTGGATAGGAGGGACGTGAGGGGCTTGTGGTCAGTTTCTAACACGAACTTAGCCCCGAAAAGGTATTGGTGCATCTTTTTGACACGATACACGCACGCGAACGCCTCCTTCTCTACCATTCCGTACCCGCGCTCCGCCCGCGAAAGTGACCTGGAGGCATAAGCTATGGTTTGTAATTTGCCCGCATTATTGACATGTTGCAAAACACACCCGACCCCATACGCTGACGCATCGCATGTGAGAACTAGCTTTTTACCTGGGTCAAAGAAAGTCAAAACACTGTTGGAACACAGAAGGGTGCGTGCCTTATTGAAGACGCATTCCTGGGCATCCCCCCAAAACCAATCGCACCCCTTCCTGAGTAGCACGTGGAGAGGCTCCAGCAGCGTGCTTAAGTTCTGCATAAAGTTCCCAAAGTAATTGAGTAGCCCGAGAAAGACGCGCAGTTCTGAGACATTCCAGGGCCTGGGTGCCAGGCAAATTGCTTCTGTTTTGGACTCTGTTGGGCGGATTCCATCAGCGGCAATCCTTCTGCCCAAAAATTCAACCTCGGGTGCGAGAAACAGGCACTTGGATTTCTTGACTCGAAGGCCTACCCGATCCAACCGCTTTAGTACTTCCTCCAAATTACGGAGATGGGAGTCGGTGTCCCTGCCTGTGATAAGTATGTCGTCTTGAAATACAACCGTCCCCGGGATGGACTTGAGCAGACTCTCCATGTTGCGCTGAAATATGGCAGCTGCCGACCTGATGTCGAATGGGCATCAATTGTACATGAAAAGGCCTCGATGTGTGTTGATGGTGGTGAGTAGCTTGGATTTCTCGGTCAATTCTTGCGTCATATACGCAGATGTGAGGTCTAATTTTGAGAAAGGTTTACCTCCAGCTAATGTGGCAAATAAGTCCTCCGCTCTGGGTAGCGGGTACTGGTCCTGTAGGGAGACTCTGTTTATGGTAGATTTGTAGTCCCCACAGATTCGTACGGATCCATCAGGCTTCATGACTGGGACGATGGGACTTGCCCAATCGCTAAATTCCACAGGTGATATAATGCCTTCCCGCAGAAGCCTGTTTAGTTCGTGTTCAATCTTTTCCCTCATCACATTGGGTACAGCTCTGGCCTTGTGATGGACCGGTCTAGCATCCTGTGTGATGTAGATTTTGACTTTGGCCCCTTTGAAAGTGCCCATACCTGGCTGAAAGAGATGTTCAAATTGCTTTATAACTGTTGAGCAGGAGGTCCGTTCCTCTAATGACATGGCATGGACATCATCCCATTTCCAGTTTAGTTTTGCCAGCCAGCTTCTCCCCAGCAGTGCTGGGGCATCTCCGGGGACAATCCACAGGGGAAGTCGGTTCACTGTCCCTTTGTGTGTGACAGAGAGCATGGCGCTGCCGAGGACTGGTACAATTTCTTTGGTATAGGTCCTTAGTGTGGTGTCGACCCTTGTGAGTTTTGGTCTGTCTCTTTTATGCGGCCACAGTTGTTCAAATTGTTGAGCGCCCATGAGAGATTGACTCGCTCCCGTATCCAGCTCCATGTTGACAGATATCCCGTTGAGTAGGACCCTCATCATTATAGGAGGCGTCCTGTTGTAGGAGCAGCGGCCATTGATCGTGTTGACCCGCTGTACATCGGTGTCCCGGGTACTGTCCCCACCATCTTCTGGTCCGCTTTCCGACCCATCCGATTCGTATACCAGCCGAGCTGCCGTTTTGTTGCACATGCGGGCCAAATGCCTTGTATATTCACAATTTCTGCAAACAGCCTGCTGAAATCGACATCCCCTTGACGGGTGCCCACCCCCACACCTCCAGCACAGACTTGTTCTATTATTTAAAGTGTTCCCAAAGAATGAGCTGCATCTGGCTGATCTTTTTTGAGCTTCTCTCAGTTTGTAGTTGATTGCTCGCATTGTGGGTTGATGAGGTGTGAACGGCCGTTCCTGTGGCCCTTGATGGCTTCTGCCTGCTGTCGAGAGCCTGTTCTCCCGGTTTTGTCTGTGTGTGTGGGTAGCAGCTTGTTTAGTGCTGTGAACTTCTTGTTCCGATATTTCGTTAGTTGTCGTACCTGCATTGTAAATCAACCTCGTTTCTTCTTACCCTACCAAGAATGTCTGTGCAACCAGTGCTGCTGCCTCTAAGGTCAGGTTCTTGGTGTCTATGAGCTTTCGGAATATGCCTGCGTGGCCTATTCCTTCAATGAAAAAGTCTCTCAGCATTTCTCTCCTCAGTTCATCGGAGAACTCACATAAACTAGCCAACCTCCGAAGTTCCGCCACGAGGTTGGGTATGCTCTGGCCCACACAGCGTCTGTAGTTGTAGAACCTGTGTCTGGCCATGTGTAGGCTGCTCGCTGGCTTCAGGTGGTCTCTTACCAGTGTGCTCAATTCTTCAAACAACTTGCTTGCTGATTTCTCGGGTGCCAACAGATCATTCATTAAAGCGTATGTTTTCGAGCCACAGCTGGTCAAGGGATGGGCTCTTCTCTTGTCTGCCTTATCGTCGCCTAACCAGTCTTTGGTTACAAAGCTTTGCTGGAGCCTTTCTATAAAGTCCTCCCAATTGTCTCCCACATTGTACTTTTCATCTGATCCGTTGTTCGCCATTCTGTGGATTCTGTAATCCCGTAACTCGTCGCCACTGTAAAGTCCTGTCCCCTCAGTACAGATTCACACGAGGCATGTAGTGAAGTCAAGGTCACTCTGGACCTGCACCTTTATTTCACAGCTCTGGAATGCTGCACTTGCCTGAGACCTGTCCTTATATATCTGTCTCTTGCAAGTGCACCCCTGGTGGTAAGGTGTGCTGGTGGTTACAGGTCATATCTTATTACAGTCATGTATAGCATGTTAGGATACAGTTATATATAATAATG
Organism: Pristiophorus japonicus; assembly: GCF_044704955.1. Lineage (NCBI taxonomy): Eukaryota > Metazoa > Chordata > Chondrichthyes > Pristiophoridae > Pristiophorus > Pristiophorus japonicus. The sequence goes on along the minus strand of NC_091978.1, from coordinate 115,549,433 downwards.
TAAGATACATGACACACCTCCTCTCCATCGCATGGACTAAGGCCTCAGCAGCCTCCGTTGAGAAACACCAGGCACGCTGCCTGGCCTCCTGCTGCTCCATCTCTGCAGAAGTGCCAGAAGTTGGGTGGGTCATCTGCACAAGCACAGAGTAAGTTGCCGCGCCCTGAAATACCGTCTGCACTCAGGAAAACAAAAACGCAACTGTGCATGCACAAAATGGCCACTTCTTTTACCGCCGCGATTTTCAGCACGGGCGCACAAAATCCATTGTGCAATGTCTGATTTAACGCCCCCAATAATGGATCCTCATTTTTCGCTTAAATTTCCAGTCGAAGGTGCAAACTTTTTTCAGGCAGTATTGGGACCGCCCCACTGCGATTAGCGCCCCGGAATCAGGAAAGCCAAAAATCCAGCCTGATAAGTTTTTCAATTACATCTTTGAGTAAAGATCTTTCCTACCACTGACATTAAGCTAACTAGTCCATGGTTCTTTGGACTTGTTCTAGCTCCCTTTTTAAATACAGAAATCATTTTAGCTGTCCTCCAATCCTCTGGCACTATTCCGTTTTCTAATGAACATTTATATATATGTAATAGTGCTTCTGCTATCTCTCCCCTAACTTCATTTAATATGTGTGAATGCAATCCAGGGGTTATTATCCTCTCTAAATTAATTAATTAATTTATCAATTACCTCCCTTTTTTCTATCTTAAATGGTTATATATCTTTCTTTATCGCCTTTTCTAATGTAATGTCCACCTTACACTCTCCATCAACTTGAGCTCATCCAAAGCTCTGCTGCCCATATCCTTACTCGCACCAAGTGCCATTCACCCATCACCCCTACGGTCGCTGATGTACATTGGCTCCTGGTCCGGCAACGCATCGATTTTATAATTCTCATACTTTTTTTCAAAACCATAAATAGCCTCGCCACCACGCCCCCCCCCCCCCCCCCACCATCTCTGTAATGACCTCCAGCCCTACATCCCTCTGAGATCTCAGCAATCCTCCAACTCTGGCCTCTTGTGCATCCCCGATTTTCATTGCTCCATCGTTGGTGGACGTGCTTTCAGCTGCCTAGGCCCGAAGCTCTGGAATCCCTCCCTAAACCTCTCCACCTCTCTACCTCTCTAGCCTCCTTTAAGACGCTCCTTAAAACCTACCTCTTTGACCAAGCTTTTGGACACCTGTCCACTGGCTCCTTGTGTAGCTCAGTGTCAAATTTTGTCCAATAATGTTTCTGTGAAGCGCCTTGAGATGTTTTACTACTTTAACGGCGCTATATAAATGCAAGTTTTTCTTGTTGTTATAGCTGTCAAATCGTTTATACATTCCAGTGCCAATTTTACTGGGTGCAGATCCTGTGTACCATCTTCAATCATGATGACTGTTTATTGAAATTGTTGAATTTAGTACACCTTTACAGAAATGTAATACAGAAAGAAAAACATTATACCACATGGATACACTTTCAAAACACAAAATGGTTAAAGATTAAAAATATATAGCAGTGATGCTATAGATTTTTCGGTTAGTTTATAAGCACCCTAAATCAATGAAACCAAAAACCTGCAAAACATAGTCGATCTACAGCGACTGCAAGTTGTAAATGGTTTGGGTAGAGGTGAGAAAACAATGTGGGGTGAGAAAAGGGACAACGTAAAGGAAGAGATGGTGTGAAATGCTCAGATCTGATAAGATGCAATGCCTCCTTAGTTACATGTCTAGGAGTGTAAGACCTTGCCTCCATCTATTGCAACCAAATATTTTTGAATGCATTCCAAATTAATACAGGAACTGCATTTATTTTATTGGTATTGAGAAATCAAAACTACAATTGTTTATTTAACAGGTGGCCAATAAATAGTCGCTACTCCATATTACACTCATATGACTGTAGATATTTTGTCTACCTATCTTTGATATGCAAAGAAAAACAGTTTATTTATTTTACAAGTTCCAATCAAAAACACATCTGTTGTGGCTTTAATCCAGGAGGAGCGGTAAATTTTGCGCCGGGAAATGGTTTGCGTCTTCAGCCGCAAAATCCACCAGCTGCGCCCTGTGGAGCGGAGCGCTATGGAAGGTATTCTACACCTCTTTTAGGGTGTTAGGCCGGCTAAGCAACTGAAAATCCCGAGGTAAACAGCCGGCCTTGGAGCACCCTAAGAGAGGTTTCCGTGGGAAAGAAAACAAAAGAAAAGCACCAAAAACATTCCCAATATATTACTGACGCCACATCAACATAAATCGCAAAAATTAAAAAATAAAAAACAATCACACTTACCTCAGGTCGACGTTACATCACTCATCGTGGCCGGTACAGCTCGGACCGCCAGCTTTCACAGGAGTCCAATGAGGGCGTGCTACGGGGCGCTACGGATCGGGCGCGGAACAAATATCGAGTCGGTGTTGCAACCAGGGGTGTTGCACACCGGCTCACCTCTCCCGGGTGGTACGACTCCATGCCCCTGCAAACCCAGCACCAAATGTCCCGGCGGGGTGCTGGAAGATGACTGCCCACCCGGAAATGCTTTCAGCCACCATTACCGCCCCTCTGGGGCAAAAACCAAGGCAGCGACACACCAAAAATCCAACCCTTACTTTATTGTTTCTTACAATCTTCTTTCCAGCTCTTTCACTGGAGATATGAATAATGCCACTGGATCACTGCTGGTATATATTCAAAATAACAAGGGTCCTAAGACTTACCCTTGGGCACTCTGCTTGTAGCCTCTTTACTGCCTGAAAATTTTCCAACTATAACGGCTTTTTAAAATCCATTTCCTATCTAGTATCACATGTTATCTTCTGTTCCTTACTATAGCCATTAACCAAAATGGGGAGCCTTATCAAAAGCTTTCTGAAAATCACCTGCATTTCCTTGTTTTCTACATTAATGCTGCCTTCTGAAAAATCCATGCGGACAGTTGAGCATCACTTCCCTGTCCTGGATCTATGCTGACTGCCCTTTAATAAATGATGCATTCACTCATCAGATTTCTCAAAATAATTTCAAAGACTTTTTCAACAGCAGATGTTAAATTTACTAACGTATGGCCCGCAGGCAATTCCTTATTAAATAATGGAGTATTCAGGCAGTAGGCCAGATAGAGAAGCTGAATCTGGTGAGGGCTGCAATGGAAATTGTATGGGTTGGAGGAGAGCCTTGAAGCAAAAAGGGTAAGAGAAAGTCACAGCAGCCAAGACAGTCACATGAATAGTCTGGACCTTTGAGATGGAGAAGTCCACAAGCTTCCAATACTTTGTGTTGAAGGTGAAATTGAAAGGAGCAAAGCTAAGAGGTTAGACGAGATGGTTAGTCATTGAGCAGAGGAGTATGGGATTGCTCTTATCTCTGATCCTGAAGTCATCGGAGGAATTGGCATTGGTGAGGGATAGACAGTATTCCAGGAGATGATTGAGCTAGATCTGTTGCTGGATGACCAAGCTGATCGTGCATCAAGTATACTCAATTCTGTGGGTTTCAGACTTGAGGCTGTGGCAGTGTGGACTGTGCCATAGGGAAGTTGGGAGTAGGAGACCTTGAATTACTTGAATTACAAAAAGTGGATTTAGAAGAATGAGAGGGGATCTCATAGAAACATATAAAATTCTGACGGGACTGGACAGGTTAGATGCAGGAAGAATGTTCCCGATGTTGGGGAAGTCCAGAACCAGGGGTCACAGTCTAAGGATAAGGGGTAAGCCATTTAGGACCGAGATGTGGAGAAACTTCTTCACTCAGAGAATTGTGAACCTGTGGAATTCTCGACCATAGAAAGTTGTTGAGGCCAGTTTGTTAGATATATTCAAAAGGGAGTTAGATGTGGCCCTTACGGCTAAAGGGATCAAGGGATTTGGAGAGAAAGCAGGAATGGGGTACTGAAGTTGCATGATCACCCATGATCATATTAAATGGTGGTGCAGGCTCGAAGGGCCAAATGGCTTACTCCTGCACCTATTTTCTATGTTTCTACTTGAGGTTATAGAGGCAGAATTAAGGAAGCTGCCAAGTAGGTCAATGGCAGCAATGGTTTCATGGCAGATGGAAATCCAGAGGAGGAGCAGTTAGAGAATTAGAAACCTTTTTGTGCTCTGACAGTGTCAAATGCGAAGACTTTGAGGTTGAATTTCGCTGGGGGTTCTCCCAATTGTCCAGAGTAACATTGGCAAGAGATCTGCAGAAACCCTATAGAATTGCTTTAAATGCCATAAACGCCATTTCTACGGGGTTTCTGCAAATCCTCCTTCGGGCAGACAATCAACAGAACCCCCGTGGAAATTCAACGCCTTTACTAGCGAGTGGGAAGTTTCCTCCCAATATCCCTGTGTTGCCCAAGCTGAGCAAACAGTTAATCACAACAGAGCTGTGATTATCACAGTTTAGCACCTTAACAAATAGGTTCAGAACACTTATAAAGTAGTAAGTGTTTCACCCATGCAGAAACTTTACAGCCAAAATAGAAAAATCATCAATAGCATTTTTTTTACTAGTACTGTGATGAATTTAATTGTGCAGACAAGAAAACAACAATATCCCTCTCATTCCCAATCCACAAAGAAGAAATTCTGGAGGTCACCATCTAGGTCACATCAGGTCCAAACAGCTGTGGAGGTTGGCAGATGACCAGGAAAATATTTATCGATATCAAGAAAACCAAGCAAAATCTACCGTCAGTTATGACTCAGTGGGTAGCAATCTTGCCTCTGACTCAGAAGAATGTGGGTTCAAGTCCCACTCCAGAGACTTGAGCACAAAATTCTAGGTTGACAGTCCAGTGCAGTGCTGAGGGAGAGCTGCACTGTTGGAGATGCTGGGGCTGAAAAGTAAAGGTCTCAGAAAGACCCGTTACTGCCCGTTTGCGGCAGCCATGTGTCAGAATCCCGTGGCCGTCGCTTTGTGGCCAACTGACCGACCCAACCCTAATTCAGGACCCGATATCGTCCGATGCTGATGACCGCCGCAAGCACATCATTAGAACACGCACCGTTGCTTTCCCTCACCTGAAAAATGCACCGACTGAAATTCAGGTCAAAAAATCAATGCCCCACTGCACGGTGTCTCTGACAGCTTTCTCTGTCAGTACACCTTATCCAGAGCGCATCGGCCCTTCAAGGGGAGGGCCCACTGCCGCCGCTGCCATGTATTTATTTTTGCCGGCTGACTTTCTGATCGGCTGGCAAGATAGTGCCCATGGGTTCGGCTGGGCGCCAACAGGCAGCCTGGCACCACTGGCCCGGCCAAAACCCTCCCTGGTGGCCCAGTGGCTGAAGATTTAAAATGACTGAATCTTTCTCCTTTAAACGGAGGGGAGAGAGCATGGTGACGCACAAGCGCTGTGACATCACCACTACTATTCTGCTGATTGATAGCAGCAGAGACCTGGTCCCGACCCAAATTCAGCACCTCAGAAGAGCAGTTATACCTGATGTCCTGGCCAATATTTATCCCTCAATCCACAAAAACAGGTTATCTGGTCATTATCACATTGCTGTTTGTGGGAGCTTGGTGTGTACAAATTGACAGCTCCATTTCTTACATTACAACAGTGACTACACTTCAAAAGTACTTCATTGGCTGTAAAGCACTTTGGGACGTCTGGTGGTCATAAAAGGCACTATAGAAATGCAAGTCGTTCTTTTAATAGGCATGCAAGTCTGCAGTAAGGTAACCACACATCCTTGTTTTCCAGAGACAGTTCCCAGATAAGATACTGTGTCCCAAGGCAAACAATGGTCCTGGAAGAGTCCTCGGTTCACAAAACATGTCCTCGAAGAACATAAGAAATAGGAGCAGGAGTAGGCCATTTGGCCCCTCAAGCCTGCTCCACTATTTAATAAGATCATGGCTGATCTGATCATGGACTCAGCTCCATTTCCCTGCCTGCTCCCATAACCCTTCACTCCCTTATCGTTCAAAAATCTGTCTATCTTCACCTTAAATATATTCAATGATCCAGCCTCCACAGCTCTCTGGGGCAGAGAATTCCATAGATTTACGACCCTCTGAGAGAAGAAATTTCTCCTCAGCTCAGTTAAAAATGGGCTACCCCATTTTCTTAAACTATACACCGAGTTCCAGTTTACTCCACTGTCATGTATTCAGCTGTCATTGTAATCCATGTATAAACTGACCTAAGTTGTACACTGTGAGAACACTGACCACTAGGTGGTGAACTTGTGGGAGACATTCCTAACCTGGACTTTCAGATATAAAAGGGGAAGCTCCACCCATCTTCTCCACCTCAGTGCTGGCTAATAAAGGTTACTGGTCACAGAGTGACCTTCTCTCTAGTATGGGCCTCGTGTGCATTTGTACCGTATAGTAAGGACGTATTATTGGCGACGAGAAACTGGGATTTAAACCACGCGAGCATGGCCACTAGCAGCATAGATGAGAGGTACTGTTTTGGTGATGATTGGGACGATTGTATTGAGAGAATACAGCAAAGTTTTGTCACTAAGGAATGGCTGGGACAGGATTCGGCCGACAAACGCAGGGCTCATCTCCTGACGGTTTGTGGATCCAGGACGTACTCCCTGATGAAGGATCTTCTAGCGCCAGAGAAGCCGGCGGACAAGACGTTCGAAGAGCTCAGTAAGTTGATCGGGGAACACCTTAAACCGGCGAGCAGCATGCACATGGCGAGACACTGGTTTTACACGCACCGGCGGCGAGAAGGGCAAAGCGTTCCAGACTTCGTGGCAGACCTCCAGCGACTGGCGAGTCCATGTAAGTTCCCAGATGCATGCAGAGCGGAGATGCTGCGAGACTTTTTTATTGAGGGCATCGGGCATGCTGGGGTTTTCAGGAAACTGATCGAGACCAAAGACTTGACCCTGGAAACGGCGGCTTTGATGGCTCAGACATTTATCTCAGGGGAGGAAGAGACCAGAATTATGTTTGACAAAAATCTTGGTTTAAATGCAGCAAATGGACAGGAAGTCAACATTGTTAACGCGGCACACAGTTCTCCAGGCAGACAGGGGTAATCGGACATGCCCGAGCATGTAGTCGAACCCAAAGGGGGAATTGAACAGAGACAATGGCTAGCTGAACGGCAATTCATGCCATTGCAAGGGACAATGCTGCCAGTAATGGGGCCATCAACACCTGTCAATGGTGCATTTAAGGACAGTTACAGAGACAGTCAGAGACGATCGACTGGTAATGGAACTTTTGTTTCCAACAACGGCTCATGTTGGAGGTGTGGAGGCAAACACATAGCCAGAGCTTGCAGGTATCAGCAATATACCTGCAGAAATTGCAACGTCAGCAGTCATTTGGCGCGTATGTGCAGGAAGCCTGCGGCCAGGTTGATGTACGAGGAGGACGGGCCCGATGTAAGCCCTACGAGGCCAAATAGACACTGGGGGAAATCGCTGGAAGCTGAAGTTCAGCGAGTTCATGTGGAGCACATATACAGTTCATACACCAGGACGCCACCGATAATGATGAAAGTGCTCCTCAATGCCATCCCAGTATCGATGGAGCTAGACACGGGGGCCAGCCAGTCCCTGATGAGTATCAAACAGTTTGACAAGTTGTGGGCATCCAAGGCCAGGAGGCCAAAATTATTGCCGATTGACGCACAGCTACGGACATATACAAAGGAGTTCATTCCAATGCTAGGCAGTGCCACGGTAGTCGTGACCCACAAAGATTCGGAGAACAGGTTGCCACTCTGGATTGTCCCGGGGCACGGTCCCGCACTGCTGGGGAGGAGTTGGCTTGCTGTCATGAACTGGAAATGGGGCGATGTCAATGCAATTTCTTCTGTGGAGCAAATATCACGCTCACAGGTCCTGGATAAATTTGACTCACTATTTCAACCTTGCATTGGCACTTTCATGGGGACCAAGGTAGTGATTTACATAAGCCCGGACGCCAGGCCAGTACATCACAAGGCCAGAGCAGTGCCGTACATGATGCGAGAAAAGATAGAAGGCAAATTGAACCGCCTGCTGAGGGAAGGCATCATCTCGCCAGTCGAATTCAGTGACTGGGCGAGCCCGATTGTGCCGGTGCTCAAGACAGATGGGTCGGTCAGGATATGTGGTGATTACAAGGCCACCATCAATCGGGTATCACTCCAAGACCAGTACCCGCTACCGAGAGCGGAGGACCTCTTTGCGACGCTATCCGGTGGCTAACTTTTTTCAAAATTGGACCTGACCTCAGCTTACATGACCCAGGAGCTGGCGAGTGTGTCAAAGAAGCTGACCACCATCATGACACACAAGCGGTTGTTTGAGTGCAACAGATGTCCGTTCGGGATTCACTCAGCCGCCGCGATCTTTCAATGAAACGTGGAAAGTCTCCTCAAGTCGATTCCAAGGATGGTGGTTTTTCAAGACGACATCCTCATCACGGGTTGTGAGACTGAAAAACACCTCCACAACCTGGAGGAAGTGCTATGCAGACTGGACCGGGTAGGTCTGCGACTGAAAAAGGCAAAGTGTGTCTTCCTAGCTCCAAAGGTAGAATTCCTGGGGACGAGGGTAGCAGCAGACGGGATCAGGCCTACTGCGTCCAAAACGGAAGCGATCCAGAGAGCACCCAGACCCTGTAACACGACGGAGCTGCGTTCGTTCCTGGGGCTCCTGAACTATTTTGGTAACTTTCTTCCCAAATTGAGCATGCTGTTAGAGCCATTACACGTGCTCCTACGCAAAGGTCGCGAATAGGTCTAGGGGGACAGCCAGGAAAGGGCTTTTGATAGAGCACGCAATTTGTTATGCTCCAACAATCTGTTAACACTATATGACCCATGCAAGAAACTTGTTTTAAAGTGCGATGCATCGTCCTATGGGGTCAGGTGTGTGTTGCAGCATGTTAATGCCAAGGGTCAGTTATAGCCGGTAGCTTATGCCTCCAGAAGTCTGTCCCAGGCAGAAAGGGGCTATGGGATGATAGAAAAGGAAGCGCTTGCATGTGTATATGCAGTAAAAAAATGCACCAGTACCTGTTTGGCAGGAAATTTGAGCTGGAGACAGATCACAAACCCCTAACGTCCCTTTTAGCTGACAACAAGGCCATAAATGCAAATGCATCGGCCCACATACAGAGGTGGGCACTCAAGTTAGCCGCTTATGACTATACAATTCGGCACAGACCGGGCACTGAAAAATGCGCCGATGCATTCAGCAGGCTCCCACTAGCCACCACCGAGAGGGCAACCGAGCATGCTGCTGAGATGGTCATAGCGAAGGCTCACCCATGACAGCCCGTCAGATCAAAGTCTGAACAAAAAGAGACTCGCTACTGTCTTTAATCAAGAAATGTGTCCTGAATGGGGACTGGGCACGTACGGGCATGCCCTGAGGAATTTAAACCATTTCATAGGCGCAAGGATGAACTCTCGATTCAGGCCGATTGCCTACTATGGGGAAACCGAGTAGTCATGCCCCAGATGGGCAGAGAGGCGTACATCCGAGAACTCCACAATGAGCACCCGGGCATTGTCATGATGAAGGCAATTGACAGGTCACACGTTTGGTGGTCAGGGATAGATGCAGACCTGGAACTTTGTGTTCGCAGGTACAACACGTGTGCCCAGTTGGGCAATGCGCCCAGGGAAGCCCCCCTTAGCCCCTGGTCCTGGCCCGCATCTATGTGGACTACGCAGGCCCTTTCATGGGAAAAATGTTTTTGGTTGTAGTAGACGCATACTCCAAATGGATCGAGTGTGACATTCTCAATTCAAGCACATCCTCTGCCACGATAGAAAGTCTATGGGCAATGTTCGCCGCCCATGGTCTACCGGACGTCTTGGTCAGCGACAATGGCCCGTGCTTTACAAGCATCGAATTCCAGGATTTCATGGCAGGAAATGGTATCAACCATGTCAGAACGGCACCGTTCAAGCCGGCCTCAAATGGCCAGGCAGAATGAACAGTGCAGATAATCAAACAGGGGATGCTCAGAATCCAAGGGGGTTCCCTACAAAGCCGCTTATCACGCCTCCTGTGACCAATAGATCCCGACCACACTCGCTCACAGGGGTTCCACCCGCAAAGCTGCTAATGAAAAGGACACTCAAAACCAGGTTATCCTTTATACACCCCACCATGAAAGAAACTGTTGAAAGCAGGCGCCGGTCACAATGTGACTACCATGACGGGAATGCAAGGGCGCGATGTATTGATGTCAATGACCCTGTCTTTGTCCTCAACTACGCTGCAGGGCCCAAATGGCTCGCAGGCACTGTGATTGCCAAAGAGGGGAATAGGATTCTGGTAGTTAAACTTACCAATGGACAAATCTGCCGCAAACACGTGGATCAAACAAAAAGGAGGTTCAGCAACCCCATAGAAGAAGCAGAGAAAGAACACGATGTAGAGTTCACTTCACCACAGGTGACCAAACACTGAAACCAAGTGGAGGAGAGCCCAGTCACTATGGGCAGTCCGGATAGGCCTGAGGCACCGCAAACAGCAGACACTCAGGCCAGCACCCAACAACCGGAGCCCCAACTCAGGCGCTCTACAAGGAAGCGTAAACCACCAGAGAGACTTAACCTGTGATCCCAATAAGAATTTGGGGGGGGAGGTGATGTCATGTATTCAACTGTCATTGTAATCCATGTATAAACTGACCTAAGTTGTACACCGTGAGAACACTGACCACTAGGTGGTGAACTTGTGGGAGATACTCCTAACCTGAACTTTCAGGTTTCAAAGGAGAAGCTCCACCCATCTTCTCCACTTCAGTGCTGGCTAATAAAGGTTACTGGTCACAGAGTGACCTTCTCTCTAATATGGGCCTCGTGTGCGTTTGTACTGTATAGTGGAATGAGTGGAAACATCCTCTCTGCATCTATCTTGTCGAGCCCCCTCGGTATCTCATATGCTTCAATAAGATCACCTCTCATTCTTCTAAATGCCAATGTGTATAGGCCCAATCTGCTCAATCTTTCTTCAAAAGTCAACCCCTTCATCTCAGAAATCAACCAAGTAAACCTTTTCTGAAATGCCTCCAATGCAACTATATCCTTAAATAAGGAGACCAAAACTATATGCCGTACTCTAGGTGTGGCCTCACCAATACCCTGTTCAGTTGTAGCAGGACTTCCCTGCTTTTATACTCCATCCCCCTTGCAATAAAGGCCAACATTCCATTTGCCTTCCTGATTACTTGCTATACCTGCATATTAACTTTTTGAGTTTCATGCACAAGGACCCCCGGTCCTTCTGTACTGCAGCATTTTGTAATCACTCTCTAAATAATAATTTGCTTTTTTATTTTTCCTACCAAAGTGGACAATCTCACACTCTCCCACATTATTCTCCATCTGCCCACTCACTTAGCCTGTCTATATCCTTTTGCAGATTTTTTGTATCCTCCTCACAACTGCTTTCCCACCCAACTTTGTATCATCAGCAAACTTGGCTAAATTACACTCAGTCCCTTCATATAAGTCATTAATATAGATTATAAATAGTTGAGGCCCCAGCACCGATCCCTGCGGCACCCCACTAATTACCGTTTGCCAAGCGGAAAATGACCCATTTATCCTGACTCTCTTATTTTCTGTTAGTTAGTCAATTCGCTAGCTATGCTAATATATTACCTCCAACCCTATGAGCTTTTATCTTGTGCAGTAACCTTTTATGTGACACCTTATCGAATGCCTTCTGGAAATCCAAATAGATCACATCCACTGGTTCCCCCTTATCCATTCTGCTCGTCACATCCTCAAAGAACTCTAGCAAATTTGTCAAACATAATTTCCCTTTCATAAAACCATGCTGACTCTGCTTGACTGCATTATGATTTTCCAAATGTCCTATTATGGCTTCCTTAATAATGGACTCCAACATTTTCCCAACGACAGATGTTATGCTAACTGGTCTATAGTTTCCTGCTTTCTGTCTCCTTCCTTTCCTAAATATGGCGTTACATTTGCGGTTTTCCAATCCACTGAGATCTCTTGAGCACATAAGAACATAAGAACATAAGAATTAGGAATAGGAGTAGGCCATCCAACCCCTCGAGCCTGCTCCGCCATTCAACAAGATCATGGCTGATCTGGCCGTGGACTCAGCTTCACTTACTCGCCCGCTCCCCGTAACCCTTAATTCCCTTATTGGTTAAAAATCTATCTATCCGTGACTTGAATACATTCAATGAGCTAGCCTCAACTGCTTCCTTGGGCAGAGAATTCCACAGATTCACAATCCTCTGGGAGAAGAAATTCCTTCTCAACTCGGTTTTAATTTGGCTCCCCCGTATTTTGAGGCTGTGCCCCCTAGTTCTAGTCTCCCCGACCAGTGGAAACAACCTCTCTGCCTCTATCTTGTCTATCCCTTTCATTATTTAAAATGTTTCTATAAGATCACCCCTCATCCTTCTGAACTCCAACGAGTAAAGACCCAGTCTACTCAATCTATCATCATAAGATAATCCCCTCATCTCCGGAATCAGCCTAGTGAATCGTCTCTGTACCCACTCCAAAGCCAGTATATCCTTCCTTAAGTAAGGTGACCAAAACTGCACGCAGTACTCCAGGTGCGGCCTCACCAATACCCTATACAGTTGCAGAAGGACCTCCCTGCTTTTGTACTCCATCCCTCTCGCAATGAAGGCCAACATTCCATTCGCCTTCCTGATTACCTGCTGTACCTGCAAACTAACTTTTTGGGATTCATGCACATGGACCCCCAGGTCCCTCTGCACCTCAGCATGTTGTAATTTCTCCCCATTCAAATAATATTCCCTTTTACTGTTTTTTTTCCCCCCCAAGGTGGATGACCTTACATTTTCCGACATTGTATTCCATCTGCCAAACCTTAGCCCATTCGCTTAACCTATCCAAATCTCTTTGCAGCCTCTCTGTGTCCTCTACACAACCCGCTTTCCCACTAATCTTTGTGTCATCTGCAAATTTTGTTACACTACACTCTGTCCCCTCTTCCAGGTCATCTATGTATATTGTAAACAGTTGTGGTCCAGGGAATTTTGGTAGATTACAACCAATGCATCCAGTATCTCTGCAGCCACTTCTTTTAAGACCCTATGATGCAGGCCATTAGGTCAAGGGGACTTGTCTACCTTTTGTCCCATTATTTTACCGAGTACTTTTTCTTTAGTGATAGTGATTGTTTTAAGTGGACCCCTGGACAGTGAGTGTACCCCACCTGAGCTGTTAGTTTGCGACTCTAAGGCTAAATTAAACAATAACTTGTCCAGAGTGACTCACTGCATGCGTGACTGGGCGGTCTTTCTGCACATGTGCCGGTTGTTGTTTGAGTTTTCAGCTGGGCTCGTGCTGCTATATTATTGGTGCTGGAAGGGCCTGGGAGTATGGGAATTGGAGCAGGTGAGGGAGAAGCCGCTGGGCAGAGCCCGGTCACAGAGGAAAGGGGGACGGCTATTCCTTCACTCTGTGGGGGGGTGGGGGGAGCAGGTGTGACCTCAGTCACTTGGATGGGTGGTGTCAGGTGTCTGAATGTACTTCAATAGTGTGATGTCACATCCACGGTAATTATATACATAGTTGTTTTGCATTTGTAGTATGTATGTGCAACTTTTAAACAATTTTGCCTTGCTATGCTTGCCTTCCTACATATTCCATTCTGGCTACTTTGCTGCGCTCCCACTCCATATGTCCCCGGATTCGGTTTAGATAATATGGTCACCCATGCATGCCTCAGAAAATCAAACTGTTCACAACAAAGTAGCCAAACGGAACACAGTTTATTCAGAAAGAAAATGACAAAGACTTTTGGGGTTCATTGCATTTGAATTATTCCACTTTTTAACATTCAGTTGGCGGATACCGACAGATGTTAAATGTGAAGAACATAAAACATCGAAGGATAGTTTATTCAAGCAAATCAGTGCCTTGGGTAAAGGGGGAAACATTGTTTTCCAAGCACAGCTTAATCTGTTATGTTGTGAGTTTTAATGCTCATGGTCTTATTTATCCATTTCAGGAACTTATCAGATAAACAAGTATAAATGCCTGGTTTTTTAGGTTTTGCACACCTATCTCCTGATGAAATAATGCCTTTGTATACTTTTTTCCTTCTGAACTTGGTTATACATATTAATGGTCCACCAGAATCCCCCTGAAACAAAGTAAACAAAAATAATGTCAGTAAAAAGGTACAGAAATTCTAATTTGGAAATTAGGAAATTAGTAATCGATCTTCCATCATGTTGACTGCTCGGAGTGTTGTTTCCAGGGGATGATTGTGAGGTAATGAGGTGAAGCATAAAAAAAAATCAATTAATGGTATGTTAGGTGTAAAGAGGCAAAAACAAAAATATAAAAATATTACACACACGTATGTTTAAAAAGCTAATTACAAAAAAATTAAAAATCAGTCTACATGAATAGATATAAAAATATATAAAGACCTTATAAGAAGAATGATAAATTATTGCCCTCACATCAAGATAAAAAAACACCAGGAATTTCCTCAGTGTATCGCTGAGCGGCCGCTGTAACTTCAGCAGAAGATTGGCAGAAACCCCACTTACTTGTCTATCCCGGGTTCCAAAGTTACGGCAGCTGATGAGGTAAAGGAAGAGACGGTGTGAACTGCTCAGGTCTGAGAGGATACAATACCTACTGTAATTACATGTTTAGGGGATGGCATGTAAGAGTAGAAACACTTTCTTTACAATGTTTGAATTTATTGAACCCGACATGAGATTCTCCAGTTTTCTGAAATCTGATGCTATCCATATCCAATCTAACCAGTTGTTGATCTAAAAGCATATTCATAAGTGCCTCAGTATTGGTTAAACTGGTAGAGTGTAGATGCGCAAAATTAAGCTCAGTTCTTTGGGTGCTACGGATGCCATTCGGGGACCAAAATGACATCTGCTGCGTGTGAGCACACCTCTGCCATGAATCGTGCTGGACCCCGTATTGATGAAGGCACACGCACACGCACAGCTAATATCCGCCGGATGTATGCAGAACAGGCAGATCACGCTGTCAATTAGCGTGCAACACTGATTTGACATCAGCAATGCCATTTTGGAGCTTCAGCTGAAGCCCCGTCTTCACCTCGCACAGCTGAACATGTGTAAAGCAGCATGAAGGATCCCCCGCGCCACCAGTGCTATTTACAGGGATAATCAACTGCTGACAGGCTGGTTGTTGGTTGATTTCCTCTGGCTGTTGTTACAATTGTACAAGTGTTTGCTGCTTTTTTTTTAATAAATTCGTAGCCAATCGTTTCCAATTCTTTGTCAAGTCACAAACGCCAGAGGTCACCCTGCACCAGTCAAGGATCACTCTGCGCCAATGCTCTTAGCCAAAAGGCCTAGAGCCACTGCACCGTTCCTGGAAGTACTGCAATACCAGGTTCGTGCCATGGAGGTGGATGGGTCAGGTCCCCCACACACCTCCGTGGAGGTGGATGGGTCAAGCCATCCCACCCACCTCCTGTTTACAAAAATGTAAGCATATACCTTCCTGACCAGGGAGTTGTGGTGAATCGTAGTGGTCTGCTGCATGCTGCTCAACATCGCAATCATGAGGGGACAGCCCTTGCTACCAGCTATCAAGTGAGCAGTTGAGGAGCAGGAGCATGAGGAGGAGGAGGAGCAGGAAGGGAAGCACCAACCTAGACAGCCCCTTTCTGCCTGGGCTGTCCAAGAAGAATGAATTCGAGTGCGACACCAGTAACTGCAAACCCAATTCTCCATTCACCAACAGTCCCACATTCCTTACCGTCCCTCTGTAACTAACCAATACATTGTCCTCTTGGCCACAATGCAAAACTAAAAGCCACCACAAAATAAACATGGCAAACAAAATGTATAAATGAAATCATGCCATATTGCATACACAATTATACTAACTACCCTTGTGCATTCCCTTAGTGTCTGTCTTCCATGTGCCTTTGCCTGTCCTACTACTCCTATGAAGGATCTTGCGGAAGCATCGTTGGTGGTATTTCTCCACCAACGATACCTCCGCAAGATCCTACAAATCACCTGGGAGGACAGGCGCACCAACATTAACGTCCTCGCCCAGGCCAACATCCCCAGCATTGAAGCACTGACCATACTTGATCAGCTCCGCTGGGCAGGCCACATTGTTCGCATGCCAGACACGAGACTCCCAAAGCAGGCGCTCTATTCGGAACTCCTTCACAGCAAACGAGCCAAAGGTGGACAGAGGAAACGTTACAAGGACATCCTCAAAGCCTCCTTGATAAAGTGCAACATCCCCACTGACAGCTGGGAGTCCCTGGCCAAAGGCTGCCCTAAGTGGAGGAAGTGCATCCGGGAGGGCCTTGAGTCTCATCGCCGAGTGCAAGCAGAAAACAAACACAGGCAGCGGAAAGAACGTGTGGCAAACCTGTCCCACTCTCCCTTACCCGAAACGACTATCTATCCCACCTGTGGCACGGACAGTGGCTCTCGTATTGGACTGTTCAGCCACCGAAGGACTCATTCTAAGAGTGGAAGCAATCTTCCTTGATTCCGAGGGACTGCCTATGATGTGTAGGAATTCGAGGAGCGGCCCATAAAAGGGCGCGACCGTCAGGGAGAAGCCAGCGGGAGTTCGAGGAGCTAGCTGGTGCAGGGGCTGAAGGTAAACAAAGAACTAAAAAGAAATCGAAGTGTGATGTCTCAGCCAAGCGGGTAAGTGATTGGCTGGTGGATTGATGAGTATTTGATCTTTTTCTTCTTTTAGTATCAGTAGGAAACCTTTGGCATTATTGACAAATTAACTTAATCTAAGGGTTAAGTCATGGCAGGAGAGTCCAGACCCATGTCATGCTCCTCCTGTGCTATGTGGGAAGTCAGGGATGCTACCAGTGTAGGCATTGGAACCGGTTCTGGGGGAGGTGGGACCAGTACAAACTGGACGGACTGCACCTGGGCAGGAATGGAACCAATGTCCAAGGTGGAGTGTTTGCTAGTGCTGTTGGGGAGGGTTTAAACTAATACGGCAGGGGGATGGGAACCTATGCAGGGAGGCAGAGGGAAGTAAAAAGGGGGCAGAAGCAAAAGGTAGGAAGGAGAAAAACAAGAGTGGAGGGCAGAGAAATCAAGGGCAAAAATCAAAAAGGGCCACATTACAACATAATTCTCAAAGGACAAAGAGTTTTAAAAAAACAAGCCTGAAGGTTCTGAGTCTCAATGCGAGGAACATTCGTAATAAGGTGGACGAATTAACTGCGCAGATAGCTGTTAATGGATATGATGTAATTGGGATTACGGAAACATGGCCCCAGGGTAACCAAGGCTGGGAACTCAACATTCAGGGGTATTCAATATTCAGGAAGGATAGACAGGAAGGAAAAGGAGTTGGGGTAACATTAATGGTTAAAGAGGAGGTTAACGCAATAGTAAGGGAGGAAATTAGCTTGGATAATGTGGAATCTATATGGGTAGAGCTGCGAAACACCAAAGGGCAGAAAATGTTAGTTGGGGTTGTGTACAGACCACCAAACTGTAGTAGGGAGGTTGGGGATGGCATCAAACAGGAAATTAGGGATGCGTGCAATAAAGGTACAGCAGTTATCATGGGTGACTTTAACCTACATATTGATTGGGCTAATCAAACTGGTAGCAATACTGTGGAGGAGGATTTCCTGGAGTGTATAGGGGATGGTTTTCTAGACCAATATGTCGAGGAACCAATTAGAGAGCAGGCCATCCTAGACTAGGTAACGAGAGAGGATTAATTAGCAATCTGGTCGTGCATGGTCCCTTGGGGGAAGAGTGACCATAATATGGTAGAATTCTTCGTTAAGCTGGAGAGCGACACAGTTAACTCAGAGAGTAGGGTCCTGAACTTAAAGAAAGGAAACTTTGATGGTATGAGACGTGATTTGGCTAGGATAGACTGGCGAATGATACTTAAAGGGTTGATGGTGGATAGGCAATGGCAGACATTTAAAGATCACATGGATGAATTACAACTATTGTACAACCCTGTCCGGCGTAAAAATAAAATAGGAAAGGTAGCTCAACCATGGCTAACAAGGGAAATTAGGGATAGTGTTAAATTCAAGAAAGAGGCATATAAATTGGCCAGAAAAAGCAGCAAACCTGAGGACTGGGAGAAATTTAGAATTCAGCAGAGGAGGACAAAGGGTCTAATTAGGAGGGGGAAAATAGAGTATGAGAGTAAGCTTGCAGGGAACATAAAAACTGGCTGCAAAAGCTTCTATAGATATGTGAAGAGAAAAAGATTAGTGAAGACTAATGTAGGCCCATTGCAGTCAGAATCAGGTGAATTCATAATGGGGATCAAGGAAATGGCAGACCAATTGAACAAATACTTTGGGTCTGTCTTCAATAAGGAAAACACGAATAACTTCCCGAAAATACTAGGGGACCGAGGGTCTAGCGGGAAGAAGGAACTGAGGGAAATCCTTATTCGTCAGAAAATGGTGTTAGGGAAACTGATGGGACTGAAGGCCGATAAATCCTCAGGGCTTGATAGTCTGCATCCCAGAGTACTTAAGGAAGTGGCCTAGAAATAGTAGATGCATTGGTGGTCATTTTCCAAAATTCCATGGACTCTGGATCAGTAGCTATGGATTGGAGGTAGCTAATGTAACACCACTTTTTAAAAAAGGAGGTAGAGAGAAAACAGGGAATTATAGACCAGTTAGCCTGACATCAGTGGTGGGGAAAATGCTGGAATCAATTATTAAAGATGTAATAGCAGAGCACTTGGAAAGCAGTGACAGGATTGGTCCAAGTCAGCATGGATTTATGTGGATAGAGAACTGGTTGGCAGACAGGAAGCAAAGAGTGGGAATAAACGGGACCTTTTCAGAATGGCAGGCAGTGACCAGTGGGGTGCCGCAAGGTTCAGTGCTGGGATCCCAACTATTTACAATATACATTAATGATTTAGACGAAGGAATTGAAGGTAATATCTCCAAGTTTGTAGATGACACTAAGCTGGGTGGCAGTGTGAGCTGTGAGGAGGATGCTAAGAGGCTGTAGGGTGACTTGGACAGGTTAGGTGAGTGGGCAAATGCATGGCAGATGCATTATAATGTGGATAAATGTGAGGTTATCCACTTTGGTGGCAAAAACAGGAAGGCAGATTATTATCTGAATAGTGACAGATTAGTAAAAGGGGAGGTGCAAAGAGACCTGGGTGTCATGGTACATCAGTCACTGAAGGTAGGCATGCAGGTACAGCAGGCAGTAAAGAAAGCAAATGGCATGCTGGCCTTCATAGCAAGAGGATTTGAGTATAGGAGCAGGGAGGTCTTGCTGCAGTTGTACAAGGCCTTGGTGAGACCACACCTTGAGTATTGTGTGCTGTTTTGGTCTCCTAATCTGAGGAAGAATGTGCTTGCTATTGAGGGAGTGCAGCGAAGTTTCACCAGACTAATTCCCAGGATGGCAGGACTGACATATGAAGAAAGACTGGATCAGCTAGGCTTATACTCACTGGAATTTAGAAGAATGAGAGGGGATCTCATAGAAACATATAAAATTATGATGGGACTGGACAGGTTAGATGCAGGAAGAATGTTCCCGATTTTGGGGAAGTCCAAAACCAGGGGTCACAGTCTAAGGATAAGGGATAAGCCATATAGGATCATGATGAGGAGAAACTTTTTCACCCAGAGAGTGGTGAACCTGTGGAATTCTCTACCACAGAAAGTTGTGGAGTCCAGTTCGTTGGATATATTTAAGAGGGAGTTAGATGCGGCCCTTACGGCTGAGGGAATCAGGGGGTATGGAGAGAAAGCGGGAGTGAGGTACTGAAGGAATGATCAGCCATGATCTTATTGAATGGCGGTGCAGGCTCGAAGGGCCGGATGGCCTGCTCCTGCACCTATTTGTTATGTTTTTATGATGATAATGATGACTCCTATGACGTTCTACCTCAGTGGTTGCAGCATGGCTGGTGGAAGACTGCTGACTTTCAGTGGAGGAGACTGCAGATGGCCTTGGAGGATGACCTTGAGCAGATCTGGGACTAGAAGGCCCGGCTGTGGACTGCATCACCTCAGCATGGGCAGCAACAGCAATGGCACTGGTGGAGTGGCAATGATGGCAGGACAAATGCTGTCATCTTGAGAGAACACAGCAGGTTCAATATCCAGGAGTCACTGCCACACCCCCAGGATGGCGCCTCAGCAATCCTAGTAATCTGCTGGAGGACAAATTGCTGGATTGCTGTGAATCCCTGCAAGCCCTTTTGCACACTGGTGCCAACAGCCTTGATGGCAGCAGTCTGAGTTTGCATGACTTTAGTCTGAGCTTACCTATGGACTCCTCTTCAGTTTAATGCCAGCTGATACTGGATGGAGCATGCTCAACACTTGCTTTGCTCAAGTGAGTCCTAAAATAGCATTGAGATTGGCATTCGGACTCCAGTTATAATACCTGCGTGACTGGCCCTGGCTACCTTTTCCAAGGATCCAGGCAAAATGATGATGGTCATGATAATGGCAGGAATGGTTAGTAATTTCTTCCCAGTGATTTTCATGGCACTAATGCCACATTTCCATAGGGCGACAGGTCTAAAAATCAGCATCAGACTCAGGCGATAGACAAATAAACTTTAGCAGACAAACTGCTGTGCGTGCTGGGGGAAGGAGGAGGCCATGCATCAGCTCCTGGGAGTTGGGCAGAAGGAGGCAGTCAAACTCCAGCACATGCTAGGGGTGGGAGAATTACTGCATGTTTGAGGGCACCTGTTCATCCTCACCTACATCCCCATATTATGAAGTACTGATGACCTTGCCTATAACCTTTTCTGCTTTCAGTATTAGATTGCCTCCTTTTCACTGATCAACCGTGCTGGCAATTCCTCTGGGCTGAGATGATTTTCCAGCAGTGTCCCCACTGACTGAGATGATTTACTTGGCTTTGGTCAACCTCCCACCCTGGCCATCCTTCAGAACACAATTCCCTTACCTATCAACCCTTAAACCCTCTGCTTTCCATTCTCCCTGTCCCTCTCTCCCCCTCCTCTCTCTCTTTCCTGTTAATTGGTTCTTTATACACCACATTTGTACCAACGTGTCACTAACATTTACAATACAGTGCAGAAACAGCCAGGAATATTAATTACAATTAACTAACTTTTGAATCAAGAAAATAGGAGGCAAAATGATTCTGTTTAACTTACCGCACATGTATCCTTTCTCGCCTTTTTATCACCAGCGCATAACATGTCCTTTGTAATGAAAGGATTATAGTCATAGTATGCTTTACTGTTGCAGACCTTTCTGTCAATGATGTTCACATTTACTTCCCTCAGGGTATCAGATGCTTTCAGGATTTCAGGATTAGTTGTTCCCCATCCTGCAACACAGCACTTAGTTCCAGCTTTGACATCTTCAATTGATTTCGGCAGCATCAGGGTTGACACATGCTTGTTCAGAATAGCCTCACGGGCCAACTGTCCCAAATTAACAGAGAAAAGAGACTGGATTATTAGTTTTACTGCAAAGTAAGAACTAAATACCAAGAGCATTGATATCACTTATTATTGATACAACCTTCAGCACGGTGCATTGTTCTAGATTTGCATAATTCATTTGGCAGCATCAGTTGGAAGTAAATTTGTTCTGAATAATCTCACTAGCCAGTGATTCATTTATTAGACTAATTGCACTAATAGTAGATCTAGATTCTCCCACTTGAATACATTTTTCACCATATTTTTTTTACTGTGTTCAATTAAGTTTTGTTTACATAATCAAACAGTGATTGATTGGAATGCTTTCTACATGATAGATTGCTTGGGAGTTATTACTAGCTGCTGAAGGCACAGTAAATATTTTGGTGGCAACTTGTGAAGTATTTTCCCAGAAATGCAAGAATCTTTCGACAAACTTATTTTGAAAAGATCAATTCCAGCTGTATTTTATGAACATAACACTATCCATTAAATATTGGGTACATTTTCCCTTCTCCTGTTAGTCTACTCACCCGTTACCTCCTCAGAATGTATCTTAACCCTTCAGAGTACTAAGGTTAGCTTCTCGATAGCTGTGTTTCCCTTAATCATATGACTCAGTCAACACCTGAAAAATTCATTTTAGTTGAAGCTAAAGTACAAATGTCACTTGAGGCTATGGGATTGATTCTGACCCCAGGACATGAATTCAGCAAAGCAACCCATCATACCTGTCTGGGAATGGCAGTAGGCAGGCTCAGTCAATTTTAGCGGCTGGGCCTGATTCGAATGCCACTTGCCAACTTCCCAAACCAAAGTGTCAGGAAACCTGGTCTAGCTGGCTACCGTCGGGAAAAGTCCCCGGCACAAGATAAATGCTCCAGGAGGAGAATCGTGATCAGGGGAGCCTGGGTCACGTGAGCCCCAAGGTTTCCTTGTGGAACCCAGAGGTGCACTCCTACTTCTTTTAGCCCACAAGGAAACCTGTAAAATATTTAAAACCTTACGTTGTTGGGTATCTTCTGGCCCAGGTGGCTGTTCCCAGCAGGTTTGGCCTCCCTTTCCACCTGCTCAGGTCTCAGGTTCAAATGGCAGATCGGGCCCCGAGGAAATCATTGGAGCCTAATTTGCATATTTAAAGTGGCCCTCGCCAGCTTGGGCAGATGTCTTGCTGCTTGTAATTTAATATTGTAGTCGGCCAGATCAGGGTGGGAAAGTAGTGCGCAAGTGTCGCGCTCCATTTTAACTGCCCCCAACCGGTTTCTGCCAGGTAGGGGGTGGGGAGTTGAAATCCTGCCCCTACAAATCAAACTGGACTCTCATATTTGGGATTTTGGTACTCTGATGTGTAGCCACTAATCCTCCACAGTCACTTATCTAATCAAGCCAAAGGTACCTGAACCAGCATAATGTCACTTTCTTTTCTTTTCCAATTAAAATCTTGGTGAGGTAAACATTTTTTGACTTCCAACACCTGTTGATTTTCTTCTTGTATCTTAGAAAGTGAATGAGCTCCAAGTATCACTTCAATCTTTCTATTTTTCCAAAATCTGGAATGAATGCAAGATAAATAACTCAATTGAAAAAAGCATCTGAAATATAAGAGACTTGTGATTTGTCTTTGCTGAAAAGTTAGCTAATGAAATTGTGACTTTGTTAGTGACAAGGAAAAAGCAGCAATGCATCAAGTAACAATCTTTAACACTTCTCAAGCAGCTAACAAGCTAACAAATATAAATGCTAAACACTATTGGAAAATAATGTTTGAATGCGAACAGAAAAAAAACCTGACTTGGCAATAAGCCCTTCAAATTGCAGGTTTGTGCAGCACTGGAGCAACAGGAATACATTCTTGGTGAGGGAGAACAGCCTCCTGGGAGTCCAAGGTGACAAGAAGCATAACCAATATATCACTGAAGGAGCAATACTGTCTCCACCACTTGAATGTCCTTGTTGGAGCAAAAATTGCATGACTTAAGTAAGAGCACAAAAGTAAGGCATTATTATTAAGCCTGTGTCAGCTATGGCTCAGTGGTTAGCACACTTGTCTCTGAGCCAGAAGGTTAGGGGTTCAAGTCTCATTCCAGAGACTTGAGCGCACAAATCTAAGCTGGAGTACTGCACTGTCAGAGGTGCCATCTTTTGGATGAGATGTTAAACCAAGGCCCTGCCTGCTCTCTCTCATGTGGATGTAAACGATCCCATGGCACTATTTTGAAGAAGAGCAGGGGTGTTATCCCCAGTGTCCTGGCCAATATTTATCCCTCAATCAACATAACAAAGACAGATTATCTGGTCATTATCTGTTTGTGCGCAAATTGGCTGCTGCATTTCCTCCATTACAACAGTGTCTACACTTCAAAAATACTTCATTGGCTGTAAAACGCTTTGAGATGTCTGGTGGTTGTGAAAGGCGCTATACAAATGCAAGTCTTTCTTTCCACTACTGCAGAGTAGGGGCAAAGGACATATATGGACATGCAGCATAGTAGCAATTAGATATATGCAAGAAGTGCTCTACTGAAAAATGTTAGCAAGGATGTAACAAGTAAGATACTGGAAGTGCAAAAAGCTAATTATTTTATAGATGTCATGATGGGAGAGAGAACATTCCATAGGGGAAAATCACATCTAATCCTGACTGGTCTTAAATTTAAAGGGAAACTGGTACATAACAAGAGAAGACAGCATTTATCAGCTGGTGAAGTATCAACTCAATGATTAAGGATATGTCAAAATCAGTAACATTGGCAATAGAGATCTGATTTATGCAGCCATAGGCACATTTGGAGCTTCTCTTCTCTCCTTAATACTCATTATCCTACTATGGATGATTTGGGGTCCAATATTGCAAGTTCCAGTTTGTGCAACCCTTATGTTATCAATGGTCATAGGGTATTATTTTCTCCTCTTATCCACCAATATGATGGGGTAGAAACTAATCTGGGCCAGTTTATGGCAGAACCAGCGTGCGTCCGAAGCAAGGGGCCTGAGGATTGATCGAAAGTGGTCCTGGGGCCTCATCTGAATAATTTGGGTGAGCTGCCGGCGATGGTGATGACAGAATGCCGAATGAGAATAAACAATTTTGGGCTGCTAGCCTCACCAGCAGTGGCCCACAGGTCAGTTCTCTGGCGGGGTGGTGGTGATCATGTACCTCTGGAGGTGGGGACTGCTCCGGTTCCTCTTCGGTCCACAGGAAGGGATTTTATTAAAAATATATTCTCAAAATTGCCTTTAGATTGACAGCCGCAGGTGGCGTAGAAGAATTCTAATCGGGAACTAATTTTGAACAGGTGTCCTTCAACAGGTGTTGGGCTCCTAATTAACATATTCAAGGGAACGAACACCCATTTTAGGGATTCTGCCTGGGCCCCACTAATTTAGTAGGGGGACCAATCCCTGCACAGATTGGAGACTGGTTAAATTTCAGTCCTGTCATCCACAGAATCCACCTAATTTAATTCAATATGATCTGAGTTTATTTGAAATAAAGTTTCACAATGATCGATATGAAAAAGGAAATTGTCAAGAGACCCTTAATACAGCTGTTTCTGCTGGAAATAAACAGAGCACTTAAGACACGATCATCTACTCTGAAATTGAGGTTAATGCAATGGCTAATAGTTATCACTTTTTGGATAATATAAGCGACTGCCTGTTTTAAATGTAGACTTTAAGTGTGAGGAACAATAGATTTCACAAATGAATACACTTCACAAGAGAACATGCTGTGTGAAATCTATATTTTATTTACATGACTGACTTGCACTTTATTATTTTAAGCAACAATAATACATTTAAACAAAGATTATAATCTGTAATGTTCCTTCTTAATTATTATATACAGCAAGAGGAATATATTAACTTACTCTTGGCAGTGTGCTGCAGTCAATACCCATCTCGGTGCGATCAAAGCACCTCCACAAATATGTTGTTTATTGAGCTGGATAGACACCATGAACGGTCTAGAATGTGGTTTAACCTCACGGCCTCCAACAATTTCTGTGCAGACACCTGCAGTAGAAGATAATAATTTGCTAAGAAAGTAGTATATCTCAAAATAAGAGCTTTGAAAAAACTGCAAATGCTGGAAATCAGAATTAAAACAGAAAATGCTGTAAATATACAGGGAATCCATGGCTGTCTGAGTGATGGAGGGTGGAGAGCTTTTGTCATAACTGAAAAGGAAAAGAAGGAAAGCAAGCCCCTTTTAGAGAATAGGTTTGGTAGTTAATTGCAGTTATTAGACTTACATCCTTGCGCAGTTAAAAAAATGATTTTAAAAGCAAGAAACAGCACCCAAATTAAGCTATCCATTTTGTTAGATAAACAAAAGGCAAAAAAATGGTTTCATTTTATAGTATTGGCAAAAGGATGTGGTTACAGCTTATATGCGAAAGCATTGGCATGTTTTGTACAAGATCTGACACTTAGAAATGCAACTACATTTAAATATCATCAGCCTACTCTCAATCAGCAAAGTGATAGCACTGCTGACGACTCCTTCTATCAAGTGACATTTACTCATGGAGAACTTGCCCACCAATGCTCAGTTAGGGTTCTGCCAGGACTACTCAGCTTCAGACGTCATTACAGCCTTGGTCCCAACATGGACACAACACCTGAATTCCAGAGGTGAGGTGCGAGTGACTACCCTTGACATCAAGGTAACATTTGATCGAGTGTGGCATCAAGAAGCCCGAGTAAAACTGAAGTTAATAGGAATCAGGGAGTGCAGTTCATTGGAATCAGGCAGAAAAATCTCCATTGGCTGAAGTCATACCTAGCACAAAGGAAGATAGTTGTAATTGATGTAGGTCAATTATTTCAATCCCAGGACATCACTGCAGGAGTTCATCAGAGCACCATCGTAGGACCAATTGTCTTCAACTTCTATAAAAGCAAAATACCGCGGATGCTAGAAATCTGAAATAAAAGCAGAAAATGCTGGAAATACGCAGCAGGTCAGGCAGCATCTGTGGCGATAGAAACGGAGTTAACATTTTAGTTCTGACGAAAGATCATCGACCTGAAACGTTAACTCTGTTTCTCTCTCCACAGATGCTGCCTGACCTGCTAACTATTTCCAGCATTTTCTGTCTTCAACTTTTTCATCAATGTCCTTCCCTCCATCATAAGGTCAGACGAAGGGTTGCTCATTGATGATTGAACAGTGTTCAGCTCTATTCGCAATTCCTCAGATAATGAAACAGTCCATGCTCACATGCAGCAAGCCCTGGACAACATCCAGTCTTGAGCTGATAGGTGGCAAATAACATTTGCATCACACAAGCACCAGGCAATGGCTATCTCCAACAAGAGAGAGCCAAACCTTTCCATCTTGACATTCAATGACATTACCATTGTCCAGTGCTGCACCACCAACATCACCATTGACTTCGATGGAAATAAAAATCAGCAGAAATGTAAAACGGACTGCAGATTCGCTATCTCTCATTTCACACTATCGCACAAAGTCAAAATTACCCCCATATTCTCGGGACTATTAGTCCAGGCCTCTGGATTACTAGTCAACATAGAAACATAGAAACATAGAAAATAGGTGCAGGAGTAGGCCATTCGGCCCTTCTAGCCTGCACCGCCATTCAATGAGTTCATGGCTGAACATTCAACTTCAGTACCCCATTCCTGCTTTCTCGCCATACCCCTTGATCCCCCTAGCAGTAAGGACCTCATCTAACTCCTTTTTGAATATATTTAGTAACATAATCACTCCACTACCATACCCTTCCTGGAGAAAATTCTTCTAACACAACCTAGTTGCATAAAGTATGCTTGTTTAGTGATCCACACAATGGGTTTCCTGCTGTGTGTCAGTGTATATGCTCTTTAAATTTACAACATCGCAAAATTGTTCAAGACAATGTAGCACATACGTAGGAAGCAGGCATTAACATGCATGATGCTGTGTATGGTCACTAACCAGCTGTATATTAATGGAGTAGAACCCCTTTCTGTTTATGTAGATCTTAATATGTAGGCTCTGGTATGAGCTTGGCTCAGTTGCTAGCACTCTTGCTTCTGAGTCAGAAAGTTGTGGCTTTAAACTCCATTCTACATATTGAGTATCTAACCGAGGCTAATGCTCCAAAGCAGTACTGAGGGAGTACTGCATTGTCAGAGGTACTATCCTTTGGATGAAATATTAAACCAACACCCCATTGATAGAGAATTCAAGCTCTGCAGCCTGGCTGTAGTTTTGAGAAAACACAGACCACATTGCATTAAGTCATCAATCAACTTGACATTTTAGGACCTTGGGTAGCGAGCCAATTAAAGGTTAACAGACTATTAATTGAGCCAATAAGGTCAAAGAAGGCGAGTTCTTTTCTGTAAATTGAACCAGGTATAAGTACAGCCATTTTGGCCATGTGGTCTCAGAAGGCTTAAAGCCAAGAGCTTGTTGCTGCTGCCAGAATAAAGTTACATTAAAACTACAATCGGAGTTCGTATTTATTAAAAGATCTAACACCATCTACCTATTCAAATCGATGCTAAAGATCCCGTAGTAGTTTTTGATGAAGTACTGTCTCCACTGATTAGAGGAGTTTGGCGAGTTTGGCGAGTTGGGAGATCGGCGAGTCGGGATTTCAGCGAGTCAGGAGTTCGGCGAGTCGGGAGTTCTGCGAGTCGGGAGACCCTGTGAGTTCCGCGAGTCGGGAGGCCCTGTGAGTTCGGCAGGCCCTGTGAGTTTGGTGTGTCAGGAGGTCGGCGAGTCGGGAGGTCCTGTGAGTTCAGCGAGTCGGGAGGCCCTGTGAGTTCAGCGAATCGGGAGTTCGGCGAGTCGGGAGGCCCTGTGAGTTCAGCGAGTCAGGAGGCCCTGTGAGTTCAGCGAGTCGGGAGGCCCTGTGAGTTCAGCAAGTCGGGAGTTCAGCGAGTCGGGAGGCCCTGTGAGTTCAGCGAGTCGAGAGTTCAGCGAGTCGGGAGGCCCTGTGAGTTCAGCGAGTCGGGAGTTCGGCGAGTCGGGAGGCCCTGTGAGTTCAGCGAATCGGGAGTTTGGCGAGTCGGGAGGCCCTGTGAGTTCAGCGAATCGGGAGTTCGGCGAGTCGGGAAGCCCTGTGAGTTCAGCGAGTCCGGAGGCCCTGTGAGTTCAGCGAGTCCGGAGGCCCTGTGAGTTCAGCGAATCGGGAGTTCGGCGAGTCGGGAGGCCCTGTGAGTTCAGCGAATCGGGAGTTTGGCGAGTCGGGAGGCCCTGTGAGTTCAGCGAATCGGGAGTTCGGCGAGTCGGGAGGCCCTGTGAGTTCAGCGAATCGGGAGTTCGGCGAGTCGGGAGGCCCTGTGAGTTCAGCGAGTCCGGAGGCCCTGTGAGTTCAGCGAATCGGGAGTTCGGCGAGTCGGGAGGCCCTGTGAGTTCAGCGAGTCGGGAGGCCCTGTGAGTTCAGCGAATCGGGAGTTCGGTGAGTCGGGAGGCCCTGTGAGTTCAGCGAATCGGGAGTTCGGTAAGTCGGGAGGCCCTGTGAGTTCAGCGAATCGGGAGTTCGGTGAGTCGGGAGGCCCTGTGAGTTCAGCGAATCGGGAGTTCGGTGAGTCGGGAGGCCCTGTGAGTTCAGCGAATCGGGAGTTCGGTAAGTCGGGAGGCCCTGTGAGTTCAGCAAATCGGGAGTTCGGCGAGTCGGGAGGCCCTGTGAGTTCAGCGAATCGGGAGTTCGGCGAGTCGGGAGGCACTGCGAGTTCGGTGACTCGGGAGCTTGGCGAGTTGGGAGTTCGACAAGTCGGGAATTCAGCGAGTTGGGAATTCAGCGAGATGGGAGTTCAGTGAGTTGGGAGACTCTAAGTTCGGTGACTCGGGAGTTTGGCGAGTTGGGAGACCCTGTGAGTTCGGTGAGTCGGGAGTTTGGCAAGTCGGGAGACCCTGTGAGTTCTGTGACTCGGGAGTTCGGCGAGTTGGGAGTTCGGTGAGTCGTAAGGCCCGGAGCTCTGAGTGTTCGGAAGGTCAGGAGTCCAAGGATCAGGAGGCCCGGAAGTCATCGAGGAGTTCACTACTGGTAAGGAGCTCACAGCCCTCGGCCGGGCAGGTAAGTAATTAGCTGTTTGATTGGTAAGTACCTCTCTTTCTCTTTCTCTTTCTCTTTTTAACCAGATACATCTAAATAGAGGGATGGCAGGGGAGCTCAGCCCTGTGGAGTGCATGTCTTGTGGCAGGTGGGCAGTCCTGGATGCTTCACGTGGCCTAGATAACTATGGGTGCAAGAGGTGTCTTCAGTTTCAACTACTTGAGCTTCACGTTTCGGAGCTTGAGCAGCGGGTGGAGTCACTATGGTGCATCCACGAGGCTGAGAACTACATGGATAGCACGTTTCAGGAGGTGGTCATCCCGCAGTTTAAAAGCGTGCAGGCAGAAGGGAAGTGGGTGACCACCAGATGGATGAAGAACACTAGGCAGGTAGTGCACGAGTTCCCCCCTGAGTCCATCTCGCTTTCCAACCGATATTCTCTTTTGAGTATCGGTGAAGGCGATGGTGCCTCTGGGGAGTGCAGCCACAGCCAAGTCCAAGGCACCACGGGTGGCCCAGCTGCACAGGAGGGAAGGACAAAGAATAAAAGAGCTGTAGTGGTAGGGGATTCAATAGTTAGGGGAATAGAGAAGTGTTTCTGCGGCTGTAGACGTGACTCCAGGATGGTATGGTGCCTCCCTGGTACCAGGGTCAAGGATGTCACAGAGCGGATGCAGGGCATTCTGGGGGGAGAGTTTAAACAGCCAGAGATTGTGGTCCATATCGGGACCAATGACATAGGTAGAAAGAGGGATGAGATCGTGCAGGCAGAATTTAGGGAGCTAGGAGTAAAATTAAAGGGTAGGACCTCAAAATTAGTAATCTCTGCGTTACTATCGGTGCCATGTGCTAATGAGTACAAGATTAGAAGGATAGAGAGGATGAACGCATGGCTGGAGAGTTGGTGTAGGAGGGAGGGCTTTCAATTCCTGAGGCATTGGAACCGCTTCTAGGGGAGATGGGGCCTGTACAAACCGGACGGGTTGCATCTCAACAGCCGCTTGGACCAATATCCTCGCAGGGAGTTCTGCTAGTGCTGTTGGGGAGAGTTTAAAGTAGCTTGGCAGGGGATGGGAACCTGAGAACAAATTCAGTAGGGAAGGAAGTAAAGCTGAAATTGGATAGCAAAAATGTAGAAAGTGAATCTGTAAGACAGAGGAAACAAGGTTAGTAAGTAGTAATCAAGGAGGTCTTCCTATGCTAAATGGTATATACTTTAATGCAAGGAGTATAATGAATAAGGCGGATTAGCTAAGAGCACAGATAGATACTTGGGACTATGACATTAAAGCCATTACAGAGACATGGCTGAAAGAGGGGCAGGTTTGGCAGCTCAATATTCCTGGTTACAGGATTTTTAGAAAAGACAGGGAGGGGGGTAAAAGGCGGCGTGGGGGTGGGGCATTGATTAAAGAAACTATTACAGCTGTTAGGAGGGATGATATGTTGGAACGATCATCAAATGAGGCCATATGGGTCGAATTGAAAAATAAAAAAGAGGTGATCACATTGTTGGACGTGTATTACAGTGAGAGGGAGATAGAAGAGCAAATATGTAGGCAAATTTCTGTAAAGTCCAGAAACCATAGGGCAGTAATAGTAGGGGATTTTAACTTATCCTCATATTGATTGGGACAAATATAGTATAGAGGGTGTGGAATTCTTAAAATGCATTCAAGAGAACTTTTTTAGTCAGTATATAACAAGCCCAACATGAGAGGCGGCGGTTTTGGATTTAGTTTTGGGGAATGAAGTTGGGCAGGTGGAAGCGGTATTAGTGGGAGAGCACTTGGTTGCCAGTGACCATAATTCAGTCAGATTCAAGGTAGTTATGAATAAGGATAAGGAATAAAAGTCCCAAATTGGGAAAAAGCTAACTTTACTAAGTTGAGAAGTGATTTGGCCACAGTGGGCTGGAAACAGCTACTTGTGGGTAAATCAGTGTCAGAACAGTGGGAGGCATTCAAGGAGGAGATCCGAAGGGTTCAGGCCAAACATGTGCCCTTAAAGAAAAATGGTGGGAATAACAATTCTAGAACCCTCCGGATGTCTAGGGAGGTAAAATTAAAAAGTATATTAGGAATGCTAAGAGAGAGCATGAAAAATTCTTGGCAAATAAAATTAAGCAAAACCCAAAGATGTTCTATAAATGTATTGAGAGCAAGAAGATAACTAAAGAAAGGGTAGGGCCGATTAGAGACCATGAGGGTAATCTGTGTGTGGAGGCGGAAGATGTTGGTATGGTTCCTAATGAATACTTTGCATCTGTTTTCACAAGGAAAGGGGCAATGCAGATACTGCTATCAAAGAGTGTGAAATTCTGGATGAAATAAACATAGTGAGAGAGGAGGTATTAAGGGGTTTAATAGCTTTGAAAGTAGATAAGTCCCTAGGCCCAGATGAAATGCATCCCAGGCTGTTGAGTGAAGCAAAAGAGGAAATAGCAGAGGCCTTGACCATCATTTTCCAGTCCTCTTTGAATTTAGGCATGGTGCCAGAGGACTGGAGGACTGCTAATGTGGTCCCCTTGTTTTAGAAGGGAGAAAGGGATAGGTCAAGTAATTACAGGCCTGTCAGCCTAACCTCAGTGGTGGGAACATTTTTGGAAAAAATCCTGAAAGACAGGATAAATCTACATTTGGAAAGGCAAGGATTAATTAGAGACAGTCAGCACAAATTTGTTAAGGGAAGATCATGTTTGATTAACCTGATTGAATTTTTAGAGGAAGTAACCAAGAGGGTTGTGATTACGATGTAGTGTATATGGACTTTAGCAAAGCTTTTCATAAGGTCCCACATGGTAGACTGGTCACAAAGGTTAAAGCCCATGGGATCCAGGGCAAAGTGGCTAGTTGAATCCAAATTTGGATTTGTGATAGGAAGCAAAGGGTAATGGTTGATGTTTTTGTGACTGGAAGGATGTTTCCAGTGGGGTTCCGCAAGGCTCAGTACTGGGTCCCTTGCTTTTTGTGGTGTATATCAATGATTTAGATTTGAATATAGGGAGTATGATTAAGAAGTTAAGAAATTGGCTGTGTGGTTGATAATGAAGAGGAAAGTCATGGATTGCAGGAGGATATCAATCTACTGGTCAGGTGGGCAGAGCAGTGGCAAATGGAATTTTAATTTGGAGAAGTTTGAGATAATGCACTTTTGGAGAGCTAATAAGGAAAGGGTATACACATTAAGCGGTAGGTCTCTTAATAGTGTAGATGAACAAAGCGATCTTGACATGCTTGTCCACAGAACACTGAAAGTAACAGGCCAGGTGGTTAAGGTGCTCAAGAAGGCATACGGAATGCTTGCCTTTATTGGCCAAGGCATAGAACACAAGAGCAGGGAGGTTATGCTTAAATTGTATAATACTCTGTTTAGGCCACAGCTGGAATACTGCGTGCAGTTCTGGTCGCCGTATCATAGGAAGGACATGATTGCATGAGAGAGGGTGCAGTGGAGATTTACTAGAATGCTGCCTGGAATGGAGAATATTAGCTATGAGGACAGATTGGATAGACTGGGTTTGTTCTCCTTGGAACAGAGGAGGATGAGGGGATACCTCAGTGAGGTGTATAAAATTATGAGAGGCCTGGATATAGTAGATAGCAAGGGCCTATTTCCCTTGGTAGAGGGGTCAATTACGAGGGGGCATAGTTTTAAGGTAGTTGGTGGAAGGTTCAGAGGGGATTTGAGGGGTGGCTTCTTCACGCAGAGGGTTGTGGGGGTCTGGAGCTCACTGCCTGGAAGGGTGGTGGATGCAGAAACCCTCACCACATTTAAAAGTTGCTTGGATGGGCACTTGAAGTGTCGTAACCTGCAGGGTTACGGATCTAGAGCTGGTAAGTGGGATTAGACTGGATAACCTCTTGTTGGCTGGTGCAGATACGATGGTAAGTACTGTAGAGAATTGAATATGGCCAGGGTGATCTCTTGGACTCATTTCGATCGCCTGGATGGGTCGGAGAGAAATTTTCCCAGATTTTTTTCCCCAATTGGCCTGGTTTTTAGCTGTTTTTTTGGCCTCTCCCAGGAGATTGCATGGCTCCAGTTGGGGTGGAGTGTAGACTGTCGCGGTGCAAGGGGTGTCGCAGTTGTGTGGAGTGGACTGGTTGAGCCGGTTGCTCCTTACCTTTCTGCCGTTGTTCATTGTTCATAGGTTTATATGTAACCTTCAGGGCTGCTGACTGAGGGCTGTGTGGCTCTTTGTCGGCCGGCGCGAACACGATGGGCAGAAATGGCCTCCTTCTGTGTTGTAGATTTCTATATTTCAACCAATGTCCCTGCCAATATTTCTCTCTTAACCAATACTACCAAAAATAGATTGATCATGTCATTACTGTTTGTGCGACCATAAATTGTTGTTGGTTGTGGTGTTTGTCTCTATAACAGCAGTGTCTGCACTTCAAAATAATTCATCATACCACTGACTTGAGAGGCTCTTGCACTGAATAAGATTCATGGAATCTCCTGCCATCTTCACTTCTAGTTAGTGAACTGGAATTCGTATCATACTTTTATGTCATCTTTGAAGGTCTACCAAGAGAAAAATGACATGTTGATTCCGTTTGGATTGATTCTTCTATTTTTTTTTTAAGTATTGTGTTATTTCACTGTCTTTCTGTATCTTAATTCTTGTGGCCCCAAAAAACCTGTGGGCTACGATCCTGGCAGTTCTCCCGGGATCATGCTGCACATGCCCTTCACCATTGCCTTAACTGGATTTTGCACTAATTAGCATGGGGCCGGTGGGCACTTGAATCACTACAGGTACATCTCTGATGTTCGCCTGCCCCATTCTGCTGGTAGAACTCATGTATTATTTAACTTGCAAGTAAATGTGACCAGGTAGTTTTACCCCGGATGCATTCTGCCTATTGCAAGGAACCAGAAAGCATGGTGGATGTCCCAAATATTGTCCAGTGATCAACATATCACTATTGGAAGTTAATAGTCAAACCCAAACCATTTACAGAACATACAGTAACACAGCTTTCAGTTCATGGGAGACTCTGTCTGCCTGTAAAAACTGCCTTCTAATTGACACTCCAGCCACCACCATCTTAAACATTCACTCCCTTCACCATCGGCACACCATGGCTGCAGTGTGTACCATCTTCAAGATGCACTGCAGCAACTCGCCAAGGCTTCTTTGACGGCACCTCCCAAACCCGTGGTCTTTACCACCTAGAAGTACAAGGGTAGCAAGTGCAAGGGATGCACCATCACCTGAAAGTTCCCCTCCAAGTTACACACCATCCTTACTTGGAAATATATTGCCGTTTGAAGTGGAACAATAGGTCACACTGGACATATAATCAGACATGGATAAAGGGTTAAATGTGAGGTGCAAAAGCCAGGGTAGCAACAGTTTCTACGCAGCTGAAGCAGCAGGACATCTGTGAGTTATCTCAGGGTTGCAGTAACAAAATAGGCACCACGCGCCTGAAATAACAGGATGGATGAGGGATCTGGTCTTAGAAAAGCAAAGGTCACATAACGAAGCACAATTAAGATGTGGCAGCCTGACAGGGGGGCCCCATCTGGTATAACTCATAGCAAGATGCAAGAGAGGTAAGATAACATTCCAATGTGTTTTATCACTCCCATGTCACAGAGAGGGGTGTGGGAAAGTACTGGGGACAAGAATGATCAGTATCGTACCTTTGCTTTGAGTGACAAGGGTTTTGACCATTCGAATCAATATATGTCTCATGCATTGAATGTCCGGCCATTATAGGCCGAGTAACTTTAAAAATTCAGTGTGTTCTTTGTTCGGAGAGAAACGGGTACGGAGAATTCAGTAGGGACTGACTTGCGGCTTGTTTTCTCCCTTGCAAGTAAAATAAACTTACGTGTGTTTGATTCCTAACATACTGTGTTGAGGTTAATTATTTAATCTCCACTTCATTTGGCGTAGTTGGCAGGATATCCCCGGGGGACGAGACACCGATCGTACTGGACCATCGCTGAGTGAATATTTTAAAATTACCACTCTCAAATCCGATGTGTTCTGGGTGTTAGGTGGAAGTGAAATGGGATTTCTGAGCAATAAAGTGTCTGTTGGAGATCAAAATAAGTAAGTTTGGAGTAATAAAATAATCTGGGTAGAATGTCTACTAATGTGCGATGTCTGATGAATGGGGTTTCGCAGATAAGCACAAGAAACTAATTCCAAAAATAAAACTGACATAGCCGGAGTTTGATAACGTGGCAATGTCTGCGCTATGATAAGAAAACAACCCTACGGGGTGTCCAGAGGCTTGACAACCACGCCCACGTCGGTAGTGTGCAGGTTCTGGCCAGGGATTGTGTGTGTATACATGCCTGTTTACTGTGTGATGTCTGTAACACTGTCATGCAACATTGAATGAATCCTTGTACTGTACACACCATACCGGTACACTAGAGAGTGATGTTGCTGGAGACCCAGGGGTTGCCTGCACACGGCAGGAAACCCAGTATAAAAAGGAACACACAGCTTGTTGTTGGCACTCAGGAGCTGCTAATAAAAGACTGCAAGCCTGCAAAGTTTAAGTATCATACCCTGCCTCGTGGAGTCATTACTAAAGGTGCCTACATACACTACAACTGGCGACAGGAATACAGGATCACGAACTACACACTCAACATGTCTAACCTCAGCAACTTTCAGCAATTTACGGAGGGAGAGGATTGGGATGCTTTTGTGGAAAGATTGGAACACTTCTTCATAGCCAACGACCTGGACGGGGACACACCGGCCACACTACTGAACAAACGCAGGGCCATTCTGCTTAGCAGTTGTGGGCCCACCATCTATGGTCTCATCAGGGACTTACTAGCCCCGGAGACGACAACCATCAAGAGCTATGAGTAACTTGTAACAATCATACAGGAACAACTAAAACCGAAAGAAAACATCCTCACAGCCAGGCACCGGTTCTACACTTACCGGCGACCTGAGGGCCAAGAAATTGCCAAGTATGCTGCACACTTAAGGATAGCTGCACTGTGTGAGTTTGGCGACCACCTTAATGAAGCACTAAGGGACATATTTGTCATCGGAATCGGCCACGAAGGCCTCCTACACAAATTGCTCTCGGCTGACATCACGGTCACCCTGCAGAAAGCAATTTAAGTGAGCCAGGCCTACATGGTTTCGGCCAGCGACTCCAGGCAAATACTGGCCCAAGACTCTAAACCGGCGAGCGCAGTGCACCGCATGGACACTTCTAAAGGCAGAAATGCTGCCCCGAGTCCCGCAACTCTGAGTCCACCACATGGGACAAACTGGATTTCCCCGTGCTGGTGCTGTGGAGGAAACCACAGGGCCCACCAGTGCCGCTACAAAGACTATGCATGCAAAGGCTGCAAAGAAAAAGGGCACCTCCAGAGAATGTGCAGAAAAGGCTGTACTCACTGTGTCTCGGATAAGTTGGCTGATCACTGGGGCTCTGACACAGATGAAGATGTAGCTGCTCTAACCCTGGGAGAGGAGTATGGAATCTTTACCTGCTCCACCGGAGTTCTCCATGGATGATGGAAGTGGACATCGACGGGGTCCCAGTCTCCATGGAGATCGGCACAGGGGCGAGCCAGTCTGTGATGAGCCAAAAGACCTTTGAAAAAATTTGGAGGAATCCTGCCACTCGACCAAAACTGTCTACTGTCCAAGCAAAGCTACTCATCTACACCAAAGATAAAATCCAAATCGTTGGCAGTGTAGACGTCCAGGTCTCCCAGGGTGGCGTGTTGCACAAACTCCCCCTGTGGATTGTAGCCGGCGACGGTCCCACGCTGCTGGGCAGGAATTGGATGAACCGGGTCCACATCAGGCGAAGTGATGTTGTGGAAGAAAAGACCACCACAGCCTGCTTGCAGCAAGACCACAGAATGACTGCAGCACCACAAGCATGTGGAAGAAAAGACCACCACAGCCTGCCTGCAACAAGACCACAAAATGGCTCCAGCACCACAAGAACATGGAAGCAAGGGGCACCACAAAATGGCTGCTGCTTGGTGAGCAGCAGACCTGCATTCAAAATGCGAGTCAACATGGAGCAGCATCATGTGACATCGAGCGGACAATCGGATTTGAAAGCTCCCTTAAAGGAGACCGGTAACCAAAAAAATTTAAAGGGGAAGTTCTAACTATTTGAGTACACGGACTTTAAAGCTAAAGATGCAATTAAAGGGTGCAAGTATGAAAATGTATGCAATGTAACCATGAATTGTGATGCTGGTTTAACTAATGTGGCTAATGAGATGAATGCAGGTGTCAGTAAGGTTAAGGACAAGTTTATTATGCTTAACAATCATGATAGAGATTGTGAAATGCCTAATGTAACCATGTCTGTTGAAACCAGGACACCCAAAAGTGATACAAGTGCTAGCATGTATAATGCAGGCTCGACTATGTGTGATCCGAGCCAAGGTGTTATGTATACCAGTAGGACACTGCCAAAGGACATTGAGTCCTACAGAGACCATGCTAATGCCAATGGAATCCCCCTGTGGGAGACCCCCAGGTCCAGTAGGATACCTGACCATGTAGCCTGGACCTTTGGAACGAATGTGATGCCCCTTGCAGGACACACACACAGGCAGTGGGAGCAGACCTACTACAGGGACAGTGGTCAATGGGCAGCCCAGCCACCACCAATGGCAACCGGCACCAGACCAGCCCTACAGCCCCTGGTCACCAGGGCCAACACCAGAAGCATGAGGTCAATACCCTCCAGCTTCCCTGGCAAACCCTGGGATGACCTGACCCTCATCCCCATTGGTGGACAAGGAGCCCACCCAGTCTTGTGGCCCTGCCCACCACCCCACAACTACCCACATCACAGTGTATACACACCACCCACTGCTGCCGTGGCTACCTCCCCGAGGGATCTCACAACAGTGACACCCACTTGGTTTGTGTGTGAGGGAGGGGAAACGTACGAGGCCAGCCTCAAGCACAGGGGTCACACCTGACAACCACACAACCCTCACCACAACCTCCCATAGCCCACCACCGATCACCTCCCCTGGTCATGGCAACTAGGATATGAAAAATGCTCAGGGGGGAGTATTGTTGTGTATGCATACACAACAATACTCCCTGTTTACTGTGTGATGTCTGCAACACTGTCATGCAACATTGAATGTACCCTTGTACTGTACACACCTTACCGGTACACTAGAGGGTGCTGTTGCTGGAGACCCAGGAGTTGCCTGCACATGGCAGGAAACCCAGTATAAAAAGGAACACACAGCTTGTTGTTGGCACTCAGGAGCTGCTAATAAAAGACTGCAGGTCTGCAGAGTTTAAGCACCATACCCTGCCTCGTGGAATCATTACTAAAGGTGCCTACATACACTACAGATTGGACCAAGGATGGTCATTGGGGGGAGGGAATATGTGCCAGCCTACCTGAGGCATGGGCTAGGATGAAACAAGACTCTGGTCTTGTGAGAATGGAACCCATTAAAATCCAGGGGTCAGAACAAGAAGCGCACAGACAATACCCAACATGCCCTGAGGCACGTGAAGAAGTGACCCAGATAGTAAGGGAGTTGGTAACGGACGGGGTTTTGAAGGAGGTTGTAGCCAGTACCAATTCTCCTCCTGTGTGGCCGGTAAGGAAGCTAGACGGGTCATACCATCTCACCATCGACTACACAGCACTGAATATAGTGACTCCCGGGAACATTCCATAGTTGCTAGTCCCCCTTTATTTTGTTTCATAAGTTGCTGGGAAAAAAACTAGTAAAAAAAGAGAAAATAAAACCCACATAGAAGCTTCAGCTTTTGTGCCGAGAAAGAGAAAGATAATGTGTGAAGTTTGTTAAATACAAAAAAACGAATTCACTATTTTTACAGTTCACTGGAAAGGCATCTGAAGTAAGAATACGGAAACTGACGTAATTTATTTTATCTGCTCTGTATTGTGTTTAGTTAATAACATATTGGCTACGAAAAAGAAAATGTTGGCCTGAATTTAATTGGAAATATTAAGGTTAATTAACCAATGAAAACCGGACTTTCATTGTGACCACGATGATATGGATATGAGACTTTCACCAAATTGAAAAGGAAATGATTAAAGACGAGACCCTCAAAATAGTGCGAGACACTGGGGAAGACCCTGCAGAGGGATTTCTGGAGCAAGGAGAACCCCACAATTGTAGCGCGCTGGAATGGGAGGACTCCCCAGGCAATTAAACATGAAGGAAGAATTAAACTACTGCTAGACGCCCCTGCAAAACCCGCCCAAGCGGCGGTGAAGGTGAAAGCTCACCAAAAGTGGTTAACGAAGTACAGAAAGGGAATGAGGCCGCGGACATAGCTGCTCGTGAAGCAGCTGAGTCCGTGGACCCAGACCCAGAATCCGTTTATGCGTTGCAATTGGGGAGAAGGACGTGGACATTAACCAGTTACACACCGATAGAGATGAAAAGGAAAAAGTAAAATGGGAGCGCATGGGAGGAATCCTGGGTGCAAACTATGTATGGAGGCGTGATGATTGAGTCATAGCCCCTGAGTGTATTAGAAAAATGCTGATGGAACTATACCACAGCATAGACCACCGGAGACGCAATGCCATGATCACGAGCTTACAGAAAGAATGGTGGTGGCCAGCACTGGGATGCCAGGTGGTCAAGTACTGTCAGAAATGTATTACATGCGCACAGCACAACCCAGGAAGGGCAGTAAAGATAAGAATGAGCCACCAGCCCTGATCACGGGGCCTGTGGGAAAACATTCAGATTGATTTTACTGGGCCACTCGTTACAGCACGTAATGTTAAGATATACTGTCTAGTTATAGTGGATCAGTTCACTTGATGGGTGGAGGCATTCACCACTCACAACTGTACAGCAACATCTGTTGCCAAGATATTGGCCGAGGAAGTTACCAGTCCAGGGAGATTCAGATCACGATACACACTTCACGGGAAAGGTATTAAATGAGGTGTGTAAGATAATGGGGATCAAGCAGAAGGTCCACATACTATATCACCCGCAGAGGTCGGGAATGGTGGAGCGGATGAATAGAACCCTTAAAACAGCCCTGGCTAAGGCAATCCAATTAACCGGTCGATCCTGGGCAGACCTGTTGCCAACATTTTTGATGCGGCTGCAAGCCACCCCAAACCGAACCGCTGGACTCACAACGTATGAATTGATAACTGGGAGAGCCAGGAGGTTACCAGAGGGGATTGTGACCAGTGGGGCCGATCTCGGACCCCTCCGGGACAGGATCAGGCATTACGTCATGGAGCTTAGTGAGCAGCTTAAGGGGATGCGGCAAGAGATTAGGATCAACAAGATTGCTTGGATAAACAGCAGGACTTGGGATCACCAGTGGAGGTGCCTCAGGTGGGATAAAGGGTGATGTTTAAGGTAACTATTAAGGAATCCGTGTTCTCTCCCAGATGGGAGCGGCCGTATGAAATATTACTCACTAGCGTTACGTGGTCAGTATTGTACCTTTGCTTTGAGTGACAAGGGTTTTGACCATTCGAATCAATGTATGTCTCATGTATTGAATGTCCGGCCATTATAGGTCAAGTAACCATATAAAAACTCTGTGTGTTCTTTGTTCGGAGAGAAACAGGTACAGAGAGTTCAGTAGGGGCTGGCTTGCGCCTGTTTTCTCCCTTGCAAGTAACAGACTGTGTCGAGGTTAATTATTTAATCTCCACTTCACCATTCCTTCATCGTCGCTCCCTCACAGCACTGTTTTAAAAAAAAATGTATTTATTCGTTCATGGGACGTGGGTGTCACTGGCAAGGCCGGTATTTATTTCCCATCCCAAACTGCCCTTGAGCAGGTGGTGGTGAGCTAAATTTGATTCCAGTAGCTTTCCTTCTCAATGTAGTTAGTGTCAAAATAAGGTACAGAAATAAAATTTAAACCCAAGATTTATAAATACAAAATTAGATAGTTTATATACTTACATCCTTGGGTGGACAGGAAGATGAGAGTAATGATCAGCATCAACCACAGTAATTTGCTCATTTTGGCAATTTCTGTATATTTAGCACAAACGCAACAGCAACAATAACTGCAACAGGAAGTGGAAGAGTAAGTTATTGACCAAGATGGTCAGTGCTTGTGACACCACGCATAACAAACTTACAATTATATAGCGCCTTTCACGACCACCGGATGTCTCAAAGTGCTTTACAGCCAATGAAGTACTTTTGAAGTGTAGTCACTGTTCTAATGTAGGAAACGCAGCAGCCAAATTGTGCACAGCAAGCTCTCACAAACAGCAATGTGATAATGACCAGATAATCTGTTTTTGTTATGTTGATTGAGGGACAAATATTGGCCAGGACAACTAGT
Source organism: Pristiophorus japonicus (assembly GCF_044704955.1). Classification (NCBI taxonomy): domain Eukaryota; kingdom Metazoa; phylum Chordata; class Chondrichthyes; family Pristiophoridae; genus Pristiophorus; species Pristiophorus japonicus. The sequence continues at coordinate 115,507,733 of NC_091978.1, read as the reverse complement.
GATGATAATGCAGTAAAATGCAGTGCACAATTTAGTACATCTCACAAAAAGCCTGAAATTATGTGATGCAAATGGAAATTAAAATTGGGTGGTTTGTATAATAATCAATCCATAATGTAAATTTTGTGTTTAAATCTTTAAAATGCTGAGCGGAATGGATAATGTAAATTATACATGTAATAAATTAACAAGCGTCAAACAAAACTACTGATCAGAATCATTTTATTCGGCCATAGCGTTGTTGATACATGGAACAGACTCCCAACACACACAGTATTAACTCTAAAATGGTAAAGAATTCAAATCTGATACCAAATATGGTTGCAACGTAAATCTTTTATTGTGTTTCACCACGTCTTGACACACTCAATGGCCCCGATATTTGCGAAGCAGCGAGTTCGGAGCTGGATGCGGGCGGGTGCTGAGTAATGGACGGGAAACCCAGAAGTACGGGTTGTTTTTACTGCAGGATGTATTTAAAATGTTTTCTCCAGGCTGGCTGCCTGTCGGCCAGGTAAAGCCTGCAGTAAAAGGATGCAGCAGAAGAGCAGTTTGGGAAGAGATCATGGAGGAAGCGAGATGGATTTCAGGGGAGCGAGATGGTGGTCAGGGGGAATGAGACGGATGTCGGGGAGGAGGGGGAGCGGAGATAGTGGTCGGGGGAGCAGGGTGGTAATAGGGGGAGTGTGATGGTGGTCGGGGAGCGAGGTGGTGATGGCGGGGGGTGGGGGTGAGATGGTGGTGGGGTGGGAGCGAGATGGTGGTCGGGGAGTGAAGTGGGGGGGAGTGTTCGCGGAGGGAGTGAGAAGATGGTCGGGGGAGGGAGACGGTGGTCAGAGAGCGAGGTGGTGGTCGGGGGAGGGGTAAGATGATGGTCGGGAGGAAGCGAGATGGTGGTCGGGAAGCGAGGTGATGATATGGGAATGAGATGGTGGTTGGAGGTGAGATGGTGGTCAGGGGGGAGCGAGATGGCGGTCGGGGAGTGAGGTAGCGGGGGGGGGAGTGTTTGCGGAGGGAGTGAGAAGATGGTCAGAGGAGGGTGATGGTGGTCACGAGAGGGAGATGGTGGTCGGAGAGCGAGGTGGTGGTCGGGGGTGGGGGGCAGTGTTCGTGGAGGGAGCAAGATTGTGGTCGGGGGAGTGTGATGGTGGTTGGGGGTGGGGGTGATGGTAGTCGGAGGGTTACAATCGCGGGGGTAGCAGACAGATCATGGGGGAGTGGGTTTGCAAGGTGGCTTGTTGGGCTGGGGGAAACACTCCTGCTCCTCCTGGCCCACAAGCAATGCTGTAAAGGCACTTACCTTATGGATCCAGCCCTTCTCGCCTCATTTTACATGTCGGGTTACCCAAGGCCCGGGAAGCCCAGCCAGCATGGGTTAAAAATAAAAACACTGATAAAATGAAGATACGCAGCCTCCATAAAAGGTTTCAATGAAAGTGGAAGGGTTTAAGCGGCTTGGGTTCCTGTTTCAGATTTTTAACTTTTTAATCTTCCATCCGACCTAAACCCATTAGTTTTTTTTTGTAGCGTCAGCCGTGGCTCTGTGGGCAGCACCCCTGCCTCTGAATCAGAAGATGTGGGTTCAAATCCCACTTCAGAGACTTGTGCACAAAATCTAGGCTGACACTCCAGTGCAGTGCTGAGGGAGTGCTGCACTGTTGGAAAACTGAAAATATAATGCCCCTATTTAAAAAAGGACTTAGACAAACAGCAGGAAATTATAGACTAGTTAACCTAACATCTGTGGTTGGGAAAATGTTGGAGTCCATTATTAAAGAAGCAGTAGCAGGACATTTGGAAAAGCATAATTCAGTCAGGCAGAGTCAGTATGGATTTATGAAGGGGTGGTCATGTTTGATCCCTACCGCTATATCTCTTAAAACCCTAGGATGCAAGCCATCAGGTCCAGGGGATTTATCTGCCTTTAGTCCCATTATCTTACTGAGTGCCATCTCTTTAGTGATTGTGATTGATGCATTCATAATAAAGGTTGAAACTGAGTACTGTGTACAATGAGTAAGTGTGACCTTAGCTCTTTTAATAAGACTCCAGAGTGCAAGTACCTCGTGGTGGCCTGCTTATATACCGTGCTCCCAAGGGATGCTGGGATCCCTTGGGACTCCAACAGGTAGGCCCTCTGGTGGTAGTGTAACACAGGTTGCAAGTGGTTAAATACACAACATCACTCCCCAGTAAAGTCAATAGTACACTTATTTACAAAGTGAGACGATCTGGGGCTTTTCGCTCCCTTGTCGATCGTCTCGGTACAAATGCAGCTGTCGGTGAGTTGGTTACTTATTCACTGAGCTGCTGGGCAGCTGGCCTTGCCGGGCTGCTAGGGATGGTGAGTTCGGCTTCGTGGTCAACCATGATGTCGATTGCCACTTGTGTGTGTGTTGGAGGGTCAAAGTTGGTGGTATCTTCTTCAGTTTGTTCGTAGCTGTTGGTGAACCTCAATTTGATTTGGTCCACATGTTTTCTGCACATTAGTCCATTGGCCAATTTGACCTGAAACACCATACTCCCCTCTTTGGCTATGACCGTGTCAGCGAGCCATTTGGGACCATGTCCATAATTGAGTACAAACACAGGGTCCGGACCTCAATATCGCGTGACAAATTTGCGCGGTCATGGTAAACACTTTGTTGACGTCGCCTGCCCTCTACGTGATCATGGAGATCAGGGTGGACAAGAAAGAACCTTGTTTTGAGCGGCCTTTTCATGAGCAGCTCGACTGGGGGTACTCCGGTGAGTGAGTGGGGTTTGGTGCAGTAGCTGAGCAGCACTTGGGACAGCCACATCTGCAGGGAGCCTTCCGACATGCGTTTCAAGCTTTGCTTGATGAACGGGGCAGATATGATGTGCTTGATCCCATTGCGTGCCATGAATTCCTTGAATTCAGCACTAGTGAAACACAGCCCATTGTCGCTGACTAGGACATCAAGCAGGCCATGCGTGGCAAACATGACTCGTGGGCTTTCAATAGTGGCCGTGGACGTGCTTACAGACATTATTGAACATTCAATCCATGACAACAAAGAACATTTTGCCTAGAAATGGGCCCGTATAGTCCACATGGATCCGCGACCACGGTTTGGAAGACCACGAACACAAACTTAGCGGTGTCTCTCTGGGTGCATTGCTCAGCTGAGAGCAAGTGTTGCACTGGTGCACACATGACTCTAAATCTGAGTCAATGCCAGGCCACCACACGTGGGATCTGGCTATGGCTTTCATCATTACAATGCCTGGGTGGGTGTTGTGCAATTCACAAATGAACGTATCTCTGCCTTTCTTGGGCAAGACCATGCGATTGCCCCACAACAGACAGTCCGCCTGCAGGGACATTTCGTCTTTGTGCCTGTGGAACGGCTTGATTGCCTCCTGCATCTCTGCTGGGACGCTGGACCAGCTCCCATGGAGGACACAGTTTTTTTACCAAGGACAGTAAAGGATCCTGGCTAGTCCAGGTCCTGGTCTGGCGGGCCGTAACGGGGGACTTTTTGTTTTCGAATGCATCCATTACCATGAGCAAGTCCACAGGCTGTGCCATTTCCACCCTGGTGGTGGGCAATGGCAGCCAACTGAGAGCATCAGCGCTGTTCTCCGTGCACGGTCTGTGGCGGATTACATAGTTGTATGCCGACAGCTTGAGTGCCCATCTTTGGATGCGGGCAGAGGCATTAGTATTGATCCCTTTGCTCTCAGAGAATAGTGATATGAGCGGCTTGTGGTCAGTTTCAAGCTCAAACTTGAGGCCAAATAAGTACTGGTGCATTTTCTTTACCCCGTAAACACATGCCAGAGCCTCTTTTTCAATCATGCTGTAGGCTGTTTCGGCCTTGGACAAAATCCTGGACGCATAAACGACTGGTTGCAAAATCCCCGATTCATTAGCCTGTTGTAACACACACCCGACCCCGTATGACGATGCACCACAAGTTAGCACTAATCGTTTACAAGGGTTATACAGGACAAGCAGTTTGTTTGAACACAACAGAGTCCTGGCTTTCTTAAAGGCAGTCTCTTGTGAATTCCCCCATACCCAGTCATCTTCCTTGCACAGTAGCGCATGTAGGGGTTCTAGCAGGGTGCTTAACCCAGGTAGAAAATTACTGAAATAGTTAAGGAGTCCCAGGAACGACCGCAGCTCCGTCACATTCTGTGGTCTCGGCGCATTCTTGATGGCCTCCGTCTTGGCGTCGGTGGGTCTGATGCCATTTACTGTGATTCTTCTTCCCAAGAACTCGACCTCCTGCGCCAGGAAAACACACTTCGCGCTTTTCAACCTGAGTTCCACGTGATCCAACTGACTAAGAACCTCTTCCAGATTCTTCAAGTGCTCAATGATGTACCGACCTGTAACCAGTATGTCGTCCTGGAGAACCACGGTGCGAGGAACCGACTTTAGCAGGCTCTCCATGTTCCATTGGAAAATTGCTGCGGCCGAACGAATCCCAAACGGGCATCTGTTATAGATGAACAGACCTTTGTGCGTGTTGATGCAGGTTTTGAAGACTCCTCCAGCTCCTGCGTCATGTAGGCCGAGGTCAGGTCCAGCTTGGTGAAAGTCTTCCCTCCAGCCAAGGTTGCAAAAAGGTCGTCTGCCTTGGATAGCGGGTACTGGTCCTGTAGCGAAAAACGGTTAATCGTTACTTTGTAGTCCCCACAAATTCTGACCGTGCCGTCCTCTTTAAGTACCGGGACAATCGGAGTGGACCACTCGTTGAATTCCACCGGCACGATGATGCCTTCTCGCTGCAGCCTGTCCAGCTCAATTTCCATTTTCTCACGCATCATATATGATAGTCAGAGCAGCAGTGTTGGTGAGGCCTATAAAGGCCCAGTGGGAGTCCGGAGATCGGCGGCAGTCGGAGAGGCGGAGCAGCAGCATTGGAGAGGCCTATAAAGACCAGCCGGAGTCCGGGGATCGGCGGCAGTCGGAGAAGCAGAGCAGCAGCATTGGAGAGGCCTATAAAGGCCCAGCGGGAGTCCAGGGATCGGCGGCAGTCGGAGAGGCAGAGCAGCAGCATTGGAGAGGCCTATAAAGGCCCAGCGGGAGTCCAGGGATCGGCGGCAGTCGGAGAAGCAGAGCAGCAGCATTGGAGAGGCCTATAAAGACCAGCCGGTGCAGCTGCAGCAGGGTGAGAAGGCAAAAAAGAACTAGAAAGAAATCGAAAGGTGACGTCATAGCCAAGGGAGTAAGGGATTGGCTGAGGATTGGAGAGTAGTTTTTCTTTTTCTTTTCTATATCAGTAAATAACATTTAGCATTGTTGTTGCCAAATTAAGTTTATCTAAGGGTTAAGTCATGGCAGGAGAGCTCGGACATGTGTTATGCTCCTTCTGTACTATGTGGGAAGTCAAGGACACTTCCGGTTTCCCTGACAACTACGTGTGCGGGAAGTGCATCCGCCTGCAGCTCCTGACGGACCGCATTACAGCACTGGAGCTGTGGGTGGATTTACTCTGGAGCATCCACGATGCTGAGAATGACGTGAATAGCACGTTTAGTGAGTTGGTCTTACCGCAGGTAAAGGGTACACAGCCAGATAGGGGTTGGGTGACCAACAGGAGGAGCAGTGCAAGGAAGGTAGTGCAGTGGTCCCCTGCGGTCATCCCCCTGCAAAACAGATACACCGCTTTGGGTACTGTTGGGGGGATGACTCATCAGGGGAGGGCAGCAGCAGCCAAGTTCATGGCACCGTGGGTGGCTCTGCTGTGCAGGAGAGCAGGAAAAAGAGTGGGAGAGCGATAGTGCTATGGGATTCAATGGTAAGGGGAATAGATAAGCGTTTCTGCGGCCGCAACCGAGACTCCAGGATGGTATGTTGCCTCCCTGGTGCAAGGGTCAAGGATGTCTCGGAGTGGGTGCAGGGCATTCTGAAAAGGGAGGGTGAACAGCCAGTTGTCGTGGTGCATATAGGTGTCAACAATATAGGTAAAAAACGGGATGAGGTCCTACAAGATGAATTTAGGGAGCTAGGAGCTAAATTAAAAAATAGGACCTCAAAAGTAGTAATTTCAGGATTGCTACCAGTGCCACGTGCTAGTCAGAGTAGGAAGCGCAGATTAGCTCAGATGAATACGTGGCTTGAGGAGTGGTGCAGAAAGGACGGATTCAAATTCCTGAGACATTGGAACCGGTTCTGGGGGAGGTGGGACCAGTACAAACCGGACGGTCTGCACCTGGGCAGGACCAGAACCAATGTCCTAGGCGGAGTGTTTGCTAGTGCTGTTGGGGAGGAGTTAAACTAATATGGCAGGAGGCTGGGAACCTATGCAGGGAGACAGAGGGAAGTAGAATGGGGGCAGAAGCAAAAGATAGAAAGAAGAAAAGTAAAAGTGGAGGGCAGAGAAACCTAACGCAAAAAGCAAAAAGCGCCATATTTAGGCAAAATTCTAAGGGGGCAAAGTGTGTTAGAAAGACAAGCCTGAAGGCTCTGTGCCTCAATGCGAGGACTATTCGGAATAAGGTGGACGAATTAATGGCGCAGATAGCAGTTAACGGGTATGATGTAATTGGCATCACGGAGACATGGCTCCAGGGTGACCAAGGCTGGGAACTCAATATCCAGGGGTATTCAACATTTAGGAAGGATAGATAGAAAGGAAAAGGAGGCAGGGTGGCATTGCTGGTTAAAGAGGAAATTAATGCAATAGTAAGAAAGGACATTAGCTTGGATGATGTGGAATCGGTATGGGTGGAGCTACAGAATACCAAAGGGCAGAAAACGCTAGTGGGAGTTGTGTACAGACCACCAAACAGTAGTAGTGAGGATGGGGACAGCATCAAACAAGAAATTAGGGATGCAAGCAATAAAGGTACAGTAGTTATCATGGGTGACTTTAATCTACATGTTGATTGGGCGAACCAAACTGGTTGCAATGCGGTGGAGGAGGATTTCCTGGAGAGTATTAGGGATGGTTTTCTAGACCAATATATCAAGGAACCAGCTAAGGAGCTGGCCATCCTAGACTGGGTGATGTGTAACGAGAAAGGACAAATTAGCAATCTTGTTGTGCGAGGCCCCTTGGGGAAGAGTGACCATAACATGGTGACCATTAAGATGGAGAGTGACACAGTTCATTCAGAAACTAAGGTCTTGAACTTAAGGAAAGGTAACTTCGATGGTTTGAGGCGTGAATTGGCTAGAATAGACTGGCAAACGATACTTAAAGGGTTGACGGTGGATAGGCAATGGCAAACATTTAAAGATCACATGCATGAACTTCAGCAATTGTACATCCCTGTCTGGAGTAAAAATAAAACAGGGAAGGTGGCTCAACCATGGCTAACAAGGGAAATTAAGGATAGTGTTAAAACCAAGGAAGCGGCATATAAATTGGCCAGAAAAAGCAGCAAACCTGAGGACTGGGAGAAATTTAGAATTCAGCAGAGGAGGACAAAGGGTTTAATTAAGAGGGGGAAAATAGAGTACGAGAAGGAGCTTGCCGGGAACATACAAACAGACTGCAAAAGCTTCTATAGCTATGTGAAGAGAAAAAGATTAGTGAAGACAAATGGTCTCTTGCAGTCAGATTCAGGTGAATTTATAATGGGGAACAAAGAAATGACAGACCAATTGAACAAATACTTCGGTTCTGTCTTCAGGAAGGAAGACACAAATAACCTTCCGTATGTACTAGGGGACAGTGGGTCTAGTGAGAAGGAGGAACTGAAGGATATCCTTATTAGGCGCGAAATTGTGTTCGGGAAATTGATGGGATTGAAGGCCGATAAATCCCCGGGGCCTGATAGTCTGCATCCCAGAGTACTTAAGGAAGTGGCGCTAGAAATAGTGGATGCATTGGTGATCCTTTTCCAACAGTCTATCAACTCTGGATCAGTTCTTATGGACTGGAGGGTAGCTAATGTCACACCACTTTTTAAAAGGAGGAAGAGAGAACGCGGTTTAATTATAGACCGGTTAGCCTGATATCAGTAGTGGGGAAAATGTTGGAATCAATTATTAAGGATGAAATAGCAGTGCATTTGGATAGCAGTGACAGGATCGGTTCAAGTCAGCATGGATTTATGAAAGGGAAATCATGCTTGGCAAATAATCTGGAATTTTTTGAGGATGTAACTAGTAGAGTGGACAAGGGAGAACCAGTGGATGTGGTGTATTTGGACTTACAAAAGGCTTTTGACAAGGTCCCACACAAGAGATTGGTGTGCAAAATCAAAGCACATGGTTTTGGGGGTAATATACTGACGTGGATAGAGAACTGGTTTGCAGACAGGAAGCAGAGAGTCGGGATAAACGGGTCCTTTTCAGAATGGCAGGCAGTGACTAGTGGAGTCCCGCAGGGCTCAGTGCTGGGACCCCAGCTCTTTACAATATAGATCAATGATTTAGATGAAGGAATTGAGTGTAATATCTCCAAGTTTGCAGATGACACTAAACTGGGTGGGTGTATGAGCTGTGAGGGGGACGCTAAGAGGCTGCAGGGTGACTTGGACAGATTAGGTGAATGGGCAAATGCATGGCAGATGCAGTATAATGTGGATAAATGTGAGGTTATCCACTTTGGGGGCAAAAACGCGAAGACAGAATATTATATGAATCCGATCAGATTAGGAAACGGGAGTTGCAACGAGACCTGGGTGTCATGGTTCATCAGTCATTGAAAGTTGGCACACAGGTACAGCAGGCGTGAAGAAGGCAAATGGTATGTTGGCCTTCATAGCTAAGGGATTTGAGTATAGGAGCAGGGAGGTCTTACTGCAGTTGTACAGGGCCTTGGTGAGGCCTCACCTGGAATATTGTGTTCAGTTTTGGTCTCCTAATCTGAGGAAGGACGTTCTTGCTATTGAGGGAGTGCAGCGAAGGTTCACCAGACTGATTCCCAGGATGACTGGACTGACATATGAGGAGAGACTGGATCAACTGGGCCTTTATACTTTGGAGTTTAAAAGGATGAAAGGGGATCTCATAGAAACATATAAGATTCTGACGGGACGGGACAGGTTAAATGCAGGTAGAATGTTCTCGATGTTGGGGAAGTCCAGAACCAGCGAACACAGTCTTAGGATAAGGGGTAGGTCATTTAGGACTGAAATGAGGAGAAACTTCTTCACTCAGAGAGTTGTTAACCTGTGGAATTCCCTGCCGCAGAGAGTTGTTGATGCCAGTTCATTGGATATATTCAAGAGGGAGTTAGATATGGCCCTTACGGCTAAGGGGATCAAGGGGTATGGAGAGAAAACAGGAAAGGGGTACTGAGGGAATGATCAGTCATGATCTTATTGAATGGTGGTGCAGGCTCGAAGGGCCGAATGGCCTACTCCTGCACCTATTTTCTATGTTTCTATGTACCGCCCGTGCCTTGTGGTGGATGGGCCGCATACTGAGAACCAAATGAATCTGTGAGAAGCTTCCAATGCCTGGCTTGAACAACGATCGAAACCTGCTCAGAACCTGGGCACATGAGGCATTGTCGACGGATGATAGCGCTCGGATGTCAACCCTGTTCCAGCGGATTTTTCCCAGCCAGCTTCTGTCAAACAGTATGGGGCCATCCCCTGGCACAATCCATAGTGGAAATTCATGTCGTGCTCCATCATCGGAGACTTTGACTTCTGTCCTGCCAATTACAGGGATTAGTTTCTTGGTGTAAGTCCTTAGTTTGGTGTGAATGTGGCTGAGCTTGGGCCTGTGTGCCTTGTTGCCCCACAGCCTGTCGAAGGTCTTTTTACTCATTATGGACTGACTCGCACCCGTGTCCAGTTCCATAGATACTGGATTTCCATTCAGTTCAACTTTCAACATTATTGGTGGACGATTCCGTGGTGAATGTGTGTACCTGTACACTTTGCCTTCTCGGTACGAGTCTCCAATTCAACCTGATCCACAGTGGATCGATCGTCCTCTGTAACGTGGTGATTTGCAGGGTTTGCAGGGTTTGAGCTTGCCTGCACATTCACTGGAGATGTCCCATTGTTCTGTAACCATTGCACACATAGTGCTTGAAGCGGCATTGATGAGGCCGATGATCACCTCCACAATGCCAACAAGGTGTTAACTGACTCGCATTAACTATTGATGGCAGACTCTGGGTCATCTGAGGTCATGCAGCAGCAGCTGGCGTGAACGTTCTGCCATGTATATTCCTGCTCGAAAACAGCATTACTTTGTGCAAAGTACTGGCCGAAACTTCTTTACTCTGCTAAATCTGTTTGTTGTTGTTGCTGGTGGACATTAATGCCTCGGCTATCGTTATGGCTTTACTTAGATTCGGAGTTTCAACAGTCAACAGTTTGCGAAGGATTACCTCATGGCCAATGCCCAGTACAAAAAAGTCTCTGAGCATTTGTTCTAGGAAACCCTCAAATTCACAATCTCTTGCGAGGTGCCTTAGTTCGGCGACGTAGCTCGCCACTTCCTGGCCCTCCGACCGTTGACACATGTAGAACCGATATCGCTCCATCAAAACGCTTTCCTTAGGATTTAGGTGCTCCTGGACCAGTGTACACAATTCTTCATAGGATGTTGGTTTTACTGGAGCTAGGAGATTCTTCATGAGGCCATAGGTTGTTGCCCCACAGAGAGTTAGGAGTATCACCCTTCGTTTGGCAGCGTTCTTGTCCCCTTCCAGCTCGTTGGCCACAAAGTATTGGTCGAGTCTCTCCATGAAGGCCTCTCAATCATCCCCTTCTGAGAACTTCTCCAGGATACCTACTCTTCTTTGCATTTTTGCGCGGTTGTTCGTTACCTCGTCGCCAATTGATGTGTTCATAATAAAGGATGAGTACTGTGTACAATGAGCAAGTGTGACCTTAGCTCCTTTAATAAGACTCCAGAGTGCAGGTACTTTGTGGGTGACCTGCTTATATACCGTGCTCCCAAGGGATGCTGGGATCCCTTGGGACTCCAACAGGTAGGCCCTCTGGTGGTAGTGTAATACAGATTGTAAGGGGTTAAATACATAACAGTGATTGTGTTAAGTTCCTCCCCCCCTATAGCCCCTTGACTATCCACTTTTGGGATATTGTTTGTGTCCTCTACCGTAAAGACTGATACAAAATATTTGTTCAGAGTTTCTGCCATCTCCATGTTCCCCATTACTAATAACCCGGTCTTGTCCTCTAAGGGACCAACATTTACTTTAGCCACTCTTTTCCTTTTTATATACCTATGGAAACTCTTGCTATCTGTTTTTATATTTCGTGCTAGTTTACTTTCATAGTCTACCTTCCCTTTCTTAATCATTTTTTTAGTCATTCTTTGCTGGCTTTTAAAAGCTTCCCAATCTTCTGTCCTCCCACTAGTTTTGGCCACTTTGTATACCCTTGTTTTTAATTGGATACCGTCCTTTATTTCTTTAGTTAGTCATGGGTGGCTATCTTTTCTCTTACACCCTTTCCTCCTCACTGGCATATATTTTTCTTGAGAGTTGTTAAATATCTCCTGAAATGTACACCACTGTTCATCAACTGTCCAACACTTTAATCTTTCTTCCTTGTCCACTTTAGCCAACTCTGCCCTTATATCTTCATAGTCTCCTTTATTTAAACTTAATACACTGGTTTGAGATCAAACTTTCTCACCCTCCATCTGAATTTGAAATTCAACCATGCTATGATCGCTCATTCCAAGGGGATCCTTTACTAGGAGATTGTTTATTAATTCTGTCTCATTACACAGGATCAGATCCAAGATCACCTGCCCCTGGTTGGCTCCATTACATACTGCTCAAGGAACCTGTCCCTTATGTACTCTATGAACTCTTCCTCAAGGCTACCCTGACCAATTTGTTTTGTCCAATCAATATGGAGGTTAAAATCACCCATGATGATTGCTGTTCCCTTTTTGCAAGCCATCACTATTTCCTGGTTTATACTCCGACCAACAGAGTTGCTACTGTTAGGGGGCCTATAGTCTATACCCATCAGTGACTTTTTCTCCTTATTATTCCATATCTCCACCCAAACTCTTTCAACATCCTGATCATTTGAGCCAATATCGTTTCTCACTATTGCAGTGATTCCATCCTTTATCAGTAGAGCTACCCCACCTCCTTTTTCTTTCTGTCTGTCCTTCCAGATTGTCAAATATCCCTGAATATTTAATTCCCAGTCCTGGTCACCTTGCAACCACATCTCTGTGATGGCTATCAGATCATACCCATTTGTAAGAGCAGGTCTCCAGTCGTCCTGATTTAACCCTTGCCACTGGATAAAGGCCTAGCTCTGTCGAGCCCTTGTGGTGGCTGATGTGCAACGGTCACCACATGTTAAAAAAATCCACACACAGGCATCTTCTACCCCCTCAATTGGAGTTCAGGACTCAAACATCGGGTCCTTCATTGAAACATCTGTGAAGCATGTCATCCTCGTTCGAGGGACCGCCTATGATGATGATGATGCACTGTTGGAGGTGCTGTCTTTCAGATGAGACATTAAACCAAGGCCCTCTGCTCACTAAGATAAAAAATCCAAAGAGATTATTTTGAAGAAGAGCAGGGGAGTTCTCCCTGGTGCGCTGACCAATATTTATCCCTCAATCAACATCAGTAAAACAGATTATTTTGGCATTATCTCATTGCTGTTTGTGGGAGCTTGCTGTGTGCAAATTGGCTGGCTGCCACAGTGACTACACTTCAAAAAAGAAGTACTTCTGTCTTCCTTTTTTTCTTCACTTTCCTCTCCTTCTTGGTCAACCACTGTTTGGACAGGCTACATTTCTTGGCTGTGTGAAATGAGGAAGGCACAAGGGTGGAGTTGCGGTTAGGGGAGGGCAGGAAAGCTAGACATGCATGCGAGAAGGAGGATAATCTATATCTTGTAAGGATATCTTGTATCCTTTCAACCCCACCATTGACCAAGGGCTCAGCCATGACCCTGCCAAGAATGACTAGCACCACCAAGGGGGTGAGGTGAAGTTAGGAATGGGAGGTTAATGCGTGGCTAGAGACATGGTGCAGGAGGGAGGTCTTCAGAATCCTGGGATATTTGGACCAGTTCCATGGCACAAGGGACCTGTTCAAGATGGATGAGTTGCACATAAATAGAGCTGGGACCAATATCCTCAGGGAGGCCTTTGAGGAGGAGATGGTTCGGATACAGTTTAGATGCATTCCCACGATTGGTACAGATTGTTGGTAGGTGAGTGATTGGTGGGGGTGGGGGGTAATGCGGAGTCATGGATTGAGCAGTGTGTGAGGTTCGTGATGCATTTTGTAGGAGACGGCTTTTGAAGATGCATTCACTGATCTTGGCCAGTGGTCTGAGGTCATGAAGCTTCTTTGGGCACTGGAGACAGGTGATGGGGGCAAAGCTGCTGGCAGTGATGGTCTCAGTGATCTGGTGCCACATCATTATTTCTGGAGGGCCTCCTGGTTCCTGTAGGTAGAGGACCTCCCTTGCAGTATTGACGCTCTGCACAAAGCTGGAGTGCTGCGTGAGAGACTCTGGGTGTCCCTTCCCTGGCTTGCTAAGCCATTTGTGTTAGTGCTGAAGCACTTTTCCCATTTTTTGAGGTGCAGAAGGAAATTCAGCTTTAAGAGCTGAAGACTCCCATTTGGGAATTTTTTTTCCAATGTAATCTTTTTTTCTTCTCTGTACTTTTTATATTAAGCCTGATACACCCATGCATTATCAAGCTGACATCTGTCCTACACCCTCTTTTCCTGCTTCATCCTAACCTCTAACTTCTTCGCCATCCAGGAAGCTCTTGCTTTGGTTATTCTCCCTTTTCTCCTTGTGGGAATGCACCTAGACTGTACCCGAACCATCTCCTCCTCAAAGGCCGCCCCTGAGGATATTGGTCCCAGCTCTATTTATATGCAACTCATCCATCTTGAACAGGTCCCTTGTACCATGGAACTGGTCCAAATATCCCAGGATTCTGAAGACCTCCCTCCTACACCATGTCTGTAGCCACACATTAACTTGCCATATTCTCTTATTTCTATTCTCACTAGCACTGGGCACTGGGAGTAATCCAGAGTAATCTAAGTGTGCATCACTTTAAAAACATGCTAGTCACTCTCTGCATGAATTAGCAATAAGGGTGCAGCAGACTGCCTCCAACTTAGGACAACAGAATACCTTATGATTGATGCAACATATCCAGTTGATTGACAGTAAGCGGTAGAGCTTCCACTTTGGCTACAATTGGCGATCCGAGCACATATTGCGCCCAAAATTGCGCTGGTTTGGAGAAGGGTTTTTTCTTCCAGTTTCCACTCAAACTAATTTGCATATGAAATTAGGGGTGCGTGCAATAAAGGTGCAGCAGTTATAATGGGTGACTTTAATATGCACATAGATTGGGCTAACCAAACTGGAAGCAATGCGGTGGAGGAGGATTTCCTGGAGTGCATAAGGGATGGTTTTCTAGATCAATATGTCGAGGAACCAACTAGGGGGAAGGCCATCTTAGACTGGGTGTTGTGTAATGAGAGAGGATTCATTAGCAATCTCGTTGTGTGAGGCCCCTTGGGGAAGAGTGACCATAATATGGTGGAATTCTACATTAGGATGGAGAATGAAACAGTTAATTCAGAGACCATGGTCCAGAACTTAAAGAAGGGTAACTTTGAAGGTATGAGGCGTGAATTGGCTAGGATAGATTGGCGAATGATCCTTAAGGGGTTGACAGTGGATGGGCAATGGCAGACATTTAGAGACTGCATGGATGAACTACAACAATTGTACATCCCTGTCTGGCGTAAAAATAAAAAAGGGAAGGTGGCTCAACCGTGGCTATCAAGGGAAATCAGGGATAGTTTTAAAGCTAAGGAAGTGGCATACAAATTGGCCAGAAATAGCAGCGAACCCGGGGACTGGGAGAAATTTAGAACTCAGCAGAGGAGGACAAAGGGTTTGATTAGGGCAGGGAAAATAGAGAACGAGAAGAAGCTTGCAGGGAACATTAAGACGGATTGCAAAAGTTTCTATAGATATGTAAAGAGAAAAAGGTTAGTAAAGACAAATGTAGGTCCCCTGCAGTCAGAATCAGGGGAAGTCATAACGGGGAACAAGTACTTTGGTTCGGTATTCACTAAGGAGGACACAAACAACCTTCCGGATATAAAAGGGGTCGGAGGGTCTAGTAAGAAGGAGGAACTGAGGGAAATCCTTATTAGTCGGGAAATTGTGTTGGTGAAATTGATGGGATTGAAGGTCGATAAATCCCCAGGGCCTGATGGACTGCATCCCAGAGTACTTAAGGAGGTGGCCTTGGAAATAGTGGATGCATTGACAGTCATTTTCCAACATTCCATTGACTCTGGATCAGTTCCTATGGAGTGGAGGGTAGCCAATGTAACCCCACTTTTTAAAAAAGGAGGGAGACAGAAAACAGGGAATTATAGACCGGTCAGCCTGACATCGGTAGTGGGTAAAATGATGGAATCAATTATTAAGGATGTCATAGCAGTGCATTGGAAAGAGGTGATATGATAGGTCCAAGTCAGCATGGATTTGTGAAAGGGAAATCATGCTTGACAAATCTTCTGGAATTTTTTGAGGATGTTTCCAGTAGAGTGGACAAGGGAGAACCAGTTGATGTGCTATATTTGGACTTTCAGAAGGCTTTCGACAAGGTCCCACACAAGAGACTAATGTGCAAAGTTAAAGCACATGGGATTGGGGGTAGTGTGCTGACATGGATTGAGAACTGGTTGTCAGACAGGAAGCAAAGAGTAAGAGTAAATGGGGACTTTTCAGAATGGCAGGCAGTGACTAGTGGGGTACCGCAAGGTTCTGTGCTGGGGCCCCAGTTGTTTACACTGTACATTAATGATGTAGACGAGGGGATTAAATGTAGTATCTCCAAATTTGCGGATGACACTAAGTTGGGTGGCAGTGTGAGCTGCGAGGAGGATGCTATGAGGCTGCAGAGCGACTTGGATAGGTTAGGTGAGTGGGCAAATGCATGGCAGATGAAGTATAATGTGGATACATGTGAGGTTATCCACTTTGGTGGTAAAAACAGAGAGACAGACTATTATCTGAATGGTGACAGATTAGGAAAAGGGGAGGTGCAACGAGACCTGGGTGTCATGGTACATCAGTCATTGAAGGTTGGCATGCAGGTACAGCAGGCGGTTAAGAAAGCAAATGGCATGTTGGCCTTCATAGCAAGGGGATTTGAGTACAGGGGCAGGGAGATGTTGCTACAGTTGTACAGGGCCTTGGTGAGGCCACACCTGGAGTATTGTGTACAGTTTTGGTCTCCTAACCTGAGGAAGGACATTCTTGCTATTGAGGGAGTGCAGCGAAGATTCACCAGACTGATTCCTGGGATGGCGGGACTGACCTATCAAGAAAGACGGGATCAACTGGGCTTGTATTCACTGGAGTTCAGAAGAATGAGAGGGGACCTCATAGAAACGTTTAAAATTCTGACGGTTTTAGACAGGTTAGATGCAGGAAGAATGTTCCCAATGTTGGGGACGTCCAGAACCAGGGGACACAGTCTAAGGATAAGGGGTAAGCCATTTAGGACCGAGATGAGGAGGAATTTCTTCACCCAGAGAGTGGTGAACCTGTGGAATTCTCTACCACAGAAAGTTGTTGAGGCCAATTCACTAAATATATTCAAAAAGGAGTTTGATAAAGTTCTTACTACTAGGGGGATCAAGGGGTATGGTGAGAAAGCAGGAATGGGGTACTGAAGTTGCATATTCAGCTATGAACTCATTGAATGGCGGTGCAGGCTAGAAGGGCCGAATGGCCTACTCCTGCACCTATTTTCTATGTTTCTATGTTTCTATATCATTGAATGCAAAATCTGCCATGAACTAACACAATTGGGCAGCATTTTAAATCATAATTTTTGAAAAATAATTGCTTTTAAAAATATTCACTGATGTATTTAAGTGGCAATTTAATTAATACAACTGAAAATGTTATCACATAAAATAAGCATTTTTAATCACAGTGTGTGTAACCGATTTTACATTACTGAAAATGACTTTAAAATACAGAACCATTTCCTCGTTATATTAAGGTACAGTAGTCCGTTTCTTAGTAAATTGAGAAAAATTACATTCAAACACTTTAAAACCATGCCTATTAGTGTCGTTGTGCCCAAAAGGACCAGCTTAATTTGAAGCATCTCCTCGAAGGCCCACAAATGGGGGCAATTAGGGAAACTCCCAATGGTGATTAATTCATCCCGGGGGCGTGACCAGTTTTGTGGTGCGGCCGGCTTCTAGCACAATGGGCTAGACTTTCCACTTTGTTCGCTAGGGCCCAAAAAATGGGCGATGTTGCGGCCTTCATGATCACTGGACCATCGCCCATTTTTTGGATTGCGATTTTCGGCTCGGCGATAGCCCAGCAATGTGAAATGGGCGAAGTGATAGCCCAGTGATGTCACATAGCCCAGCGATAGCCCAGTGATGTCACATAGCCCAGTGATAGCCCAGTGATGTCACATCGCCCAGCGATAGCCCAGCGATGTCACATAGCCCAGCGATAGCCCAGTGATGTCACATCGCCCAGCGATAGCCCAGTGATGTCACATCGCCCAGTGATAGCCCAGTGATGTCACATAGCCCATTGATAGCCCAGTGATGTCACATGGCCCAGCGATAGCCCAGTGATGTCACATAGCCCAGCGATAGCCCAGTGATGTCACATAGCCCAGCGATAGCCCAGTGATGTCACATCGCCCAGCGATAGCCCAGTGATGTCACATCGCCCAGTGATAGCCCAGTGATGTCACATCGCCCAGCGATAGCCCAGTGATGTCACATAGCCCATTGATAGCCCAGTGATGTCACATAGCCCAGCGATAGCCCAGTGATGTCACATAGCCCAGCGATAGCCCAGTGATGTCACATCGCCCAGCGATAGCCCAGTGATGTCACATCGCCCAGCGATAGCCCAGTGATGTCACATAGCCCAGCGATAGCCCAGTGATGTCACATCGCCCAGCGATAGCCCAGTGATGTCACATCGCCCAGCGATAGCCCAGTGATGTCACATCGCCCATCGATAGCCCAGTGATGTCACATCGCCCAGTGATAGCCCAGCGATGGTGAAGGGTACGCAATTTTTACATTTTTTTTTTGATTGGCTATGTGTTCCTGCATTTCGGGAGGTCAGGGGTCATCCACACATGCACAGAAGGGTGAGAGAGATCGAGAGAGGAGAGAGAGAGAGAGGAGGAAGGCAGAGAGAGGTGATAGAAAAGAGAGAGAGAGAGAGAGAGAGAGAGAGAGAGAGAGAGAAAGAAAGACAGAGAAATATGTCTGACAGTGATGAAAATGGGAGAGATGAGGAGACGGGGAGGAAGAGGGCCAAACCCTTCTCCGAGGAGGCCAACGAGGCCCTCGTGGCGGAGGTGCACTCCCGCTGGGCCCAATTGACCAGGGGGGAGCATGGTGGGAAACCAGCACCACGAGCGTACCGCAGGTTATGGGGCGAGATAGCCGAGGTCGTCTCGTCTGCGTCCCACAAGCCCAGGGGCTCCGACCAGTGCCGCAAACACTGGAACAGCCTCGTTGTTTCAGCAAGAGTAAGTATGACTTTATATTTTAATGATGCACATTCTAAGTATAATAATCATTCTAATGGTAATTCTCCTGGATTGAATGTAAGCTTGTTATTCTAACTTATATAACATATATTATCCCCGCTAAGAACTGGACAGGGCCATGAACCGGTGTCCGTTTTAAGTCTCTCTGGCTGCTGTCACTTACACAGGGACCCAGCATGGACTGGGGAGAGCTGCCTTTGCTCACTGTCTGGCATGGGACACTTTTGGACATCAGCTACTGTAATTGAATTGTGGACACAACCCCTATTAGCATATAAAGTTTGAAATTGTTGTGTATAAATAACATAACCTAGTCAAGTCGCTTATGCCATGCTCAATTCATGTTCACAGAGGAAGATATCTCATAATCGGGCTTAGCAGAGGTGCACTGAGGGAGGCCCTGCTGTAATACAGACCCTCACCAACCTGGAGGAATGTGCTGCAGCACTAGCGGGAGCCCACAGTCTAACTGTCACCGCCCGTGGTGTTGCCGGCCCATCACATGCGCCACGTGAGTAATGTGTCAAGTAGTGTAAGAGCTATGTGACATCATTTCATTCTCATACCATAGACGAAAGATGTCATGTTATGCATGCAGCCTCTGTGCAACTCTCTGCCACACTCAGGTCGACAACATAAGAATATAAGTGTTATGTCTGTGATGCACTTATGAATGACTCCATGAGGCAATGTGTTGTACACAAACTGTAGTGACCTTGGTCCTTCATTTGTAACTCCAGAGTGAGGCACAAGCATGGTAGGTAGCCTTTTATACTGGGCCCTGCACACATATGCAAGTGACCCTCAGGTCTCCCAACGCAGTGCCCTCTAGTGGACAGCCTCTGCCACAGGGGCAGGAAACCCCGGTCTCCACCAGTTGCTCCCTCTAGTGGTGCCAGCATAGTATATACACAGTGTAAACCTTATTGAGCGTACATCAGGTAACAAGTCTCTATCTTATGCAACTATACAGTGACTACACAGAGAGTATATCTATAGTTTGCATATATAACAATAAGAGCAGTCCATCTTGCCATCTGTCCCCTTCTCTGTCCTCGCTCCCTTATCATTCGGTCTATCTGCGACTGATCCAGCCTCCACAGCTCTCTGGCGCAGTGATTTCCACATAGATGTACTGCCATAGATACCACCGTATGATGCATTAATATGTAATGTTTCTCTGTCACATTTATGGGATTAGTGCTGTTCCTCCTACGTATGCCAGCACGGCGCAACAATGCTTTCTGCTCTAATAATCTCAATTGTGTTTTGCAGCTTTACCAGCTCCAGAGGCGCAACGGGAGGACAGATGCTCACATGGACCTGACCCACTGCATGTGTCATTCACCACGGGTGGTGAGGAGGAGGAGACCACCGAGCCCGAGGAGGAGGAGGAATACCTGGAGACAGAGGAGGATGCCCCTTGCATCCCTCTGTCTGAGGAACCTGCGGCTACGATGGGAATCCCAACTGAGGAGGTAACGGAACCAAGCGGCATGCAGTTGGCGATGCCAAGGAGCACATTGATGCTACCGCAGACCCCATGGAGGCCGGGTCAGCGGCTTGAGCAAAAGCCTACCTGGACCATCGCGTGGAGCGCCTGGCATGACTGTACGAGGAGTCTGTTGCGATCCAGCGCGAGCAGCTCCAGGTGTTTGTGGGGTCCATGAAGGAATTCTCCTGGGCATCTGCTCGCCAAGTGGAGACAACGCAGCAGATGATCCTGAAGTTGCGTGGAATCTCCACCTGCAACCATGCCATGCGGCATGCGTTCTTGGCGGTACACAGCGCTGCACCCCGAGCTCCCGTGACCACAAGCACCAGCACACAGACGGGTCAGGAGGATGCACCACCTCCTGACTCGGGAGGCGATCCCCCTGGTTTGTCTTCCCAGCCAACAGCCCCCCAACAGGCGATCGTCCCAGCATGTCCCCCCCCCCCCATGGCAGGAAGTCTTGCCATCGCCCACTGCAGTACCCGGGACCAAAACGGATGGATGAGGCAACGACACGGGGGTGGGGGGGTCGGGGGTGCAGGATCTGGAGGGAAACGTGGCCGCAGGTAGGGACGGGGGGAACTCTTTTTAATATTGTTCCTATTGTTCACATTTATTGTTGGTGTTGTCGTTTCACTGTTGGGTGGTGGGGGAGGGGGGTGGTTGGGGTGGGGGGGGGGGTGGGAGGGTATTTTGGTGTTTGTAATTGAAAAATTATGTTGTCATTTTATTAAAACCATTTTATTTCACTTTACAATTGTTGTTCAGTGTCTTCTAATAACATAAGCTAAAATAGAATATTAGTGCAACTGTTGTTAAACAGTGTCCAGGCCAGACCAAGTAAGTATGAAACGTCACTTATTCATATAAATATACGAAAACATCTAATTGTGTGTATCTATCTTTAAAAGGCCCTTAAATAATTCACAAACTATCTAAACCCCTGTTTAAGAGGCTTCCTGTCTTCCTCCGACTTTCAAAATGGCGTCCGTAGTGCCCTGTTCTATGAGGAAGGCCAGGCAATAGCAACTATTCTCCAGCGATGTTCGCAGCGAGCGATCAGCTCGGCGATGTGCCGAAAGTTGGGCTGGGCGATGTCGGGTGATCAACTCACCGCCTGACCAGTAAGTCGGAGGAGCAGATCATCTTACCGTTATAGAACCCACCCAATTTTCATTTTTACTGACACTTGTCAGCTTACTGCCCAAATGGAGAAGGTGAAAGTTACCCTCATAGAATAACATCTCCTTTAAAATTAAAGTATTAACTTTTGAGGATTCACTTATTAAATTGAAATATGCACAGAGACATTGAAATGGAGAAAAAAATGCTATCTTTGGAGAGAGTCTTGATGACACCAATGAACTGATTTTAACATTTGGCGTGAAACAGGTGATCAGCAGCTCCTGGGCTTCATTTGCACAGACCCGGCAAGCTGTGCGCACCAAACTGGTGCTCCAATGGAGCTTGCCTGTTGACGAGGGTGGAGAATGGGCCTACTCCTGTACGGAAACAGCTGACAGTCATGTACTGGAGAGGTGAAGGAGGTGATCTCAGCAAGGCCAGGCATGGGCCTGCAGTGGCCTGAAGTAATTATGTGGAACTAGGCAGAGCATAAAAGATGAAAAAGGTTTGGGGCTTTTTTCTGATCGGCATCCAGTGGTCCGTTTAAGAACCACTGGCTAAGCTGCTCAATGCCAGGTCAACTAGGCAGAGTGTGCGCAGTGTACCCTATGTCCATTTGTACTTCAAAATTGCAATCGCGATCCTATATCGGCATAGGACACCTTGGCGATGTGAGCCGAAAGTTCCATCGGGCAATGTGTCAGCGATAAGCTCAGCGATGTGTCCCAACTTTCCATTTTTGGGCGATATCAGTCCTTTTTGGGCGCTATATGGGCACTAGCCCAGCGATGCAAAATGGAAAGTCAAGCCCAATGTTTTTTAAACCAGCGCAAAAGATCACTGAAATTTGATTTGGACTAAATTTAATTTGCACTTAAAATTCCGCAATCTTTTATGCTGATCTCATGCGATTGCGCCAAAAAAACCAACGCACCTGAGCAGAAACTACCTCTATGTATTGTTCTGCTTGGGTGCAGTCTACCGCATCCAACAATGACATCTGTTTACGCCTTTAAATGGGATATAGTCAATGTATTCACTGAGGCATATGAAAGCATGGCCTTACGCTTAACATCCGTAAGACAAAGGTCCTCCACCAGCCTGTCACCGCTGCTCAGCACTGCTCTCCAATCATCAAGATCCACAGTGCGGCCCTGGACAACGTGGACCATTTCCCATATCTCGGGAGCCTCTTATCAACAAAGGCAGACACTGATGCGGAGATTCAGCATCACCTCCAGTGCGTCAGCGCAGCCTTCGGCTGCCTGCAGAAAAGAGTGTTTGAAGACCAGGCCCTCAAATCTACCACCAAACTCATGGCCTACAGGGCTGTAGTAACACCTGCCCTCCTGTATGGGTCTGAGGCATGGACAATGTACAGAAGGCACCTCAAGTCGCTGGAGATATATCACCGCAAGATCCTGCAAATCTCCTGGCAGGACAGGCGCACCAACATCAGTGTCCTTGACCAGGCTAACATCCCCAATATTGAAGCACTGACCACACTCGATCAGCTTCGCTGGGCAGGCCACATAGTACACATGCCAGATATGAGACTCCCTAAGCAAATGCTTTATGCGGAGCTCCTTCATGATAAATGAGCCAAAGGAGGACAGCGGAAACGTTATAAGGACACCCTCAAAGCCTCCCTGGTAAAGTGCGACATCACCACTGACACCTGGGAGACCCTGGCCGCAGACCGCCCGAGGTGGAGAAAGTCCATCCGGGAGGGCGTTGAGCTCTTTGAGGCTCGACGCAAGGAGCATGAAGAGGCCAGGCGCAGGCAGCGGAAGGAGCGCGCGGCAAACCAGACCTACCAACCCCTTGCCTCGACGAATGTCTGTCCCACCTGTAACAGGGTCTGTGGCTCTCGTATCGGACTGTTCAGCCATCAAAGAACTCACTTTGGGAGCGGAAGCAAGTCCTCCTCGGTTCCGAGGGACTGCCTATGATGATGATGATGAAATGGGCTGACAGAGCTTTCACCTTTTTCAGCCAAGTGGGCATTTTTAATATGCATATAGGTGTCCTCTGCCGACATAGGACCGCGATTGCAATTTTGAAGTACAAATGGACATAGGGTACACTGCGCACACTCTGCCTAGTTGACCTGGCATTGAGCAGCTTAGCCAATGGTTCTTAAATGGACCACTGGATGCCGATCAGAAAAAAGCCCCAAACCTTTTTCATCTTTTATGCTTTGCCTAGTTCCACATAATTACTTCAGGCCACTGCAGGCCCATGCCTGGCCTTGCTGAGATCACCTTCTTCACCTCTCCAGTACATGACTGTCAGCTGTTTCCGTACAGGAGTAGACCCATTCTCCATCCTCGCCAACAGGCAAGCTCCATTGGAGCACCAGTTTGGTGCGCACAGCTTACCGGGTCTGTGCAAATGAAGCCCAGGAGCTGCTGATCACCTGTTTCACGCCAAATGTTAAAATCAGTTCACTGGTGTCATCAAGACTCTCTCCAAAGATAGCATTTTTTTCTCCATTTCAATGCCTCTGTGCATATTTCAATTTAATAAGTGAATCCTCAAAAGTTAATACTCTAACTTTAAAGGAGATGATATTCTATGAGGGTAACTTTCACCTTCTCCATTTGGGCAGTAAACTGACAAGAGTCAGTAAAAATGAAAATTGGGTGGGTTTTATAACGGTTGGGTGATCCGCTCCTCCGGTTTACTGGTCAGGCGGTGAAAGTGAAAATAATCCCCCTGTCCATAGGCCTAATTGCAATCCCTTAAGGCTGCAATTTTATTCCACTGTAAAAGACTGACAGCTTCGCAGAACAAAGTGCAGCTGGCAAGACCCCGCTAACAGGGCAGAGAACTGTTAACACATATCTGTGGACCCCCACTCGCTGGCATGAAAATGTTTAATATCTTTAGAGTGCAGGCATGATCGTCCACTTTTTATTAAAAAGCAATCCAAGTGAGCACTTTCTAAACCTGATTTCACATGCATTGAATGTATACGTCACATGATGGGAGATTTTCTGCTCAGGGATGCTCATTTTGTGCATGTAGTCCATTCAGGGGTGGGATTTAATGGGCACAGGAAGCTTTACTTAGACAGTAGGAACTTGATTCGAATATTTTAATTACATCTCAATATCATTTAGACAACTATTCAATTTCCCAACATTAGTGGTGCCTAAGATTGACTCTGCCTGCCCAGGTTGATGTGGATTCAGCTGTATGAAGGATAATTTATCGAGTTCTGTAAGGAAATTATTTGCATAATCTTCAGACCATATATCAACTCTTTTTCTTAGGGTTTGTCTGCTATTGACATTTATGTAGTCGAAGCCTTTGTAACAATTTTGAATTTGCTGCTTTTCAATTGCGCCCCCCACCCCATCCCCCCACTGTTTAATGATGTCGTAGTCATTGTTCCTCTGGGTGTTCCACCCGCCCCAACTAACTTTTTGGAGGAAGAAGGGGAAGTGATTGAGTGATGCCAGGCAGGCAAGGCTGCCCCAGAGGCATCGTGTGTCCAAACCAGAATCTAAAGGCAGAGGCCACAACTGTTTACAATATACATAGATGACCTAGAAGAGGGGACAGAGTGTAGTGTAACAAAATTTGCAGATGACACAAAGATTAGTGGGAAAGCGGGTTGTGTAGAGGACACAGAGAGGCTGCAAAGAGATTTAAATAGGTTAAGCGAATGTGCTAAGGTTTGGCAGATGGAATACAATGTCGGAAAATGTGAGGTCATCCACCTTGGGAAGAAAAACAGTAAAAGGGAATATTATTTGAATGGGGAGAAATTACAACATGCTGTGGTGCAGAGGGACCTGGGGGTCCTTGTGCATGAATCCCAAAAAGTTAGTTTGCAGGTGCAGCAGGTAATCAGGAAGGCGAATGGAATGTTGGCTTCATTGCGAGAGGGATGGAGTACAAAAGCAGGGAGGTCCTGCTGCAACTGTACAGGTATTGGTGAGGCCGCACCTGGAGTACTGCGTGCAGTTTTGGTCACCTTACTTAAGGAAGAATATACTAGCTTTGGAGGGGGTACAGAGACGATTCACTAGGCTGATTCCGGAGATGAGAGGGTTACCTTATGATGATAGATTGAGCAGACTGGGTCTTTACTCGTCGGAGTTCAGAAGGATGAGGGGTGATCTTATAGAAACATTTAAAATAATGAAAGGGATAGACAGCATAGAGGCAGAGAGGTTGTTTCCACTGGTCGGGGAGACTAGAACTAGGGGGCACAGTCTCAAAATACGGGGGAGCCAATTTAAAACCGAGTTGAGAAGGAATTTCTTCTCCCAGAGGGTTGTGAATCTGTGGAATTCTCTGCCCAAGGAAGCAGTTGAGGCTAGCTCATTGAATGTATTCAAGTCACAGATAGATAGATTTTTAACCAATAAGGGAATGAAGGGTTATGGGGAGCGGGCGGGTAAGTGAAGCTGAGTCCACGGCCAGATCAGCCATGATCTTGTTGAATGGCGGAGCAGGCTCGAGGGGCTAGATGGCCTACTCCTGTTCCTAATTCTTCTGTTCTTATGTTCTTCACAAACAAGTCATTACTTTTGAAGTGTAGTCAAAATAGATAAAGGCAAAATAGATAAAGGCAGTGTGTTAAGTTAGTTTGTTGTATTTACTATTTCAAATACTGACTTAAAAGGCAATTTTGTACAGTGGTATAATATGTTGCACTAAAGTTGGTAAATGTTGATTTATACTTGTGATTTACCACATTGTTTTATCTTGATCTCATCCATGCTTTAGTTCGAATCCATGGAGCAGTGGAAGAGGATAAGGTGGGGCGGGACAGGGTACAGAGTTTAAAGTACGGCACTTAGCTGTCATTGTTTAAAGATTCCACAATGCGACATAGAAAGGTCTCTAAGAACGTGAAGAAAATGATGCAGGTTATGAAGAGGGTATCAAATATAATAAAATGTGCCCACATTACACAGCATGTCAAAAGATGCATCTGTAGTCCTTTATTTCTAATGTGTTCAACATTCAGCAGGGTAAGGTTGTGAAGGCTCCAACAGCAGATGGTCATTTAATAAGATTTGACTTTGTGTAAAAATGAATGGCAAATCTTTTTTATTTCTTTGCAGACATATTGAATTACATCAAAATGCATCATTACATTGAAAAAATACCATCATGTTGCTTGTGATTGATAACAATTTGACAAAAATAACACACAGTCCTACTGAGTCTCTTTCCTCAGTAATGGAGAGAAACCCTGTGTAAAAAAATATTACTACAATGTATTTGACTAAAAAGCAGCAGAATCCCAATTCTTTGGAATGCTACAGAGTTAAATTTGATATTAATGAGCTTTCTTTTCCCAGACAGCATACTGGGGGCTTAGTAGGCCGGTTAGTGCCTGAAAACCGGGCAATGCGAGGTCAAATATAAAAGCCTATATCTTATTGCAACTGAAGGGACATTTTAAGACGTTTAACATGTGGTCTCTGGCCAACTTCTTATGTTAAATTTTCAAAAATTAATAATTAAAATGCAAACATTTACTTTTCCAACCAAGTGGCCCATTGCTTGTTATCAATTTTGCTCAATTGTGATGACGTTGGTTTAGCCTTTGATTGTTGTCTTTATCCACTTGAGGTGATTATTGGATAAACGTGTATAAATGCCAGGTTTGTTCATAACTTCACAACCCCATGAAAATGCAGCAATACCAATTAACTGCTTCTTTTTCAGAAATTTACTTTTACATATTAATGGTCCACCTGCATCTCCCTGTGACAAAATAGATAAATACTGTATATTAGACCCTATATATGATATATAACAATATTGTTGCAAAAGGTAATATTATTACAAATACCTCAGTGGAGCAACTTTTTTTCTAGCCTATGCTGAGTTTATTAAAAACAATGGTCCGTACGGATACTGTTTACAGTTCTGGCTATTGTACAACAGTGGGGATATCATGATGATCAAGAGCGTACTTCAAATGGCAAATAAATTGGAACATTGAATTAAGCTACAAGAGCATGTCATGTATCTCACACTACTGCACACAACTGTATCTTACCATGCTATACATGACTGTAACTAGATATGACCTATAACCACCAGCATACCTTACCACCAGGGGTGCACTTGCAGGAGACACTGGATACCTGTCCCACACAGGTATATAAAGACAGGTCTCAGGCAAGTGTGGCATTCGAGTGCTGTGTAATAAAGGTGCAGGTCCTGAGTGACCTTGACTCCAACATGTGCCTCGTGTGAGTCTGTACTGCAGGGACAGGACTTTACAGAGAGTAGTGATGTTGGGGAGGGGATCAAACAGGAAATTAGGAGTGCATACAATAAAGGTTCAGCAGTTATCATGGGTGACTTTAATATGCATATAGAATGGGCTAACCAAACTGGAAACAATACAGTGGAGGAGGATTTCCTGGAGTGCATAAGGGATGGTTTTCTAGACCAATATGTTGAGGAACCAACTAGGGGGAAGGCCATCTTAGACTGGGTGTTGTGTAATGAGAGAGGATTAATTAGCAATCTCGTTGTGTGAGGCCCCTTGGGGAAGAGTGACCATAATATGGTGGAATTCTACATTAGGATGGAGAATGAAACAGTTAATTCAGAGACCATGGTCCAGAACTTAAAGAAGGGTAACTTTGAAGCTATGAGGCGTGAATTGGCTAGGATAGATTGGCGAATGATACTTAAGGGGTTGACAGTGGATGGGCAATGGCAGACATTTAGAGACCGCATGGATGAACTACAACAATTGTACAGCCCTGTCTGGTGTAAAAATAAAAAAGGGAAGGTGGCTCAACCGTGGCTATCAAGGGAAATCAGGGATAGTATTAAAGCTAAGGAAGTGGCATACAAATTGGCCAGAAATAGCAGCGAACACGGGGACTGGGAGAAATTTAGAACTCAGCAGAGGAGGACAAATGGTTTGATTAGGGCAGGGAAAATAGATTACGAGAGGAAGCTTGCAGGGAACATTAAGGCGGACTACAAAAGCTTCTATAGATATGTAAAGAGAAAAAGGTTAGTAAAGACAAATGTAGGTCCCCTGCAGTCAGAATCAGGGGAAGTCATAACGGGGAACAAAGAAATGGCAGACCAATTGAACAAGTACTTTGGTTTGCTATTCATTAAGGAGGACACAAACAACCTTTTGGATATAAAAGAGGTCAGAGGGTCCAGTAAGAAGGAGGAACTGAGGGAAATCCTAATTAGTCGGGAAATTGTGTTGGGGAAATTGATGGGATTGAAGGCCGATAAATCCCCAGGGCCTGATGGACTGCATCCCAGAGTACTTAAGGAGGTAGCCTTGGAAATAGCGGATGCATTGACAGTCATTTTCCAACATTCCATAGACTCTGGATCAGTTCCTATGGAGTGGAGGGTAGCCAATGTAACCCCACTTTTTAAAAAAGGAGGGAGAGAGAAAACAGGGAATTATAGACCGGTCAGTCTGACATCGGTAGTGGGTAAAATGATGGAATCAATTATTAAGGATGTCATAGCAGCGCATTTGGAAAGAGGTGACATGATAGGTCCAAGTCAGCATGGATTTGTGAAAGGGAAATCATGCTTGACAAATCTTCTGGAATTTTTTGAGGATGTTTCCAGTAGAGTGGACAAGGAAGAACCAGTTGATGTGGTGTATTTGGACTTTCAGAAGGCTTTCGACAAGGTCCCACACACGAGATTAATGTGCAAAGTTAATCCACCTGGGATTGGAGGACTGAGACGTGGATTGAGAACTGGTTGGCAGACAGGAAGCAAAGAGTAGGAGTAAATGAGTACTTTTCAGAATGGCAGGCAGTGACTAGTGGGGTACTGCAAGGTTCTGTGCTGGGACCCCAGCTGTTTACATTGTACATTAATGATTTAGACGAGGGGATTAAATGTAGTATCTCCAAATTTGCGGATGACACTAAGTTGGGTGGCAGTGTGAGCTGCGAGGAGGATGCTATGAGGCTGCAGAGTGACTTGGATAGGTTAGGTGAGTGGGCAAATGCATGGCAGATGAAGTATAATGTGGGTAAATGTGAGGTCATCCACTTTGGTGGTAAAAACAGAGAGACAGACTATTATCTGAATGGTGACAGATTAGGAAAAGGGGAGATGCAACAAGACCTGGGTGTCATGGTACATCAGTCATTGAAGGTTGGCATGCAGGTACAGCAGGCGGTTAAGAAAGCAAATGGCATGTTGGCCTTCATAGCGAGGGGATTTGAATACAGGGGCAGGGAGATGTTACTACAGTTGTACAGGGCCTTGGTGAGGCCACACCTGGAGTATTGTGTACAGTTTTGGTCTCCTAACTTGAGGAAGGACATTCTTGCTGTTGAGGGAGTGCAGCGAAGGTTCACCAGACTGATTCCCGGGATGGTGGGACTGACATATCAAGAAAGACTGGATCAACTGGGCTTATATTCACTGAAGTTCAGAAGAATGAGAGGGGATCTCATAGAAACGTTTAAAATTCTGACGGTTTTAGACAGGTTAGATGCAGGAAAATTTTTCCCAATGTTGGGGAAGTCCAGAACCAGGGGTCACAGTCTAAGGATAAGGGGTAAGCCATTTAGGACCGAGATGAGGAGAAACTTCTTCACCCAGAGAGTGGTGAACCTGTGGAATTCTCTACCACAGGAAGTTGTTGAGGCCAATTCACTAAATATATTCAAAAGAAGTTAGATGTAGTCCTTACTACTAGGGGAATCAAGAGGTATGGTGAGAAAGCAGGAATGGGGTACTGAAGTTGCATGTTCAGCCATGAACTCATTGAATGGCAGTGCAGGCTCGAAGGGCCGAATGGCCCACTCCTGCACCTATTTTCTATGTTTCTATGTAAGGAAATTGGGAAAGTTCATTCTACAGAGAGCAAGACCCAGGAAAAATATGGAGTTATTCAATGTTCTAATGGGTATAAATAACTAGAACTCTAATAATTTTGACCTAATCATAATGGGGCTGAAATTCAATGGGGTTCACCCGGACTTTCCACTGTAGCTCCAGCGGACCGTCAGGAAATGGCATAAACGGACATCTCTGTAATTTTCCTGGAGTTTCCACCAGTGTCTCAGCGGAGTTGCGGCGGGAACTGGTGGATCCCTGCCAAATTTCAACTTCAGTGTCTCCATGGTCACAGACTCAAGCTCAGAAGAGGTAAGGTGAAGATAAATTTAAATGTAATTACTTTATGAAATAACTGGTGAAAGCAATAAACAGATTGCCTAGAGAGGCAGTGGAGGGGAACACCTCAGCTAATACAGGAGGGAACTGACTTGATATTTAGCAGAAAATGATTGCGTCGTATGAGAGATGGTGCTCGAATGATTTAAGATGATTTAGTTACTCATGCTAATCAAGTATCCTTTCTCTTAGGTTTGTATTATTATAGCAATATGGGATAAAGGGAAATCTTAATCTTGTCTCTGTATATGAACAACAGACAGCACATACCACAGAAAGAGATATGATTTAGTCTACACGTTTACACTATAGTCTACACTATAGCTTGTAGCAGAGGCAAAGGTTGAAAGATAAAACTGGGTAAACACCTAAAAATGCAGCCTCAGCTAAACGTGTAAACTCCGTATTCATACTTACACATTATGTAAGCACAGGCCAAGGTTATAGTATAGTATAAGAATAGAACCAGGTCCCATTTAAGGCAAAGCATTCCTGAGGGTCAGAAGCGATGCAGAGGGTCTGGAGGGCGGGAGCTGGTCGCTCCAGGACTTGTGTTCTCGTGATATCAGAGAGTGTTCTTGAGGCAGCCGTGGCTGGGACCCAGGTTGTATTGTTTGTATGTCATTTAATATAAATTGAAGACCAAATCCGTCACTGAAATAAATCTTGTTATAAAAAAAGCACTTGTGCGTGAAGCATAAGGGGAGTTATTGTCACAGGACTATCAAACCTCTGATATGCTGGCAACCACTATGGAATCTGGCATTGGTTAATTCCGGTCCAATGAATTCAAATGTTCCTATTTCGCTATGTAAGCAACTGCAACAGCCAATTTTCACAAAACCAGATCCCACAAACAGCGAATGGAATGAATGACCAGTTAATCTGTTTTTGGTGGCTATTGGTTGAGGGAAGAATATTGGCCAGGACATCAGGAGAACCTGTTGTTCTTTCAATAATGCTGGGGTTATTTAGTTATGAAGGAGAGATTTGAGAAACTGAGGGTATTTGCACTGGAGCAGAGAAGATTAAGAGCAGATTGAACAATTGTTTTAAAATTATGAAAGGTTTTGATAGAGTACATTTTGAAAAACCTTTTTGCTGGTTGAGGAATCAGTGGCAAGGTGTCATCAATTTAAAATGATCACAGAGTGAAGCTGGGGTTGTTCTCCTTAGAGCAGAGAAGATTGAGAGGAGATTTGATAAAGGTGTTCAAAATCATGAGGGGTCTGGGCACAGTAGATAGAGAGAAACTGTTCCCATTGGCAGAAGGGTCAAGAACCAGAAGACACAGATTTAAGATGATTGACAACATAAGAAAAAACTATTTTACACAGCGAGTGGTTAGGATCTGGAATGCACTGCTTGAAAGGATGGTGGAGGCAGACTCAATCGCAACTTTCAAAAGGGAGTTGGATAAGTATCTGAAAGAAAAAAATTGCAGGGAAAGGGCAGTGGAATGGGACGAGCTGAGGTGTACTTACAGAGGGCCGGCACAGACTCGATGGGCCGAATGGTTACAGCACGGAAGAAGACCATTCTATGATTCTATAGGGCAGATTGTGCAGAATCTGTGGAAGGACTAGGCCTAATAGGCTGACAGGACTTTTCTCATTCCAAGCTTTCTTACAAGGAAGGCTCCAGCAAGCAAAAATTAAAAAATCACCTGTCACTATTGTTTGCTTCCTGACAGGGTGGAATTAAGTTGGTCTTTGGCAAAAGTCAATGGAAAAGAAAATTGGGCATGGTGTGAAACGGGCTGCTGATTCACTATTGCCTTTTTCGCCAAAAAACAAGATTACTGAACAAATCGCTGGATCTATCACCAGGACCTAGTACACCATTCCCCATTCTACTTGAAATATTGGGACCTACAGCTGGGAAAAAATAAAATAAAGGAAGTGTGAGCACTAATTCATTATTTTACTTTGTTATATCTATTCTGCACGTTAATGGAGCTTGTGAAATTTGTAACTTACCTTGCACGCTTTAGCTCTATGCTTTTCATCACCAGCACATATCATATCATTAGTTATGACTGGATCATGGTTGTAATAATTTTTACCGTTGCAGATCTGCCGGTTTATGACAGTTACACTTATTTCTTTCAAAGTGTCAGATGGATCGTCATCATCAGCAGTGCTTTGTCCCCATCCTAGAATATTGCATTTTGTTCCACATTTGATATCCTTTGTTGATTTTGGCAGTGGGAGGACCTTTACAAACGTACTCAGTTTTGCAGCTCGATCCAACTGTAGCACAGAGAAGAAAAGTTAGTTCTAAGTGACAGATTTTTGAGCCAAGAACTTATGTAAACTGGAAGGTTGCTTAGATAGAATTCCCAAAGTTTTTACCCTCTACGTGCATATTTTTCATATTTATGTGCAAGTTTTGAAATAAATTTATTTTTTTAATGTATTTATTACATTGTATAATAAAGGAACAGAGAGACCTGGGGGTGCATGTATACAAATCTTTGAAAATGGCAGAACAAGTTGAGAAGGCTATTAAAAAAATATATGGGATCCTTGGCTTTATTAATAGAGCAATAGAGTATAAAAGCAAGGAAGCTATGCTAAACCTTTATAAAACACTGGTTAGGCCTCAGCTGGAGTATTGTGTTCAATTCTAGACACCACAATTTAGGAAGGATGTCATAAAAACATAAGAACATAAAAATAGGAACAGGAGTATGCCATACGGCCCCTCGAGCCTGCTCCGCCATTCAATAAGATCATGGCTGATCGGATCATGGACTCAGCTCCACTTCCCCGCCCGCTCCCCATAACCCCTTATCCCCTTATCGTTTCAGAAACTGTCTATTTCTGTCTAAAATTTATTCAATGTCCCAGCTTTCACAGCTCTCTGAGGCAGCGAATTACATAGATTTATAACCCTCTAAGAGAAGAAATTTCTCCTCATCTCTGTTTTAAATGTGCAGCGCCTTATTCTAAGATCATGGCCTCTCGTTCTAGTCTCCCCCATCAGTGGAAACATCCTCTCTGCACCCACCTTGTCAAGCCCCCTCATAATCTTATACGTTTCGATAAGATCACCTCTCATTCTTCTGAATTCCAATGAGTAGAGGCCCAACCTACTCAACCTTTCCTCATAAGTCAACCCCCTCATCCCCGGAATCAACCGAGTGAACCTTCTCTGAACTGCCTCCAAAGCAAGTATATCCTTTCGTAAATATGGAAACCAAAACTTCATGTAGTATTCCAGGTGTGGCTTCACCAATACCCTATATAACTGTAGCAAGACTTTCCTGCTTTTATGCTCCATCCCCTTTGCAATAAAGGCCAAGATACTATTGGCCTTCCTGATCACTTGCAGTGCCTGTATACTATCCTTTTGTGTTTCATGCATAAGTACCCCCAGGTCCTGCTGTACTGCAGCACTTTGCAATCTTTCTCCATTTAAATAATAACTTGCTCTTTGATTTTTTCTGCTAAAGTGCATGACCTCACACTTTCCGACATTATAGTCCAAGGCCTTGGAGAGGGTGCAGAAGAGTTTTACTAGAATGGTATCAGGGATGAGGCACTGCAGTTATGTGGAGAGACTGGAGAAGCTGGGGTTATTTTCCTTTGAGCAGAGAAGGTTAAGAGGAGATTTGATAGAGGTATTGAAAATCATGAATGGTTTTGATAGAGTAATTAAGGAGAAACTGTTTCTAGTGGCAGCAGGCTCGGTAACCAGAGGACACAGATTTAAGATGATTGGCAAATGAAACGGAAATGACATAAGGAAACATTTTTTTATACAGCGAGTTATTGTGATCTGGAATGCACTGCCGAAAAGGGTGGTGAAAGCAGATTCAATTCAAAACATTCAAAAGATAATTGGATGAATCCTTGAAGTGAAAAAAATTACAGGACTTTGAGGAATGAGCAAAGAAGTAGGACTAATCTCCTGTGCTTTCTCCATCCACCACCTGTTCTTTAGGTCCTGGCTTTTTTGTTGGACCTCAGCTTTGAACCGTCTGTAACGTTGCTTTGCTGCTCCCGAATTGGGTTGTTGCTTGAGGCTCAGAAATGCTCTGTGCTCGCGATCTATTAGTTCTTGGATCTCCTGATCATTTTTATCAAACCAGTCTTGGTGTTTTCTAGTTGACTGACCAAGTGTCTCTTCACAGGCACTGGTTATAGAGGCCTGGAGGGTGGGCCAAGCGTTGTGGGCATTCAGCATCACAGGGTCATCAAGGCATGCCAGATTAGCTGTGAGGCGCTGGCTGTATATGGCTCTCTTAGCTGGGTCTTTAAATGCCCCAGCATTAACTTTTTTGCCGCACTGCTTCTGCTGTCCCCTCTGCTTTGGGGCTATGTTAATGTCGATGATGGATCGGATTAGGCCGTGGTCCGTCCAGCAGTCGTCAGTGGGACAGGGATGTCTGGAGGTTGGAATAAAAACCCTCTTTAGCCTCATCTGGTGCATTGAGTGTTGGGGCGTACGCACTGATGACTGTGGCGCATTAGTTCCGGGATAGGGTAAGACGAAGAGTCATGAGGCATTCGTTAACCCCACAAGGGGCGTCTCTGAGGCGGTCGACCAGCTCATTTTTGATGGCGAAGCCGACTCCATGAAGGCAGCGTTCTTCCTCTGGTTTTCCTTTCCAGAAAAAGGTGTAACCTCCTCCATGTTCCTTGAGCTAGCCTTCCCTGCCCGCTCAAGGAACATGGTGGTCTCGCTTAAGGCGGCGATGTCGGTGTCAAAACGTCTGAGTTCCCGGGCAACAATGGTGGTGCGGTGTTCCGGCCTGTTGCTGTTGTTAGTTGTCCATGAGGGTCCTGACATTCTAGGTCCCGAACTTCATATTAACGAAGTGGAAGATGCATGTGCGTGAGTTCTTTTAATGTGGGGTGGCCGCTACACATTAGCAACCACACGGGCTTAGCTGAGCAAGGTCTTGGTCCAGTGGTAAGTGGGTCCAAGACGACTGGAGACCAGACACTGCTGTATAAACCTAATTGCCTACGGCGAAGTGTTGGCCACAAGCTCGGCGCCGAGTAGCGCCATTGATGGTAAGTGGCCCAAGGCTTGGTTGGGGGGGGGGGGGCAGTCATTAGGAAGATCAGCTGTCCGCTAGGGTTCCGAGGGATGTTTAAAAAGTTTCTTCTGGCCGTGCATGCAGGCCGTGATCCTTACCAACAGATCCACTACGACCCAATCCACATCCGGACCGGGCTCAAACAGGGCTGCGTCATCACTCCAACTCTTTTCTCAATCTTCCTCGCTCCACCTCACAGTTAACAAGTTCCCCGCTGGAGTGGAACTAAACTACAGAACCAGTGGGAAGTGATTTAACCTACGCCACCTTCAGGCCAGGTCCAAGATCATCCCAACCTCTGTCGTTGAGCTACAGTACGCGGACGACACCTGCGTCTGCGCACATTCTGAGGCTGAATTCCAGGATATAGTCGATGTATTCAGTGAGGCATATGAAAGCATGGGCCTTACGCTTAACATCCGTAAAATAAAGGTCCTCCACCATCCTGTCCTCGCCGCACAGCACTGTCCCCCAGTCATCAAGCCCTCGACAATGTGGACCATTTCCCATAACTCGAGAACCTCTTTCAACAAAAGCAGATATTGATGCAGAGATTCAACATCACCTCCAGTGCGCCAGAGCAGCCTTCAGCCACCTGAGGAAAAGAGTGTTCGAAGACCAGACCCTCAAATCTACCACCAAGCTCATGGTCTACAGGGCTGTAGTAATACCAGCCCTCCTGTATGGATCAGAGGCATGGACGATGTATAGAAGACACCTCAAGTCGCTGGAGATATATCACCAATGATGTCTCTGCAAGATCCTTCAAATCCCCTGGGAGGACAGGCGCACCAACATCAGTATCCTCGTTCAGGCTAACATCCCCAGTATTGAAGCACTGACCATACTCGATCAACTTCACTGGGCAGGCCACACAGTTCGCATGCCAGACATGAGACTCCCTAAGCAAATGCTCTATGCGGAGCTCCTTCATGGCAAACGAGCCAAAGGTGGGCAGCAGAAACGATACAAGGACAGCCTCAAAGCCTCCCTGATAAAGTTCGACATCCCTACTGACACCTGGGAGTCCCTGGCCGAAGACCGCCCTAAGTGGAGAAAGTGCATCCGGGAGGGCGTTGAGCTCTTCGAATCTCAACGCTGAGTGCGTGAAGAGGTCAAGCGCAGGCAGCAGAAGGAGCATGCGGCAAACCAGTCCCACCCACCTCTTCCCTCGACGAATGTCTGTCCCACCTGTGACAGGGTTTGTGGCTCTCGTATTGGACTGTTCAGCCACCAAAGAACTCACTTCATGAGTGGAAGCAAGTCTTCCTCGATTCCGAGGGACTGCCTATGATGATGATGAGGGACTAATTGGATAGTTCTACCAAAGAACCGACACAGACATAATGGGCCGAATGGCCTCCTTTTGTGCTGTATCATGCTATGTTCCTATGATCTACAACAGCCTCATTTTCAACAAATATCTACAATTCTCCTATGATTAGCGGCGTGAGCAATTTCATCTCTCAAGTGTTTGTATGATAAAACCCAAATACAAACCTTTGGGCCAATCATTCTATTTAATTTTAATGATTAAACAATAGACTTTTTACCTAATCCATACATTCTTCTCTTCTTCTTAAGCAATCTCTCAGATTGTGACATGTATACACATTCACACATTTAGCACTTATTACCTTGAGTAATGCCAAGTTGTTCCATTCTGTCTTGCTGTCGTATTTAGGATGTTGTTTAGCCAAGAGCACCTTAAATTCCTGCGCTTTCTTTTTTTTCTGCAAGGAGTGGGCTCCAAGAACCACTGTGCTTTTTCTCCCTTTACTAAAATAACTTTATGACATATTTAATTAACATAATAATATCTTGAGATTAAAAACATTCTTGCTTTAAATTGGTTGCATATTTCTGGCACTAACTTTCCTGGGAACATGAACAAAATCACAGCTAGAAATTTGTTTTGAAGCTATCAGTGGAAAAAATATGGAAAATGTGCAGTTTCTCGGATTGTTGTTACACACCTTGAATAGCACAGAACTCACCCCAAAAGTATAGCAAAGACAAACCATTTTTTGTCATATTCATATTCTCAAAAAGAAAGAAAAAATTGCAAGTGCTGGAAATCTGAGATAAAATCAGAAAATGCTCGAAATACACAGCACGTTATATTTCCCTTTACAGATGTTGATGGATCTGTTGTATTTTCAGAGTATGGATGCTTTTACACTGCCTTGGACAAAACCTACCTCATAACAAGCTACTTCAATTTTCCAAATTGTCCTTATGATCTGAGTAAAGTTGTCTACTAATTCATGCTGAAATGTGATCGGTTTTCTGTTATGTATTGCAATCAACTTGATTCTGGATGAAAGAGGCTCAAATAATGTATGGTGTAACCCCCAAGAGCTATTGCACGCAAGAGATTTAAGCCTATCAGCCTATACTGGATTCAAACCCAGATCCCAAAGGTTAAAAGGTGTCAATCATTCAAGTATAATTCTGAAAATTCTTTTAAGAACAGTTTAAAAAATACTGCATAGAAAAGACAGAATTGCATATTTTTTAAGGTTTAACATTAAAATCAATCATTTTGAAAAGGAACAATAAAAGGATACAGGGAAACGGAAGGGAAATAGGATTAGGCAGGATACCTTACATAAAGGGCCAGTATAGGTGAGTGGGCCATATAGTCACTTTCTGCACTGTACATTTCTGGTTTTATGATTTCAAAATAAGAAAGATATTAATAAACAACAAATATTTCAATACTCACACTGTACAGTCTGCTGATGTCAGGACCCACTGGGCATGGATTAAAGTTCCTCCACACTCGTGCTTATTTGCACTTTGGATGGATGCCATGTAAGACCCTGAACCAGGTTTAACATCATGACCTCCAATGATTTCCACACCGATACCTACAGTAAAAAAGTAACATTATTATTATTACAAATTCAATTTTCTATGAAGCTAAATCCAAGTTATTTATATACTTACAGCCTTGACCTGCTAAGGCATAGATTATTGAAACAATGAATGCAACTGGAAGCATTCTGCTCATTTTACACAACTGTGTAGAAACTGCTTTCTTTTATAGTAGTTACGGGAGGATGTGGTATTAACAAGTTATAGACTGAAGTATGAAAATGATGGCAACACGCTGGTAAGACCTTAATTTTTTAACAACTTTGTCACAACTCATATTGCTATAACCTGTAAAGTTCAAAATTACAGCCATGCTGTGAAGAGAATATAACTATTACATTGTGCAAAAATGTTTGGTTTCCAAGTACCATGCTGAAGTAAGGAAGGAATATATTTTGGCTGCAAAAAGAGCTATGCTACATTGTATTTGAATATTTTAATCACACAGAATAATTCCATTACATTTTTCTTTATTTGTAAGGTTAAGAATAACAAACATTGAAATACCAACCACCAATTCTAGCTATTCAGCAAAGCACAAAAGAAAAATTCAGCCTGGCAAAATTTCAATCACCAGTAGCAGCTTCACTGACTGTCAACATGGCTCAGTTAGTTCCACTGAAAGTCAGAAGATTTGTGTTCAGGTTAGCAAATCAGAGGAAATGCTGCATTCTCAGAAATGCCAGATTTTGGATGAGGTGCTAGGCCAAGGCCCCCTCTGCCTGTAAAAGTTCCTATGGCACTATTGAAAGAACAGCAGGGATTTGTCCTGGCCAACATTTGCTCCCTCGAATAACACCACCTTCCTGGTCATTCATTCATTTACTTTTGTGGGACTTTGCTGTATGTAAATCGGTTTACATAACAATGACTACTTCAAACATAAGCCATTGGCTATAAAGGATTTTAGGATATATGAAGGAGATGGTAAGGATTATATGAATTGAAGCACTTCCCATCATACCTCGTCAGTATCATAGTCATTCGCCTTATTTTTCCCATTAAGGAAGCGTTTCTGATCTGTTTTGTTGGTGGATAAAAGGATTTGCCAGCAACAGTTGTAACCAGTAGAAATATAGAAACATAGAAATTAGGTGCAGGAGTATGCCATTCGGCCCTTCGAGCCTGCACCACCATTCAATAAGATCATGACTGATCATTCCCTCAGTACCCCTTTCCTGCTTTCTCTCCATACCCCTTGATCCCTTTAGCCGTAAGGGCCATATCTA
Organism: Pristiophorus japonicus; assembly: GCF_044704955.1. Lineage (NCBI taxonomy): Eukaryota > Metazoa > Chordata > Chondrichthyes > Pristiophoridae > Pristiophorus > Pristiophorus japonicus. The sequence continues at coordinate 115,468,290 of NC_091978.1, read as the reverse complement.
ACACCCTCTTGAATATATCCAATGAACTGGCATCAACAACTCTCTGCGGTAGGGAATTCCATAGGTTAACAACTCTCTGAGTGAAGAAGTTTTTCCTCATCTCGGTCCTAAATGGCTTACCCCTTATTCTTAGACTGTCACCCCTGATTCTGGAACTCCCCAGAAATGGGAACATTCTTCCTGCCTCTAACCTGTCCAATCCCGTCAGAATTTTATATGTTTCTATGAGATCCTCTCTCATTCTTCTAAACTCCAGTGGATAAAAGCCCAGTTGATCCAGTCTCTCCTCATATGTCAGTCCTGCCATCCCGGGAATCAGTCTGGTGAACCTTCGCTGTGCTCCCTCAATAGCAAGAACGTCCTTCCTCAGATTAGGAGACCAAAACTGAACACAATATTCGAGGTGTGGCCTCACCAAAGCTCTGTACAACTGCAGTAAGACCTCCCTGCTCCTATACTCAAATCCTCTAGCTATGAAGGCCAACATGGCATTTGTCTTCTTCACCGCCTGCTGTACCTGCATGCCAACCTTCAATGACTGATGTACCATCACACCCAGGTCCCGTTGCACCTCGCCTTTTCCTAATCTGTCACCATTCAGATGATATTCTGTTTTCCTGTTTTTGCCACCAAAGTGGATAACCTCACATTTATCCACATTATACTGTATCTGCCATTCATTTGCCCAGTCACCTAACCTATCCAAGTCAACCTGCAGCCTTTTAGCAACCTCCTCACTGCTCACAACACCACCTAGTTTAGTGTCATCTGCAAACTTGAAGATATTACATTCAATTCCCTCATCTAAATCATTGATGTATATTGTAAATAGCTGGGGTCCCAGCACTGAACCCTGCGGCACCCCACTGATCACTGCCTGCTATTCTGAAAAGGACCCATTTATTCCGACTCTCTGCTTCCTGTCTGCCAACCAGTTCTCTATCCACGTCAATACATTACCCCCAATACCATGTGCTTTAATTTTGCATACCAATCTCTTGTGTGGGACCCTGTCAAAAGCCTTTTGAAAGTCCAAATTCACCACATCCACTGGTTCTCCCTTGTCTACTCTACTAGTTACATCCTCAAAAAATTCTAGAAGATTTGTCAAGCATGATTTCCCTTTCATAAATCCATGCTGACTTGGACCGATCCTGTCACTGCTTTCCAAATGTGCTGCTATTTCATCTTTACTAATTGATTCCAACATTTTCCTCTCCACCGATGTCAGGCTAACCGGTCTATAATTATCCGTTTTCTCTCTCCCTCCTTTTTTAAAAAGTGGTGTTACATTAGCTACCCTCCAGTCCATAGGAACTGATCCAGAGTCGATAGAATGTTGGAAAATGATCACCAATGCATCCACTATTTCTCGAACCACTCCCTTAAGTACTCTGGGATGCAGCCTATCAGGCCCTGGGGATTTATTGGCTTTCAAACCCATCAATTTCTCTAACATAATTTCCTGACTAATAAGAATTTCCTTCAGTTCCTCCTTTTCGCTGCACCCTCGAAGCCCTAGTATTTCCGGAAGGTAATTTGTTTCTTCCTTAGTGAAGACAGATCTAAAGTATTTGTTCAATTGTTCTGCCATTTATTTGTTCTCCATTATAAATTCACCTGATTCTGTCTGCAAAGGACCTACGTTAGTTTTCACTAATCTTTTTCTCTTCACATATCTATAAAAGCTTCTGCAGTCAGTTTTTATGTTCCCTGCAAGCTTCCTCTCATACTTTATTTTTCCCCTCCTAATTAGACCCTTTGTCCTCCTCTGCTGAATTCTAAATTTCTCCCAGTCCTCAGGTTTGCTGCTTTTTCTCGCCAATTTATATGCCTCTTCCTTGGATTTAACACTATCCCTAATTTACCTTGTTAGCCATGGTTGAGCTACCTTCCCCGTTTTATTTTTACTCCAGACAGGGATGTACAATCGTTGAAGTTCATCCATGTAATCTATAAATATCTGCCATTGCTTATCCACTGTCAACCCTTTAAGTATCATTTGCCAGTCTATCCGAGCCAATTCACGTCTCATACCATCGAAGTTATCTTTCCTTAAGTTCAGGACCCTAGTCTCTGAATTAACACTGTCACTCTCCATCTTAATAAAGAATTCTACCATATTATGGTCACAAAGGGTGTTAAAAAAACAAGCCTGAAGGCTTTGTGTCTTAATGCAAGGAGTATCCGCAATAAGGTGGATGAATTAAATGTGCAAATAGATGTTAACAAATATGATGTGATTGGGATTACGGAGACATGGCTCCAGGATGATCAGGGCTGGGAACTCAACATCCAGGGGTATTCAACATTCAGGAAGGATAGAATAAAAGGAAAAGGAGGTGGGGTAGCATTGCTGGTTAAAGATAGATTAATTCAATAGTTAGGAAAGACATTAGCTTGGATGATGTGGAAGCTGCAGAACACCAAAGGGCAAAAAACATTCGTGGGAGTTGTGTACAGACCTCCAAACAGTAGTAGTGATGTTGGGGAGGGCATCAAACAGGAAATTAGGGGTGCATGCAATAAAGGTGCGGCAGTTATAATGGGTGACTTTAATATGCACATAGATTGGGCTAGCCAAACTGGAAGCAATACGGTGGAGGAAGATTTCCTGGAGTGCATAAGGGATGGTTTTCTAGACCAATATGTCGAGGAACCAACTAGGGGGGAGGCCATCTTAGACTGGGTATTGTGTAATGAGAGAGGATTAATTAGCAATCTCGTTGTGCGAGGCCCCTTGGGGAAGAGTGACCATAATATGGTGGAATTCTGCATTAGGATGGAGAATGAAACAGTTAATTCAGAGACCATGGTCCAGAAATTAAAGAAGGGTAACTTTGAAGGTATGAGGCGTGAATTGGCTAGGATAGATTGGCGAATGATACTTAAGGGGTTGACTGTGGATGGGCAATGGCAGACATTTAGAGACCGCATGGATGAATTACAACAATTGTACATTCCTGTCTGGCGTAAAAATAAAAAAGGGAAGGTGGCTCAACCGTGGCTATCAAGGGAAATCAGGGATAGTATTAAAGCCAAAGAAGTGGCATACAAATTGGTCAGAAATAGCAGCGAACCCGGGGACTGGGAGAAATTTAGAACTCAGCAGAGGAGGACAAAGGGTTTGATTAGGGCAGGGAAAATGGAGTACGAGAAGAAGCTTGCAGGGAACATTAAGGCGGATTGCAAAAGTTTCTATAGGTATGTAAAGAGAAAAAGGTTAATAAAGACAAATGTCGGTCCCCTGCAGTCAGAATCAGGGAAAGTCATAACGGGGAACAAAGAAATGGCAGACCAATTGAACAAGTACTTTGGTTCGGTATTCATTAAGGAGGACACAAACAACCTTCCGGATATAAAAGGGGTCAGAGGGTCTAGTAAGAAGGAGGAACTGAGGGAAATCTTTATTAGTCGGGAAATTGTGTTGGGGAAATTGATGGGATTGAAGGCCGATAAATCCCCAGGGCCTAATGGACTGCATCCCAGAGTACTTAAGGAGGTGGCCTTGGAAATAGCGGATGCATTGACAGTCATTTTCCAACATTCCATTGACTCTGGATCAGTTCCTATCGAGTGGAGGGTAGCCAATGTAACCCAACTTTTTAAAAAAGGAGGGAGAGAGAAAACAGGGAATTATAGACCGGTCAGCCTGACCTCAGTAGTGGGTAAAATGATGGAATCAATTATTAAGGATGTCATAGCAGCGCATTTGGAAAATGGTGGCATGATAGGTCCAAGTCAGCATGGATTTGTGAAAGGGAAATCATGCTTGACAAATCTTCTGGAATTTTTTGAGGATGTTTCCAGTAAAGTGGACAAAGGAGAACCAATTGATGTGGTATATTTGGACTTTCAGAAGGCTTTCGACAAGGTCCCACACAAGAGATTAATGTGCAAAGTTAAAGCACATGGGATTGGGGGTAGTGTGCTGACGTGGATTGAGAACTGGTTGTCAGACAGGAAGCAAAGAGTAGGAATAAATGGGTACTTTTCAGAATGGCAGGCAGTGACTAGGTTCTGTGCTGGGGCCCCAGCTGTTTACATTGTACATTAATGATTTAGACAAGGGGATTAAATGTAGTATCTCCAAATTTGCGGATGACACTAAGTTGGGTGGCAGTGTGAGCTGCGAGGAGGATGCTATGAGGCTGCAGAGTGACTTGGATAGGTTAGGTGAGTGGGCAAATGAATGGCAGATGAAGTATAATGTGGATAAATGTGAGGTTATCCACTTTGGTGGTAAAAACAGAGAGACAGACTATTATCTGAATGGTGACAGATTAGGAAAAGGGAAGGTGCAACGAGACCTAGGTGTCATGGTACATCAGTCATTGAAGGTTGGCATGCAGGTACAGCAGGCGGTTAAGAAAGAAAATGGCATGTTGGCCTTCATAGCGAGGGGATTTGAGTACAGGGACAGGGAGGTGTTGCTACAGTTGTACAGGGCCTTGGTGAGGCCACACCTGGAGTATTGTGTACAGTTTTGGTCTCCTAACTTGAGGAAGGACATTCTTGCTATTGAGGGAGTGCAGCGAAGATTCACCAGACTGATTCCCGGGATGGTGGGACTGACCTATCAAGAAAGACTGGATCAACTGGGCTTGTATTCACTGGAGTTCAGAAGAATGAGAGGGGACCTCATAGAAACGTTTAAAATTCTGACGGGTTTGGACAGGTTAGATGCAGGAAGAATGTTCCCAATGTTGGGGAAGTCCAGAACCAGGGGTCACAGTCTTAGGATAAGGGGTAAGCCATTTAGGACCAAGATGAGGAGAAACTTCTTCACCCAGAGAGTGCTGAACCTGTGGAATTCTCTACCACAGAAAGTAGTTGAGGCCAATTCACTAAATATATTCAAAAGGGAGTTAGATGAAGTCCTTACTACTCGGGGGATCAAGGGGTATGGCGGGAAAGCAGGAAGGGGGTACTGAAGTTTCATGTTCAGCCAGGAACTCATTGAATGGCGGTGCAGGGTAGAAGGGCTGAATGGCCTGCTCCTGCACCTATTTTCTATGTTTCTATGTTTCCCCAGGGGGCTTCGCACAGCAAGATTGCTAATTAGTCCTCTCTCATTACACAACACCCAGTCTAGGATGGCCAGCTCCCTAGTTGGTTCCTTGATATATTGGTCTAGAAAGCCATCCCTAATACACTTCAGGAAATCCTCCTCCACCGCATTGCTACCAACTTGGTTAACCCAATCTATATGTAGATTAAAGTCGCCCATGATAACTGCTGTACCTTTATTGCATGCATCCCTAATTTCTTGTTTGATGCCATGCCCAACCTCACTACTACTGTTTGGTGGTCTGTACACAACTCCCACTAGCCTTTTCTGCCCTTTGGTATTCCGCAGCTCTACCCATACAGATTCTACATCATCCAAGCTAATGTCCTTTCTTACTATTGCGTCAATTTCCTCTTTAACCAGCAACGTTACCCCACCTCCTTTTCCTTTCTGTCTATCCTTCCTGAATGTTGAATACCCCTGGATGTTGAGTTCTCAGCTTTGGTCACCCTGGAGCCATGTCTTCGTAATCCCAATTATATTATAATCGTTAATAGCTGCCTGCGCAGTTAAGTCATCCACCTTATTACAAATAGTTCTCGCATTGAGGCACAGAGCCCTCAGGCTTGTCTTTTTAACACTCTTTGTCCCTTTAGAATTTTGCTGTAATGTGGCCCTTTTTGATTTTTGCCTTGGGTTTCTCTGCCCTCCACTTTTACTATTCTCCTTTCTATCTTTTGCTTCTGCCCACATTTTATTTTCCTCTGTCTCCCTGCATAGGTTCCCATCCCCCTGCCGTGTTAGTTTAAACCCTCCCCAACAGCAGTAGCAAACACTCCCCCTCGGACATTGGTTCCGGGTCCTGCCTAGGTGTAGACCGTCCGGTTTGTACTGGTCCCACCTCCCCCAGAACCGGTTCCAATGTCCCAGGAATTTGAATCCCTCCATCTTGCACCACTCCTCAAGCCACGTATTCATCTTAGCTACCCTACTATTTCTACTCTGACTAGCACGTGGCACTGGTAACAATCCTGAGATTACTACATTTGAGGTCCTACTTTTTAATTTAACTCCTAGCTCCCTAAATTCAGCTTGTAGGACCTCATCCCACTTTTTATCTGTATCGTTGGTACCTATATGCACCACGACAATTGGCTGTTCCCCCTCCCCCCCTAGAATGCCCTGCAGCCACTCCGAGACATCCTTGACCCTTGCACCAGGAAGGCAACATACCATCCTGGAGTCTCGGTTGCGACCGCAGAAACACCTATCTATCCCCCTTACAATAGAATCCCCTATCACTATCGCTCTTCCACTCTTTTTCCTGCCCTCCTGTGCAGCAGAGCCACCCATGGTGCCATGAACTTGGCTGCTGCTGCCTTCCCCTGGTGAGCCATCTCCCCCAACAAGAGTAAAACACTCAACTTGAGCTTTACTGTATTGATACATTGTACAGTAATGCATTTAAGTTAGGTAGATAAAGCCATAGAAGTCTATTAGTATTTTGAGTTTAATAATAGGAACATCGAGTACAAGCATAATGATAATTTTTTATATGGCAATGGTTAGGCCTCAGTCACAGTACTGCGTGCAATTTAGGAAGAATATGAAGTCATAAAGAGCGTACAGCATTCAGCCACTAGCATGGTGCCAGTGATGGGAAATCATAGGTATAAGGAGAGATTTGAGGTACTGAGGTTATTTCCCCTTGAGTGGAGCAGACTATAAGATTTAACAGGGTTTATTTTATTTTAATTATGAAGGATTTAAATAGGGCGAATATGGGCATATATGGATGAAGGCACCTATATTGGGACCAAGGGAGAGGAAGATTCCAGCATCAGAGGAATAGACGGGGTGGGGGTGGGGTGTCACCAGCACACATGTGAAAGGTCATTTTGGGTTTGCAGAATGTGTCAGCAAGGTTCAGATGATAAAATAGGGATAGCCAAGGATGGAGCCTGAGCAGATATGGGAGGAAAGAACACTTGAGAAGATGGTTGCATTTAGAGAGAACCAGCACAGTGTGGTTTCATGGAGTTGGACCATGAAGGAAAGACAGTGGAAAAGAGCTTAACGGCCAAAATTGTCAGAAGCAAACGAGAAGTCTTGCAACAACAGCAACAACTTGCATTTATGATATCTGACAAAAAGCCATTGACCTGAAACGTTAACTCTGTTTCTCTCTCCACAGGTGCTGCCTGATCTGAGTATTTCCAGCATTTTCAATTTTTATTTCAAATTTCCAGCATTCTGCTTTTGTATTTATATAGCGACTTTAACATAGTATAGCCCTTCACAGGAGCGTTATCAAACAAAATTTGACACCAAACTACATAAGGAGATATTAGGGAAGAAAGAGGTAGATTTTAAAGAGTGTCTTAAAGGAGGAAAGAGGTAGAGAGGCAGACAGATTTAGGGAGGGAATTCCAGAGTCTAAGAACATAAGAACATAAGAATTAGGAACAGGAGTAGGCCATCTAGCCCCTCGAGCCTGCTCCGCCATTCAATAAGATCATGGCTGATTTGGCCGTGGACTCAGCTCCACTTACCCGCCCACTCCCCGTAACCCTTAATTCCCTTATTGGTTAAAAATCTATCTATCTGTGACTTGAATACATTCAATGAGCTAGCCTCAACTGCTTCCTTGGGCAGAGAATTCCACAGATTCACAACCCTCTGGGAGAAGAAATTCCTTCTCAATTCAGTTTTAAATTGGCTCCCCCATATTTTGAGGCTGTGCCCCCTAGTTCTAGTCTCCCCGACCAGTGGAAACAACCTCTCCGCCTCTATCTTGTCTATCCCTTTCATTATTTTAAATGTTTCTATAAGATCACCCCTCATCCTTCTGAACTCCAACGAGTAAAGACCCAGTCTACTCAATCTATCATCATAAGGTAACCCCCTCATCTCCGGAATCAGCCTAGTGAATCGTCTCTGTACCCCCTCCAAAGCCAGTATATCCTTCCTTAAGTAAGGTGACCAAAACTGCACGCAGTACTCCAGGTGCGGCCTCACCAATACCCTATACAGTTGCAGCAGGACCTCCCTGCTTTTGTACTCCATCCCTCTCGCAATGAGAGCCATTTAAGGCCTAGGCAGCTTAAGGCATGACCACAAATGGTGAAGTGATTAAAATCGGGGATGCTCAAGATGCCAGAATTGGAGGAGCCCAGCTACCTCGGAGAGTTGTGGGGCTGGAGGAGATGACAGAGATAGGGAGGGGCGAGGCCATGGAGGAATTTGAAAATAAAGATGAGAATTTTAAAATTGAGGCATTGCTTAACCGGGAGTCAATGTAGGTCAGCGAGCAAAGGAGAGATGGGTAAGTGGGATGGTGTGAGTTGGGACATGCAAGACCAAGAAGGATTACAAACCATAGTTGCAATCATACAAAATGTTATTGGTGACACTCACCAGGACAGCCTCAGTGCTATTAATAGATTAGAAACCAGATTAGCATAATTCAAATAAGGACGAATGGGAGAGCTGGGCATAAGATTTGAAAAGAAGAAACAGGCTAGAAATAGGGCCTGGTTGAAAAAAGTAAATTATTTGAGGATAGTTTTTCTAATATGGTCAAAAAGCTCATCCCGATGACAATTTTGAAAGGGTTAAGAACTTTCAGAAATCATTGAGCGCCCCTGTAGGGGCAATTTTAACTGCCAGCGTAGAACGGCCAGATGGTGGGCGGAGCATGCTTGCCGCCTGCCTATTCTTGGCCGCGGGAGGGTCGAGCCATTTAGAGGCCCAGACCTCATGTCTATCTCGCTGTTGAGCTACAGGTGTCAAATAGGAGCCCTGCTGCAGGTTACAGATTCTGGGAATTCGGAAAAGTGGCCAAGCTCCCATATTCAGCTGGTCGACAATCAGAGCCTGGGGTGGGTGCTGATCCCAGAATGGCCTGGGATGGAATTGGGTGGCATGAATCTTTTTTGTGGAGCACTCATGTTCCGCCTAGCCACACCAAATTATTTTTAGATATTTGTGAATGTCCTCTAGTGGTCTGTTTAAGAACCACTGGTTAGGCCGCTCACCGCCCAGTACAAATGGGCGGAGCGTGCACTATGCACACTCTACTGATTTGCACCTCAAAATTGTATTTGGGGTCCTATGTACGTCATAGGACCCTAATTTGCATTGGTAAATTTCCCTGGAGCTTCTCCTGCTCCGCCATCAAAACTTGGTGGGAAGTGCAGCAGAAACCATGCGTGTAAATAGGTTTCTGCAGAGGTTACGGGGCGAAGTGGGAGAATTTCCGAGGAAAGTCAACCCAACAATTTAATGGGGCCCCTGCCTGATCCAGGTTGGTGCCTGGGAGGCCCTGGGAAAAGCCTTCGGCAAAAATATGACGGGTGGGATCGGACCAGGAAACACACGATAAGAGCAGCACATCGATTTTCGGGGCATCACCTCCCCATTCCCACCTGGTGGACCGAGTCAAAATTGCCCCTAATTTGTTCTTCATGGTCAATTTTCGCAGATTTTCACAAGGAGGTCTTTTAATAATTAGAACCACAGCAAAAATAGTATTCAGCGGATGTTTTTAACTGTTATTATGCAGCAAACATCAAAGCACATCATAAGCTATATAGTTCAGTTTCAGTTTTCCTGCAAATTACAATTAAATCTTTACAATCAACATTGTTACTTTTCTGTAAAATAGATATAGCAACAGTTTAAAGTATGTTCCAAATAATGAGAATGTAAATTCAGCCCTGTAGCCAAATAAACAAAGAAAATGATACACAGATTTCCAGCATCATTGTCAATTTTCACACTGTGTATCAGGTAAATTGTCACATATCTAAATATAAATGAATGCTTTTAATTGAAAAAAAAAGATTCTATAGCTACACAAAAAGGATTAATAATGAATGAGCTTGCAATAAAAGTAGCAAAAACATAAAGCCTGTTCTATCTCCATGTTTCTTATTTTGTTAGCAAGATTCAAGCATGATTTTCCCTTTCCTGGGCACGTACATATCAGGAGCGATGGGATCTGACATGCATCAATGACAGTTTATGTTGAGTGCTGTTCAGCAAATCTTTTCAATTTCTCTGTCTCTGGCAGCAATGGCTGATAAAGCCACACTGCTCATAGCACAGCTGAGGTACATCACCAGAGAAAATTAAGTCAACAATGTCCATGGATTGAACTACAAGCTGGACAGAATAAAAATAATATTGATATAATATAGAGACAGTTGTCCAGAATTTATGGTGGGTAATAACAGCGAACGAACAAAGTTCGCTGTTATTACCCCTTTGAAACTGACCGCTACTTCAGGATTTAGTGCATGTGCACCCTAATGTGGAAATTCTGAAGTTGCAGTCAGTCATTCACCGCTCCGACACTGGCTGCGTTGTATTAAAAATTACAATTATAAGAATTTTTTTTCAAATTTATTTTTTCTAAGTTTGTTCATATCTATTTCAGGTTTGCCTTTTCCTCATGTGAGAATTCCAATCTTTGTTTAGCTTTCTATAACATTTTTAAAAAGTCAAAATAAAGTGAGCTCCTTCACTTCCTAGTTCACTGTGTCTGTGAGAATTCTGCATTGTGATTGGCTGCTTAGACAGCTTGTTGATGTCACAGCAGTTATGGGATTCCCACTACACTGCACTGATCTCAACTACACGTCAAAAAATCCAAACTTCTCACCAGAGATCGCAGCTTTCTTCGGGGCCAGTGGAAAAAGCTTTTGCTTTGCTGCTGATTGCAAATTACGGGGCAATAATTGTGTAGGAGAGGGACAATAGTTATAAAATCTGCTAAAAAATTGAACAGAAAAGGGCTTTCAAAAGCACAAACCAACATTATACCTGAGGATAATGAGTAGCTCTTCACATGTAGCACTAAAAATAAGCATTTTGAGTTTCTTTAACTTTTTAAGTGACCAAGCTGTTTCAGTCACATATATTTTATGTCAGGTTCCCTTTGATTTGTTCAAACTACAAGCAAACTGCAATTTAAATAGCATCAAACAAACAAAAGCACAGCCTTGTTCTGTAAGATTCATTCTTTTGTCTAATTAAAAATTACAACACCAATTTTTTTCTTGATCCAGGACAGATATTTCTCGGTTATCCGGGTATAAATGCCGGGCCGATTGGCAATTGCACAATCCGTTCCAGGTGATGAAATACCAACAAACACCGTCTTCCGGCTCAGGGTCTTTGTTTTGCACATTAATGGACCTCCTCCATCACCCTGCAGCAAAAGAATAAAAAACGTTATGCAAGAACCCACAGAATGTACTAAGTTAATGACAAATTTAGAATTGTATGCTATTTTTAATAAATTACTTACTTAGAAATATGTAAAAGTTTACAACGCAGAAACAAGCCATTCAGCCCAACCAATCCATGTCAGTGGTTACCCTCCATGCGATCAAATAGTTCTAGTTGCATTTACCCACTATTGGCACCACAAATGATGCCAGCACCTTCCATAGAAACATAGAAAATAGGTGCAGGAGTAGACCATTGGGCCCTTCAAGCCTGCACCACCATTCAATAAGATCATGGCTGATTATTCACCTCGGTACCCCTTTCCTGCTTTCTCTCCATACCCCTTGATCCCTTTAGCCGTAAGGGCCATATCTAACTCCCTCTTGAGTATATCTAATGAACTGGCATCAACAACTCTCTGCGGCAGGGAATTCCACAGGTTAACAACTCTCTGGGTGAAGAAGTTTCTCCTCATCTCAGTCCTAAATGGCTTACCCCTTATCCTTAGACTGTGTCCCCTGGTTCTGGACTTCCCCAACATCGGGAACATCCTTCCTGCATCTAATCTGTCCAGTCCCGTCAGAATGCTATCTGTTTCTATGAGATCTCCTCTCATCCTTCTAAACTCCAGTGAATACAAGCCCAGTCGATCCAGTCTCTCCTCATATGTCAGTCCTGCCATCCCGGGAATATTTAAATGCTGCTGATCCCAGGAAGTGAATAGGGGCCGGGGTGTAAATAACAAACCCACGCACTTCCAGAGATGGAGTAGGACAACAGAAAATTAGAGTACAGTGACTCTTGATTGGTTGTTTTTTTTAATAAGAAATGCAATTTAAGCCCATCCATGTGCTTCATGTCTTACGAACAAGTTAAATATATCTACCCTCCTAAAAGATCCCATGACACTAATCGATGAAGAGCAGGGGAATTCACCCGGGTATCCTGGCCAATATTTGTCCCTCAAACAACACAACTAAAGCGGATGATCTGCTCATTATTACATTGCTATTTTGGGATGTTGCTGTGTGCAAATTAGCTGCCATATTTTCTACATTACAATAGTGACTACACTTCAAAACAACTTCATTTGTAAAGTGCTTTGCATGTTCGTTCTTAGTTCTTTTTTCTTATGCAAAGATGTACTTGGTCTCCATCATACTGGTTAAATATCACAGCTGTATCTCAGTGCAGAATACATTTTCTATTTATAAAAATCCTTCAAATGATAGTGTGTAACTTACCTGGCAGGAATCTTTTTTGCCCTTTTTATCACCTGCACAGATCATGTTGTCCGTTATAGCTGGATTCCTGTTGTAATATTTTTTACTATTGCAGGTTTTCCGGTCAATCACAGTTACATCTGCCTCTTTCAAAGTGTCAGATAGTACTTTATCCTTGGGACTGGTTTGTCCCCATCCCACGATACTGCACTTTACTCCAGCTTTAAGGTCTTTTGTTGAAGTTGGCAGTTGGAGGATTTCTATACCCTTGTTCTTAATATTTGCAGCTTGTGCTAACTGTAATAAATAAAAAATGTTTTACTGTCTCCACGTGCTTCATCAGAGTATACCTGCAATGATATAATCTATATATAGATACTGGCTGCAGTTAAGCCCATAAAGTGCGCAAATAACCAACTTTATTCATTGTGCCAATTGTTTTATTCAAGTACAAATGCAAAAGATGGAAAGGCCGCACAGGAGATACAAGTTGTTGCTCATGTGTAGCTCCAACAGGTATCTGCAGCCCGGTAGTTCAAGGCCCAAGTGGTCAATTTGGATGTGTGAGAATAAGTATCAGTTGCTGGGAGCATCACATGGCAAGAGGTAAAAATTAAATATGTAGCTAAATGAATACATATATGAATGACATCAAGACTAAAGGGGGAGAAATTAGGCCGCGCCTCAGTTGCAACTTAACCCAGGCGCCGCGGTAATTTTAGCACCTTGAAAAAGTTTACGCCTCCCGCCGAGAAATTTGTCGGAATTGGGCGAAGAGCTGAAAGTGGTGCAAAATCAGCCATTACACACGGGGGGGCGCAAACGAAAATTCCGGCGCTAAATTTAACCGACCCATTGCGCATGCATCAATTTCCCATTGTGATCCCAGGAAAAGCCAACTCTTAAAGGTAAGTTAGCACATATGCAGCGCCACCTCCTTAGATCAGGAAAATGGAGGAACAGGGAGGAAGGCAGAGAGTGCACCACTTCTCAGCAACGGCGCTTGAGGTCTTGTTGGAGGCTGTGGAGAGGCACAACAATGCCCTGCATCCTGGAGGGGGACGAAGGACCCCACGGGTGTTCAGGAGGCTGTGGAGTGAGGTGGCCCAAAACGTCTCAGCCAGGACAGTGACACAATGTTGCAAAAAATACAATGACCTCACTAGGGTCATGAGGGTGAGTACCCTTTACATTAATCTTGCAATGCGTTCATTGTTTTACACAATGTAAAGGCTTTGCACTGCCCAACCCTTCTCTATGTGTTCCAGGCCAGGCTCCTTGTTGCTGGAGACAACCTAAAAGCTCTCTATCACCTCACCAGACATGCCCTGCCCATCCAAGTGTCTCTCCCCTTCTAGCTCCCAACTCAGCCCAAGGACAGCCATCAACACCTTTTAACTCTTCATATGCGGTCACAGTCCTTCAGCTTCATACTTGCTCGTAGCTCTTTGTCCCCAAATCCCACCTTTGACACATCCACTGTGCACTGCCAGGCAGGCTGAGATGCAGAGATTCACACCTCGTGACATTAGTATTGAGTCACTTACTGCAGACACATGTAGCACACGAGTAACTATAGAGCCACTGACAACTTTTTGTTTTGGTCATTGCAGGCCAAATTCGCCCACAACAGGCAAGAGCAGGAGCAGACGGGAGGAGCTAATGTCCGCCCTAATGGGCACACCAGTCGGGGCGGTGGCGGCCAATGAGGCAGAGTTCCCACTCAACACTGACTGTTTGTGAATGAGATGTCCATTTTCTGCGAGAGCCCTGAACCATAAGCCCACATGCCTTGCAACATTTAGCTCCACAATAATGATGCCCCCTCTTTCCTGCCCCCTCCACAACTGCTGCCCAAATTTATGTTGCTTTGTGCTTAGAGATGATGAGCCACAGCCTGCCCGTCCGCCGCCATCATCACACGAGGGGAGAATGAGGAGGTCGTGGAGACGTATGTGGCCACAGACTCGGATCCGTCCTCAGTGCCCGTGAGTGAGGAGACCAGCTCGGTGGAGGAGGGCATGTTCACGGGATTGGTTGATCCTGACGCTCCTGGCCTCGGTGGCCTGCAGCAACGTGCTGCGTGAGGGGAAGCTTGAGGGCTTCCTGTTAACAGTCAGGCAGACGAGGACCTGGATTTGGAGGTTATGTCCAGGGAGTCGTCTTCAGATGCATCATGAGATTATGGGGGCATTGGGGAGTGTACCACAGAGCGTGGATGTACTTGCTGTGAGTGTGGCGGAGGCCACTTCCAGCATTGCCCGTGCCTCTCAGCAGTACACTGAGACCATCCTTGAATGTTTAAACTGGGAAGCGGCCTCAACGAGCGACAGTGGGGTCACAGAGGTGATAGCATGTGTCATGGTTGACGTGGCAGAAGCCATGACATCACAGGCCGAAGCCACGCAATGTCTTTGTGATGTCATGCAGACACTGGTTGCTGGCATGCACTCTCAGACTGCAGTGTTTTGAGCGCTCCTTGCATTTATGCAGTCTCAGAGTGATGCCATGCAAGCAGTTCCTGTCGCTATCCTCTCATCCCCATAGTTGGACAGGGAACAGACGGTGCCGCAGCCGGTCAGCAATCTATTAGCACATATTGCTCCTGATGCTCTGGCACCTTCCCAGAGGAGTGGCAGTGTGCAGCAGGAAACTGGAAGGTGCTGCCCTTCCTCACGATGACAGCATTCCGGCCCCCGCCACTGCCTGTCCGCCTTTGCACCCGCCATGGCCTGCACCCAGCCATCCCACACTGCTGCCACATTTTTTAGTGGTGTAATCAGCAGCCGGGCCTTCCTTGCCCGCAGCTGTTCCAGGGCATCCACGTAGGTCGGCTGTTCTGAGTGCCTCAGACACACAGCAGCCCTCAAGCAGCCTTGCTGCAGGCACTGAGGCCACATTGAGGAGGAGCATAGACGTGGGTAGGGGGGGGGGGCGGTGGGAGGTGGTGAGGCACATGGGTGGAAAATGCCATTGGAAGACACACTGAGCAAGTGTCTCCCCATGGGACATGTGCAAAAAATTAATCAACTCTCATGTTTGTTTGTTTTATTTGAAGGGGGCGGATGCTCCATTTTGTTTCATTTGAGGGTCTGGGATGTATTTTTGTTTTCTTTGAAGGTTGTTCCATGTTGTTTTCGTTGACATTGTGGAATTTTGGAGTTGGTCCAGCGATATGTGTTCGATAAAATCTTACTTTGACCGTCCCCTTCAGCCTCTGGTGTATGACTGTGGACTTGTGAAGGAGCTGTGGCACTATTGTGGCACAATGCCCAGTCATTATTAGCTGCATCCCTCAGCTCCCTCCATTTAAGTAATTCCGATCCCTTATGAGCCACCACCAAATAGCTCTGCCACCGCCTCCTCCGTGGCTGCTGCTGGTCATCTTTTTGGTCATTCGGGACATTGGCAGGCTCCTGCTCCTCACCCTCATCCTCCTCCCCCTGAGGTGGGCTTGCGATCCCCATTGGCATGGCCTGGCCCTTATGATAGCCACGTTGTGCAGCATGCAGTACACCACAATGAGACCTGTTGAGGGGAGTATTGAAGGCTGTCTCCAGAACAGTCTAGGTATCGGAATCACTTCTTCAGCACTCCTATTGTCTGCTCTATGATGTTGCGGGTGACGGCATGGCTTTCATTGTAGCATTCTTCCGGCTCTGTGGTGGGGTTGCTGAGGGGGTTGATTAGCCAGGTGGCCAGGCCATATCCCTTCTCCCCGAGCAGCCAGCCTCGGCCTTCCCGTGGTGGCTGAAACAGTCATACACACTGCTCTCCCGGAGGATAAACACATCATGTGCGCTTCCAGGATAATGAGCATTGACTGCAAGGACTCGCTGCGTGTGGTTGCACACCAGCTGCACATTTAGGGAGTGAAATCCCTTTTTGTTTCTGAAGACCTCTGCAATCTCGAATGGTGCTCGCAAGGCAACTTGCGTGCAATCAATTGCTCTTTGCACTCTGAGGAAGCCCACTATCCTGGCAAACCCACAAGCATGCTCATGCTGTTTCTCCCTGGTCATCGGGAAAGTAATGAAGTCCATTCTACAGGTGTAGAGAGCCTGTGAGACATCATGGATGCAGTGATGTGCTGCGAATTGTGAGATGCTGCCTATGTCCCCTGGTGCAAGATGGATGGAGCTGGAGGCATAGGATGTGAGTGCCCCTTTGACCTTCATTGCGATGGGCAGCGCAGTCCTGGTTCCGATGTAAGGCTGCAGGTCTGCCTGGAGGAGATGGCATATCTCTGCAACCAACTCCTTCAGAAGCGCAGCCTTCTGACACACTACTCCTCGGACAGGTCAGGGTATGAGCGTTGCCTTCGGTAAAGCCACGGCGGAGGTAAGCCCTCCTGCCCCAATGTCTAGGTGCTCTCCTCCTTTGGATGCCAACATGGCCAACAATCCTTCTCACTTGATGTCGCCTTGCTAGAGCATGTAGAATGTGATGCTGGCGAACAATGATGCCCCATTAAAGTTTTCCAAAATACTTTTTCTCAAGCTAAACTGTTATGTCTGTCTGCCACTGCACACTTGGAGGCTGTGTAAACATTATACTGACTGTGACCTCCGAGGGAAGCGCTTCCTTATCCCTTTAAGTTAGCACCAGTTAACGATTCTGCAAGCCTGCACCGACTGTTTTTCTAGACGTTGTTATTGGCGGACACTAAATGAGGCGGCCGCACATAATTTAGCGAGCTGGGCACAAGTGTGGGCATTGCACCAGGATGATGTCATGATCGGAGTGATCATCAGCAACCAGGCGCTAGCGGATTGCACCTCCTCTAAACCTCTAATGAATTTTCCGGACGGGCGCTAAAAGCTGCGCACGCGGTCATTAAGCTCTAACGCTCGCATTACCGCCCCCTCTGGGCACTAACTGAGGCTATAAGCAACTGAAAATCCAGCCCTTTGTTTTCACTTGGATTTTCCACCAATCGTCTGCCAAAGTTACAGTGGGACAACCCCACAGAAATGCTACCCCTTTCTTTTTAAGTGTAGTAGGTTACCAGTTCCCACACATTGAAGATATTTACAGATATTTTCTTGAACAATAATCACCTCAAGAAGCATGATGTCATTCTCTACTGTATTCTTGAATTCAGGGTATGGAAAAAAACTTCTAACAAGAATTTTCTGTTCTAACTGATCCTTCTTTTGGAGTGAGTGATCTCCAAGAATCACTGTAGATTTCTTTTTGTCGATAAACCTGCAGATTTTGAAAAGTGAAACATCACTTGGTAAATCAACAACAACTTGCATTTAAATAGCACTTTTAATGTTGAACAACATCCAAGGAGGTGTCGTAGAGAAAGAAAGGAAAGGATGTAATGCACTTGTGGAAGAACTAAAAGGTGTCCTCCAAGGTAAAATAGCTCAACTGCAATAACTATCATACATGAAGAATGGACACTTGGTCCAGGTACTAATGTCCTGAGGAACTGTACTCCAGCGAGTATAAGCACCTTCAGGAGAAGATTGGAGCAAACTAGAAACAATAATTTGATTGGTTGTATTTCAATGAAAATGTCATGTTCCAGAACATAGGAACAATAGTAGGCCATTCAACTCCTTGAATCTGTTCCGCCATTCAATTAATCATGGCCGATCTGTATCTCAACTCCATCTACCCACCTTGGTTCCATAATCCTTAAAACCTTTGCCTAACAAAAGTCTATCAATCTCAGTTTTGAAATTTTTAATTGACCTAGCCTCAAAAGCTTTTTGGGGAGAGAATTCCAGATTTTCACTAACCTTTGTGGGAAGAAGTTCCTCCATGACATCACCCCTAAACGGGCTAGCTCGAATTTTAAGGTTATGCCCCCCTGTTCTGGACTCTCCTACCAGAGGAAATAGTTTCTCTCTATCTCACCTTTCAAATTTATTAATCATCTTAAACATCTCAATTAGATCACCCCTTAATCTTCGATACTCAAAGGAATATATGCCTAGTCTATGCAACCTGTCCTCATAATGTAACACTTTTAGCCTGGTATAATTCTGGTGAATCTGCGCTGCAGCTTTTTCAATGCTAATATATCTTTCCTGAGGAGCAGTGCCCAGAACTGAATACAGTCTGACCAGAGCTTTATCCAACCGTAGCAAACTTCCATCCCATTGTATCCCCACCACCTTGAGCTAAAGTCTAACATTCCATTAGTTATTATTATTTTTTTGATCCTATCCACCAGTTATTAATTTCTGTACTTGGAGCCGAAATTCTCTTTGCTCCTCCACAGTTCCTAACTTCTCACCATTTAGAAAATACTCTGATCTATCTTTCTTAGGTCCAAAGTGTAAACCTCACACTCCCCCCACACTGAACTCCATTTGCCAAAGTTTTGCCCATTCACTTAATCTTTTAACAGTCTTGATCTACCACATTAGTGACCTTCTCAAAAATTCAACTAGGTTCATTAGATATGACTGGTCCTCTCTGATCAGTACATATTTATCCAAGTGCTCTGTCACTCTGTACCTAATAACAGATTCTAGTAACTTCATCACAACTGATTTTTGACTAATAGGTCAGGTACATAGATCATTAAAATATCATGAACAGGTACAGAAATTAATCAAAAAGGCTAATGGAATGCTGGCATTTATATCTAGAGGTCTAAAATACAAGGGGGTAGAAGTTATGCTGCAGCTAAACAAACCCTTGGTTAGTCCACACCTGGAGCACTGTGAGCAGTTCTGGGCAGCACATCTTAAGAAGGATATATTGGCCTTGGAGGGCGCGCAGAGTAGGTTTACCAGAATGATACCTCGACTTCAGGGGTTAAGTTACGAGGAGAGATTACACTAATTAGGGTTGTATTCCCTAGAATTTAGAAGGTTCGAGGTGATTTGATCAAAGTTTTCAAGATATTAAGGGGAACAGATAGGGTAGATAGAGCGAATCTATTTCTGCTGGTTAGGGATTTTAGGACTGGGGGCATCATCTAAAAATTAGATCCAGATCTTTCAGGAGTGAAATTAGGAAACACTTCTACACACAAAGGGTGGTAGAAGTTTGGAACTCTCTTCTGCAAACGGCAATTGATGCTAGATCAATTGTTAATTTTAAATTTGAGTTTGATAGCTTTTTGTTAACCAAAGGTATTGAAGAATATGGGCCAAAGGCAGAGTTAGATTGCAGATCTGCCATTATCTCATTGAATGGTGGAATTGGCTCGAGGGGCTGAATGGCCTACTCCTGTTCCTATGCTAGAGGCACTTCAAAGCGGTGCTATTTACAGGTACTTCTGACTGTGGTGTGATCTGGTGAGTGAACACAGCTATTTCTAGACAAAATAAACAGAAACTCTAAGAAACTATAACCGGCAACTTTGAAATTGATGTTAATGTGTATGGTTAATGGATTTTGCTTTTTGGTCGACATAAGCAATTGCCCATTTTAAACGTAGATGTTTTAAGTGGTAGGTACTATACTTGTTGAAAACCTTTTACAGTTATTGTAAAAACCTTTAGTGTTATCCTTGATATGCCTCGCAGTTTTATCTTGTATTCATTTTTGCAGCTCCTACTACTTTCTTTGTATCCCTTTTCTGATATTCATATATCTCCCAGTCCACAGGATCTCCATTATTCTTTGCATTTGTGCAAGCCCTTTCTTTTAGTTTTAAATTATCTCTCACCACTTTTGTTGACCACCACCTTATTAAGGGCAATTAGGGATGTGTAATAAATGCCAGCCTTGCCGGCATTGCCCACATCCTGTGAACGAATAATTAATAAAAGAGCACTTGTCCTTCGGATGTATGCATAGTTCTTGTATTCTTGTGTTGTAACAAATACTTCTTTGCACATTTCCCACTGTTCATCTGTAATTTTACTCATTAACAGTTCCTCCCAGTTTATTGTGATCAGTTTCTGCCTCATCCCTTCATAGTCAGCCTTACTTTGGTTTGTGACTCACCTTTCTCCCTCTCAAACTTAATAACGAATTCAACCATGTTATGCTCACTATCAGCTACGTGTTTCCTTACCGTTAGACTGTTGACTAATTCTGGCTCATTACTCATCACACAATCTAGTATGGTCTGTCCTCTGGTTTGTTCAAGAACAAAGGGGGGAGAAATTCAGTTGGGGCGGTGTCCTGGTTTGCATCTGCCACCGCAAAATTCATCAGCTTGGCCTGGAGTTTAGAGCGGGTCGCTAAGGGAGTCATTGCACGTCTCTTTTAGGGTGCCAGGCCGGCTGAGCAAGGGAAAATCCTGAGCTAAATGGCTGGTCTTGGAGCTCCACAACAGAGACCTGGGGGGCAAAAAATCCTGAAAAAAACGACCAAAAGCATTCCCAATACCTAGCTCGCACCACCACAACATAAATTGCAAATTCATTTTTTTTTTAAAACCATCACACGTACCTGAGGTCAGCATTATTTACCTCACAGTGGCCACTACTGCTTGGAACGCCGGCTTTCACAGGTGTTCCCACCAGGGTGCGCTACGGAGCGCTAAGGGTCAGGTGATGCATACTGCTTGCCACTTCCGGGCAGTAATGCTCTGGCCTTGTCGATACCAGCACTGAATGTATCAGCGGGGCGCTGGAAGCTGGCCGCCCGGAAACAAGTGCTTTCCGCCACCATTGTCACCCCTCCAGGGCGCTAAGAGGGGCAGCAGAAGACTAAATTTCCATCCCATCATGTTCATGAAAATGGTCTTGAATACACTCAAATAATTCTCTGCCTTTGGGACTCAAGCTGTTCAGCTTCTCCCAGTATGTGTAAAAATTAAAGTCTCCCATTATTACCACTCTGCTTTTGCAACAAACATCTCTGATCTCTGTATTTATACATCCTGCTACTTCATCATTGCTATCAGGAGGTCTGTAGACAATTCCCATCAACATCTTTTTTCTGTTCCCCAATTTTACCAAGAGAGTTTCGACAGCCTGCTCACCCTCACTGATATCCCTTCTTTATAATGCTGTAAAATGTATTTTATCAATACTGTTACTCCTCCTCCTTTTCTAATTTCCCTGTCCTTTGTAAAGACCTTATAACATGGAATAATTATCTCTCAATCATGCAGAGTTTGAAGCAAAGTCTGAGTGATGGCCACTACGTTGTATCCTGCAAGCTGAATTTGCGCTTTTAATTCACTTGGTTTATTCCTTATGCTACGTGCATTTGTGTATCGAACTCTTAATTGGGCAACAGACCCTTTTGCCCTGATGTTGTTTTTTCCCCTCACACTTTTTAAACTGATCACACTTCTTGTTTTTCATCACTCCTGTTGAATTTTATCAGTTATTTCTTTGTTATTTTCTATATTGTTTTCTGAACCGGAAGAATTTATATTATCTTTACCATTGGTTAGGATCTGGACTTTGCTCTCATCCCTTTTTCTTACTTTTAAGCTATGTTCACTGTTACTATTTCTGTCTGAGCCCTTCTCCCCTTTATTAGTTTAAACGACACAATTAATAGGGTGAGCAATTTGTCACACCATGACTTCCCACGACAAATCCCATGATTGTCACCTTCCAAAACGACTGCCCTGTCATTCTTCCACTCGCTGCTGCTTTCATTTTAATCAGCCTGTTTTAAAGTACCAGCTGCACATTTCCCATTATAAAGACCAGTTTTACAGTAACCAACTGGAAACGTCTTTCAATGTTAAAACCTCACAGGGAATTTAGGGGAAGTCGTTTCTTTCACCGTGCCTGGTCGGTAAGTCATTAGCGCCCCATTATCACCCTCCCCAGAGGTGATAATGGGAGGCGAAAAGGAGGCCAATTTTTAGGCTACATTTTTTTAGAAACAAAATAGAATTACTGTATATTCAGAAATTGCAAACATAAATGGCATGGTTATAATTACAATAACAGTGAAATCCTTTTATGCATAGGATCTGAAAAACTTGAATATAAGCAGATAAGAGAATGGAAATGCTACTTAAAGATGACCTGACATAAAAAAGAGAAACCCATGTTATCGGAAGGTGCAGTTATACTATGACCAGATTAGAAGCTCCAATATCCATTCACAACTGGTTGTACCTTGTTCACATTCCTGGGAGTGATTTGGACTATCAGATCCAAATGAGAGCTCTGAACAAGCATCTTTATGCACGTGTGCAAAGTTCTAGTCTTGGCCATTAAACTTGTAAACCCAGTTTAACGGCACACTGGAATTACACTGCTAACTTACAGCCTGAAAAATTGGGTCATTCCTGCTCATTTTTCCAGGAAAGTACGTCAAAAGAGATTAGAATGAACAAAATATCTTACTTTTGACAGTTTGCTGCAGTCAGAACCCATTTGGATTGGATCAAAGTTCCTCCACATACATGCTTGTTGTTAGATTGGATCGACACCATGTAAGGTCTTGAATAAGGTTTAACATTACGACCCCCAATGATTTCCATGCAGTCATCTTTAAAAGGAAAAAACATAATTATCACAAAGAGCACTCATTTCAGTGAAGTGACAAACCCAGTTTATCATATACTTACAGCCCTGGTCAGCTAAGACACTGAGTACTGAAACAACGAACGCCACCTGAAGCATGCTGATCATTTTGTCCAAATGCAGAAGTTTAGTTCAAGAGCAGCTCTTGCAGCATTTAGAGGAGGATGTGGTCTTAGCCTATTTTAGACTGAAGTGATATTTTGTGTCTTTACATCGATGAACCGTTTTTATCAGTTGATCAAATGATACTTTTTTATCAGTTTTATCAAAATTGTAATGTTAGAAATGATATAGCTCTGAAAACAACATTACACCCCCACTCTCGTTGGAAACTGGTGGTAGCACACAATTTGCCATAAAGTGCAAAGTTCTTGCAGTCCAAGGCCTATGCTGTAAAGAAGGCAGAAATATTGCCTACAACAAAGGGGGTTATATTTATATTTAGTTTTTTGTCATCCAATATGTTGATTAATGTTGGCTGACATCAAGATACTAGTATGCAATATCCTTGCTGATCCACCCATGAAATTTTTTTTTTACACAAATAGTATGTTAGCCATTCACAAATTTGTATTCAGTGGACATGGGAGATGGCAAACTGTGGCATACAACCTGAATTTCCTGCTGGAAACCCCTAATAGTCATAGGGGTTGATATTTAAATGACCTCTTCCATCAGGTGGAAGGCGGGCTGACTGAATCCACCCTCCAGCTTCTGACAGACCGCGTTGCGGAATTGGAGCTGAGGGTGGATTCACTCTGGAGCATCCAAGATGCTGAGAATGACGTGAGTAGCACGTGTAGCGAGTTGGTCTTACCGCAGGTGAAGGGTCCATAGCCAGATAGGGAATGGAAGACCAGCAGGAAGAGCAGTGCAAGGAAGGAAGTGCAGGGGTCCCCTGCGGTCATCCCCCTGCAAAACAGATACACCGCTTTGAGTACTGTTGAGGGGGATGACTCATCAGGGGAGGACAACAGCAGCCAAGTTCATGGCACCGTGGCTGGCTCTGCTGCACAGGAGGGCAGGAAAAAGAGTGCGAGAGCGATAGTGATAGGGGATTCAATTGTAAGGAGATAGATAGGCATTTCTGCAGCCGCAACCGAGACTCCAGGATGGTGTGTTGCCTCTCTGGTGCAAGGGTCAAGGATGTCTCGGAGCGGGTGCAGGACATTCTGAAAAGGGAGGGTGAACAGCCAGTTGTCGTGGTGCACATTGGTACCAACGATATAGGTAAAAAAAGGGATGAGGTCCTACAAGACGAATTTAAGGAGCTAGGAGATAAATTAAAAAGTAGGACCTCAAAAGTAGTAATCTCGGGATTGCTACCAGTGCCACGTGCTAGTCAGAGTAGGAATCGCAGGATAGCTCAGATGAATACGTGGCTTGAGCAGTGGTGCAGCAGGGAGGGATTCAAATTCCTGGGGCATTGGAACCGGTTCTGGGGGAGGTGGGACCAATACAAACTAGACGGTCTGCACCTAGGCAGGACCGGAACCAATGTCCAAGGGGGAGTGTTTGCTAGTGCTGTTGGGGAGGAGTTAAACTAATATGGCAGGGGGGTGGGAACCAATGAAGGGAGAAAGAGGGAAACAAAATGGAGACAGAAGCAAAAGACAGAAAGGAGATGAATAAAAGCAGAGGGCAGAGAAACCCAAGGCAAAAAACAAAAAGGGCCACTGTACAGCAAAATTCTAAAGGGTCAAAGTGTAATAAAAAGGCAAGCCTGAAAGCTCTGTGCCTCAATGCGAGGAGTATTCGGAACACAGGAGAGGGCTCTGAGCTAGTTAGAGTGGGTGAGAGCTCAGATGAACAGGACCCCAAGAAAGAAGGCAAAAGGTAGGAGGCAACAGAGCAGAGTAGCACTGGGGTAAGTGTAAACCACAATGTGATAGGAAGGGACAATATGTATGAATATAAAGGGGCTGCAGGAGGGGTCAAAACTAAAAATCATGGTTTAAAAACTAGTATTAAAACACTCTACATAAACGCACGCAGCATTCGAAATAAAGTAAATAAATTGACGGCACAAATCATTACAAATGGGTATGATTTGGTGGCCATTACAGAAACGTGGTTGCAGGGTGGCCAAGACTGGGAATTAAACATACAGGGATATCTGACAATTCAGAAAAATAGACAAGAAGGGAAGGGAGGTGGGGTAGCTCTGTTAATAAAGGATGATATCAGGGCAGTTGTGAGAGACGATATTGGCACTAATGAACAAAATGTTGAATCATTGTGGGTGGAGATTAGAGATAATAAGGGGAAAAAGTCACTGGTGGGCGTAGTTTATAGGCCCCCAAATAATAACTTCACGGTGGGGCGGACAATAATCAAGGGAATAATGGAGGCATGTGAAAAAGGAACGGCAGTAATCAAGGGGGATTTTAACCTACATATCGATTGGTCAAATCAAATCGCACGGGGTAGCCTTGAGGAGAAATTCAAAGAATGCATACGGGATTGTTTCTTAGAACAGTATGTTACAGAACCTACAAGGGAGCAAGCTATCTTAGATCTGGTCCTGTGTAATGAGACAGGAAAAATAAACGATCTCCTAATAAAAAATCCTCTTGGAATAAGTGATCACAGTATGGTTGAATTTGTAATACAGATTGAGGGTGAGGAAGTAGTGTCTCAAACGAGCATACTATGCTTAAACAAAGGGGACTACAGTGGGATGAGGGCAGAGTTGGCTAAAGTAGACTGGGAACACAGACTAAACGGTGGCACAATTGAGGAACAGTGAAGGACTTTTAAGGAGCTCTTTCATAGTGCTCCACAAAAATATATTCCAGTGAAAAAGTAGGGCGGTAAGAGAAGGGATAACCAGCCGTGGATAATCAAGGAAATAAAGGAGAGTATCAAATTAAAAACCAATGCGTATAAGGTGGCCAAGGTTAGTGGGAAACTAGAAGATTGGGAAAATTTTAAACGACAGCAAAGAATGACTAAGAAAGCAATAAAGAAAGGAAAGATAGATTACGAAAGTAAACTTGCGCAAAACATAAAAACAGATAGTAAAAGTTTTTACCGATATATAAAACGGAAAAAAGTGACTAAAGTAAATGTTGGTCCCTTAGAAGATGAGAAGGGGGATTTAATAATGAGAAATGTGGAAATGGCTGAGACCTTAAACAATTATTTTGCTTCGGTCTTCACAGTGGAATACACAAAAACTTTGCCTAAAATTGCTGGTCACGGGAATGTGGGAAGGGAGGACCTTGAGATAATCATTATCTCTTGGGGGGTAGTGCTGGACAGGATAATGGGACTCAAGGTAGACAAGTCCCCTGGTCCTGATGAAATGCATCCCAGGGTATTAAAAGAGATGGCGGAAGTTATAGCAGATGCATTTGTTATAATCTACCAAAATTCTCTGGACTCTGGGGAGGTACCATCAGATTGGAAAGCAGCTAATGTTTAAAAAAGGGGGCAGACAAAAGGCAGGTAACTATAGGCCGGTTAGTTTAACATTTGTAGTGGGGAAAATGCTTGAAGCTATCATTAAGGACGAAATAGCGGGACATCTAGATAGGAATAGTGCAATCAAGCAGATGCAACATGGATTCATGAAGGGGAAATTATGTTCAACTAATTTACTGGAATTCTTTGAAGATATAACGAGCATGGTGGATAGAGGTGTACCGATGGATGTGGCGTATTTAGATTTCCAAAAGGCATTCGATAAGGTGCCACACAAAAGGTTACTGCAGAAGATAACGGTACGCGGAGTCAGAGGAAATGTATTAGCATGGATCAAGAATTGGCTGGTTAACAGAAAGCAGAGAGTCAGAATAAATGGGTCCTTTTCGGGTTGGAAATCGGTGGTTAGTGGTGTGCCACAGGGATCGGTGCTGGGACCATAACTGTTTACAATATACATAGATGACCTGGAACAGGTGACAGAATGTAGTGTAACAAAATTTGCAGATGACACAAAGATTAGTGGGAAAGCGGGTTGTGTAGAGGACACAGAGAGGCTGCAAAGAGATTTAGATAGGTTAAGTGATTGGGCTAAGGTTTGGCAGATGGAATACAATGTCGGAAAATGTGAGGTCATCCACCTTGGAAAAAAAAAACAGTAAAAGGGAATATTATTTGAATGGGGAGAAATTACAACATGTTGTGGTGCAGAGGGACCTGGGGGTCCTTGTGCATGAATCCCAAAAAATTAGTTTGCAGGTGCAGCAAGTAATCAGGAAGGCGAATGGAATGTTGGCCTTCATTGCGAGAGGGATGGAGTACAAAAGCAGGGAGGTCCTGCTGCAACTGTATAGGGTATTGGTGAGGCCGCACCTAGAGTACTGCGTGCAGTTTTGGTCACCTTACTTAAGGAAGGATATACTAGCTTTGGAGGGGGTACAGAGATGATTCACTAGGCTGATTCCGGAGATGAGGGGGTTACCTTATGATGATAGATTGAGTAGACTGGGTCTTTACTTGTTGGAGTTCAGAAGGATGAGGGGTGATCTTATAGAAACATTTAAAATAATGAAAGGGATAGACAAGATAGAGGCAGAGAGATTGTTTCCACTGGTCGGGGAGACTAGAACTAGGGAGCACAGCCTCAAAATATGGGGGAGTCAATTTAAAACCGAGATGAGAAGAAATTTCTTTGCCCAGAGGGTTGTGAATCTGTGGAATTCTCTTCCCAAGGAAGCAGTTGAGGCTAGCTCATTGAATGTATTCAAATCACAGATAGATAGATTTTTAACCAATAAGGGAATTAAGGGTTACAGGGAGCAGGCGGGTAAGTGGAGCTGAGTCCACGGTCAGATCAGCCATGATCTTTTTGAATGGCGAGGGGCTAGATGGCCTACTCTTGTTCCTAATTCTTATGTTCTTATGTTATTATTGAATGGAATATACCACAGTTATGCATTAATGGGTTCAGGCAATCACAGAATCTAAATAAATCTAAATTCTCATCCCTAGCTGCTATAAACTTTTCCATTCTAGACTGATGGGTGGGTCATAAATTGAATTTAAGTTGGTGATCAAATTTTCTTGTAGAAATACCAGTTACTTCTCACTTATAAATTTGTCAGCTGATAATTCTTATAATTTCCAATCTCGAAAACTGCATTACCATCTCTAATTTGTCCAAGAAAGTACATCAAAAATAGATTACAAATATATGTTTTTTTAACCGCTCATCATCATCATAGGCAGTCCCTCGAAATCGAGAAAGACTTGCTTCCACTCTAAAAGTGAGTTCTTAGATGACTCAACGGTCCAATATGAGAATTACAGTCTCTGTCACAGGTGGGTCAGACAGTCGCTGAAGGAAAGGGTGGGTGGGTGGCCGCACACTCATTCCGCTGCCTGCACTTGTTTTTTGCATGGTCTCGGCGACGAGACACGAGGTGCTCAGCGCCCTCCCAAATGTTCTTCCTCCACTTAGGGCGCTCACAGCCTGCTGCTGTCAAAGCCCACTGGGAATGGATCAAAGTGCCTACACACAGATGCTAGTTATCCAGCTGGATAGATGCCATGTAAGGTTTTGAATGAACTTTTACCGAATTCCACACAGCCATCTACAGTAGAAAAAATAGTTATTGTATAGAATAGATACAGTCAATGAAGCTAAAATTCCACATTAAAAAATATTTTTTTGGCGTTATTTCCGATTAACGGGCAATTTTTTATGCCGAAATAGCACTCAAAAAATAAGGGCTAAGTTTCGCCAAAAGTTTTTAAAATTTTGGCGTAGCCTTAAAATACCTTTTTAAGGATGGAGCTAAATTTTTTCATCTTAAAAATAATGCCTGTTCTGCGCATGCCCAACACAGCATGTACTTGAGGCTCTAAAGTTAACATGCAGGTGGGGAGATTACTCTGACCGAAAAATTCCTTACTCTCTACTTTGATGCTGGTGAATGGATATTTAGGCATCTTTTAGTGAAACTTGTTATAATTTGATAGAGATGTTCAAAATTATGAGGAGATTTGATCAACAACAACTTGCATTTATACAGCGCCTTTAACATAAGAACATAAGAAATAGGAGCAGGAGTAGACCATACGGCCCCTCGAGCCTGCTCCGCCATTTAATACGATCCTGGCTCATCCAATCATGGACTCAGCTCCACTTCCCTGCCCGCTCCCCATAGCCCCTTATCGTTTAAGAAACTGTCTATTTCTGTCTTAAATTTATTCAATGTCCCAGCTTCCACAGCTCTCTGAGGCAGTGAATTCCACAGATTTACAACCCTCTGAGAGAAGAAATTTCTCCTCATCTCTGTTTTAAATGGGCGGCCCCTTATTCTAGGATTGTGCCCTCTAGTTCTCGTCTCCCCCATCAGTGGAAACATCCGTATCCACCTTGTCAAGTCCCCTCATAATCTTTTATGTTTCGATAAGATCACCTCTCATTCTTCTGAATTCCAATGAGTAGAAGCCCAACCTACTCAGCCTTTCCTCATAAGTCAACCCCCTCATCTTCGGAATCAACCTAATGAACCTTCTCTGAATTGCCTCCAAAGCAAGAATATCCTCCATTCCAGGTGTGGCCTCACCAATACCCTGTATAACTGTAGAAAGACTTCCCTGCATTTATACTTCATCCCCTTTGCAATAAAGGCCAAGATTTCATTGGCCTTCCTAATCACTTGCTGTCCCTGCATACTATCCTTTTGTTTTTCATGCACAAGTACCCCCAGGCCCCGCTGTACTGCAGCACTTTACAATCTTTCTCATTTAAATATCTTTGATTTTTTCTGCCAAAGTTCACACTTTCCAACATTATACACCATCTGTCAAATTTTTGTCCACTCACTTAGCCTGTCTATGTCCTTTTACAGATTTTTTCTATCCTCCTCACATATTGCTTTTCCTCCCATCTTTGTATTATCAGCAAACTTGGCTACGTTATACTCGGTCCCTTCTTCCAAGTCGTTAATATAGATTGTAAATAGTTGGGGTCCCAGCCCTGATCCCTGCGGCACCCCACTAGTTACTGATTGCCAACGCGAGAATGAACCATTTATCCCGACTTTGTTTTCTGTTAGTCAGCCAATCCTCTATCCATGCTAATATGTTACCCCCAATCCCATAAAATAAACTCGGCCTGACCACAGAGTTTTGAGTTCAATCTCTCTCTGTCTCATTTCATTCTTTCTGGCATTCTCCATTCTCTCGCTTTCTCTCTCTCCGTCTCGTTTTATTCTCCCTCCTCTCTCTCTTGTAACCACAGCCCCTAAGCCCCTTTAACAAGTCTGTCTTGGTTGGAAATGAGACTGAAATCTCCATGTAGTTTCATGTCCTTGGGCTGCTGCACTTTATCTCCCTGCTGCCAGGGGTGGTGTGTAATGTCCTTACTCTATAACACAATACCACACAAGGCACATTCTGTGGACAAGATCACTCTATGACTTGAACCTTTATTCACAGGACCAAGAAGTGATGACCCTGCGTGGGACCTCCCCTTATATACCTGGATGACCAGGTAAGGAGTGTCTCCCACAAGTTCACCCCTTGTGGTCAAGGTGTGCATCTCTTGAGTGTATACAGTATTACAGTGGTGTTACATAGAGGTTACATACATGACATCACCTCCCCCCCAAAGTCTTGTTAGGATTATAGGTTAAGTCTTTCAGGTGGTCTACGCTCCCTTGTCGAGCATTGCAGTTGGGTCTCTGGTTGTTGGACCTTAGCATGAGTGTCTGTCACCTGTGGTGATTCCAGTCTGTCCAGGTTGACCACAAGGACTGTGCATTCTTCTGATTGTTCTTGTTGCTCGTTCACTGGCGGTGGTGTGATTTCCATCTCATGGTCTTCTTCAGGTTTCTCAGTGTCCATGCTGAACCTTTTTTTTTAAACTTGGTTCAGATGCTTACGGCATACTTGACCATTGTTGAGTTTTACCACAATGACCCTATTCCCCCCTTTGTTGATTACGGTACCCTCAAGCCATTTGGGCCCCATGGCGTGATTGAGGACGAATACAGGGTCACTTATTTCTATACACCACCCCCTCGAATTACAGTCATGGTACTCGTTTTGCGACTGGCGCTTGCCCTCAACTATGTCGATCAGGACTGGGTGAATGAGGGGCAACCGAATTTTGAGTGTCTGTTTCATTAGTAGCTCTGCGGGAGGGACCCCCATGAGCGAGTGCGGTCGGGATCTATAGGCCAGCAGGAGGCACGATAGGCGGCATTGTAGGGAGGGTCCTTGAATCCTGAGCATACCTTGTTTGATGATTTGGACCGCACGTTCTGCCTGACCATTGGAGGCCGGCTTGAACGGCGCTGTCCTGACATGGTTGATGCCATTGCCTGACATAAACTTCCGGAATTCGTAGCTTGTGAAACATGGGCCATTATCACTAACAAGGATGTCTGGCAAGCCATGGGTTGCAAAGACCACACGTAGACTTTCCACAGTGGTGGATGTCCTGCACGAATTCAGAATAACGCACACAATCCATTTCGAGTACGCATCTTCAACAATGAGAAACATCTTTCCCATGAACGGGTCCGCGTAGTCTACATGAATACATGACTATGGCCTGGTGGGCCAGGGCCACGGGCTGAGTGGGGCCTCCCTGGGGGCATTGCCCAGCTGGGCACATGTCGTGCACCTGCGAACACACTGTTCCAGGTCTGAATCAATTCCCAGCCACCAAACATGTGACCGGGCAATGGCCTTCATCAGCACGATGCCTGGGTGCTCACTGTGGAGTTCCCTGATGTATGCCTCCCTGCCCTTCTGGGGCATGACTACCCAGCTGCCCCATAGTAGGCAGTCGGCTCGGATGGAGAGCTCATCCATCCATCTGTGAAACGGTCTGACCTCCTCAGGGCATGCTCCATGTGCGGGCGCAAAATCCCCATTCAGGACACATTTCTTAATCAGAGATAGGAGGAGATCTCTGTTTGTCCAGATTTTGATCTGGCGGGCTGTGATGGGGGAGCCTGCGCTATCAAAGGCATCAACGGCCATGACCATCTCAGCGCTTTGCTCCGCTGCCCCCTCAGTGGTGGCCAGTGGAAGCCTGCTGAACGCGTCGGCACAATTTTCAGTGCCGGGCCGGTGCCTTGCTGTCTGACAACAGGGATGGTAACGGCTTGTGGTCCGTCTCTAATTCAAACTTCCTACCAAAGAGGTACTGATGCATTTTTTTTTTACACCATAGACACATGCGAGCGCTTCCTTCTCAACCATCCCATATCCCCGTTCTGCTTGAGAGAACGACCTGGAGGCATAAGCCACAGGTTGGAGTTGGCCCTCAGCGTTACCCTGCTGCAACACGCACCCAACCCCATAGGACGATGCATTACATGTCAGAACCAATTTCTTACGGGGATCGTACAGGGTCAACAACTTATTTGAACAAAGTAGGTTTCGCGCCCGATCGAAAGCCCGTTCCTGACAGTTCCCCCAAAACCAATTGCGACCCTTATGCATGAGCATGTGTAACGGCTCCAACAGTGTGCTTAAGTTCGGCAGAAAGTTCCCGAAATAGTTCAATAGTCCCACAAATGACCGTGACACTGATGTGTTGCAAGGCCTGGGTGCTCGTCGAATCGCCTCTGTTTTGGATTCAGTGGGCCGAATCCCATCTGCAGCAACCCTCCTGCCCAGAAACTCTATCTCAGGAGCCGAAAACACACATTTAGGCTTCTTGAGTCGCAGGTCTACGCGATCCAGTCGGCGTAGCACCTCCTCCAGGTTATGGAGGTGTTCCTCGTTGTCACGACCCGTGATGAGGATGTCGTCCTGAAATATGACCATTCCAGGAATGGATTTGGGCAGGCTTTCTATGTTCCGTTGAAAGATCGCGGCCACTGACCGAATGCCAAACAGGCACCTGTTATAAACGGACAGTCCCTTATGCGTGGTGATGATCGTCAGTAGTTTAGATTCGTTGGCCAGTTCTTGGGTCATATAGGCTGAAGTGAGGTCCAACTTGGTGGACAGCTTGCCACCTGCCAGCATGGCGAAAAGGTCCTCCGCTCTCGGGAACGGGTATTGGTCTTATAGGGACACCCGATTAATGGTGGCCTTGTAGTTGCCACAGATCCTGACAGAGCCATCCGCTTTTAGGAGGGGAACGATGGGGATCGCCCAGTCACTGAATTCAACGGGCGAGATGATGCCCTCTCTCAACAATCGGTCCAATTTGCTCTCGATCTTTTCCCGCATCACATACGGCACCACTCTGGCTTTGTGGTGCACTGGTCTGGCGTCCGGGGTGATGCGTATCACTACTTTGTTACCTTTGAAAGTCCCGACGCCAGGTTGAAATAGTGACTCGAATTGTTGTAGGACTTGTGAGCACGAACTTCGCTCCACAGATGACATTGCGTGAACACCCCCCCATTTCCAGTTCATCTCAGCTAACCAGCTCCTCCCCAACAGTGCGGGACCATTGCCCGGGACAATCCGGAGCGACAGTCGGTTCACTAATACATTGTGTGTGACAGCCAACATTGCACTGCCTAGCACCAGAATGATTTCTTTGGTGTAATTCCGTAATTGTGTCTCAATACGTTCTAGTTTGGATCTACTGGCTTTGAGTGGCCATAGCTTTTCAAATTGTTGAATGCCCATGAGTGACTGGCTGGCCCCCATGTCCAGCTCCATGCATACATGGATGCCATTTAATAAAACCCTCATCATTATTGGTGGCGTTTTGGTATATGAGCTGTGAATGTTTGCCACATGGACCCGCTGAACTTCAGCGTCGATCGATTTGCCCCAAAAGTCATCCTGCCTCACAGAACCCTCTTCTGGTCCATCCGCCTCATAAATGAGTCTGGTTGCAGGCTTCCTGCACATTCGAGCTAAATGGCCACTGAGATTACAGTTCCTGCAGACAAACTGTTGAAATCTGCACGATGTGGCTGAGTGTTTTTCCCCACACCTCCAGCATGAGCTGAAGTTTCCATTGTTGTGAACAAAGGGGCTATGACCAGGCATTCCTCACTGACTGTCCCTTTGACTGCTCTTAAGTACCCTGTTAGTGGGTGTCAATGGCCCCATTCCGGGCCGCATTGTCCACTGTGATGGCATAAATGTCCGTTCAGCCTGCCATTGTCTCTGTTGAAAACCTACTCTGGGGTCTATTGCTGCCTGGGGTGTGTCAGACTGCCCCATGCCTGCTTGCAGGGCTGTGTGTCGTGTTAATGATATTGACTCCCTGATCCATCACCGCGTTAGAGGCAGAATTGCGCGCGTATATTATTTTGATCTCTTCCTCCCCCGCCATGAAAGTCTGAGCCATCAACGCCGCCACTTCCAAGGTCAAATCCTTGGTCTCAATTAACTTTTGGAAAATCCCCGCGGCCCTCAATAAAGATGTCCCTTAGCATCTCCCCCCTGCAGGCGTCTGTGAACTTACAAAGGCTGGCCAAACGCCGGAGGTCCGCTATGAAGCCCGGTATGCTCGGTCCTTCACGACGTCGGTGGGTGTAGAATCTGTGTTGGGCCATATGTATGCTGCTCGCCAGTTTGAGGTGCTCCCCGATTAGTTTGCTGAGCTCTTCAAAGGTTTTGTCTGGCGGCTTTTCGGGTGCTAGTAGGTCCTTCATGAGCGCGTAAGTCTTAGGTCCGCAGCTGGTCAGAAGATGAGCCCTTCGCTTGTCGGCCGCTGCATCTCCCAGCCATTCTTTTGTGACAAAGCTTTGCTGAAGCCTCTCAATGAAATCGGCCCAGTCCTCACCAACACAGTACCATTCCTCTGTGCTACCGGTGGCCATTCTCGTGGGTCTTTGATTTCCGTTTCTCGTCGCCAATGTAATGTCTTTACTCTATAACACAAAACCACACGAGGCACATTCTATGGACAAGGTCACTCTATGACCTGAACCTTTATTCACAAGACCAAGAAGTGATGACCCTGCGTGGGACCTCCTCTTATATATCTGGATGACCAGGTAAGGAGTGTCTCCCACAAGTTCACCCCTTGTGGTCAAGGTGTGCATCTCTTGAGTGTATACAGTATTACAGTTACATAGAGGTTACAAGCATGACAGTGTTGCCTCCCATGTTGGGTTGGGACGGCGCGCTGGTTCCTTGGACTAGAAATAGGATCCTGCCCAAATACAGGTACAGGACAGAGAAATTGGAGGTTTTACTTCAATCCTGGCTATGGTTCTGTAATGGAGAATCATTCTTTCCCATTCTTGTTCAACAAAGGATGAAATCATCACTATAGGTTTCCAAAGGTTTATATCGTAATGCTGCCTTGGTTGACATAGCAAATGAACCAGCTGAAGATACAGAATAGAGAGTACTTATCATTTCTGTATAAAACATAGGTTTTGTTCCCTCCCAAACCTTTAACTTATAGCTCTGTTTCCCAAGATGGCTCCGTAATCGCCGATTTCCATCCGACTCTGCCAGGTAAGGCAAGCTTTGTAAAAGTGGTACAGGTTGAACCTCTCTTATCCAGGACTCCCTTATCCGGCACCGCCCCTCAACCGGGGCAGCCGTGTGGCGCATGCGCAGAACGCGACCGTCAAAATCCTACTCACTAATACAGTCTTTCCCCACAATCAGCTGCCTCTTTGCGCTGCTGGAACTCCTGCAGCCACAGTCCTTGGGTCGGCTGCTCCTCCCAACAGCGCTCCTTCTGGGGCAAGGTGGGGGATTGGTGTTGGGCTGGCTCTTCTCGGCCCGCCGACTCTTCTGGGCCCACTGGGGCCCACCGACTCTTCGGGGCCGGTCGGCTCTTCTGGGGACCCTGATTGGCCGGACCGAAAGTCAGTCAACACACACACACTTACTCCAGCAACAGCACTTAAAGGCGCAGTCCAGCCAAACATGTGACCTTCCCTCATCCAGCAAAATCCCTTGTTCGGGACAGGTCAGGTCCTGAGGGTACCGGATAAGGAAGGTTCAACCTGTATTTAGCACTGTCCTTTGTTGTGTATATATAATATATGTATATACCCTGTACACTCAATGTACAGTTACATAAGACCACTGAATGTATCTTCACACTGTATACACTATGTCTGTACCACCAGAGGGTGCAACTGGTGGAGACCTAGGGGTCACCTGCACACTGCAGGCAACCAAGTATAAAAGGCAGCTCACCTTAATGTACCCTCATTCAGGAGCTACAATAAATGGACTAAGGTCACAACAATTCAAGTACAATACCTTACCTCATGGAATTATTACTAGAGTGCTTACAGACACAATAACTGGCGACGAGATTACGAATTTCCACGCGCAAAATGGCTAACCTTGGCAACTTTCAACAATTCGCTGATGGGGAAGATTGGGATGCCTTTTGTGGAAAGGCTCGAACACTACTTCATCGCGAATGACCTGACTGGAGACACACCGACCTCGCTGGCTGATAAGCGCAGAGCCATCCTGTTCAGCAGTTGTGGACCCACCGTTTATGGCCTTGTCAGGGACTTGCTAGCCCCAGAGAAGACGACAACCAAAACTATGCGGAGCTCGTAACGATGATACAGGAACAGTTCAAACCTAAAGAGAGCAACTTCACAGCCAGACACCGGTTCTACACACACCAGCGGCCCGAAGGGCAAGAAATCGCAAAATATGTTGCAGACCTGAGACGATTGGCTGCATCGTGTGATTTTGGCGACCACCTCACTGAAGCACTGAGGGACATCTTTGTTATTGGAATTGGCCACGAGGGCCTTCTCCACAGGCTGCTCTCTGCGGACACCACAGTCACCCTGCAGAAGGCAATCAACGTCAGCCAGGTATTCATGGCCTTGGCCTACGATTCCAAGAGGATGATGACTCACCCCCAGGACTCTAACCCATCAAGTACTGTGAACCGACTGGCTCCCTTTAGAGGCAAGACTGCTACCCCGAGTCCCGCAACCCTGAGTCTGCCACATGGGGCCAACCGGCCAGCCCCATGCTGGCGCTGTGGAGGAAATCACAGGGCCCAGCAGCGCCACTACAAAGACTATACTTGCAAAGGCTGTAACGCGAAAGGCCATCTCCAGCGAATGTGTAAAATAAATCTTACTCACTGAGTCGCTGAAGAGTTGGCTGATCACCCGGGCTCCAGAGCTGATGAAGAGAAAGAGAGAGTCCAGGAGGCAGCTCAGCCCCAGGAAGAGATGTACGGAGTGTTATCCTCCTCCACCGAGAGTTCTCCATTGAAAATGGAAGTTGAAATCAACGGTGTTCCAGTCTCGATGGAGGTCGACACAGGGGTGAGCCAATCGCTGATGAATCAGGCGACCTTTGAGAAACTCTGCGACAATCCAATCGAACGACCTAAAATGATCCCGATCCAGGTGAAGCTGCTCACCTACACAAATGACACCATCCCAGTCGTTGGCAGCGTGGATGTCCAGGTGTCCCACGGCGGCGCGATGCACAAGCTACCTTTGTGGATCATTGCTGGTGATAGTCCAATGCTGCTAGGAAGAAGATGGATGAAACAAATCCAAATCTGTTGGAGCTGGGAAAGCCTCCAGGCCCCAGCGATCGACGTCCTATGCGGCCCCAAATTTGGATCCATCACAGCACCTGAAGATCCTACCATCCAACTCGACTGCACGGCGACGATACAGACTGCACAACCCAACGGCGAGATGATCCAACCCAAACGACCAGACCTCACCTTCAGGGCTCCAGTGGCAGGACTCCAGAGGAAGAAGATTGGCGCAGAAGGTAACTTCCCTGTTTCCGTGGCAGAACCTGGGGAGAAAAGGATCACCGCAGCCTACCTCGTGGAGAGAAAGAAGATGGCGCCCGCACCACGAGGTGAAGCACCTGAATTCAAGATGGCCACAACCAGACCACAAGAGGCAACATTGAGGGAGCAACACGTGATGCCGAGCAGCGAACCGGATTGGGGTAAAGATTGCAAGGCCCTCTTAAAGGAGACCAGCAACCCAGCACAATTAAAGGGACAGTTCCACTCTTTATACAGCAATGCTGGTGATACATATGTGAAAGATGTAATTAACAAATGTAAGTATCTAAATGTAACTTTGAACAGCGATGCCGGTATTATACATGGAAAAGATGTAATTGCCAAATGCGAATATGTAAAGACAACTAACAATTTCGAGTCGGGTGATTGTGGTCGGAGCCAATGTATCATGACTGTAAGTGAAGAAATGATGTGTAAGCACCGCCATCAGACAATCTGGACACAGTCTGGTTACTCTGGAAATAGCGTCCTTACCCACCTGCACCTACACCCCAGGGGCAAGACTGTAATACCACGTATGTACCTTACCTGAAATATGTACTTGTTCCACTACTGCTAAACCCAAACAGTGATGCAATTACTCCTATTTTTTCTTTTCTCTGTACATGTATGCAAATGCAGATGTCGAGCCACATACATGGTCTATGTATGTGGGGGGGAGAGGAAAATGGATGTATGTAGCCATGGACACACATGGATCACACCCAGAACCCACTCAAACCCCACTGCAACCTCCAACAGTCCACTGTTGACCATTTCCCAATGTCGTGGCAATAGGACTTGGGGGTCTACAGGGAAAGAGCCATTCCCAAGCACAGACAAGGTGCAAGGGCTTTGGGCACTCAAGTCGAGGGCCAGAGCACAGAGTGCAAAGGCCAGTGGCACAAGACTTAGGGGGGAGTAATGTTGTGTATGTATAATATATGAATATACCCTGTACACTCAATGTACAGTTACATAAGACCACTGAATGTATCTTCACACTGCACACACTATGCCTGTACCACCAGAGGGTGCAACTGGTGGAGACGTAGGGGTTACCTGCACACTACAGGTAACCAAGTATAAAAGGCAGCTCACCTTACTGTACCCTCATTCAGGAGCTGCAATAAATGGATTAAGGTCACAACAGTTCAAGTGCAATACCTTATCTTGTGGAATCATTACTAGAGTGCTTACAGACACAATATCCTTACTGGGAAAACTCCCAAAAAATAGCTTTATCGTTTGGTTTGACTTATGAAGATAGGTTGAATAGGTTGGGCCTATACTCTTTGGAGTTCAGAAGAATGACAGGTGATCTTATCAAAACATATAAAGAGGGGGCTCGACAAGGTGGATGCAGAGAGGATATTTTCACTCATGGGGGAAACTAAAACTAGGGGGCATAGTCTCAGAATAAGGTGCCGCCCATTTAAAACTGAGATAAAGAATTTCTTCTCTCAGAGGGTTGTAAATTTGTGGAATTCTCTGCCCCAGAGAGCTGTGGAGGCTGGGTCATTGAATATATTTAAGCTGGAGATAGACAGATTTTTGAGTGATTGGGGAATAAAGGGTTATGGGGAGTGGGCAGGGAAGTGGAGCTGAGTCCATGATCAGATCAGCCATGATCTTATTGAATGGTGGAGCAGGCTTGAGGGGCCAGGTGGCCTACTCCTGCTCCTATTTCTTATGTTCTTATGTTCTTATGACCCCGAGTAACATCTCAAAAATGGTTCACAAAAAAATTAGCTCTTATTTTTTAGGGATGGCGTTACACCACTGGCGAAACTAGCAAAATGGGCCTAAATTTATTTAGCTCCAAAAAAAACTGTTAGCTCCAAAAAATGGAGCTAAATCGATCCTTACGGTAGCTAATTTTGGGCCCTTGCAGACTTGGCCAGCTAAGGCAATGAATATTAATCATAGTGATCATTTTATTCAAATTCTCAAATTCATCTAAAGCAAATCTATTTTTTAGCATTGAGAGGAGGATGTGGAAATTTCTCATTGAGGTGAGCTATCTGATGGCCTGAGTAGGATTGGCACATGTTTGTTCATAGTTTTTCTGGCAACTAGCTACCAAGAATTTAGTCATGACTTGTAGAAATGTTCCTGATGTGGACTTGAAATAGTGTCTCCAGTAATTTTGAAAACAGATTGGATTAAAAGGTGGTCATCATCATCATAGGCAGTCCCTCGAAATTGAGGAAGACTTGCTTCCACTCTAAAAATGAGTAAGTGAGTTCTCAGGTGACTGTACAGTCCAATATGGGAATTACAGTCTCTGTCACAGGTGGGACAGACAGTCGTGGGTGGGGAGTCTGGTTTGTCGCACACTCCTTCAGCTGCCTGCGCTTGTTTTCTGCATGCTCTTGGCGATGAGACTCGAGGTGCTCAGCGCCCTCCCAGATGCTCTTCCTCCACTTAGGGCGGTCTTTGGCCAGGGATTCCCAGGAGTCAGTGGGGATGTTGCACTTTATCAAGGAGGCTTTGAAGGTGTCCTTGAAATGTTTCTTCTGCCCACCTGGGGATTGCTTGCAGTGAAGGAGTTCCAAGTAGAGCGCTTGTTTTGGGAGTCTTGTGTTGGGCATGTGAACATTGTGGCCCACCCAACGGAGCTGGTCGAGTGTGGTCAGTGCTTTGATGCTGGGGATGTTGGCCTGATCGAGAACACTGACGGTGCGTCTATCCTCCCAGGGGATTTGCAGGATCTTGCAGAGACATCCTTGGTGGTATTTCTCCAGTGATTTGAGGTGTCTACTGTATATGGTCCATGTCTCTGAGCAATGCAGGAGGGCGGGTATCACTACAGCCCATAGACCATAAGCTTGGTGCCAGATTTGAGGGCCTGGTCTTCGAACACTCTCTTCCTCAGGTGACGGAAGGCTGCGCTGGCGCACCGGAGGTAGTGTTGGACCTTGTTGTTGGTGTCTGCCCTTGCTGATGGTAGGCTCCCGAGGTATGGAAAGTGGTCCATGTTGTCCAAGGCTGCGCCATGGATTTTGATGACCAGAAGGCAGTACTGTGTGGCGGGACCAGGTTGGTGGAGGACCTTTGTCTTACAGATGTTTAGTGTAAGGTCTATGCTTTCGTATGCCTCGGTGAAGATGGCTTGGAGATCAGCCTCTGAATGTGCGCAAGTGTCGTCTGTGTACTGTACTTCGACGACAGAGGATGGGACGGTCTTGGATCTAGCCTGGAGGTGACGAAGGTTGAACAGGTTCCCACTGGTTCTATAGTTTAGTTCCACTCCAGCAGGGAGTTTGTTGAGCGTAAGCTGGAGCATTGCAGTAAGCAAGATCAAGAAGAGGGTTGGCGCGATGACGCAGCCCTGCTTGACCACAGTCCGGACGTGGATTGGGTTTGTGGTTGATCCATTGGTCAGGATCACGGCTTGCATGTCGTCATGGAGTAGGCGGAGAATGGTGGCAAACTTTTGGTGGCATCCAAAACCGAGGAGGACGCTCCATTGTCCCTTGCGGTTAACAGTGTCAAAGGCCTTTGCGAGGTCAAAGAAGGCCATGTTCAAGGGTTGGTGCTGTTCCCTGCATTTCTCTTGCAGTTGTCATGCCATGACAATCATATCCGTTGTGGACGGAATCCGCACTGTGACTCTGGGAGGAGCTCTTCAGCCACAGGGAGAAGATGGTTGAGGAGGATTCTAGTGATGACTTTCCCAGTGGCCGACAACAGGGAGATTCCTCTGTAGTTGTTGCAGTCGGACTTGTCCCCTTTTTTTAAAGATGGTCATGATTACGGCATCTCTCAAATCTCCAGGCATGCACTTCTCCTTCCAGATGAGAGAGATAAGCTCATGCATTCATGCCAATAGTGCCTCTCCACCATACTTTAGTGCTTCAGCGGGGATTCTATCTGCTCCTGATGCCTTGTTGTTCTTTGAGCTGACAGATGGTCTTTTCTACCTCATGCAGGGCTGGGCTTTTGCTGAGATGGTGGTGAGTAGCATGCTGCAGGATGGAGTCGAGGACACTCATGTCAAAGGCTCGCTTAAGGAGATCTTCGAAGTGCTCCTTCCAGCTCTGACTGCCCCGATGTCCTCGAAGAGTGTGTCCCCGTTCTTGGCCTGCAATGGGGTGTGGCCTTGGGTGCTTGGGCCATAGGTGGATTTGACTGTGGTGAAGAATCCTCGCATGTCATGGCTGTCGGCCAGCTGCTGAATCTCCTGTGCTTTCTCCATCCACCATCTATTCTTTAGGTCATGGGTTTTTTGTTGGACCTCAGCCTTCAGCTGTCTGTAGAGCTGCTTTGCTGCTCCTGAGTTGGGTTGTTGCTTTATGTTCAGAGATGCCCTGCGCTTGCGATTTATTAGCTCCTGGATCTCCTCGTCAGTCTCATCAAAACAGTCCTGGTGTTCCTTGTTGAGTGACCGAGCCACTCCTCGCAGGCACTGCTTATGGTGGCCTGGAGGGCAGACCAAGCGCTGTGGGCATTCTGCGTCTCGGGGTCGTCGAGGGTTGCCAGGTTGGCAGTGAAGTGCTGGCTGTATAGAGCTCTTAGCTGGGTCTTTGAGTGCCACAGCGTTGATTTTTCTGCGGCGTTGCTTCTGTTGCTGTCGTCGTTTTGGGGCTATATTAATGTTGATGATGGAATGGATGAGGCGGTGATCCGTCCAGCAGTCGTCGGCTTCTGTCATGGTATGGGTGATGCGCACATCCTTGCGATCCCTCGCTCGAACGATGACTCTCAGAATCTTACCACCTTTTCCTATCCCTAAATCCCGTGCTGCAAGGGCCCACTGCCCGTTCCCCCATCCCCCAATCAAGACTTACCTTCCAGATCGACCTCCCTGCTGCCAAGTCCCTCCAACTGGACTCTCACTTCTCGCTCCCCACTGGCCGTCTCAGCTGCTCCAACCGATCCCCGATGATCTCAATGGCGGTAAGCCATCGACCAGCTCCAAACACAAGTTTGAGCCCTAACTTCACTCCTCGCCCTCACGCAAGAGCCAGCACCCTCCGGGCCTTCACTCCACCGGTGACATTCGGGTATTTCCTCCCACTGGCGACGTTCGGGCCTTCCTTCCCCCTGCGGGATTAGCGAACATCTCATGACTCTTCAACTCACCCTATCCCAGAACCAGTGCGCCACAGTTATCAGTGCATATGCCCGTGCTTGGAGTGAGGGTCTTGCCACGATGCCTTGTACTTGTCCCTCTGGCGGAACAAGATGATGTTCTAGGCATTTTGTCAGGAGTAGGGTACCGCTGGAGTTGGTTTTCCCTACCCCCCTCACTGCCAATCACGCCTCCCCAGAGGTCTATGTCCTTACCGACTCTGACGTTGAAGTCGCCGAGGAGGATCAGTTTGTCGTCTGTATAGATGCGGGATAGGGATTGTTCGAGGCTGGAGTAGAATACCTCTTTGGCCTCATCTGTTGCATCGAGTATTGGGGCATATGCACTGATAACTGTGGCGCACTGGTTCCGGGATAGGGTGAGTTGAAGAGTCATGAGATGTTCGCTAATCCCGCAGGGGGAAGGAAGGCCCGAATGTCGCCAGTGGGAGGAAATACCCGAATGTCACCGGTGGAGTGAAGGCCCGGAGGGTGCTGGCTCTCGCGTGAGGATGAGGAGTGAAGTTAGGGCTCAAACATGCGTTTGGAGCTGGTCGATGGCTTACCGCCGTTGAGATCATCGAGGATCGGTTGGAGCAGCTGAGACGGCCAGTGGGGAGCGAGAAGTGAGAGTCCAGTTGGAGGGACTTGGCAGCAGGGAGGTCGATCTGGAAGGTAAGTCTTGATTGGGGGATGGGGGAACGGGCAGTGGGCCCTTGCAGCACGGGTTTTAGGGATAGGAAAAGGTGGTAAGATTCTGAGAACTTGTAGTAATGTGGAAGCAAGTCATCCTCGTCTCCGAGGGACAGCCTAAGAGAGAAGAGAAAGGTAAGATTTTGCAAATTATATTTAATGTTTAGTGTCATAGAACACTACACACCTTGTACTTTATGGAAAATCTTCCACTGATTTGCATCAGTAGTGGCAGTGTAAATTCAATGTGATTGCCAGAAGTATGGGCAGAGATTGCTAACATTGATTTCCTGCCCATTTTGCACTACCCGACTACTTGCAGATGAGCGGAAAGACAGAACTCAGCAGTCTCATTAAAAACCATCAGAATTGTATAATGATAATTAGTAGCATAAGGTTATGCAGTCCTGGGTTTGGTACCAGATGTATGCTCAGTGTATGTTTGCCTGTTGAAAGTAAGCATCCAATATTTTGGCAAGTATACAGAGAGCATAAACTTTCTATATTGTTGCTTTCCCCAGTATGAGAAGTCTGAACTTGAGACCTATAGCTCTCCATTCTCTCTGCACCAATCCTGGCATCTTTATCTAGCCTGCCGACAAAAGGACTTGCTCAAGGAAGTGAAAGCAAAGTGCACGCCCAATGACATGATTTAGCTTGATTTCCAAATGATTTTTGATGAAATGTCTCATGAAAGGCTATTAATTAAACTCAAAGCTGTGGGAATTCAGGGTAAACCCTGGGAATGGATAAGAAACTAGTTGAAGGGTAGGAAACAACAAGTACTCATCAGAGGAGATATGTCAGAATGGGGGGAGAGAACTGCTGAGTAGGGTGCTTCAGGGCTCAGTGCTCCTAATTTACATCAATGACCTGGATACAGAAACTCAATGGAAAAGTGATCCGATTCTCAGAGGATAATAAACTAGGAGGAGCAGTAGAATTGGAAGAGGCAGCTTCTACTTATTACAGAATGAGTTGGATGATATGTTAAGTGTTAGACAAAATTTAATGCAGGGGTCTGAAGTGCATTAACATGATTATGGAAAGGGAAAATAGACAACAAACATATTTCATGAATGGCACTGAAATAGCTATATATGAAGCTGAAAAAGTCCATAGAGTCTCAGCAGGCTCAATTTTAAACATGTCCAACCAAT
Organism: Pristiophorus japonicus; assembly: GCF_044704955.1. Lineage (NCBI taxonomy): Eukaryota > Metazoa > Chordata > Chondrichthyes > Pristiophoridae > Pristiophorus > Pristiophorus japonicus. Next base: position 115,423,828 of record NC_091978.1, on the reverse strand, counting down.
GCAGCAAAACAATCAACAAAGCCAATAGAATAAAATAAAACCAGAAAATGCTGGAAATATGCAGCAGATCAGGCAGCATCTGTGGAGAGATAAACAAAGTTAACATTTCATGTCGATGACTTTTCGTAAGGAACTTGAACAAGTTAGAGGTATAATAGGTTTTAAGCAAGGCCAGAGGCAGGGAACGGGGACAGGGGAGGAAGAAACAAAAGGGAATGTCTGTGATAGAACATAAGAACATAAGAAATAGGAACAGGAGTAGGCCATACAGCCCCTCGAGCCTGCTCCGCCATTCAATAAGATCATGGCTGATTTGATCATCGGCTTAGCTCCACTTTCCTGCCCGCTCCCCATAACCCCTTATCGTTTAAGAAACTGTCTATTTCTGTCTTAAATTTATTCAATGTCCCAGCTTCCACAGCGAATTCCACAGATTTACAACCCTCTGAGAGAAGAAATTTCTCCCCATCTCAGTTTTAAATGGGCAGCCCCTTATTCTAAGATCGTGCCCTCTAGTTCTAGTCTCCCCCATCAGTGGAAGCATCCTCTCTGCATCCACCTTGTCAAGCCCCCTCATAATCTTAAGAGGCCCATCGTACTCAACCTTTCCTCATAAGTCAACCCCTTCATCCACGGAATCAACCAAGTGAACCTTCTCTGAACTGCCTCCAAAGCAATTATATCTTTTCGTAAATATGGAAACCAAAACTGCAAGCAGTATTCCAGGTGTAGCCTTATCAATACCTTACTAGCTGTAGTAAGACATCCCTGCTTTTATACTCCATCCCCATTGCAATACCATTGGCCTTCCTGATCACTTGCTGTACCTGTATATTATCCTTTAGTGTTTCATGCACAAGTACGCCCAGGTCCCACTGTACTGCGGCACTTTGCAATCTTTCTCCATTTAAATAATCACTTATTCTTTCATTTTTTCTGCCAAAGTGCATGACATCACACTTTCCAACATTATATTCCACATGTCAAATTTTTGCCCACTCACTTAGCCTGTCTATGTCCTTTTGCAGATTTTTTGTGTCCTCCTCACACATTGCTTTTCCTTCCATCTTTGTATCATCAGCAAACTTGACTACGTTACACTCAGTCCTTTCTTCCAAGTCATTAATATAGATTGTAAATAGTTGGGGTCCCAGCACTGATCCCTGCAGCACCCTACTAGTTACTGGTTGCCAACCAGAGAATGAACCATTTATCCTGACTCTCTGTTCTGTTAGTTAGCCAATCCTCTATCCATGCTAATATATTACCCCCAACCCCGTGAATTTTTATCTTGTGCAGTAACCTTTTGTGTGGCACCTTGTCAAATGCCTTCTGGAAGTCCAAATACACCACATCCACTGATTCCCCTTTATCCATCCTGTTGGTTATATCCTCAAAGAAGTCCAGCAAATTTGTCAAACATGACTTCCCCTTCATAAATCCATGCTGACTCTGCCTGACTGAACTTTGCTTTTCCAAATGTCCTGCTACTGCTTCTTTAATAATGGACTCCAACATTTTCCCAACCACAGGTGTTAGGCTAACTAGTCTATAGTTTCTTGCTTTTTGTCTGCCTCCTTTTTTAAAAAGGGGTGTTACATTTGCAGTTTTCCAATCTGCTGGGACCTCCCCAGAATCCAGGGAATTTTGATCAATTACAACCAATGCATCCACAATCCCTGCCGTTAGTTCTCAAGACCCTGGGATACAAGCCATCAGGTCCATGGGATTTATCTGCCTTTAGTCCCATTATCTCACTGAGAACCACCTCCTTAGTGATTGTGATTGTGTTAAGTTCCTCCCCCCCTATAGCCCCTAGATTATCCATTGTTGGAATATTGTTAGTGTCCTGTACCGTAAAGATTGATACAAAATATTTATTCAGGTTTCTGCCATCTCCATGTTCCCCATTACTAATTTCCTCTAAGGGACCAACATTTACTTTAGCCACCCTTTTCCTTTGTATATACATATAGAAATTCTTGCTATCTGTTTTTATGTTTTGTGCTAGTTTACTTTCATAGTCTATCTTCCCTTTCTTAATCATTCTTTGCTGGCTGTTCAAAGCTTCCCAGTCTTCTGTCCTCCCACTGGTTTTGGCCACTTTGTATGCCCTTGTTTTTAATTGGATACCATCCTTTATTTCTTTAGTTAGCCACAGATGGCTATCTTTTCTCTTACACCCTTTCCTCCTCACTGAAATATATTTTTCTTGAGAGTTGTGAAATATCTCCTTAAATATACTTTTCATCAACCGTCCTACACTTTAATCTATTGTCCAAGTCCACTTTAGCCAACTCTGCCCCCATACCTTCATAGTCTCCTTTATTTAAGCTTAGTATGCTGGTTAGAGATCCAAATTTCTCATCCTCCATCTGAATTTGAAATTCAATCATGCTATGATCACTCATTCCGAGGGGATCCTTTACTAGGAGATTGTTTATTAATCCTGTCTCATTACACAGGACCAGATCCAAGATAGCCTGCCCCCTGGTTGGTTCAGTTATGTACTGCTCAAGGAACCCGTCCCTTACACACTATGAACTCCTCCTCAAGGCTACTCTGACCAATTTGATTTGTCCAATCAATATGGAGGTTAAAATCACCCATGATTATTGCTGTTCCCTTTTTACAAGCCCCCACTATTTCCTGGTTTCTACTCCGACCAACAGAGTTGCTACTGTTAGGGGGCCTATAGACTATGCCCACCAATGACATTTTCCCCTTATTGTTCCTTATCTCCACCCAAATTGTTTCAACACCTTTATCATTTGCGCCAATATCGTTTCTTACTATTGCAGTGATTCTGTCCTTTATCAATAGAGCTACCCCACCTCCTTTTCCTTTCTGTCTGTCCTTCCGGATTGTCAAGTACCCCTGAATATTTAATTCCCAGTTCTGGTTACCTTGCAACCACATCTCTGTAATAGCTATTAGATCATACCCATTTGTCTCAATTTGTATCGTCAACTCATCTATCTTGTTACAAATGCTACGTGCATTTAGACAAAGTGCCTTTAATTTGTTTTTTTACCCGTTTTTCCTGCTTGTTTCCTCTCTCCTTCAAACTCACTTTCTTTATTTTTGCTTTCTAATTCCAGCTTTACTCCCCTCCCTACTGAATCTAGTTCCAGGTTCCCATCCCCCTACCAAGCTAGTTTAAACCCTCCCCAACAGCACTAGCAACCCCCCCCCCCCCCTCCGAGGATATTGGTCCCGGCTCTGTTGAGGTGCAACCCGTCCGGCTTGTACAGGTCCCACCTCCTCCAGACGCGGTCACAAAGCCTGAGGAAACTCCCGCCTGCACCATTTCTCCAGCCACGTATTCATCTGCTCTATCCTCCTATTTATGTACTCACTAGCTCGTGACACTGGGAATAATCCGGACATATGGTGGAGGCCAGGAAAGATTAAGGCCGAGGTTTTGCTCACTTCAGCGGGTCCGGTGTGGCCGGTGTTGGTGGCGGGTTGCGGCTCCATCACATTGCCTAAAATGAACTTACCTCAATGGGGCTTATTAAACCCACCCAGTCTGTTTCCCGGCCCAATTAGATGGAGTGGGTCTGGTAACATCATTCATGACATGTCTTGAGCCAGTTTCCTTAAAGGGACCATGGCCACCTAACTTTTGACATTTGTGCTGCCAGTATTCTACAGCATTGTACAGAGGTGCACGGTTGCACCAAGGTTCTCCCATGACTCCCTACATATGCTTATGGAGGGAGTCATAGCAAGCAGGGAGGTCCTCTTCTCTTCCTATGAGTGGAAGGGACCTCCCCAGGAGACCAACACAGTCTGTTTGCACATTGCAGGGGAGGGCACAAGCAGGGATGTCATCAGGAGCACCTGGGTACAGTGGCACAAACCTTTCAATTATCTCATTAGATGAGGAAATGAGTACAAAGCCACATTCACCTTTATCCTGCTGTGCCACTCATCACATCCCCATTACTCTGTCTTCCCTACCCTACTCCTGCAGATCTTTACTCACACCAACTTACCTTGCAGCTTCACCCAACCCTCTCTCTTTATTTATCACATCCCTATCTCACTAACCACCCCTCACACTCACACTAATGCAATCACAACAACTAACTACACACAAGGGTAGCCATTTGGGTGTTTTATCCAATGTTCATGTAAAGTTTCTGTTAGTGTGCTGTCAAACATTGAAACCTTTATTTTGAACATTGCGTTCTTGGACAGATTTGTGTATACCTTTGGAAGTGGCTTGGTGAGTTGCAGTGAATGGTGAGACATAACTGTATCCCCCGCAATGGTGATGAGTGTGAAAGGAATGGCTTGGACACTGTAGGGATGCTTTATGGTGTTGGTGTGAGGTTGTGCCAGCCTGGCACATGTGGCAGCCAGGGTGTACAGTGCCACGTTAAGTGACTCTGGCCATGATGAGGCCATCCCTGGCCTCCCATGCAACAATGTGCTTGGATGCTGATGCCCTGTGTTCTGTGATTGCGGAGAAGGTTGGTGTTGTTGTTGGTGCTGCTGGTGTTGGGGCTGGTCTTGGTCATATTCTGAGGGCCATGGGGATACAGTATAAAGGGAACCCATGCTGATGGAAAAGATGGCAGGTGAAGTTGAGATAAGAGAATCAATCTGTCAATGGTGAGAGAGGTTGTTCCAATGAGGTAACACTGGATGGAGAATCTGCACCAAACATATGCAGCCTGCTTAAAGCTCAATCTGTGTTCCAAATGGAGTAAGCAACAGCTTCTCCACTTGGAAAGTGAACAGCAGTGAGGTGGGAGCTTTTATAGTGCATTTCAAGCTGCTAACTAATCAGCTGATTCAATGTCCATTCAACTCCCGCCTCAGGTTAACAGACATGGTCCATGAGAAGCGTGGATCCCGTGGGAGGGCAGTTAAATTTAAGAACATAAGAAATAGGAGCAGGAGTAGGCCATTTAGCCCCTTGAACTGGCTCCGCCATTCAATAAGATCATGGCTGATATGCTCTTGGCATCAACACCATTTCCCTGCCTGCTCCCCATAACTCTTGACTCCCTGATCGTTCAAAAATCTGTCTATCTCCACCTTAAATATATTCAATAACCCAGCCTCCACAGCTCTCTGGGGCAGAGAATTCCATAGATTTACAACCCTCAGAGTAGAAATTTCACCTCATCTCCATTTTAAATGAGCGACCCCTTATTCTGAAACTATGCCCCCTAGTTCTAGATTCCCCCAAGAGGGGAAACATTCTCTCTGCATCTACCCTGTCAAGCCCCCTCATAATCTTATAGGTTTCAATAAGATCACCTCTCATTCTTCTAAACTCCAATGAGTATAGGTCCAACCTGCTCAACCTTTCTTCATAAGTCAACACCTTCATCTCAGGAATCAACCTAGTGAACTTTCTCTCAACTGCCTCCAATGCAAGTTTATCCCTCCTTAAATAAGGAGACCAAAACTGTACGCAGTGGTCTAGGTGTGATCTCACCAATACCCTGTATAGTTGTAGCAGAACTCCCCTGCTTTTATACACTATCCCCCTTGCAATAAAGGCCAACATTCCATTTGCCTTCCTGATTACTTGCTGTACCTGCATGCTAACTTTTTGTACTTCATGCACAAGCACCCCCAGATCCCTCTGTACTGCAGCATTTTGTAATCTCTTTCCATTTAAATAATAATTTGCTTTTTTATTTTTCCTACTAAAGTGGATAACTTCACATTTTCCCACATTATACTCCATTTGCCAAATGTTTGCCCACTCACTTAGCCTATCTATATCCTTTTGCAGATTCTTTGTGTCCTCTTCACAACTTGCTTTCCCTCCTATCTTTGTATCATCAGAAAATTTGGCTACATTATACTCGGTCCCTTCATCCAAGTCATTAATATAAATTGTATATAGTTGAGGCCCCAGCACTGATCCCTGTGGCACTCCACTAGTTACAGTTTGCCAACCGAAAAATGATCCATTTATCCCGACTCTCTGTTTTCTGTTAGTTAGCCAATTCTCTATCCATGCTAATATATTACCTCCAACCACACGAGCTCTTATCTTGTGCAGCAACATTTTACGTGGCACCTTATTGAATGCCTTCTGGAAATCCAAATAAACTACAACTACTGGTTCCCCTTTATTCACCCTTCTTATTACATTTTCAAAGCACTCCAGAAAATTTGTCAAACATGATTTCCCTTTCATAAAACCATGCTGACTCTGCTTGACTGCATTATGATTTACTGAATGTCCTGCTACTACTTTCTTATTAATGGACTCCAGCATTTTCCCAATTACAGTTGTTAGGCTAACTGGTCTATAGTTTCCTGCTTTCTGTCTCCCTCCTTTTACATTTGCGGTTTTCCAATTCGCTGGGATCTCTCCAGAATCCAGGGAATTTTGGTAGATTGTAACCAATGCATCCACTATCACTGCAGCCACTTCTTTTAAGTCCCTAGGATGCAGGTCATCAGGTCCATGGGACTTGTCCACCTTTAGACCCATTATTTTACTGAGTAATTTTTCTCTAGTGATTGTTTTAAGTTGCCCCATCCCTATCTATTATTGGGATGCTTTTAGTGTCTTCTACGTGAAGTCTGATACAAACTATTTCTTCAAAGTCTCTGCCATTTCCCTGTATCCCATTATTAATTCACCAGTTTCATCCTCTAAGGGACAAACATTTACTTTTAGCTACTCTCTTCCTGTAGAAGCTCTTACTATCTGTTTTTATATTTCATGCTAGTTTACTTTCATAATATATCTTCTCTCCCTTTATTATTTTTTTAGTCATCTTTTACTGGTTTCCAAACATTTCCCAATCCTCTGGCTTATCACTAATCTTCGCAACATTGTATGCCTTTGTTTTCAATTTGATACCATCCTTTACTTCTTTAGTTAGCCACGGATGGTTGATCTTTCTCTTAGAGTCTTTCTTTCTCACTGGAATATATTTTTGCTGAGCGTTATGAAATATCTTCTTAAATGTCTGCCACTGCTTTTCTACCGTCTTATCCTTTAATCTATTTTCCTAGTCCACTTTATCCAACTCTGCCTTCATACCTTTGTAATTGCCTTTATTTAGGTTCAGGACACTGGTTTGAGACCCAACTTTCTCATCCTCAAGCTGAATTTGAAATTCTACCATGCTATGACCATTATTAAGGTTCTATCAAAAGCCAACAATTGCTTCAATTGGATTGCCTACCTTTGCGGTTTGGGTCCGATCTGAGATCAGAGATACACCATTGGGAAAGGTATGTTGAAGTGGGATGACAGTGGGTTCCCGATCCACATTAAAAAAAAACTAATTTCCCACCCGACCCGCCACCGACCCCGCCCGCTGACCCGCGGTAATGGGACAAGTTAAGAAAAAAAAGATGGGTCTAGAAGAGGTTTAAATGGGAATAGCAGAATCATCAACAGCCAACGTCCGAAAAAATGGGGGCAGGGATTATGAGCTGAAATTGCTGAACTCAACATTGAGTTCGGAAGGCTGTAAAATGCCTAATCGAAAGATGAGGTGCTATTCCTCGAGATTATGTTGAGCTTCATTGGAACAGTGCAAGAGGCCAAGGACAGAGAGGTTAGAGTGGGAGTGGAGCGGAGAATTAAAATAGCAGGTGACGGGAAGCTCGGGGTCACACTTGCAGACAGAATGGAGGTGTACGGCAAAGCGGTCATCCAATCTGCATTTGTTTTTTGTTGTGTATAGAAGAACCCTACGAGGCTGAGTACTGTGAGCTAACCTTAGTGTGACTTTAGTCTTCTTTATTACAACTCCAGTGCCTAAACAACATGGCAGCCAACCTTTTATACTGGCTCTGCACATGTGTGCAGGTGACCATTAGGACTCCAACAGTCGTGCCCTCTGGTGGCAAGTATTACATAGTTACTCACTCCCCCCTCCCCCCAAAGTCTTCAGTACAAGTTATTTACAAGTTGAGGTGATCCGGAGCCCTTCGCTCCCTGGTTGATCGTCTAAGTTCTAACCCTGGCGTGTGTGAGTTGGTCGGACCATTGCTGCACTGCACCGCGGCTGGTCTGACTGGACTGTCAGGAATGGTGGGTTCATCCTCGTGATTGACAGCGAGATCGATGTTGGTTGTGTGTGTGTTGGTGAATCGTCGATGGTGATGTCCTCTTCAAGGTTGTCAGTAAATCGCAATTTGGTCTGATCTAAATGCTTTCTGCATGTTTGGCCATTTAACAGTTTGATTGTAAACACCCTATTCCCTTCCTTGGCCAAAACAGTGCCAGCAACCCACTTGGGACCATGACCGTAATTCAGGACAACACAGGGTCGTTAACATCAATGTCACGTGAAACAGCCGTGCGATCGTGGTGCATGTTCTGCCGGTGTCGCCGGGTTTCCATGTGATCATTAAGACCGGGTGGACTAGGGAGAGCCTGGTTTTGAGTGCTCTCTTCATTAACAATTCTGCTGGGAGAACCCCGGCGAGCGAGTGGGATCGCGTCCGGTAACTGAGCAGAATGCGAGACAGGCGGGTCTGCAGGGAGCTGTCCGTCGCGCATTTCATGCTCTGCTTGATTGTTTGGACTGCCTGCTCTACTTGACCATTACCCGCGGGCTTAAACGGAGCAGACCTGACATGCTTGATGCTATTGCGGGTGATAAATTCATTGAATTCCGAGCTGGTGAAACACGGTCCATTGTCGCTGACAAGGATGTCGGGCAAGCCATGGGTGGCGAACATGGCCCAGAAGCTTTCAATGGTGGCTGTGGACATGCTGGATGACATGATTATGCATTCAATCCATCTGGATTAAGTGTCCACAACTACTAAAAACATCTTTCCTCGAAAGGGGCCAACAAAATCTCGGTGGATCCTGGAGCACAGTTTGGAGGATCATCACCACAGACTCAGTGGAGCCTCCCTTGGTGCATTGCTCAGTTGCGAGCAAGTGTTGCACTGATGCACGCATGTCTCCAAGTCCGAGTCAATGCTGGGCCACCAAACATGCGACCTGGCAATTGCCTTCATCATGACAATGCCTGGGTGGGTACTGTGTAGGTTACGTATAAACGTTTCCCTGCCTTTTTTTGGCAAAACCACACGATTACCTCATAAGAGACAATCCGACTGGATGGACATTTCATCTTTGCGTCGGTGAAACGGCTAAATTTCATCTTGCATTTCCCCGGGAACGGCTGACCAGTTCCCATTTGGGACGCAACTCTTTACTAATGATAGCACAGGATCCTGGCTGGTCCAGGTCCTGATCTGGCGAGCTGTGACGGGTGACCCCTCGCTCTCAAAAGCATCCATGACCAGTAGCAAGTCTGCGGGCTGTGCCATTTCAAACCCAGTGGTGAGAGCATCGGCACAGTTTTCAGTGCCTAGCCTGTGGCGGATAACATAGTCATAAGCAGATAATGTTAGTGCCCATCTTTAGATGCGGGACGAAGCATTGCTGTTTATACCTTTGCTCTCCGAAAACAACAAATTGAGTGGCTTGTGGTCAGTTTCAAGCTCAAACCAAAGTCCAAATAGATATTGGTGCATTTTCTTAACCCCATATATACATGCTGACGCCTCTTTCTCAGCCATACTATAGGCTCTCTCCGCCTTAGACAGACTTCTAGACGCGTATGCAAACAGTTGGAGGTTGCTCGATACATTGGCTTGCTGTAACACACAGCCAACCCCGTATGATGAGGTGTCACAAGCGAGCACTAAACGTTTACATGGGTCATAGTATACAAATAACTTATTTGAACATAGCAGGTTCCTGGCCTTCTCAAAGGCTGTGTCTTGAGATTTGCCCCAAACCCAGTCGTCACCCTAACGTAGCAACATGTGCAAAGGCTCTAACAACCTGCTCAAACCCGGGTAGAAAGTTACCAAAATAGTTGAGGAGTCCCAGAAACAAACGCAGCTCTGTCACATTCTGTGGTCTGGGTACATTCTTGATGGCCTCTGTCTTTGAGTCCATGGGCCTGATGCCATCTGCT